>NW_027362769.1:356900599-358150599 GCF_046119375.1 Phyllobates terribilis | reverse complement strand
CAGCAGAATAGTGAGTACAGCTCTGGAGTATAATACAGGAGGTAACTCAGGATCAGTGCAGGATCAGTAATGTAATGTATGTATACAGTGACTGCACCAGCAGATTAGTGAGTGCAGCTCTGGAGCATAATACAGAATGTAACTCAAGATCAGTACAGGATAAGTAATGTAATGTATGTACACAGTGACTGCACCAGCAGAATAGTGAGTGCAGCTCTGGAGTATAATACAGATTGTAACTCAGGATCAGTAATGTAATGTATGTACACAGTGACTGCACCAGCAGAATAGTGAGTGCAGCTGTGGAGTATAATAGAGGGTGTAATTCAGGATGAGTACAGGATAAGTAATGTAATGTATGTACACAGTGACTGCACCAGCAGAATAATGAGTGCAGCTCTGGAGTATAATACAGGATATAACTCAGGATCAGTACAGGATAAGTAATGTAATGTATGTACACAGTGACTGCACCAGCAGAATAGTGAGTGCAGCTGTGGAGTATAATAGAGGGTGTAATTCAGGATGAGTACAGGATAAGTAATGTAATGTATGTACACAGTGACTGCACCAGCAGAATAATGAGTGCAGCTCTGGAGTATAATACAGGATATAACTCAGGATCAGTACAGGATAAGTAATGTAATGTATGTACACAGTGACTGCACCAGCAGAATAGTGAGTGCAGCTCTGGAGTATAATACAGATTGTAACTCAGGATCAGTAATGTAATGTATGTACACAGTGACTGCACCAGCAGAATAGTGAGTGCAGCTGTGGAGTATAATAGAGGGTGTAATTCAGGATGAGTACAGGATAAGTAATGTAATGTATGTACACAGTGACTGCACCAGCAGAATAGTGAGTGCAGCTCTGGAGTATAATACAGGATGTAACTCAGGATCAGTACAGGATAAGTAATGTAATGTATGTACACAGTGACTGCACCAGCAGAATAGTGAGTGCAGCTCTGGAGTATAATACAGGATGTAACTCAGGATCAGTAATGTAATGTATGTACACAGTGACTGCACCAGCAGAATAGTGAGTGCAGCTCTGGAGTATAATACAGGATGTAACTAAGGATCAGTAATGTAATGTATGTACACAGTGACTGCACCAGCAGAATAGTGAGTGCAGCCCTGAGGTATAATACAGGAGGTAACTCAGGATCAGTACAGGATCAGTAATGTAATGTATGTATACAGTGACTGCACTAGCAGAATAATGAGTGCAGCTGTGGAGTATAATAGAGGGTGTAATTCAGGATGAGTACAGGATAAGTAATTTAATGTATGTACACAGTGACTGCACCAGCAGAATAGTGAGTGCAGCTCTGGAGCATAATACAGAATGTAACTAAGGATCAGTACAGGATCAGTAATGAAATGTATGTACAGAGTGACTGCACCAGCAGAATAGTGAGTGCAGCTCTGCAGTATAATACAGGATGTAACTCGGGATCAGTACAGGATCAGTAATGTAATGTATATACACAGTGACTGCACCAGCAGAATAGTGAGTGCAGCTCTGGAGTATAATACAGGATGTAACTCAGGATCAGTACAGGATCAGTAATGTAATGTATTTACACAGTGACTGCACCAGCAGAATAGTGAGTGCAGCTCTGGAGTATAATACAGGATGTAACTCAGGATCAGTACAGGATCAGTAATGTAATGTATGTACACAGTGATTGCAGCAGCAGAATAGTGAGTGCAGCTCTGGAGTATAATACAGGATATAACTCAGGATCAGTAATGTAATGTATGTACACAGTGACTGCAGCAGCAGAATAGTGAGTGCAGCTCTGGAGTATAATACAGGATATAACTCAGGATCAGTAATGTAATGTATGTACACAGTGACTGCAGCAGCAGAATAGTGAGTGCAGCTCTGGAGAATAATACAGGATGTAACAGAGTTTTAGTGATTTATTTGTCCTGTAATATATTTATAAGCTGACTATGTTTGCACTAATTAGCTCTATACTGTATGTCACCATTGAGCAGGTGCCTCACATCGCAGATGTCTATTCTGATCTATGCATTCAGTATTTGGTATTCTTACAATGATCACGGTTTTATTTGTGTGTTTGTGCTATCAATCACCCTGTGTGTATCTGCTGAGCTGTGACTCAGTGAGCGCACACACGCTCGCCGTATACTTTAGCTCGCCGCTGTCTGAGCACGCTGCCCCTTTGCTGACATATTACAGAGATTGGGCAACATCTGGCAGCCGGCTGATTGCAGACAGCACCCGCTGATATGTGCAGTCAGATCAGTGTATCCTCTGGCTCCTCGTGTATAAAATATTTACCGCTATTTTATTAATACATGACAGAGCCAGGCTGCCAGCTCTCCTTTATCCACTGGAAGGAGAGCGTTGGATAGTACTTACTGACTAGTAGGTCTCTGAGGATGTGATCTGGAGGTGCGTTCAGCCCCAAATGATGTCTGGAAGTGTATACATCACAGAGCAGCGCTCCGCAGGATGTTTCACATTGCAGAGCTGTGACATTAACTTTGTTCTTTTTATTTTCTTATTTGCTTTTCGCATGGTTGTATATACAGTATACAGCCCTGCTGTACAATCCTTATATTACAAGGAGTATATAACAAATTCATCTTATCTTAGGGCCACATGGAGATTTTGACTGCATCACAGTCACCAAAAATCCAGCGGGTTTGGCCAAGGTTGACATGTAGCCCTAGTAGCTAGGGTCAGCAGCACTCCAGATGTTAAGAGACTACAACTTCCAACATGCCCTGAGTGCTTGTCAGAACAGAAAAGTGTTTTTCCATTCTCTCATAAAGACCCAGCATCCCTGTTGATTTCACTAGGAATGCTGTAATGCCTAACTTCTCCTGCGGGAGTGCTGTAGGAAAATCAAAGACTTTGTAAAAACTGCAGCTGAGCCCTGGGAATATCTGCTGCAAGAATCCTTTTGTCTACTTTTTTACGGGAATATTTTAATAAAAAAGAATGAGTCAATCACGTCTACTGCATACATTTTCTATAAATGCTATTTATCCTGCTAATGTAAATATGAGCATAAGAGTTTTTGGTCAATTGTGCGGTTATATGCCATGACGTAAATCCCAGCAATATAGTAGAGCAGACATGGGCCTATATAGAAATATCCATGTGGATTTCTCGCTGAAGCTATAGAGCCCATAGAGGACATTGGTTGGGCTTCACCATGTTATATTGTGCTCTGTACAAAGCTGGAATATATTGTTGGCTTTCTATACTGCTAATGTTTAATAGCCTATCAAAGATAAGTGCATAGGATAAGTAATTAACACCCCAGTTATCTTGATTGCAGAAACTTTCCATTGAGGATTTTTTTTGTTGCAAACCATACCTAAATATGTTTTATTGTTCCCATTACTAAAGAGTGGGTCTCCTATACTGTTATTGCGTATGCAGTGAGTGGCAGGGCTGCGCAAAATTTGGAGGCACCACAATACCACTTTTAAAATTTGGATGCACCCCAATACCCCTTTGAAGAGACTGAGAGGAGGGCTGTTACGGATCCGGGTGGTGGAACCTCTGTGCTGCGGTGCAAGGAGGGACCAGAAGGGCGTGACTAAGTACCTACTCGGCCTGACCAAGGTCGCACGGCGGCTCAATCGACTCCGTGAACCAGGGAGGGACCGAGCAGCGGGACCAGGTGCTACTCTGGGACCAACCTTGTATGAGAGCAGGTGACTCTCACGGGTCAGATGGCAGGAACTGACCGGTACAGCGGATGAGCATAGCAGGCAGGCTGACGGGTGGTCCAGGTAGACAAGCAGGCTGATTCAGCTGATAGCCAGACGGGTGCTCCGGGTAGGAAGGCTGGCGGGCACAACGGGTAACTGGCAGTTGCTTCCAGGTAAGCAGACTGGCGGGCATGGCAGGTAACAGACAGGTGCTTCCAGGTAAGCAGGCGGGCAGAGCCCATAGACAGACTGGCGGACTGGACTGTAGACAGACTGTCAGGCTGGATAGTAGTCAGACTAGCGGACTGGACTGAAGAACAGACTGGCGGACAGGACTGACATGCAGAGGGACCTGAGGGCTGAAGCAACAGTAAGAATCACAGAGCAACAACCTTGCACGGGCACCTCCATATTGGAGAAGGTGCTTTAAATAGGGAAAGTCCTCCAGCCATTGGCCGGGGACATTTTAGAACGGCGTGCACGGCCCCTTTAAGAAGGGCAGCAGGGAGGCAGCAGCAGGGAGGCCGGAAGACGCCAGACCAGGAGCGCGGCGGTAAGGGGGACGACATCTCTGCCTGGCAGGGGGCAGAGACGCCGATGCTACAAGAGCCTCCTGAAAACAATGTTCCCATTATTAGGATGTGGGTCTCCCATTGTGTTTGCCTATGCAGTGAATGCAAGGGTTGCCAAAAATGTGGAGGCACTCCAATGCCCCTTGGAAGAGACGTAGAGGGCCTCATGAAAATTTTTTCCCATTATTAGGAAGTGGGTCTCCCAAAGTGCTGGCCTATGCAGTGAATGCAAGGGTTGCCAAGAATTTGGAAGCACTCCAATGCCCCTTGGAAGAGACGTGGAGGTCCGAGGGCCTCCTGAAAACAATGTTCCCATTATTAGGAAGTGGGTCTCCCATTGCGTTTGCCTATGCAGTGAATGCAAGGGTTGCCCAAAATTTGGAAGCACTTCAATGCCCCTTGGAAGAGACGTGGAGGAGGGCCTCATAAAAAATGTTCCCATTGGAAAGGAATGGGCCTCCTATACTTGTAATGCCCATGCACTAAGTGTATGGGCTGACAAACATTTACCCCTTTATACATGAACATACTGTATACATTTTTTTTCTTACGGGCATCATAAACACCCTTTAAAAAAATTATGTGGGTGTTGCTTCACGGACCACGGTCACCCTGGTGATATGGTGGTGGAGGATGAGGAGAAGGAGGAGGACAAGAGCAAATAGCCAAAATCAGGAAGCGTATACCCATGTCTGGGTGTGAAAAGGTGCATGGGAATACACCTCCCAAGAAAAGACACTGGATTTGAGTTTATGTTACGCTGCTATCATTCGGTTGTGTTGAGAAGTCTGGCCCAATCCAGCCCTTGTTCATTTTTATAAGAGTCAACATGTCAGCATTTTCAGTTGACAGGTGGATGCGCTTATCAGTTATAATTCCACCAGCGGCACTAAAAACCCGCTCTGATAAAACGCTAGTGGCAGGGCAGGCCAGGACCTCCAAGGCTTAGAGAGCCAGTTCATTCCACGTATCCAGCTTGGATACCAAATAATTATAAGGCACAGCAGAATCACGGAGGACGTTGGTACGGTCGGCAAGGTACTCCCTCAGCATCTTCCCAAACTTTGCACTCCTTGTGAGAGTACCCCGCGCCTCAGGGCTTATGCGATGGGAGGGGCTGAGAAAATTCTCCCAGAACTTTGACAGTGTTCCCCTGCCTCTGCTGGATTGAAGTTCTGTCTCTCTCGCCTGTACTCCTTGGTTGTCCAACAAAGTGTGACCTCTGTCGCCAGCGTTTTCAGATGGGAATTTTTTTAATAGTTCCGCAACAAAGGCCTTCTGGTACAGCCCCATTTTTGTAGACCTGTCCGCCTCAGGAGTAAGAGATATAAAGTTCTCCTTGTAGCGTGGGTCTAGAAGTGTCACCAACCAGTAATGACTGTCACCCAAAATTTTGAGAACGCGAGGGTCATGGGAAAGGCAGCGTAATATAAACTCAGCCATGCGTGCCAGAATACTAACAGGCAAGACTTCCGTGTCCTCACCAAGAGGATGACTGACCATGCTCTACTCCTTCTCCTTTTCCTAGTCTCTGACCTCTGGCCATCCATGCTGAACAGACGGTATGACAGCTGTGTAGGTAGTACCATCTATAGCGCATGAAACTAGCTCCTCCTCTTCCTCTTCCTCATTGTCACCCAATCCACGTTGGGATGAGATGAGGCTGGGCTGTGTGTAATCACCCTGTATGGTTCCTTGCTCCATCTCATCGTGCTCCGCCTGCAATGCATCCTCTTTGATTGTGAGCAGAGGGTGTTTCAGAAGACAGGGAAGCGGGATGGTGACGCTAATTATGGAGTCATCGCCGCTCACCATCTTGGAGGAGTCCTCAAAGTTTTGGAGGATGGTATATATGTCTGACATCCATGTCCACTCCTGAGGTCTTATGTGTGGAGTCTGAACTGAATACCGACGGCCTTGTTGATGCTGGTACTTAAAAACTGCCCTCTTATGCTCACAAATCCTTCCCAACATCTGCAGTGTAGAGTTCCATTGTGTGGGGACATCACACACCAGTCTGTGAGCCGGAAGCTGCAAACGCTGCTGAAACACGGCAAGGGCGGCGGAAGCGGTAGGTGACTTTCTTAAATTGAAACACAGGCGGCGTACTTTAACAAGCAGATCCGGCAGCTCCAGGTAGGATTTTAGAAACCGCTGAACCAAGAGGTTAAGCACATGGGCCAGGCATGGTACGTGTGTGAGCTCACATCAGAGCCGCCACCAGGTTCCGGCCATTGTCACACACGACCATGCCTGGCTGTAGGTTCAGCGGTGTGAGCCACAGATCTGCCTGCTCTTTCAGAGCTGTTCACAACTCTTCAGCATTGTGCGGTTTGTCACCTAAGCATATTAGCTTCAGCATAGCCTGTTGCCGCTTGGCCGAGGCAGTGCTGCAGTGCTTCCAGCTTGTGACTGATGTGGTCATTTCAGAGATGGAGGATGAAGAGGAGGAGGAGGCTATGGAGGATGAGGTGCAGGAGCTGTAGACCGTGGGGGCAACCCTGATTGACCTAGGGCCCGCAATCCTTGGTGTCGGGAGGACATGTTCTGTCCCAAGGTCCGACTGGGTCCCGGCTTTCACTATGTTACCCCAGTGTGCAGTCAGCGAGATGTACCATCCCTGCCCACAAGCACTTGTCCACGTGTCCGTGGTTAGGTGGACTTTCCCGGTAACTGCGTTCTTGAGGGCATGGCTAATGTTTTGGGACAGGTACTAGTGTAATGCGGGGAAGGGACACCGGGAGAAATAGTGGTGGCTGGGGACTGAGTACCGAGGGATGGCCGCCGCCATCAGGTTACGGAATGCTTCCGTCTCCACGAGCCTAAAAGGCAATATTTTGAGCGCAAGCAGTCGTGAAATGTGAGAATTTAGTAGTGTGGCCTGTGGGGCGTTGGCTGCGTTTTTGCGCTTGCGTTCCAAGGACTGGGGTATGGACAACTGAATGCTGCGCTGGGACAAGGACGTGGACATGCTTCCTGATGCTGCTTCTTTAGAGTGTGCAACGACAGGTGCAGGGCAGGAGGCATCTTCGCATGCAACATGGACAGGCGATTGGCTTGCATGCACAGCAGTGGAACAAGCAATGGTGCCTCCCACAGACACTGTTCCTGGACCCTGGGGTTCGGCCCACAAAGTCGGGTGCTTTGCTACCATTTGCCTGATCATGATTGTGGTAGTCAGGCTGGTCGTTTTGCCACCCCTGCTGATGCTGGCCTGGCAGGTGGTGCAAATGGCCTTTTTGGGGTTATTGGCAGAGTCTTTAAAAAGCAACCAGAATCGGGAAGACCTAATAGTTGTACTGGCAACTTCCTTCGTGTTGGTGTTACGGGAAACGGTTGCCTGCCTTCTTTCTGTGGCCACCACACTGCTTCTTCCTGCCTGTTGGGGTGCTCTGCCTCCCTCCTCCTGTGTGCTGCTGTCCTCGCTCTGCATCTCCTCCTGTCAGGTTGGGTCAGTTACTATATCATCCACCACCTCGTCTTCCACTTCCGCACCCTGGTCCTCCTCCTGACTTTCTGGCAATTGTGTCTCTTCATCGTCCACCTCTTGTGACACTTTCCCACCGTCGCCTTCGTGTGACCGTTGCTGCTCAAATATTTGGGCATCGCTACATGCGATCTCTTCTTGCCCCGCTTCAAGTGGACCGGGCGAGAGGCCCAAATCTATAAATGGAAAAGTGAACAGCTCTTCAGAATGTCCAAGTGTGGGATCAGTTGTCTCCGGGCACTCAGCATGGTGGGAGGAAGGAGGATCAGGGTGTGGAATATGCAGTCCAGACTCACGGCTACGGAGACTTGACCGTGTGGAAGACAGGGTGGTGGTGGCTAAGTGACTGGAAGCATTAACCACTATCCAACAAACAACCTTTTGTCACTGCTCTGGGTTCAATAGTGGTGTGCTGTGGTCCCCTAGGAATTTGTACAAGAAGGTCGGGCGAGAAGATGTGGGTTTTTGTTGTGGCACAATTTCAGCTTTCCCACGGCCTTGGCCTCTGCATGCACCATCACAATCACGTCCAGTTCCCCGTCCCTTGCCACGTGCCTTGCCCATTTTAAATGGAGGACAGTATCTTCCACGCTCACTTCAAATTACTGAATTTGGAACAAACTTATATGTGATCCGTGTGACGGAGAAACCACAGTTTTAAATACCTGGCCTGTAGGTAACTATTTTGTACAGAAACTGGTGTCAATTGCTTCACTGACACACTGAAACAAATTTTTCATGGAGGCCAGAAATGGCAGTATTTTCTGAAAACCTATATGTGATCCGTTTTACAGAGAAAACACAGTTTTAAATACCTGGCCTGTAAGTAACTATTTTGAACAGCAAACCAGTGTCGAAAACTTTGCTGACACAGTGAAAAAAAATTTCAATGGAGGCCAAAAATGGCAGTATTTTCTGACAACGTATATGTGATCCGTGTGATGCAGAAAACACAGTTTTAAATACCTGGCCTGTAGGTAACTAGTTTGAACAGCAAACCGGTGTCAAAAACTTCGCTGACACAGTGAAAAAAAATCTGAATGGAGGTCAGAAATGGCAGTATTTTCTGAAAACGTATATGTGATCCGTGTGACGGAGAAAACACAGTTTTAAATAGCTGGATTTCTTGCGCTGTAATATGGAAAGGACCTGGCTGTATTCTGCAGTGCCAACAAGAAAATGGCGCAGAAAAACTGTGTTCTCTGGATTGCTTTTTAAGCAAATAATGAGGATTAAGATCCAAAAAAAAAGTAATCCTGGCCCCTGAGACCTGGGCCTTTGTATAGAAATATCTAACAGCAGCAGAAGGCAGTTTTGGAATGGAGCCTCTTGTGCTATATGCACTGCAGTCTGCTATATACCCTGCCTGCCTGCCTATATACCCTGCCTGCCTGATATCTCTGCAGATGGATTAGTCCTCAGAAGGACTATTTGTTAAGATGGATATGTGTAATGTACGGTTTTTCTCACTACACTACCTAATACACAAGCAAATCTCTGCCTGACGCAGTAGCACCTCTCCCTACACTGTCTGATTCCGGAGTGACTGTGACGAGCTTGGCGGCGCCAGGTCTGATATAGACCTGATGACGCTGTGCTGCCAGCCAATCACTGTAATACCACAACCAACATGGCTGCGGCATTACAATGAGTGGCAGGCAATTCCTGCATGTTGATTGGCGCTTTAAATAGCGCCAAACATGCAGGGAGGGGACCCGAGCTCCCGCCCGAGCATCTCGCAAGTACTCGGCGAGCTCCGAGCATCTCGAGTACTGAGATGCTCGGGCGAGTACCGAGTACTTGCGAGTATGCTAGCCCATCACTAGCACTAAGCCTTCCTCAACATTTATTAAAGGAACCATTCGATAAACCTATTATGAAGAGGAGAAAGAAGGAGAAACTCGTAAATTGTGCGAGTATATCATGCCACCTTTCAAATTAATATCATTATTGTGTAAAACGACCTAACTACATGTGTGAATGTTACCTAAATCTTACTGCGTTTGTAGCATAAAGGAGTTCCCCAGGCTTGGAGCTCATGTCTGCAGTCACTCTGTGTGACTGCAGACCTGTGATTCCTTACAGTGCGCGCTGTATTCTTCGATGCCAGGAGCAGGCAGGTGCGTGACTGCAAGTATGCTATTTGCATACACGTTGTCACGTGCCGACTAGACGTGCACTGCCTCGCTCAAGTGAATTGGATATGTCTAGTAGGAATGTCTCCGGAAGTATGCAAATCACATTCTTGCAGTCACGCGACCACTCGCTCCCAGAGTACTGGAAAATCCTGACAGCACGAACTGTGCATGCTGTGAGGATTCACAAGTCCGGAGTCGCATAAAGTGACTGCAGACTTTAGCCCCAAGCCTGGACAACCCTTTTAATAGTGCGTATGGATATAGGAGGAAAGATAGAGTCAGATCGATGAGGTCTATGAACCAAACTGCCTTGGTGGGCTTATAACTTCATCTGAATGGCTGCCATATAATGCAAGATTTTCCCTGCAGTAGTTGTTTCAAGTGAAATGTTTGGCTGGCTATATGTTTCACTTCCATATACAAAATTAGCTGTAATCATGGCGGATTCAATTTAAATGGGTTGATGAAACAACCCCTTAAATTGGTATATCATGAAATTCACTTTAGTGTATGCAGGTATGACTTCCAGTGTATATGGTCCATTGGATGACAGTCTCAGTGGCCATGTGTCTACCTAATCTTTATTGTTGACAAGCACACAAAATGCCTACCAGTATCTTGAGATGTCCCCAAAGCTTGTGGACTCTGTGGTATCTGCTCTTGTTTGCCCATTGCTGATATCGGTTCTGTACGTTTTTAGAACATACATGATGTTTCAAAATACTCTTGAAGGATATCAGGGACTGCTGATTAAAATGCCCTTCTACAGGTTACTTCTCTTCCCCAATTTTGTTCCCACCACCTGAATTTGCATCTGGATCAACTTTTAGGGTGGTAGCTCCAGGAGCCCCTCCTGCCCTATTCATCTTACATGTAACTTCCAAGTCATTTTCACGATCCTTCAAATTACATTTAGATGCTAGGATGCTCCGTCATCAGAAACCTCACACGAAACCTTAGTAAGCTCTGATTTCCGGGAGGCTTTAGGAGGCTCAAGCTACATCCAGGAGCTTCTTTCCATCTCTTCCGCTACTCCAGGAGGTCTCCCTTTTTTCATAAGCCTGTCAAATGTTCCAGGAATATAGCATGGATGGTATGTCTCCATCTGATAATGAAGCATTCTAGCACCAAATACTGCCAGGAACATGGCTTTTCCAGATGTTCCAGGAGACTTCATCGATACTCAGAAGATTTGTAATCTCTACTAGGAGGTCTTACCTTTTACCAGAAGCCTACCAGACTTTGCAGGAGAGTTGACAAGAACAGTCTGGGCTCTGTCTGATATAGAAGCATCCGGGCACAAGGCATCACAGTGAAAACTCCATTTTCAGAAGCTCCCGGAGATTTCTTCGGTGCACAGAAGAGTTGTCATCTCTTCTGGGAGGTCTTCCCTTTTACCAGGAGCCAACCTGATTTTCCAAGAAAGTTGACAAATGCCGTCTGTGCTTTGTCTGATCACAAAGCATCTTGGCACCAGACATAGCAGGGAACACTGAGTTTTGAAAAGTTCAATGAGACTTCTTTTGCGCCAACTCTTCTGGGAGGTCTTCCTTATTACCGGCGAGCCTATCAGACTTTCTGGGAGAGTAGACAAATATCATCCTGGCTCTTTCTCATAATTTAGTACCAAGCACACCTGGAAATGCCACTTACCGTGAGGCTATGGATGGCTTCTACGGCACCTTGATAATTGCCAGTTCCCGCAGGAGCCTAGCAGGCTTACCTCCCTTTTCCTTGACATTCTGGGAGAGTTGGTAAGTATGGTTTAGGATAGATAAATTATATTGTTATCCCCACCAGGGACAGTACAGCGCTTTGTAATATGTTGGTGCTATGGGAAAGTAAAGAAATTGGCTGCATTAGATCTGCTGACTATTAATTTCATGTAATGGCTTTCTCTTAATAAGACACACATATTCTTACGTCTAATTTGATGAACTTCTCCCTCCTGCTAAGAATTGATATCAGCTAATTGTTTACTTATAATTAACATAACCCTTTATTATTAAACTCCCAGGGTTTTTTTTTTTAATTTCTAAGATGAATCAGACCCCCTCTGTGACACCACCGCTAATAGGAAACTGCTCCAGCTGAGAGACGTTTCTTTCCTGAAGTTTGCACTTGATCTTAGCTGTGTCTGGATATGACTGCCAGCTTATTCCTCGGCCACAGCAGATTGCGCCATTTACACAGAACTAGCAGCCCCTTGGGAATGACTTTACTGGGAATGATCTTTACTTAGCCTCATCTTTATATTTAAGGCAGTGATGATATCGTGAAAGATGGGCGCCATGTTAAGTGTTTTATGTCAGGGGTCAATGGCTATCAGTTTCTAGAAACATTCTCCACTAATTTGTCCTGGTAGACATACCCTTCATGCTAATGGTGACTAGCGGGATAGTCATAACATGGGTTTAGAAGGTGACGTTTCTCCTTAAGGAGGGCGCCAAGCTGGCTGTTACTCACCTCTCATGGCTCCAGGTCTGAGCCCGGTATCCTCGTTTCATCTCGGCCATGGCTCTCTGTTCCTCTCTTGTTGGTTTTCCACAGTGACGTCATCTTTCTGTGTCATTGAACCTATTTCAGCTGGCAGAAGTATTCAAATAGTTGACTTCTTACCACGGTACTGTGTCCGACTTCTGCTGCTCCACTCTGCTTCATTGTGAAGTCACTCTGTTACATTGTTTTTCCACTCTGCTATATCATTGTTCCAGCAACTCTACTCACATCAAGCTGGCTCAGCTCTGCTACATCAGTAATTGCCACTCTGTTGTGTCCGACTTCTGCTGCTCCACTCTGTTACATTGTGTCATCACTCTGTTACATAGTTTTTCTACTCTGCTACATTGTGACGTCACTCTGTTACTTTGTTTTTTCACTCTGCTATATCATTGTTCCAGCAACTTTACTCACGTCCTGCTGGCCCAGCTCTGCTACATCAGTAATAGCTATGTCAGATCTGCCAAAACAGCCATCGCTCTGCCAGCTCTGCCAGCTCCGCTACACGTGTGGGCACTGGGCCAGTTTTACTACATCATTGATGTGTCAGCTGTACTATAACACCTATTTCTGTTCCTGCTCTGCTACATCAGTCATTATTGTTCCAGAACTGCTGCATCTGCCACCAATGCTTCAATTCTGCTATTCTGGTTATTCTTGTTCCAGCCCTGCTACAAGTTATCATTATTCCAGCACTGCTACATCAATCATCATTGTTCCAGCTCTGCTATACAAGTTCTACATCTCCCCTACAGCCAGTTACATGCAGATATTGTTGTACATGCTCTGCTACATCGGTCATCATTGTTCCAGACCTGCTGCATCTGCTACCAATGTTATCATTTCTCCAGCAATGCTGCATCAGCTACCTCTTCTACAGCTCTGCTATTTTGGTTATCATTGTTCCAGCATTGCTACATGAGTCACTGCTATAACTCTACTATTCTAGTTATAACTTATCATTTTATCAACTTTGCTCCCACTCCCATTGTTCCCACTCTGCTACACCAGTTCAACATCTCTTCTACAGTCTGTTACATCTTGAACACCACTTCATGCTGTCTCAGCCGCTCCACTGCCCCAGCGCCACTTGTACTTGTTGCTCAAGAACTACTCATTCAGTAGGCTTGGTGGATCCACCTTACCAGGTGAGACTTAACACTGAGTTATAAAAACTTAAAGACCATGTAGTTGCCACCAGGAAGGACTCACTGTATATAGATTTACACCGTCAGCCCACCTAGTGGTGACTGCATATTAAAATGTTTTATTATGTAACTTACCATTGCCAGAAATGCAGAGGATTTAAAGCTCTTCAAATTAAAATGTAGCCCCAACACCTATAAAGATGTATTATAAAATCACGATAGACATTAATTTTAATAGTAAAATACTCATTTACAAGAAAAATTGCCGGAGATCTCAGTAGGGAAGGAACCCATCCTGAGTTTTGCTCTTGGGTCCTGTGAGTTTGTGCAAGCCCCTGATGACACTGATAAGGGTTGACGAATTTGGATCTTCATGGACTCCCACAGGGTACTATCAGAGTCCCATTTCTGGCTAATTTATCTACATAGAAGAGAGCATTTCCCTCCACTCTGTTGATGACTAACTTACTGGGGGGCAGCTGCCATGCTGATTTAGTAGTTAATCCAGCTCCCCCTTTGTGAAAACACAAAGAAGCAGGTTGGCTTAATTATTGAAAGGAACCACATAGCCAGCCCCCTTCAAGTCAAGGGGGGGGGGGGGTGGCTGTGAGATCTCTTCTGGGTCAAAGTCTAGCTGGCAGGGTTACAAATGGGACTTTCTATAATCAAAGCAAGAGTAAGTTGTCATAATGAACGAATTCTTTGAAATTCAACAGAATTTTGCCAGAAAATTAAATATGCAGAGAATGTATTCGCCTCAAGTCAGGAGTACTTTAACGTTACCAATCGGCCTTAAAACATATGTGTTTGAATTGTCAGTGTACTATAGCAATTCTTATCAAGCAAGCAGCAGCTGCCAGCTATGTGTCCATCCCTGACCATGCCTAAGACACAATGACTCTCCTGCCTCATACACAGTGACTCTCCTGCCTCAGACACAGTGGCTCTCCTGCCTCAGACACAGTGGCTCTCCTGCCTCAGACACAGTGGCTCTCCTGCCCCAGACACAGTGGATCTCCTGCCTCATACACAGTGGCTCTCATGCCTCAGACACAGTGGATCTCCTGCCTCAGACACAGTGGCTCTCCTGCCCCAGACACAGTGGATCTCCTGCCTCATACACAGTGGCTCTCATGCCTCAGACACAGTGGCTCTCATGCCTCAGACACAGTGGATCTCCTGCCTCATACACAGTGACTCTCCTGCCTCAGACTCAGTGACTCTCCTGCCTCAGACACAGTGGCTCTCCTGCCTCAGACACAGTGGCTCTCCTGCCTCAGACACAGTGGCTCTCCTGCCTCAGACACAGTAGCTCTCCTGCCCCAGACACAGTGACTTCCCTGTCTCAGACTCAGTGACTCTCCTGCATCAGACTCAGTGACTCTCCTGCCTCAGACACAGTGACTCTCCTGCCTCAGACACAGTGGCTCTCCTGCCTCAGACAAAGTGACTCTCCTGCATCAGACTCAGTGACTCTCCTGCATCAGACTCAGTGACTCTCCTGCCTCAGACACAGTGACTCTCCTGCCTCAGACACAGTGGCTCTCCTGCCTCAGACACAGTGACTCTCCTGTCTCATACACAGTGACTCTCCTGCCTCAGACTCAGTGACTCTCCTGCCTAAGACACATTGACTCTTCTGCATCAGACTCAGTGACTCTCCTGCCTCATACACAGTGACTCTCCTGCCTCAGACACATTGACTCTCCTGCCTCAGACAAAGTGGCTCTCCTGCCTCAGACACAGTGACTCTCCTGCCTCATACACAGTGACTCTCCTGCCTCAGACTCAGTGACTCTCCTGCCTCAGACACAGTGACTCTCCTGCATCAGACTCAGTGACTCTCCTGCCTCAGACACAGTGACTCTCCTGCATCAGACTCAGTGACTCTCCTGCCTCAGACATATTGACTCTTCTGCATCAGACTCAGTGACTCTCCTGCCTCATACACAGAGACTCTCCTGGCTCAGACTCAGTGTCTCTCCTGCATCAGACACAGTGACTCTCCTGCATCAGACTCAGTGACTCTCCTGCCTATCTCTCTCCCTATCAATTACATCTGTATTATTTTCTTTTCCTCAGACACAGTGACTCTCCTGCCTCATACACAGTGGCTCTCCTGCCTCAGACTCAGTGACTCTCCTGTCTCAGACACAGTGACTCTCCTGCATCAGACTCAGTGACTCTCCTGTCTCAGACACAGTGACTCTCCTGCATCAGACTCAGTGACTCTCCTGCCTCAGACACATTGACTCTTCTGCATCAGACTCAGTAACTCTTCTGCCTCAGACACAGTGACTCTCCTGCATCAGACACAGTGACTCTCCTGTGTCAGACAAAGTGGTTTTCCTGCCTCAGACACAGTGACTCTCCTGCCTCAGACACAGCGGCTCTCATGCTTCAGACACAGTGGCTCTCCTCCTTCAGACTCAGTGACTCTCCTGCCTCATACACAGTGACTATCCTGCCTCAGACTCAGTGACTCTCCTGCCCCAGACCCAGTGGCTCTCCTGCCTCAGACACAGTGGCTCTCCTGCCTCAGACACAGTAGCTCTCCTGCCCCAGACACAGTGACTCTCCTGCCTCAGACTCAGTGACTCTCCTGCCTCAGACTCAGTGACTCTCCTGCCTCAGACATAGTGACTCTCCTGCCTCAGACACAATGGCTCACCTGCGTCAGACACAGTGGCTCTCCTGCCTCAGACACAGTGGCTCTCCTGCCTCAGACACAGTGGCTCTCCTGCCTCAGACACAGTGGCTCTCCTGCCTCAGACACAGTGACTCTCCTGCCTCATACACAGTGACTCTCCTGCCTCAGACTCAGTGACTCTCCTGCCTCAGACACAGTGACTCTCCTGCATCAGACACAGTGACTCTCCTGCCTCAGACACAGTGACTCTTCTGCATTAGACTCAGTGACTCTTCTACCTCAGACACAGTGACTCTCCTGCCTCAGACTCAGTGACTCTCCTGCCTCATACACAGTGACTCTCCTGCCTCAGACACAGTGGCTCTCCTGCCTCAGACACAGTGGTTTTCCTGCATCAGACACAGTGACTCTCCTGCCTCAGACACAGTGGCTCTCCTGCCTCAGACACAGTGGCACTCCTGCCTCATTCACATTGACTCTCCTGCCTCAGACTCAGTGACTCTCCTGCCTCACACACAGTGACTCTCCTGCCTCTGTCACAGTGACTCTCCTGCCTCAGACACAGTGACTCTCCTGAATCAGACTCAGTGACTCTCCTGCCTATCTCTCTCCCTATCAATTACATATGTATTATTTTCTTTTCCACAAACACTAATTATGTTCACTGCTGTGTAGTCACACATTCTATCTGTACTGCCTCCTTAATGGTTATAGCTTTCTATATCCCTATCTTTTTTCTTTCTCCCTATCTATATTGCTAACCTGTGAGCTATTATGTCCTCTCACTATCTATATTAACCGCAAGATGGCTGCTGCATTTCCTGCCTTAGCTTTTATATGAAGTATGATAAACCTCCCTAATTTGCTTTGCTATACATATACTGTGCAAACGTGAAAATGATGGAGACCATATTAGTTAATTTCCATTAAATAAATTCAATATTGTTCAAACTCATTAGCTTCAGCGAATTCTTAAACGTTTGACACAAATTTGATTACCATTGAATTAATTTGCGCACCTCTAGTCCTTAAATTACTGTAGTCTCCTTAATTCTTTATTCTTTAGACCCTTTCCATCAGAAACCTGTTACCCAGCCAATCAGTTTCCTACAATGATGAGGGTTATAGAATCTAAAACAGGTGTCTGCCTTATGGAAGTGTTTACCTTTTGGAGAACATTTTAGTTTGACTGTATCTTCTCTTGTGGCATGGGTCTTTAAAAGGTCAATACTGACTTCTAGCATCGCTCCAATAGGTGGCACTAGAGACCCTGTTCTGTTTGCTATTTGCTTGTCCCTTAATACAAATGCTGTTAAACCTATAGAAACATTCAGCTGAGCACTTAATGGTGAAGGCAGCAAATATAGATGTAATTATTTACCACAATATTCACAAAACACACCCAAAGTGGAGAGGTTAGGAACTTGGCCAAATACAGCTTCTCCCATTAATAGATGAAAATAATAATACGTTGAATGCTCTTATACAAAACCCTAAAAAGGCAAACCTATGGAGCCCCTAAAAAGTACCAAACAAATATATAAATACATTTTGTTGAAATATCAATTTAAGTCGATTTTTTTATAATACATCATAATAAAATCATCAAATATGAATTCAAGTCATGGAGGGAACAATACTCTAGGAAATGCATAACACCAATAAATTCAAAAGATAGGCTTTAGAAACAGTATCAATATACTATACTAAGACTATAGGGCTGAAATTCAAAAAGTAGATAACAACGTGCACTTCAGCATCCTTTACGTGGTATAAATAACCTTTATTATACTTCTAAAGTGCTGTTTTTACCCATAAGGTTAAGAATTTATGGTTCCTTCACATCGCCCTGATGCGCGTTTCGCAATTAGCTTTTTTAAGGGGTTGAGCGCATATAAACATGCGGCTGAACATTTCTTCTTCTTTTTAGGATGATTATTCAACAGAAACCATTCAATGACAGATTCAACACTACTTTTTTTAACGATTCTTCACCCAAGTGTATAAAAATGTGACAGTGCCACACAATGGTGCACTAGGATCCGGTCTAAGAAAAATGGCTCCCAATAAACCTTTCCCCGTCCCTCCGGACCTAAAGGCCACAGCGAGGGTCAGGGATCAGTGGACTCCACTCGCCACAGCTTTTGGAGAGCTGGTTGTTCAGCCAGCATCTAAGTGGACTGTTACCCCAGTGGAATTAGCAGCCCAGTCTAGAGCGGCAAGGTTTACAGGGGGAAATGGAACTTGTTGATCACATACTCCGCCCCTAGACCGATCAGAACTCTATAGCTTGCCATTCCTCTGTTATGCCTTCTGGAAATGTATGAATAAATTAACAACTGATCATTATTATTTCAATTAGCAGGTGTATACCTGAACAGTTTGATACTGTCACATGAACATTAGCATCCTATGGACAAATGGTTCCAATCAGTTGCCAATTTAGGAATACATTTCCAGGAAGAATAACAGAGGATTTGTAGACTACAAATCAACAGCAATTATTTCTTGGACAAGCTGCACTGTACATTAGCAATCGAGGGATCATGAATAAGACTACTATAATGGCTGAACTGAATTCCAGTGGGAAACCATTAATAGATTATCTTCATTTCTTAGGCAATTTGTGACAACACCTTCCCAGCTAATATTTTGACCTCTGAAGTATCCGTACATTGATCGGTCACTCTCCTTAGGCAGACGCAGCAAGACAAGTCCTGTATATTTTATGAAGAGAAATCATTTGTAAGTGCACCGATGAATAGAAAAGCAAAATTTGCCCGAATATCCATTGATCAGTCGACCTTTACACACAATTGTGGATTTAAATGGAACATCAGGTTGAATTACAGAGAATGCTTGGGAGTTACAATAAAGTGGAATCTGAGCCATCTTTACTAAGCGCCAGAAGTGCATGATTACCCATTATTGCTGAGATCCTACTTTAAACCGTAATTTCAGGCTCTTTGTGAATGCATTGCTATTCAAGATTGTCTCAAACAATACATCCATATGTGTTAGTGGTACCAGGGATAACATAAGGCAGAACTGGAAAATAGGGGCAGCATTTCTATAGTGTATCTGATGCACAACGGTCTGTGTTCATTGTCTTTACATTGTTTCAGAGTTTTAAGTAGTTTTCTTTCATTATATATATTTTCAGTCAGAAACGTCACACAGTATAACATTTATGTAGATAATATTGGTAGGAAAAACTTTTGAAATATCCTGTTTTCCCACAGGCAACTGGAGCAAGCACAATACACTAAAACTCCCTCTTTTCTGTGTAGACTGGAACAGCAAAGTCATCTTATTATCATTAAAGGACAGGGTCTGCAGAGTCATCTTATTATACTTAGAGAAGTGAGTGTCAGTGAGGTCATCTAATTTTGTAAAAGGGCAATTAGATTAAAGCCATTCTAGTATCTTTAGATAGCATGGTTAGTAGATTAATTTAATTACCATTAAAAAGCAGGATCAGTAGAGTCATCTCATTATCACTAAAGGGCAGGGTCAGCAGAATCACCTCATCATTAGAAGGCAGGGTAATTAGAGTCAACTTACTATCATTAGAAGAAAGGGGTAGTAATCTCATTATCATTAGTAGAAGGTCAGTAGAGTCATCTCATTATCATTAGAGGGCAAGGTCAGCAGAATCATTTCATTATCATTAGAGCAGGGTAAGTTGAGTCATCTCATTATCATTAGAGGGCAAGTTCAATAAAGTCATCACATTATCATTAGAAGGCACAGTCAGCAGAGTCATCTCACTATAACTAGAAGATGGTCAGTAGATTCATCTCATTATCATTAGAGGGCAGGGTCAGTAGAGTTATCTCACTATCATTAGCAGACAGGGTCAGTAGAGTCATTTCGCTATCATTAGAAAATGGTCAGATGAGTCATCACATTATCATTTCAGGGCAGGTTTAATAAAGTCATCTCATTATCATTAGAGAGCAGGGTCAGCAGGGTCATCTCACAACAATTATATGGAAGAGTTGATAAAGTCATCTCATGACAAAAAAAAGAGAAGGCAGAGCCATCTTATTATCATTTGTGAGAAGGGTAAGTAGAGTCATCTAATTATTAGATGGTAGGGTCAGTAGAGTCACCTCACTTTCATTAGAAGATGATCAGTAGAGTCATCGCATTATCATTAGAGGGCAGGTTCAATAAAGGCATCACATTATCATTAGAGGTCAGGGTCAGTAGAGTCATCTAATTATCATTAGAGGGCAGGGTCAGAAGAGTCATCTAATTATCATTATCCCAATGCTTAGAAGACAGGGTCAGTATAGTTATTTCACTATCATTAGAAGATGGTCAGTTGAGTAATCTCATTATCATTTGAGGGCAGGTTCAATAAAGTCATCAAATTATCATTAGAGGTCAGGGTCAGTAGAGTCATCTAATTATCATTAGAGAGAAGGGTCAGAAGAGTCATCTAATTATCATTAGAGGGCAAGGTCAGAAGAGTAATCTTATTATCCTAATAGGACAAGGTCAGTAGAGTCATCTCATTATCATTAGAGTGCAGGGTCAATAGAGCCACCTCATTAGGTGCCAGCAGAATTGTCTTATTAGAAGACAGAGTCATCTCATTATCATGGCAGGTCAATTAGAGTGGTTTTGTTATTGTCTAAAGATAGGATATTATTTTGCACTATGCATAAGTATGGTGTGGGGATATCATGTATGTGAGTGGGGTGGGGACATAATATGTGTGTGGAACAATGGTACTATTTAGGTGTTTTGTATTGATAAGTAATATATTTGTGTGTAGTATTAGCATTTATGCTTGTGATATAGCACCATTTATGCATGTATGTTAAGTCGCATTAAATGCTGCAGAGGTGCACTGATTCACTGATCAAGGTGAAGAAAATCATAGCTACAGATTTGATTAAGGCATAACAAAGTATTAATAATCATGACAAAGATATTACGTAATAATTAGATATTTGGTAATAAGTGGGTTAAATGTTCAGGTATGGGGATGGTCAGTCAAAGCTGGAATAATAGATTAGCAATTTGATGGTTCTTTGGTATATTTTAGTGGGCTGTAAACCCATTTCATTTAGCATTGTAAAAGGTAACAGCCTAGAACAAAGCTGGTAAGATCTCAGGAGCCAAATCGGAAAAGTAACAGCTCCCGGAACAGTTACAAAAGCTGATGGAAGACTGTACATATACAGGTGTGTGGGCGAATCACAAGTGGTTTATGTATCTAGTGTATAGTGTAAGGCATATGTTATATATAGAGAAAATTCGGCTTCCCTTTTATAGTATAATTATTATCATTGTTATTATTAATATTGCTTCATATAACTACCTACGAGCTGCCACCACCGGATCATTCTTAGCTCATTGTTCACAGTTTATTATTATATTGTTATTTATAAATCATTGATTTGATAACTCCATATATAGCTGCATAAGTCAATTGCATAAAGCTTATTATATATGGAAATTTACTAACTCTACAGTTCTACACAAAAACAGTAAAGGTTAGACTAGTCCATAAGAATTTCCTTAGGAGATCGAGGGCTTTACAAAATAATGGGCAACCAGAGGTCCAGCAGAAGACAACCCCATTTAGAGTTGACTTTGGAGAAAATCCATTTTCCACTAGGATTTGTTTCCTATTTGATCATTTAGAAATAACATTTTACATCGATAGTTCAACTCATCCTTTAGAGATGAACATGTGTTTTGAAATTCCAATTTATCAGCTTGGTTGAAATTTAAAAAAAAAATTTTACTTGCAGTTTTAACAAACTTTTCCAAAAAATGATCTCTTTTATTTAGAGCAGCGACAGGCTTGCTGTTTGGATAGAGTAGAACCAATGACTTTTGAACAAGTCATCCAGAAGTTATCCTTATTTTGGGAACAGCAACAGGTTTGCTGTTTGGAAATCGAAGAACCAATGTCTTCTTAAAAGCCTTGCACAATGTATCCCTTTTTTGGGAGCAGTTTCAGGTTTATTTTCCTTGTGCAGGGTAGGATTTCCAGCAGCTGTACAGTATAGCCACAAAACACAATGGACAAGAAGGAGAAGTTTGGCTGTCTATTGGCAGTGACAGTGGAAAGGCAGCAACGGTACCAAATAGAATAGGATGGGACAGGCAAAGTGATGTCTGGCAGAATAGCGCCAGCACTGGCAGCCCTGACAGCAGTAGTACAGTACTACATTAGTACATTAATGACATTTTTTTGCTAATTATTTGATATTTCATATTTATTTTTAGAGGTATGATGTCACCAGTGAGTGGAGTTCGTTCCAATTGTTCTAAGCTTGATATGGTGTTGGGTTTTGGATTTCACTTTAACATGTTGGATTAAAGGACTTATCGAATATGGAGACTAAGTCCAGTGCCTTGAGTTCCTTCTCACTTAAGGGGATGCCAGGAATAAGACACTGGTGACCTATCCTGAGGATAGGTCAATAATATCAGATTAATGGGGATCCAACAACTGCCACTCTCACCAATCAGCTGTTAGTATACCCTGCGGTTCCTGGAATTACACAGTCTACAGAGCAAGAACAATGAAGTGAATAGAAGCTGATCTGCAGGACCTGAGAATGGCCACTACATAGTGTTCTATATACACCATATACTGTATGCTACCCACGGCCGTAGACCTGGTAATGGCTGATCGGTTGGGATGCTGAATGTCCGACCCTCACCAATAAGTCATCAATATCACTGTAATAGACAACCCCTTAAAGGGAGTATGTCAGCACAAAATGACTGTTCAAATGATCCACAGGCACTCATTGCCCTTTTGTATGGCCAAACAACTCAGTGCACCATCCTATCTATTTGTTTTTCAACTATTTCTCCTCTAGCTTCTGTAAAATCAAAGCTGTCAATCAAGGGAAGAGGTGAGCAGATATACAGTGGCATGTAAAAGTTTGGGCACCCCTGGTGAAAGTTAGTGTTATTGTGAACAGTTAAGCAAGTTGAAGATGAAATGATCTCTAAAAGGCCTGAAGTTAAAGATAACAGATTTCCTTTGTATTTTAGGCAAAAAATATATATTTTTTAATCTTTTACATTTTAAAAATGACGAAAAAGGAAAATGGACCAATGCAAAAGTTTGGGCATCCTGCATGGTTAGTACCTAGTAGCACCCCCTTTTGAAAGTATCACAGCTTGTAAAAGCTTTTTGTAGCAAGACAAGAGTCTTTCAATTCTTGTTTGAGGGATTTTCATCCATTCTTCCTTGGAAAATCCTTCCAGTTCTGTGAGATTCCTTGGTCATCTTGCATGCACTGCTATTTTGAGGTCTAGCCACAGATTTTCATTGATGTTCAGAAGAGGGGACTGTGAGGGCCATTGTAAAACCTTCAGCTTGCACCTTTTGAGGTAGCCTATTGTGTATTTTGATGTTTGTTTAGGATCATTAACCATTTGTAGAAGCCATCCTCTTTTCAACTTCAGCTTTTTTACACATGGTGTTATGTTTGCATCAAGAATTTGTTGAAATTTCATTGAATCCATTGTTCCCTCTACCTGTGAAATGTCCCCTGTACCATTGGCTGCAACACAACCCCAAAGCATGACTGATCCACCCTCATGCTTAATAGTTGGCGAGATGTTATTTTCTTGAAATTTGGTTGCCTTTTTTCTCCACACATACCTTTGATCATTGTGGCCAAAGACTTCTATTTTAACCTTGTCGGTTGACAGAACTTGTTTCCAAAATGTATCAGGCTTGTTTAGATGTTATTTTGCATACTTCTGATGCTGAATTTTATGGTGAGGCTGCAAGAGAGGTTTTCTTCTGATGACTCTTCCATGAAGGTCATATTTGTGCAGGTTTCTCTCAACAGTAGAACAATGAACCACAAAGCTAGAGTCTGTTAAATCTTTCTGTAGGTCTTTTGAGGTCAAGCGAGGGTTCTGATATGCCTCTCTAGCAATCGTACGAACAGCTCTCACTGAAATTTTGCTTGGTCTTCCAGACCTTATCTTGACCTTCACTGTTCCTGTTAACTGCCATTTCTTAATTACATTTCAAACTGAGGAAAGGGCAACTTGAAAACACTTTGCTATCTTCTTATAGCCTTCTCCTGTTTTATGGGCCTCCACCATTTTCATTTTCAGAGTGCTAGGCAGCTGCTGAGAAGAACCCATGGCTGCTGTTTTTTTGGCATAAAGTTAGAGGAGGCTTGGTTTTTATAAAGCTGGGAAATTTTCATCACCTGGCATTTCCTAACGATGGTAGTGAACAAGCCATAACCCTAACAGGCTAATTAAGGTCAGAAACCTTGGTCAAAATTATCAAAGCACACAAATTTCCAAGGGTGCCAAAACTTTTGCATAGGCCCATTTCCCTTATTGTCATTTTTTAAAATGAAAAAAAAAGACCATCTATATACTTATTTGCCTAAAATACAACTGAAATATGTCATCTTTAACAATATGCCTTTTAGAGATCATTTCATCTTCAACTTGCTTAACTGTTCACAATAACAATGATTTTGACCAGGAGTGCCCAAACTTTTACATGCCACTGTATATACAGAACAAATAAGTGGGAAGGAGCACAGAACTGTTAAGCCATGCCAAAGGTGCACAAAGTGCCTGTGCTTGGTTTGATCAGTCATTGTTTGCTAACAGACTCTCTTTAATACTCAAGGGTCAAGTTAAAGTGGAGAACAACTCCAAACCATGAACAGCTAAAGAATCCCAAGTTGGTCTAGACCATACATGTCAAATTCTGGCCTGTGGGCCAAATCTGGCCCGCAGGGTAGTTTTATTTGGTCTGTGAAACCCGAACCACTACCCATATGTTGGGGCCATTTTTCTGTATGGAGGAGTATGTGAGGCCATTGTCCTATATGGAGGACAATGTGAGGCCATTATTTTGTATGGAGGACCATGTGGTGCCCATAATACTGTATGAAGGACTATGTGGGGCCCAGTATTCTGTTTGAAGGACTATGTGGGGCCCATTATACTGTATGGAGAACTATATGGGGCCCATTATACTGTATGGAGGACTATGTGGGGCCCATTATTCTGTATGGAGAACTCTGTGGTGCCCATGATACTGTCTGGAGAACTATGTGGGACCCATTATTCTGTATGGAGGACTATGTGGGGCCCATTATACTGTATGGAGGACTATGTGGGGCCCAGTATTCTGTATGAAGGACTATGTGGGGCCCATTATACTGTATGGAGGACTATGTGGGGCCCATTATTCTGTATGGAGGACTATGTGGGGCCCATGATACTGTCTGGAAAACTATGTGGGACCCATTATTCTGTATGGAGGACTATGTGAGGCCCAATATTCTGTATGGAGGACTATGTGGGGCCATTATTTTGTATGGAGGACTGTGTGGGGGCTATTATCCTGTATACTGGTTGGCACGTGACTTTGTCCAAGTTTTTAATTTTGGCTCTCTGTATGTTTGAGTTTGACATCCCTGGTCTAGACAATTGATTCTCATTTATTCTATAAATGCTGATAATATGTAAATTCCTGATTCGCTCAAATGGAAATGTCTCACACTCCAGACTTTTTTGGACTCTTCCACGTCCATTTTATCTTATCTCAGCATGCGCATAAATCTTTAATATACCAGCCTTTTCACTTCTGATATATTTCTGTCCTTTTAATAGCCAAGACTTGAGCTTAGTGCTGAAACAGCTCCCTACATAATTAGTCCTTCCTGTGCCTTAACCCAGAAAAATTACTAGGTTTTCTTAGAAAGGTATTAAGTACCCCATGATTTCTGCTAAGAAGAAAATAGTTCTTCCTTTTATGCCCATTCCCTCACTTTTCAAAATATAGGTTTCTTACCTGACGTGAAAGCTTGGATTTGACATAAACAGAGATAATGACTTAATGGATTCTAAGTGGTTTCAGGTATGGAACGTAATTCGAAAGTAGCATTTGAGGTGCCCACCGCGTGTAACTTTAACATCCTAATGTTATGTTTTACAAGGCACCGGGAAATTAGCGCGGAGAAGTTCTTGTTACTTTTGTTCCTGTGGTTAAAGGAGGCACTTCTGTTCCATCGGCACAAATGAAAATATTTAATGAGAAATTATTTGTTGCATTATTCCGGTATGACACAAATGACACATTTCAAGAGGTGATCATTATGTCTATTGAAGCTTAGTGACAAGACTTCGAACGTAAAGAGCAGATGTCACCTTAAGTGGATCTGAAAAGCTTCTTTATACAATGAAAGTCAAGTCTTTAATGCCTTAGAAAATGCATCTAGTAAATGGTACAGCAATTCCCGAGGGGACAACTAGACTTCTTATGGTTATTATTGTGAATCAAACAGTTATGACTTAATAATAGTGATTACTTTGATCATAATTAGTGGAAGAAGTTTGGCTGTGAAGGCTTTTGAAGAAGACCCATGCTTCTGTGTAGACTTCTTTATGCTGGTCAATAGTGAGTAAACCAAAGAACTATGGCTGATGGAAGAAATATGGCTTTCTCATTTCCGTAGAAACTTCTTTATGTTAGCCAAAAAATGATGGAAGAAATATGGCCAAATTGTTTCTTATGCAGCTGCTAAATGTTGGCCAAAGTGGACAGATGGAAAAAATTTGATCATGCCATTTCAGTGGGAACTTTTTTTTTATGTTGGTCAAATTGGATTAACAGAGGAAGTCTCACCATTTAATATCTGTGGTGGCTTCTGTATGTTGGTCAAAAGGTTGCTTATGGTAGAAATACGCCTTTGTCATACCTGTGGAGGCTTCATTCTTCTGGCCAAAAGTGATCTGATGATACAGATCATGGAAAAAAAAACAGTAAAGGAATCAATGACTTATTTGACCACTTGGGTACAGGCCAAGAGCAGACCGTCTCAATTTTAAAATAGGTTTTTGAACGAGGAATGTTTAGTTTCTAAGATATGGTTGAGAAGGTATAAAGTGTAAACCAAAACTATAAGTCTCACTATACAATTACTGGGCAGCTTACAATTCCCCTTTAATTTTCTAGTCACATATTTTTGGATTCTAAGCAATCTTTTTCCAATTCCTATATTTCTTGCAGAGCTTATTCTAACTAAGTATATGCTTACGAACGCAACTAAATTATATAGCAGTTTCCTATTGTGTTTTTCCAACATATATAATTTCTCCTGTCATTGACTATTGTACAGCTCCAATATATATTGGCCTGGTAATAGGCATTATACTTCAATAGGCACTTCAGCTCCTTTGTATTTCACATGTGAACGATGGCCTGATCCCGAGTAATGACCATTGGATTTTGAGTAACTTGTTTTCCAAACATTGGGGGATTGATAAGGGTGTCTTGGGGTGCTTGTTGGTTTGGCACTGAGGTGATGCAAAAGCGGACTTGTGCAAAATTAGAACAGTGCCCTATTGTAACCAATCAGACTCCAGATCTCATTTTTAGAGGCCATTTTGAAAACATAAAGAAACAATCTGATTGGCTGACACGAGTCCTTCTTTAACTGTGCAGTTTCGATCAGTCTTCTTCAATGCCTCCTCAATAGACAGCTCCCCTAAACATAAAGTCGCAAAATATAAATTTTATTTGTACGTCTTTGGTTATTTAATTTTTATGTAGCCTATAATATGTTTTACATCATTCATTCTGTAGGATCCATTTTTTGCTTCCTATTGGAAAGCGGACTACATTGCAATGACACTAGTAAAGTGGTTTAGCAATAGGCCAGATAGTCTGTATTAAATTCCTATGTATAAAGGTCCTTATTGATGGACAAACATGATAATTTTTCATAGACGATGCTGTTAATGAACTTGCTTGATCCAGAAAGTCCCTTCAGTGTCCGTAGAAGAGATTTGTGAGGTCTGCAAAGCTCGCGTAGCTCATTAACTTTTCAACAGGAACATTGCAAAGGCAGAAACTGTGCGCTATATAATAATGTCAAGGAAAGGAATGGCACCTCGGACAACATCTATAACATCACCAGGAGAAACAAGCCAGATCGTTACTGTCTGACAAACCTGAGATCTAATGTATTCTCCAAATTATCTCCAACAGAAGAAATCTCTGATAGAATCTTTCCAACGGAGTTCTCATCACTCAGGAAGAGCTTTCGTTTCCATTTTAATGTTTTCATTGCTTTAACTTGAAGGGTTTTTTTTGGCCACAAAGTCATTAGTCATATACTAAGAGGACAGATTACAGTAAAGGTTCCCTGGGAGAGATCCACAAATCTGTGATTATTTCTAATGTCTAAACAATGTAAACATACACTCATTCAACTAAAAGGCTTATTTTTCTCAGAATAAACTATATTTCGATAAATGTACTATGAGAGGATACGTAGTTCAGATATTGTGCAAGTCATTGGCCAGCTTCCTCCATACAGGAACACCCAGATGTTACATCTAGTACAGGATCTGAGGGAGCGGAGGATGGCACCAGTACCCTCAGTGGTGTTTGTTACATCCTTCTGTCATGAGCAACCCCACTTATGCTCAGGACTAGCATGACACACTCCCATAAAATGTGTAATTAATGGGATTTCCCTATCTCCAATTTTTTTCTTATAAATTACATATGATTTAAAAAAAGCACAGAAAACATATATATTTTATCTATCTTTCAAATTCCCTACACTCACATATTAATGTTTGTCTGGTCCTGCACCACTCTGATGTTGATGATTCCTTGGTCCCTTTTCCCTCTAGGGTTTATAGCTGCGTGGTTCCCCATCTCTCATATGTTGATTGTTTCCTAGTCCCTCGCCATTTTGATGTTGATGATTCCCTGGTTCCACACTACTCTGAGGTTTATAGTTGCCTGGTCCTTCCATGCTGGTAGTTTTCTGCTTCCACACTCCATCCATATTGATGGTGCTCATCTTCTTTGAAGTTAATAGTTTCCTTGTTCCCCATGACTTCTGTGTTGCTGGTTTCTCAGTCCCCTGTCGCTCTGATATTGATGATTCTTATCAATTCACAAGACCTGGTCCAGTGGCCAAGTAAGAAATCTGTGGTCATCAAACTGGAGCCCGGCACACAGCTTCTTACATTATGGCGTATCTAGCATATCTTTTGATTAGCCTGGCCTGGCGTGAGGTCATCATTGAGGCATGACGCACGTGTGACTGTGTGTCACCCCAGGCCTGGATGCCACAAACTTGTAAGGCTGTGTCTGAGAGCAGGAGGGAGGTTCTCTGGTCATGGACCATTTGCACGCAGCACCTCCTGTCCCAGGCCAGTAGGGGGAGCAGGCTGCCCCTATAAAAACTGGTACTAAGGGCAGGGTTAGAGAGACCAGGACCCATTTCTGAAGCATCCAGAAGGGTTCCCAGAAGAGAGGGACAGGTCAGCCGCAGCTGAGGAGTCCAGGAGGCAAAGGAGGAACAGAAAGCCAGGGGCAGAGGCGACGAGAACCGGTCCTGGCAGAGAGAGACTACACAACTGGACACTGGGGTCCGAAGCTGTCAGGGTTGCAGGTCCTGCAGCAGATAACCAACCCGCAAGGGATTTCAGGTCCCTTGGCCTAAGAAGCCTGGAGGCTCCGCCACACAGAGGGACTGGTACAGCACGGAGAAGCTACAGGTACCTAAGGCCCGAGTCGCAAGCCATACAGGCGTAGTACACGGCAAGCTCAGGGACGTGGGCTATCATACCACTAAAGGGGGAGATAGTCAGCAAGGGCAGAGAGAGAACGGTAGGCCTACCCACTCACCCTGGCCAGTGGAGCTCACCCGAATGCCCTCAGACACCCTGGTCCATGCCTACCCTGTACTCCTGGTGGGTCTGTGATAAGTTCTGCAGTAAAAGACCCTGGACTGCATTATTGGACTCTGTGTGATTACTGCGGCGCCTGCACCATCACCTCCAACATCCTATTACACTGCCCTGAGGCTACACTCCTCCCGTGGGGAGTTGTACTATTCCCTGCTGCATCCCCAACTCCAGCCTCAGCGGTCTGCCTTGCAGCGGCGGTCCTCCTTGACCGCAATCCACGGGTGGCGTAGTCGGACATTACCTAAAACATATAAAAGGCTGCCACTGGTCTGACCACCCTGAGCCACGGGACCGGGTCGCCACTACTACTCCCAGCATTGCCCTGAAGCCTAGTCCCGAGTGCCCCACGGCCCAGGGGGCGAGTCAGCTTTGGCGTAGTCGGCAGGATTGAGACCAACCCGCCACAAACGGGTATTGCGTGCCTGAAAAAGACTGTACACGTACCTTAAAAAGAAGTTTTCAGCCGTCTCCCGCCATCTTCAGCAGTTTCCCGCCATCTTCAGCCGTTTTCCCTCCATCGGATGCCATCTTCAGGACGCCGCGCGGGAAGAAGAGGGGCGTGGACGTCCAAAGCGCGCGAGACTTGAAGCCCCGCCCTACGCACCGACGCTGCGCAAGGTCCTGGAAGGGAGAGAGAGCGACGCTGACGTCACCAGGACGCGACGCAAGGTCCTCACATGAAGCAGCACCGGCGGAGCCGCGGCCTACAGAAGAGGATCGTCGGAAGGTAGGCCACGCTTTACTAGGGGGGAGGAAGATGACGGACGCGGAGGGGCCCTCTACAACCGGCGGGGCTGCAGCGGCGGTGATGCTGTTCTTTATGCCCTACATCCCCGGAGCAGCCTGGCTACCCCAATACTCAGGGGACCCCCATACCTTAACTGACTTTAGGGAAAGACTGCACAGTTTATTCAAAGTTTATCCCCTGACAGAAGAACAGAAAGTGAGCATTCTGACGGGGCAGCTCACCGGTGCAGCCCAGCGGGAAGTGAAATCATGGTCAGATGAGGAGAAAAGGACAGTAAAGGACATTCTGACCCGGCTGCGGAGTACCTTTGATACCCGTACCTCAGCAGAAATCAAAATGCGGTTCTATGGCTGTAAGCAGTGGGCCCAGGATAGTATCAGAGACTATTCCTTGAACCTGCAAGAAGCCCTGAGAGCTATCACACAAGCTGACCCTGGTAGCGTGCCAGACTCTGATAAACTGTTGACTGACCAGTTCATGGAAGGTCTGCTGTCCAGCGCCCACAGAACCCAGCTGCGCCTCATGGCCCTACAGAACCCCGATTTGACTTTTGCGCAGTTCAAGGATTGGGCCATCCGGGTGCTCAGAGAACCCGCAGCAGGTGGCGCTGTAGCTTCCCGGCGCCCTGCCATCACTTACCACCAGGGGGCAGCGCCCTACCCCGCAGACCTTGTGGGGGCTGATGCACAGGCCCTAAATCCATCCCAGCCTGCATACCTGCACCATCAGGTCCAGGAGCTAACAAAGAGTGTGGCTGCATTAACCAGGACCGTACAGTCGTTGCAGGTGGAACCATCAAGACCAATCGAGCTGGCTTCCAGTCCGGAGGATGTCCCGTGGCATCGACAGAGGAGGATCCTGCCGTTCAGAGGGAGGCCCGCTGACCGCTACACTGAGGATGGACAGCCGATTTGCCGCCGTTGCAGTCAGCCAGGACACATAGCAAGGCACTGTACTTTAAATGGGTCCGACCTGGGGCAGAGGGCCAACCCCCAGGCATAAGGTCATCAGGCCCGACTAATTGGCATGATAAGTACGTGGGGGGACGCCCGGTCTTACCCGTAGTGCTGGACGGTATCCCCATGAATGCACTGCTGGACACCGGGTCTCAAGTGACTACCATCCCCTACGTACTTTTCAAGCGGTACTGGAGTGATGCTGACATAACCCGCTACCCAGACGATGACTTAAGCATCATCGCCAGCAATGGCCAACCCGTGCCGCAGGTGGGGTTCAGAGAGATGACCATCAAGATTGGTAAGGTGGAACTGCCGGCACAGGGAGTGATCATTGTGGACATTGACCGTCGTGAAAGTCATCCTAAAATAACTGTGGGTACTAATGTAATTGAAAACTGTCTTTCAGAAGTAATTGTGATTTTACAGCAGGTGGCGATGAATACGAGCTCCAGCCAACAGAGGGTCCTCGAGAAAGAGATAAGAGCCCTGATGAGACGGCAGCAGGTAGAACTGTCTGGTGGTGAGATCGGTAGCGTAAGAATGAGTGACCCATTCCCCATTTCCATGCCTCCCAAAAGTGAAATGATGATCTGGTGTCGGACTGCAATCGGGTTGAGAGGCAGAGACTACCAAGCCATGGTAGAACCCGTGTACTCAGACAGCAGGCCCACCATTTTGACAGCCCGGGGGGTGGTTGATGTCCGTCATGGGAGGGTGCCTGTTCGCATTCTCAACATTGGCGAGAGGGAGGTACACCTACCCAGGTACGCTACACTTGCCAAACTGTTTGCTGTTGAGCACAAAGCTATCAGGGCCATGGAACCGTTGCCTCCATCTCCACAGGCGGAGGGTAATGGCTCCCAGAAACAAAAGGAGGACTGGTGCCAGAAACTCCATGTGGGTGCTGACTCCACTCCCCTGCACCAAAAACAAGGAGTCTACTGGGTGGTTCAGGAGTACTAGAGAATTTTTAGTAAGCACCCGCTAGACTTTGGCAGAGTGAAAGGGATAGAACACCATATCCCCACGGGGAGCCACCCAACAATAAAAGAGAGACACATTATCAGAACGCCAAAGGTATGCTGAGAGAAATGAAAGAAGCCGGGGTCATTAGAGATAGCTGTAGCCCCTGGGCAGCTCCCTTGGTTTTGGTAAAAAAGAAAGATGGTACCATGAGAATGTGCGTGGACTATAGACAAATCAATCGTATCATCCATATAGATGCGTACCCGTTACCTAGGATAGGGGAGTCTTTAGCAGCTCTAAAATCAGCTAATTTCTTCTCTACTTTGGACCTTACTAGCGGGTACTGGCAGGTTCCTGTGGCAGAGGCTGACAAGGAGAAGACCGCCTTCACCACCCCGATGAGACTGAGCGAGTTCAACTGTATTCCCTGCGGGCTCTTCAAAACGCACCAGGGACCTTCCAGAGGCTGATGGAATGCTGTCTAGGGCACCGAAACTTCAAGACGGTCCTCCTTTACCTGGACGACGTGATCGTCTATTCGAAGACTTACGAGGACCATCTAAAGCACCTGGCCGAGGTGTTCGAAGCCCTGGCAGGCTACGGCCTGAAAGTGAAGCCTTCAAAGTGCCACCTGTTAAAAACGAAGGTCCAATACCTAGGACAGGTGGTGAGTGCAGAGGGAGTAGCCCCCGACCCCGACAAAGTTACAGCCATCAAGAGCTGGCCAAGGCCCTCTAACATCAAGGAAGTGAGGCAATTCCTCAGATTGTTAGGCTACTACCGAAGGTTCATCCCCGGGTTCACTAAGATGGCAGCCCCTATGCAGGACCTCCTGATAGGGCAATCTAAATCCAGAAGTCACAAGCCACCCTTCAAGTGGGACAAGCCGGAAGAGGAGTCCTTCCGCCAGTTGAAGATGGCCCTCACGGGGGATGAGATCCTGGCCTACCACGATTATGGCCAGCCGTTTATCCTCCACACAGAAGCCAGTAATGTGGGGCTGGGAGCCGTACTGTCACAGAACCAACAGGGCAGAGAAAGGGTGATCGCGTATGCCAGCCAGAAGCTGAGGCCCACTGAAAGAAACCCGGAGAACTACAGCTCCTTCAAGCTAGAATTCTTGGCAGTGGTATGGGCCTTCACAGAACGGTTTAAGCATTACCTGGCCTCCGCAAAGTTCACCGTGTACACGGACAACAACCCGTTGACACATCTGGACAATGCAAGACTAGGTGCCCTAGAACAGCGGTGGATGGCCCGGCTATCCAATTATGACTTCACAATCAAATACCGGGCGGGCAGAATCAACGCCAATGCAGACGCCCTATCAAGAATGCCCCACCTACCTGAAGGAGAAGACGACTCGGAAGAGCTGGAGGAAATAGAGCTCCCTGCATTCCACCGGTATGGGGCCACTCAGCATTCTCACCGGGTAAGAGACAAAGACTTAACCACCGTCATGATCAATCCCTTACCCCACCACGGCTGGGCTGAAATGCAAGATAGCGACCCTGCAATATGCCTGGTGAAAGACATGTTAAACCAGGAAGACGCTAGCCCTGGCCTGGAAGCTCCAGAGGAAGCCAAGCAGATATGGAAGGAGAAAAGCAGGCTATTCCTCTACGAGGATAAGCTGTGCAGAAGGCTTGTCAACCACCGGACGCACGAGCTGACCTGGCAGATAGTGGTCCCAAGGCGAGATGCAGCAATGGTCCTGGAGGCCTACCATGACAGAGCGGGACACTTTGGGTGGAAGAAACTGGAGTTCCTACTGAGAGAGTGGTTCTACTGGGTCGGCATTAGAAGGGGCGTCGAGAAGTGGAGCAGGGACTGCGGCCCATGTCACCTCAGATGGAAGGACCGTACCAGCCAGCAGACACCCTTGAGGCCCATCGTCACCTGGCAGCCTCTTGAGCTGGTAGCTCTGGACCATGTGAAATTGGCTCCAAGCCGGTCTGGCTACGTCTATGCCCTGACAATTGTGGACCATTACTCCCGGTTCCTGGTAGTGGTTCCTGTTAAAGACCTGACAGCCCAAACAGCGGCCAGAGCCTTTCAGCAACACTTCTGCCGTCCTCATGGGTATCCGGAACAGGTCTTGACAGATCAAGGTCCAGCGTTTGAGGCTGAAGTATTCCAGGAGTTCTGCAACCTCTATGGCTGTAGGAAGATTCGGACAACGCCTTACCACCCGCAAACCAACGGGCTGTATGAGAAGATGAACAATATCGTCATTGATCTCCTCAAGACGTTACCCCTGAAAGAACACAGCCTGTGGCCGGAGAAGCTGCCAGACCTGATTGACTTGTACAACCATATCCCGGTGAATGCTACAAATTGCACCCCGGCTTACCTGATGCGAGCAAGACCGGGTAAGCTGCCGATCGACCTGGAGATGGGAGTCCTGACTAGACATGAGCGTTGTTCTACTCGAACTGTTCGCCAATCTCAAATTCGAGCTGTTTTGGGCGGTGTTCGAGCCGTTTGGCGAACACGAACGATTTGAGAAAAATTCGGCTGTTCGAGGTTATGTTCGATAACTGTTCGTGCACCAAAATCATAACTGGATTTTTTCTCAGTAATGATGAAAATTAATGTTAATACGCAGTTTGAGTGTACAGCGGGGTGGGGGGAGGGGCAGGGGATGGATCTCTGCAGGAATAATGAAGATCTCCATTTTTTTTTCTCTTTCCCGCATTTACAGTGGGGAGGTGCAATCTGTCAGCCTATCAGCAGCGCACACACGGAGCGAAGTGCTTTTTTCACACAAGCAAGGGCATGTGTCATTGGCAGTGTATGTCACATGTCCTTGCCCTATAAGACCAAGCCATTTTCCCCGTCGCCACCATTTTCTCACTGCTGCAGCTGCGTGTTAGACGGCACCGCTGTTGCTGTGTGCGCTATACCTTGTTAATTTCAAGCCAATTTTCGAACAAATCTACAGATAGCTTGGGAGTAGGGAATAGTTGTGATTGCAGTCCTTTTAAGGACTAGGTTATAGCATTTCCTACGACTTTTATCAGGCAGGTCTGTGCTCTTAAATAGATAGATTGTGGGAGTAAAGACTAATTGTAATTGCAGTCCTTTTCAGGACTAGGTTACATCAGTTCCTATCAGTTTTTGCCAGGCAGGTCTGTGCCAGTGCTGTGCAAGTTTTTTTCACAGCATTTGGCTGAATTTAGCAAAGCTAATCCTTTTTGGCCTATTGCAGAGTGTGTTAGTCAGTGGAGTAGCCTACTGTGTTGCAAGATATACCACCTGTGTATAGAATACCAATTTTTTTACTGCACCTAGTGAAGTAAAATCTTTTGGGCATAGCATCATTCTATTAGTCCATCTATACTGACCTCCATCAGGTTGCAAATTGAATATAATTTTTTTCTGCATCTAGCTCTGAAAAAATATTTGGGCTTCTAGCAGTGTGTGGGACTTGTTCTATTAGTCCATCTATACTGACCTCCATCAGGTTGCAAACTGAATATATTTTTTTTCTGCATCTAGCTCTGAAAAAATATTTGGGCTTCTAGCAGTGTGTGGGACTTTCTCTATTAGTCCATCTATACTGACCTCCATCAGGTTGCAAACTGAATATATTTTTTTTCTGCATCTACCTCTGGAAAAATATTGGGCTTCTAGCTGTGTGTGGGACTTGTTCTATTAATCCATCTATACAGACCTCCATCAGGTTGCAAACTGAAAATAATTTTTTTCTGCATCTACCTCTGAAAAAATATTTGGGCTTCTAGCAGTGTGTGGGACTTTCTCTATTAGTCCATCTATACTGACCTCCATCAGGTTGCAAACTGAATATATTTTTTTTCTGCATCTACCTCTGGAAAAATATTGGGCTTCTAGCTGTGTGTGGGACTTGTTCTATTAATCCATCTATACAGACCTCCATCAGGTTGCAAACTGAATATAATTTTTTTCTGCATCTACCTCTGAAAAAATATTGGGCTTCTAGCTGTGTGTGGGACTTGTTCTATTAGTCCATCTATACTGACCTCCATCAGTTTGCAAACTGAAAATAATTTTTTGTCTGCATCTAGCTCTGAAAAAATATTTTGCCTTCTAGCAGTGTGTGGGACTTTCTCTATTAGTCCATCTATACTGACCTCCATCAGGTTGCAAATTAAAAATAATTTTTATCTGCATCTACCTCTGAAAAAATATTTGGGCTTCTAGCTGTGTGTGGGACTTGTTCTATTAGTCCATCTATACTGACCTCCATCAGGTTGCAAACTGAATATAATTTTTTTCTGCATCTAGCTCTGAAAAAATATTTGGCCTTCTAGCAGTGTGTGGGACTTTCTCTATTAGTCCATCTATACTGACCTCCATCAGGTTGCAAATTAAAAATAATTTTTATCTGCATCCAGCTCTGAAAAAATATTTGGCCTTCTAGCAGTGTGTGGGACTTTCTCTATTAGTCCATCTATACTGACCTCCATCAGGTTGCAAATTAAAAATAATTTTTATCTGCATCCAGCTCTGAAAAAATATTTGGCCTTCTAGCAGTGTGTGGGACTTTCTCTATTAGTCCATCTATACTGACCTCCATCAGGTTGCAAATTAAAAATAATTTTTTGTCTGCATATAGCTCTGAAAAAATATTTGGCCTTCTAGCAGTGTGTGGGACTTTCTCTATTAGTCCATCTATACTAACCTCCATCAGGTTGCAAACTGAATATATTTTTTTTCTGCATCTACCTCTGAAAAAATATTGGGCTTCTAGCTGTGTGTGGGACTTGTTCTATTAATCCATCTATACAGACCTCCATCAGGTTGCAAACTGAATATAATTTTTTTCTGCATCTACCTCTGAAAAAATATTTGGGCTTCTAGCTGTGTGTGGGACTTGTTCTATTAGTCCATCTATACTGACCTCCATCAGGTTGCAAACTGAAAATAATTTTTTGTCTGCATCTAGCTCTGAAAAAATATTTGGCCTTCTAGCAGTGTGTGGGACTTTCTCTATTAGTCCATCTATACTGACCTCCATCAGGTTGCAAATTAAAAATAATTTTTATCTGCATCCAGCTCTGAAAAAATATTTGGCCTTCTAGCAGTGTGTGGGACATTCTCTAGTAGTCCATCTATACTGACCTCCATCAGGTTGCAAATTAAAAATAATTTTTATCTGCATCCAGCTCTGAAAAAATATTTGGCCTTCTAGCAGTGTGTGGGACTTTCTCTATTAGTCCATCTATACTGACCTCCATCAGGTTGCAAATTAAAAATAATTTTTTGTCTGCATCTAGCTCTGAAAAAATATTTGGCCTTCTAGCAGTGTGTGGGACTTTCTCTATTAGTCCATCTATACTGACCTCCATCAGGTTGCAAACTGAATATATTTTTTTTCTGCATCTACCTCTGAAAAAATATTGGGCTTCTAGCTGTGTGTGGGACTTGTTCTATTAATCCATCTATACAGACCTCCATCAGGTTGCAAACTGAATATAATTTTTTTCTGCATCTACCTCTGAAAAAATATTTGGGCTTCTAGCTGTGTGTGGGACTTGTTCTATTAGTCCATCTATACTGACCTCCATCAGGTTGCAAACTGAAAATAATTTTTTGTCTGCATCTAGCTCTGAAAAAATATTTGGCCTTCTAGCAGTGTGTGGGACTTTCTCTATTAGTCCATCTATACTGACCTCCATCAGGTTGCAAATTAAAAATAATTTTTATCTGCATCTACCTCTGAAAAAATGTTTGGGCTTCTAGCTGTGTGTGGGACTTGTTCTATTAATCCATCTATACAGACCTCCATCAATTTGCAAACTGAATATAATTTTTTTCTGCATCTACCTCTGAAAAAATATTTGGGCTTCTAGCTGTGTGTGGGACTTGTTCTATTAGTCCATCTATACTGACCTCCATCAGGTTGCAAACTGAAAATAATTTTTTGTCTGCATCTAGCTCTGAAAAAATATTTGGCCTTCTAGCAGTGTGTGGGACTTTCTCTATTAGTCCATCTATACAGACCTCCATCAGGTTGCAAATTAAAAATAATTTTTATCTGCATCTACCTCTGAAAAAATATTTGGGCTTCTAGCTGTGTGTGGGACTTGTTCTATTAGTCCATCTATACTGACCTCCATCAGGTTGCAAATTGAATATAATTTTTTTCTGCATCTAGCTCTGAAAAAATATTTGGCCTTCTAGCAGTGTGTGGGACTTTCTCTATTAGTCCATCTATACTGACCTCCATCAGGTTGCAAATTAAAAATAATTTTTATCTGCATCCAGCTCTGAAAAAATATTTGGCCTTCTAGCAGTGTGTGGGACTTTCTCTATTAATCCATCTATACTGACCTCCATCAGGTTGCAAATTAAAAATAATTTTTTGTCTGCATCTAGCTCTGAAAAAATATTTGGCCTTCTAGCAGTGTGTGGGACTTTCTCTATTAGTCCATCTATACTGACCTCCATCAGGTTGCAAACTGAATATATTTTTTTTCTGCATCTACCTCTGAAAATATATTGGGCTTCTAGCTGTGTGTGGGACTTGTTCTATTAATCCATCTATACAGACCTCCATCAGGTTGCAAACTGAATATAATTTTTTTCTGCATCTACCTCTGAAAAAATATTTGGGCTTCTAGCTGTGTGTGGGACTTGTTCTATTAGTCAATCTATACTGACCTCCATCAGGTTGCAAACTGAAAATAATTTTTTGTCTGCATCTAGCTCTGAAAAAATATTTGGCCTTCTAGCAGTGTGTGGGACTTTCTCTATTAGTCCATATATACTGACCTCCATCAGGTTGCAAATTTAAAATAATTTTTATCTGCATCCAGCTCTGAAAAAATATTTGGCCTTCTAGCAGTGTGTGGGACTTTCTCTATTAGTCCATCTATACTGACCTCCATCAGGTTGCAAATTAAAAATAATTTTTTGTCTGCATCTAGCTCTGAAAAAATATTTGGCCTTCTAGCAGTGTGTGGGACTTTCTCTATTAGTCCATCTATACTGACCTCCATCAGGTTGCAAACTGAATATATTTTTTTTCTGCATCTACCTCTGAAAAAATATTGGGCTTCTAGCTGTGTGTGGGACTTGTTCTATTAGTCCATCTATACTGACCTCCATCAGGTTGGAAACTGAAAATAATTTTTTGTCTGCATCTAGCTCTGAAAAAAATATTTGGCCTTCTAGCAGTGTGTGGGACTTTCTCTATTAGTCCATCTATACTGACCTCCATCAGATTGCAAACAGAATATAATTTTTTTCTGCATCTACCTCTGAAAAAATATTTGGGCTTCTAGCTGTGTGTGGGACTTGTTCTATTAGTCCATCTATACTGACCTCCATGAGGTTGGAAACTGAAAATAATTTTTTGTCTGCATCTAGCTCTGAAAAAAATATTTGGCCTTCTAGCAGTGTGTGGGACTTTCTCTATTAGTCCATCTATACTGACCTCCATCAGGTTGCAAATTAAAAATAATTTTTATCTGCATCCAGCTCTGAAAAAATATTTGGCCTTCTAGCAGTGTGTGGGACTATCTCTATTAGTCCATCTATACTGACCTCCATCAGGTTGCAAATTAAAAATAATTTTTTGTCTGCATCTAGCTCTGAAAAAATATTTGGCCTTCTAGCAGTGTGTGGGACTTTCTCTATTAGTCCATCTATACTGACCTCCATCAGGTTGCAAACTGAATATATTTTTTTTCTGCATCTACCTCTGAAAAAATATTGGGCTTCTAGCTGTGTGTGGGACTTGTTCTATTAATCCATCTATACAGACCTCCATCAGGTTGCAAACTGAATATAATTTTCTTCTGCATCTACCTCTGAAAAAATATTTGGGCTTCTAGCTATGTGTGGGACTTGTTCTATTAGTCCATCTATACTGACCTCCATCAGGTTGCAAACTGAAAATAACTTTTTGTCTGCATCTAGCTCTGAAACAATATTTGGCCTTCTAGCAGTGTGTGGGACTTTCTCTATTAGTCCATCTATACTGACCTCCATCAGGTTGCAAATTAAAAATAATTTTTATCTGCATCTACCTCTGAAAAAATGTTTGGGCTTCTAGCTGTGTGTGGGACTTGTTCTATTAATCCATCTATACAGACCTCCATCAATTTGCAAACTGAATATAATTTTTTTCTGCATCTACCTCTGAAAAAATATTTGGGCTTCTAGCTGTGTGTGGGACTTGTTCTATTAGTCCATCTATACTGACCTCCATCAGGTTGCAAACTGAAAATAATTTTTTGTCTGCATCTAGCTCTGAAAAAATATTTGGCCTTCTAGCAGTGTGTGGGACTTTCTCTATTAGTCCATCTATACAGACCTCCATCAGGTTGCAAATTAAAAATAATTTTTATCTGCATCTACCTCTGAAAAAATATTTGGGCTTCTAGCTGTGTGTGGGACTTGTTCTATTAGTCCATCTATACTGACCTCCATCAGGTTGCAAATTGAATATAATTTTTTTCTGCATCTAGCTCTGAAAAAATATTTGGCCTTCTAGCAGTGTGTGGGACTTTCTCTATTAGTCCATCTATACTGACCTCCATCAGGTTGCAAATTAAAAATAATTTTTATCTGCATCCAGCTCTGAAAAAATATTTGGCCTTCTAGCAGTGTGTGGGACTTTCTCTATTAATCCATCTATACTGACCTCCATCAGGTTGCAAATTAAAAATAATTTTTTGTCTGCATCTAGCTCTGAAAAAATATTTGGCCTTCTAGCAGTGTGTGGGACTTTCTCTATTAGTCCATCTATACTGACCTCCATCAGGTTGCAAACTGAATATATTTTTTTTCTGCATCTACCTCTGAAAATATATTGGGCTTCTAGCTGTGTGTGGGACTTGTTCTATTAATCCATCTATACAGACCTCCATCAGGTTGCAAACTGAATATAATTTTTTTCTGCATCTACCTCTGAAAAAATATTTGGGCTTCTAGCTGTGTGTGGGACTTGTTCTATTAGTCAATCTATACTGACCTCCATCAGGTTGCAAACTGAAAATAATTTTTTGTCTGCATCTAGCTCTGAAAAAATATTTGGCCTTCTAGCAGTGTGTGGGACTTTCTCTATTAGTCCATATATACTGACCTCCATCAGGTTGCAAATTTAAAATAATTTTTATCTGCATCCAGCTCTGAAAAAATATTTGGCCTTCTAGCAGTGTGTGGGACTTTCTCTATTAGTCCATCTATACTGACCTCCATCAGGTTGCAAATTAAAAATAATTTTTTGTCTGCATCTAGCTCTGAAAAAATATTTGGCCTTCTAGCAGTGTGTGGGACTTTCTCTATTAGTCCATCTATACTGACCTCCATCAGGTTGCAAACTGAATATATTTTTTTTCTGCATCTACCTCTGAAAAAATATTGGGCTTCTAGCTGTGTGTGGGACTTGTTCTATTAGTCCATCTATACTGACCTCCATCAGGTTGGAAACTGAAAATAATTTTTTGTCTGCATCTAGCTCTGAAAAAAATATTTGGCCTTCTAGCAGTGTGTGGGACTTTCTCTATTAGTCCATCTATACTGACCTCCATCAGATTGCAAACAGAATATAATTTTTTTCTGCATCTACCTCTGAAAAAATATTTGGGCTTCTAGCTGTGTGTGGGACTTGTTCTATTAGTCCATCTATACTGACCTCCATGAGGTTGGAAACTGAAAATAATTTTTTGTCTGCATCTAGCTCTGAAAAAAATATTTGGCCTTCTAGCAGTGTGTGGGACTTTCTCTATTAGTCCATCTATACTGACCTCCATCAGGTTGCAAATTAAAAATAATTTTTATCTGCATCCAGCTCTGAAAAAATATTTGGCCTTCTAGCAGTGTGTGGGACTATCTCTATTAGTCCATCTATACTGACCTCCATCAGGTTGCAAATTAAAAATAATTTTTTGTCTGCATCTAGCTCTGAAAAAATATTTGGCCTTCTAGCAGTGTGTGGGACTTTCTCTATTAGTCCATCTATACTGACCTCCATCAGGTTGCAAACTGAATATATTTTTTTTCTGCATCTACCTCTGAAAAAATATTGGGCTTCTAGCTGTGTGTGGGACTTGTTCTATTAATCCATCTATACAGACCTCCATCAGGTTGCAAACTGAATATAATTTTCTTCTGCATCTACCTCTGAAAAAATATTTGGGCTTCTAGCTATGTGTGGGACTTGTTCTATTAGTCCATCTATACTGACCTCCATCAGGTTGCAAACTGAAAATAACTTTTTGTCTGCATCTAGCTCTGAAACAATATTTGGCCTTCTAGCAGTGTGTGGGACTTTCTCTATTAGTCCATCTATACTGACCTCCATCAGGTTGCAAATTAAAAATAATTTTTATCTGCATCTACCTCTGAAAAAATGTTTGGGCTTCTAGCTGTGTGTGGGACTTGTTCTATTAATCCATCTATACAGACCTCCATCAATTTGCAAACTGAATATAATTTTTTTCTGCATCTACCTCTGAAAAAATATTTGGGCTTCTAGCTGTGTGTGGGACTTGTTCTATTAGTCCATCTATACTGACCTCCATCAGGTTGCAAACTGAAAATAATTTTTTGTCTGCATCTAGCTCTGAAAAAATATTTGGCCTTCTAGCAGTGTGTGGGACTTTCTCTATTAGTCCATCTATACAGACCTCCATCAGGTTGCAAATTAAAAATAATTTTTATCTGCATCTACCTCTGAAAAAATATTTGGGCTTCTAGCTGTGTGTGGGACTTGTTCTATTAGTCCATCTATACTGACCTCCATCAGGTTGCAAATTGAATATAATTTTTTTCTGCATCTAGCTCTGAAAAAATATTTGGCCTTCTAGCAGTGTGTGGGACTTTCTCTATTAGTCCATCTATACTGACCTCCATCAGGTTGCAAATTAAAAATAATTTTTATCTGCATCCAGCTCTGAAAAAATATTTGGCCTTCTAGCAGTGTGTGGGACTTTCTCTATTAATCCATCTATACTGACCTCCATCAGGTTGCAAATTAAAAATAATTTTTTGTCTGCATCTAGCTCTGAAAAAATATTTGGCCTTCTAGCAGTGTGTGGGACTTTCTCTATTAGTCCATCTATACTGACCTCCATCAGGTTGCAAACTGAATATATTTTTTTTCTGCATCTACCTCTGAAAATATATTGGGCTTCTAGCTGTGTGTGGGACTTGTTCTATTAATCCATCTATACAGACCTCCATCAGGTTGCAAACTGAATATAATTTTTTTCTGCATCTACCTCTGAAAAAATATTTGGGCTTCTAGCTGTGTGTGGGACTTGTTCTATTAGTCAATCTATACTGACCTCCATCAGGTTGCAAACTGAAAATAATTTTTTGTCTGCATCTAGCTCTGAAAAAATATTTGGCCTTCTAGCAGTGTGTGGGACTTTCTCTATTAGTCCATCTATACTGACCTCCATCAGGTTGCAAATTTAAAATAATTTTTATCTGCATCCAGCTCTGAAAAAATATTTGGCCTTCTAGCAGTGTGTGGGACTTTCTCTATTAGTCCATCTATACTGACCTCCATCAGGTTGCAAATTAAAAATAATTTTTTGTCTGCATCTAGCTCTGAAAAAATATTTGGCCTTCTAGCAGTGTGTGGGACTTTCTCTATTAGTCCATCTATACTGACCTCCATCAGGTTGCAAACTGAATATATTTTTTTTCTGCATCTACCTCTGAAAAAATATTGGGCTTCTAGCTGTGTGTGGGACTTGTTCTATTAGTCCATCTATACTGACCTCCATCAGGTTGGAAACTGAAAATAATTTTTTGTCTGCATCTAGCTCTGAAAAAAATATTTGGCCTTCTAGCAGTGTGTGGGACTTTCTCTATTAGTCCATCTATACTGACCTCCATCAGATTGCAAACAGAATATAATTTTTTTCTGCATCTACCTCTGAAAATATATTTGGGCTTCTAGCTGTGTGTGGGACTTGTTCTATTAGTCCATCTATACTGACCTCCATCAGGTTGGAAACTGAAAATAATTTTTTGTCTGCATCTAGCTCTGAAAAAAATATTTGGCCTTCTAGCAGTGTGTGGGACTTTCTCTATTAGTCCATCTATACTGACCTCCATCAGGTTGCAAATTAAAAATAATTTTTATCTGCATCCAGCTCTGAAAAAATATTTGGCCTTCTAGCAGTGTGTGGGACTATCTCTATTAGTCCATCTATACTGACCTCCATCAGGTTGCAAATTAAAAATAATTTTTTGTCTGCATCTAGCTCTGAAAAAATATTTGGCCTTCTAGCAGTGTGTGGGACTTTCTCTATTAGTCCATCTATACTGACCTCCATCAGGTTGCAAACTGAATATATTTTTTTTCTGCATCTACCTCTGAAAAAATATTGGGCTTCTAGCTGTGTGTGGGACTTGTTCTATTAATCCATCTATACAGACCTCCATCAGGTTGCAAACTGAATATAATTTTCTTCTGCATCTACCTCTGAAAAAATATTTGGGCTTCTAGCTATGTGTGGGACTTGTTCTATTAGTCCATCTATACTGACCTCCATCAGGTTGCAAACTGAAAATAACTTTTTGTCTGCATCTAGCTCTGAAACAATATTTGGCCTTCTAGCAGTGTGTGGGACTTTCTCTATTAGTCCATCTATACTGACCTCCATCAGGTTGCAAATTAAAAATAATTTTTATTTGCATCTACCTCTGAAAAAATATTTGGGCTTCTAGCTGTGTGTGGGACTTGTTCTATTAATCCATCTATACAGACCTCCATCAGGTTGCAAACTGAATATAATTTTTTTCTGCATCTACCTCTGAAAAAATATTTGGGCTTCTAGCTGTGTGTGGGACTTGTTCTATTAGTCCATCTATACTGACCTCCATCAGGTTGCAAACTGAAAATAATTTTTTGTCTGCATCTAGCTCTGAAAAAAATATTTGGCCTTCTAGCAGTGTGTGGGACTTTCTCTATTAGTCCATCTATACTGACCTCCATCAGGTTGCAAATTAAAAATAATTTTTATCTGCATCTACCTCTGAAAAAATATTTGGGCTTCTAGCTGTGTGTGGGACTTGTTCTATTAGTCCATCTATACTGACCTCCATCAGGTTGCAAACTGAATATAATTTTTTTCTGCATCTAGCTCTGAAAAAATATTTGGCCTTCTAGCAGTGTGTGGTACTTTCTCTATTAGTCCATCTATACTGACATCCATCAGGTTGCAAATTAAAAATAATTTTTATCTGCATCCAGCTCTGAAAAAATATTTGGCCTTCTAGCAGTGTGTGGGACTTTCTCTATTAGTCCATCTATACTGACCTCCATCAGGTTGCAAACTGAATATATTTTTTTTCTGCATCTACCTCTGAAAAAATATTGGGCTTCTAGCTGTGTGTGGGACTTGTTCTATTAATCCATCTATACAGACCTCCATCAGGTTGCAAACTGAATATAATTTTCTTCTGCATCTACCTCTGAAAAAATATTTGGGCTTCTAGCTATGTGTGGGACTTGTTCTATTAGTCCATCTATACTGACCTCCATCAGGTTGCAAACTGAAAATAACTTTTTGTCTGCATCTAGCTCTGAAGCAATATTTGGCCTTCTAGCAGTGTGTGGGACTTTCTCTATTAGTCCATCTATACTGACCTCCATCAGGTTGCAAATTAAAAATAATTTTTATTTGCATCTACCTCTGAAAAAATATTTGGGCTTCTAGCTGTGTGTGGGACTTGTTCTATTAATCCATCTATACAGACCTCCATCAGGTTGCAAACTGAATATAATTTTTTTCTGCATCTACCTCTGAAAAAATATTTGGGCTTCTAGCTGTGTGTGGGACTTGTTCTATTAGTCCATCTATACTGACCTCCATCAGGTTGCAAACTGAAAATAATTTTTTGTCTGCATCTAGCTCTGAAAAAAATATTTGGCCTTCTAGCAGTGTGTGGGACTTTCTCTATTAGTCCATCTATACTGACCTCCATCAGGTTGCAAATTAAAAATAATTTTTATCTGCATCTACCTCTGAAAAAATATTTGGGCTTCTAGCTGTGTGTGGGACTTGTTCTATTAGTCCATCTATACTGACCTCCATCAGGTTGCAAACTGAATATAATTTTTTTCTGCATCTAGCTCTGAAAAAATATTTGGCCTTCTAGCAGTGTGTGGGACTTTCTCTATTAGTCCATCTATACTGACATCCATCAGGTTGCAAATTAAAAATAATTTTTATCTGCATCCATCTCTGAAAAAATATTTGGCCTTCTAGCAGTGTGTGGGACTTTCTCTATTAGTCCATCTATACTGACCTCCATCAGGTTGCAAATTAAAAATAATTTTTTGTCTGCATCTAGCTCTGAAAAAATATTTGGCCTTCTAGCAGTGTGTGGGACTTTCTCTATTAGTCCATCTATACTGACCTCCATCAGGTTGCAAACTGAATATATTTTTTTTCTGCATCTAACCCAGCCAATAGTTTTGGCCTAATACCACAGTTTACCACTCAGCTCTGCTCGGTTCCCATCCATTGTTTTTTTGTGCAAACAACTCCAGAGTTGTGAATTAGTTAACCACCAAAATGAATGGAAAAAGGCCTGCTGCTGGTGGAAAGGGGAATAGGCGTTTTGGGAAGGGGAAAAAAGGTTGTGTCCGTGGGGTAGGTGTTAAAGCAACAGTAACATCTGCAGAAGAAAGACCATCTTCCAGCCAAACTAAAATGTCTACTTCTTTTAGCGGACAATGTGATAAGATCCCTTTCTTACGGCCACGCCAATCACTACAAATTCCAGATGAGGCACAAAAACAGCAGGTACTTCAACGGATATCAAGTGCTCCTTTAAGTGGGCTCTCCTCCACATCAACTTCAACATCACAAATACTCCAGTCCTCAAAGGTGTCACCCCAATCGCACTTGCTTCCTCACAGCTCCCAAATCTCCAGCTGCCCGTCTGAGTATGAGGTAGAACAGATGGTTGAGTCTGCAGGGCTGTTTACTCATACTATAGCCTGGGAATCAGAGTTAGACTCCAGCGCTTCTGTGAATCCAGACGAGGAAATGATCTGCACTGATGCCCAGAATCTTTATGAATCAGATCCAGGACCAGACGCAGAAGATTCTGACCATAATGTAGACCCTCATTCCCAAACTGTAACTCCTGTTGGTGGAGACAATGAGGAAGACAATGATGAGACTCAAATACCTGATTGGAGCGACAACTTTAGTTTTTTGTCAGGGCAGGAACAGGTTGGCTCTGAGGACGACGGGTGTGATAACGCACAGGGTGATGATGATGAGGTTGGAGATCCCACTTACTGTCAACCCACAGTCAGCCAAGAGATGAGGTCAGCAGAGGAGGTGGAGGAAGATGCTAGTGACGACGAGGTCAGGTTGCGCCTTCCTGGACAGAGACGTAGTACTGGAAGCACGTCAACAACTGCATCCTCAAACACAACTCTGCCTCTCACCACAAGTCGTGGTGGCTCTTCAGGTCGCATGGGTGCTAAGCCTTGCATAGCCTGGGCATTTTTTCAGATCGATAAAGATGACCCAACTCATGTTATCTGTAACATTTGTCAGCAAAAGCTAAGTAGAGGCCAAAAAATACATAGTTTGAGTACTTCATGCATGAACCAGCACATGGATATGAAGCATAAGTTGCAGTGGGAAGCTCAGTGTGCTACAATGCGGCCTAGCCGGCCGGGCCAACCACCATCTGCCATATCTTGTGCATCCACGGCCTCTTCATCCTCTGTGACTGGGGGGACAGCAGTCACACCTGTTTTGGGGCGCAGACCTGCCACCTCTTAACCCGCAACAGCCAGCGTGATTGGCAGGTCATCATTTTCTTTGGAGGTGGTAACACCAGCTGGTGTTGAGCGCTGTCCGACATCGATAGCACCACCTTTGGATCAAGGCAACCTAACATGTCTGCCTGCATCTTCCTCACAGACCGGCAGTTTGCCGGGGACACCCTTATCAACCCCGTCTAAGCACAATAGCCAGCCCTCGGTCCCTCAGATGTGGACAAGTAAAAGACCATTTCCTCCTAGCCATGAGAAAGCTAAGAGGTTGAATTTCACCATCTGCAAGCTCTTGGCTACAGAAATGCTGCCTTTTCGCCTGGTGGACACAAAGGATTTTCGAGACCTTATGTCCGTCGCAGTGCCCCAGTACCAGATGCCCAGTCGGCACTACTTCTCAAAGAAAGGTGTGCCTGCGCTCCACCAGCATGTCGCACACAACATCACCGCTTCTTTGAGAAACTCTGTGTGTGACAGGGTGCATTTCACCACAGACACTTGGACGAGTAGGCATGGACAGGGGCGTTACATGTCGCTGACTGGGCACTGGGTAACTATGGTGACAGCAGGACAAGGGGCTGCTGTCCAAGTCTTGCCGTCCCCACGAGTTGTGCGTCAATCCTCTTTATGTCAAAGTTCCTCCACTGCTTCTGCCTCCTCAACCTCCTCTCGGTCTTCCACCTGCACCCAAAGCCTGTCTGTTCATGCCACAAGCTTTCTAGCTGCGCAGAAGGGATCCTGCACACCTCCTTACTATGCTGGCAGTAGGGCTCAACGTCATCAGGCGGTTTTTACTTTGAAATATCTGGGAAATGTGAGTTACACAGCTGAGGAGTTGTGGTCAGCTCTGGAGTACCAATTTCATGAATGGTTGTCTCCACTGGACCTGAAACCAGGGAAGGCCGTGTGCGACAATGCTGCAAACCTGGGTGCGGCCCTTCGCCGGGGCAATGTCACACACGTGCCTTGTATGGCTCACGTGTTGAACCTGGTTGTCCAGCAATTTTTAGCCCACTATCCCAGACTAGATGGCCTTCTGCAGAGGACACGGTCGCTGTGTGCTCACTTCCGCCGTTCGCATCCCGCAGCTCAGCGACTTACATCTCTACAGAAGTCGTTGGGCCTGCCACTTCACCGGCTAAAATGCGATGTGCCTACCCGGTGGAATTCAACTCTGCACATGTTGCAGCGACTGTGGCAGCACCGACAAGCCCTGGTGCAATATGTTCTGACGTATAGCCTGGGCCAACGAGATCCGGAGGTGGGGCAAATCACGCTGGAGGAGTGGTGTCAGATCAGGGACCTATGCACACTTCTGCACAGTTTTGAAATGGCGACGAAGATGTTTAGTGCTGACGATGCCATTATCAGCATGACTATTCCGGTGATTTACATGCTGGAGCACATGTTAAACAGAATTCGGAGTCAGGTGGTGGCACAAGAGGAGGTGGAGGAAGTAGAGGAGGAGGAGTTGTATGCGGAAGGGCTAACATCTGCAAGGTCCAGACGGTCGGCAGCACCAAGGCGGCAGGCATGTGAGGGTGGGGGAGATGGTTTTACCAGGGCGCATGGTAGCAGCCAAACTAGTGAGGAAGGTGCAGGAGCCCAGGAAGAGGTGGAGGACGAACTGATGGAAGACTCATCAGATGAGGGAGACCTTGATCACATTTCTGTTGTGCGAAGTTGGGGGGAGAGGACAGAGGAAGGAAGCATGATTGTTACCTCGCCACCAACACAACAGGGACTTGGTGCTCCTGGATGCGCAACACACATGAGTGCCTTCTTGCTGCACTACCTGCAACATGACCCTCGAATTGTGAGAATTAGAAATAATCCTGACTACTGGGTTGCCACACTGTTAGATCCCCGGTACAAAAGTAAATTTGCAGAAATTATTCCTGCCATAGAAAGGGATGCACGCATGCAGGAGTATCAGCAGAGACTGTTGCAGAATCTTACATGTGCTTTTCCACAAAACACCAGTGGTGCACGTAGTGAATCTCACGTCAAGTGTTCAGCACTCAAACCGTAACAGAACCACAGTATCTGCTGGTAACATCAATTTTGCGGAATCATTTCACCACTTTTTTAGCCCATCCTTTGCAAGGCCACAGGAGACAAGAAGTCTGACACATAGTCAACGCCTAGAGACGATCGTACAGGAGTATCTCCAAGTAAACATTGAAGCCATGACTGTGTCACTGGACCCTTGCTCTTTTTGGGCTTCCAATCTGGATAAATGGCCGGAGCTAGCCACTTACGCCTTGGAGATCTTGTCATGCCCCGCAGCCAGCGTTCTGTCTGAACGTGTATTCAGCGCTGCTGGTGGTGTGCTGACAGGTAAGCGCACACGGCTCTCCACTGATAATATAGACAGACTCACGTTCATAAAGATGAATAAATCATGGATCCAAAACGACTTTTCTACCCCTGTGTCATCCTGGGGAGAGTAAAAGCTTGATGATTGGTTAAAATCACCCTACCAACCGTTTTAAGCTTTCAAATTACTAATCATGTTTATCTGTATCTTGACTGGAAAATAATTTGGGCTTTGTAGCAGTGTGCAGCACTGATCCTATTAGCCCATCTATACTAAGCTCCACCAGATTTAAAATTAATAATAATTTGAAGCTGCATCTAGCCCGGAAAATAATTTTGGGTCTCCGAGATGCGCAAGACACATAAGTGCCTTCTTGCTGCACTACCTGCAACATGACCCTCATATTGTCAGAATTCGAAGTAATCATGACTACTGGGTTCCCACACTCTTAGATCCCCCAAACTTTTCAATCAACCTTTTCATTTTAATAAAGACCAAAAAAATGGTCATTTTTGAAATTATAAGCATTAGCAGGTTATTAGAAACTGAAATCAAACAGTTTTCGACACAAAACTTTTTTCTAGGTGATGTTACATTTTCACATAGGACCCCTTGTTCGAAAGGAGCTTCTGAACTCTCTCGTGCATTGAATTTGTCAGGTTTTGGATGGTTTCTGCTTCAATTGTTTTGCATGAGGACAGAATACCCTCCCAGAGCTGTTGCTTAGATGTGATCTGCCTCCCGCCATCATAGACACTCCTTTTGATGATGCTCCAGAGGTTCTGAATGGGGTAGAGGTCAGGGGAGTATGGGGGTCACACCATAAGTTTGTCCCCTTTTATGCCCATATCAGCCAGAGATGCAGATGTTTTATGTGCAGCATGAGATGGTGCATTATCATGCAAAAAAATGATCTTGCTGTGAAATACATGGTTCTTCTTCTTGAACCATGGCAGGAAGTGCTGTTTGAAAAAATCCACATACATTATGGAGTTCATCTTTAGCGCCTTCACGGATCCTAAAGGGGCCGACAATCTCTCTCCCCATGATTCCAGCCCAAAACATTACTCCACCTCCTCCTTGTTGGCAGATGTAGCCGTGTTTGCGTGGGGTGTCCATCAACCAGCCATCCTCCACTGCATCCATCTGGACCATCGAGCGCTGCATGGCACTCATCTGTGAACAAAACAGTTTTGAAATCAGTCTTCATGTAATGTTTGGCCCACTGGAGCCGTTTCTGCTTGTGTGAACTGGATAGAGGAGGTGGACAGGATGGCATATGCACAGCTGCAAACCTCTGAAGGACCCTGCATCTTGTTGTTCGGGGGACGTTGGAGGCACCAGCAGCTTCAAAAACTTGTCTGCTGCTATGACAAGGCTTTTTTGCTGCTGCTCTTTTAACCTGATGTAATTGCCTGTAAGAAAGAGTCCTCAATTTGCCCTTATCAGCACGCACACGTGTGTACTGTGAATCAGCTACATATTTCTTGATTGCCAAGACACTTCATCCTGATCATCGCACAATGTTGATTGTAGTCATGCCTTGACCTAAACACTCCACAATTTGTTGCTTCTCAGCAGCCGACACATCCTTTTTCTTTTCCATTTTGGCAGAAAATGTAGGCTGCTTAATAATGTGAGACAGCCTTCTTAAGTAGTCTTGCCTTTCATTGGACACACCTGCCAAACTAATTAGCACAGGTGTCTGCAATTGCTTACAGTGATATAAAGAGCCCTGACACACATCACCATCAATGAGTTTAACTGACAAACAAACAAATTCTTCCCTTATCACTCCTAAACACTTTTTGCATAATAATTTGGAACACAGTGTACATGTGCTTTTCCACAAAACACCAGTGGTTCACGTAGTGAATCTTACAGTTCTAACTTGCCAACCGTGGTCTGTATGGAGTTGTTCAATAAAGGGCCCAAAATTAAGATAACATAGATGGGAGAGGTCTCTATGAATAGGAATTCCTAAGTATTTGATACCCTGTGAGGGCCAGGCAAAGGGAAAGTTGGACTGGATGGAATCCTATATGGATTTGGGGAGGGAGACATCGAGGGCCTCAGACTTCGCTGCATTGATTTTAAAATTTGACCATGTAACAAAGTGATCTATTTCAGCCATAACAGCATGGATGGATATATGTGACTGAGTGATATATACTAGTACATCATCAGCAAATAGAGAGCACTTGTACTCGGTGCCTCCCACCTCAATCCACCTAATATTGGGGTTATGGCGAATTGATGAGATCAGGTGCTCCGTCACTAGGATGTATAAGAGAGGGGACAGAGGACATCCCTGCCTTGTCCCATTGGTGATTGTGAAAGGTGATGAAAATGTTCTGATGCACCCCCTGGGCCTTGGGACACCCGGAGCCGGACCCTTTTTGGTGGATGCTGGTGGTTGTAGTCTTCGTGGCGGCGACCCGGTTCCGTGGCTCAGGGTGGTCAAACCAGTGGCGGAACTATTTATGTGGTTTTGATGTTTAAATGTCCGACTACGCCACCCGTGGATTGCGGTCAGAGTGAACTGCCGCTGCAGGGCAGACCGCTGAGGCTGGTGTTGTGGGTGCAGCAGAGCGTAGCATAACTCCCCACGGGAGGAGTATAGCCTCAGGGCAGTGTATGCGGAGGATGGGGGTGATGGTGCAGGGCAGCAGCAGTAACGACACGGAGTCAGTGATGCAGTCCAGGGCCTTTACTCACAGTTCTTATTATCCAGACCACGTCTGCAGGTAACGGCTGCCCACGTCGTACTGTGCTCACCAGGTGAGGGGCTCAGACAACTCCCAGATAACTTTGGAGCGCTTCACAGGACCCCCTATGTGTGTCCTTTGTCTGGCCTTTCTTACCAACCCTTCTGTCCGGCTGCCTCGGGCCTCCTCTTGGTAAACTTGGCGCCAGTTTCCCTGACCCTATGTGCTGCCCTCCTAGCGGGTGTAGCGAGGGGCTGCACCACATAAAATGTCACAGCCTCCGGTTTCTAGCTGAGGGTCGTTTCCTGCCTTCACTAGTTTCGGGGACCGGTCTCCCCCTTTGGCCTGACCCCTCCATGCAGGTGGATTCGGGCGTGCGGTGGCGACTCGCCCGTCCGCACCCCTGGGATCCCTTCGTTCCTCGTTCCTGGAGCCTTCTCCGCTCCTCTTCCTTCCTTCTCCCTCTTCCAGGCCTGGGCCTCTGTTACTAGGCCCGCCTCCGGAGCAGAGCTCATGCAGAGCCCCTGCTCCCTGCCACTTCTGCTCAGACTTCTCTGCACTGAACTAAGATGGTGCCCACCTTTTATACTCCCTTCTCAATGCACCCAGGAACTGCTTCCTCCCTGCTCCTGCACTACAGGGTTCCCCTTCCTCAGTGTTCCCTCCCCCCACTCCAGCCAGGGACAGGGACTGTCGTGCCCATCTCAGGGGCATATTGGTCGCCCTGCCCCACGGCAATGTGGTGTAATGCATGCAGGTGTCGGGTCCTCATCCACACTCCATCCTTACCTGAGAGTGAGATATCACACCTCTGCGTGAGGTGCAATACCTCTGTAGCAACCGAGCCCTCAGGGTGCTACAGTTCCATTTATCTTCAGCCTAGGTGACGTATTGCGATACAGGGCCGTGATTTGGGCTATAAAAGGGTCCCCTAGACCCCTACCCCAAGCTTTTTAAGAGAATCATATATGGTGTGCCAGGAGACTCTATGGAATGCTTTCTCAGCATCCAACGAGAGTATCTAATTACAAATTTTTAACTGCATCTAGCCCAGGAAATACTTTGTGCCTAGTAGCAGTGTCTGCTAGTCAGCGGATTATCCCGGCTGTTAAGCAAGCTACACCACCTGTAGTTTGGACACTTAATTTTTTCAAAGGAAATGCTTCGGGACCACGGGATACTCAGTGAAGAGCATCAGGAGGCACCCCAAGGCATAGGGGCTGGGACTGGCAGTAGGATGCCTTGCGGTGGACAGCCGAGCTCGATCCTTATAAAAGCTTTTTAACTGCAGCAGCTTTAGTGGACGCTACTGGAGCTGGAATTACGCGGCTGCTGGCATGAGACTTGCCCTCCAATAGATCCTTGTAAATGGATTTAAAGTGTATTCATTCAAATTAGAGAGACAATTTAAATTAAAAAGCTTAGAGCTGCCTCCACCACAGGGGGGCTCGCTCGACCCACCAGCGGACAGGCACCAGTAACCAGGGGAGGAGTCCTGAAGAGATAATTTGCATATTAACACTGCATTTTGGGGTAAGTGAAGAGTCTCCGCGAGCTGAAAGAACACTGGATTTTGGCTGTTGGAGCTGAAAAGAGGACATCGGTAAACCGCGCGCCTACCGCCACGCTCATTTTGAAGCTTTTTTTTTAAGCTTTTTTCACTGTTTTCAGAACATTAACAATAAGAACATGGAAGAGTCCAGGAGCCATTTGGTGAGCTGCATATCCTGCTACATGTTCATAGACTTGCCAGTGGAAAAGCCAAACTTCACATGCCTGAAATGCAAGCTTGTGTCCCTGTTGGAGGAAAAGTTGCGAAATCTAGAAGAGAGGTTAACTACCTTGAAAATCATTAAGGAAGGTGAAGAGTTCTTAGACAGAGCAGAATTATCTCTTCATGATTCAGAAAGAGAAGAAATTCGAACTGCACCTGGCGAAACAGAGGAATGGAAGCATGTGTCCCACAGAAGCAGGAGGATCGAGAGGCAGTCAGCACCCATACTGCTCAGGAACCAGTACCAGGCTCTCACGCAGGAGAACCATGAAGAAATACAGCAAAATAAGACTTTGCCAGCAATGAATAACCTTGTAAGCCCTCAGAATCCTCCTGGATGGAGAAAGAAGAATGTTGTGAAGAAAAAACGGAGAGTGGTGGTCATGGGGGATTCCCTGTTAAGAGGAACAGAGGCCGCTATCTGCAGACCAGACATAACCTCAAGAGAAATGTGCTGTCTTCCAGGAGCAAAAATTAAAGATGTGTCTGACAGGATATCAAGACTCTTCAGACCTACAGATCACTACCCATTCCTGCTAATACATGTGGGGACAAATGACACCGCAAGAAAGGACCTGGAAACCATCTGCAGTGACTTTGAAGATTTAGGCGAGAAAGTGAAAGAATTGGGAGCGCAGGTGGTCTTCTCATCCATCCTCCCAGTGGATGGCCATGGAACAATGAGGTGGAATAAGATTCTACAGGTGAACAACTGGCTACGTCGATGGTGCCGTCAACAAGGAATTGGATTTCTGGATCACGGAATGAATTACCTAAACGATGGACTACTTGCTAGAGATGGGGTGCACCTTACGAAGACTGGAAAACATGTATTTGGAAGTCGCCTTGCTACACTCATCAGAAGAGCTTTAAACTAGAACAATGTGGGAAGGGAAGCAAAAGGCCAGAAAAAGCCATACAGCTGACAAATACTATTGAGATCTCTGCTACTGGAAGTGGAAAGGAAGAACAAAGACAAAACAATTTAAATAATAAAAATATGGGAGGAAGAGAAACCAATCACAAACTAAAATGTTTTTATACAAATGCACAAAGCATGGGCAACAAACAAGGAGAATTGGAACTACTAATGCAGGAAAAGGAATATGATGTCATTGGAATCACTGAAACTTGGTGGGACGATACACATGATTGGAATAAAAGGCTAAAAGGATACAACTTATTTGCAAGAAACAGACTTGACAAACGAGGAGGAGGTGTTGCATTGTATGTTAGAAAAGCGTATATCTGCACAGAGATTGAAGCTTCAGAGACTGGGAGTTCTGTGGAAACTGTTTGGGTAAGAATACAAGGAGAGAACAACGGAAAGGACACCATTGTAGGCATTTACTACAGGCCACCTGGGCAAGCTGAAGATATGGATGAACTCTTTATGTATCAAATGACCAAGTTCTCCAAAAAATATGACGTAGTGGTCATGGGAGATTTCAACTATCCAGACATTTGTTGGGAATCTCTCTCAAGTAAAACTAACAGGTCAAGCAAATTCTTATCCTCTCTTGCTGACAACTTTATCTTCCAAAAGGTAGGGGAGAAAAGAAGGGGATCTGCTACTTTGGATCTAATCCTTATAAACAGGGAGGAAATGGTTGAGGAGGTAAAGGTGGCTGGGACCCTAGGAGGCAGCGATCATGCTATTATAGAATTTTGGATAACTAGAGGAGGAAGACATGTGAAGACTCAAACTTCAAGGTTAGATTTTAGAAAGGCAGATTTTAAGAGACTCAGAAAGAGAATAGGAGGGATCCAATGGCTGGATGTCCTTAAGGACAAAAATGTCCAGGAAGGATGGGAAATTTTTAAAAATGAGATTCTCAAAGCACAATCGTTAACAATCCCGAAAAGTAGGAAGAATGGGAAGCATTTAAGGAAACCAGGATGGATGAACACAGAACTTAAACACATGCTAAAAAGAAAGAAAGAAATGTTTATTAAATGGAAAGAGGGAGGCATATCTAAAGAAGATTATAATGCAGTCTGCAGATCCTGCAGGGCACGTATCAGGTTAGCTAAAGCTGACAATGAATTAAGGCTTGCAAGAGATGTCAAAAGCAATAAAAAAGGATTTTGGGGGTATGTCAAAAGTAAAAGAAAAGTCAAAGATGCTATAGGATTTTTACAGGATGAAAATGGAGAAATGGTAAGAGAGGATGTTGAGAAGGCCGAACTTTTTAATTCCTATTTTGCATCTGTTTTCTCTCAGAAAAAAAATGTAACATCAACTGATCTTCACTGTCCTTTTAAAGGAATAGAGGAATCCAAGTTATCTGTAAACAGAAAGATTGTGAGGGAATATTTAGCTAACATAAATGAGTTCAAGTCTCCAGGTCCAGATGAATTACACCCCAGAGTACTGAAGGAGATCGTAGAAGAAATTTTAGAACCTCTCTCCATAATCTTTGAAAATTCTTGGAGAACAGGAGAAGTCCCAGAAGACTGGAGAAGAGCAAATGTTGTTCCTATCTTCAAAAAGGGGAAGAAGGTGGACCCAGGGAACTATAGGCCGGAGTGTGTCTGACTTCTATACCAGGAAAGATCTTTGAACAAATTATTAAACAACATGTATGTAAGTAAATGGATAAGAATGAAGTGATTAACCAGAGTCAGCATGGGTTTGTAACTAACAAGTCATGTCAGACTAACTTAATTTCCTTCTATGACAGAATCACTGACTGGGTGGATCAGGGAAATGCTGTAGATATAGTATATCTTGACTTCAGCAAAGCATTTGACAAAGTATCTCACACCATGCTTATTGAAAAAATGACCAAGTATGCAATGGACCAGGCAACTGTTAGGTGGATTCATAACTGGCTTAGTGATCGGACTCAAAGGGTGGTTGTAAATGGCTTCACATCCAGCTGGATGAATGTCTCAAGTGGGGTACCACAGGGCTCCGTCCTGGGACCTGTATTGTTCAACATCTTTATCAATGATTTAGATGAAGGAATTGAGGGTAAACTGATTAAATTTGCTGATGACACAAAGCTAGGAGGGATAGCTAATACTAGAGAAGAGAGAGAGAGGATTCAAAAAGACCTAAATAAACTGGAGCAGTGGGCAGCAACCAACAGAATGGTTTTTAACAGGAAAAAATGCAAAGTACTACATCTGGGCAATAAAAATGAAAAAAGCATATACAGAATGGGAGGAATAGAGCTAAGCAACAGTACATGTGAAAAAGACTTAGGTATACTAATAGATCATAGACTGAACATGAGTCAACAGTGTGATGCAGCAGCAAAAAAGGCAAATACAATTCTGGGATGTATTAACAGAAGCATACAGTCTAGATCACGTGAAGTCATTATCGGTCTTTACTCCTCTTTGGTCAGACCTCATCTGGAATACTGTGTACAGTTTTGGGCACCACATTTTAAAAAAGACATAGACAAACTGGAGCAAGTTCAGAGAAGAGCGACCAGAATGGTGACTTGTCTGCAAGCCATGTCCTATGAGGAACGGTTGCAGGATTTGGGAATGTTTAGCTTGCAAAAAAGAAGACTGAGAGGAGACTTAATAGCTGTCTACAAATATGTCAAGGGCTGTCACATTGTAGAAGGATCATCTTTATTCTCATTTGCACAAGGAAAGACTAGAAGCAATGGGATGAAACTAAATGGGAGGAGACACAGATTAGATATTGGAAAAAACTTTTTGACAGTTAGGGTGATTAATGAGTGGAACAGGCTGCCACGAGAGGTGGTGAGTTCCCCTTCAATGGACGTCTTCAAACAGAGGCTGGACAGACATCTGTCTGAGATGATCTAGTGAATCCTGCTTTGAGCAGGGGGTTGGACCAGATGACCCAGGAGGTCCCTTCCAACTCTACCATTCTATGATTCTATGATTCTATGAGTATTGGGAGAGGGGGGCTGGCCGTCAGGGTTCACCGCGGCTCTGGCACAAACCCGGCGACACGGAGGTGGCACGGGCAGGAGCGGACTGAACGTGTCGGCTTCTCACTTTTTGGATTTTAGAAGGGCATGACATGCCTATATCTGTGTCTCCCCCTCCTTTTACTCCTCCACCTCTTTTCTTTTCTCATGACTATATGTACTTGTCACTTTTCCATGTGTTAGTTGTGTCTTCTGAGCAGTTTGTCAGCTTTTGGACACCTTTGAAGGTGTTTTCTATGTGTTTCTATGTGTTTTTGTTTGCCTGCCATTGGTTTTAACGGTGTTCGAAGGTGTTCGACGAACAGTTCGACGAACAGTTCGGCGAACACACGGGTGTTCGACGAACCGAACCGAACTCGAACACTACGGGGGTGGCTGAACACTAGTCCTGACACCTGAGGACACCTCCCCAGACGCGGACTGGGATACGGAATGGCGGCTACAGTACAAGAAGGTGCAGGAGAGTGTGGAGAGGAGTCTGGCTCAAGCGAGAGAAAAGCAAGAGAGACTCTTCAACCAACACGCCCCTGCTGGTCCCCTGGAACCTGGTGAGCAGGTCTTGAAGCGGAAGAGAAGGTTACACAAGCTGGATGACCAGTGGGAGAGAGACCCATACACAGTACTGCAGTCCGACAACGACAACCCGAAGGTATGTGTGATTACCAAGGATGGAGGAGAAACCGCTAGCACCGTCTCCATAGACCACCTAAAACGGTGCCCCGAGCAACTACAGAGTCCAAGTGAAGATCAAGATGACCTTGAACCCGCAGAGGACAAGGAAGAGATGATCAGCACAGTTCTCGGAGAGTTCCCCCGGACCTGGACTCAGATAAATGGTGCAATAGTGGTACCCGTCCTACACTTCCTTCAGCCTACCCAGCAGGAGCCTACAGGAGGACAGGAAGAACAAGAAGAGCAAGCGGCCCCAGAGACGGAAGAACCCACACCAGCAGCCCAGGAGAGTCAACTCTCTGCTGACAGTGAGCCTGCCATGCCTGCAGTAAGCCAAAGGACCCGCAGACAGCTGCCTGCCCTGCCTGTACACCCAGCTAGTAGCTGTACCCTCAATGATAGTGGGGAAAGCCAGGTTGGTCCACCACCAGACAGTGGGTTAAGGAGGTCGACCAGGTGCACTAGGGGTCAAACATCAGCTCGCTGGAGGATATAGGTACAAGATCTAAATGTACCATGTATATATTTAATATGTTTGTTACCTGTAACTAATAGTGTTTTCTCCAGTTTGTCTAGATATATGGACTGACATGTTATGAACTTTGGATAACCGGAACTACCTTGTAAATAGTTGCACTTGGTGCCTCTTGCGAAGACGGCCATGGAAGAGAAACCTGTCTGGCGTGGTCCCAAGTGGTCCAAAGTAGTTTGCTTCGCCTTCCAGCCACGCCCAGGGCCAACGTTTGGGGTTTGCTTTGGACAGGTCCCCGCACCGGTTGAGACTTCGCCTTATTGGGTGAAATGGACACCCGGTCACAGGCCATACTGTGACCTAAAGAACTCAATATGTGGTGTTGTTTGTTGTTTTCTTCTCTGTTATGTTTATGTTATAATTTATACCCTGTATCGTGTTTCTTGTTTAGTCCCGGAGTACTAAGCTTTCCTAGGGGGGAATGTGTCACCCCAGGCCTGGATGCCACAAACTTGTAAGGCTATGTCTGAGAGCAGGAGGGAGGTTCTCTGGTCATGGACCATGTGCATGCAGCACCTCCTGTCCCAGGCCAGTAGGGGGAGCAGGCTGCCCCTATAAAAACTGGTACTGAGGGCAGGGTTAGAGAGACCAGGACCCACTTCTGAAGCATCCAGAAGGGCTCCCAGAAGAGAGGGACAGGTCAGCCGCAGCTGAGGAGTCCAGGAGGCAAAGGAGGAACAGAAAGCCAGGGACAGAGGCGACGAGAGCCGGTCCTGGCAGAGAGAGACTACACAACCGGACACTGGGGTCCGAGGCTGTCAGGGTTGCAGGTCCTGCAGCAGATAACCAACCCGCAAGGGATTTCAGGTCCCTTGGCCTAAGAAGCCTGGAGGCTCCGCCACACAGAGGGACCGGTACAGCACGGAGAAGCTACAGGTACCTAAGGCCCGAGTCGCAAGCCATACAGGTGTAGTACACGGCAAGCTCAGGGACTTGGGCTATCATACCACTAAAGGGGGAGATAGTCAGCAAGGGCAGAGAGAGAACGGTAGGCCTACCCACTCACCCTGGCCAGTGGAGCTCACCCGAATGCCCTCAGACACCCAGGTCCATTCCTACCCTGTACTCCTGGTGGGTCTGTGATAAGTTCTGCAGTAAAAGACCCTGGACTGCATTATTGGACTCTGTGTGATTACTGCGGCGCCAGCACCATCACCTCCAACATCCTATTACACTGCCCTGAGGCTACACTCCTCCCGTGGGGAGTTGTACTATTCCCTGCTGCATCCCCAACACCAGCCTCAGCGGTCTGCCTTGCAGCGGCGGTCCTCCCTGACCGCAATCCACGGGTGGCGTAGTCGGACATTACCTAAAACATATAAAAGGCTGCCACTGGTCTGATCACCCTGAGCCACGGGACCGGTTCGCCACTACTACTCCCAGCATTGCCCTGAAGCCTGGTCCCGAGTGCCCCACAGCCAAGGGGGCGAGTCAACTGCGCCCCGCTGGCTATTCAGAAGAGAAGCCACAGATGCCGAGAGATAGTAGATGGGTCTCAGAGCTCCCGTCCTCCATTCAGAGATTACTGACCTGGCTGTGTGAATTGACAATATCTACTTGTAGGTAAATTACACTTCTTCAGTATGTTGATAGTTCGCTGTTCCCTCATAACTTTCTTATTGATGGAAGTAGTGGGGGAACAGGGAACAGTTAACATGAAAGTGGTGGGTCAGAAAACTATCAACTTGAAAGTGGGAAGGAAAAAGGGAATTATAAACATGCAAATGGAGGAGGACTAGGGGGACAACAACATGAAAGTGGCGTGGGGAACAGGGAACAATCAATATAAATGTTGGAGTTGACTGGGAACCATTAACATACAATTTGGGAGAACCTATAAAACCATCCAAATGGATATAGTTGGTTTTACCAGTTCCCTTCTACTTCCATGTTTATTGTTCACTGATCCATCAGCTTTCCCATATTGAAAATTCCCTGGTATACCACTACTCCCATGTTGATGTTTCCATGGTCCAACACAACTCCCATATTGATGTATTAATAATTCCCTGGTATATCACTACTCCCATGTTGAAGGCTCCATGGTCCACCACCATTCCCATATTAATAATGCCCTGGTTTATCACTACCCCTATGTTGATGGTTCCATGGTCCACCACCATTCCCATATTAATAATTCCCTGGAATACCACTACTCCCATGTTGATGGTTCCATGGTCCACCACAACTCCCATATTGATTTATTGATAATTCTCTGGTATAGCACTGCTCCCATGTTGAAGTTTCCCTGATCCACCACCACTCCCATGTTGATGGTTTCCTAGTCAAGCATGACTTCCACATTGATAACTCACTCATATATCACAACTCCCATATTGATAGTTTCCTGGTCCACCATTACTCCCATATTGATAATTCCCTGGTATACCACCACTCCCATATTGATGGTTACCTGATCCACCACTACTCTCATATTAATTACTTCCTTGTCCTATGCCACTCCTATGTTTTCTGGTCCCCCATCACTTGATCTTTATATTTAAAGGATAGTCCAGTCTTTAAATAAAAGTCTGCAGCCACTCTAAGTGACTGCAGACTTCTAAATCCTGGCATACTTTCAGGATTCAATGGAATTTCCGGTGAGAGCGACCGATCACATGAACGCAAGAAGGTTATTTGCATACATGTGGTCACATGTCAACAAGACATACTCAGCTTCTATCTATTCACCTCTATTGAGAGAAACCAGAAATGTCTAATCGGAAAGTGACTGTAAGTGTGTAAATCGCATACGGTCATGTGGCCACCTACTCTTTTGACCACTTTTTGCATTTGCTATAGAGGTAAACCACATGGTCGGTCTTGGGCCTGTGAAGAGAGCAATCCTATCTTAAAATGTATTCCATCCTTTTATTTATGGGTGAGGTAAACTTACAAAAGGCTCCACCCTCCCGAGACTCTGATATGTTGCCCTTTATTCTTACTAAAGTGGAAGAGTACTGAGACTTCCTGTTCTTGAATGATGGTGTACAGTACAGACCAAAAGTTTGGACACACCTTCTCATATAAAGATTTTTCTGTATTTTCATGACTTTGAAAATAGTACATTCACACTGTAGGCATCAAAATATGAATTAAAACATTTGGAATTATATACTTAACAAAAAAGTGTGAAACAACTGAAAATATGTCTTGTATTCTAGGTTCTTCAAAGTAGCCACCTTTTGCATTGATGACTGCTTTGCACACTCTTGGCATTCTCTTGATGAGCTTCAAGAGGTAGTCACCGGAAATAGTTTTCACTTCACAGGTGTGCCCTGTCAGGTTTAATAAGTGCTATTTCTTGCCTTATAAATGGGGTTGGGACCATCAGTTGTGTTGTGCAGAAGTCAGGTGAATACACAGCTGATAGTCCTACTGAATGGACTGTTAGAATTTGTATTATGTCAAGACAAAAGCAGCTAAGTAAAGAAAAACAAGTGGCCATCATTACTTTAAGAGATGAAGGTCAGTCAGTCCGAAAAATTGTGCAAACTTTGAAAGTGTCCCCAAGTGCAGTTACAAAACCATCAAGCGCTACAAAGAAACTGGCTCACATGAGGACCGCCCCAGGAAAGGAAGACCAAGAGTCACCTCTGCTTCTGAGGATAAGTTTATCCGAGTCACCAGCCTCAGAAATCACAGGTTAACAGCAGCTCAGATTAGAGACCAGGTCAATGCCACACAGAGTTCTAGCAGCAGACACATCTCTACAACAACTGTTAAGAGGAGACTTTGTGCCGCAGGCCTTCCTGGTAAAATAGCTGCTAGGAAACCACTGCTAAGGACAGGCAACAAGCAGAAGAGACTTATTTGGGCTAAAGAACACAAGGAATGGACACTAGGCCAGTGGAAATCTTTGCTTTGGTCTGATGAGTCCAAATTTGAGATCTTTGGTTCCAACCACCGTGTCTTTGTGCGACGCAGAATAGGTGAACAGATGGACTCTACATGCCTGGTTCCCACCATGAAGCATGGAGGAGGAGGTGTGATGGTGTGGGGGTGCTTTGCTGGTGACACTGTTGGGGATTTATTCAAAATTGAAGGCATACTGAACCAGCATGGCTACCACAGCATCTTGCAGCGGCATGCTATTCCATCCGGTTTGCGTTTAGCTGAACCATCATTTATTTTTCAACAGGACAATGACTCTAAACACACCTCCAGGCTGTGTAAGGGCTATTTGACCAAGAAGGAGAGGGATGGAGTGCTACGCCAGATGACCTGGCCTCCACAGTCACCAGACCTGAACCCAATCGAGATGGTTTGGGGTGAGCTGGACCGCAGAGTGAAGGCAAAAGGGCCAACAAGTGCTAAGCATCTCTGGGAACTCCTTCAAGATTGTTGGAAGACCATTTCCGGTGACTACCTCTTGAAGCTAATCAAGAGAATGCCAAGAGTGTGCAAAGCAGTCATCAAAGCAAAAGGTGGCTACTTTGAAGAACCTAAAATATAAGACATATTTTCAGTTGTTTCACACTTTTTTACTGAGTATATAATTCCACATGTGTTAACTCATAGTTTTGATGCCTTCAGTGTGAATGTACAATTTTCATAGTCATGAAAATACAGAAAAATCGTTAAATGAGAAGGTGTCTAAACTTTTGGTCTGTACTGTATGTGGTTGCCAACAACAACATTTCAATCTGCAATATTAGGAAATTTCAGCATTTTCCTTTGAAAAATGAGCACTTCTTGTGCTCTTTTCTTACACAGACCTGCAATTTTTTTTCATATGCATAAAGGGGATGTCCACTACCTGGAAAATCCCTTTTTAAATGAAGTAGTCTCATTTGTAAAGTGAAAAAAAACCAGATACTCACATTCCTTCACCAGCACCGTTCCATCAATGTCGGTTTACTGGTGTTTGCACGGTTTTGTGATGCCACATCAGCCCTGGCAGCCAGTCAGTGGCCATTATTGGGATGCTGCACTCTGCCTCCTTCACCTTGTCTGACATTCATCCGAGGGAAGGGAGCAGCAGCCCATTAGTGTTCGCTGATTAACTGCAGGGTTCACATGACATAATAATGCCATGCAAACCTTGGCAGTCCCAGTGCCAACATCACTGGACTGGTGCCAGGGCAGGAGGTACATTTTTTTTAATTTTACAAAGGGAAGTACTTAACCCCTTTACCCCGAAGCCTGTTTTCACCTTCCTGATCAGGCCAAATTTTACAATTCTGACCAGTGTCACTTTATGTGGCAATAACTCTGGAACACTTTGTTTAGTCAGCCAACAAATTGTGCAAGTTCTCCCACTTAAAAAGATGAGAGAGGCCTGTAATTGACAGCATAGATAGACCTCAACTATGAGAGACAAAATGAGAAAACAAATCCTGAAAATCACATTGTCTGATTTGGAAAGAATTTTTTTTCAAATTTTGGTGGAAAATAAGTATTTGGTCAATAACAAAAGTTCATCTCAATACTTTGTTATATATCCTTTGTTGGCAATGACAGAGGTCAAACGTTTTCTGTAATTCTTCACAAGTTTGACACACACTGTTGCTGGTATGTTGGCCCATTCCTCCATGCAGATCTCCTATAGAGCAGTGATGTTTTGGAGCTGTCGCTGGGCAACACGGACTTTCAATTCCATCCAAAGGTTTTCTATAGGGTATAGATCTGGAAACTGGCTAGGCCACTCCAGGACCTTGAAATGCTTCTTACGAAGCCAATCCTTCGTTGCCCTGGCGATGTGCTTGGGATCATTGTCATGCTGAAAGACCCAGCCACGTTTCATCTTCAATGCCCTTACTGATGGAAGGAGATTTGCACTCAAAATCTCACGATACATGGCCCCATTCAATCTTTCATGTACAGTACAGACCAAAAGTTTGGACACACCTTCTCATTTAAAGATTTTTCTGTATTTTCATGACTACGAAAATTGTACATTCACACTGAAGGCATCAAAACTATGAGTTAACACATGTGGAATTATATACTTAACAAAAAAGTGTGAAACAACTGAAAATATGTCTTATATTCTAGGTTCTTCAAAGTAGCCACCTTTTGCTTTGATGACTGCTTTGCACACTCTTGGCATTCTCTTGATGAGCTTCAAGAGGTAGTCACCGGAAATGGTCTTCCAACAATCTTGAAGGAGTTCCCAGAGATGCTTAGCACTTGTTGGCCCTTTTGCCTTCACTCTGCGGTCCAGCTCACCCCAAACCATCTCGATTGGGTTCAGGTCTGTTGACTGTGGAGACCAGGTCATCTGGCGTAGCACCCCATCACTCTCCTTCTTGGTCAAATAGCCCTTACACAGCCTAGAGGTATGCTTGGGGTCATTGTCCTGTTGAAAACTAAATGATGGTCCAACTAAACGCAAACCGGATGGAATAGCATGCCGCTGCAAGATGCTGTGGTAGCCATTCTGGTTCAGTATGCCTTCAATTTTCAATAAATTCCCAACAGTGTCACCAGCAAAGCACCCCCACACCATCACACCTCCTCCTCCATGCTTTACGGTGGGAACCAGGCATGTAGAGTACATCCGTTCACCTTTTCTGCGTCGCACAAAGACCAGGTGGTTGGAACCAAAGATCTCAAATTTGGACTCATCAGACCAAAGCACAGATTTCCACTGGTCTAATGTCCATTCCTTGTGTTCTTTAGCCCAAACAAGTCTCTTCTGCTTGTTGCCTGTCCTTAGCAGTGGTTTCCTAGCAGCTATTTTACCATGAAGGCCTGCTGCACAAAGTCTCCTCTTAACAGTTGTTGAAGAGATGTGTCTGTTGCTAGAACTCTGTGTGGCATTGACCTGGTCTCTAATCTGAGCTGCTTTTAACCTGCGATTTCTGAGGCTGGTGACTCAGATAAACTTTTCCTCAGAAGCAGAGGTGACTCTTGGTCTTCCTTTCCTGGGGCGGTCCTCATGTGAGCCAGTTTCTTTGTAGCGCTTGATGGCTTTTGCAACTGCACTTGGGGACACTTTCAAAGTTTGCCCAATTTTTCGGACTGACTGTCCTTCATTTCTTAAAGTAATGATGGCCACTCGTTTTTCATTACTTAGCTGCTTTTTTCTTGCCATAATACAAATTCTAACAGTCTATTCAGTAGGACTATCAGCTGTGTATCCACCTGACTTCTGCACAACACAACTGATGGTCCCAACCCCATTTATAAGGCAAGAAATCCCACTTATTAAACCTGACAGGGCACACCTGTGAAGTGAAAACCATTTCCGGTGACTACCTCTTGAAGCTCATCAAGAGAATGCCAAGAGTGTGCAAAGCAGTTATCAAAGCAAAAGGTGGCTACTTTGAAGAACCTAGAATATAAGACATATTTTCAGTTGTTTCACACTTTTTTGTTAAGTATATAATTCCACATGTGTAATTCATAGTTTTGATGCCTTCAGTGTGAATGTACAATTTTCATAGTCATGAAATTACAGAAAAATCTTTAAATGAGAAGGTGTGTCCAAACTTTTGGTCTGTACTGTATACGAATCAGTCGTCCTGGTCCCTTGGCAGAGAAACAGCACCAAAGCATGATGTTACCGCCCCCATGCTTCACAGTAGGTATGGTGGTCTTTGGATGCAACTCAGCATTTTTTCTCCTCCAAACACGCCGAGTTGTGTTTCTACCAAACAGTTCTACTTTGGTTTCATCTGACCATATGACATTCTCCCATTCTTCTGGATCATTCAAATGCTCTCTAGCAAACTTCAGACGGGCCAGGATATGAAATGGCTTAAGCAGGGGGACACGTCTGGTACTGCAGGATCTGAGTCCCTGGCAGCGTAGTGTGTTACTGATGGTAGCCTGTGTAATGTTGGTCCTAGCTCTCTGCAGGTCATTCAATAGTTACCCCTGTGTGGTTCTGGGATTTTTGCTCACCGTTCTTGAGATCATTTTGACCCCACGGGGTGAGATCTTGAGTGAAGCCCCAGATTGAGGGAGATTATCAGTGGTCTTGTATGTCTTTCATTTTCTAATTATTGCTCCCACAGTTGATTTCTTTACACCAAGTTTCTTGCCTATTGCAGATTCAGTCTTCCCAGCCTGGTGCAGGGCTACAATTTTGTTTCTGGTGTCTTTTGACAGCTCCTTGGTCTTCACCATAGTGGAGTTTGGAGTGTGACTGTTTGAGGTTGCGGACAGGTGTCTTTTATACTGATAGCAAGTTCAAACACGTGCCAGTACTACAGGTAATGAGTGGAGGACAGAGGAGCCTCTTAAAGAAGAAGTTACAGGTCTGTGAGAGCCAGAAATCCTGCTTGTTTGTAGGTGACTAAATACTTACTTTCCACCAAAATTTGAAAAAAAAATTCTTTCCAAATCAGACAATGTGATTTTCAGGATTTGTTTTCTCATTTTGTCTCTCGTAGTTGAGGTCTACCCATGATGTCAATTACAGGCTTCTCTCATCATTTTAAATGGGAGAACTTGCACAACTGGTGGCTGATTAAATACTTTTTCCCCCCAGTGTATCCCAGTGATTCTGAGACTGTTTTTTCGAGATACGTTGTACTTCATGTTAGTGATAAATTTAGGACAATATTTTTTGAGTTTATTTGTGAAAATATCGGAATTTTGACGAAAATTTTAAAAATTTCACTATTTCCAAATTTTTAATTTTTATGCCCTTAAACCAAATAATTTTACGATTCAAAATACTTAATAAATAACGTTTCCCACATGTCTACTTTACATCAGTATAATTTTGAAGCATATTTTTTTTTGTTAGCAAGTTATAAGGGTTAAAAGTTGATCAGCAATTTCTCAATTTTCCAACAAAATTTACAAAACCAATTTTTTTAGGGACCACATCACATTTGAAATGACTTTGAGGGGCTATATGACAGAAAATACACAGAAATTACACCATTTTAAAAAAACTGCACCCCTCAAAGTGCTCAAAACCACATTCAATAGTTTATTATTAACCCTTCAGGTGTTTCATAGGAATTAAAGCAATGTAAAAGACAAAAATAAAAATGTTACTTTTTCCCACAAAAATGTTGCTTTAGCTCCAAATTTTGCATTTTCACAAGGGTAACAGGAAAAAATGGACCACATCATTTGTTGTGCAAAGTCTCCTGAGTACACACTATCCCATATGTGGTGGAAAACTACTGGTTGGGGGCACGGCAGGGCTTGGAAGGGAAGGAGCACCGTTTGACTTTTGCAATGCATAATTCACTGGAATTGATGGAGTACACCATGTCATGTTTGAAGAGCCCCTGATGTGCCTAAACAGTGGAAACACTCCACAAGTGACCCTATTTTGGAAACTATACCCCTCAAGGAAGTTATCTATAGTTGTGGTGAGCATCTTGAACCCACAGGTGCTTCACAGAATTTTATAATATTGAGCCGTGAAAATGAAAAAATACATTTTTCCCGCAAAATGTTGGTTTTGCCCCAAATTTTTCATTTTCACAAGGGTAACAGGAGTAAAGACCTAGGTCTTTATTCAATCTACATTAACATGCTACTATGTAAAATGGTCCATAGAAAGGGAAGGAGCACCAACTGAATTCTGAAGCTAAATTTTTGGCTGGAATAGATTCTGGATTCCATGTCACATGTGAAGAACCCCTGACATGCCAAAACAGCAGAAGCCTCCACAAATGAAATCATTTTAGATACTACACCTCTCGAGGAATTCATTGAAGGGTGTTGTGATCATTTTTAACCTTCAAGCGATTAAGAGAACTATATAACACTTGATGGTGGCCCGATTCGAACGCATCGGGTATTCTAGAATAGGTATGCGGCTGACGGGGCGCAATTAGCAGAGCGGCGTTTAAATTTGGCACCCAAATCGCTGATTGGTCGCGTTAGGCAACCGCGACCAATCAGCAAAGCGGTGTTTAAATTTGGCGGCAATATCGGTGATTGGTCGCGGGCGGCGGCCGCGACCAATCTGCGAACCGTGTTAGTCAGGACTGGAGAGCGTGTTTAAATTTGGCACCAAAATCGCTGATTAGGCACCAAAATCAGCAGAGCGGTGTTTAAATTTGGCGCCAATACTGCTGATTGGTCGCGGCCGCCGACCGCGACCAATCAGCAGAGCGATACAGTGCGGGGTTTAAATTTGGCACCAAAATTTGGCACCGCTCCCCGGTCCTCCCTTCACACCCTAGCCGCTGATCTCCCTCGCAGTATCCGCATGGTGTTACAAAGGTCCGGACATTTGTGTTAAAAATCGCTGATTGGTCGCTGGCGGTGCCCGCGACCAATCACCGATTTGGGCGCCAAATTTAAATATCGGCCGCGACCAATCACCGATCTTGGCTCCACATTTAAACACCGCTGTGCTGATTGGTCGCCGACGCTGGGCGCGACCAATCACCGATTTTGGCACCACATTTAAATAGCGTCCGCGACCAATCAGTACAGCGGTGTTTAAATGTGGAGCCAAGATCGGTAATTGGTCGCGGCCGATATTTAAATTTGGCGCCCAAATCGGTGATTGGTCGCGGGCAGCGCCAGCGACCAATCAGCGATTTTTAACACAAATGTCCGGATCTTTGTAACACCATGCGGATACTGTGGGGACATCAGCGGCTAGGGAGTGAAGGGAGGACCGGGGAGCGGCGCTGCGGGTCGGGATACTTCTGCTGCGAGCAGTCGCTCATCTCCAGGCTTCTCGCAGTGGAAGTATCCACACAGGCAGTGGCCCTCCCCGGTCCTCACTAATACGATTCCGCTCCCCGCTCCTCACCAATACGATTCGCTGATTGGTCGCGCTCTCCGCACGGGACCAATCAGTGATCTTGGCGCTAAAGTTAAACACTGCTCTGCTGATTGGTCGCGGCCGCTGCCCGCGACCAATCACCGATTTGGGCGCCACATTTAAATAGCGGCCGCGACCAATCAGTACAGCGGTGTTTAAATGTGGAGCCAAGATCGGTGATTGGTCGCGGCCGATATTTAAATTTGGCGCCCAAATCGGTGATTGGTCGCGGGCACCGCCTGCGACCAATCAGCGATTTTTAACACAAATGTCCGGATCTTTGTAACACCATGCGGATACTGTGGGGACATCAGCGGCTAGGGTGTGAAGGGAGGACCGGGGAGCGGCGCTGCGGGTCGGGATACTTCTGCTGCGAGTGCCCGCTCATGTCCCGGGTTCTCGCAGTGGAAGTATCCGCACAGGCAGCGCCGCTGACATCCATGCGGCAAGGGTGTGAAGGGAGGACCGGGGAGCGGCTTTGACATCCAATTGGTCGCGGCCGCTATTTAAATGTGCCGCACAAATCGGTGATTGATCGCGGTCTTGGCCCGCGACCAATCACTGATCTTGCGGCTAAAGTTAACCACTACTGTGCTGATTGGTCGCGGCCGATATTTAAATTTGGCGCCCAAATCGGTGATTGGTCGCGGGCAGCGTCCGCGACCAATCAGCAGAGCGGTATTTAACTTTTGCGCTAAGATCAGTGATTGGTCGGGTTCGAAGACCGCGACCAATCATCGAATCGTCTTGGTGAGGACCGGGGAGCGGCGCTGCCTGTGCGGCTACTTCCGCTGCGAGAACCCGGGACATGAGCGGGCGCTCGCAGCAGAAGTATCCCGACCCACAGCGCCGATCCCCGGTCCTCCCTTCCGCATGGATGTTAGCGACGCCGGCGGTCCTTCCGCTGCTGCCGGCCGGGACATGAGCGCCTCACGCCGCTCATCTTCCGGCTGCAACTCCGTCCCGCAGATGGGTCCGGCGGTCGTGGTCCTTCTGCTGGTACCGGCTGGGAGATGAGCTCCTCGCAGCGCTCATCTCCCGGCTGCAACGCCGCTGAGCTCCGTCCCGCAGATGAGCTGCTAACGGCCGCCATCTTTTTTCTGAAATCCCGCGGAAAATAGCGGAACCCCCCATACGTGACCCCATTTTACAAACTATACCTCTCAATGAATTCTTCTACAAGTGCAGAGATCATATTGACACCACGGGTGGGTCATAGAATTTTATACCATTGGCAGTGAAGAAAAAATAATTACATTTTTAACACAAAAATTTTGTTTAGCCCCAAATTTTACATTTTTACATGGAGAAATGGGTAGAAATGGCACCACAATTCCATATGTGGCTGGACATTATTGATTAGCCACACAGCAAGATTCAGGAGGGAAGGAGCACTATTTGACTCTTGTAGAACAAATTATCGCAGAATGGTTTGCAGACTCCATATACAGAGCCCGTAAGTGCCAGAAGAGCAGAATCCCCTCTCAAGTGACCCCATTTTGGAAATTATACCCCTCTGGGAATTTATCTACAGGTTTAGTTATGATTTTGACTCCATGGGTTTTTTCCATAAATAAGTAACAGTGGATATTGCAGAGTGAAAATTGCAAATCTGACATTGTAGTGTCCAGTACGTTGTAGTGCCCATACACTGTAGTGATCATACATTGTAGTGCCCATACATTGTGCCCAGCTCGTGCATCTGGAGACATGGTCCTCATAAATAGGCGGGCTCTCATCACTACAGAGATGCCAAACATGTGGACACTAAATGTGGTTTAGGCACACTGTGGGACTCAGAAGGGAGGTGGGAATTTGAATTTGGGAGCGCAGAATTTGCTGAAATTCTTTTTGGGGGGTGAGGAGCCATAGCGCTTTTCCAGAGCCTTTTTACTACCAGTAATGCCCCCTATATTTCCATTGACAGATGACGGACCTGAGTGGCGACTTGCTTTTTTTGTGGATTGAGTTGAAGCTTTTATTGGGAGCATTTTACATAACATTTTGTATCACATTTGTCCTGCACTCTACGCTGAGCACTTACATCTAGGTTTTCATCGAAATCTCCGAATGATGTGATTCAGATGAAACCCTCATTCACTATAATGAGGCAGCAGAGTTACTGTGGACTCAGTTCAGCGTTGTCCTTTTCAGAAGTGCACAAAACTAGTGTTCGACAGTACTTTAATGCATGCCTAATTAGAAGACGGACACCGCCGGATCATATGCCAGACAGAGTCCACAATGCCTTCATTTGCCTCATTATAGAGAATCTTCTGTTATCTGTTTGAATCACGTATTTCACTGATTTACACGGAAAACCCGCTGTAAGCGCTCAGCGCAGAGCGCAGGATAAATGTGAGCCGAGCCTTACTGCGATCTTTGGGAGACACAAAGAACCAATTAACAGCAGGTGAAGAATTGGTTTTATTTATTTTTTATGCCGTTCCTCATGCAGTATAAGTGATTAGATGACTTTATTCTTTGGGTCGGTACAATTACAGCGATACCAGATTTAATATTATTTATGTTTGGTTACTATTACACACACTAAAATACGCTTTTTATTGCAAAATAAAGTTTTTGCATCACCATATTTTGAGAGTCATGGAGGGTTTGTTTTTTTTGCAGGACAAGTTGATGTTTTTATTGGTACTATTTTTGGGCAAAAAACATTTTTAATCGCTTTCTATTCCTATTTTTGGGAGGCAGAATCAACAAAAAACAGCAATTTAGTTTTTTTTTATGCTGTTCACTGTGTGGTAAAGGCAGCTTTATTGTACAGGTCAGTATGATTACAGCGATACCACATTTATAGAATGTTTTATGCTCTGACGCTTTGAATTGTTTCTGCATCGCTTTATTCTGAAAGCTATAATTTTTTTTATTTCCACTGACGGGGCTGTATGGTGGCTTGTTTTTCGCAGGACATGATGACGTTTTTGGCGATACCATTTTTAATTATATTTGCATTTTTCATTGCGTTTGATCCATTTTTTTGGCGGTATGATAAAAAAGCAGTTTTTTTGCTTTTTTTTTTTACAGAGTGCACTGAAAGGGTTATATAATGTGAAACTGTTATAGGTTGGGTCGTTATGGACACAGCGATACCAAATATTTGTAGTTTTTTTGCATATTTTTTTCCATAAACATACTTATTTATTAGCGTAATATTTCTTTTGTTTATTTATTTTATGATTTTTAAAAAATATTTTTACAATTGTTTTAACTTGTTTTTTTACTTTTTTACTTAGTCCCTCTGTGGGACTTTAACTTTTATTAGTCTGATAGCTGGTATAATGCATTGTAATACATCAGAGCATTAATGCATTATACTTGTCAGTGCTCACTGACAGAGCCTCATAGACCATGCTCTGAGCATGGTCTAACAGGCTTGCCATAGCTGGCTGAACTGGAGGTTGTCATTATGAACTTGGGTTGCCATTGCAACAATAAGGCCCTCGCGATGAAGTCGCGGGGGTGCCGATCTGAAGGGAAAGGCACCCCACTCCCTCTCCCAGCCTTCTAAAAGCTACGATCGATATCGATCGTGGCATTTAGGGGGCAAAATGGCCTGGGCTGTGCAGGGATCGTTCCTGGCATTTACAGCCGGAGCTTGGTTATAGCTTACGCCAAGCTCCCGGTGGCGATCATGCAGGCACAGCTCCTGGGCCCGCATAATCGCCATGACGTAAATTTTTATGTCATATTGCAGGAATCCTTTCCCGATCATGATGTAAACTTATGTCAAATGTCATGAAGGGGTTAATTTAAAAGGAGCTTTTCAGGTAGTGGTCTGCAGCCAGGGCTTTTACTACAAACAATTTCCTTATAAATTCCAATGTTTAAACTGTATGCAGTATGCTCATCAGCTCCCTCTTGTGGTGGCTGTAGGCAAACACAATTTATCTGTATATCTACATGATTCTTTATCAAAAAATTTAATTCCAACAGATATAAAGATACAATATTCTTAACAGTTAAGCACACAATACTGAAATAATTCAGATAGAGTAATAGTGCCCAAAGATGAATATTCACATTAAGATTTTATGTTAGTGGCAACTTAAGGGTTATTTCGATTGGCGGGGACTTTATGGTTCAAAATATGGACCACAGTAAAGCTCTTGGTACTCTGCAAAATACTTTATCCATTTGCTCTCATGGCCATCTGCTGGAATGGCAAAATGCCCAGCTTCAAGGTGCCATTTCCACAGAATTTTTTTCTAACTAATCTTAGCTTTTAAAACTTTTCTAGACCTGTATGTAAATGAGGGAGCTCTGCTAAGTGTAAAAACCTGAGGGAATTAGATGGGCATAAATTTTAGACTAGATCACAAATCTTCCAAAATGGGTCCATAGCAGATACATACAGTACATCCTGTTTTCACAGTGTCACTAATGCAGATATTTTTTGTCTGCCCTATTGGGTAAAGTTTCAAGTGTTGAAAAAGTTTTTGCTTTTTTAATTCTATATTTAGAGTAAATATAAATATAGCTGTCATTTCAGACATTTTATTTACTTACGTAGTGCATGTTAAAGGAGTATTCCTACCACAGACATTAAAGACAGGTCAATGGCATTTACACTACCGTTCAAAAGTTTGGGGTCACCCAGACAATTTTCTGTTTTCCATGAAAACTCATACTTTTATTTATCAAATGAGTTGCAAAATGAATAGAAAATATAGTCCAGACATTAACAAAGTTAGGAATAATGATTTTTATTTGGAAGAATAATTTTTTCCTTCAAACTTTGCTTTAGTCAAAGTATTCTCCCTTTGCAGCAATTACAGCATTGAAGACTTTTGGCATTCTAGCTGTTAATTTCACCCCATGCTTCCTGAAGCCCCTCCCACAAGTTGGATTGGCTTGATGGGCACTTTTTGCATACCATACGGTCAAGCTGCTCCCACAACAGCTCAATGGGGTTGAGATCTGGTGACTGCGCTGGCCACTCCATTACAGATAGAATACCAGCTGCCTGCTGCTTGCCTAAATAGTTCATGCATAATTTGGAGGTGTGCTTTGGGTCATTGTCCTGTTGTAGGATGAAATTGGCTCCAATCAAGCTCTGTCCACAGAGTATGGCATGGCGTTGCAAAATGGAGTGATAGCCTTCCTTATTCAAAATCCCATTTACCTTGTACAAATCTCCCACTTTACCAGCACCAAAGCAACCCCAGACCATCACATTACCTCCACCATGCTTGACAGATGGCATCAGGCACTCTTACAGCATCTTTTCAGCTGTCTGCGTCTCACAAATGGTCTTCTGTGTGATTCAAACACCTCAAACTTTGATTTGTCTGTCCATAAAACTTTTTTCCAATCTTCCTCTGTCCAATGTCTATGTTCTTTTGCCCATATTAATCTTTTCCTTTTATTAGCAAGTCTCAGATATGGCATTTTCTTTGCCACTTTTCCCTGAAGGCCAGCATCCCAAAGTCGTCTCTTCACTGTAGACGTTGACACTGGCGGTTTGTGTGTACAATTTAATGAAGCTGCCAGTTGAGGAGCTGTGAGGCGTTGATTTCTCAAACTAGAGACTCTAATGTACTTGTCTTGTTGCTCAGTTGTGCAGCGGGGCCTCCCACTTCTCTTTCTACTCTGGTTAGAGCATGTTTGTGCTCTCTTCTGAAGGGAGTAGTACACACCGTTGTAGGAAATCTTCAGTTTCTTGGCAATTTCTCACATGGAATAGCCTTCATTTCTAAGAACAAGAATAGACTGTCAAGTTTCACATGAAAGTTCTCTTTTTCTGGGCATTTTGAGAGTTTCATAGAACAAACAAATGTAATGCTCCAGATTCTCAACTAGCTCAAAGGAAGGTCAATTTTATAGCTTCTCAAATCATCCAAACTGTTTTCAGCTGGGCTAACATACTTGTGCAAGGGTTTTCTAGGGTTTTCTAAACATCCATTAGCCTTCTTACACAGTTAGCAAACACAATGTACCATTTACATAGTTACATAGTTACATAGTTTATAAGGCCGAAAAAAGACAAGCGTCCATCCAGTTCAGCCTATTTCTTGTGCACTGCAGCTATTCCGCAGCGTTGATCCAGGGGAAGGCAAAAAAAACCCATGCGGTATAGGCCAATTTACATCACTGAGGAAAAACTCACTTCCCGACTCCAGTCTGGCAGTCAGATTAAATCCCTGGATTAATTAACTATCACTAAGCATAAGATGTAATTTTATTATTCTCAAGAAAGGCGTCCAGGCCTCTCTTGAACTCATTAAGTGAGTTGGACATCGCCACTTCCTCTCCCAGAGAGTTCCAGAGTCTCACGGCTTAGACCATAAAGAATCCCCTTCTATGCTGGTGCAGCAACCTCCTTTCCTCCAGACGCATAGTGTGCCCCCTCGTCTTTGTCACCATCCTTGGTATAAACAGGTCATGGGAGAGATCTCTGTACTGCCCCCTGATGTATTTATACATGTTTATGAGGTCTCCCCTAAGCCTTCTCTTTTCCAACGTAAATAGGCCTAATTTTGACAACCTCTCTGGGTATTCTAGTCCCTCCATTCCCTTTATTACCTTAGTCACCCTCCTTTGTACCCTCTCTAGCTCCAATATGTCTTTCCTGAGCACCGGAGCCCAGAACTGTGCACAATATTCTAAGTGCGGCCTTACCAGCGCTTTATACAGAGGAAGAACAATGTTCTCATCATATGCCCCTATTCCTCTTCTGATGCATGCCATGACTCTATTTGCCTTCGCAGCTGCTGCCTTACACTGGGCACTCCATTTTAATTTGCTGTTAACCAAGACACCCAGGTCCTTCTCCATGTCAGATTTCCCCAACGGTTTCCCATTTAATATGTATAGGTGACTGCTGTTTTTCTTTCCCATGTGCATGACCTTACATTTATCGGCATTGAACCCCATTTGCCATTTTTTGGCCCAACTCCCCAATTTATCTAAATCCTCCTGTAGCTGTGCCCTATCCTCATCTGTATTAACTACTTTACAAAGTTTAGTATCATCTGCAAATATTGCTATTTTACTATGCAACCCTTCCACTAGATCATTAATAAATATATTAAATAATATAGGGCCCAAGACAGACCCTTGAGGCACCCCGCTAATAACCCTGACACACCCTGAGCTTACTCCATTGATAACCACCCTCTGCTTTCTATCACTCAGCCAGGTATTTACCCACTTGCACACATTATCCCCCAGACCATGCATTCTCATTTTATATACCAACCTTTTGTGTGGCACGGTATCAAACGCTTTGGAGAAGTCAAGGTATACAACATCCACTGACTCTCCCCGGTCCAGCTGTGAGCTCACCTCCTCGTAGAAGGCCATCAGGAGCGATCCCTCATGAATCCATGTTGATATGGAGTTAGACAGTTATTATCATTAAGATATTCTACAATAGCATCTCTAAGAAATCCTTCAAACAATTTACCCACAACAGACGTTAAGCTTACTAGTCTATAGTTCCCAGGGTCACTTTTAGACCCCTTTTTGAATATTGGTACCACATTTGCTTGGCGCCAGTCTAGTGGGACAGTCCCTGTCCATAAAGAGTGCTTGAATATAAGATACAGCGGCCTGTCTATTACATTACTTAATTCTTTTAGTACCCGGAGGTGTATGCCATCTGGGCCTGGTGACTTGTCTATTTTGATATTATTTAGGCGTTTCTGAACTTCCTCCTGGGTTAGGTGGGTGATATTTAGCGGAGGGTTTACTTTATCACTCTGCATTTCCTCCGATAAATTGTTTTGTTTTGTGAAAACAGTGGAGAAGAAGCTATTGAGTAGGTTTGCTTTACCCTCATCGCCCTCTATGATTTTACCCAGGTTATTTTTCAATGGGCCAACGCCATCAGTTTTAATCCTTTTACTGTTTATATAGTTAAAGAACAGTTTGGGATTCGTTTTACTTTCCTTGGCAATTAGTCTCTCTGTCTCCTCTTTTGCTATTCTTATTTGTTTCTTACAGATTTTGTTTTTTTCCCTATAAGATATTAGCGCTTCCTCGCTGCCTTCTTGTTTAAGTTTACCGAAAGCCCTTTTTTTGTTTTTCATTGCCCTCTTGACTTCCTTATTTAGCCACATTGGCTTCCTCCTATTCCTAGCCCTTTTATTCCCAAAAGGTATGTACCTTCTACAGTGACTATGTAGGACTGTTTTGAAAATTTCCCATTTTCTATCCGTGCTCCTATTACTAAAGATACTATCCCAGTCTATAAGGTGAAGGGCATCTCTTAGCTGATCAAACTTTGCCCTCCTGAAGTTCAGTGTTTTTGTGACTCCCTTGCTGGGCACCCTACTGAAGCACATGTGGAATTGTATCATGTTGTGGTCACTATTTCCCAGGTGCCCCCCGACCTGCACCTCAGTTATTCTGTCTGGCCTGTTAGTTAATATTAAGTCTAAAAGGGCCGTCCCTCTAGTTGGTTCCTGCACAAGTTGTGACAAATAATTGTCTTTGATAATTGACAGAAACCTGTTTCCTTTCTGAGATCTACAGCTTTCGGTTTCCCAGTCTATATCGGGGTAGTTGAAGTCCCCCGTAATAATCACCTCGTTATTTTTTGCTACTTCGTCTATTTGTCTCAATAATAGACTTTCCGTGGCTTCTGCTATATTTGGTGGTTTATAACAGACTCCTATGATAATTTTATTATTGTTTTTTGCCCCATGTATCTCCACCCATAAGGACTCGACCTCCTCATTTCCCTCCCATACATCCTCCCGTATTGTAGGCTTTAGACACGTCTTTATATATAGACAGACTCCACCCCCTTTCCGATTTCTTCGATCCCTTCTAAACAGACTGTAACCCTGTAAGTTAACTGCCCAGTCATAGCTTTCATCTAACCATGTCTCGGTTATTCCCACTATGTCAGAGTTACCTGTAGATATTTCTGCTTCCAGTTCATCCATCTTGTTTGTTAGGCTCCTGGCATTTGCTAGCACGCAGTTTACACGATTTTGTTTTGTTCCAATCTTCTCCCTGTGGATTGTATTAGAAATTTTGTTACCTCCCTTCCAAGTATCTTGTCTTGGACCTTCTTTGTCGCACTTCATATCTTTCATTAGAATGTTCTCTGGTTTCATGTTCGTGTCCGGCGTTTTTCTTCCCATCCCCTCTTCTTCTAGTTTAACGCCCTCCTGATGAGTGTTGCGAGTCTCCTGGCGAATGTGTGTTTCCCGGGTTTGTTGAGGTGTAGTCCATCTCTGGCAAGGAGTCCGTCATAGAGGTAATTCACACCGTGGTCCAGGAATCCAAATCCTTGTTGTCTGCACCATCGTCTCAGCCAGTTGTTCACATCAAGGATCCTGTTCCATCTGCTGACGCCATGCCCGTCTACTGGAAGGATAGAAGAAAAAACTACCTGCGCATCCAGTTCTTTTACTTTCTTCCCCAATGCTTCAAAGTCCTTGCAGATTGTCGGTAGGTCCTTCCTTGCCGTGTCATTGGTGCCAACATGTATCAGAAGAAATGGGTGGACATCCTTGGAACTGATGAGCTTCGGTATCCTATCGGTAACATCCTTGATCTTCGCACCTGGGAGGCAGCATACTTCTCTAGCGGTTATGTCCGGTCTGCAGATAGATGCTTCTGTTCCTCTCAGTAGTGAGTCCCCCACCACCACCACTTTAAAACACTGGAGTGGTGGTTGTTGGAAATGGGCCTCTATACACCTATGTAGATATTGCAATAAAAACAGGACGTTTGCAGCTAGAATAGTCATTTACCACATTAACAATGTATACAGTATATTTCTGATTCATTTAATGTTAGCTTCATTGAAAAAAAATGTGCTTTTCTTTCAAAAATAATGAAATTTCTAAATGACCCCAAAGTTTTGAATGGTAGTGATACAGTATATATCTATGGCATATCCAATAGATTGATTGCCTGCCAATAGTAACTGTTCAGCACACAGTGCTACATAAAGCAAATACTGTCATGTAGTGCTCAAGTACAGTGGGGAAAAAAAGTATTTAGTCAGCCACCAATTGTGCAAGTTCTCCCACTTAAAAAGATGAGAGACGCCTGTAATTGACATTATAGGTAGACCTCAACTATGAGAGACATAATGAGAAAACAAATACTGAAAATCACATTGTCTGATTTGTAAAGAATTTTTTTTCAAATTTTGGTGGAAAATACAGTAAGTATTTGGTCACCTACAAACAAGCAAGATTTCTGGCTCTCACAGACCTGAAACTTCTTCTTTAGAGGCTCCTCTGTCCTCCTCTCATTACCTGTAGTACTGGCAGCTGTTTGAACTTGTTATCAGTATAAAAGACACCTGTCTACAACCTCAAACAGTCACACTCCAAACTCCACTATGGTGAAGACCAAAGAGCTGTCAAAGGACACCTGAAACAAAATTGTAGCCCTGCACCAGGCTGGGAAGACTGAATCTGCAATAGGCAAGCAACTTGGTGTGAAGAAATCAACTGTGGGAGCAATAATTAGAAAATGGAAGACACACAAGACCACTGATAATCTTCCTCGATCTGGGGCTCCACAGAGGAGCAGAAAGAAGGAGAAAGGAGGAGGAGAAAGAATGCTGAGTTGCATCCAAAGAACACCATACCTACTGTGAAGCATGGGGGGGCAACATCATGCTTTGAGGCTGTTTCTCTGCCAAGGGACCAGGACGACTGATCCGTGTCATTGAAAGAATGAATGGGGCCATGTATCGTGAGATTTTGAGTACAAACCTCCTTCCATCAGCAAGGGCATTGAAGATGAAATGTGGCTGGGTCTTTCAGCATGACTATGATCACAAGCAAACCACCAGGGCAACGAAGGAGTGGCTTTGTAAGAAGCATTTCAAGGTCCTGGAGTGGCCTAGCCAGTCTCCTGATCTAAAGCCTATAGAAAACCTTTGGAGGGAGTTGAAAGTCCGTTTTGCTCAGCGACAGCCCCAAAACATCACTGCTCTAGAGGAGATCTGCATGGAGAAATGGGCCAACATACCAACAACAGCGTGTGCCAACCTTGTGAAGACTTACAGAAAACATTTGACCTCTGTCATTGCCAACACAGGATATATAACAAAGTATTGAGATGAACTTTTGTAATTGACCAAATACTTATTTTCCACCAAAACTTTCCAACTCAGACAATGTGATTTTCAGGATTTGTTTTCTCATTTTGTATCTCATAGTTGAGGTCTACCTATGATGTCAATTACAGGCCTCTCTCATCTTTTTAAGTGAGAGAACTTGCACAATTTGTTGGCTGGCTAAATACTTTTTTTCCCCACTGTAATATCATATAGTGATCCATAAGCAGCTCCATACAAAAAGTACTTACCAACAGTACCTTGCTGTAGGACATCTAAGTAACAAGCCCCAGTTAGTCTTCAAACATACCTGTCCTTCGGGCCAAACTCAATGAAAGGCTTGTCCTTGCTGCCTTCATACCCCACAGCAAGCTAAAACTGCCTAGGTGCACACCAGTCCAATATGTCCAGGGAGTGTCTTGATTCTTATACTATGTAATTGCTGTCTACTTTTTTTTCAGTGGGTGATTCCTCTTCATTAGCCATCTCCCAGCATTATATGAGCTGAAACTTCCTTTTCCTCAGTTCCTAGTATGAATACCAAGAGACAACTTCCTGCCCTACTTCCTGCAGCGAAACAAAGTCCTGCCCCACTTCCTGCAGCAAGACAAAGTCCCACTCTACTTCCTGTAGGGACACAAAGTAGCGCCCCACTTCCTGTAGTGAGACAAAGTCCCGCCCCACTTCCTGTAATGAGACAAATCCCGCCCCACTGTCTGTAATGAGACAAAGTCCCGCCCCACTTCCTGTAATGTGACAAAGTCCCTCTCCACTTCCTCTAATGATACAAAGTCCCACCCCACTTCCTGTAATGAGACAAAGTCCCGTCCCACTTCTTGTAAAGAGACAAAGTCCCACCCCAGTTCATGTAGTGAGACAATGACCTGCCTGCTATACCTGTAATCTTTCTCAATGTCTCTGCTGCTAGAGACAGATTACACTTGACAACAGACAGTGAGCAGTAAATTATACAGGAGGGAATTTATCATGACTATCTATCAAATGACATAAAGTTGTTTAATTTACAGTGATAATTTAAAGGGACTCTGTCAGTAGAATCTCCCCTCCTAAGCCATCAATATGGGCACATAGGTTATAGAAAGTTGAATAAAATGATACCTTGATATCTGTGATCCCATTTCTTATTCCAGAGGAATCCACATTTTCTTAATATGTAAATGAGCTGTTAAGATCTCTGGGTCGGACATATATCTCCATGAGAATCTGCCTCCAGAGATTATTTTGAATAAAAGAAGGCATTAACAGTGTGAGACATGTAGATCAGGAGAGCAGACTCTCAGTCACTACATGTCTGATACTGGTAACTCCCTCCTTTCGCTCAAAATAAGCTCTTGGCGCAGATTCTCAGGGAGATCTATGTCCGGCCCATAGATCTTAACAGCTCATTTACATATTAAGAAAACTGGATTTCTCGGGAATAAGACATCAGATCGTAAATATCAATGTATCATTTTATTCAGCTTCTTATGACCTACACACACATATAGAAGGTTTAGGAGGGGAGATCCTACTGACAGATTCCCTTTAAGCTTGTACTTTATAAGACATTAGTACATTTTTAATAACTTTATGGCTTATATTTATGGATTTTACCCGTACAAATGGTCAAGTCTCTCATATGCTCATATGTTGGTCCTAGGACATACAGGAATGGTTGATCTGCCAGATAACGCGGCAGCAGCATATTTTGGCAGTTTATTTCAATACATTTATTTCTTGTTAATGAATACATCTGGGATAATACCATGTCCTACCAGCACTTCTGTGAATAGCCCATCTGCTGCATTTATAAGTCTCTGATAGTCATGTCTTTCATTAGCATGTGAGCGCACATTTCACTGAGAATAGACCACTCCAGCAAAAAGCTTCCAAGTGCAATCGCACGATCGGGTGTCAGAAAAAAATAATTAAATAAATTGTAGACCTTTTAGTCATTTCCTCCCTTATAGCTGAAGTAAGCAATATGGTCTCTCTTGAATCAGTTCTTTTCATGTATATTCACGTTCTCCCATGGAACATGGCAACAATGCTAAAGTCTTTCTATGGGATATGGAAATGTTGCTCATCTCATTCAGCTTCAGCCCATCTCTCTCCTGGCTGATCTTAGTGCATTAGTTGGTTAGGTCACATTACTGCAGTAATTGGCACTTTTCAATGTCGTAACTCTGTAGAAGATATTTTCAGCCATGAGGCCTTTGTGCCTTATTCCTTCCTATTTGGACACAATTCTGATAGAAATGATTATTCCTGATACTGACGGAGGAGTTTTTGTTGCACGATGAGACGAGACACAGTATTGGGCTTTGGCAGCAGGAGACCAGAGTCATATGCTACCTGTATCAGGTGGTAGCTCTGCTATTGCTCTGGTGTATTCTCCTACTCCTATCTCATTTTCATTTCTGGACCTGGACCTGGCTAGAATAGGGACTTTGTCGTGTATGCGTATTGCCCTCAATTCTGATCAATAGCATCTTGTTCTCTGCCTGGTTCTTTTAGTGCACGGATCATCCATTACATATTATCTTTGGTAATAGCCTGAATCAATACCTTTACCTCCTTTTCTACAACACTTTTCAAAGAGCATTCAGCAGCCCCAATAAGTGCTAGAACTTTTCTGCCACTTACAAGCATGTATTGCTCTTATTTTTAGCCTATAACTTGCCTGTGCTAGGCTTAAAGCCCATCCCTCTGTTAAGCCAATATGTGATTGACAGACAGGAGAGCAGGAGCAGAGAGGCAAAGACCCACCCTCACTTCCTGTAAAGAGATAAAAATCCATCCCACTTCCTATAAAGAGGCAAAGATCTTCCCCCACTTCTTGTAAAGAGACAAAGATCCACCACCACTTTCTATAGAGAGATAAAGACCAGCTCTCATTATCTGTAGAGAGACAAGGATCCACCACCACTTCCTGTAGAGAGATAAAGACCAGCTCTCTTTATCTGTAGAGAGACAAGGATCCACCACCACTTCATGTAGAGAGATAAAGACCAGCTCTCATTATCTATAGAGAGACAAGGATCCACCACCACTTCCTGTAGAGACAAAGACTCATTTAACTTTCTGTAGAGAGATAACTTTCTGTAGAGAGATAAAGACCTTCCCTCACTTCTTGTGGATAATTAAAAACCTGTCCCACTTCCAGTGGAGAGACAAAGACTTGACCCCAATTGCTGTAAAGAGACAGAGACCCCCCACACGTTCTCTAGAGAGACAAAGACCCGCCACCACTTCTTGTGGAGAATCAAAGGCACACCCACATTTCCTCCAGAGTGACAAAGACCCACCACCACTTCCTGTGGAGAGATAAAGAGCCACCAACACTTACTCCAGAGAGATAAAAACCTACCCCCACTTCCTGTGGAGAGACAAAGACCCATTCACATTTCCTGTAAAGAGATAAAGACCCACCTCTTACTTTCTGTAAAGAGATAAAGGCCCAGTTTCACTACCTGTGTAGAGAGAAAGACCTTTATGGAAAACTAGAAAGAAGGGAAGCCATATTGAGCTGCAAATTTACCAGCTTTGCCTTCTGAATTGCAGTTGTCCTTTGTCAAAACACATGACTTCTGCTATTTTTAAAGCTGGAGAAAAAATTAAATAGCGGAAGCTTTTAAGGTTAAAATGGTTGCATAATGTGATGATGGGTGAAAAAGGCTGATATATTCTCTGTAGGTCTCCAGAGTGCTGAGAAAGTAGCCTAAGGCTTGTTGTGGTCGCTGGACCCGGGGAACACTAACAAGCTCTGTCAAGCTTGCTTCAAAACCATCTAATAGAACAAAGTTCCTAAGGGAAATGTGACTGAACCCTGCGTGACTCTGAATGCCCCAATCCAGAAGAAACTTTTTGTGGTTTGTAAAGGTTTCTGACAAGGTTTAGCCAAGTGGAACACATTCTGAAAAAAGAAAAAAATTAAAACATATCTTAGGTCTTGTTCACATCACTACGGCTATTTCTAGTGCTCTTCTCTGTCATAAGAGCACGAGAATAAAAATAATGTCAGTTCCAGATCAGTAACTTACTTCCAATTTTTCTAAATGGTGTTGCAGGAAAATCATATAGGGGTGGGGAGGACCTTAAAGATGTTCCCATATCTTCTTTCTAAAGACCATTCCCCCAGCAATGCTCCTTAATATACTTGGTCACCAGGGCTCAGCCTCATGGTGAAGAAAACCTTCAGAACGCATAATCTTGAGCGGATGAGGATTTTTGTGCCTTTTTCCATGCTGACTACTGCTAAATATGAGATTTACTCTGATTAGTGCAGCTGCTCCACCAATCAGAGCAAAGAAGATTGACTTTCAAAGCCAAGGAAGCACCCCTGAGGAAGTGGAATCAGTTGTGGGCTCTCCTGCAACATCAGCTCTCCGATGTGTAAGTGCATCTTATTCTGTGTCCTTATAAGTTATCAGCTTGCATTCTGCTGGTGGGCGCATGGGCTGGCCGATGTACAGAAACAGACAATGTAGGGCTTGGAGCTTTGATGTGGATGTTGAGGACAGTTTGCATTTGTGGCACCCTGCTACCACAAGTACCACAGGACCCAAAAGGGTGCATGGACGGACTTCTCCACAAGAGGCCCTTACTACACACAGACACCTCCACCCTTCCACCTCACGCCACCAGAGGGAGCCCTGTTAGGGATATATATACTGGAGAGCGGAGTTAGGTAGTCAGAGTGTGCTGACGCTTTAGAGCAGTGAAGAAGCAGCACGTCTGCTGCTGTGTTGAGGGCCCCGAGTGTGGCCGAGGCAAGGAGAGAGGAGAGAGGAGTTAAGGGGGCAGAGGAGAATCTGAAGCTCGTCCCAGGATACAAGCCGGACACCGGGTCCGCGCCTACAGGTCCTCTATACCCAGTAGGGACAACCGGCATACCAGGAGGATTCCAGACCCCTGGTTCAGCTGAAGCTACCATCATTTTACAGAACTAGGAACCACGAAGGCACCAGGGATAGTGGTAGCCAACAAAAAGTTCTACTACAAGCAGACAGGTGAGAGAGTGAAACAGCATAAAAGCTAGGCCTAGTTCCAGGCTGGCCAGAAGCTTTAGAGAAAGGAAGAAACGGATCAGGAGGCCTTATACCCGCTCACTGGGGAGAGTCCAGAAGTGCATCCTTCCTATCCAGTACCCTGGACTGTACCTGCCGCCTACACCAGTAAAGGTACTGAAGCGAACCCCCTGTGTGCGTGTCCGTCATTCGCCCTGACCCGACCGGGCCACCTCTCACCTGCATCCCTTCCATCAACCCTGCCCCGGGGGCCCGCTCCGCCTGTGGGGAGCAGAAACATCCCAGCTGCCATCCCATCACCCCCGGAGGTCTGCAGCAGCGCCGGTACCCATTACCGGGAACCACAGGTGGCGTCACGAGAAAAAACTGTTAACAAAACCCCTTTTAAAGAGCGACCCCAGGGTACGGGCCCAGGAGCCGACTGCCGTGACATCCCACAGAAGGTCAAGGCCCGGGTACCGAGTTTCCCCCATATTCCCCTGGGTGAGTCACATTGATTATTGCTTTTTTAGGATGACATGTGACGCGCCCCCTGGGCCATATTCTTTAGGGGAATACCCGGAGCCGGATCAGATGGGGGTTGTAGTCTCCGAGTGGCTGTGACCCGGTCCGTGCCCAGGGTGTCAAGCTCAGAGTATGTGGCAGTCCTACAGATGTTACAAAGTTCGTTATGTCGACTACGCCACCCGTTGGATTGCGGTCACTACGGCCGCCGCTGCAGCAGGGTCCGCTGAGGCTGATGGTGTTGGTGCAGCTTTAGATAGTATAACCCCCAACGGGAGGGGTATGGCCTCAGGGGGTCAGGTGCAGAGGATGGGGGTTGTGGTGGTGCAGCGTAGATGATAATTAAAGACAGAGTCGGGTTGTGCAGTTCAGGGTGTTTACTTACTGCAGATATTCCGGTCACTCCGGCCTTGAGTGACCACCCGAGCCGTGCTGCGTCCACCAGGTCCTGGATTCAGCCAACCCCCAAGCAAGTCCGGAGCGTGTCCCTGAGCCCTCCTTCTTGTCCTTTCTTCTGGCCGTCCCCACCAGGGATCCACCTAGGTCCAGCTCCCTCGTGCCTTCTGTTGGGAGACCCTTGGCCTTGGGTTCCCTGACCCTACACGTGGTTTGCCTTCAGGGTGGATGTGGTGGGTGGCCGTGGCAGATCCTGCCCACGGCCTCCGGTCTCTGGCTGGGGTATGCTTTAGCCCCCACCAGTTTGGGATCCGGTACCCTATTGCCAACTCTTCACCCTAGGTTTGTATGTGGGTTCTCAGAGTTCCTTCTTGTTTCCCCCTCTGGGTCTTTCTTGCTCCACTCTCACTCTCTCTGGGGCTTCTCTGCTCTCTGCTCTCTTCCTCTGACTTCTCACAGACTGACCCTGATCTTAGATGGTGCCCACCTTATATACTCCCTCTATGTGTGAGCTCAGGTGACCAGCACCCAATGAGCTCCTATCTTTACCCAGGCTGCTCCCCCTATCTGCCCCTACACTACTGGGATGTACCACCCCCCTCCCACTGCAGCCAGGAACAGACTCGGTCGTACCTGCACATTTCTAAGTGGGAGTACCGTTGGTCTGTTCCTCGGAAATGGGATGTGTGTAGTGCATGCAGCTTTCTGAGCTCAGTTCCACACTCCATCCTTACCCGGGAGTGGAATATCACACCTCTGGGTTGAGGTGCAATACCCCTGTAGCAGCCGAATCCTCAGGGTGCTACACATGTATGGAGGTTGGTGACCATAGTGTGGGTGGGATCTGTAGCAGACTCACTATGTGTCCAATGTGTCCAGCAATCAGGGACTGCCTTTTCACAGAATGTAGAGACTATGCTGATAATGCAAGGCCTGCATTATCAGTGCAATCTCCATGGGTAGAAGAGCATAAGGACCCATGTGACATTATGTTCACATGACCACAGTCTACGGTCATTTTGACAGCCAAAGTCTGCAGCCTACATATAAACAGCATGGGAAGTAAGAAAAGAGCCTGGCAAGCTCTTCATACACTTCCTGCGAGAAGAGGGGAAACTGCTGAGGTTAATGAAAAAAGGGCAATAATGCTACTAGTGAGGGAGAGGTGGGAAGAGGGCAATAATGCTACTAGTGGGGGAGAGGTGGGATGACAGCAATAATACTACTATTGCTGGAGAGATGGGAAGAGGGCAATAATGCTACTAGTGGGGGAGAGGTGGGAAGAGGGCAATAATGCTACTAGTGGGAAAGAGGTGGGAAGAGAACAATAATGCTACTAGTGGGGGAGAGGTGGGAAGAGGGCAATAATGCTACTAGTGGGGGAGAGGTGGGAAGAGGGCAGTAATGCTACTAGTGGGGGAGAGGTGGGAAAATGGCAATACTGCTACTAGTAGGAGAGAGGTGGGATGACAGCAATAATGCTACTAGTGGGGGAGAGGTGGGAAGAGGGCAATAATGCTACTAGTGGGAGAGAGGTGGGAAGAGGGCAATAATGCTACTAGTAGGGGAGAGGTGGGAAGAGGGCAATAATGCTACTAGTGGGGGAGAGGTGGGAAGAGGGCAATAATGCTACTAGTGGGAGAGAGGTGGGAAGAGGGCAATAATGCTACTAGTGGGAGAGAGGTGGGAAGAGGGCAATAATGCTACTAGTAGGGGAGAGGTGGGAAGAGGGCAATAATGCTACTAGTGGGGGAGAGGTGGGGAAATGGCAATACTGCTGCTAGTGAGGGAGAGGTGGAGGAGGGCAATAATGCTACTAGTGGGGGAGAGGTGGGATGACAGCAATAATGCTACTAGTGGGGAAGAGATGGGAAGAGGGCAATAATGCTACTAGTGGGGGAGAGGTGGGATGACAGCAATAATGCTACTAGTGGGGAAGAGATGGGAAGAGGGCAATAATACTACTAGTGGGGGAGAGATGGGAAAAGGGTAACAGTGCTACTAGTGGGGAAGAGGTGGGAAGAGGGCAACAATGCTACTAGTTAGGGAGAGTTGGGAAGATGGAAATAATGCTACTTGTGGGGGAAAAAAAGGAAGTGGGCAACAATGCTGCTAGTGGTGGAGAGGTGTGAAGAGGGCAATAATGCTACTAGGAGGGGAGAGGTGGGAAGACAGCAATAATGATACTAGTGAGGGAGAGGGGGGAGACAGCAATAATAATGCTTGTGGGGGAGAGGTGGGAAGAGGGCAATAATGCTACTATGAGGAGAGAGGTGGCAAGAGGGCAATAATGCTACTAGGAGGGGAGAGGTGGGAAGAGGGCAATAATGCTACTAGTGGGGGAGAGGTGGGATGACAGCAATAATGCTACTAGTAGGGGAGAGGTGGGATGGCAGAAATAATGCTACTAGTGGGGGAGAGGTGGGATGATGGCAATAATGCTACTAGTGGGGGAAAAATGGGAAGTGGGCAACAATGCTGCTAGTGGGGTAGAGGTGGGAAGAGGGCAATAATGCTAGTAGGAGGGGAGAGGTGGGAAGAGAGCAATAATGCTACTAGTGGGGGAGAGGTGGGATGACAGCAATAATGCTACTAGTAGGGGAGAGGTGGGATGGCAGAAATAATGCTACTAGTGGGGGAGAGGTGGGATGATGGCAATAATGCTTCTAGAGGGGGAAAAATGGGAAGTGGGCAACAATGCTGCTAGTGGGGTAGAGGTGGGAAGAGGGCAATAATGCTACTAGTGGGGGAGAGGTAGTAAGACGGAAATAATGCTACTAGTGGGGGAGAAGTGGGAAGGCAGTAATAATAATGCTAGTGGGGGAGAGGTGGGAAGAGGGCAATAATGCTACTATGAGGAGAGAGGTGGGAAGAGGGCAATAATGCTACTAGGAGGGGAGAGGTGGGAATAGGACAATAATGCTACTAGTAGGGGAGAGGTGGGATGACGGAAATAATGTTACTAGTGGGGGAGAGGTGGGATGACAGCAATAATGCTACTAGTAGGGGAGAGGTGGGATGGCGGAAATAATGCTACTAGTGAGGGAGAGGTGGGATGACGGCAATAATGCTACTAGTGGGGGAGAGATGGGAAGAGGACAACAATGCTACTAGTGGGGGAGAGGTGGGAAGATGGCAATAATGCTACTAGTGGGGGAAAAATGGGAAGTGAGCAACAATGCTGCTAGTGGGGGAGAGGTGGGAAGAGGGCAATAATGCTACTAGTGGGGGAGAGGGGGGAAGACAGCAATAATAATGCTAGTGGGGGAGAGGTGGGAAGATGGCAATAAAGCTACTATGAGGAGAGAGGTGGGAAGAGGGCAATAATGTTACTAGGAGGGGAGAGGTGGGAAGAGGGCAACAATGCTACTAGTGGGGGAGAGGTGGGATGAAGGAAATAATGCTACTAGTGGGGGAGAGGTGGGATGACAGCAATAATGCTACTAGTGGGGGAGAGGTGGGAAGAGGGCAATAATGCTACTAGTGGGAGAGAGGTGGGAAGAGGGCAATAATGCTACTAGTGGGGGAGAGGTGGGATGACAGCAATAATGCTACTAGTGGGGAAGAGATGGGAAGAGGGCAATAATACTACTAGTGGGGGAGAGATGGGAAAAGGGTAACAGTGCTACTAGTGGGGAAGAGGTGGGAAGAGGGCAACAATGCTACTAGTTAGGGAGAGTTGGGAAGATGGAAATAATGCTACTAGTGGGGGAGAGGTGGGATGACAGCAATATTGCTACTAGTGGGGGAGAGGTGGGATGATGGCAATAATGCTACTAGTGGGGGAAAAATGGGAAGTGGGCAACAATGCTGCTAGTGGGGTAGAGGTGGGAAGAGGGCAATAATGCTACTAGGAGGGGAGAGGTAGGAAGATGGAAATAATGCTACTAGTGGGAGAGAAGTGGGAAGGCAGCAATAATAATGCTAGTGGGGGAGAGGTGGGAAGAGGGCAATAATGCTACTATGAGGAGAGAGGTGGGAAGAGGGCAATAATGCTACTAGGAGGGGAGAGGTGGGAAGAGGGCAATAATGCTACTAGTAGGGGAGAGGTGGGATGACGGAAATAATGTTACTAGTGGGGGAGAGGTGGGATGACAGCAATAATGCTACTAGTAGGGGAGAGGTGGGATGGCGGAAATAATGCTACTAGTGGGGGAGAGGTGGGATGATGGCAATAATGCTACTAGTGGGGGAGAGATGGGAAGAGGACAACAATGCTACTAGTGGGGGAGAGGTGGGAAGAGGGCAATAATGCTACTATTGGGGGAGAGGGGGGAAGACAGCAATAATAATGCTAGTGGGGGAGAGGTGGGAAGAAGGCAATAAAGCTACTATGAGGAGAGAGGTGGGAAGAGGGCAATAATGCTACTAGGAGGGGAGAGGTGGGAAGAGGGCAAAAAGGCTACAAGTGGGGGAGAGGTGGGAAAAGGGCAATAATGCTACTAGCAGGGGAGAGATGGGCAGAGGGCAACAATGCTACTAGTGGGGGCGAGTTGGGAAGATGGCAATAATGCTACTAGTGGGGGAAAAATGGGAAGTGGGCAACAATGCTACTAGTAGGGGAGAGGTGGGATGACGGAAATAATGCTACTAGTGGGGGAGAGGTGGGATGACAGCAATAATGCTACTAGTAGGGGAGAGGTGGGATGGCGGAAATAATGCTACTAGTGGGGGAGAGGTGGGATGATGGCAATAATGATACTAGTGGGGGTGAGATGGGAAGAGGACAACAATGCTACTAGTGGGCGAGAGATGGGAAAAGGGTAACAGTGCTACTAGTGGGGAAGAGGTGGGAAAAGGGCAACAATGCTACTAGTTAGGGAGAGTTGGGAAGATGGAAATAATGCTACTAGTGGGGGAAAAATGGGAAGTGGGCAACAATGCTGCTAGTGGGGGAGAGGTGGGAAGATGGCAATAAAGCTACTATGAGAAGAGAGGTGGGAAGAGGGCAATAATGTTACTAGGAGGGGAGAGGTGGGAAGAGGGCAACAATGCTACTAGTGGGGGAGAGGTGGGATGAAGGAAATAATGCTACTAGTGGGGGAGAGGTGGGATGACAGCAATAATGCTACTAGTGGGGGAGAGGTGGGAAGAGGGCAATAATGCTACTAGTGGGGGAGAGGTGGGATGACAGCAATAATGCTACTAGTGGGGAAGAGATGGGAAGAGGGCAATAATACTACTAGTGGGGGAGAGATGGGAAAAGGGTAACAGTGCTACTAGTGGGGAAGAGGTGGGAAGAGGGCAACAATGCTACTAGTTAGGGAGAGTTGGGAAGATGGAAATAATGCTACTAGTGGGGGAGAGGTGGGATGACAGCAATATTGCTACTAGTGGGGGAGAGGTGGGATGATGGCAATAATGCTACTAGTGGGGGAAAAATGGGAAGTGGGCAACAATGCTGCTAGTGGGGTAGAGGTGGGAAGAGGGCAATAATGCTACTAGGAGGGGAGAGGTAGGAAGATGGAAATAATGCTACTAGTGGGAGAGAAGTGGGAAGGCAGCAATAATAATGCTAGTGGGGGAGAGGTGGGAAGAGGGCAATAATGCTACTATGAGGAGAGAGGTGGGAAGAGGGCAATAATGCTACTAGGAGGGGAGAGGTGGGAAGAGGGCAATAATGCTACTAGTAGGGGAGAGGTGGGATGACGGAAATAATGTTACTAGTGGGGGAGAGGTGGGATGACAGCAATAATGCTACTAGTAGGGGAGAGGTGGGATGGCGGAAATAATGCTACTAGTGGGGGAGAGGTGGGATGATGGCAATAATGCTACTAGTGGGGGAGAGATGGGAAGAGGACAACAATGCTACTAGTGGGGGAGAGGTGGGAAGAGGGCAATAATGCTACTATTGGGGGAGAGGGGGGAAGACAGCAATAATAATGCTAGTGGGGGAGAGGTGGGAAGAAGGCAATAAAGCTACTATGAGGAGAGAGGTGGGAAGAGGGCAATAATGCTACTAGGAGGGGAGAGGTGGGAAGAGGGCAAAAAGGCTACAAGTGGGGGAGAGGTGGGAAAAGGGCAATAATGCTACTAGCAGGGGAGAGATGGGCAGAGGGCAACAATGCTACTAGTGGGGGCGAGTTGGGAAGATGGCAATAATGCTACTAGTGGGGGAAAAATGGGAAGTGGGCAACAATGCTACTAGTAGGGGAGAGGTGGGATGACGGAAATAATGCTACTAGTGGGGGAGAGGTGGGATGACAGCAATAATGCTACTAGTAGGGGAGAGGTGGGATGGCGGAAATAATGCTACTAGTGGGGGAGAGGTGGGATGATGGCAATAATGATACTAGTGGGGGAGAGATGGGAAGAGGACAACAATGCTACTAGTGGGCGAGAGATGGGAAAAGGGTAACAGTGCTACTAGTGGGGAAGAGGTGGGAAAAGGGCAACAATGCTACTAGTTAGGGAGAGTTGGGAAGATGGAAATAATGCTACTAGTGGGGGAAAAATGGGAAGTGGGCAACAATGCTGCTAGTGTGGGAGAGGTGGGAAGAGGGCAATAATGCTACTAGGAGGGGAGAGGTGGGAAGACAGCAATAATGATACTAGTGAGGGAGAGGTGGGGAGACAGCAATAATAATGCTAGTGGGGGAGAGGTGGGAAGAGGGCAATAATGCTACTATGAGGAGAGAGGTGGCAAGAGGGCAATAATGCTACTAGGAGGGGAGAGGTGGGAAGAGGGCAATAATGCTACTAGTGGGGGAGAGGTGGGATGACAGCAATATTGCTACTAGTAGGGGAGAGGTGGGATGGCGGAAATAATGCTACTAGTGGGGGAGAGGTGGGATGATGGCAATAATGCTACTAGTGGGGGAAAAATGGGAAGTGGGCAACAATGCTGCTAGTGGGGTAGAGGTGGGAAGAGGGCAATAATGCTACTAGGAGGGGAGAGGTAGGAAGACGGAAATAATGCTACTAGTGGGAGAGAAGTGGGAAGGCAGCAATAATAATGCTAGTGGGGGAGATGTGGGAAGAGGGCAATAATGCTACTATGAGGAGAGAGGTGGCAAGAGGGCAATAATGCTACTAGGAGGGGAGAGGTGGGAAGAGGGCAATAATGCTACTAGTAGGGGAGTGGTGGGATGACGGAAATAATGTTACTAGTGGGGGAGAGGTGGGATGACAGCAATAATGCTACTAGTAGGGGAGAGATGGGATGGCGGAAATAATGCTACTAGTGGGGGAGAGGTGGGATGATGGCAATAATGCTACTAGTGGGGGAGAGATGGGAAGAGGACAACAATGCTACTAGTAGGGGAGAGGTGGGAAGAGGGCAATAATGCTACTAGCAGGTGAGAGATGGGAAGAGGGCAACAATGCTACTAGTAGGGGAGAGTTGGGAAGATGGCAATAATGCTACTAGTGGGGGAAAAATGGGAAGTGAGCAACAATGCTGCTAGTGGGGGAGAGGTGGGAAGAGGGCAATAATGCTACTAGTGGGGGAGAGGGGGGAAGACAGTAATAATAATGCTAGTGGGGGAGAGGTGGGAAGAAGGCAATAAAGCTACTATGAGGAGAGAGGTGGGAAGAGGGCAATAATGCTACTAGGAGGGGAGAGGAGGGAAGAGGGCAACAAGGCTACTAGTGGGGGAGAGGTGGGAAAAGGGCAATAATGCTACTAGCAGGGGAGAGATGGGCAGAGGGCAACAATGCTACTAGTGGGGGAGAGTTGGGAAGATGGCAATAATGCTACTAGTGGGGGAAAAATGGGAAGTGGGCAATAATGCTACTAGTAGGGGAGAGGTGGGATGACGGAAATAATGCTACAAGTGTGGGAGAGGTGGGATGACAGCAATAATGCTACTAGTAGGGGAGAGGTGGGATGGCGGAAATAATGCTACTAGTGGGGGAGAGGTGGGATGATGGCAATAATGATACTAGTGGGGGAGAGATGGGAAGAGGACAACAATGCTACTAGTGGGGGAGAGGTGGGAAGAGGGCAATAATGCTACTAGCAGGGGAGAGATGGGAAGAGGGCAACAATGCTACTAGTGGGGGAGAGGTGGGATGATGGCAATAATGCTACTAGTGGGGGAAAAATGGGAAGTGGGCAACAATGCTGCTAGTGGCGGAGAGGTGGGAAGAGGGCAATAATGCTACTAGTGGGGGAGAGGTGGGAAAACGGCAATATGCTACTAGTGAGGGAGAGGTGGGATGACGGCAATAATGCTACTAGTGGGGGAGAAGTGGGAAGACAGCAATATTAATGCTAGTGGGGGATAGGTGGGAAGAGGGCAATAATGCTACTATGAGGAGAGCAGTGGGAAGAGGGCAATAATGCTGCTCGGAGGGGAGAGGTGGAAAGAGGGCAATAATGCTACTTGTGGGGGAGAGATGGGAAGAGGGCAACAATGCTACTAGTGGGGGAGAGATGGGAAGACGGCAATAATGCTACTAGTGGGGGAGAGGTGGGATGATGGAAATAATGCTACTAGTGGGGGAGAGGTTGGAAGAGGGCAATAATGCTACTAGCAGGGGAGAGGTGGGAAGACATCAATAATGATACTAGTGGGGGAGAGGTGGGAAGACGGCAATAATGCTATTAGAGGGCGAGAGGTGGGAAGACGGCAATAATGCTACTGGTGTGGGAGAGGTGGGAAGACAGTAATAATGCTACTAGTAGGGGAAAACTGGGAAGTGGGCAACAATGTTACTTGTGAGGGAGAGCTGGGAAGAGGCCAATAATGCTTCCAGTGGGCAGGGGTGGCAAAAAAGGCACTAATTCCACCAGTGGTGAAGGGGTATGAAGGAGGCTCACTAGAGTCTCCAGAGGGCAAGAGCAGAAATCCACCTAACCGTAGCCTCTATCCCCCAACAGGGAAAAAAGCAAACGCCTGCTGTATTATATCATATACATTCAACATTTCAGAATTGATGATCTAAAATAAGACATGTGTCTGATGTAATAAAGGAGCGATTTACTTTATCCCCTGACGGGGGCTGCAGGTATGTGAATTTCTGGATTGCTGAGGAATTCTTAGGCTGAAGCCTGACACTACGTGCACCCTAGGATCTGTTCATATGTTCGTTAGTACATTCAGTTTTTTTCCATTTTAGGAACAGACAAACAGAACAACTGATACAGCCAACGTGAGCACCCACTGATTATTATGGGGTCTCTTTGGGTTCTGTTTTTTAGAACGGAAATTCTGGATGCAGGATTTATTTTGCTACGCAAAATAGACCCCGGACAGACCCCATAACAATCAGTGGGTGCTTCCATAGCTGATGCAAGTGATCACATATTACGTTTGTTTGTTCCTAAAGCGGAACAGACCATGGGACTATCCCAACAGACAAGTGAACAGATCATTAAGAAAACTTCTCAGAGAAGAACTCTCTTGTTGGAGCAGCCTCTGTGCAGATGGATTATTTATTAGCAGTGGAAGAGGGGTGGAAAGGGGGGCAATAATACCACCATTTGGTTATGGAGTGGGAAAGGGAACCAAAGGAACGGTGTTGTTTTGCACTGCTTGGGAAGTACTAAGTGCTGCACTGTGGTATTTGGCACTGCTGGAGGTGCATATGGCATAGCTCCCAACTTTTGAAGAGCAGAAAGAGGGACAAATTAAATTTTGGCCATGCCCCATTCCCCCATTGATCTTTCTCCCCTGTAAGGAGAAGTTGTCAGAGGAACGCTGGTAGTGATGGAAATTCAGCAGATGGCCGAGACTGCAGGTTGTAGACCCAAATCCAGGACTGTCCGCTGAATCTGGGACAGTTGGGACTAGAGATGAGCGGATGGATTCCTGGGTCTCTAGTCGAGTGTCCAGATCAGTGCTATCTGGTGGCAGGACAGGAGGCCGTGAATCTCTTATCTTTCAGGGCAGTACATCTGGGCATCCTGCTCATCTCTAGTTGGGATCTATAGATTATTTTTTTGTTCCTCATTCACAGTCGGAGGCGCCAGAACTTTCTCATCATTATGTTTCTTCACTATACGACATCCGGCTTTTTTGTGTCTGTAAGGCTGTGTTCACACATTGCAGAAATACTGTGTTTTTTGTTTTCAGCAGATGTCCACACCAAACTCCACAATAATATTCTCTTCCCCCTTATTTGATGCGTTTCTGGTGCAGATGTGAAGCTGTGTTTTTAAGGTGCTTTTTACAGCACAGAAAAGCTTTGATTTTGCACTTAATGAAGTATCTGCATTTTGTTTATGTTCCACATAAAAGTGTCTTAAGGCGCTGCTGAACTCTGCGGTACTGATGAGCGAGCGTGTGTTGTTAACCCTTACGGCAAGCACGCTTGGCATTTATGTTAGTACCACCATGGCTGCATGTGTTTAACATCCACGACACATGCAGCCGCGTCGGCTCAAACGAGGATGCCGAGCACGCCGAAAATACTCGGCGAACACCCGAGCATGCTTGCCGAAAGGGTTAACAATACACGCTCGCTCATCACTACTCTATGGTTTTAGTGCATTTTCTCTATAGGCGTCTTCTGAAAAAATCGCAAGGAGAAAAAAAACGCCGCTGCATTTTTAGGCGCAGAATCAAAGCTTTTCTGTACTATTAAAAAGAGTTACAAAATCTGCTTCACATCTGCCCCAAAAGCACATCAAATAAGCTGGAAAACATATAAAAGAAACGCAGCAAACACACAATAGTCAGAGAAGATTGTTATTGCGCTGTCTGGTGCGGACACCTGCAGAAAAAAAAAGCAGCAAAAAGAACGCAGCATTTGCGCTATGTGTGAACACGGCCTCAGCATTACAGTTTTATTACAATTTCTATGGGTTTAATAAAGAAAAAATATCAATCACGCCATTTTTTTTTACGCCATTTACCGATCCCCGTAAATAATTTGACCGCTGTGTTATGCGGGTCGTTACGATTACAGGGACACCAAATATGTCCATGTTATTTGCTGATTGTGATGTTCATTATTTTTTACAAAACACATTAAAAATGACAATATTTTTTCCATTATCAAATGTTTTTCTTTATTATTTTTTAGAAATTTTATAGGCTGAAAAAATCTCATTCTCCATGTAGAAAAAAAATACATAGAAATACACTGCTGTGCACTATGTATCAGTGTATTTCTATCCTAGGCAAGTCCTGCAGTACAGATCAAGTAGACAGAATTCTAGCAATGATGTTACTGAAGCTTGTGGCTCTGCAGGTTAAGTGCCTGTGTCAGTAATGTTTTAAGGTTGTGGGTTCAAGACCAGGGACTCACAGTAAAAAAAAAATTGTAATTGCTCATAAATTTAATACTTTCATTTATAGGATCAAAAAAACAATTTTCTTCTGCTCAGTTTACAGGCACCATAAAAATACATAGCTATGCACAATGTATATCTATGGAGATGTACACTGTGCTTCCGGAGTCATTGACTGCATTGTAGAGTCAAGATAACTAAATCCTCCTATGTATGCCATTGAGAGCTGTAGCTCAGTGGTTAGAGCTGTTGCTCAGTGGTTAGAGCTGTTGCTCAGTGGTTAGAGCTGTAGCTCAGTGGTTAGAGCTGTTGCTCAGTGGTTAGAGCTGTAGCTCAGTGGTTAGAGCTGTTGCTCAGTGGTTAGAGCTGTAGCTCAGTGGTTAGAGCTGTAGCTCAGTGGTTAGAGCTGTAGCACAGTGGTTAGAGCTGTTGCTCAGTGGTTAGAGCTGCTGCCTCTGGACACTGAGTTCCTAGTTCGAGTACTGGACAGATGTGGTCACAGGAGAAAGAAGAGGTGAGTAATATAATTTAATTTATTCACTGACCAGTGAGCGGCCCCACTCCCGAGGAGGAGCTACTGAGCGACATCGAGAGGTGATTATAAATAGAAGCTGGGAGAACAGCTGAGCCGTGACGGGACAGTCCCACAGAATACGAGATGGTTGGGAGCTATGATATGGGGCTTGGGAGCTACCTAGTGCTGCACTGTGGTATTTGCCTCTTCTGGAGTGGTATTTGGTGCCATTTAGTGCTACACTGTGGTAGTTAACACTGATGAACTTGCATATGGTGCCACTTGGGAGGTACATGGTGATATTTGGCTCTTTTGGAGTGTGGACAAAGAACGCTGCCAGTCACAGAGGATACTGTTGCTCCCATTCTTCTGTATATATGTGTGCCCCTTCTGTTTCCTCATCAGCGTGTTGTCGGCCTTTGGGGGGGTGGAGGGCGAATTGCAGTACAAGTGCCTGGGGCAGCGTGAACTCTAACTAACACATTAGGGAAAGTGTCGTCCATTGTAACCGAACACATGAAATCATATTTCAGTCACCGACTAATTGTATATTTTTCCGTCGCCTCTCAGTCAAATAATAATAATTTTGGCCTGAATAGATTTCTGTATACAGCTGAATGTCCAACGTGATATCTTGACAGGGTTTAATTGAATTCAGAACAAGCTGCTGCCATGCAAATCTATGACAAATTGATTTAATTGTATTCACGTAGTATAAAGTTAAGATCTGAAAGGTCAGCGGTAACACTGGAGACTTCCCCCTGGGAATGAGCACTAAGAGCTGAGTATAAGTCCCATTCATCACATGTTATCATCTAATTAGTCTCCACAATGGCATTGTGATAGACAGCGACCTAAACAATGGTATCGACTGATTATTAGCGCTGTATCTATCATATTGGACTGTCGTCTCCTGGCATCGCGGCTGCAGAGCATCAGCACAATTCACTGCCTGCCGTGATGGATGCGTTACTTATAACAGATTGTGTATTAGGCAGAGCTCGGGGCGGGAGATACATTGCGAGCCATAGGGGAAAACTCGTTAATGACCTATATGTCAGGATTTGGATCAAAGCACCAAACAAGTTGCTATTAAGTTGCTAATTCATTGTTCTTGTCACTTCTAATTAACAGGGCAAACTCTTGCAGGTAATGGAAAATTCACACTGTTTTCTCAAACAGCTTTCTCTTTCCTAACTCCCTGCTGCCAGTCCATATGTACTCCATAGGTAGGCCCCCTTCTTATGTGTCGAGAGATACAGCTGTGATCTGACATGAAATAAATTAACTGAAAATGTCATACGTTCAACTGGAGTCTGAAGAGATGTCCAAAAAAGCTACTTCAAGGGATTGTCCACTTTGAGAGATCCCATTTTGTTTGAAAGACTCAATAACTATTAGCTGGACACAAGGTGGCTTTTGCTAGGTGTTGCCTGTCCTGGATACTGTGCTGAGCTGGGCGTCCTCCTCCTGCCTCATGCCTGCTCCCTCTGCAGCCAGGTATGCTCTTGTGAGGCTATGCACTGAACTCAGGCTTTGTAGGCCTGCCACATTAGTATTCATGTACTTGGTGTCAACGCCGCTACTGTGGACCCTTTGATTTTTGAGATTCTAGTACTACTTTACAAACCTAATGTAACACCTGCAGTAAGATCTGTATGTACAGAGAATGGAATTGCTGGGATTACAGAGCCATTCACAGCAGCAGACATTGGTGAATCTTATGCTGCATTGTCTTGGACTACAACTCCCAGTGGACATTGCTCCTCTCTGCATCATGGGGGAGGAAGCGCAGCAGAGGAAGGGACTGATTGGCTGAACAGGTTGGAGAAGAAGGGTGGCGCTAAGAGCAGTGAAAGGGAAGCCTGGAATCCACCATGTCAGACATATGAGAGTCTGATCCTGGAGAGCAAGGGACTGAGGCACAGAGTGAGTGCTAAACATCCAGCTCCACAGTGTGTGAGGGGAGAAGATGATCCTGCAGCTAATCCACATATGCAGAGTCACCATCAGGCTTAACCAAGGAACCGATTCTGCCATCCATCCCCCATTTTTAAGGCATCCGGACCCTGCAGCCCTAAGACTGGAAACGGTGTGACTAAAGAACAGCTACATCGAGAAGTGAGTAGCTATTATGGGACTTGTGGTTCAGCTGTGGAGTTAATAAGAGAACTGTTGCTCAGCTATTATGAGACTTGTGGTTCCACACACTTGAAGCTATAAAAGCTTTGCTATGTGCACCAACCAAGAGCTCCAACAACCCGCTGCAACCGGGCCCCAACCATGAACTGTATTGCTGTCCTAGGCTACAGCCAGATATAGTTTAGTAGTGTTAGCTAGGAGTTTGTTGCTGCTACTTAAAGGGAAAGTGTCATCCACATTTTTCAGGTTAACTGCAACCCGCAGCTGTCTGTTTAGCCTTTTCTTGTTAGATTTTATAGGGGGACCCTACGTCAATTTTTCTCTGGGGTCCCCCTGTAATCTAGACAGTAAAGGCTAAACAAACAGCTGTGTGCTGATATTAATAGCCAGGGAACATTATTGGCTAATGGCCCCTTCCCCGGCTACTTATATCAGCCCCAGCAGTCGGCTTTCCCTCTGCTGGTTATAAAAATGACCCGGGAGCCCACACCATTTTTTTTTTTAATTTTAGGCCCTGTGCCCACTATCCGGACGCAGCAACACTTTGGATGCATATTTTGGATGCAGGTAAATCCGCATGTGTTCACTGAACCATGTGGATTTATCTCATTCAATACTTTCTAGTGGTCAAATTTCTGTTGCGGAAACTAGCGACTCCTCAAGAGAATTTGACATGCTGCGGTCCTGAAAAACGTGCCGCATGTCAGTGTCCAGCCTCTGATGCACCCATAGTGGACATGGAATTTCTAGTAATCCCATCCACTATGCTGTAACTTCTGGACTCTGCAGGTTTGACGCTGTATAACTACGCAGCATCAAACCTGCAGCGGCTCATTATCATGGCCACCTACCCAAACTCACCCGCAGCGTGTCAATTTCTGTAGCGGACACGCCAATCTTCACTGCAGATTTTGACCGATTGAAGTGCCATTATATGTGGTGGATTTACATGTACCGACAACAAAAGTGCGGCATTAGAACACCTCATTTTGTACTCAGCAAATCTATGCTGCGTCCAAATCACTGCTGAGTGCTGATCGGGGGGAAATAGTGGCTAACAAAACAGCTGTGAGCTGTTAACAATAGCCAGGGACCATGTTTGCCTAATAGCACCTTCCTAGGCTAAAAATAGCAGCTCACAGCTGCCCCAGAAATTACATGAATGGAAATGCTAATAAAGATTGGGCGAATGGGATTAGTTGACACCTAGCTCTTTTGTTTGGTGATGACAAGGTGTCAATGAGACCCTTTTATCACCAAACCTAATTAAAGTAAATTAAAGAGTTAAATAAACACACAGACACAGAGTAAACACTTTATTTGAAATACAACAGACACATTTTTTAATCATTTAAATTAACCACTATACTCACTCCAGTTCTGATGGTAATCCAAGGGTTAAAGCAATGTCCCACCAAAATAACTTTATTTAGCTCCAAAAAGCATTCATTAATGTACAAAAATGCTTTAAAAACGCTTAAAAAAATGCATCAAAAAAGCGTCAAAAACGAAGCAAAACCACGCGTTTTTTTCCACAGCGTTTTTCCTGCAGGTGCAGAAATGCTGCAGAAATTTTTGCTTCAAATCCTGAATGTGAGCACATAGCCTTACCCTCAAAATATTTTTAGAATATTTTCCATGTAATTGAACTCCTGCAATTTAATTAGAAAACTCAGGTAGGATTTGCATTTGTTTAAGGCTATGTGCGCACATTCAGGAATTGCTTGCAGAAATTTCTGCATCTCTTGGCGGCAAAAACACTACGGAAAATCCGCAGCATTTTACTAGCTTTTTTGATGCGTTTTTTGTGCATTTTAGCCTGTGGATTTTCCATGCGTTTTTCCAATGCATTGTATATGCAAAAACACATGTGGAAACGCACAAAGAATGGACATGCTGAGTTTTTTTCCCCACATGAAATCCGCTCAGGAAAATTCCTGATCATGTGCACAGAACTTGCAAAATGTCATAGGAAGTCATGGGATAAGGTATGTAATGCGTTTTTGGCCCATTTCCGTGTTGAAAAACACACTAAAAACTAGAGATGAGCGGTGTTCGACTCGAGCTGTTCGCCAATCTCAAATTCGAGCTGTTTTGGGCGGTGTTCGAGCCGTTCGGCGGTTGGAGGTTATGTTCGATAACTGTTCGTGCAACAAAATCATAACTGGATTTTTTCTCAGTAATGCTGAAAATTAATGTTAATACGCAGTTTGAGTGTACAGCGGGGCGGGGGGAGGGGCAGGGGATGGATCTCTGCAGAAATAATGAAGATCTCCATTTTTTTTTCTCTTTCCCGCATTTACAGTGGGGAGGTGCAATCTGTCAGCCTATCAGCAGTGCACACATGGAGCAAACTGCTTTTTTTCACACAAGCAAGGGCATGTGTCATTGGCAGTGTATGTCACATGTCCTTGCCCTATAAGACCCAGCCATTTTCCCCGTCGCCACCATTTTCTCACTGCTGCAGCTGCGTGTTAGATGGCACCGCTGTTGCTGTGTGCGCTATACTTTGTTAATTTCAAGCCAATTTCCGCACAAATCTACAGATAGCTTGGGAGTAGGGAATAGTTGTGATTGCAGTCCTTTTGAGGACTAGGTTACAGCATTTCCTACGACTTTTATCAGGCAGGTCTGTGCTCTTAAATAGATAGGTTGGGAGTAAAGACTAATTGTAATTGCAGTCATTTTGAGGGCTAGGTTACATCAGTTCCTATCACTATTTGCAAGGCAGGTCTGTGCCAGTGCTGTGCAATTTTTTTCACAGCATTTGGCTAAATCTAGCAAAGCAAATTCTTTTTGGCCTCTTGCAGTTTGTGTTAGTCAGTGGAGTAGCCTATCTGTGTTGCAAGCTACACCACCTGTGTATAGAATACCAATTTTTTTACTGCACCTAGTGAAGTAAAACCTTTTGGGCATAGCATCATTCTATTAGTCCATCTATACTAACCTCCACCAGGTTGCAAATTCAAAATAATTTTTATCCGCATCTAGCTCTGAAAAAATATTTTGGCTTCTAGCAGTGTGTGGGACTTGTTCTATTAGTCCATCTATACTAACATCCACCAGGTTGCAAATTCAATATAATTTTTATCTGCATCTAGCTCTGAAAAAATATTTCGGCTTGTAGCAGTGTGTGGGACTTGTTCTATTAGTCCATCTATACGATCCTCCACCAGGTTGCAAATTCAATATAATTTTTATCTGCATCTAGCTCTGAAAAAATATTTCGGCTTGTAGCAGTGTGTGGGACTTGTTCTATTAGTCCATCTATACTAACCTCCACCAGGTTGCAAATTCAATATAATTTTTATCTGCATCTAGCTCTGAAAAAATATTTCGGCTTGTAGCAGTGTGTGGGACTTGTTCTATTAGTCCATCTATACTAACCTCCACCAGGTTGCAAATTCAATATAATTTTTATCTGCATCTAGCTCTGAAAAAATATTTCGGCTTGTAGCAGTGTGTGGGACTTGTTCTATTAATCCATCTGTACTAACCTCCACCAGGTTGCAAATTAAATATAATTTTTATCTGCATCTAGCTCTGAAAAAATATTTTGGCTTGTAGCAGTGTGTGGGACTTGTTCTATTAGTCCATCTATACTAACCTCCACCAAGTTGCAAATTCAATATAATTTTTATCTGCATCTAGCTCTGAAAAAATATTTCGGCTTGTAGCAGTGTGTGGGACTTGTTCTATTAGTCCATCTATACTAACCTCCACCAGGTTGCAAATTCAATATAATTTTTATCTGCATCTAGCTCTGAAAAAATATTTCGGCATGTAGCAGTATGTGGAACTTGTTCTATTAGTCCATCTATACTAACCTCCACCAGGTTGCAAATTCAATATTATTTTTATCTGCATCTAGCTCTGAAAAAATATTTCGGCTTGTAGCGGTGTGTGGGACTTGTTCTATTAGTCCATCTACACTAACCTCCGCCAGGTTGCAAATTCAATATAATTTTTATCTGCATCTAGCTCTGAAAAAATATTTCGGCTTCGGCTTGTAGCAGTGTGTGGGACTTGTTCTATTAGTCCATCTATTCTAGCCTCCACCAGGTTGCAAATTCAATATAATGTTTATCTGCATCTAGCTCTGAAAAAATATTTCAGCTTGTAGCAGTGTGTGGGATTTGTTCTATTAGTCCATCTATACTAACCTCCACCAGGTTGCAAATTCAATATAATTTTTATCTGCATCTAGGTCTGAAAAAATATTTCGGCTTGTAGCAGTGTGTGGGACTTGTTCTATTAGTCCATCTATACTAACCTCCACCAGGTTGCAAATTCAAAATAATTTTTATGTGCATCTAGCTCTGAAAAAATATTTCGGCTTGTAGCAGTGTGTGGGACTTGTTCTATTAGTCCATGTATACTAACCTCCACCAGGCTGCAAATTCAATATAATTTTTATCTGCATCTAGCTCTGAAAAAATGTTTGGGCTTTGGCTTGTAGCAGTGTGTGGGACTTGTTTTATTAGTCCATCTATACTAACCTCCACCAGGTTGCAAATTCAATATAATTTTTATTTGCATCTAGCTCTGAAATTTTTTTTCGGCTTGTAGCAGTGTGTGGGACTTGTTGTATTAGTCCATCTATTCTAACCTCCACGAGGTTGCAAATTCAATATAATTTTTATCTGCATCTAGCTCTGAAAAAATATTTTGGCTTGTAGCAGTGTGTGGGACTTGTTCTATTAGTCCATCTATACTAACCCCCACCAGGTTGCAAATTCAATATAATTTTTATCTGCATCTAGCTCTAAAGAAATATTTCGGCTTGTAGCAGTGTGTGGGACTTGTTCTATTAGTCCATCTATACTAACCTCCACCAGGTTGCAAATTCAATATAATTTTTATCTGCATCTAGCTCTGAAAAAATATTTGGGCTTCGGCTTGTAGCAGTGTGTGGGACTTGTTCTATTAGTCCATCTATACTAACCTCCACCAGGTTGCAAATTCAATATAATTTTTATCTGCATCTAGCTCTGAAAAAATATTTGGGCTTCGGCTTGTAGCAGTGTGTGGGACTTGTTCTATTAGTCCATCTATACTAACCTCCACCAGGTTGCAAATTAAATATAATTTTTAACTACATCTAGCTCTGAAAAAATATTTGGGCTTCGGCTTATAGCAGTGTATGGGACTTGTTCTATTAGTCCTTCTATACTAACCTCCACCAGGTTGCAAATTCAATATAATTTTTATCTGCATCTAGCTCTGAAAAAATATTTGGGCTTCGGCTTGTAGCAGTGTGTGGGACTTGATCTATTAGTCCATCTATACTAACCTCCACCAGGTTGCAAATTCAATATAATTTTTATCTGCATCTAGCTCTGAAAAAATATTTCGGCTTGTAGCAGTGTGTGGGACTTGTTCTATTAGTCCATCTATACTAACCTCCACCAGGTTGCAAATTCAATATCATTTTTATCTGCATCTAGCTCTGAAAAAATATTTGGGCTTCGGCTTGTAGCAGTGTGTGGGACTTTTTCTATTAGTCCATCTATACTAACCTCCAACAGGTTGCAAATTCAATATAATTTTTATCTGCATCTAGCTCTGAAGAAATATTTCGGCTTGTAGCAGTGTGTGGGACTTGTTCTATTAGTCCATCTATACTAACCTCCACCAGGTTGCAAATTCAATATAATTTTTATCTGCATCTAGCTCTGAAAAAATATTTCGGCTTGTAGCAGTGTGTGGGACTTGTTCTATTATTCCATCTGTACTAACCTCCACCAGGTTGCAAATTCAATATAATTTTTATCTGCATCTAGCTCTAAAAAAATATTTTGGCTTGTAGCAGTGTGTGGGACTTGTTCTATTAGTCCATCTATACTAACCTCCACCAGGTTGCAAATTCAATATAATTTTTATCTGCATCTAGCTCTGAAAAAATATTTCAGCTTGTAGCAGTGTGTGGGACTTGTTCTATTAGTCCATCTATACTAACCTCCACCAGGTTGCAAATTCAATATAATTTTTATCTGCATCTAGCTCTGAAAAAATATTTCGGCATGTAGCAGTATGTGGAACTTGTTCTATTAGTCCATCTATACTAACCTCCACCAGGTTGCAAATTCAATATTATTTTTATCTGCATCTAGCTCTGAAAAAATATTTCGGCTTGTAGCGGTGTGTGGGACTTGTTCTATTAGTCCATCTACACTAACCTCCGCCAGGTTGCAAATTCAATATAATTTTTATCTGCATCTAGCTCTGAAAAAATATTTCGGCTTCGGCTTGTAGCAGTGTGTGGGACTTGTTCTATTAGTCTATCTATTCTAGCCTCCACCAGGTTGCAAATTCAATATAATGTTTATCTGCATCTAGCTCTGAAAAAATAATTCAGCTTGTAGCAGTGTGTGGGATTTGTTCTATTAGTCCATCTATACTAACCTCCACCAGGTTGCAAATTCAATATAATTTTTATCTGCATCTAGGTCTGAAAAAATATTTCGGCTTGTAGCAGTGTGTGGGACTTGTTCTATTAGTCCATCTATACTAACCTCCACCAGGTTGCAAATTCAATATAATTTTTATGTGCATCTAGCTCTGAAAAAATATTTCTGCTTGTAGCAGTGTGTGGGACTTGTTCTATTAGTCCATTTATACTAACCTCCACCAGGTTGCAAATTCAATATCATTTTTATCTGCATCTAGCTCTGAAAAAATATTTCGGCTAGTAGCAGTGTGTGGGACTTGTTCTATTAGTCCATCTATACTATCCTCGACCAGGTTGCAAATTGAAAAAAATTTTTATGTGCATCTAGCTCTGAAAAAATATTTCGGCTTGTAGCAGTGTGTGGGACTTGTTCTATTAGTCCATGTATACTAACCTCCACCAGGTTGCAAATTCAATATAATTTTTATCTGCATCTAGCTCTGAAAAAATGTTTGGGCTTTGGCTTGTAGCAGTGTGTGGGACTTGTTTTATTAGTCCATCTATTCTAACCTCCACCAGGTTGCAAATTCAATATAATTTTTATTTGCATCTAGCTCTGAAATTTTTTTTCGGCTTGTAGCAGTGTGTGGGACTTGTTCTATTAGTCCATCTATTCTAACCTCCACGATGTTGCAAATTCAATATAATTTTTATCTGCATCTAGCTCTGAAAAAATATTTTGGCTTGTAGCAGTGTGTGGGACTTGTTCTATTAGTCCATCTATACTAACCTCCACCAGGTTGCAAATTCAATATAATTTTTATTTGCATCTAGCTCTGAAAAAATATTTTGGCTTGTAGCAGTGTGTGGGACTTGTTCTATTAGTCCATCTATACTAACCTCCACCAGCTTGCAAATTCAATATAATTTTTATCTGCATCTAGCTCTGAAGAAATATTTCGGCTTGTAGCAGTGTGTGGGACTTGTTCTATTAGTCCATCTATACTAACCTCCACCAGGTTGCAAATTCAATATGATTTTTATCTGCATCTAGCTCTGAAAAAATATTTGGGCTTCGGCTTGTAGCAGTGTGTGGGACTTGTTCTATTAGTCCATCTATACTAACCTCCACCAGGTTGCAAATTCAATATAAGTTTTATCTGCATCTAGCTCTGAAAAAATATTTGGGCTTCGGCTTGTAACAGTGTGTGGGACTTTTTCTATTAGTCCATCTATACAAACCTCCACCAGGTTGCAAATTCAATATTATTTTTATCTGCATCTAGCTCTGAAAAAATATTTGGGCTTCGGCTTGTAGCAGTGTGTGGGACTTGTTCTATTAGTCCATCTATACTAACCTCCACCAGGTTGCAAATTAAATATAATTTTTAACTACATCTAGCTCTGAAAAAATATTTGGGCTTCGGCTTGTAGCAGTGTATGGGACTTGTTCTATTAGTCCTTCTATACTAACCTCCACCAGGTTGCAAATTCAATATAATTTTTATCTGCATCTAGCTCTGAAAAAATATTTGGGCTTCGGCTTGTAGCAGTGTGTGGGACTTGATCTATTAGTCCATCTATACTAACCTCCACCAGGTTGCAAATTCAATATAATTTTTATCTGCATCTAGCTCTGAAAAAATATTTCGGCTTGTAGCAGTGTGTGGGACTTGTTCTATTAGTCCATCTATACTAACCTCCACCAGGTTGCAAATTCAATATGATTTTTATCTGCATCTAGCTCTGAAAAAATATTTGGGCTTCGGCTTGTAACAGTGTGTGGGACTTGTTCTATTAGTCCATCTATACTAACTTCCACCAGTTTGCAAATTAAATATAATTTTTAACTACATCTAGCTCTGAAAAAATATTTGGGCTTCAGCTTGTAGCAGTGTATGGGACTTTTTCTATTATTCCATCTATACTAACCTCCACCAGGTTGCAAATTCAATATAATTTTTATCTGCATCTAGCTCTGAAAAAATATTTGGGCTTCGGCTTGTAGCAGTGTGTGGGACTTGTTCTATTAGTCTATCTATGCTAACCTCCACCAGGTTGCAAATTCAATATAATTTTTATCTGCATCTAGCTCTGAAAAAATATTTCGGCTTGTAGCAGTGTGTGGGACTTGTTCTATTAGTCCATCTATACTAACCTCCACCAGGTTGCAAATTCAATATAATTTTTATCTGCATCTAGCTTTAAAAAAATATTTCGGCTTGTAGCAGTGTGTGGGACTTGTTCTATTAGTCCATCTATACTAACCTCCACCAGGTTGCAAATTCAATATAATTTTTATCTGCATCTAGCTCTGAAAAAATATTTCGGCATGTAGCAGTATGTGGAACTTGTTCTATTAGTCCATCTATACTAACCTCCACCAGGTTGCAAATTCAATATTATTTTTATCTGCATCTAGCTCTGAAAAAATATTTCGGCTTCGGCTTGTAGCAGTGTGTGGTACTTGTTCTATTAGTCCATCTATTCTAGCCTCCACCAGGTTGCAAATTCAATATAATGTTTATCTGCATCTAGCTCTGAAAAAATATTTCAGCTTGTAGCAGTGTGTGGGATTTGTTCTATTAGTCCATCTATACTAACCTCCACCAGGTTGCAAATTCAATATAATTTTTATCTGCATCTAGGTCTGAAAAAATATTTCGGCTTGTAGCAGTGTGTGGGACTTGTTCTATTAGTCCATCTATACTAACCTCCACCAGGTTGCAAATTCAATATAATTTTTATGTGCATCTAGCTCTGAAAAAATATTTCTGCTTGTAGCATTTTGTGGGACTTGTTCTATTAGTCCATTTATACTAACCTCCACCAGGTTGCAAATTCAATATAATTTTTATCTGCATCTAGCTCTGAAAAAATATTTCGGCTAGTAGCAGTGTGTGGGACTTGTTCTATTAGTCCATCTATACTAACCTCCACCAGGTTGCAAATTCAAAATAATTTTTATGTGCATCTAGCTCTGAAAAAATATTTCGGCTTGTAGCAGTGTGTGGGACTTGTTCTATTAGTCCATGTATACTAACCTCCACCAGGTTGCAAATTCAATATAATTTTTATCTGCATCTAGCTCTGAAAAAATGTTTGGGCTTTGGCTTGTAGCAGTGTGTGGGACTTGTTTTATTAGTCCATCTATACAAACCTCCACCAGGTTGCAAATTCAATATAATTTTTATTTGCATCTAGCTCTGAAATTTTTTTTCGGCTTGTAGCAGTGTGTGGGACTTGTTCTATTAGTCCATCTATACTAACCCCCACCAGGTTGCAAATTCAATATAATTTTTATCTGCATCTAGCTCTGAAGAAATATTTCGGCTTGTAGCAGTGTGTGGGACTTGTTCTATTAGTCCATCTATACTAACCTCCACCAGGTTGCAAATTCAATATAATTTTTATCTGCATCTAGCTCTGAAAAAATATTTGGGCTTCGGCTTGTAGCAGTGTGTGGGACTTGTTCTATTAGTCCATCTATACTAACCTCCACCAGGTTGCAAATTCAATATAATTTTTATCTGCATCTAGCTCTAAAAAATATTTGGGCTTAGGCTTGTAACAGTGTGTGGGACTTTTTCTATTAGTCCATCTATACAAACCTCCACCAGGTTGCAAATTCAATATCATTTTTATCTGCATCTAGCTCTGAAAAAATATTTGGGCTTCAGCTTGTAGCAGTGTGTGGGACTTGTTCTATTAGTCCATCTATACTAACCTCCACCAGGTTGCAAATTCAATATAATTTTTATCTGCATCTAGCTCTGAAAAAATATTTTGGCTTGTAGCAGTGGGTGGGACTTGTTCTATTAGTCCATCTTTACTAACCTCCACCAGGTTGCAAATTCAATATAATTTTTATCTGCATCTAGCTCTGAAGAAATGTTTGGGCTTGTAGCAGTGTGTGGGACTTGTTCTATTAGTCCATCTATACTAACCTCCACCAGGTTGCAAATTCAACATGATTTTTATCTGCATCTAGCTCTGAAAAAATATTTGGGCTTCGGCTTGTAGCAGTGTGTGGGACTTGTTCTATTAGTCCATCTATACTAACCTCCACCAGGTTGCAAATTCAATATAATTTTTATCTGCATCTAGCTCTGAAAAAATATTTGGGCTTCGGCTTGTAACAGTGTGTGGGACTTTTTCTATTAGTCCATCTATACAAACCTCCACCAGGTTGCATATTCAATATTATTTTTATCTGCATCTAGCTCTGAAAAAATATTTGGGCTTCGGCTTGTAGCAGTGTGTGGGACTTGTTCTATTAGTCCATCTATACTAACCTCCACCAGGTTGCAAATTAAATATAATTTTTAACTACATCTAGCTCTGAAAAAATATTTGGTCTTCGGCTTGTAGCAGTGTATGGGACTTGTTCTATTAGTCCATCTATACTAACCTCCACCAGGTTGCAAATTCAATATAATTTTTATCTGCATCTAGCTCTGAAAAAATATTTGGGCTTCGGCTTGTAGCAGTGTGTGGGACTTGATCTATTAGTCAATCTATACTAACCTCCACCAGGTTGCAAATTCAATATAATTTTTATCTGCATCTAGCTCTGAAAAAATATTTTGGCTTGTAGCAGTGTGTGGGACTTGTTCTATTAGTCCATCTATACTAACCTCCACCAGGTTGCAAATTCAATATCATTTTTATCTGCATCTAGCTCTGAAAAAATATTTGGGCTTCGGCTTGTAGCAGTGTGTGGGACTTTTTCTATTAGTCCATCTATACTAACCTCCAACAGGTTGCAAATTCAATATAATTTTTATCTGCATCTAGCACTGAAGAAATATTTCGGCTTGTAGCAGTGTGTGCGACTTGTTCTATTAGTCCATCTATACTAACCTCCACCAGGTTGCAAATTCAATATAATTTTTATCTGCATCTAGCTCTGAAAAAATATTTGGGCTTCGTCTTGTAGCAGTGTGTGGGACTTGTTCTATTAGTCCATCTATACTAACCTCCACCAGGTTGCAAATTCAATATAATTTTTATCTGCATCTAGCTCTAAAAAATATTTGGGCTTCGGCTTGTAACAGTGTGTGGGACTTTTTCTATTAGTCCATCTATACAAACCTCCACCAGGTTGCAAATTCAATATCATTTTTATCTGCATCTAGCTCTGAAAAAAATTTTGGGCTTCAGCTTGTAGCAGTGTGTGGGACTTGTTCTATTAGTCCATCTATACTAACCTCCACCAGGTTGCAAATTCAATATAATTTTTATCTGCATCTAGCTCTGAAAAAATATTTTGGCTTGTAGCAGTGTGTGGGACTTGTTCTATTAGTCCATCTATACTAACCTCCACCAGGTTGCAAATTCAATATAATTTTTATCTGCATCTAGCGCTGAAGAAATATTTCGGCTTGTAGCAGTGTGTGGGACTTGTTCTATTAGTCCATCTATACTAACCTCCACCAGGTTGCAAATTCAATATGATTTTTATCTGCATCTAGCTCTGAAAAAATATTTGGGCTTCGGCTTGTAGCAGTGTGTGTGACTTGTTCTATTAGTCCATCTATACTAACCTCCACCAGGTTGCAAATTAAATATAATTTTTAACTACATCTAGCTCTGAAAAAATATTTCGGCTTGTAGCAGTGTGTGGGACTTGTTCTATTAGTCCATGTATACTAACCTCCACCAGGTTGCAAATTCAATATAATTTTTATCTGCATCTAGCTCTGAAAAAATGTTTGGGCTTTGGCTTGTAGCAGTGTGTGGGACTTGTTTTATTAGTACATCTATACTAACCTCCACCAGGTTGCAAATTCAATATAATTTTTATTTGCATCTAGCTCTGAAATTTTTTTTCGGCTTGTAGCAGTGTGTGGGACTTGTTCTATTAGTCCATCTATTCTAACCTCCACGAGGTTGCAAATTCAATATAATTTTTATCTGCATCTAGCTCTGAAAAAATATTTTGGCTTGTAGCAGTGTGTGGGACTTGTTCTATTAGTCCATCTATACTAACCCCCACCAGGTTGCAAATTCAATATAATTTTTATCTGCATCTAGCTCTGAAGAAATATTTCGGCTTGTAGCAGTGTGTGGGACTTGTTCTATTAGTCCATCTATACTAACCTCCACCAGGTTGCAAATTCAATATAATTTTTATCTGCATCTAGCTCTGAAAAAATATTTGGGCTTCGGCTTGTAGCAGTGTGTGGGACTTGTTCTATTAGTCCATCTATACTAACCTCCACCAGGTTGCAAATTCAATATAATTTTTATCTGCATCTAGCTCTGAAAAAATATGTCGGCTTGTAGCAGTGTGTGGGACTTGTTCTATTAATCCATCTATACTAACCTCCACCAGGTTGCAAATTCAATATAATTTTTATCTGCATCTAGCTCTGAAAAAATATGTCGGCTTGTGGCAGTGCCTGGGACTTGTTCTATTAGTTCATCTATACTAACCTCCACCAGGTTTCAAATTCAATATAATTTTTATCTGCATCTAGCTCTGAAATTTTTTTTCGGCTTGTAGCAGTGGGTGGGACTTGTTCTATTATTCCATCTATACTAACCTCCACCAGGTTGCGAATTCAATATAATTTTTATCTGCATCTAGCTCTGAAAAAATATTTTGGCTTGTAGCAGTGTGTGGGACTTGTTCTATTAGTCCATCCATACTAACCTCCACCAGGTTGCAAATTCAATATAATTTTTATCTGCATCTAGCTCTGAAGAAATATTTCGGCTTGTAGCAGTGTGTGGGACTTGTTCTATTAGTCCATCTATACTAACCTCCACCAGGTTGCAAATTCAATATAATTTTTATCTGCATCTAGCTCTGAAAAAATATTTGGGCTTCGGCTTGTAGCAGTGTGTGGGACTTGTTCTATTAGTCCATCTATACTAATCTCCACCAGGTTGCAAATTCAATATAATTTTTATCTGCATCTAGCTCTGAAAAGATATTTGGGCTTCGGCTTGTAGCAGTGTGTGTGACTTGTTCTATTAGTCCATCTATACTAACCTCCACCAGGTTGCAAATTCAATATAATTTTTATCTGCATCTAGCTCTGAAAAAATATTTCGGCTTGTAGCAGTGTGTGGGACTTGTTTAATAAGTCCATCTATACTAACCTCCACCAGGTTGCAAATTCAATATAATTTTTATCTGTATCTAGCTCTGAAAAAATATTTCGGCTTGTAGCAGTGTGTTGGACTTGTTCTATTAATCCATCTATACTAACCTCCACCAGGTTGCAAATTCAATATAATTTTTATCTGCATCTAGCTCTGAAAAAATATTTCGGCTTGTAGCAGTGTGTGGGACTTGTTCTATTAGTCCATCTATACTAACCTCCACGAGGTTGCAAATTCAATATAATTTTTATCTGCATCTAGCTCTGAAAAAATATTTGGGCTTCAGCTTGTAGCAGTGTGTGGGACTTGTTCTATTAGTCCATCTATACTAACCTCCACCAGGTTTCAAATTTAATATAATTTTTATCTGCATCTAGCTCTGAAAAAATATTTGGGCTTCGGCTTGTAGCAGTGTGTGGGACTTGTTCTATTAGTCTATCTATACTAACCTCCAACATTTTGCAAATTCAGTATAATTTTTATCTGCATCTAGCTCTGAAAAAATATTTCGGCTTGTAGCAGTGTGTAGGACTTGTTCTATTAGTCCATCTATACTAACCTCCACCAGGTTGCAAATTCAATATAATTTTTATCTGCATCTAGCTCTGAAAAAATATTTTGGCTTGTAGCAGTGTGTGGGACTTGTTCTATTAGTCCATCTATACTAATCTCCACCAGGTTGCAAATTCAAAATAATTTTTATCTGCATCTAGCTCTGAAAAAATATTTGGGCTTCGGATTGTAGCAGTGTGTTCGACTTGTTCTATTAGTCCATCTATACTAACCTCCACCAGGTTGCAAATTCAATATAATTTTTATCTGTATCTAGCTCTGAAAAAATATTTCGGCTTTTAGCAGTGTGTTGGACTTGTTCTATTAGTCCATCTATACTAACCTCCACCAGGTTGCAAATTCAATATAATTTTTATCTGCATCTAGCTCTGAAAAAATATTTCGGCTTGTAGCAGTGTGTGGGACTTGTTCTATTAATCCATCTATACTAACCTCCACCAGGTTGCAAATTCAATATAATTTTTATCTGCATCTAGCTCTGAAAAAATATGTCGGCTTGTAGCAGTGTGTGGGACTTGTTCTATTAGTCCATCTATACTAACCTCCACCAGGTTGCAAATTCAATATAATTTTTATCTGCATCTAGCTCTGAAATAATATTTGGGCTTCGGTTTGTAGCATTGTGTGGGACTTGTTCTATTAGTCCATCTATACAAACCTCCACCAGGTTGCAAATTCAATATAATATTTATCTGCATCTACCTCTGAAAAAATATTTCAGCTTGTAGCAGTGTGTGGGATTTGTTCTATTAGTCCATCTATACTAACCTCCACCAGGTTGCAAATTCAATATAATTTTTATCTGCATCTAGCTCTGAAAAAATATTTCGGCTTGTAGCAGTGTGTGGGACTTGTTCTATTAGTCCATCTATACTAACCTCCACCAGGTTGCGAATTCAATATAATTTTTATCTGCATCTAGCTCTGAAAAAATATTTTGGCTTGTAGCAGTGTGTGGGACTTGTTCTATTAGTCCATCCATACTAACCTCCACCAGGTTGCAAATTCAATATAATTTTTATCTGCATCTAGCTCTGAAGAAATATTTCGGCTTGTAGCAGTGTGTGGGACTTGTTCTATTAGTCCATGTATACTAACCTCCACCAGGTTGCAAATTCAATATAATTTTTATCTGCATCTAGCTCTGAAAAAATATTTGGGCTTCGGCTTGTAGCAGTGTGTGGGACTTGTTCTATTAGTCCATCTATACTAATCTCCACCAGGTTGCAAATTCAATATAATTTTTATCTGCATCTAGCTCTGAAAAGATATTTGGGCTTCGGCTTGTAGCAGTGTGTGTGACTTGTTCTATTAGTCCATCTATACTAACCTCCACCAGGTTGCAAATTCAATATAATTTTTATCTGCATCTAGCTCTGAAAAAATATTTCGGCTTGTAGCAGTGTGTGGGACTTGTTTAATAAGTCCATCTATACTAACCTCCACCAGGTTGCAAATTCAATATAATTTTTATCTGTATCTAGCTCTGAAAAAATATTTCGGCTTGTAGCAGTGTGTTGGACTTGTTCTATTAATCCATCTATACTAACCTCCACCAGGTTGCAAATTCAATATAATTTTTATCTGCATCTAGCTCTGAAAAAATATTTTGGCTTGTAGCAGTGTGTGGGACTTGTTCTATTAGTCCATCTATACTAACCTCCACGAGGTTGCAAATTCAATATAATTTTTATCTGCATCTAGCTCTGAAAAAATATTTGGGCTTCAGCTTGTAGCAGTGTGTGGGACTTGTTCTATTAGTCCATCTATACTAACCTCCACCAGGTTGCAAATTTAATATAATTTTTATCTGCATCTAGCTCTGAAAAAATATTTGGGCTTCGGCTTGTAGCAGTGTGTGGGACTTGTTCTATTAGTCTATCTATACTAACCTCCAACATTTTGCAAATTCAGTATAATTTTTATCTGCATCTAGCTCTGAAAAAATATTTCGGCTTGTAGCAGTGTGTAGGACTTGTTCTATTAGTCCATCTATACTAACCTCCACCAGGTTGCAAATTCAATATAATTTTTATCTGCATCTAGCTCTGAAAAAATATTTTGGCTTGTAGCAGTGTGTGGGACTTGTTCTATTAGTCCATCTATACTAATCTCCACCAGGTTGCAAATTCAAAATAATTTTTATCTGCATCTAGCTCTGAAAAAATATTTGGGCTTCGGATTGTAGCAGTGTGTTCGACTTGTTCTATTAGTCCATCTATACTAACCTCCACCAGGTTGCAAATTCAATATAATTTTTATCTGTATCTAGCTCTGAAAAAATATTTCGGCTTGTAGCAGTGTGTTGGACTTGTTCTATTAGTCCATCTATACTAACCTCCACCAGGTTGCAAATTCAATATAATTTTTATCTGCATCTAGCTCTGAAAAAATATTTCGGCTTGTAGCAGTGTGTGGGACTTGTTCTATTAATCCATCTATACTAACCTCCACCAGGTTGCAAATTCAATATAATTTTTATCTGCATCTAGCTCTGAAAAAATATGTCGGCTTGTAGCAGTGTGTGGGACTTGTTCTATTAGTCCATCTATACTAACCTCCACCAGGTTGCAAATTCAATATAATTTTTATCTGCATCTAGCTCTGAAAAAATATTTGGGCTTCGGTTTGTAGCATTGTGTGGGACTTGTTCTATTAGTCCATCTATACAAACCTCCACCAGGTTGCAAATTCAATATAATTTTTATCTGCATCTAGCTCTGAAAAAATATGTCGGCTTGTGGCAGTGCCTGGGACTTGTTCTATTAGTTCATCTATACTAACCTCCACCAGGTTTCAAATTCAATATAATTTTTATCTGCATCTAGCTCTGAAATTTTTTTTCGGCTTGTAGCAGTGGGTGGGACTTGTTCTATTATTCCATCTATACTAACCTCCACCAGGTTGCGAATTCAATATAATTTTTATCTGCATCTAGCTCTGAAAAAATATTTTGGCTTGTAGCAGTGTGTGGGACTTGTTCTATTAGTCCATCCATACTAACCTCCACCAGGTTGCAAATTCAATATAATTTTTATCTGCATCTAGCTCTGAAGAAATATTTCGGCTTGTAGCAGTGTGTGGGACTTGTTCTATTAGTCCATCTATACTAACCTCCACCAGGTTGCAAATTCAATATAATTTTTATCTGCATCTAGCTCTGAAAAAATATTTGGGCTTCGGCTTGTAGCAGTGTGTGGGACTTGTTCTATTAGTCCATCTATACTAATCTCCACCAGGTTGCAAATTCAATATAATTTTTATCTGCATCTAGCTCTGAAAAGATATTTGGGCTTCGGCTTGTAGCAGTGTGTGTGACTTGTTCTATTAGTCCATCTATACTAACCTCCACCAGGTTGCAAATTCAATATAATTTTTATCTGCATCTAGCTCTGAAAAAATATTTCGGCTTGTAGCAGTGTGTGGGACTTGTTTAATAAGTCCATCTATACTAACCTCCACCAGGTTGCAAATTCAATATAATTTTTATCTGTATCTAGCTCTGAAAAAATATTTCGGCTTGTAGCAGTGTGTTGGACTTGTTCTATTAATCCATCTATACTAACCTCCACCAGGTTGCAAATTCAATATAATTTTTATCTGCATCTAGCTCTGAAAAAATATTTCGGCTTGTAGCAGTGTGTGGGACTTGTTCTATTAGTCCATCTATACTAACCTCCACGAGGTTGCAAATTCAATATAATTTTTATCTGCATCTAGCTCTGAAAAAATATTTGGGCTTCAGCTTGTAGCAGTGTGTGGGACTTGTTCTATTAGTCCATCTATACTAACCTCCACCAGGTTGCAAATTTAATATAATTTTTATCTGCATCTAGCTCTGAAAAAATATTTGGGCTTCGGCTTGTAGCAGTGTGTGGGACTTGTTCTATTAGTCTATCTATACTAACCTCCAACATTTTGCAAATTCAGTATAATTTTTATCTGCATCTAGCTCTGAAAAAATATTTCGGCTTGTAGCAGTGTGTAGGACTTGTTCTATTAGTCCATCTATACTAACCTCCACCAGGTTGCAAATTCAATATAATTTTTATCTGCATCTAGCTCTGAAAAAATATTTTGGCTTGTAGCAGTGTGTGGGACTTGTTCTATTAGTCCATCTATACTAATCTCCACCAGGTTGCAAATTCAAAATAATTTTTATCTGCATCTAGCTCTGAAAAAATATTTGGGCTTCGGATTGTAGCAGTGTGTTCGACTTGTTCTATTAGTCCATCTATACTAACCTCCACCAGGTTGCAAATTCAATATAATTTTTATCTGTATCTAGCTCTGAAAAAATATTTCGGCTTGTAGCAGTGTGTTGGACTTGTTCTATTAGTCCATCTATACTAACCTCCACCAGGTTGCAAATTCAATATAATTTTTATCTGCATCTAGCTCTGAAAAAATATTTCGGCTTGTAGCAGTGTGTGGGACTTGTTCTATTAATCCATCTATACTAACCTCCACCAGGTTGCAAATTCAATATAATTTTTATCTGCATCTAGCTCTGAAAAAATATGTCGGCTTGTAGCAGTGTGTGGGACTTGTTCTATTAGTCCATCTATACTAACCTCCACCAGGTTGCAAATTCAATATAATTTTTATCTGCATCTAGCTCTGAAATAATATTTGGGCTTCGGTTTGTAGCATTGTGTGGGACTTGTTCTATTAGTCCATCTATACAAACCTCCACCAGGTTGCAAATTCAATATAATATTTATCTGCATCTACCTCTGAAAAAATATTTCAGCTTGTAGCAGTGTGTGGGATTTGTTCTATTAGTCCATCTATACTAACCTCCACCAGGTTGCAAATTCAATATAATTTTTATCTGCATCTAGCTCTGAAAAAATATTTCGGCTTGTAGCAGTGTGTGGGACTTGTTCTATTAGTCCATCTATACTAACCTCCACCAGGTTGCGAATTCAATATAATTTTTATCTGCATCTAGCTCTGAAAAAATATTTTGGCTTGTAGCAGTGTGTGGGACTTGTTCTATTAGTCCATCCATACTAACCTCCACCAGGTTGCAAATTCAATATAATTTTTATCTGCATCTAGCTCTGAAGAAATATTTCGGCTTGTAGCAGTGTGTGGGACTTGTTCTATTAGTCCATCTATACTAACCTCCACCAGGTTGCAAATTCAATATAATTTTTATCTGCATCTAGCTCTGAAAAAATATTTGGGCTTCGGCTTGTAGCAGTGTGTGGGACTTGTTCTATTAGTCCATCTATACTAATCTCCACCAGGTTGCAAATTCAATATAATTTTTATCTGCATCTAGCTCTGAAAAGATATTTGGGCTTCGGCTTGTAGCAGTGTGTGTGACTTGTTCTATTAGTCCATCTATACTAACCTCCACCAGGTTGCAAATTCAATATAATTTTTATCTGCATCTAGCTCTGAAAAAATATTTCGGCTTGTAGCAGTGTGTGGGACTTGTTTAATAAGTCCATCTATACTAACCTCCACCAGGTTGCAAATTCAATATAATTTTTATCTGTATCTAGCTCTGAAAAAATATTTCGGCTTGTAGCAGTGTGTTGGACTTGTTCTATTAATCCATCTATACTAACCTCCACCAGGTTGCAAATTCAATATAATTTTTATCTGCATCTAGCTCTGAAAAAATATTTCGGCTTGTAGCAGTGTGTGGGACTTGTTCTATTAGTCCATCTATACTAACCTCCACGAGGTTGCAAATTCAATATAATTTTTATCTGCATCTAGCTCTGAAAAAATATTTGGGCTTCAGCTTGTAGCAGTGTGTGGGACTTGTTCTATTAGTCCATCTATACTAACCTCCACCAGGTTGCAAATTTAATATAATTTTTATCTGCATCTAGCTCTGAAAAAATATTTGGGCTTCGGCTTGTAGCAGTGTGTGGGACTTGTTCTATTAGTCTATCTATACTAACCTCCAACATTTTGCAAATTCAGTATAATTTTTATCTGCATCTAGCTCTGAAAAAATATTTCGGCTTGTAGCAGTGTGTAGGACTTGTTCTATTAGTCCATCTATACTAACCTCCACCAGGTTGCAAATTCAATATAATTTTTATCTGCATCTAGCTCTGAAAAAATAATTTGGCTTGTAGCAGTGTGTGGGACTTGTTCTATTAGTCCATCTATACTAATCTCCACCAGGTTGCAAATTCAAAATAATTTTTATCTGCATCTAGCTCTGAAAAAATATTTGGGCTTCGGATTGTAGCAGTGTGTTCGACTTGTTCTATTAGTCCATCTATACTAACCTCCACCAGGTTGCAAATTCAATATAATTTTTATCTGTATCTAGCTCTGAAAAAATATTTCGGCTTGTAGCAGTGTGTTGGACTTGTTCTATTAGTCCATCTATACTAACCTCCACCAGGTTGCAAATTCAATATAATTTTTATCTGCATCTAGCTCTGAAAAAATATTTCGGCTTGTAGCAGTGTGTGGGACTTGTTCTATTAATCCATCTATACTAACCTCCACCAGGTTGCAAATTCAATATAATTTTTATCTGCATCTAGCTCTGAAAAAATATGTCGGCTTGTAGCAGTGTGTGGGACTTGTTCTATTAGTCCATCTATACTAACCTCCACCAGGTTGCAAATTCAATATAATTTTTATCTGCATCTAGCTCTGAAATAATATTTGGGCTTCGGTTTGTAGCATTGTGTGGGACTTGTTCTATTAGTCCATCTATACAAACCTCCACCAGGTTGCAAATTCAATATAATATTTATCTGCATCTACCTCTGAAAAAATATTTCAGCTTGTAGCAGTGTGTGGGATTTGTTCTATTAGTCCATCTATACTAACCTCCACCAGGTTGCAAATTCAATATAATTTTTATCTGCATCTAGCTCTGAAAAAATATTTCGGCTTGTAGCAGTGTGTGGGACTTGTTCTATTAGTCCATCTATACTAACCTCCACCAGGTTGCGAATTCAATATAATTTTTATCTGCATCTAGCTCTGAAAAAATATTTTGGCTTGTAGCAGTGTGTGGGACTTGTTCTATTAGTCCATCCATACTAACCTCCACCAGGTTGCAAATTCAATATAATTTTTATCTGCATCTAGCTCTGAAGAAATATTTCGGCTTGTAGCAGTGTGTGGGACTTGTTCTATTAGTCCATCTATACTAACCTCCACCAGGTTGCAAATTCAATATAATTTTTATCTGCATCTAGCTCTGAAAAAATATTTGGGCTTCGGCTTGTAGCAGTGTGTGGGACTTGTTCTATTAGTCCATCTATACTAATCTCCACCAGGTTGCAAATTCAATATAATTTTTATCTGCATCTAGCTCTGAAAAGATATTTGGGCTTCGGCTTGTAGCAGTGTGTGTGACTTGTTCTATTAGTCCATCTATACTAACCTCCACCAGGTTGCAAATTCAATATAATTTTTATCTGCATCTAGCTCTGAAAAAATATTTCGGCTTGTAGCAGTGTGTGGGACTTGTTTAATAAGTCCATCTATACTAACCTCCACCAGGTTGCAAATTCAATATAATTTTTATCTGTATCTAGCTCTGAAAAAATATTTCGGCTTGTAGCAGTGTGTTGGACTTGTTCTATTAATCCATCTATACTAACCTCCACCAGGTTGCAAATTCAATATAATTTTTATCTGCATCTAGCTCTGAAAAAATATTTCGGCTTGTAGCAGTGTGTGGGACTTGTTCTATTAGTCCATCTATACTAACCTCCACGAGGTTGCAAATTCAATATAATTTTTATCTGCATCTAGCTCTGAAAAAATATTTGGGCTTCAGCTTGTAGCAGTGTGTGGGACTTGTTCTATTAGTCCATCTATACTAACCTCCACCAGGTTGCAAATTTAATATAATTTTTATCTGCATCTAGCTCTGAAAAAATATTTGGGCTTCGGCTTGTAGCAGTGTGTGGGACTTGTTCTATTAGTCTATCTATACTAACCTCCAACATTTTGCAAATTCAGTATAATTTTTATCTGCATCTAGCTCTGAAAAAATATTTCGGCTTGTAGCAGTGTGTAGGACTTGTTCTATTAGTCCATCTATACTAACCTCCACCAGGTTGCAAATTCAATATTATTTTTATCTGCATCTAGCTCTGAAAAAATATTTTGGCTTGTAGCAGTGTGTGGGACTTGTTCTATTAGTCCATCTATACTAATCTCCACCAGGTTGCAAATTCAAAATAATTTTTATCTGCATCTAGCTCTGAAAAAATACTTGGACTTCGGATTGTAGCAGTGTGTTCGACTTGTTCTATTAGTCCATCTATACTAACCTCCACCAGGTTGCAAATTCAATATAATTTTTATCTGTATCTAGCTCTGAAAAAATATTTCGGCTTGTAGCAGTGTGTTGGACTTGTTCTATTAGTCCATCTATACTAGCCTCCACCAGGTTGCAAATTCAATATAATTTTTATCTGCATCTAGCTCTGAAAAAATATTTCGGCTTGTAGCAGTGTGTGGGACTTGTTCTATTAATCCATCTATACTAACCTCCACCAGGTTGCAAATTCAATATAATTTTTATCTGCATCTAGCTCTGAAAAAATATGTCGGCTTGTAGCAGTGTGTGGGACTTGTTCTATTAGTCCATCTATACTAACCTCCACCAGGTTGCAAATTCAATATAATTTTTATCTGCATCTAGCTCTGAAATAATATTTGGGCTTCGGTTTGTAGCATTGTGTGGGACTTGTTCTATTAGTCCATCTATACAAACCTCCACCAGGTTGCAAATTCAATATAATATTTATCTGCATCTACCTCTGAAAAAATATTTCAGCTTGTAGCAGTGTGTGGGATTTGTTCTATTAGTCCATCTATACTAACCTCCACCAGGTTGCAAATTCAATATAATTTTTATCTGCATCTAGCTCTGAAAAAATATTTCGGCTTGTAGCAGTGTGTGGGACTTGTTCTATTAGTCCATCTATACTAACCTCCACCAGGTTGCAAATTCAATATAATTTTTATCTGCATCTAGCTCTGAAAAAATATTTGGGCTTCAGCTTGTAGCAGTGTGTGGGACTTGTTCTATTAGTCCATCTATACTAACCTCCACCAGGTTGCAAATTTAATATAATTTTTATCTGCATCTAGCTCTGAAAAAATATTTGGGCTTCGGCTTATAGCAGTGTGTGGGACTTGTTCTATTAGTCTATCTATACTAACCTCCAACAGGTTGCAAATTCAGTATAATTTTTATCTGCATCTAGCTCTGAAAAAATATTTCGGCTTGTAGCAGTGTGTAGGACTTGTTCTATTAGTCCATCTATACTAACCTCCACCAGGTTGCAAATTCAATATAATTTTTATCTGCATCTAGCTCTGAAAAAATATTTTGGCTTGTAGCAGTGTGTGGGACTTGTTCTATTAGTCCATCTATACTAATCTCCACCAGGTTGCAAATTCAAAATAATTTTTATCTGCATCTAGCTCTGAAAAAATATTTGGGCTTCGGATTGTAGCAGTGTGTTGGACTTGTTCTATTAGTCCATCTATACTAACCTCCACCAGGTTGCAAATTCAATATAATTTTTATCTGTATCTAGCTCTGAAAAAATATTTCGGCTTGTAGCAGTGTGTTGGACTTGTTCTATTAGTCCATCTATACTAACCTCCACCAGGTTGCAAATTCAATATAATTTTTATCTGCATCTAGCTCTGAAAAAATATTTCGGCTTGTAGCAGTGTGTGGGACTTGTTCTATTAGTCCATCTATACTAACCTCCACCAGGTTGCAAATTCAATATAATTTTTATCTGCATCTAGCTCTGAAATAATATTTGGGCTTCGGTTTGTAGCATTGTGTGGGACTTGTTCTATTAGTCCATCTATACAAACCTCCACCAGGTTGCAAATTCAATATAATGTTTATCTGCATCTAGCTCTGAAAAAATATTTCAGCTTGTAGCAGTGTGTGGGATTTGTTCTATTAGTCCATCTATACTAACCTCCACCAGGTTGCAAATTCAATATAATTTTTATCTGCATCTAGCTCTGAAAAAATATTTCGGCTTGTAGCAGTGTGTGGGACTTGTTCTATTAGTCCATCTATACTAACCTCCACGAGGTTGCAAATTCAATATAATTTTTATCTGCATCTAGCTCTGAAAAAATATTTGGGCTTCAGCTTGTAGCAGTGTGTGGGACTTGTTCTATTAGTCCATCTATACTAACCTCCACCAGGTTGCAAATTTAATATAATTTTTATCTGCATCTAGCTCTGAAAAAATATTTGGGCTTCGGCTTGTAGCAGTGTGTGGGACTTGTTCTATTAGTCTATCTATACTAACCTCCAACAGGTTGCAAATTCAGTATAATTTTTATCTGCATCTAGCTCTGAAAAAATATTTCGGCTTGTAGCAGTGTGTAGGACTTGTTCTATTAGTCCATCTATACTAACGTCCACCAGGTTGCAAATTCAATATAATTTTTATCTGCATCTAGCTCTGAAAAAATATTTTGGCTTGTAGCAGTGTGTGGGACTTGTTCTATTAGTCCATCTATACTAATCTCCACCAGGTTGCAAATTCCAAATAATTTTTATCTGCATCTAGCTCTGAAAAAATATTTGGGCTTCGGATTGTAGCAGTGTGTTGGACTTGTTCTATTAGTCCATCTATACTAACCTCCACCAGGTTGCAAATTCAATATAATTTTTAACTGCATCTAGCTCTGAAAAAATATTTGGGCTTCGGCTTGTAGCAGTGTGTGGGACTTGTTCTATTAGACCTAGGTCATCACAAGAGCGCATAACTAATGGCAATAATGAAACTAGACACTGAGCGCTTCAGAGAATTTTTCACAAAACTAACTATAGTATGGTCAGAGATTGTGCCGATAGCGGTATGGCAAGGTGTGCGAGACATCACGGCCATCGAACGGACAAGGCGGGTAATAAATATTCGGATAGCAAAATTTAGAAGAGACAGAGGCGGTGTAGTGATACAACACCGACAACTGGAAGGAGATAAAGCAGGCCTCATGCGGCCCGACGGTGTTCACTTAATGGATATTGGACTGGACATATTTCTGTCAGGACTCCAGGACGGAGTGGAACAAGCGTTAAGAGTGATGGATGGGGGTCAGAGTCCTGCATACGAGTACGCAGGATCCTCCGTGGCCTGGAAATAGAAAGAACATGTTGGAGAGTTACACTTGTTGGCCAACTTGCCGGTGTGGAGACCCAGGGCATGCTGCAACAAGCTGAATTATTTTTTAACTAAAATGCCTTTCTAATGGAACGAGTATAAAGAGTTAATAAAGCTGTGACCGATCCTCACCCATCCAGTTGTAAGAGTTACATTATTGTATTGTCAAGGAAAGGGGGGCGGAAGGGGGGCTGAGCGTCTGGGTTTGGTTGGGGGTCCCCACAGTCTGCCTAGGCTAGATGCATTTAAAAATTCTTATTAGATACACAGGCGGTGCAGCTTGCTTCGCAGCTGGGCTACTACGCTCAAAGTATTGCCTAGGCTAGATGCAGTTAAAAATTCTACGCTGACTAGCAGACACTGAAGCTTTGGAGCAGACCTCTAAGTAAACAGCTCTTCAGACTCAACCATCTGTGTTACCCCAAGCCATAGTGTATGTAGTTTCTTACAGTTAAAAGGGGGGGGGGAGCGACCCAACCCACCTGGAATTGACGATGCCAACGTCACGTAAAACACAGCAAGGGCACTCCAAAAAGAGTCTCCATTTTTTCCAAAAATTGTGGCACAGACACCACTTAAGTGGCATCAATTGCCCCAGAGTTGCTTAAAATGGTTGGTGAGGTGATTTTACCAAATCCTCAAGCTTTTAGTCTCCCCAGGATGACACAGGTGTAGAAAAGTCCTTGCGGATCCATGATTTGTTCATCTTTATGAACGTGAGTCTGTCTACATTCTCAGTGGACAGCCGCGTGCGCTTATCTGTCAGCACACCACCAGCAGTGCTGAACACACGTTCAGAGAGAACGCTGGCTGCAGGGCATGACAAGATCTCCAAGGCGTGAGTGGCGAGCTCCGCCCATTTTTCCAGATTGGAAGCCCAAAATGAGCAAGGGTCCAGTGACACAGTCATAGCCTCGATGTTCACTTGGAGATACTCCTGTACCATCCTCTCTAGGCATTGACTATGTGTCAGACTACTTGTCTCCTGTGGCCTTGCAAAGGATGGTCTAAAAAAGTGGTGAAACGATTCCACAAAATTGCTGTTACCAGCAGATACTGTGTTACTGTTACGGTTTGAGTGATGAAGACTCGACAGTCCCACGGTTTGCAAGTTAGAACTGTGAGATTCACTACGTGCACCACTGGTGTTTTGTGGAAAAGCACATGGAAGATTCTGCAACAGCCTCTGCTGATACTCCTGCATGCGTGAATCCCTTTCTATGGCAGGAATTATTTCGGCAAATTTACTTTTGTACCGGGGATCTAAGAGTGTGGCAACCCAGTAGTCGGGATTACTTCGAATTCTGACAATCCGAGGGTCATGTTGCAGGTAGTGCAGCAAGAAGGCACTCATGTGTCTTGCGCATCCAGGAGGACCAAGTCCTTGTTGTGTTGGTAGCGAGGTAAGAATCATGCTTCCTTCCTCTGCCCTCTCCCCCCAACCTCGCACAACAGAAATGTGATCAAGGTCTCCCTCATCTGATGAGTCTTACATGCCCATCGCCAGTTCGTCCTCCACTTCTTCCTCGGCTCCTGCACCTTCCTCAACAGTTTGGCTGCTACCATGCGCCCTGGTTAATCCCTCTCCCCCAACCTCCCATGCCTACCGCCTTGGTGCTGCCGACCGTCTGGACCTTGGAGATGTTATCCCTTCCGCATACGACTCCTCCTCTACTTCCTCCACCTCCTCTTGTCCCACCACCTGACTCTGAATTCTGTTTAACGTGTGCTCCAGCATGTAAATCACAAGAATAGTCATGCTGATAATGGCATCGTCGTCAGCACTAAACATCTTCGTCGCCGTTTCAAAACTGTGCAGAAGGGTGTGTGGCGCCCCTGAGGGTTCAGTCGCCACAGAGGTACTGCATCTCACCCAGAGGTGTGGTATCTCACCCTCAGGTGAGGAAGGAGTATGGCTCGGGACCCTACCACCTGCATCCAACACATACCCGCAGTGGGGGTAGGGCGAGATTGCTCCTAAGGGAGAGCACAGTCCCAGGTCCCTAGCTGGTGGGAAGGTCCTATGTAGTGGGTGTGGGTGGAGAAAGCAGCTTAGGGGAGCACATGACAGGGAGAGTATAAATAGGAAGCCATCTTAGAAAGAGCAAGCCAGTCAGAGGAGGAGAAGTGACAGGAGCAGAGGCTCTGCATGAGCTCTGCTCTGGAGGCGGGCGTAGCCTGGGAGGCCCAGGACTGAAGGAGAGAAGAGAGGAGTGGGAGCAGGAAGGCTCCAGGAACCGAAGGGACCCTAGGGGTACGGGCCGTGCAGAAGGCCACCTGTACGCCCGCTGCTACCAGGAGGTAGAGGGGTCAGGCCAGATAAGGGGAACCGGTCCCTCAACTAGCGGAGAAACAGCAAGGCTCAACTAGAAACCGGAGGCTGCAGCATTTCATGTACTGCAGGCCAAAGTCCACACCAGTCTCACTAAGAAGGTAGCCACATAGGACCCAGGGGACAGAACACACGTCACCCGCCAAGACCCGAGGATACCGGATAGAAATGTCACTGGGTGTGAGGTGCAGGGAGAAGGTCAGAGAAAGGACACACAGAAGGGGGTCTTGCTAAGTACTCCGGAGCTATCTGGGGGCGGACTGAGCCCCTCACTGAGTATGCACAGCACGACGGGGGAGATTGCTCTGGTACCTGTAATCAGGACTGCAACAACTGTGAGTAAAGATCTTGGGACTGCATCACACGGACTCTGTGTTCATTACTGACTCCCTGCACTACAACCACCATCATCCACCCACACTGCCCTGAAGCTACACTCTTCCTGTGGGGAGTAATAATACCATTGCTGCAAAACCACCAGCTTCAGAGGACTGTTCCGCAGCGGCGGCCCCTTTAGCCGCACTCCACAGATGGCGTAGTCGGACATTATAAAACCCATATATACAAATTACCCTTGGATTGACCGCCCTGGGTCACGGACCGGGTCGCCGCCACAGTGACTACAACCCCTAGCATCTACTGGCCCGGCTCCGGGTACCCCATGGCCCAGGGGGCGCGTCAACTTCATAGGTCCCTGATCTGAGACCACTCCTGCAGCGTGATTTGCCCCACCTCTGGATCTCGTTCGCCCAGGCTATACGTCAGAATGTATTGCACGAGGGCTTGTCGGTGCTCCCACAGTCGCTGCAACATGTGCAGAGTTAAATTCCACCGTGTCGGCACATCGCATTTCAGCCGGTGAACTGGCAGGCCCAACGACTTCTGTAGAGATGTAAGTCGTTGAGCTGCGGGATGCGAACGGCGGTAGTGAGCACACAGCGACCGTGCCCTCTGCAGAAGGCCATCTAGTCCGGGATAGTGGGCTAAAAATTGCTGGACAACCAGGTTCAACACGTGAGCCATACAAGGCACGTGTGTGACATTGTCCCGGCGAAGGGCCGCACTCAGGTTTTCAGCATTGTCGCACATGGCCTTCCCTAGTTGCAGGTCCAGTGGAGACAACCATTCATGAAACTGGGTCTCCAGAGCTGACCACAACTTCTCAGCTGTGTGACTCACATTTCCCAGACATTTCAAAGTAAACACCGCCTGATGCCGTTGAGCCCTGCTGCCAGCATAGTAACGAGGTGTGCATGATTCCTTCTGCGCAGTTAGAAAGCGGGTGGCATTACCAGACAGGCTTTGGGTGCAGGTGGAGGACCAAGAGGAGGTTGAGGAGGCAGAAGCAGTGGAGGAACTTCTAGATAAAGAGGATTGACGTACAACTCGTGGAGACGGCAAGACTTGGACAGCAGCCCCTTGTCCTGCTGTCACCGTAGTTACCCAGTGCCCAGTCAGCGACATGTAACGCCCCTGTCCATGCCTACTCGTCCAAGTGTCTGTGGTGAAATGCACTCTGTCACACACAGAGGTTCTCAAAGAAGCGGTGATGTTGTGTGCGACATGCTGGTGGAGCGCAGGCACACCTTTCTTTGAGAAGTAGTGCCGACTGGGCATCTGGTACTGGGGCACTACGACGGACTTAAGGTCTCGAAAATCCTCTGCATCCACCAGGCGGAAAGGCAGAATTTCTGTAGCCAACAGCTTGCAGATGGTGAAATTCAACCTCTTAGCTTTGTCATGGCTAGGAGGAAATGGTCTTTTACTTGTCCACATCTCAGGGACCGAGGGCTGGCTGTTGTGCTTAGACGGGGTTGAGTAGGGTGTCCCCGGCAAACTGCCGGTCTGTGAGGAAGATGCAGGTGGAAAAGTTAGGTTGCCTTGATCCAAAGGTGGTGCTCTCGATGTCGGAGAGCGCTCAACACCAGCTGGTGTTTCCACTTCCAAATGAAATGATGACCTGCCAATCACACTGGCTGTTGCGGGTAAAGAGGTGGCAGGACTGTGTCCAAAAACATGTGTGACTGCTGTCTCCCCAGTCACAGAGGATGAAGAGGCCGCGGATGCACATGATGGGGCAGATGGTGGTTGGCACGGCCCGCTAGGCCGCATTGTAGCACAGTGAGCTTCCCACTGCAACTTATGCTTCATATCCATGTGACGGTTCATGCATGAAGTACTCGAAACTATGGATTTTTTGGCCTCTACTTAGCTTTTGGTGACAAATATTACAGATAACATGAGTTGGGTCATCCTTATCGATCTGAAAAAATACCCAGGCTATGTAAGGCTTAGAGCCCATGCGACCTGAAGAGCCACTACAACTTGTGGTCAGAGGCAGAGTTGTGGTTGAGGATGCAGTTGTTGACGCGCTTCCAGTACTCCGTCTCTGTCCAGGAAGGCGCAACCTAACCTCGTCATCAATAGCATCTGTGACGCCCAGCTGCGCTTGGTATCACAGATCCTAGAAGAGTGCATTGATGGAATCCTCCACAAGAGGCCCCCATAAACATTCACACATCTCCACCTTCCACCTCAGACCAGCAGAGGGAGCCCGTTAGGGATATAAATAGGGAAGGTGGAGCTAGGCAGTTCAGTTCCTCTGAAGAGTTCCTGCAGTAGAGAAGCCTAAGAGAGGTCAGTCTGCAGTGGAGCTCAATCTAGTCTAGAGAACTCAGTTAATAGTTCAGCAGTGGAGCACGAGGCTCCTGTTAGCTAGATTCAGGGAGCCCAGTTAGAGCTTAAGGTGTGCCGGCGCCATAAGATCGGTGAAGCGCGGCAAGTTGCCGTTAGTGTGTATAGCCTAGTGAGGGCCCGAGTAGGCCGAAGGTGAGTGGAGAGTTAGTACATAGGGGGCAGAGGAGCTTAACCAGCTCACCCCGAAGCATTTACCGGACACCGGATCCGAGCTTACCGGAATCTCTATGACCCAGTAAGGCATAACCGGAATCCCTGGAGAACTACAAGTCCCAGGATCGCTAATGTGCTGATACGTAACAGAGCCAGGAGTCGCTTAGGCCCCGCATACTGGGAGCTTGAACTCCAAGACAAGGCCCTACCACAAGGTCAGCCAGCGCAGGACAGAGACAAAGTTAGGCCTAGCTCCTGGCAGGTCAGAAACTTACTACGCAGAGGCAAGAAACAGGAGGCCCTACACCCGTTCATTGGGGAGGATCCTGATATGCACCCTTCACCCTACAGTGCTCCGGGATGTGCCTGAATTTCCACCAGTAAAATGTACTGAAGGGACTACAGTGTCCGTTCCCGTTCTTGCTCTGACCCAGCTGGGTCTCGCCTGTCCTGCATTCCCTCTGCATACGCTTTTCTGAGGCCTAGCTCCACCTGTGGGGAGCTATACCATCGAGCTGCCTTATCACCGGCCTCAGTGGACTACTGCAGCGCTGGTGCTTCTCACCAGATACCACAGGTGGCGTCACAAACTCTTATAAAATTAAAAATTATCCACCCTTGTAAAGACTGACCCCAGGGTACGGGCCCGGGAGCCGACCACCGCGACATCCCAACGGCCAGGCAAAGTCATCCCCATCCCCTGGGCTAGTCACATCCTCCTCCAACTCCTCTGCTGACCTCATCGACTGGCTGACTGTGGGTTGACAGTAAGTGGGATCTCCAACCTCGTCATCATCACCCTGTGTGTTCTCACACCCGTCGTCCTCAGAGCTAACCTCTTCCTGCCCTGACCGAAAAGTCAAGTTGTCGCTCCAATCAGGTATTTGAGTCTCATCATCGTCTTCAACATTGTCTCCACCAACAGGAGTTACAGTTTGGGAACGAGGGTCTACATTATGCTCAGAACCTTCTTCAACTGGTCCTAGATCCGACTCATAAAGATTCTGGGCATCAGTGCAGATCATTTCCTCGTCTGGATTAACAGAAGCTCTGGAGCAGACCTCCATTTCCCAGGCAATAGTATGAGTAAATAGCTGTGCAGACTCAACCATCTGTGTTACCCCATACTCAGACGGGCAGCTGGAGACTTGGTAGCTGTGAGGAAGCAAGTGCGATTGGGGTGACACCTCTGAGGACTGGAGTATTTGTGATGTTGAAGTTGAGGTGGAGGAGAGCCCACTTGAAGGAGCACTTGATATACGTTGAAGCACCTGCTGTTTTTGTGCCTCATCTGGAATTTGTAGCGATGGGCGTGTCCGTAAGAAAGGGATCGTATCACATTGTTCACGAAAAGAAGTAGACATCTTAGTTTGGCTGGAAGATGGTCTTTCTTCTGCAGATGTTACTACCCCCCACCGCGGGGGGGGGGCTCGACCCACCAGCGGGCAGGTACTAGTATTGAGAGAGGGAGGCTGGCCGTCAGGGTCCACCGCAGCTCTGGCACAAACCCGGCGACACGGAGGTCGCACAGGCAGGAACAGACTGGCCGTGTCGGCTTCGCACTTTTTTGGTTTTAGAAGGGCATGACATGCCTATATCTGTGTCTCCCCCTCCTTTTACTCCTCCACCTATTTTCTTTTCGCATGACTATATGTACTTGTCACTTTTCCATGTGTTAGTTGCGTATTCTGAGCAGTTTGTCAGCTTTTGGACACCTTTGAAGGTGTTTTCTATGTGTTTCTATGTGTTTTGTTTGCCTGCATTGGTTTTAACGGTGTTCGAAGGTGTTCGACGAACAGTTCGACGAACAGTTCGTCAAACATACGGGTGTTCGACGAACCGAACCGAACTCGAACACTACGGGGGTGGCTCAACACTACTAAAAACGAACTGTGTGCACTCAACCTAAAAGAAAAAAAAATAGGAAAAACTATTAAAGTTGCTTTGTGTTTCCAGTTTACGATAAAACACAGAAGAAATGTCACAATGGAGAAATCTCCCGCAGATTTATAAATGGAAGATATTTGACCCCAAAGCAAAATCGGTACCAGTCCCCCACCTATCATGTACAAAAATGTGGCAAAAGGACCCCACAGTTCTGACTTCTTTTTGATGTTAGATACGTCTAAAGGTGGGGACAGAGACGCCAGTGCTGATCGAGCGCAGGGTTTGTGTGGCACCCCAGGGGTCCGGTTGCCACAGTGGCATTGCCTGCCTCACAAGAGGTAATGCCATGCCTGGAAGCAAGGAGGGGTCCCCTAATCAGGTTTACCAGCATACAACACTTTCCTGGCTCCAGACCAGCAAGGGGAGCTCCTCTCCTTAGCAACTGGAATCTGGAGTCGGGGTTAGCGAGAGTTAGTTGAGAGGAGTTGGAGACAGGACAGCTGTTAGAACCCTCCTGTTTTTTTTTTCCATCTTGTGTTTTGCGGTCACTTGACCATCTGCCTTTATATTCCAGCTTCGCCCTTTTGGCTGTGCTGGACTTCAGTGTTTGACTGTTTCTCTAGCCAGGTGCTTCTGTGCCTTTCTCTGTCAGTTCGCTTGGTCCTTCTGGGACTTCTAGTACCTTTTCGTCAGTTTGTCTTTTTGTGTTCTGCAACTACTTCTCTGTTTAGGAGGTGTCCCATTTTTTGTCCCAGTCCTTAGTTTTTTTAGGGACCCCTCCCTTTATGCTTTAGGTCTTCGTTCAGTTGAGCCGAGGACTAAGGCGGGTCTGTTCGCTAGGAACAGGCAGCCCGCTACATCGTAGCGATTCAGCTTAGTCTTACTATAGGGACAGCTTTCCCCTATCTTTCCTTAGTTCATGTTGCAGATCATAACAGCAACGAGGAAGGACCTTGGGAAAGGAGCTGTGTACAAGCTCGCCCCAGAGAGGAGCGTAGAAGAACCGGACACCGGAGTCCGAGGTTGTGGGGCACTGAAGGCGCAGCAGCAGAAACCGGAGGGCAGGAGACTGCAGGTCTCCTGGCCCCATCAGACGCCCGGAGGCTCAGAAGCCACCATAGGGCCCAGCACCGCCACATGGGAGCGACACATAAGGAATGCCCGAGCTGCCTGCCTTACGGGTGAGGAGCAGACGCTTTACTCAGGGATGAGGGCCACAGCATTGCTACAAGCAGCAGGGCCAAAGAGATTAGCACAGAGGGAAGGCCTACAACTTCACCTTGCGAGGGGAGACTCCTACTTGCTCCCAGGCCACCCGGACCTCTACTACCAGCTAGTACCTGTACCCCGGTCTGCTTAACAACCGCAAGTAAAGATGAGAGGAAACCACCATTAAGTTGTGGACTGGTTATTATCTGCGCCATCACCTGCACTACACTGCACCAACAATATCTACCTCATAGCATCACTATATCCTGCCCTGGAGCTAAGCTCTGCTTGTGGAAAGCTGAACCAACTCTGCTGCGTCACCACCAGCTCCAGAGGATCTGCACCGCAGCGGCAGCCCCATATAGCCACATACCACATGTGGCGTCACGAACATTATCTGTATAAAAACTTCATTTCCCTTTTACTTTTCCCCTTTAATTGACCGCCCTGGGTCACGGACCGGGTCACCGCCACCGTGACATCCCCAGCACTGACTGGCCCGGATACCGAGTACCCCACTACCCAGAGGCACGTCATTTGCGTGACATAACAACGTCTTGTGAGCGAGTGCCAATACTGCTGGAACGGCGCCGGCATTGGAGGTGAGTATAAGTGTTTTTATTTTAATTGGGGCAAACACTCAGATTGAGAAGGGGTTGTCCAAGTAGTGGACAACCCCTTTAATGGAGTGTTAGTGCCTGCACAGCCATCCCTTGATTCTTATTATCACGCAAGGTGAGGGAAGGAATACGTTTACAATGAAGGGAAGAGGGGGAAGAGAGCCCAACAATTAGGGAAAGTTGGAGTGGAGACACCTAGGGTAGGCAGGGTGATATTAGATCTGCCTCTCATCCCTATATAGGTTCTGCACCTATCGCCGAGCAGGACCGTAAACCTTGAATGTCCCTAGAGTTACGCCCTAGATTGGGAGAGGATGAAGTGAGCACTAGTCAGGCCCCACTACAAACTGAAGACAACAAGGTAAACAAACAAAGGCGATACACTTAGCTTGAGCAGGCACCAGAGAGATAACGCCAACTGTCCTACAAGGGCACCAAAGACGAGACCAGCAGACTGCTAGTACTCCAAGCCTGCACAGAGGTACATAAAACTGTCACCGGTGACTATCTGGAGAAACTGAGATTTTTTAAATACCAAGTAAGGGTGTGACAATCAGCAGCAGAAGGTGGAGGTCACTACTGGGTCTTAAAGGGAGTAAGATATCACTATACTACAGAGATGAGAGGATCAAGAGGGTGTCTTCAATGCCAAGCACAGTGACCTTCTACAGCTAGATCCAGAGCGACTATCTGTCACACCTGACACATCCGTGACACACTTAGAGCATTTTACAGGTGCATTCTCGAGAACTCAGACCCACAATGATCCGTAACACTGACCGTGTAGATGATAAGTTTTAATGTTGGGAATAACCCTTTAAGATAAAGTTATTTTCCAATTAACTTAATTTCTTCTCCACTCCTGTTCAAAGCTGATTTGAGAACTTCAGAAAATGTCAAGAAACCTCTAACGAAAGAGAAATATAGACCGACTGTAGACACATTGTAGACTGGCTGATTGATCTCATTAGCTTTCAGTGTGAGGAGAAAACAGGCAATCCCCTAAAATCAGTTCAAAATAAGTAAAGCAAATTATTGGCAATATCAAAAATGGTTGTAGGCGTGCAATAGATCTCCACGTTGGCCCATTAGCATGCATATACAGCGTTTCCCGACGTATCACTTTATTATAACTCCAAACCCGGAGCAATCAAGATTATACAAGAGTTTTATTCATTCTCCCACTCTCTGGTAGTTTATTTCCAGCTCCTTCAGTTTCTCATGGGTAAAGGGGTGGCTGGTGTGAGTGGGCCGGCTGAGCAATCCGTTCCCGAGTCTGTACAACAACATAGGACGACTAATGGTTCGCTGCATTGCAGGCAGCAGCTTGGAAGTTAATCAGACTTAATGCATATCACTCGTAACAAAAAAATAAGAGAAAAAAACACATTTGATTTGCCTTCTCCTCCCACCGGAGTCATTGTTTTCCATCCTATAGAGAGCGGAGAACTCGTAAAAGCCTGAAAGATCTCCCGGTTTGTTCTGTATTGATTTGTATTATGGTGAACGTTAGTAACTGTAATTTTATTAGGCTCCTGCCGTGGCTTCTTCACATCAACAGCTGCAGGAACAACCTGTACTTCTCCACATTTAGAAAACATTGATCTTTCATCAGGGGGGGTTTAATTAGATGAGGACAGAAGGGGTACGACAGGTGTAGGGCTTTGTTTCCCGCTGGTAGTGACACACAAATGAAAGTTTGAAAGGAGCGGGCCACGTATAGCCAAGAACAGACAAACCCCGGACTGCCTGCGGGATTTATTTATCTGCTTAGAACGGATGTTGTGGAAACAAGAAATGTAATATGTTAACCAGTTTGAAGCCCCAAGTTTATTTTTTTTATATTTTACGCATGTAGTTTTTTTTTTCTCTTTTTATGTAATACTTAGGGTTTGTTTTTATGTCATTTTTAATACTGCTAGTGCTACCATGGGAAAATGTTTATAAAAAATAATGTGTTTTTAAATTTATTTTTTTTAACTTTTTTTTTATTTCAACAATATTCATTATTTTTATATAGTTTTGGATCCTCGGGGGTGGGCTGAAACTGTTTTTTCCTTATTTATTTTGTTTTGTTCCTCTTTATTTATGCATTTAAAGAGGACATTTTACTGGATTTTTTAATTTATAATAAGCAGTAGCTCCAATTGGTGCTGCTTTTATTCTGGAACAGATTTACATTTTCTTTTGTGCCATTCTATTCCGACGTTATGTCCCCTCCTTCCCGGTAATAAGGTGCAAAGTTTCCCATTATCCAAATAGGCTTATACCACAGAACTCCTCTAGGGTGTAAATGTGTTTTGACTGGCCAGTGTCAGAGGAGAAAAATAAAATGCCCACAGAGAAATTCCGTGATATACATCCAGTTGGTTGCAGGAAAATTTTTGTACCTTAATGACCAGGGGGGCATAACTTGGCTATGGGGGGGGGGACAAAAGAGAAAGTAAAGCTGTTCCAGAATTAATGAAGCAATTGGATGAGGTACTCAATTTAAATTAAAAAAATATCCAGTGAAAAGTCCTTTTTAAGACATTATTCCGCCATTTGTTTTTTATTTAGCATGAGATCATTTTCTCTTCTATTGCTGATTTATCTTGGAATAGGGAATGATATAATAGGAGGCTCACATCTACCTTAGGGCGCAGTCAGACAATTGTAGCACAATGCTCGGACTGGACGATGGCTCCTCTGACCCGAGCTCGACAGTCTGTATGTCACAATAGTGTTGTCAGTGTCACGCAAAGTGAGGGAAAGACTAAGTGCACAACTAAGGAAAGGGGGAGTGGAGTCCCCTAGGCAGATCTAATATCACCCTGCCTGCCCAACGTCCCTTATCGCCGAGCAGGAACCTAATCCCTGAATGTCCCTAGAGCTAGGCCCTAGATAGGGAAGGTGCGGGGTGAGTTCTAGTCAGGCCCCACTATAAACTAAAGACAACAAGGTAAACAAACAAAGGGGATACACTTAGCTTGAGCAGACACCAGCGAGATAATGTCAACTGTCCTTCAAGGGCACCAAAGAAGAAACTAGCTGACTACTAGTGCTCAAAGCCTGCACAGAGGTATATAGAACTAACATAGGTGACTCTCTGGAGAAACTGAGCGTTTTTAACTACCAAGCAAGGGTGTGTCAATCAGCAGCAGAAGGTGGAGGTCCCTGCTGGGTCCTAAAGGAAAAAGGATATAGCTACACCACAGAGTTGAGAGGATCAAGAAGGCGTCTGCAATGCCAGTGACCTTCTACAGCCGGATCCAGAGCGACTGTCTGTCTCACCTGACACACCTTTGACAAGTGTTGGGATTATGGGACTATGAGCGCTAACCAGGTCCCTCTAACTTGGGGCGCCCTAGTCTATCCCTGTCCACCGAATTACTCCTAAAGGTGAAGACGCCGGGTTCACGTGCCTTGCTTTGCTCCTTTATCAACCCTTATCTGTATCCTCCCTCATCCAGGGAAGTGGGAAGCTGAATTGTATAGGAACACACTAACCAGACAAACAAGGGAAGACAGACAGGGATAAATGAAAATACCAACCATAAAAAATAGACTCACCAAACCACAGAGTGGGACACAGGGGAGATAAAAGAAAGAGAAGCCAAATAGGAGAGGATGTGCACACAAACAATCTTCAAGCAACGATCTCCTGAACAAATCTCCAAACACCAACTCCAACCACTAATTACACCTCCAACTCCAGAACCAGGCAGTAAGAACTAACACTGGCAATCCCTGAGTGCCAGAGGCGCTCTGGCCCTTCGCTGTCACGGTATCCCTGTGACAGTGTATTTCTATGTAGCTGTCTTGCTGGGGTCAGGAGAGCCACCCACCAGTTTGTGCACTGTAAGGCGAACGTCATCCGTGTTATACGGCCATCTGACTGTGCCCTAATATACACTGCTGAGTTGCTATGGGGCTATGAAGACCCAACAGCTCCTGCAGCTACCAGAAATCACACAATTGCCAGGATTGGAGCAGAAAAATGTATTGCTCCTTACAAAATAATGGTGTATATTTAATTTCATATAATTCAACAGGGCATTTAATGTCTGAGCTCCATCGATTTCTATGGCAGATTGTAGTGACCATGATTCGTGGAGAAAGATTGGATATTCTAGAGGTTAAAACTAGGGTTGATTTTGAATATATGGCCAAAAAAAGAGGTTTACAGAGGTTACAGAGACATTGGCAGTCTGTGAAAATATGACGGTCTCCATGTGGCATCAGTGGCAGCTGAACATCACGTAGCTTTGATAAAAGAAAGCCCTCTTTACATTCAAACATTAAAATTTTTCATAAACTAATAAAATATAAGCATAAACTCAGTTTAATAGACTTTCCTTGTGTGTTTACCTTTTTGTTAAGGATAAATACCTACAAGGTATAATTTTTGACTTAAAAGTATAATCTGGAAATGTGTAATCTCCGTAAATACTTATTTTGAGCTGAGATACCAGTCAGAGATCTTTATCCTCTTAAGGAAATTTTAACACTAAAATGATAACACGTATAGTATTATTTTGGGTTGAGGGTATCAATTTAGCACTCTGTGAACCTTCAGGAGCAAAGCCTACTTCTCTGATGTCAGTATGTCATACACTACTTGTTCTGATGGTGCAAAAACCTACAACATCAAGGAGTTGGCCAAACATGGTGACGCGCCCCCTGGGCCGTGGGGTACCCGGAGCCGGGCCTGTAAATGCTGGGGGTTGTAGTCACCGTGGCGGTGACCCGGTCCGTGACCCAGGTTGGTCAAACCAAAGGGTTGTCTATGTTAATAGGTTGTATAATGTCCGACTACGCCACCTGTCGAGTGCGGTTAATAGAGACCGCCACTGCGGAACAGTCCTCTGAAGCCGGTGGTATAGCAGCAAAGGTGGAATAACTCCCCACAGGAAGAGTTAGCTTCAGGGCAGTGTGGGTGGATGATGGTGGTTGTAGTGCAGGGAGTCAGTAATGAACACAGAGTCAGGTTGTGCAGTCCCATGGTCTTTACTCACGATTATAGCAGTTCCAGATACAGGGCCAGTGTAGGAGCCCACGGCGTCCTGTGTTCACGCAGTGAGGGGCTCGGTCGACCCTCAGGTAACTCCGGAGCATAATACAGGACCCCCTTCTGCGTGTCCTCTCTCTGGCCTGCTCCCTGCACCTCACACCCAGCAGCACGTCTATCCAGTATCCTCCGGCCTTGGCGGGCGACGTGTGTTCCGTCCCCTGGGTCCTATGAGGCCACCTTCTTAGTGTACTGGTGTGGACTTGTGGCCTGCAGTACTTGAAATGCTGCAGCCTCCGGTTTCCTAGTTGGGCCTTGTAGCTTTGTGCTAGTTGAGGGACCGGTTGAGATGCAATAACTCTGTGGCGACCGAACCCTCAGGGGCGCCACAATGGCATGTCGTGATTGTCTGTCAACAACAGCTCCTGTATGTACTATGAGACATCTTCTGGTTCTCAGACCCATTGTGACTCACCTGTCCCGGCTCCAGTGCTGGGTTTTACATCCTTCTTCCCTGGTGGCCAGCTCACTTTGCTCTCATGCTTGCGTGGCGACCCTGAGGGTTCAGTCGCCACAGAGGTACTGAACCTCACCCAGAGGTGTGGTGTCTCCTTCTCTCAGGTAAGGAGGGAGTGCTGCCCGGAACCCCAACACCCACATTCAATACTACACTACTCAAGGCCGGCTGGAAGGGCAAGATGCACTGTGTCTCCTGCTGAGCCCTGTCCCTGGCTGGAGTGGGGGGAACCAAAGAAGGGGGAACCATTAGTAGGTGTGGGTGGAGGATGTAGAGTAGGGGAGCACCATAATAGGAGGTATATAAAGGGAAGCCATCTTAGGGTGGCAGGCAAGACAGAGAAGTGAGTAAGCAGTAAGGAGGTGAGCAGAGTCTCGTCAGGAGCTCTGCTCCACAAGTGGGGCCTAGTGATAGAGGCCCAGGAGGGGAGCAGAGGAGAAAGGCTCCGTTTTACAGAAGAGATCCCAGGGGGTACGGTGAGTGCAGGACGGCACCCGTACGCCCCGAATCTGCCAGGTGTCAGAGGGATCAGGCCGCAAGAAGGGGACTGGCCCCTGGACCAGCCGTGTTACTCCAGGTCTCGGCTGGAAAAACCGGAGGCTTCTGCACTTCCATGGTGCAGTTGCCACAGTCTCACCCTAGTCACCGTGAAGGGCATCAAGTAGGTCCAGGAACTCCAGGTTGCCCAGAGGGACTTCAGAGCACCCGATCGGGACTGAGTGTGGGGAAGCGCAGGGCAGGAGGGATAAGACCCAGCGTGAAAAGTCGGTTTAGTAAGGAACATAAAGAATACGGGGTTCCGTCAAGCACTCCTGATATATCTGAGAAAGTACTGAATCCCTGGTCTGGTAGACGCAGTGCGACGTGGAGGTGGACACCCGTACAGTATACCTGTGAACCTTGAACAAGAACTGTGAGTAAAACTCGGATGACTGCACTCCACTACCGCCGTCAATTATTTCAGCTGCGCCATCCCGACTGCACTACAAGCCCCAGCATCACCACCCACCATTAAACTCTACACTGCCCTGAGGCCCGCTCCACCTGTGGGGAGCTGTTCCATCCCAGCTGCCCTATCAACTGCCTCAGAGGTCTGCAGCAGCGCTGGTACAAATTACCAGAAACCACAGGTGGCGTCACGATCAAACTACAAATCCCATATAAACTATCCCCTTTTTGTTGACCGCCCTGGGCCACGGACCAGGCCAGCCACTATGACATATTCCCCCCCCCCAGCATCCATAGGCCCGGACACCGAGTACCCCACTGCCCTGGGGGCGCGTCATCTCTGGCGTCACGAACAGGATATGTGACCAGCCCGTTATCAGCGGGTATTGTGTGCTTAAAGAACTGTTTTTCCACATTGAATGTGGCGCCCACCCCAGAAGAACAGGCGCCATTATGTACGTGATCAAAGACAACAATATGGAACTTCCCATCCTGGGCCGGGTCCCAGAATGGCGCCAAAGGCACAACCCGCCCCTTGCAACTGTGACTGTCCACATAGATGTGTCCGTCAATGCGGGGAGGACGTCCCTGGGAGTGACCGACAGCAGGCTGCCATCAAAGCGCTCCCGAAAAGGGAGAGGAGGAGGAGGAGAGAAGGAATGGAGACAGGGTGTGGTCTTAACCAGTCTAGACAGACCGCACCCGGCAGCCAGCATGGACGGAAGCCAGGATCAAGCCTCCGCCTCTGGCCTGCAGCAGCAAGTGCCCCCCTCACCCTGGAGGGAGCGACAAGCAAACTTTCCCCGGAGGATGCTGAATTCCTCCAGAGCGAGATCCAGGAGCTGAGCCAGCAGGTGGAATGGGCCCAGCAAGCAGAGGTCGCCAGGTGGAAGAAGCAGCTGCTGGAGAAGTTAACAGCTCGGCGGCAGCCAGCGCCGGGTACCACCAGCAGCACCCCAGCCCCGGCGGAGCCAGATGAGCGCCAGGAGGCCGTGTGCAGCACTTGAGCAGGTAGGAAGAGTTCCCCTGTCCCGGGCGCTGCAAGCGCCGACCTGCTCCTGGGCCTCCTACAGCAGCACCCCCCGTGCCCAGGCATGTACACCCTGGAGCAGCTGCTAAGCCCGAACCTCCACCCCCGGGCACTGACTCCGAGGACCTCCTGCTCGGCTCCCTTCCGGAACCTCCACCCCTGGGCGATGACTCCGAGGGCCTCCTACCTGGCTCTCTCCCGGAACCACCACCCCCGACACCCGAGTGGGTGTACGGAGCGCCCTCGTTCGACTGGCCCACCAGGTTTGAGGACCAACAGCAGTGCCCGCTACTCCTGACATCAGCGCCCCTGGTTGCTTGCCCTGGCGGAGAAGAGTTTAGGTGGGACAACCAGGGGGTGGACCTGATGGGGTTCCCGAAGGAGACCCAAGCCCAGGCACTGGCAAGAAAGGAGTTCTGCCGACTGGAGCTCCTACAACTGGAGAAGGAGCGGCGCACCCGGCGGACGCGCTGCGAGCGGTTGGAGGCCCGGAGCAAAGCTGTGAAGGCCCAAGTCCGGCAGGCGGAATCTGCCCATCCTAGTCCCCGTGAAGAGGGACTGGTTGAGAAATTTGACTTGAAGGCTGGGTGGGGCTTCATCCACGATCCCCACTTCAGCAGAGACATCTTTGTAAACCAACGGGATGTTGAGCCCTATCTGGAGCAGGGCCATCCCGACCGGAATTTGTACCCCGGTGACCGTGTCACCTATACCAGACACCACGGAGAATGTGGGTGGTATGCCCTCCAGGTATACCGTGTGGTCGAAGGAGGAGGAGGACACGCCCCCGCAGTTCATGGCTGATAACCCGGCTGGGTCAGCCAGCAAGAATCAGAAATACCCCCGGCGGGGTCCCCACTACTAGGTACCAGTAGGTGGGACTGAACATTGTAAATAAGTTACCCGTAAGGGTACCAACCAAATTTGTTTTGTGTGCACAATACAGACTTCAGGCTGAGGACTGTGAGCAGCCAAGAACTGATTTTGTATACTGTATAGTTTGCATTTCTTAAAGTGCCCTCTATTGGTTTTATATTTGCAACCGCAGACCTCAGAACAAAAACCCGTTTGGCGTGGCCGAAGACGTGGTCCAGCACCAGGATCACTTAAGATCTGCAGCCACGCCCAGGGCCTACGTTGGGGTTTTTTGGACGGGTCCCTCTTGATGCTTGATTTGCACCTTTACCAGTGAGATGGACACCCTGTTTGGGATCTTACTGCAAGATGTGTGAGAAAATGTATATATCAGTGAAAAGTTTTATACTGTTTGTAATAATGTTAACCTGTAACGTTCAAGTAATGTGCCTCCCATAAAGGGAAGAAACAGTTTAATAATCTTCTAAGCAAATGCATTCTAAAAATTTTGTATGTCTAAAATACCGTGTTTTTGCTCAGTTCCAGCCCGCGGACGTGCTGTGTTTTACCAGGGGGGAGTGTGGCGCCCCTGAGGGTTCAGTCACCACAGAGGTATTGCACCTCACCCAGAGGTGTGGTGTCTGCTTCTCTCTGGTAAGGAGGGAGGGTTGCCCGGAACCCCAACACCCAAATTCAACACTACACTACTCAAGGCCGGCTGGAAGGGCAAGATGCACTGTGTCTCCTGCTGAGCCCTGTCCCTGGCTGGAGTGGGGGGAACCAAAGAAGGGGGAACCAGTAGTGGGTGTGGGTGGAGGATGTAGAGTAGGGGAGCACCATAATAGGAGGTATATAAAGGGAAGCCATCTTAGGGTGGCAGGCAAGACAGAGAAGTGAGTGAGCAGTAAGGAGGGGAGCAGAGTCTCGTCAGGAGCTCTGCTCCACAAGTGGGGCCTAGTGATAGAGGCCCAGGAGGGAAGCAGAGGAGAAAGGCTCCATTTTACAGAAGGGATCCCAGGGGCTACGGTGAGTGCAGGACAGCACCCGTACGCCCCGAATCTGCCAGGTGTCAGAGGGATCAGGCTGCAAGAAGGGGACTGGCCCCTGGACCAGCCGTGTTACTCCAGGTCTCGACTAGAAAAACCGGAGGCTTCTGCACTTCCATGGTCCAGTTGCCACAGTCTCACCCTAGTCACCTTTAAGGACATCAAGTAGGTCCGGGAACTCCAGGTTGCCCAGAGGGACTTCAGAGCACCCGATCAGGACTGAGTGTGGGGAAGCGCAGGGCAGGAGGGAGAAGACCCAGCGTGAGAAGTCGGTCTAGTAAGGAACATAAAGAACACGGGGTTCCGTCAAGCACTCCTGATATATCTGAGAAAGTGCTAAACCCCTGGTCTGGTAGATGCAGTGCGAAGCGGAAGCGGACACCCGTACAGTGTACCTGAGAACCTAGAACAAGAACTGTGAGTAAAACTCGGATGACTGCACTCCACTGCCTCCGTCAGTTATTTCAGCTGCGCCATCCCGACTGCACTACAAGCCCCAGCATCACCACTCACCATCAAACTCTACACTGCCCTGAGGCCCGCTCCACCTGTGGGGAGCTGTTCCATCCTAGCTGCCCTATCAACTGCCTCAGAGGTCTGCAGCAGCGCTGGTACAAATTACCAGAAACCACAGGTGGCATCACGATCAAACTACAAATCCCATGTAAACTATCCCCTTTTTGTTGACCGCCCTGGGCCACGGACTGGGCCAGCCACTGTGACATATTCCCCCCCCCCCAGCATCCATAGGCCCGGACACCGAGTACCCCACTGCCCTGGGGGCGCGTCATCTCGTCTTGTTAAAGGGAACCTGTTACCAGGTACTTCGCTCCACCCTCAGTAGGCAATGTACTGTAATGCGATTGTGCCGGGAAAGGCCCAAGAGTGCCAATGACCCAGAAGTAAAGCTGGCGCATGCTCACTACAATACTTTGCCCTCAGCAGAGGAGAGAAAACTACGCCTGCACAACAGCACGATTGGGAGACACTGTGTGGATTACGTAGCACATGTCATCCACATGGAGCAAGCAGGAGGTCGGTGATCGAGACAAAAGAGGAAGCGTCAGATCAAGAACATCGATGCCCATTGGACTGGACCACATCATATAGGCGTATAATAAATGGTATTTTTTATCCTATGCAGAGGGGGTTGAGGACTTACATATAGCATAATAGACTGCTGTGAAAACCGCCTTAGAGGTCGTGTACTTTATATTGGGAAAATCTGATGACAGATACCCTTTAAAATGGTAACCCAACATACACTTCTGCTGTCACTCTTTTAGATCTTTTTGGGCTGGCTCAGACAGCAGCACACCGCCTGAGTATTCAGGTACTTTGGTGTCCTCGCTAGCTACAATGTTCCTGTGTACCAGAAGCATAGAACAAAAAGAAGGTCAAACTATGCTTGAGTTTCATTTTCTGACAAATTAGTTTACAAACTAGGACAAACAGCAGAAAGTTTATAAACTTTGCTAATAAATTGACTTTGCAGTGGGGGGGGGGGTGGTTGAATAATTTTGAATGAAACAGTAAGTCCTTTAGATATATAAGAGGGGCTATATGGTTTATTAGAGTTGTACCTGACATATGGCATGGCTCTGTAGTTATACAGTAAGTGTAACCCATATACACCTGCATTCAAGTCAATGCAAACTGGAGGCACACACTGGAAAATAAGTCTTTGTTTTGTTACAAACCCATGAGCCATAGTATTAAATTACCACCACCGTTTTATAGGTGCATTAATAAAAGTGGCCTATGCCTGGAGATGCGCATACAGCTTCTTGTTCTTGTACTTTCACACTAATGCTTTTAATTAAATCTTAAACCATCAAATTCATTAAAATGGACTTATAAAGATTAATCTTTCTTGCTGTCGCACGCACGATCATTGCGCAATTAAGAGAATGAAAAGGTTAAAGTTATGCTGCTGCATGCAAGTTTGTAATCAGCAGATGTTCATCGCTCTCCTTAACCAGTCACTGTCCTTCTATCTACTTATCTATCTATCTATCTATCTATCTATCTATCTATCTATCTATCTATCTATCTATCTATCTATCTATCTATCTATCTATCTATCTGTCTGTCTGTCTGTCTGTCTATCTGTCTATCTCTCTATATATAAATTCATATAAAAAGTGTTTGCCCCCTTCCTGATTTCTTATTCTTTTGCATGTTTGTCACACTTAAATGTTTCAGGTCACAAAACAAATGTAAATATTAGACAAAGATGACACAAGTAAACACAAAATGCAGTTTTAAATGGAAGTCTTTATTATTAAGGGAAAAAGAAATCCAAACCTACAGGTCCCTGTGTGAAAAAGTGATTGTCCCCTAAACCTAATAACTGGTTGGGCCGCCCTTAGCAGCAACAAATGCAATCAAGCATTTGCAATAACTGGTAATGAGTCTTTTACAACGCTCTGGATTCAAAAATTGCAAAATTGTTATAATTCAGCCACATTAGAGGGCTTCCGAGCATGAACCGCCTTTTTAAGGTCATGCCATAGCATTTCAATTGGATTAAGGTCAAGACTTTGACTAGGCCACTCTAAAGTCTTCATTTTGTTTTTCTTAAGCCATTCAGAGGTGGACTTGCTAGTGTGTTTTAGATCATTTTCTTGCTGCATAACCCAAGTGCACTTCAGCTTGAGGTCACGAGCAGATGGCCGGACATTCTCCTTCAGGATATTTTGATAGACAGCAGAATTCATGGTTCCATTTACCACAGCAAGTCTTCCAGGTCCTGAAGCAGCAAAACAGCCCCAGACCATCACACTACCACCACCATATTTTACTCTTGGTATGATGTTTCTTTTCTGAAATGCTATGTTACTTCTACGCCAGATATAATGGGACATACACCTTCCAAAAAGTTGACCTTTTGTCTTGTTAGTCCACAGAGTATTCTCCCAAAAGTCTTGCCGATCATCAAGATATTTTTTGGCAAAACTGATACTGTTAGAACCCTCCTGTTAGTTTTTTTCAATTTTGTGGTCATGTGACCTGCTGCCTATTTATTCCTGCTCCGCCCTTCTGGCTTTGCTGGACTTCAGTGTTTCTTTGACTCTTAATCTAGCCAGGTGCTTTGTGCCTATCTCTATAGTTTGCTTGGTCCTTGGACCTCTAAGTAATTTTGTCTGTTTGTCTTTTTGCTCCGCTACAACTTCTGCTAGGAGGTGTCCAATTTTGTCCCAGTCTTTAGTACTTTTAGGGACCCCTCCCTTATATCTATAGGTCTGCGTTCAGACTAGCTGAGGACGAAGGCGGGTCTGTTCACAGGGAACAGGTTGCCCGCTGCATCGTAGGGAATCAGCTTAGTCCTATTGTAGGGACAATTTTCCTATCTTTCCTTAGTTCTTGTAGCAGATCATAACAGTAAGTCCAGCCCAAAATAAAAAAAAAATATCCTAAGGAACGAAATCCGGAGATCAGCATGGTGTCTGTTCAGGAATTGGTTCAACGCCTACAGGGATTGTCTCAGGAGGTGGCCGAGCTCCAGCAACACGTGAGTAGCTGTCCTGGAGCGCATTTTGTTGAACCGAAGGTAGGACTGCCTGATTTTTTTTATGGTAAACAACAAGATTTTTTTTCCTTTAAAAATGCTTGTTTATTATATTTTCGTTTGAGACCCAGGTTCTCTGGGAATGAATCACAGCACATTGGGTTTGTCATGTCACTTTTGCGCAAGGAACCACAGGGATGGGCCTTTTCTCTCCAACCTAATGATCCGTGTTTTAGATCAGTGGAAGATTTTTTTTCTGCTATGGGGTTGTTGTATGACGATCCTGATCGAGTCTCTTCTGCTGAGGCACAACTGAGACGTTTAAAGCAGGGGTCAGGTGATGTTGAAAATTATTGTACACACTTCAGAAGTGGTCTTCTGAAGTGAGATGGAATGATTCGGCGTTAAAATGTTTGTTTCTTGCTGGTCTAAGTGAAAGGGTTAAGGATCTGCTGATTGCTTTCCCTGTACCTGGAAACTTGCAAGAAGCCATACAATTAGCTGTACGGGTGGACAGGAGACTGCGTGCCAGGGTTAATGAGGAGAAAACTCCTGCTATGGCAGCTCCTAGTCATCAGAGGGTCTGCTCGGACGACGGAGAACCTATGGAGATTGGGGCGATGCCACTCCGCTCTCAGGAAAAAGACCGCAGGTTTTCCAAGGGATTGTGTTTTTACTGTGGTAAATCTGACCATTTTATTAAGAACTGTGAGCTTCTGTTAAACAAAGAAAAAAAAAAGGTCAGTTACGTCCGTATTGCTTGTGTAAACTCTAAGGGAGTATTTCTTTCAGGGAGTACCTCATTGCAGAAGGAGTTGATTGAATTTCAGGTATTTGTGGATTGTGGTTCTACACTGAATGTGATTGATAAGGGATTTTTGGAAAAACTTAAATTGGAACCTAAACCTTTGTCATCTCCTATTTCTGTAGTTGCTGTTGATAACACTCCTTTGAAATGTGTTACTGACAAGGTTTTTGAATTTCCCCTCACTATTAATGGTATTGTAGCACCCCGAGGACTCGGCTGCTACAGGAGTATTGCACCTCGAACCAGAGGTGTGATATTCCACTCCCGGGTAAGGATGGAGTGTGGATCGGGGCTCAGTAGGCTGCATGCACCACACACACCCCATTTCCGAGGAACAGACCAACGGTGCTCCCACTAGACAGAGTGCAGGCACGACAGCTTCTGTTCCTGGCTGGAGTGGGGAGGGGGAGGAAAACCCAGTGGTGTAGGAGCAGAGAGGGGTGGGTTTCTGGGCATAGGTAGGAGCCCATTGGTTGCTAGTCACCTGGGCTCACACATAGAGGGAGGTATATAAGGTGGGCACCATCTTAGGTCAGGGTTCAGTTCAGAGAGGAGAAGAAGAAGAGAGGAGCTCAGCCAGAGAGGGCTGACAGGGAGCTGTGGCTCAGTCTGGGCCCAGCTCCAGAGGCAAGCCTGGAGTGGAGGCCTGAGACAGCAGAAAGAGAAAGGAGAAGGAACAGGAAGGAAAGTAAGAAAGGAACTGAAACGGAGGAGAAAGGAGGCAAGGAACACAAAGAAAGGCCCAGAGACACGAAGGCAGAAGGAACCCCATATTCCCAGAGGAGATCCTGGGTGAAGGGTTGGCAGAGCAGGGTACCGGAACCCGAATTGGTAGAGGCGACTAATCCTCAGCCAAAACCGGAGGTCGTGATCACATCTTGGTGCGACCCCTCACTACATCCACCAGAAAGGCATACCGCATAGGGTCAGGGAGACCGGAGAGAGGTTTCACCAACAGAAGGCCCGAGGAAGCTGGACAAAGGTGGGTCACTGGTGGGGACGGCCAGTAGAAAGGAAGAGAGGGGAGCTTTCAGCCACACTCTGGAATTGCTTGGGAGTTGACCGAGTCCCTCACCTGGTGGACGCAGCACGGCTCGGGCGGTCACTGCTGGCCGAAGTGACCGGAGCAACAACTATGAGTAAAGCTTTGGAAACTGCACCACACGTCTCTGTGATTCCTTGCCGCTCCAGCACCACTAGCACTGGGACCCTCACACCATCACTACCACCATCATCCACATTAGCTGCCCTGAGGCAATACTTCTCCCGTGGGGAGTCATCCCATACTCAGCTGCGCAAACAACATCAGCCTCAGCGGTCTGCAGCGCAGCGGCGGTCCCCACTGACCGCAATCCACGGGTGGCGTAGTCGGACACTTATTACCATACAAGTAGACTGCCACTGGTTTGACCACCCTGGGCACGGACCGGGTCACCGCCACGGAGAACTACAACCCCCAGCGATCCGGCTCCGGGTATTCCCCCCTGCACAGCAGCAGCGCACAGGCCCAGGGGGCGCGTCAACTTTGGCGTAGTCGGCAGGATCTTTACCAACCCGCCACAAACGGGTATTGCGTGCCTGAAGAAAACTGCACATGTACCTTAAAAAGAAGTCTCCCGCCATTTCCAGAAATTTCCCGCCGTCCGGAGTCGTTTCCCGCCATCCGGAGCCGATTCCCGCCATCAGACGCCATCTTGGACTGTTTCCCGCCATCTTCATCAGTTTTTCCCGCCCTGGCAGAGCGGACGCCATTATGTGCGCACCAAAGGACAGCAGGAAGCCACCTCCCATCGTGGGCCAGGTCCCAGAGTGGCGCCAAAGAAGGAGCCCGCCCCCACCAGCCATGAATGCAGCAGTGGAGATGTCCATCAGCGTGGGAGGGCTGCCCTTGAAACTGACTGTCACCAAGTTGCCCCAGGACCACCCCCAATAGGGGCGGGAAGTGAAGAAAACTGTGGGGCAGGGTGCGCTCTGGATCAGTCTGGACAGACCGCACCCGGGAATGGAGGAAGCGTCCAGCAGTGCCAACACCTTGGTCCGGAGCCTGCTGCAGGCCGCACCGCCAGACAGCCTAGTGGAGATCCTGGCACAGCTCCCCAGAGATCCGGAGCGTGCACAGGCTGCGCTGGAGGACTTGGACCGGAGGATGGCCCGGGCACAGCAGGATGCGCTGGCCGAGTGGAGAAGGGAGATGGCCCGGCAGGCTGGAACCCGCCGGCAGGAGGCGCCACCCGCAACATGGAGCACGTCTGCCTCTGAGGATGGTGCAGGAGGCACGAAGGCCGGAGACGACGCCGCGGAGGGAGCTGCAAGGATTGAGGCAGGTAATGGGGACGTCATCACCCCGAGCCCAGCAGCCGTAAGCCTGCCCCAGCCTCCCATCGCAGAGCCCGAAGCCCTACTCACCACACCCGTTGCCGCGCCGCCACTGCTACCAACTAGGCCTCAAGCGGCAGGAGCCGCGGTCACGCCCCGTTCCGCGCCACGCCCCTCGACCCCGGGCGCAACAAAAGAGGAAGTACCACCGGCCTGGTCGCAAGGCCTGGTGAACCCGGGCGCCGCTTCCCGGCCGAGGCCCGTGGTGCCACCCCTGGGCGCAGACCTCTATGCGCAACATACCAGCCCGGACGGGCTGCCCTTCATGTGGCCACCAGAGTACGTCAACCCCCGTCTCCGGAGGGAACGGCCCCTGTGTGAGCCTCTGATCCCGGCTCCGGAGCCCGCCAAAATCGCTCCGCTTCCGCTGGAGGATGCCCAGTTTGCATGGGACCCCACCGGTGAGAATCTCATGGGGTTCACCCAGGAGACCCGGGCGGACGCAGCCCGGCGTGAAGAGTGCTGCCGTCAACAGCTGGAGGTATTTGAAAGGGAACGGCGGGAGAGGCGAATCCGAGAAGAACAGCTGCAGGCCCGGAGCGCGGAGCAGAAGCGCAGGGCCCGACAAGATCCCCGAGCCGCCCGCGGTCCCCGAGTCAACGGGACCATAATAAAGTTCCAGCTGGAGCATGGCTGGGGCTTTATCCGAGACCATCGAACCCCCGGCGACGTCTTTGTCACCCGCAGGGATGTCGAGAGCCACCTGCCGGAGGGACACCGCGGATGTGATCTCTACCCGGGTGATGTGGTCACCTTCACCCGGCACAAGGGTGCCAAGGGACCGTACGCCCTCCACGTTCACAGGCTCACGGAAGAGGAACTACAGTACCGCCCAGAAACAGAGTACACCGAGGGTCCGGACGGACCTGAAGACTACCCGGAAGAACAAGGAGGACACCATTATTAGAGAATGGTAAAGTGGAACTGTATATAGTTACCCGTCGGGGTACAAGAACTGTTGTGAAATTGGTGATTGTGTGAACTGTTACCTGTGTGCCCCTAATCCCCAGGCTGAGGACTGTGAGCAGCCATTCCCCCTATTCCCACTGGCCGAGGACTGAGAGCGGCCATACCCTTGTACATAGTTGCGCTTCTTAAAGCGCCCCCTACTGGTTTTATACAAGAACCGCAACGTCTACCTCAAGGTGGATTAAAATGGACTGTTGCACCTTTAACTGGTCGCAAGTTGCACAGCGGCCAGAGCTCAAGAATATGTTTTGAAAATGTTTATTTGAAAATGTCTTATAATGGAAAGTTTAATATGCTGCTAAAATAGTAATGCCAAAAGTTTTATATAGTGTTTTACAAAAGAGTTCCGGTGGCATTAGTAGAATGTCTTATAAAAATGTTTTATACCAGTAACGTTAAGAGAGAGAAGAGTACCTCCCATAAAGGGATGAGTGAAAAGTTAATGTCTTATATATGAGTGCACTTTAAAAATTTGTATGTTTTAAATTGTCTTTGCTCTTTTCCAGCCCGAGGACGTGCTGTGATTTACCAGGGGGGAATGTAGCACCCCGAGGACTCGGCTGCTACAGGAGTATTGCACCTCGAACCAGAGGTGTGATATTCCACTCCCGGGTAAGGATGGAGTGTGGATCGGGGCTCAGTAGGCTGCATGCACCACACACACCCCATTTCCGAGGAACAGACCAACGGTGCTCCCACTAGACAGAGTGCAGGCACGACAGCTTCTGTTCCTGGCTGGAGTGGGGAGGGGGAGGAAAACCCAGTGGTGTAGGAGCAGAGAGGGGTGGGTTTCTGGGCATAGGTAGGAGCCCATTGGTTGCTAGTCACCTGGGCTCACACATAGAGGGAGGTATATAAGGTGGGCACCATCTTAGGTCAGGGTTCAGTTCAGAGAGGAGAAGAAGAAGAGAGGAGCTCAGCCAGAGAGGGCTGACAGGGAGCTGTGGCTCAGTCTGGGCCCAGCTCCAGAGGCAAGCCTGGAGTGGAGGCCTGAGACAGCAGAAAGAGAAAGGAGAAGGAACAGGAAGGAAAGTAAGAAAGGAACTGAAACGGAGGAGAAAGGAGGCAAGGAACACAAAGAAAGGCCCAGAGACACGAAGGCAGAAGGAACCCCATATTCCCAGAGGAGATCCTGGGTGAAGGGTTGGCAGAGCAGGGTACCGGAACCCGAATTGGTAGAGGCGACTAATCCTCAGCCAAAACCGGAGGTCGTGATCACATCTTGGTGCGACCCCTCACTACATCCACCAGAAAGGCATACCGCATAGGGTCAGGGAGACCGGAGAGAGGTTTCACCAACAGAAGGCCCGAGGAAGCTGGACAAAGGTGGGTCACTGGTGGGGACGGCCAGTAGAAAGGAAGAGAGGGGAGCTTTCAGCCACACTCTGGAATTGCTTGGGAGTTGACCGAGTCCCTCACCTGGTGGACGCAGAACGGCTCGGGCGGTCACTGCTGGCCGAAGTGACCGGAGCAACAACTATGAGTAAAGCTTTGGAAACTGCACCACACGTCTCTGTTATTCCTTGCCGCTCCAGCACCACTAGCACTGGGACCCTCACACCATCACTACCACCATCATCCACATTAGCTGCCCTGAGGCAATACTTCTCCCGTGGGGAGTCATCCCATACTCAGCTGCGCAAACAACATCAGCCTCAGCGGTCTGCAGCGCAGCGGCGGTCCCCACTGACCGCAATCCACGGGTGGCGTAGTCGGACACTTATTACCATACAAGTAGACTGCCACTGGTTTGACCACCCTGGGCACGGACCGGGTCACCGCCACGGAGAACTACAACCCCCAGCGATCCGGCTCCGGGTATTCCCCCCTGCACAGCAGCAGCGCACAGGCCCAGGGGGCGCGTCAACTTTGGCGTAGTCGGCAGGATCTTTACCAACCCGCCACAAACGGGTATTGCGTGCCTGAAGAAAACTGCACATGTACCTTAAAAAGAAGTCTCCCGCCATTTCCAGAAATTTCCCGCCGTCCGGAGTCGTTTCCCGCCATCCGGAGCCGATTCCCGCCATCAGACGCCATCTTGGACTGTTTCCCGCCATCTTCATCAGTTTTTCCCGCCCTGGCAGAGCGGACGCCATTATGTGCGCACCAAAGGACAGCAGGAAGCCACCTCCCATCGTGGGCCAGGTCCCAGAGTGGCGCCAAAGAAGGAGCCCGCCCCCACCAGCCATGAATGCAGCAGTGGAGATGTCCATCAGCGTGGGAGGGCTGCCCTTGAAACTGACTGTCACCAAGTTGCCCCAGGACCACCCAAAATAGGGGCGGGAAGTGAAGAAAACTGTGGGGCAGGGTGCGCTCTGGATCAGTCTGGACAGACCGCACCCGGGAATGGAGGAAGCGTCCAGCAGTGCCAACACCTTGGTCCGGAGCCTGCTGCAGGCCGCACCGCCAGACAGCCTAGTGGAGATCCTGGCACAGCTCCCCAGAGATCCGGAGCGTGCACAGGCTGCGCTGGAGGACTTGGACCGGAGGATGGCCCGGGCACAGCAGGATGCGCTGGCCGAGTGGAGAAGGGAGATGGCCCGGCAGGCTGGAACCCGCCGGCAGGAGGCGCCACCCGCAACATGGAGCACGTCTGCCTCTGAGGATGGTGCAGGAGGCACGAAGGCCGGAGACGACGCCGCGGAGGGAGCTGCAAGGATTGAGGCAGGTAATGGGGACGTCATCACCCCGAGCCCAGCAGCCGTAAGCCTGCCCCAGCCTCCCATCGCAGAGCCCGAAGCCCTACTCACCACACCCGTTGCCGCGCCGCCACTGCTACCAACTAGGCCTCAAGCGGCAGGAGCCGCGGTCACGCCCCGTTCCGCGCCACGCCCCTCGACCCCGGGCGCAACAAAAGAGGAAGTACCACCGGCCTGGTCGCAAGGCCTGGTGAACCCGGGCGCCGCTTCCCGGCCGAGGCCCGTGGTGCCACCCCTGGGCGCAGACCTCTATGCGCAACATACCAGCCCGGACGGGCTGCCCTTCGTGTGGCCACCAGAGTACGTCAACCCCCGTCTCCGGAGGGAACGGCCCCTGTGTGAGCCTCTGATCCCGGCTCCGGAGCCCGCCAAAATCGCTCCGCTTCCGCTGGAGGATGCCCAGTTTGCATGGGACCCCACCGGTGAGAATCTCATGGGGTTCACCCAGGAGACCCGGGCGGATGCAGCCCGGCGTGAAGAGTGCTGCCGTCAACAGCTGGAGGTATTTGAAAGGGAACGGCGGGAGAGGCGAATCCGAGAAGAACAGCTGCAGGCCCGGAGCGCGGAGCAGAAGCGCAGGGCCCGACAAGATCCCCGAGCCGCCCGCGGTCCCCGAGTCAACGGGACCATAATAAAGTTCCAGCTGGAGCATGGCTGGGGCTTTATCCGAGACCATCGAACCCCCGGCGACGTCTTTGTCACCCGCAGGGATGTCGAGAGCCACCTGCCGGAGGGACACCGCGGATGTGATCTCTACCCGGGTGATGTGGTCACCTTCACCCGGCACAAGGGTGCCAAGGGACTGTACGCCCTCCACGTTCACAGGCTCACGGAAGAGGAACTACAGTACCGCCCAGAAACAGAGTACACCGAGGGTCCGGACGGACCTGAAGACTACCCGGAAGAACAAGGAGGACACCATTATTAGAGAATGGTAAAGTGGAACTGTATATAGTTACCCGTCGGGGTACAAGAACTGTTGTGAAATTGGTGATTGTGTGAACTGTTACCTGTGTGCCCCTAATCCCCAGGCTGAGGACTGTGAGCAGCCATTCCCCCTATTCCCACTGGCCGAGGACTGAGAGCGGCCATACCCTTGTACATAGTTGCGCTTCTTAAAGCGCCCCCTACTGGTTTTATACAAGAACCGCAACGTCTACCTCAAGGTGGATTAAAATGGACTGTTGCACCTTTACCTGGTCGCAAGTTGCACAGCGGCCAGAGCTCAAGAATATGTTTTGAAAATGTTTATTTGAAAATGTCTTATAATGGAAAGTTTAATATGCTGCTAAAATAGTAATGCCAAAAGTTTTATATAGTGTTTTACAAAAGAGTTCCGGTGGCATTAGTAGAATGTCTTATAAAAATGTTTTATACCAGTAACGTTAAGAGAGAGAAGAGTACCTCCCATAAAGGGATGAGTGAAAAGTTAATGTCTTATATATGAGTGCACTTTAAAAATTTGTATGTTTTAAATTGTCTTTGCTCTTTTCCAGCCCGAGGACGTGCTGTGATTTACCAGGGGGGAATGTAGCACCCCGAGGACTCGGCTGCTACAGGAGTATTGCACCTCGAACCAGAGGTGTGATATTCCACTCCCGGGTAAGGATGGAGTGTGGATCGGGGCTCAGTAGGCTGCATGCACCACACACACCCCATTTCCGAGGAACAGACCAACGGTGCTCCCACTAGACAGAGTGCAGGCACGACAGCTTCTGTTCCTGGCTGGAGTGGGGAGGGGGAGGAAAACCCAGTGGTGTAGGAGCAGAGAGGGGTGGGTTTCTGGGCATAGGTAGGAGCCCATTGGTTGCTAGTCACCTGGGCTCACACATAGAGGGAGGTATATAAGGTGGGCACCATCTTAGGTCAGGGTTCAGTTCAGAGAGGAGAAGAAGAAGAGAGGAGCTCAGCCAGAGAGGGCTGACAGGGAGCTGTGGCTCAGTCTGGGCCCAGCTCCAGAGGCAAGCCTGGAGTGGAGGCCTGAGACAGCAGAAAGAGAAAGGAGAAGGAACAGGAAGGAAAGTAAGAAAGGAACTGAAACGGAGGAGAAAGGAGGCAAGGAACACAAAGAAAGGCCCAGAGACACGAAGGCAGAAGGAACCCCATATTCCCAGAGGAGATCCTGGGTGAAGGGTTGGCAGAGCAGGGTACCGGAACCCGAATTGGTAGAGGCGACTAATCCTCAGCCAAAACCGGAGGTCGTGATCACATCTTGGTGCGACCCCTCACTACATCCACCAGAAAGGCATACCGCATAGGGTCAGGGAGACCGGAGAGAGGTTTCACCAACAGAAGGCCCGAGGAAGCTGGACAAAGGTGGGTCACTGGTGGGGACGGCCAGTAGAAAGGAAGAGAGGGGAGCTTTCAGCCACACTCTGGAATTGCTTGGGAGTTGACCGAGTCCCTCACCTGGTGGACGCAGCACGGCTCGGGCGGTCACTGCTGGCCGAAGTGACCGGAGCAACAACTATGAGTAAAGCTTTGGAAACTGCACCACACGTCTCTGTGATTCCTTGCCGCTCCAGCACCACTAGCACTGGGACCCTCACACCATCACTACCACCATCATCCACATTAGCTGCCCTGAGGCAATACTTCTCCCGTGGGGAGTCATCCCATACTCAGCTGCGCAAACAACATCAGCCTCAGCGGTCTGCAGCGCAGCGGCGGTCCCCACTGACCGCAATCCACGGGTGGCGTAGTCGGACACTTATTACCATACAAATAGACTGCCACTGGTTTGACCACCCTGGGCACGGACCGGGTCACCGCCACGGAGAACTACAACCCCCAGCGATCCGGCTCCGGGTATTCCCCCTGCACAGCAGCAGCAGCACAGGCCCAGGGGGCGCGTCTGTATTCACCAAGAGAATTTGGATTTAGTGGTATTAAATAATTTACCTTCTCCAGTAGTTTTAGGTTTGCCTTGGTTAAAACTGCACAATTCTATACTGGACTGGTCTACTAATGAGATTAAATCTTGGAGTCCTAAGTGTTCTGATAAATGTTGTAATGGTCGCATTGCTGCTGTGGAAAGAGGGGAATTACCTGTACCTATTCAGGATTTTTGGAAGGTTTTTTCAGAGGAGGAGTCGCAAATTCTACCTCCTCATAGGGACTATGATTGCACCATTGAGTTTGTTCCTGGAGCTACTCTTCCCAAGAGTCGCTTATTTAATCTTACTATCCCTGAAAGAAAAGCCTTGGAGGAATACATACAGACGAGCTTGGCTGCTGGTCACATTAGACCTTCTAAGTCACCTGTGGCTGTTGGATTTTTTTTGTAACAAAAAAAGACGGCGGTTTAGGTCCATGTCTGGACTTTCGCGAAATTAATAAAATTACCGTACGCAATTCCTACCCACTGCCGTTAATTCCTAACTTGTTTAACCAGTTAGTGGGGACCAAGTGGTTCTCTAAAATTGATCTCCGGGGGGCATACAATTTGTTGCGAATGAAGGAGGGTGATGAATGGAAGACTGCTTTTAACACTCCTGTGGGTCATTTTGAGAATCTGGTTATGCCTTTTGGTCTTACCAATGCACCAGCGTTTTTTCAGAACCTTATTAATGACATCCTGAGACCTTTGATTGGTAAGAATGTGGTGGTGTATTTGGATGACATTTTGATTTATTCGCCAGATCTGGAGTCTCATTGGCAGAGCGTACGTGAGGTATTGCAGTTATTAAGTGACAATTCACTTTTTGCTAAGCTGGAGAAATGTGAGTTCGCTGTGCAGAGAATTAGTTTTTTGGGCTACATTATCTCCAGCAAGGGCTTTGAGATGGACCCGGTGAAGGTTCAGGCTGTGCAGGAATGGCCTAGGCCTATTGGTTTAAAATCGATACAGAGATTTTTGGGTTTCGCCAATTATTACAGAAAATTCATTAAGAATTTTTCTATAATTGTTAAGCCGCTGACCGATCTCACCAGGAAAGGTGCTAATACGGTCCAGTGGACTACTGAGGCCATTGAAGCTTTTGTGCATCTCAAGGAGAGGTTCAGTTCTGCCCCCATCCTTATGCAGCCTGATGAGACCAAGACTTTTTTGGTCGAGGTTGATGCTTCTTCGGTGGGGGTCGGTGCGGTTTTGTCTCAGGAGAACAAGGATGGGGTTCAACCCGGTGCTTTTTTTTTCGAAATAATTTTCTGAAACCGAACTTAATTACGATGTTGGTAATCGGGAATTGCTGGCTATCAAACTCGCATTTGAACATTGGCGTCATTTCTTGGAAGGTGCTAAATTTCCCATTCAGGTTTTCACTGATCATAAGTATTTGATCTATCTAGATGCCGCCAAGCACTTGAATGCCCGTCAGGCTAGGTGGGCACTGTTTTTTTCGCGGTTTAATTTTTCTGTTACTTACATCCCGGGTACTAAGAATGTTAAAGCTGATGCTTTATCTCGCAGCTTTTCTCCCATGGTTGGTACCGAAGAGGAGGAGAGCATTTTATAGGAAGGAGTTGTGATAGCAGCATTGGACTCCGTTTTGGAAGATGGGATTCAGAAAGCCCAGGAGGATGCCCCATCTAACACTCCCCATGGGAGGTTGTTTGTACCTAGAACCTTTAGGAGAGAGTTGTTTGTGGAGTATCATGAGTCTCGGTTGGCAGGTCATCCAGGAATTTCTGAGACTAAGAGACTGGTAGGTCGCAGTTTTTGGTGGCCTGGGTGGCAGAAGGAAATCATTACATGGGTGCGTCAATGTACTGGGTGTGGTAGATCAAAGGCTTCACATGCTCCTGCTGCGGGGTTGCTTTGCCCTCTGGAGGTTCCTAGTGCACCTTGGACGCATCTTGCAATGGATTTTATTACTGACCTTCCTGTGTCCGAGGGTTTCACTGTCATCTGGGTGGTCGTGGACCGTTTTAGCAAGATGTGTCACTTGGTTCCTTTCATTAAACTACCCTGCGCTAAGACACTCGCTAAGGCTTTTGTCAAGGAAATTGTCAGACTCCATGGCGTTCCCACCGACATTGTTTCTGATAGGGGACCTCAGTTTGTGGCTCGTTTTTGGCGTGCCTTTTGTGACAGATTGGGAGTTCATTTGTCATTTTCATCTGGGTATCATCCTGAGTCTAATGGACAGACAGAAAGAAAGAACCAGGATGTTGAGCAGTTTTTGCGTTGTTTTGTGGCAGACAATCAAGATGGGTGGTCTGAGTTTCTGCCACTTGCTGAATTTGCTCTTAACAACCATACATCCTCTTCTGCTGGGTGTTCTCTGTTTTTTTGTTGTACTTGGAGACATCCGTCGTTTGGTTCGTTCTTCAAATTGGTGTCAGCTGTGCCGGAGGAGGAGAATTTTTCCGGTGATTTGGAGAGAGTTTGTACTGATGTACGTTGTAACCTTCAAGAGGATAACAAAAAGTCTAAGAAGTATTTTAACAGGAAACGTCAAGAGGTTTTGTTTAGTGTTGGTGACATGGTTTGGTTGTCCTCAAAGAATCTGCGGTTGAGGATTCCTTCTAAGAAATTGGGTCCGAAGTTTGTGGGACCATTTAAGGTGCTTCAGGTGGTTAACCAGTCTGCTGTTAGGTTGGAGGTTCCCTCCTCCTGGAAGATTAATCCGGTGTTTCATGTTTCCTTGTTGAAAAAAGCTGATGTATTGGATAGGGATGCCACTGTCACAGTTCCTCCGGTGGTGGAAGACGGTGAATATGAAATTTCTGGTATCCTGAATTCCAGAAGGCATAGAGGGAGATTGCAGTATCTCGTCGCTTGGAAAGGTTTCGGTCCTGAGGATAACTCCTGGGTAAGGGCAGATGATGTCGCTGCTCCTAGACTTATCAGAGCGTTTCACAGGAGGTTTCCTGATAGGCCAGGGCCTGGAGGATCCGGAGGATCCTCATAGAAGAGGGGGTACTGTTAGAACCCTCCTGTTAGTTTTTTTCTATTTTGTGGTCACGTGACCTGCTGTCTATTTATTCTAGCTCCGCCCTTCTGGCTTTGCTGGACTTCAGTGTTTCTTTGACTCTTAATCTAGCCAGGTGCTTTGTACCTATCTCTATAGTTTGCTTGGTCCTTGGACCTCTAAGTAATTTTGTCTGTTTGTCTTTTTGCTCCGCTACAACTTCTGCTAGGAGGTGTCCAATTTTGTCCCAGTCCTTAGTACTTTTAGGGACCCCTCCCTTATATCTATAGGTCTGCGTTCAAACTAGCTGAGGACGAAGGCGGGTCTGTTCACAAGGAACAGGTTGCCCGCTGCATCATAGGGAATCAGCTTAGTCCTATTGTAGGGACAGTTTTCCTATCTTTCCTTAGTTCTTGTAGCAGATCATAACAGATACGAGCTTTTGTTTTTTTTGCTCAGCAGTGGTTTTCGTCTTGGAACTCTGCCATGCATGCCATTTTTGCCCAGTCTCCTTCTTATGGTGGAGTCATGAACACTGATCTTAACTGAGGCAAGTGAAGCCTGCAGTTCTTTGGATGTTGTTGTGGGGTCTTTTGTGACCTCTTGGATAAGTGGTCGCTGCGTTCTTGGGGTAATTTTGGTCAGCCTGCCATTCCTGGGAAGGTTCACCATTGTTCCATGTTTTTGTCATTTGTGGATAATGGCTCTCACTGTAGTCTGCTGGAGTCCGAAAGCTTTAGAAATAGCTTTATAACCTTTTCCAGACTGATAGATCTCAATTACTTTGGTTCTCATTTGTTCCTGAATTTCTTTGGATCACAGAATGATGTCTAGCTTTGGAGGATCTTTTGGTCTACTTCGCTTTGTCTGGTAGGTCCTATTTAAGTAATTTCTTGATTGAGAACAGGTGCAGCAGTAATCAGGCCTGCGTGTGGCAAGGGAAATTGAACTCAGCTTCCCAAAGATTTGATAAAGCACAGTTACTTTATGTTTTAGGGGGCAATCACTTTTTCACACAGGGCCCTGTAGGTTTGGATTTCTCTTTACCTCAATAATAAAGACCTTCATTTAAAAACTGCATTTTGTGTTTACTTGTGTCATCTTTGTCTAATATTTTAATTTGTTTTGTGATCTGAAACATTTAAGTGTGACAAACATGCAAAAGAATACGAAATCAGGAAGGGGGCAAACACTTCTTCACACCACTGTATAAACAGTACCGGTCAATAATTTGGACACACCTGCTCATGCAATGTATTTCCTTATTCTTGTAATGTGAACATTGACAATTCAGACTTAAGGCTGCAAAAACATGAAGACACACATATGGAACCAAGGAGTAAAGCATTCTTATAGTACCCCCTTTTACGCTGATGACAGCTTCACACTTTCTTAATATTTTCTCAAGCAGCTTCATCAGGTAGACCCATAGAGTAGAACGGCTTCCAATGAACAAGTATGCCTTGTTAACAACTCATTTGTGGAATCACTGACCTTCAGAAAGTGTTTGTGTTCATCAGGTATGTTTTGCAGAGGCAGAGGCAGTATTGGTACACAGTTCCAAACAGTGCTGAGCCCTATTCCACAATTGTTCTCAGGCAGAACATAGCGAGAACCACTCAACTAATTAAATAGACATGACAGATCATCATTACTTAATGCATAAAGGTCAATGAATATTGCTAGAAACCTTGAAGGTATCTAGTGTAGTCATGAAAACTATCAATTGCTATTATGAAACTGGCTCTCATGAAGACCGTCCCAAGAAAGGAAAACCAAGAATAATCTACAGCTCTGGCAAGAATTAAGAGACCACTGCAAAATTTTCAGTTTCTCTGATTTTTCTCTTTATAAGTATATTTTTGAGTAAAATGTACATTGTTGTTTTAGTCTATAAACTAGTGACAACATGTCTCCAAAATTAAAAGCTAAAAATTTTGTATTTATTTGCAGCAAATGATAAAGTGTCAAAATACTGAAAAAGAAACAGTGCTTTCAGAGCTCAAATTTTTAACTCAGAAACAGTTCAGAAATCAATATTTGGTGGACTAACCATGATTTTTAATCACAGCTTTCATGCGTCTTGGCATGCTTTCCATTAGTCTTTCCATGCTTTCCAATAGAAAACTGTTCAGTGGTCTCTTAATTTTTTCCAGAGCTGTATGCAGCAGAGGATAAGTTCATCAGAGTTACCTGGCTCCAAAAATGCAAATTGTCAGTGTAGCGCCCCGAAGGTTCGGCCGCTACAGGGGTATTGCACCTCTGCCAGAGGTATGATATTCCACTCCCGGGTAAGGATGGAGTATGGACCAGGGCTCAGGTAGCTGCATACAGCACACACACCCCATTTCAGAGGGACAGTTCTTTAGAGGGAAGTATAAAAGGTGGGCACCATCTTAGATGCCGGAGAGAGAGAGAGAGTGAGAGCAGAGTCTGTTCTGTCAGAGGAGAAGACAGGGAGCAGAGGCTCTGTAGGAGGTCTGCTCAGGAGTGGGCCTAGAGAAAAGGCCGAGAAAGGAACAGGAGAAGAAGGAACAGGAGAAGAAGGAACAGAAAAGGAGGAGGAGAGATAGAGAAACAGAAGGGCTCAGGAACAAGAAGGTGGAAGGGACCCTAAGAACCCATGAGAATACCGGGTGAAGGGTCAGGCAGATTAAGGGTACCGGATCCCAAGTTGGTGGAGGAGAAACTACCCTCAGCCAAAGACCGGAGGTCGCGATCATTTATTGGTGCGACACCTCATCAAACCTGCTAGGAAGGCACCATATAGGACAGCGGGGAACGGGGCCCACGTTTACCCGCGCAGATCCGCGGCAGCTGGACAAAAGTGGGTCACTGGTGAGGCAGGCCAGAGAAAGGACAAAAGGGGGTCCTGAGCCAGACTTCTGAACTGCCTGGGAGTTGACCGAGCCCCACACCTGGTGGACGCAGCACGGCTCGGGCGGTCACTACCTGTACAGAAGTGACCCGGAGCACATGAAGTGTGAGTAAAAGACATTGGATTGCAGTACGTTGTCTGTGTACTTTATCGCTTCTCCAGCACTACCGGACCTGGGACTCCCTGCACCATCACCCCCATCATCCATTGCACAACCCTGGGGCTACACTCTTCCCGTGGGGAGTTAAACAACCTCAGCTGCGTACACCATCAGCCTCAGGGGATTACCTTGCAGCGGCGGTTTTTAATAACCGCAATCCACGGGTGGCGTAGTCGGACAACATGAACAGCACATAGCAGACTACCATTGGTCTGACCACCCTGAGCCACGGAACCGGGTCGCCACCACTACCCCCATCATCTTCCTGTTGCCCGGCTCCGGGTACCCCACGGCCCAGGGGGTAAGTCAGCTTTGGCGTAGTCGGCAGGATTCGTTACCGGCCCGCCACCAGCGGGTATTGCGTGCCTGAAAAGAGACTGTTTCACCGTGTTAAAAGATGGCACGCGCCCCAGAAGAACGAGCGCCATAATGTGCGCGCCAAAAGACCACAGGAAGCCACCTCCCATCGTGGGCAAGGTCCCAGAATGGCGCCAAAGAAGGAGCCCACCCCCAACAGCCATGAGCGCGGCTGAAGAGATGTCCATCAAGGTGGGGGGGCTGCCCCTGAAAGTGATTGTCACCAAGTCGCCCCAAGACCACCCCCAGTGGGGGTGAGAGGAGAAGAAAACTGTGGGGCAGGGCGCGGTCTGGATAAGTCTGGACGGACCGCACCCGGGAATGGAGGAAAGATTCAACCGCACCCATACCTTGGCCCGGAGCCTGCTGCAGGCTGAACCGCCATGCAGCCTAGCGGAGATCCTGGCGCAGCTCCCTAGAGATCCGGAGCGTGCACAAGCTACGCTGGAGGACCTGGATCGGAGGATGGTCTGGGCGCAGCGGGATGCGCTTGCCGGGTGGAGAGAAGAACTGGCCCGGCAGGCTGGAACCCGCCAGCGGCAGGCATCACCCGCACCCCTGAGTACGCCTGCCTCTGAGGACGGTGAAGGAGGAGTGAGGGCCGGAGACGGCGGCGCGGAGGGAGCCACGAGGACCAAGGCAAGTACAGGGGACGTTACCACCCCAGGCCCACCAGCTGCAAACCTGCCCCAGCCTCCTGTCGCAGAACCCGAAGCCCCACACACCGCACCTGTTGCCGCGCCACCACTGCTCCCAGCTAGGCCTCAAGCGGCGAGCGCCGCGGCCACGCCCCTTGACCCCGGGCGCCGTAAAGAGGGAAGCGTCACCGGCCTGGTCGCAAGGCCTAGTTAACCCGGGCGCCGTTACCCAACTAGCGCCCCCTTCCCGGACTGGGCCGCCATCGGGCACAACCAGCAGACCCCCGGCCTGGTCGCAAGGCCGAGTGACCCCGGGCTCTGCTCCCAAATCGAGGTCCTCCGCTATACCATCGCTGGGCGCGGACCTGTTTGCCCAGCACACCGGTCTAGCTGGACTGCCGCTGGAGTGGCCGGCCGAACTGACCAGCGGTCAGCCATGGAAGATCCAGCCCCCGCGCGAGCCCCTGATACCTGCTCCGGAGCCTGTAAGAGTCATCCTGCCACCACTAGAGGACGCCCAATTTGAGTGGGACCCCGCTGGTGAGAACTTAATGGGGTTCACTCAGGAGACCCGGGCGGACGCGGTCCGACGTCTAGAGGCTTGCCAACAGCAGCTGGTGACCTTTGAGCGGGAACGGCGAGAGAGACGCGTCAGAGAGGAGCGGCTCCAGGCCCACAGTGCCGAGCAGAATCGCAGGGCCCGTCAAGATCCCCGGGCCGCCCGCGGTCCCCGAGCCACCGGGACCGTGATAAAGTTCCACATGGAGAATGGCTAGGGCTTTATAAGAGATCCGGAAACCGTCGGCGACGTCTTTGTAACCCGCAGGGACGTCGAAAGCCATCTACCCGAGGGACACCATGGACGTGACCTCTACCCTGGTGATGTGGTCACCTTTACCTGACACGAGGGCGCAAAAGGACCGTACGCCCTCCATGTCCATCGGCTTACCGAGGAAGAACTGCAGCACTACGGCTACGAGGAAAGCCAAGAGGACCCGGACGGGTCTGAAGACTATCCCGAGGAAGGTGCGCAAGGAGGACATCGCCACAGAAAAATGGCAGCGCATAACTGTAAATAGTTACCCGTCGGGGTAAAGGAACTGTTTTTGGGACTGTTCCCATTTTGAAAATGTGGTCCCCATTGGGACAAATATTGAACTGTTACCTGTTTGAACGTTGCCCCTCATCCCTAACCTGGCTAAGGACTGAGAGCAGCCACCCCCTTTCCAACCGGCCGAGGACTGGGAACGGCCAATCCCCTGTAAATAGTTGCGCTTCCTAAAGCGCCCCCTACTGGTTTTATAACAAGACTGCAACGTCTACCTCGGGACAAAGAGTCCCTCATGTTTAAAAGTTTACTGAAGTTTTTGCACTTAAAAGAAGAATGAACACCTGGTCGCAAGTTGCACCGCGGCCAGGATCCAAGAATGTGTTTTGCTTAAAAATGTTTTATATGAATAAGTTTTATATGCTGCTAAATAAGAATGTGAAAGTTTTCTATAATGTTTATGTGACAAAAGAGTTCCGGTAGTATTAACAGTGACAAAGGAAAGTGTTTCCCATAAAGGGAATTGAACTGTCGTCCGATTCCTAATGTGAAAAGTTTTTGAAAAAAGTTTTGCATATCCTGTACTTAATTGTTTTTTTTTTGCTCTGTTCCAGCTCGAGGACTTGCTGTGGTTTACAGGGGGGAATGTAGCGCCCCGAGGGTTCAGCCGCTACAGGGGTATTGCACCTCTGCTAGAGGTGTGATATTCCACTCCCGGGTAAGGATGGAGTATGGACCAGGGCTCAGGTAGCTGCATACAGCACACACACCCCATTTCCGAGGGACAGTTCAACGGTGCTTCCATTAGACAGTAATGTAGGCACGACAGACCATGTCCCTGGCTGGAGTGGGGAGGGGGGAGGAAAACCCAGTGATGTAGGAGCAGGAGGAGACGGTTCTTGAGCGTAGGTAGGAGCCCATTGGTTGCTAGTCACCTGGGCTCATGCTTTAGAGGGAAGTATAAAAGGTGGGCACCATCTTAGATGCAGGAGAGAGAGAGAGTGAGAGCAGAGTCTGTTCAGTCAAAGGAGAAGATAGGGAGCAGAGGCTCTGTAGGAGCTCTGCTCAGGAGTGGGCCTAGAGAAAAGGGCGTGAAAGGAACAGGAGAAGAAGGAACAGGAGAAGAAGGAACAGAAAAGGAGGAGGAGAGATAGAGAAACAGAAGGGCTCAGGAACAAGAAGGTGGAAGGGACCCTAAGAACCCATGAGAATACCGGGTGAAGGGTCAGGCAGATTAAGGGTACCGGATCCCAAGTTTGTGGAGGAGAAACTACCCTCAGCCAAAGACTGGAGGTCGTGATCATTTATTGGTGCGACACCTCATCAAACCTGCTAGGAAGGCACCATATAGGACAACGGGGAACGGGGCCCACGTTTACCCGCGCAGATCCGCGGCAGCTGGACAAAAGTGGGTCACTGGTGAGGCCGGCCAGAGAAAGGACAAAAGGGGGTCCTGAGCCAGACTTCTGAACTGCCTGGGAGTTGACCGAGCTCCACACCTGGTGGACGCAGCACGGCTCGGGCGGTCACTACCTGTACAGAAGTGACCCGGAGCACATGAACTGTGAGTAAAAGACATTGGATTGCAGTACGTTGTCTGTGTACTTTCTTGCTTCTCCAGCACTACTGGTACTGGGACTCCCTGCACCATCACCCCCATCATCCATTGCACAACCCTGGGGCTACACTCTTCCCGTGGGGAGTTAAACAACCTCAGCTGCGTACACCATCAGCCTCAGGGGATTACCTTGCAGCGGCCGTTCATAATAACCGCAATCCACGGGTGGTGTAGTTGGACAACATGAACAGCACATAGCAGACTACCATTGGTCTGACCACCCTGAGCCACGGAACTGGCTCGCCACCACTACCCCCATCATCTTCCTGTTGCCCGGCTCCGGGTACCCCACGGCCCAGGGGGTGAGTCATCAGTTCCTCAGATAGCCCTCATAAGTGATGCACAGATATCAAGTAGCAGACACATCTCAACATCAACTGTCCAGAGGAGTCTGCGAGAATTTCTGTGAAGAAGCCACTACTGAGAACCACAAACTAGAAGATACCTGTTTGGGCCAAACAACACAAGGACTGAACCTTTAAATCAGTGGAAATATGTACTATTGTCTGGTGAGTCAAAATTTAAGATTTTTAGTACCAACCGCCATGTCTTTGTGAGACGCAGAAAAGGTGCCTACCTTGAAGCATGTAAGGGGATGTGTAATGGTGTGTGGGGGTTGGTTTGCTTGTGACACTGCTGGTGATTTCTTCCAAATTCAAGGCTCACTTACCCACCATGGTGACCACAGCATTCTGCATTGACATGCCATCTGGTTTGCACTTAGTGGGATTATTATTTCATAGAATCATAGAATCATAGAATGGTAGAGTTGGAAGGGACCTCCTGGGTCATCTGGTCCAACCCCCTGCTCAAAGCAGGATTCACTAGATCATCTCAGACAGATGTCTGTCCAGCCTCTGTTTGAAGACGTCCATTGAAGGGGAACTCACCACCTCTCGTGGCAGCCTGTTCCACTCATTAATCACCCTAACTGTCAAAAAGTTTTTTCTAATATCTAATCTGTGTCTCCTCCCATTTAGTTTCATCCCATTGCTTCTAGTCTTTCCTTGTGCAAATGAGAATAAAGATGATCCTTCTACAATGTGACAGTCCTTGACATATTTGTAGACAGCTATTAAGTCTCCTCTCAGTCTTCTTTTTTGCAAGCTAAACATTCCCAAATCCTGCAACCGTTCCTCATAGGACATGGTTTGCAGACCAGTCACCATTCTTGCTCCAGTTTGTCTATGTCTTTTTTAAAATGTGGTGCCCAAAACTGTACACAGTATTCCAGATGAGGTCTGACCAAAGCGGAGTAAAGACCGATAATGACTTCACGTGATCTAGACTGTATGCTTCTGTTAATACATCCCAGAATTGTATTTGCCTTTTTTGCTGCTGCATCACACTGTTGACTCATGTTCAGTCTATGATCTATTAGTATACCTAAGTCTTTTTCACATGTACTGTTGCTTAGCTCTATTCCTCCCATTCTGTATATGCTTTTTTCATTTTTATTGCCCAGATGTAGTACTTTGCATTTTTCCCTGTTAAAAACCATTCTGTTGGTTGCTGCCCACTGCTCCAGTTTATTTAGGTCTTTTTGAATCCTCTCTCTCTCTTCTCTAGTATTAGCTAGCCCTCCTAGCTTTGTGTCATCAGCAAATTTAATCAGTTTACCCTCAATTCCTTCATCTAAATCATTGATAAAGATGTTGAACAATACAGGTCCCAGGACGGAGCCCTGTGGTACCCCACTTGAGACATTAATCCAGCTGGATGTGAAGCCATTTACAACCACCCTTTGAGTCCGATCACTAAGCCAGTTATGAATCCACCTAACAGTTGCCTGGTCCATTGCATACTTGGTCATTTTTTCAATAAGGATGGTGTGAGATACTTTGTCAAATGCTTTGCTGAAGTCAAGATATACTATATCTACAGCATTTCCCTGATCCACCCAGTCAGTGATTCTGTCATAGAAGGAAATTAAGTTAGTCTGACATGACTTGTTAGTTACAAACCCATGCTGACTCTGGTTAATCACTTCATTCTTATCCATGTACTTACATGCATGTTGTTTAATAATTTGTTCAAAGATCTTTCCTGGTATAGAAGTCAGACTCACCGGCCTATAGTTCCCTGGGTCCACCTTCTTCCCCTTTTTGAAGATAGGAACAACATTTGCTCTTCTCCAGTCTTCTGGGACTTCTCCTGTTCTCCAAGAATTTTCAAAGATTATGGAGAGTGGTTCTAAAATTTCTTCTACGATCTCCTTCAGTACTCTGGGGTGTAATTCATCTGGACCTGGAGACTTGAACTCATTTATGTTAGCTAAATATTCCCTCACAATCTTTCTGTTTACAGATAACTTGGATTCCTCTATTCCTTTAAAAGGACAGTGAAGATCAGTTGATGTTACATTTTCTTTCTGAGAGAAAACAGATGCAAAATAGGAATTAAAAAGTTCGGCCTTCTCAACATCCTCTCTTACCATTTCTCCATTTTCATCCTGTAAAAATCCTATAGCATCTTTGACTTTTCTTTTACTTTTGACATACCCCCAAAATCCTTTTTTATTGCTTTTGACATCTCTTGCAAGCCTTAATTCATTGTCAGCTTTAGCTAACCTGATACGTGCCCTACAGGATCTGCAGACTGCATTATAATCTTCTTTAGATATGCCTCCCTCTTTCCATTTAATAAACATTTCTTTCTTTCTTTTTAGCATGTGTTTAAGTTCTGTGTTCATCCATCCTGGTTTGCTTAAATGCTTCCCATTCTTCCTACTTTTCGGGATTGTTAACGATTGTGCTTTGAGAATCTCATTTTTAAAAATTTCCCATCCTTCCTGGACATTTTTGTCCTTAAGGACATCCAGCCATTGGATCCCTCCTATTCTCTTTCTGAGTCTCTTAAAATCTGCCTTTCTAAAATCTAACCTTGAAGTTTGAGTCTTCACATGTCTTCCTCCTCTAGTTATCCAAAATTCTATAATAGCATGATCGCTGCCTCCTAGGGTCCCAGCCACCTTTACCTCCTCAACCCCATTTCCTCCCTGTTTATAAGGATTAGATCCAAAGTAGCAGATCCCCTTGTTTTCTCCCCTACCTTTTGGAAGATAAAGTTGTCAGCAAGAGAGGATAAGAATTTGCTTGACCTATTTGTCTTGCAATAGGACAATTACTCAAAACCCACCGACACGTTATGTAAGGGCTGTGTGAGCAAGAAGAAGAGAGACAATGTGGTACACCAGATGACATGATCTCCTCCATCACCCAATCCCAAACCAATTGAGAAGGTTTCGGATGAGTTGGATGTAGAGTGAAGACAATTGGACTGTTGGAAGCTGTTGGAAACCTTCAAAACTGTTGGAAGCCATTCAAGGAGATGACCTGATGAAGCTTCTTCAGAGCGTGCCAATGTGAATGCTATCATCAGAGTAAAACAGGGCATCCTATGAAGATTCTAAGGTTCAACACATATTTTTTATTTGTTTCACACGTTTATTTACTACGTGTTTCCATATGTGTACCTTTGTGGTTTTACTGCCTTCATTCTCAATTTACAATGTGTGCATTCCAAAAAGAAGAAGGAAAACCATTGAATTGCATTGTATAGGAGTCATCTTAACTTCCATATAGTACAAAAGTTCAAAGTGACACTTGCCCAGATATTAGACACCAAAGACATCATTATTTCTTTCTTTTTTGTTTCTTTTGAAATGTTGCACACAGAGCAACCACCTCTCTGCTTCCTTGCTTCCCCTCTCCCTCCGTGTCCCCCTCCCTTCCTTCCTTCCTTCTCTCTCTTCTCCTTCTTTCCTCCTTACTTCCCCCATATAATTTCTAAAACTCCTTGATTTCCACATAGTTACAAAACCAACACAAACCTATAAAGCTTAAGAACGGCCATGACTCAGGGCCTCAGCTTCAATAATGCTTTTTCCTGGTTTGATTGCTACAAAACATCTATATTCCTCTACATAGGAACATTATTCCTGCCTAGCGTTAGCCGATTGTGTAATTTCTCAAAATGTGCTCCACCTGACAATATCCTTCCCGAACAAAGGCCCTAAGGTAAGGCAGCACAGAAATGAAAGCAATGTCTTTGTTATCGGGGCATCAGAGACTTGTAATGGATGGGATGTGAGATCGGGCTGCGGGGCCATACTTTATACTACACACCTACCTTCTCAAGGGAGATTAGAGGCCTGTGAAAACTTTCCTGGCATCTCGTATTATTCTCTGATATTAGGGATATTTGTGAATTGTGTTATCTTGTTTATTTTCTGATTTGTACAAAAGTTTTTGTGGTTGAATAACTTGACTTAAATAGTTAAAATGGAAAATATTGGGTTTGGGTAAGTCTAGCTCACATTTATGATTTTTTTTGGAGGCATGGCATTATGCAAAATATTTGCTGACCAGGCCAATGCTCCTATAGTATTAGATTAATACACAGGTGGTGGACTTATGTCACCGCCAACAAAATGCATCCGCACACTGCAATTAATGAGCAATTAATAATTCCAAATATTGCACACATAAGGGTGCACAGTCCGGGGGGCGGCCACATCCCACAATGCAAAAAATATACGGACAACTCCAGCACTTCAATAGTAATTAATTTAATACCATGGGGTACTGGTGTTATCCATATATTCTGTGCATTGTACATTCGGAGAGTGGCTGCCCCTTGGACTGTGCACCCTTTAATACCCATCTTTACCTAAGCTAAGTCTTGATTCTATCTCTTCTCCAGTTTATTTGAGTCCTGATTAAGCACGTAGAGAGGTGAGTCATTGCAGTTAGGGTCGATCGATGAGACACACCTTGTTGATGGTTGTTGGCTTTTATACTGTTAAAAACAGCTAGAAGGGTTGACCCTTTTAGAAAATCTTTGTCCCGGGCTGCAGTTTGCTAGAAAAAAATAAACCGCACTTTACTTGCCACCCCCAAGGTCCAGCGCTAAGTCACTGGCAGTCTGTCAAAAGGGCAGAGCCGCTGAGCTCACTGAGTTTGCCACACTGAAAACGTGACATCAGCGCCAAAGCCAATTGCTGCGACAGGGGAACATTGGCGGAAACCAGTGGATGGTTATGTTTTTTACGTGTGTAGTAATGGTGAAACTTCTGTATTTATTAATTGCAATCTGCTGATGTATTTTGTTGGTATATATGAGAAATCGCACTATACTGGATACCTTCTGCTAAAACTAATAATATTAGTGCAAATGGAGCAGAGAGCTGCTCGACCAATCATCTGACTGACAGAGAAGATTAGTGTTCACTCTCTAGTTCGTTGTTTGTTCTGGTAGATTGGGCTCACAGCCGTTCTCTTCCAGTCATCGGGGTGGTGTAGGAAGCGATTACAGACATCGCTTTTATCACTCCCCGGCACTTTGATTGACAGCCTGCTCTGCACACACAATGCACACACTGAGCAGGTGTAATGCAGGTGCCGGAATGCAACACACAGAGACACAAGGCGAGTTCAGTCAGAGATGAATATAAACAGTTTATATATAGATATAACAGGTATTCTAAACAAGGGAATGGCAACAGGGGTAATGAACGGTAATTTAAAATATTAATAAAATGTGAAGTCTCTCAATGCAGTGTGGTGCACCCAATCATGGGAATCACCACATCAGTTCTTTAACTCTGTATATGGCCCTAGCGGGGGTCACCGGTTATTCCCACTAAGCCGAAAGTCTTTTCCGGACAAAGTCAATTAAATTCCGTTTAGCTTCTTCCGCCCCAATCGTTCCCCTCCCAACCTGAGTACCTAAACCCAACTGGCCCCAGTACCGTGAGTGAACAGTAGAAGTGACAGCCCTATGCAGCTCCTCTGCTTTCACTGGCGTGACTTTCCTGTCGCAACCGTCTCCCAACTCCTCTCTTCCTGGCCGTTGGAGGCAGTCTCTCAAGCCGTGGATAGGGGGGTCCAGACCTTGTCTGTCGGTGGGCGACGTCAGGTTCCGCTAACTCACTCAGCACCACAAGCAGGTTCCGACTCTCCTCAGTAGGCACAGCACTCGGGGCACATCTGTTAGGGATCTAGAAGTCATCCACCGGTGTCCGGCTGTGGCACCTCGCAGGTCTCTGGCTTAGGCCTGCCACATGGGGCTTCTCAGCACATAGGGAGCACGTCTGCTCCTCTCTGCTGCTTGGCACCAAAACCACCTCAGGCTTGGCGCGCTGGCCTCTTATACCCAGGAACTCCTTCCTGGAAGTCACCTGACTGAGTCCAGCATCTAAATCTGCTCCCCCTTCAACTTCCCTTGCACATCTTGGTTCCTCTTGACTGTGCCTGATGAGCAGATGGCAATCTCTCTTTGAAGCATCCTGTAAGAATTCTCTTAAAGGCTCTCTTGCCTCTACTACAGTCCTCCCTCCTTTTCGTTTGCCAGTCCTCGGGTGAGTGGATTTCTTGCGGGATTGATGTCTCTTTCCAGGCAGTGAAAGTTCAGACAGGAGTTGGGCACACTCCTCCGTTTTCTGTTGGATCTGAGACCAGATAAACTCTTCTTGAGCATACCGGTTAAGAGGAATTCCGGCATTAGCCCGCTCAGTTCTGTGGGGCTCCTCCTGCGGAGGTGACGCCGGGATATCCGATGAATCAACCACTGGGGATTGCAAGTCACTTCCTGATTCATCCTGGGTCCCACTCGGGGTTGGCATCGACGGTTCTGACGGGCCCAACTGCATTATGGCCCATCCTTCTTCATCCCCCAAGATTCCTGTATGTGACACTTCAGCCAATTTGTTTGAAGGCCCAACTCGATTACAGGCCTCTGCTTCAGAGGAGCAAGGTCACAGCATATTGCGGTGCAACCCCCTGGATGTCGCGGCCTCATGCCCTTCGGGCCTAAACTCGTAGACTGGGTTGTCTGGGTCAATCTTCTTCACTAGCCAATATGGTATCGCCTCCCAACGATGGTCCAGTTTACTCCCAAATCGTTTGACCCTTACCAGCACACGGTCTTCTGGCTGGAGTGAGCCACCGAGGTCGGCGGCCGATCTGCATGCTCTACTTCCTGAAACTTCTGCGCAACCAATCTTCTCACTGTATGAAGCCGGCTCTTGTGTTCTCGAATCCAGGTACTCGGGCTACTGCCCGGGCCGGAGTCTTCTGAGTCTAGCTCTAGTTCAGTAATTTCTCGCCCACTCCTTCCAAACAGCAACATGTAAGGGGTGTAGCCAGTAGTCGCATGAACTCGATTATTATACACCCCCACCAGCTCGGACACGAATTCGGGCCACTTCATCTTTTTGTCCGCTTCCAGCATTCGCAACATTTGCAACAGGGTTCGGTTGAAGCGCTCGCATGCGCCGTTCCCTTGAGAGTGGTAGGGCGTTGTTCGGGATCGGTCCATCGCATAGATTCCGTATAGTTCATCCGTCACTCGTCCTTGGAAGCAGGCTCCCTGGTCAGAATGTATTCGCTTCGGGCACCCATAAATCCGGATGAAATCCTGACAGATGGCCTTAGCTGCGGATTCTGCTGTCTGGTCTCGAGTAGGTGTCACCACTGCGAACTTGGTGAAGTGATCAGTCATTACCAAACAGTGTCCGTAACCATAGTGGGAAGTTCCAATCATCAGGTAGTCAATCATCAGGACTTCCAAGGGTGCAGAAGTTCGGATGGTCTGAATGGGAGCTCTTTGTCTCGGGGGCTTATTCAACCCACACTGGCAACATGTTCGGCAGACCCCTTCGACTTCTTGCCGCAGTTGAGGCCAATACACTAGCCGTTGTAACCATCAAAAGGTCTTCTCCACACCGAAGTGAGCACCTCTTCTATGAGCTTCCTGGGCTAGCTGCGTTACCAGCACTTCTGGAACTACTACTTGCCAGGTAACATCAAACTCTCAAGGTAGCTGGATCCTTCGGCATAGAAAGCCATCCTTCAGGAAGAGCTTCTCCCACTGGCCTAGGATTTGTAGGGTAGTTGGAAGTGAAGCGGCCCAGGCTTCCTGGTCTGGTCTTTGAACCAGGGTGACCCATTCTCTCAGCTTTGCCAGCTCTGGGTCAGATTGTTGCAGATGTATCCACTCATCTCTTGAGCGGCCCAGAATTTGAGTGGGCCTCGGCTCCTCTCTGGTCTCATGGGTGTCGATCACGGCCGCGGCGAACTGGCTGAAATCCGGAATCTCGTCGCCTTCGACCTCCTCATCTCTGTCCCTCTTCGGACCCGTCTGAGTGACCCGGGACAGGGCACCTGCATGAGTGTTCAGGGCCTTGCACCGATAGGCGATTTTATACTGGTATTTGGACATCCTTGCGACCCACTGCTGCTCTAACGCGCCCAACTTGGCGTTCTCCAAGTGGGCCAAAGGGTTGTTATCTGTCCGCACTTGTACTTCTGACCCCGACACGTACTCAGCAAATTTCTCAGTTACTGGTCCACACCAGTGCCAGTAGCAGCAGCTTGAACGAACTGTAGTTGTCTGGATTCTTCTCCGTATCTAGGAGCGACCTGCTGGCATACGCAATCATCCGCTCTTTTCCTCCTTGCACTTGAGCCAGCACTGATCCATGTCCATGCAAGCTTCTGTCAGTGTACAACACGAAAGGCTGCGAAAAGTCAGCGTAGGCCATTTTCAATGCTCGGAACGCCTCTTCTTGTCGTGGGCGCCACTGAAGGGGCTGCCGCTTGGCTCACTCAGCCGTTCCTCTCAGCAATTGATTGAGCGGGACTGCAATCTTAGCGAAGTTTTTAATGAATCTGCGGTAGTATCCAGCGAGCCCCAGGAATGCCCTCAGTTCTCTTAGATTGGCACGTGTGGGCCACTTCTGCATGGCAGCTACTTTCTCCGCAGTGGGGTGCACTCCCGCACTGGACACAGTGTGCCCCAGATATTCAATTTCTCACTTGAAGAGACGACACTTACGAGGCTTAATTTTCAGGTCGTGCCTCTGAAGCCGTTCTAACACTTGTTCCAGTCGGCAGAGATGATCTTCAAACGTAGCAGAATAGATAATTATATTGTCCAGATATATTAAAGTGGCTTCAAAGTTGAGGTCCCCCAAGCATCTCTCCATCAGTCTTTGGAAGGTCCCCAGGGCATTTGTTACCCCGAACGGCATCCGATTGAACTCAAACAAGCCCATAGGGATGACAAAAGCTGTCTTCGGACGATCCTTCTCAGCTACTGGGACCTGCCAATAGCCACTGGCCAGGTCGAGGGAAGAGAAGAACTTGGCGCTTCCTAGTGCAGATAGAGACTCTTCTATTCGGGGGAGTGGATAGGAGTCCCGCACTGTACATGCATTCAGCTTCCGATAGTCTACACAAAATCTCAGGGTACCATCCTTCTTCCAGACCAGCATGATAGGAGCTGCTGAAGGACTCTGACTTTCACGGATCACGCCGTTCCACAACTTGTGGGCCAACAGTTCTTTCACCTCCTGGTACATTTGAGGTGGGATCTGCCGATATCTCTCTCTAATGGGAGCAGTATTTCCGGTGGGTATTTCGTGCTGAATGTCCCTAGTGCACCCCGAAATCGTCTTCATGTTGTGCAAACACTCCCTGATACTGCTGTAGAAGTTGTTCAATCTGTCTGACTTGTCCAGCAGAAAACTCAGTAAGATTAGCCTCCATTTTCTCCAAGAGATGGTGCCCAGCCAACGGTTCTCTTCCATTCTCTTGGCTGTTGAGGGACACCTTTAGGGTCCATCGCTCTCCTTCCACAGGTGCCAGCCCTATAGCGTCAGCTCTCGTAAGGGCCTCTGGTTCAGTTCTGCCCCCATCCTTATGCAGCCTGATGAGACCAAGACTTTTTTGGTCGAGGTTGATGCTTCTTCGGTGGGGGTCGGTGCGGTTTTGTCTCAGGAGAACAAGGATGGGGTTCAACCCGGTGCTTTTTTTTTCGAAATAATTTTCTGAAACCGAACTTAATTACGATGTTGGTAATCGGGAATTGCTGGCTATCAAACTCGCATTTGAACATTGGCGTCATTTCTTGGAAGGTGCTAAATTTCCCATTCAGGTTTTCACTGATCATAAGTATTTGATCTATCTAGATGCCGCCAAGCACTTGAATGCCCGTCAGGCTAGGTGGGCACTGTTTTTTTCGCGGTTTAATTTTTCTGTTACTTACATCCCGGGTACTAAGAATGTTAAAGCTGATGCTTTATCTCGCAGCTTTTCTCCCATGGTTGGTACCGAAGAGGAGGAGAGCATTTTATAGGAAGGAGTTGTGATAGCAGCATTGGACTCCGTTTTGGAAGATGGGATTCAGAAAGCCCAGGAGGATGCCCCATCTAACACTCCCCATGGGAGGTTGTTTGTACCTAGAACCTTTAGGAGAGAGTTGTTTGTGGAGTATCATGAGTCTCGGTTGGCAGGTCATCCAGGAATTTCTGAGACTAAGAGACTGGTAGGTCGCAGTTTTTGGTGGCCTGGGTGGCAGAAGGAAATCATTACATGGGTGCGTCAATGTACTGGGTGTGGTAGATCAAAGGCTTCACATGCTCCTGCTGCGGGGTTGCTTTGCCCTCTGGAGGTTCCTAGTGCACCTTGGACGCATCTTGCAATGGATTTTATTACTGACCTTCCTGTGTCCGAGGGTTTCACTGTCATCTGGGTGGTCGTGGACCGTTTTAGCAAGATGTGTCACTTGGTTCCTTTCATTAAACTACCCTGCGCTAAGACACTCGCTAAGGCTTTTGTCAAGGAAATTGTCAGACTCCATGGCGTTCCCACCGACATTGTTTCTGATAGGGGACCTCAGTTTGTGGCTCGTTTTTGGGTGGCCTTTTGTGACAGATTGGGAGTTCATTTGTCATTTTCATCTGGGTATCATCCTGAGTCTAATGGACAGACAGAAAGAAAGAACCAGGATGTTGAGCAGTTTTTGCGTTGTTTTGTGGCAGACAATCAAGATGGGTGGTCTGAGTTTCTGCCACTTGCTGAATTTGCTCTTAACAACCATACATCCTCTTCTGCTGGGTGTTCTCTGTTTTTTTGTTGTACTTGGAGACATCCGTCGTTTGGTTCGTTCTTCAAATTGGTGTCAGCTGTGCCGGAGGAGGAGAATTTTTCCGGTGATTTGGAGAGAGTTTGTACTGATGTACGTTGTAACCTTCAAGAGGATAACAAAAAGTCTAAGAAGTATTTTAACAGGAAACGTCAAGAGGTTTTGTTTAGTGTTGGTGACATGGTTTGGTTGTCCTCAAAGAATCTGCGGTTGAGGATTCCTTCTAAGAAATTGGGTCCGAAGTTTGTGGGACCATTTAAGGTGCTTCAGGTGGTTAACCAGTCTGCTGTTAGGTTGGAGGTTCCCTCCTCCTGGAAGATTAATCCGGTGTTTCATGTTTCCTTGTTGAAAAAAGCTGATGTATTGGATAGGGATGCCACTGTCACAGTTCCTCCGGTGGTGGAAGACGGTGAATATGAAATTTCTGGTATCCTGAATTCCAGAAGGCATAGAGGGAGATTGCAGTATCTCGTCGCTTGGAAAGGTTTCGGTCCTGAGGATAACTCCTGGGTAAGGGCAGATGATGTCGCTGCTCCTAGACTTATCAGAGCGTTTCACAGGAGGTTTCCTGATAGGCCAGGGCCTGGAGGATCCGGAGGATCCTCATAGAAGAGGGGGTACTGTTAGAACCCTCCTGTTAGTTTTTTTCTATTTTGTGGTCACGTGACCTGCTGTCTATTTATTCTAGCTCCGCCCTTCTGGCTTTGCTGGACTTCAGTGTTTCTTTGACTCTTAATCTAGCCAGGTGCTTTGTACCTATCTCTATAGTTTGCTTGGTCCTTGGACCTCTAAGTAATTTTGTCTGTTTGTCTTTTTGCTCCGCTACAACTTCTGCTAGGAGGTGTCCAATTTTGTCCCAGTCCTTAGTACTTTTAGGGACCCCTCCCTTATATCTATAGGTCTGCGTTCAAACTAGCTGAGGACGAAGGCGGGTCTGTTCACAAGGAACAGGTTGCCCGCTGCATCATAGGGAATCAGCTTAGTCCTATTGTAGGGACAGTTTTCCTATCTTTCCTTAGTTCTTGTAGCAGATCATAACAGATACGAGCTTTTGTTTTTTTTGCTCAGCAGTGGTTTTCGTCTTGGAACTCTGCCATGCATGCCATTTTTGCCCAGTCTCCTTCTTATGGTGGAGTCATGAACACTGATCTTAACTGAGGCAAGTGAAGCCTGCAGTTCTTTGGATGTTGTTGTGGGGTCTTTTGTGACCTCTTGGATAAGTGGTCGCTGCGTTCTTGGGGTAATTTTGGTCAGCCTGCCATTCCTGGGAAGGTTCACCATTGTTCCATGTTTTTGTCATTTGTGGATAATGGCTCTCACTGTAGTCTGCTGGAGTCCGAAAGCTTTAGAAATAGCTTTATAACCTTTTCCAGACTGATAGATCTCAATTACTTTGGTTCTCATTTGTTCCTGAATTTCTTTGGATCACAGAATGATGTCTAGCTTTGGAGGATCTTTTGGTCTACTTCGCTTTGTCTGGTAGGTCCTATTTAAGTAATTTCTTGATTGAGAACAGGTGCAGCAGTAATCAGGCCTGCGTGTGGCAAGGGAAATTGAACTCAGCTTCCCAAAGATTTGATAAAGCACAGTTACTTTATGTTTTAGGGGGCAATCACTTTTTCACACAGGGCCCTGTAGGTTTGGATTTCTCTTTACCTCAATAATAAAGACCTTCATTTAAAAACTGCATTTTGTGTTTACTTGTGTCATCTTTGTCTAATATTTTAATTTGTTTTGTGATCTGAAACATTTAAGTGTGACAAACATGCAAAAGAATACGAAATCAGGAAGGGGGCAAACACTTCTTCACACCACTGTATAAACAGTACCGGTCAATAATTTGGACACACCTGCTCATGCAATGTATTTCCTTATTCTTGTAATGTGAACATTGACAATTCAGACTTAAGGCTGCAAAAACATGAAGACACACATATGGAACCAAGGAGTAAAGCATTCTTATAGTACCCCCTTTTACGCTGATGACAGCTTCACACTTTCTTAATATTTTCTCAAGCAGCTTCATCAGGTAGACCCATAGAGTAGAACGGCTTCCAATGAACAAGTATGCCTTGTTAACAACTCATTTGTGGAATCACTGACCTTCAGAAAGTGTTTGTGTTCATCAGGTATGTTTTGCAGAGGCAGAGGCAGTATTGGTACACAGTTCCAAACAGTGCTGAGCCCTATTCCACAATTGTTCTCAGGCAGAACATAGCGAGAACCACTCAACTAATTAAATAGACATGACAGATCATCATTACTTAATACATAAAGGTCAATGAATATTGCTAGAAACCTTGAAGGTATCTAGTGTAGTCATGAAAACTATCAATTGCTATTATGAAACTGGCTCTCATGAAGACCGTCCCAAGAAAGGAAAACCAAGAATAATCTACAGCTCTGGCAAGAATTAAGAGACCACTGCAAAATTTTCAGTTTCTCTGATTTTTCTCTTTATAAGTATATTTTTGAGTAAAATGTACATTGTTGTTTTAGTCTATAAACTAGTGACAACATGTCTCCAAAATTAAAAGCTAAAAATTTTGTATTTATTTGCAGCAAATGATAAAGTGTCAAAATACTGAAAAAGAAACAGTGCTTTCAGAGCTCAAATTTTTAACTCAGAAACAGTTCAGAAATCAATATTTGGTGGACTAACCATGATTTTTAATCACAGCTTTCATGCGTCTTGGCATGCTTTCCATTAGTCTTTCCATGCTTTCCAATAGAAAACTGTTCAGTGGTCTCTTAATTTTTTCCAGAGCTGTATGCAGCAGAGGATAAGTTCATCAGAGTTACCTGGCTCCAAAAATGCAAATTGTCAGTGTAGCGCCCCGAAGGTTCGGCCGCTACAGGGGTATTGCACCTCTGCCAGAGGTATGATATTCCACTCCCGGGTAAGGATGGAGTATGGACCAGGGCTCAGGTAGCTGCATACAGCACACACACCCCATTTCAGAGGGACAGTTCTTTAGAGGGAAGTATAAAAGGTGGGCACCATCTTAGATGCCGGAGAGAGAGAGAGAGTGAGAGCAGAGTCTGTTCTGTCAGAGGAGAAGACAGGGAGCAGAGGCTCTGTAGGAGGTCTGCTCAGGAGTGGGCCTAGAGAAAAGGCCGAGAAAGGAACAGGAGAAGAAGGAACAGGAGAAGAAGGAACAGAAAAGGAGGAGGAGAGATAGAGAAACAGAAGGGCTCAGGAACAAGAAGGTGGAAGGGACCCTAAGAACCCATGAGAATACCGGGTGAAGGGTCAGGCAGATTAAGGGTACCGGATCCCAAGTTTGTGGAGGAGAAACTACCCTCAGCCAAAGACTGGAGGTCGTGATCATTTATTGGTGCGACACCTCATCAAACCTGCTAGGAAGGCACCATATAGGACAACGGGGAACGGGGCCCACGTTTACCCGCGCAGATCCGCAGCTGGACAAAAGTGGGTCACTGGTGAGGCCGGCCAGAGAAAGGACAAAAGGGGGTCCTGAGCCAGACTTCTGAACTGCCTGGGAGTTGACCGAGCTCCACACCTGGTGGACGCAGCACGGCTCGGGCGGTCACTACCTGTACAGAAGTGACCCGGAGCACATGAACTGTGAGTAAAAGACATTGGATTGCAGTACGTTGTCTGTGTACTTTCTTGCTTCTCCAGCACTACTGGTACTGGGACTCCCTGCACCATCACCCCCATCATCCATTGCACAACCCTGGGGCTACACTCTTCCCGTGGGGAGTTAAACAACCTCAGCTGCGTACACCATCAGCCTCAGGGGATTACCTTGCAGCGGCCGTTCATAATAACCGCAATCCACGGGTGGTGTAGTTGGACAACATGAACAGCACATAGCAGACTACCATTGGTCTGACCACCCTGAGCCACGGAACTGGCTCGCCACCACTACCCCCATCATCTTCCTGTTGCCCGGCTCCGGGTACCCCACGGCCCAGGGGGTGAGTCATCAGTTCCTCAGATAGCCCTCATAAGTGATGCACAGATATCAAGTAGCAGACACATCTCAACATCAACTGTCCAGAGGAGTCTGCGAGAATTTCTGTGAAGAAGCCACTACTGAGAACCACAAACTAGAAGATACCTGTTTGGGCCAAACAACACAAGGACTGAACCTTTAAATCAGTGGAAATATGTACTATTGTCTGGTGAGTCAAAATTTAAGATTTTTAGTACCAACCGCCATGTCTTTGTGAGACGCAGAAAAGGTGCCTACCTTGAAGCATGTAAGGGGATGTGTAATGGTGTGTGGGGGTTGGTTTGCTTGTGACACTGCTGGTGATTTCTTCCAAATTCAAGGCTCACTTACCCACCATGGTGACCACAGCATTCTGCATTGACATGCCATCTGGTTTGCACTTAGTGGGATTATTATTTCATAGAATCATAGAATCATAGAATGGTAGAGTTGGAAGGGACCTCCTGGGTCATCTGGTCCAACCCCCTGCTCAAAGCAGGATTCACTAGATCATCTCAGACAGATGTCTGTCCAGCCTCTGTTTGAAGACGTCCATTGAAGGGGAACTCACCACCTCTCGTGGCAGCCTGTTCCACTCATTAATCACCCTAACTGTCAAAAAGTTTTTTCTAATATCTAATCTGTGTCTCCTCCCATTTAGTTTCATCCCATTGCTTCTAGTCTTTCCTTGTGCAAATGAGAATAAAGATGATCCTTCTACAATGTGACAGTCCTTGACATATTTGTAGACAGCTATTAAGTCTCCTCTCAGTCTTCTTTTTTGCAAGCTAAACATTCCCAAATCCTGCAACCGTTCCTCATAGGACATGGTTTGCAGACCAGTCACCATTCTTGCTCCAGTTTGTCTATGTCTTTTTTAAAATGTGGTGCCCAAAACTGTACACAGTATTCCAGATGAGGTCTGACCAAAGCGGAGTAAAGACCGATAATGACTTCACGTGATCTAGACTGTATGCTTCTGTTAATACATCCCAGAATTGTATTTGCCTTTTTTGCTGCTGCATCACACTGTTGACTCATGTTCAGTCTATGATCTATTAGTATACCTAAGTCTTTTTCACATGTACTGTTGCTTAGCTCTATTCCTCCCATTCTGTATATGCTTTTTTCATTTTTATTGCCCAGATGTAGTACTTTGCATTTTTCCCTGTTAAAAACCATTCTGTTGGTTGCTGCCCACTGCTCCAGTTTATTTAGGTCTTTTTGAATCCTCTCTCTCTCTTCTCTAGTATTAGCTAGCCCTCCTAGCTTTGTGTCATCAGCAAATTTAATCAGTTTACCCTCAATTCCTTCATCTAAATCATTGATAAAGATGTTGAACAATACAGGTCCCAGGACGGAGCCCTGTGGTACCCCACTTGAGACATTAATCCAGCTGGATGTGAAGCCATTTACAACCACCCTTTGAGTCCGATCACTAAGCCAGTTATGAATCCACCTAACAGTTGCCTGGTCCATTGCATACTTGGTCATTTTTTCAATAAGGATGGTGTGAGATACTTTGTCAAATGCTTTGCTGAAGTCAAGATATACTATATCTACAGCATTTCCCTGATCCACCCAGTCAGTGATTCTGTCATAGAAGGAAATTAAGTTAGTCTGACATGACTTGTTAGTTACAAACCCATGCTGACTCTGGTTAATCACTTCATTCTTATCCATGTACTTACATGCATGTTGTTTAATAATTTGTTCAAAGATCTTTCCTGGTATAGAAGTCAGACTCACCGGCCTATAGTTCCCTGGGTCCACCTTCTTCCCCTTTTTGAAGATAGGAACAACATTTGCTCTTCTCCAGTCTTCTGGGACTTCTCCTGTTCTCCAAGAATTTTCAAAGATTATGGAGAGTGGTTCTAAAATTTCTTCTACGATCTCCTTCAGTACTCTGGGGTGTAATTCATCTGGACCTGGAGACTTGAACTCATTTATGTTAGCTAAATATTCCCTCACAATCTTTCTGTTTACAGATAACTTGGATTCCTCTATTCCTTTAAAAGGACAGTGAAGATCAGTTGATGTTACATTTTCTTTCTGAGAGAAAACAGATGCAAAATAGGAATTAAAAAGTTCGGCCTTCTCAACATCCTCTCTTACCATTTCTCCATTTTCATCCTGTAAAAATCCTATAGCATCTTTGACTTTTCTTTTACTTTTGACATACCCCCAAAATCCTTTTTTATTGCTTTTGACATCTCTTGCAAGCCTTAATTCATTGTCAGCTTTAGCTAACCTGATACGTGCCCTGCAGGATCTGCAGACTGCATTATAATCTTCTTTAGATATGCCTCCCTCTTTCCATTTAATAAACATTTCTTTCTTTCTTTTTAGCATGTGTTTAAGTTCTGTGTTCATCCATCCTGGTTTGCTTAAATGCTTCCCATTCTTCCTACTTTTCGGGATTGTTAACGATTGTGCTTTGAGAATCTCATTTTTAAAAATTTCCCATCCTTCCTGGACATTTTTGTCCTTAAGGACATCCAGCCATTGGATCCCTCCTATTCTCTTTCTGAGTCTCTTAAAATCTGCCTTTCTAAAATCTAACCTTGAAGTTTGAGTCTTCACATGTCTTCCTCCTCTAGTTATCCAAAATTCTATAATAGCATGATCGCTGCCTCCTAGGGTCCCAGCCACCTTTACCTCCTCAACCCCATTTCCTCCCTGTTTATAAGGATTAGATCCAAAGTAGCAGATCCCCTTGTTTTCTCCCCTACCTTTTGGAAGATAAAGTTGTCAGCAAGAGAGGATAAGAATTTGCTTGACCTATTTGTCTTGCAATAGGACAATTACTCAAAACCCACCGACACGTTATGTAAGGGCTGTGTGAGCAAGAAGAAGAGAGACAATGTGGTACACCAGATGACATGATCTCCTCCATCACCCAATCCCAAACCAATTGAGAAGGTTTCGGATGAGTTGGATGTAGAGTGAAGACAATTGGACTGTTGGAAGCTGTTGGAAACCTTCAAAACTGTTGGAAGCCATTCAAGGAGATGACCTGATGAAGCTTCTTCAGAGCGTGCCAATGTGAATGCTATCATCAGAGTAAAACAGGGCATCCTATGAAGATTCTAAGGTTCAACACATATTTTTTATTTGTTTCACACGTTTATTTACTACGTGTTTCCATATGTGTACCTTTGTGGTTTTACTGCCTTCATTCTCAATTTACAATGTGTGCATTCCAAAAAGAAGAAGGAAAACCATTGAATTGCATTGTATAGGAGTCATCTTAACTTCCATATAGTACAAAAGTTCAAAGTGACACTTGCCCAGATATTAGACACCAAAGACATCATTATTTCTTTCTTTTTTGTTTCTTTTGAAATGTTGCACACAGAGCAACCACCTCTCTGCTTCCTTGCTTCCCCTCTCCCTCCGTGTCCCCCTCCCTTCCTTCCTTCCTTCTCTCTCTTCTCCTTCTTTCCTCCTTACTTCCCCCATATAATTTCTAAAACTCCTTGATTTCCACATAGTTACAAAACCAACACAAACCTATAAAGCTTAAGAACGGCCATGACTCAGGGCCTCAGCTTCAATAATGCTTTTTCCTGGTTTGATTGCTACAAAACATCTATATTCCTCTACATAGGAACATTATTCCTGCCTAGCGTTAGCCGATTGTGTAATTTCTCAAAATGTGCTCCACCTGACAATATCCTTCCCGAACAAAGGCCCTAAGGTAAGGCAGCACAGAAATGAAAGCAATGTCTTTGTTATCGGGGCATCAGAGACTTGTAATGGATGGGATGTGAGATCGGGCTGCGGGGCCATACTTTATACTACACACCTACCTTCTCAAGGGAGATTAGAGGCCTGTGAAAACTTTCCTGGCATCTCGTATTATTCTCTGATATTAGGGATATTTGTGAATTGTGTTATCTTGTTTATTTTCTGATTTGTACAAAAGTTTTTGTGGTTGAATAACTTGACTTAAATAGTTAAAATGGAAAATATTGGGTTTGGGTAAGTCTAGCTCACATTTATGATTTTTTTTGGAGGCATGGCATTATGCAAAATATTTGCTGACCAGGCCAATGCTCCTATAGTATTAGATTAATACACAGGTGGTGGACTTATGTCACCGCCAACAAAATGCATCCGCACACTGCAATTAATGAGCAATTAATAATTCCAAATATTGCACACATAAGGGTGCACAGTCCGGGGGGCGGCCACATCCCACAATGCAAAAAATATACGGACAACTCCAGCACTTCAATAGTAATTAATTTAATACCATGGGGTACTGGTGTTATCCATATATTCTGTGCATTGTACATTCGGAGAGTGGCTGCCCCTTGGACTGTGCACCCTTTAATACCCATCTTTACCTAAGCTAAGTCTTGATTCTATCTCTTCTCCAGTTTATTTGAGTCCTGATTAAGCACGTAGAGAGGTGAGTCATTGCAGTTAGGGTCGATCGATGAGACACACCTTGTTGATGGTTGTTGGCTTTTATACTGTTAAAAACAGCTAGAAGGGTTGACCCTTTTAGAAAATCTTTGTCCCGGGCTGCAGTTTGCTAGAAAAAAATAAACCGCACTTTACTTGCCACCCCCAAGGTCCAGCGCTAAGTCACTGGCAGTCTGTCAAAAGGGCAGAGCCGCTGAGCTCACTGAGTTTGCCACACTGAAAACGTGACATCAGCGCCAAAGCCAATTGCTGCGACAGGGGAACATTGGCGGAAACCAGTGGATGGTTATGTTTTTTACGTGTGTAGTAATGGTGAAACTTCTGTATTTATTAATTGCAATCTGCTGATGTATTTTGTTGGTATATATGAGAAATCGCACTATACTGGATACCTTCTGCTAAAACTAATAATATTAGTGCAAATGGAGCAGAGAGCTGCTCGACCAATCATCTGACTGACAGAGAAGATTAGTGTTCACTCTCTAGTTCGTTGTTTGTTCTGGTAGATTGGGCTCACAGCCGTTCTCTTCCAGTCATCGGGGTGGTGTAGGAAGCGATTACAGACATCGCTTTTATCACTCCCCGGCACTTTGATTGACAGCCTGCTCTGCACACACAATGCACACACTGAGCAGGTGTAATGCAGGTGCCGGAATGCAACACACAGAGACACAAGGCGAGTTCAGTCAGAGATGAATATAAACAGTTTATATATAGATATAACAGGTATTCTAAACAAGGGAATGGCAACAGGGGTAATGAACGGTAATTTAAAATATTAATAAAATGTGAAGTCTCTCAATGCAGTGTGGTGCACCCAATCATGGGAATCACCACGTCAGTTCTTTAACTCTGTATATGGCCCTAGCGGGGGTCACCGGTTATTCCCGCTAAGCCGAAAGTCTTTTCCGGACAAAGTCAATTAAATTCCGTTTAGCTTCTTCCGCCCCAATCGTTCCCCTCCCAACCTGAGTACCTAAACCCAACTGGCCCCAGTACCGTGAGTGAACAGTAGAAGTGACAGCCCTATGCAGCTCCTCTGCTTTCACTGGCGTGACTTTCCTGTCGCAACCGTCTCCCAACTCCTCTCTTCCTGGCCGTTGGAGGCAGTCTCTCAAGCCGTGGATAGGGGGGTCCAGACCTTGTCTGTCGGTGGGCGACGTCAGGTTCCGCTAACTCACTCAGCACCACAAGCAGGTTCCGACTCTCCTCAGTAGGCACAGCACTCGGGGCACATCTGTTAGGGATCTAGAAGTCATCCACCGGTGTCCGGCTGTGGCACCTCGCAGGTCTCTGGCTTAGGCCTGCCACATGGGGCTTCTCAGCACATAGGGAGCACGTCTGCTCCTCTCTGCTGCTTGGCACCAAAACCACCTCAGGCTTGGCGCGCTGGCCTCTTATACCCAGGAACTCCTTCCTGGAAGTCACCTGACTGAGTCCAGCATCTAAATCTGCTCCCCCTTCAACTTCCCTTGCACATCTTGGTTCCTCTTGACTGTGCCTGATGAGCAGATGGCAATCTCTCTTTGAAGCATCCTGTAAGAATTCTCTTAAAGGCTCTCTTGCCTCTACTACAGTCCTCCCTCCTTTTCGTTTGCCAGTCCTCGGGTGAGTGGATTTCTTGCGGGATTGATGTCTCTTTCCAGGCAGTGAAAGTTCAGACAGGAGTTGGGCACACTCCTCCGTTTTCTGTTGGATCTGAGACCAGATAAACTCTTCTTGAGCATACCGGTTAAGAGGAATTCCGGCATTAGCCCGCTCAGTTCTGTGGGGCTCCTCCTGCGGAGGTGACGCCGGGATATCCGATGAATCAACCACTGGGGATTGCAAGTCACTTCCTGATTCATCCTGGGTCCCACTCGGGGTTGGCATCGACGGTTCTGACGGGCCCAACTGCATTATGGCCCATCCTTCTTCATCCCCCAAGATTCCTGTATGTGACACTTCAGCCAATTTGTTTGAAGGCCCAACTCGATTACAGGCCTCTGCTTCAGAGGAGCAAGGTCACAGCATATTGCGGTGCAACCCCCTGGATGTCGCGGCCTCATGCCCTTCGGGCCTAAACTCGTAGACTGGGTTGTCTGGGTCAATCTTCTTCACTAGCCAATATGGTATCGCCTCCCAACGATGGTCCAGTTTACTCCCAAATCGTTTGACCCTTACCAGCACACGGTCTTCTGGCTGGAGTGAGCCACCGAGGTCGGCGGCCGATCTGCATGCTCTACTTCCTGAAACTTCTGCGCAACCAATCTTCTCACTGTATGAAGCCGGCTCTTGTGTTCTCGAATCCAGGTACTCGGGCTACTGCCCGGGCCGGAGTCTTCTGAGTCTAGCTCTAGTTCAGTAATTTCTCGCCCACTCCTTCCAAACAGCAACATGTAAGGGGTGTAGCCAGTAGTCGCATGAACTCGATTATTATACACCCCCACCAGCTCGGACACGAATTCGGGCCACTTCATCTTTTTGTCCGCTTCCAGCATTCGCAACATTTGCAACAGGGTTCGGTTGAAGCGCTCGCATGCGCCGTTCCCTTGAGAGTGGTAGGGCGTTGTTCGGGATCGGTCCATCGCATAGATTCCGTATAGTTCATCCGTCACTCGTCCTTGGAAGCAGGCTCCCTGGTCAGAATGTATTCGCTTCGGGCACCCATAAATCCGGATGAAATCCTGACAGATGGCCTTAGCTGCGGATTCTGCTGTCTGGTCTCGAGTAGGTGTCACCACTGCGAACTTGGTGAAGTGATCAGTCATTACCAAACAGTGTCCGTAACCATAGTGGGAAGTTCCAATCATCAGGTAGTCAATCATCAGGACTTCCAAGGGTGCAGAAGTTCGGATGGTCTGAATGGGAGCTCTTTGTCTCGGGGGCTTATTCAACCCACACTGGCAACATGTTCGGCAGACCCCTTCGACTTCTTGCCGCAGTTGAGGCCAATACACTAGCCGTTGTAACCATCAAAAGGTCTTCTCCACACCGAAGTGAGCACCTCTTCTATGAGCTTCCTGGGCTAGCTGCGTTACCAGCACTTCTGGAACTACTACTTGCCAGGTAACATCAAACTCTCAAGGTAGCTGGATCCTTCGGCATAGAAAGCCATCCTTCAGGAAGAGCTTCTCCCACTGGCCTAGGATTTGTAGGGTAGTTGGAAGTGAAGCGGCCCAGGCTTCCTGGTCTGGTCTTTGAACCAGGGTGACCCATTCTCTCAGCTTTGCCAGCTCTGGGTCAGATTGTTGCAGATGTATCCACTCATCTCTTGAGCGGCCCAGAATTTGAGTGGGCCTCGGCTCCTCTCTGGTCTCATGGGTGTCGATCACGGCCGCGGCGAACTGGCTGAAATCCGGAATCTCGTCGCCTTCGACCTCCTCATCTCTGTCCCTCTTCGGACCCGTCTGAGTGACCCGGGACAGGGCACCTGCATGAGTGTTCAGGGCCTTGCACCGATAGGCGATTTTATACTGGTATTTGGACATCCTTGCGACCCACTGCTGCTCTAACGCGCCCAACTTGGCGTTCTCCAAGTGGGCCAAAGGGTTGTTATCTGTCCGCACTTGTACTTCTGACCCCGACACGTACTCAGCAAATTTCTCGGTTACTGGTCCACACCAGTGCCAGTAGCAGCAGCTTGAACGAACTGTAGTTGTCTGGATTCTTCTCCGTATCTAGGAGCGACCTGCTGGCATACGCAATCATCCGCTCTTTTCCTCCTTGCACTTGAGCCAGCACTGATCCATGTCCATGCAAGCTTCTGTCAGTGTACAACACGAAAGGCTGCGAAAAGTCAGCGTAGGCCATTTTCAATGCTCGGAACGCCTCTTCTTTTCGTGGGCGCCACTGAAGGGGCTGCCGCTTGGCTCACTCAGCCGTTCCTCTCAGCAATTGATTGAGCGGGACTGCAATCTTAGCGAAGTTTTTAATGAATCTGCGGTAGTATCCAGCGAGCCCCAGGAATGCCCTCAGTTCTCTTAGATTGGCACGTGTGGGCCACTTCTGCATGGCAGCTACTTTCTCCGCAGTGGGGTGCACTCCCGCACTGGACACAGTGTGCCCCAGATATTCAATTTCTCACTTGAAGAGACGACACTTACGAGGCTTAATTTTCAGGTCGTGCCTCTGAAGCCGTTCTAACACTTGTTCCAGTCGGCAGAGATGATCTTCAAACGTAGCAGAATAGATAATTATATTGTCCAGATATATTAAAGTGGCTTCAAAGTTGAGGTCCCCCAAGCATCTCTCCATCAGTCTTTGGAAGGTCCCCAGGGCATTTGTTACCCCGAACGGCATCCGATTGAACTCAAACAAGCCCATAGGGATGACAAAAGCTGTCTTCGGACGATCCTTCTCAGCTACTGGGACCTGCCAATAGCCACTGGCCAGGTCGAGGGAAGAGAAGAACTTGGCGCTTCCTAGTGCAGATAGAGACTCTTCTATTCGGGGGAGTGGATAGGAGTCCCGCACTGTACATGCATTCAGCTTCCGATAGTCTACACAAAATCTCAGGGTACCATCCTTCTTCCAGACCAGCATGATAGGAGCTGCTGAAGGACTCTGACTTTCACGGATCACGCCGTTCCACAACTTGTGGGCCAACAGTTCTTTCACCTCCTGGTACATTTGAGGTGGGATCTGCCGATATCTCTCTCTAATGGGAGCAGTATTTCCGGTGGGTATTTCGTGCTGAATGTCCCTAGTGCACCCCGAAATCGTCTTCATGTTGTGCAAACACTCCCTGATACTGCTGTAGAAGTTGTTCAATCTGTCTGACTTGTCCAGCAGAAAACTCAGTAAGATTAGCCTCCATTTTCTCCAAGAGATGGTGCCCAGCCAACGGTTCTCTTCCATTCTCTTGGCTGTTGAGGGACACCTTTAGGGTCCATCGCTCTCCTTCCACAGGTGCCAGCCCTATAGCGTCAGCTCTCGTAAGGGCCTCTGGCATTATGCAAACTTGCGCCACCTCTTGTCGGGGCTACAACTGTAAACTCATACCACTTAGACTGATGTAAGTCATGGGCACTCGGCTCTGCCGCATGATGGCCAGGGTCCGAGCAACCAGGAGTCCAGGGGGCGTTTCCTTTCCCTCCATTGGTTCAATCTGAATGTCCACGCCCTCTAAGGACACATGTGCCAGTACCAGTAAAGTGAGTACAGTCTGTCCCACTGGCAGCGTCATTGTGGCTTCGGGCGGTATCGATACCTTACCAAGGTACTGAGAGGTAGCAGGCAATTTTTGAATTTGACTGACTCGCACGAGATGCTGGAATACTCTCTTGTTAGCTGGGTCACGAGTGGCACAGGTCCAGTTGTTTTTGTTAGAGCTCTCAGCTAGGAGCTGTCCAACCTCCTTCAGCACATTCATGCCCAGGGTTACAATGGGACAATCGCCTCCAGGCCCCATGGTCAGTACTATCCCTTTCCGACCGAGGTCCTTTCCGCATGCCCAGACAGACATCCATACTACTCCCGCTACTGGGATAGGTAGTTGATTAGCCGCCACCAGTTTGACAGTGGGTTCCCGCTAGGAACGAGCAATTTCAGGAAAGTGACTTTGGAAATACGTCTCAGGCATAGTGGTCACCTGCGACCCAGTGTCCATTAGACAGTGCATCCGCTGCCCATTAAATTCAGCCCAGATGATGGACCTCTCGGAGACAATGTCTTCAGAGCTCCCTCTTCCACTCTCTGAAGCTCGAGACCCCATGGTATGCTCCAAAACTGTGGGGCACCTTATTTTAACGACTGCCCCGCCTCCTCTTTTCTCGGTTTGGACAGTCTTTGGAGATATGCCACCTACCGCCGCAGGTCCAACACTCTGGTCCTCGTTCTACCGATAGGTCGGGTACATTACGTGCTGGAGCCTTGTAGGAACGTCTTTCTCGCTCTGGTCTCCGTCCACGTGGGGCAGTACGGTCTATCGGCAAGGGGGCAGCAGGGGTCTTTCTAATACTGTTCAGCTCACCCTGAATATCTCGAATTTCCCGACATATCTCCCGTATCCAATCAGGCTCTTTGTGGGTGAATCCAGCGGCAATTGCCTCATGATTTCTAACTGTGGACTTGAGAACAGGAACTTCTTTATCCAGGACTCTAGCTTCAGACCCAACCTTCTGGAAGCCCAGATCGGGGCTCAAACGCTGCCGCTCCTTCAAGATCTGCCTCAGGGAAGGGTCTTTCAAGCCAGCAATCAGTTGGTCACGCAACACTTCATCCAATGGTCCCAGTCTTCGGTTCTCATCTTGAGCCTTCTTAACGATATGGGCCATCACTTCCTGTAATGCATTAACATACTGATTTACGGTCTCTTTTTCCCCTTGGACCCGCTGAAATAACTGTAGGCGCAAGTGTTCCAGATTCGTGGTGTCACCGTGCATTTCCTCTAGAATTTTTATCACTTTGTCCACGGTGTCACAGTCCCCAGGTGCGCGGTACATCACAATTTGCCGGGCCTCTCCATCAAGGGTTAGGAGGGCCAGTTCCACCTAGGCTAGGGGATCGAGGGTTTATATGTGTAGCATACTTCTCAGTCTTTCTACCCAGTCCCACAGTGACTTTCCATCCCCCGTGAACTTGGGAAGATGGCTGAGCATAGCCCCCAGGGGTATATGGCTCCGGCCGGACCCAGCCACAGACTGACCCACCATCTCTGCGCCTGAATGTTGCATCCTGCCGACTATGCCAAATGTAATGCAGGTGCCGGAATGCAACACACAGAGACACAAGTCGAGGACAGTCAGAGATAAATATAAACAGTTTATATATAGATATAACAGGTATTCTAAACAAGGGAATGGCAACAGGGGCAATGAACGGTAATTTGAAATATTAATAAAATGCGAAGTCTCTCAAGGTAGTGTGGTGCACCCAATCATGGGAGTCACCACGTCAGTTCTTTAAATATGTATATGACCCTAGCGGGGGTCAACGGTTATTCCCACTAGGCTGAAAGTCTTTTCCGGACAAAGTCAATTAAATTACTTTTACCTTCTTCCCCTCCCAACCTGAGTACCTAAACCCAACTGGCCCCGGTACCATGAGTGAACAGTAGAAGTGACGGCCCTGTTCGCGTATGCAGCTCCTCTGCTTTCACTGGCATGACTTTCCTGGCGCAGCCGTCTCCCAACTTCTCTCTTCCTGGCCGTTGTAGGCAGTCTCTCAAGCCATGGATAGGGGCGTCCAGAACTCGTCTGTCGGGTTCCGCAAACTCAGCATCGCAAGCAGGTTCCGACTCTCCTCAGTGGGCTCCTCCGGAGCTCATCCACCGGTGTCCGGCTGTGGCACCTCGCAGGCCTCTGGCTTAGGCCTGCCACACGGGTCTTCTCTGCACGTAGGGAGCACGTCAGCTTCTCTCTGCTGCTTGGCACCAAAACCACCTCAAGCTTGGCGCGCTGGCCTCTTATATCCAGGAACTACTTCCTGGAAGTCACCTGACTGGGTCCAGTGTCTAAATCTGCTGCCCCTTCAACTTCCCTTGCACATCATGGTTCCGCTTGACTGTGCTTGACCAGCAGATGGCAATCTATCTCCATCTTTGAAGCATCCTGTAAGAATTCTCTTAAAGGCTCTCTTGCCACTACTACACAGGCTGTCAATCAAATTGCCGGGAAGTGATTAAAGCAATGACTGTAACCGCTCTCTGTGATGCCCCAATGACTGGAAGCAAACGGCTGCAGGGAAAATAAAATGTAACTTTCTACTTGTAGCTGTTGCTCCAGTAAACCAGCTACTAGTGTTGAGCGATACCTTCCGATATCGGGAAATATCGGATCGGATTGGATCGGACCGATACCCAAAAAATATCGGATATCACCGATTCCGATACCGGAAACCAATGCAAGTCAATGGGACACAAATATCGGAATGAAAATAAACCCTTTCTTTCCTTGTAGGTTAATTCTACATGAAGTAAAACAACTAAGAATAATGTAGAATGTATTACATGAAAAGCCGGCAATTCAGCAGCGTCATACACCGGTACCCGACAATTTAGAACAGAAAGAATAGAGCATCACACATAGATTAGATAGATAGAAACATGTCAGTCACATATATAATAAGTACAGTGATAGTGTTGATTACTGTACTTGTCATTTATAGTGTTGAGCATTCCGATACTGAAATATCGGGTATAGAGCGATATTCGCGGTATTGGAGTTCCGATACTGAGTTCCGATACTTTTAGAATATCGAATACCGGAATCGGAAGTTCCCATAATACCTGCGCTCTGCAGTGTCTCTGAAGGATGACAAGCTGGATGGCAGCTTACTGTACTTGTCATTTAATGTTAAAGGATTTATTTAAAAAAATAAGAGACCCGCTTCTTTGAAACCGCCCACCTGGATTCCGGAGCCGCTGGGAATCTCATTTCTCAGTCCCTTGTGGAGAAGTATCAGATTCCCACCAAACCTCTGGCTGAACCATTGGCAGTCGCTTTCGTGGATGGAAGACTCCGGTGACCATCTTGCTCGTCACAGAGCCTGCAACCCTTCAGGTGGGAATGCTGCACTCGGAGAGGATCTCCTTCCATGTGCTATCCGGACTCTCTCGCTCCCTTTTGCTAGGTCTACCCTGGCTACAGAGACATGAACCCGTTCTGAATTGGCGATCCGGTGAGGTGTTGGGGACAGGATTGCCATGAGACCTGCCTGGTTCCGGTTCGCCCGGCTCGACCTCCGTCTACTCCGGCTAATTTACCTGGTCTACCGGCACCTTACTGGTCCTATGCAGATGTCTTCGACAAGAAGAAAGCAGAGACACTGCCACCTCATAGGCCATATGATTGCCCTATCAACCTGGTACCTAGTGCCTCTCCACCCCGTGGGCGTATCTACCCCTTGTCGTTGGCCGAAACCCGGGCCATGTCTGAATATATCGAAGAAAATCTGGCTAGGGGATTCATCCAGAAATCTACCTCCTCGGCTGGAGCAGGATTCTTCTTCGCAAAAAAGAAAGACGGTTCACTACGCCCCTGTATCAATTATAGGGGACTCAACCAGATTACTATTAAAAACAAATACCCCCTGCCGCTCATCTCAGAGCTGTTCGACCACCTTAAAGGCGTGAAGATCTTCACCAAGCTCGATCTTCATGGAGCGTATAACTTGGTCCGGATCCGCCAAGGAGACGAGTGGAAGACGGCATTCAATACCCTTCGGCCTCTGTAATGCTCCAGCCGTCTTCCAAGAACTAGTTAATGACATCTTCCGTGACCTCTTATATTCATGCGTGGTGGTGTACCTGGACGACATCTTGGTCTTCTCTCCGGATCTACCCACACACCGGAGGGATGTTCGTCAGGTCCTGCTTAGGCTCAGACAGAATCACCTATACGCAAAATTTGAGAAATGCCTCTTCGAGCAGACCTCTCTTCCATTCCTGGGCTATATTATCTCTAAGACTGGTCTACGGATGGACCCCGAGAAGGTCTCTGCTGTCTTAAAGTGGCCCCGACCGGAGGAGTTGGAGGCGATTCAGCGATTCCTGGTCATCGCTAACTATTACCGCCTCTTCATCCCGCATTTCTCATCCCGAAATGCACCCATCTCTGCGCTCACCCTTAAGGGAGCTAATCCTAAGGAATGGACGTCCGAAGCGGGGGAGGCCTTCCTCTCCTTAAAACAAGCCTTCTCTTCTGCCCCGGTGCTGCACTGTCAGCATTGCAACAAACAGTTCTTTCTGGAGGTTGATGCTTCCTCTTCCGGAGCCGGAGCGGTGCTCACCCTGAAATCTCCGTCCGGGAGAATGGTAACCTGCGGCTTCTTCTCCAAGCTCTTCTCCTCGTCTGAGCGCAACTACTCCATAGGATACCGAGAACTGCTAGCCATCAAATTGGCGCTGGAGGAGTGGCGCTACCTGCTAGAGGGGGCTCTGCACCCGGTGGTCATCTACACTGACCACAAAAACCTGGCATATCTACAAAATGCCCAAAGACTCAATCCGCGTCAGGCCCGGTGGTCTTTGTTCTTCGCCCGTTTCAACTTTACCCTACATTACCGCCCTGCGGACAAAAACGTTAAAGCCGACGCTTTGTCCCGATCCTTCCGGTCTTCCGATCAAGAGGAGGACCCTATGCATGTCATTGATCCCTCCAAAGTGATGAATGTGGCTCCCTTGGACCTGTCTCGTCTCCCACCCGGTAAGACACTTGTAGCGGTTCCGGATCATAAGAAGGTTCTTCACTGGGGTCATTCATCTAAACTAGCCGGCCATGCTGGCCAGAGGAAGACCTTCCTGCTCATTACCCGACATTACTGATGGCCTTCCCTGCGCAAGGATGTTGTAGACTTCGTCATGGCCTGTTCATCCTGTGACCGCAACAAGGTTCCCAGACATCTTCCAGCCGGCCGTCTCCTGCCTCTTCCCATACCTGCTGCCCCATGGAAACACATTGCTATGGACTTTATTACTGATCTCCCTGTTTCTGCCGGTTGTACCGTCATTTGGGTGGCCACTGACCGCTTTTATGAAATGGCCCACTTTATCCCTCTGCCTGGTCTCCCGTCTGCATCTGTGCTGGCTAAGGACTTCATCCATTACATCTTTCGTCTCCATGGCCTACCCCTCCACATTGTGTCTGATCGAGGGGTCCAGTTCACTTCGCGCTTCTGGAGAGCTACGTGTAAGCTGTTGGATGTCACCCTGGATTTCTCCTCTGCTTATCATCCTCAGTCCAATGGCCAAGTGGAACGTATCAGCCAGATCCTTACCAGCTTCCTCTGGCACTTCGTCGACGCTCACCATACCGATTGGGTAGAGTTCTACCATGGGCCGAGTTCTCCTATAATAACCATGAGAGCGAATCTTCTTCCAAGTCCCCGTTCTTTGTGGTCTACGGTCAACACCCCCAGATTCCGTTTCCCGTCTCCGCTTCAGTGGACAATCCTGCCGCGGAGTCTGGTCAGTGAATTTTCCACCATTTGGGAGGACACTAGATCCGCACTTCTTCAATCCTCCGAGCGGATGAAGAGACATGCTGATAAGATACGTCTGGATCCGCCTCAATTCCGTCCGGGAGACAAGGTTTGGCTCTCCTCCAAACATGTTCATCTCAAAATACCGTCCTATAAGTTGGGTCCACGGTTCATCGGTCCATTTGAAGCCCTCAAGCAAATCAATCCAGTGGCCTACAAGTTAAAACTCCCGGCCACTTTACGGATTCCAAACTCCTTCCACGTATCTCTCCTCAATCCGGTTGTTCTTAATTCTTTTTCCGACGATCCAGGTACCTCCCCATCTCCGGTCTCCGCTGAGGACGTCTATGAGGTAGAGAACATTCTGGCCACGAAGAGAGTAAGAGGAAAAAACTTTTTTCTGGTGGATTGAAAGGGGTTTGGCCCAGAGGAGAGAAGTTGGGAACCCAGGGAGAACATCCACGCTCCGCTTCTTCTTAAAAAATTTTTTTCAGGCCTAAAAAAGAGGGGGCGTAACGGGGGGGTACTGTAGCATCGGCGTCTCTGCCCCCTGACAGGCAGAGATGCCGTCCCCCTTACCGCCGTGCTCCTGGCCCGGCGTCTTCCAGCCCTCCTGCTGCTGCCGGCACGTGCAGCTTCCCGAGCACTGTGCTTAGGGCGCGCGCGCTCCCTCTCTCTTAAAGGGGCCACGCGCGCCATCCTAAAGAATCCCCGGCCAATGGCCGGAGGACCTCTCATATAAAAGGCACCTCCTCCAAAATGGAGGTGCCCGTGCAAGGTTGTAACTCTGTGTTCTAACTCTGATTCAGCCCTCAAGTCCCGCTGCTAGTCTGACTATCAGTCCAGTCCGCCAGCCTGACTATCAGTCGAGTCCGCCAGCCTGACTACCAGTCCAGTCTGCCAGCCTGACTAAAAGTCCAGTCCGCCAGCCTGACTACCAGTCCAGTCCGCCAGCCTGACTACCGGTCTCCGCCAGCCAAGTACACTCTCCAGCCCGACGGTCTGCCTATGGTCCAAACCCGCAAGTCTGTCTATGGGCCAGGCTTGCCTGCCTACCCGAAGAACGTACCAGTTACCTGCCGTGCCTACCAGCCAGCCTCTCTGGAGGCCCCTGCCAGTTACCCATGGTGTCTGCCAGTTCGTCTACCCGAATCACCCGTCAGCCTGTCTGCCGTGCTCATCTGCTGTACCAGTCAGTCCTTGCCTTCTGACCCGTGGGAGTCACCTGCTCTCATACAAGGACTGGTCCAGAGTGGCACCTGGTCCCTCTGCTCGGTCCTTCCCTGGTTCACGGAGTCGATTGAGCCGCCGTGCGACCTTGGTCATTCCGAGTTGATACCTAGTTACGCCCCTCTGGTCCCTCCTTGCACCTCAGCACAGAGGTTCCACCACCCGGATCCGTAACACACTCAACAGGAAAGAGAGACTTACCGTGTGACTCTGGAGATGGAAAGTTACTCTGCCATACAAACTGTGCTCCACTGGGAACCTCTGATCTGAGACGACCCAGGTACTGACCACCACTGTACAAGGTGTGATAATCCGCTAGATGTCATAGCTGTAGGACACTATGGGGCGGCCGCATGGAAACCTAATATGACATTAACAAGCTATCTGATGCTTCAGCAGTGTGAAAAATGGTGCTGAGCAAGGTTTTCTTTTTATTACGAACCACGATTCTCATATTATTCAAATTTGCATGAAACCGCGGATTTCATGAAATTCACCTCAAACTCGGTCCTCCTTGGATTGACACAAAGCTATGATGACCTGCCGACAGAGGAAACTCTTGTGCCTAAAGCTGGCCATATATATGAAATAACTGTCAGACATATAAACAGCTATCTCCCCACACTCCCTCATACCCATGAGTCTTGGCTCAGCTTTCATGTGTTTTTAATGGGGAGAGACTCAAAAGCTGCTGCCAGACTCCTGAGGTAGCGGCTTATCAACCAAGAAAACAGCAGGATCAGCTGTTGAAATGTCAACCATCTGTTCCTTCTCTCCCCCAACATCATCCGAAATCAGATGGTTGACCGAAATTTATGGTTATGGCCTTAACATTGGACCAATACAATATCTTGAGATCGGGGTGCCTTTGTCTGTATAATATATGAATGCTTTAGATCCTCCAGAAGGAGTAATATTTTTGTAGACATTCTTTGCTCTGGTTATTAGATTAAAGATCTTATCCAGGACTATATTGAAAATTTAATGTGGGCATAAGAACTAATGTGGCACCCCAGGGGTCTGGTTGCCCCAAGGGGGCGCGTCAACTTGGCGTCACGAGCAGGATTCACGTAGCCCGGTATAACCGGGTCCTGTGTGCCATAGACTTTATTGAACTGTGTTATCACATGGTTTGCAGCCCGCCGAGGGGGAAGAAAGAAGCCCCGATCCGGAACCGCCGGGTAAGAGATCCTTCCGCCTGCAGAGCAGCATACTGGTACGTCAGCAGACGCCCAGGACCTGGCTGAGGTTCACTAGGGGGGAGGAAGATGCCCAACATGGAGGAGGGTTCAGCCGCAGGCGCGGCCGCTGCCACTGTAATGCCGTTATAAATGCCATACATACCGGGGGCGGCGTGGTTGCCCCAGTACTCAGGAGAGTCGCACACCCTGAACGACTTTGAGGAGAGACTGCGCAGTTTGTTTAAAGTGTACCCCTTATCTGAGGAGCAAAAAGTCAGCATCCTCATAGGCCAGCTAATCGGTGCAGCCCAGAAAGAGGTGAAGTCCTGGCCGGGCAGAGACAAAGGCACTGTAAAAGAAATACTGGCCCGGTTAAAGGATACCTTTGACACCCGCACCGCAGCAGAAATTAAAAATAAGTTTTACGGGTGCAAACAAAGGGTGCAGGACAGTGTACGGGACTATGCTCTAAACCTGCAGGAGGCGCTGCGAGCCATCAAACAGGTAGACCCCGACATTGTGCATGATGAGGACAGATAGCTAACTGAGCAGTTTATTGAGGGGCTCCCGTCCAGTGCTCACAGGACACAGCTGCGCATTATGGCTCTGCAAAACCCTGATCTGGACTTTGCACAATTTAAAGACAGAGCCATCCGGGTGCTGTGAGAATCAACACCAGGAGACACTGCATCCCACCGGCGCCCAGCTATCACATACCACCAGGAGGTGGCGTCCTTTCCTCCAGCACCTGTGGAGGCTGACGCGCAGACCCTAGCTAATGATCAATCTGCAGACCTGCGCCTTCAGGTCCAGGAGCTGACCAAAAGTGTGGCTACACTAACCACAACCGTGCAGGCCATGCATGTGTCTCCCAAGGAAAAGATCCAGCTGGCTTCCAGTCCAGATGACGTCCCGTGGCGACGACAGAGAAGAATTCCACCGACCAGAGGGAGGAACAGCGATCGCTATGATCAGGACGGACAACCCATCTGCCGCCGCTGTCAAAAGGCGGGGCACTTTGCAAGATTCTGCGGTTTAAAACGATCAACCCCTGGGGTAGAGGGCCAACCCCCAGGAGTGAGACGACCAGGCCCACAAAGCTGGCGAGACAAGTACGTGGTAGGACGACCGGTCCTACCTGCCGTGCTTGATGGCATCCAGATGAACGCACTGCTGGACACTGGGTCCCAGTTGACCATGATGCCATATATTCTTTATAAACAATACTGAACTGATTCAGACATTACCCGCCATCCAGATGAACATCTTAGTATCTATGCCAGCAATGGTCAGCCCTTGCCTCAGGTGGGGTTTAAAGAGGTGACCATAAAAGTTGGCAAAGTAGAATTGCCATCACAAGAAATGATTATTGTTGATATTGATCGCCGAGAAAGTCATCCCATGATAACCTTAGGCACTAATGTGATAGAAAATTGTCTTGGAGAAATTATTGTTTTGCTGCAACAGGTCGCAGAGACTGCCAGTTCCAGTCAGCAGCAAGTTCTGCAGAAGCAGATCAGAGCCCTGATGAAAAGACAACAGGTAGAGCTGTCTGGAGGGGAAATTGGCAGTGTCAGGATGAGTGATCCATTCCCCATTGCCATGCCCCCTAGGAGTAAAATGTTGATATGGTGTCGAGCAGCAATTGGTCTCAGGGGTCAAGATTATCAGGCCCTGGTAGAACCCGTGTACTCTGACAGTAGGCCCACCATCTTGACAGCCAGGGGGTGGTAGATGTCCGCAAGGGGAGAGTACCAATACGCATCCTGAATTGTGGGGAGAAAGAGGTCCATTTACCCCGGTATGCTACCCTTGCTAAGCTGTTCACTGTCAGTAACAATTCTATAAGGACAGTGGAACCCTTGCCTCCATCCAAAGGAGGATAATGGCTCCAAGGGACAGGTGGAGGATTGGTGTCAGAAGCTACAAGTGGGCACTGACTCCACCCCATTGCACCAAAAGCATGGAGTATACCGGGTGGTCCAAGAGTATGAGCGGGTCTTCAGCAAACACCCACTAGATTTTGGGCAGGTAAAAGGGGTCCAACATCATATCCCCACAGGAGATCATCCGCCCATTAAAGAGAGGTACAGGCCTGTACCCCCAGCTCACTATCAATACGCCAAAGGAATGCTACGGGAGATGAAGGAGGCTGGGGTGATAAGGGATAGTTGTAGCCTCTGGGCAGCTCCATTAGTTCTCGTTAGAAAGAAGGATGGTACAATGAGGATGTGTGTTGATTACAGGCAGATTAACCGCATTACACATAAGGACGCCTACCCATTACCCAGGATTGAGGAGTCATTAGCTGCACTAAGATCTGCTAATTATTTCTCCACTTTGGATCTCACCAGTGGGTACTGGCAGGTTCCTGTGGCAGAGGCGGACAAAGAAAAGACCGTGTTTACAACACCAATGGGCCTCAGCGAGTTCAACTGCATGCCATTCGGGCTCTGCAACGCCCCAGGAACCTTCCAGCGGTTAATGGAGTGCTGCCTAGGACACAAGAACTTCGAAACTGTCCTGCTGTACCTGGACGACGTAATTGTCTACTCAAAAACATATGACGACCACCTGGAGCACCTGGCCGAGGTGTTTGAAGCCCTATCTGGTTTTGGCCTGAAGGTAAAGCCGTCCAAATGGCACCTGTTGAAGCCCAAGGTGCAGTACCTAGGTCATGTGGTAAGCGCCGAAAGTGTAGCACCAGACCCAGAAAAAGTCACCGTGATTAAAGACTGGCCAAGACCCTCCACTATTAAGGAAGTGCGGCAGTTCCTCGGGCTGGTAGGCTACTACAGGAGATTTATCAGGGGTTTCACCAAGATAGCGGCACCCATGCAGGACCTCTTAGTGGGCCAGTCCAAGAAGGCCAAGAACCCGAAACCTCCGTTCAAATGGGGTAAACCAGAAGACGAATCTTTCACCCGACGGAAGATGGCTCTGACCGGAGACGAAGTCCTGGCCTACCCCGACTATGCCCAACCCTTTATACTTCATACAGATGCCAGCAATGTGGGATTGGGAGCGGTGCTGTCCCAGGTACAGCAAGGCAGAGAGAGAGTGATAGCCTACGCCAGCAGGAAGCTCCGGCCCAAGGAAAGGAACCCCGACAACTACAGTTCCTTCAAGTTGGAGTTTCTCGCCATAGTCTGGGCTGTAACAGAGCGCTTCAAGCACTATCTCGCCTCCTATAAATTTACAGTCTTCACAGATAACAACCCGCTGTCGCACTTGGAGACTGTGAAGCTTGGTGCACTAGAGCAACGATGGATGGCCCGACTGTCTAACTACGAGTTTACCATCAAGTATTGGGCAGGGCATAAAAATGCAAATGCTGATGCACTGTCCAGGATGCCCAACTTGCCAGATGGGGGAGAAGACCCGGATGAGCTGGAGGAGATAGAGATACCCGCTTTCCATCGTCATGGGGTGACCCAGTGATCCCACTGTGGGAGGGACAAGCGCTCCCCCAACAGAGAGGCCACGCTCAACCCATTGCCCCACCATGGATGGGCAGAGACGCAGGATAGCGACCCGGCAGTCCGCCTAGTCAAGGAGTTGCTGATGCAAGCTGACTCGCACCCTGATCCAGATGCTCCACAGGAGACTCAACAGTAGTGGAAGGAGAAGGGCAAGCTGTTCATCTACGAGGGAAAGCTGTGTCGAAGAAGCATCAACTCCCGGACACACGAATTGGTCTGGCAGGTGGTAGTCCCAAGGCAGGATTCACCAATGGTCTTAGAAGCGTACCACGATGGAGCAGGACACTTTGGGTGGAAGAAGTTGGAAGTCATGCTACATGAGCGATTCTACTGGGTAGGCATGAGGAAAGCAATCGAGAGATGGTGTCGAGAATGTGATCCATGCAACCTGAGACGAAAAGACCGTGACAGCTAGAGGGCTCCCCTTTTGCCCATAATCACCAAACAACCACTTGAACTGGTAGTCTTGGACCACGTGAAGCTAGCCCCAAGCAGGTCAGGCTATGTCTACGCTCTCACCATAGTAGACCACTACTCCAGGTTCTTGGTAGTAGTGCCAATAAAAGACCAGACGGCTCAGACGGCAGCCAAAGCATTCCAACAGCTCTTTTGTCGCCCGCACGGTTACCCTGAACGAGTGCTTACCAACCAAGGTCCAGCCGTTGAAGCAGAGGTGTTCCAGGAATTCTGTAACTTGTACGGCTGGAAGAAAATAAGGATGACGCCGTATCATCCCCAGACCAACGAGTTGTGTGAGAAGATGAACCACGTGGTAATAGACCTGTTGAAGACGTTGCCCCTTGAAGAACGTAGCCTGTGGCCAGAGTAATTACCAGATTTGGTTGACCTATATAACCACATCCCGGTGAACTCCACCAACTGTACACCCGCATACCTGATGAGAGCAAGACCCGGTAAGCTACCCATCAACTAAGACATGGGAGTCCTAACACCAGAGACGACTTCACCAGATGCGGATTGGGATACCGAGCGGCAGCAACAATACCGCAAGGTGCAAGAACGTGTTGAGAGAAGTTTGTCCCAGGCGAGACAGAAGCAAGAGAAGACTTACAATCAGCATGTGCCTGCCGTTCCCTTATCACCTGGAGAACAGGTACTTAAGAGGAAGAGACGAGTCCACAAGTTAGATGACCAGTGGGAGGTTGAGCCATACACCGTCCTACCCTCAAATTACGACAACACCAAAGTGTGCCTCATCAGCAAAGCTGGAGGGGAAACTTCAGTGGCAGTCTCAAGAGACCACTTGAAGATCTGTCCTGAACAGTTGAAACACACAGAAGAAGATTAAGAAAACTCTCAGCCCACAGAAGGAGTGAAGGAAGTGGTCCAACAGTACTCGGAGAATTTCCCCGGTCTTGGACGCAGGTGAACAGTGCAATTGTAGTACCGGTCCTTACCTTTCTCCAAGCGGCCTCACCGGAAGCTGCAGAAGTCCCAGAACAGCTGGAAGACCAGTCGGCCCCAGAGAGGTTTCATCATCAGCAGACCAGGAGAATCGACCCTCTGCTAGCAGTGAACCTGTCTCACCCATGGTGTGCCAAAGAATTCGTTGGAAATTACCCAGCCTACCGGTGTTACCTCAGACTACCTGTAGTGTAGTTCACACTGAACCCACCACACCAGGGGTAGACACTAGGGACCAGGGTAGGACAGTGACCACCAACGTACTACGTAGATCGACCAGGAGTACAAGAGGTCAGCTCCCTGCTCGCTGGAGAAACTAAAGTATAAGAGAACTAAAGTGTATGTTGCTTATACAGTGGTGGCCAAAAGTATTGGCACCCCTGCAATTCTGTCAGATAATACTCAGTTTCTTCCTGAAAATTATTGCAATCACAAATTCTTTGGTATTATTATCTTCATTTAATTTGTCTTCAATGAAAAAACACAAAAAGAATTGCCCTAAAGCCAAATTGGATATAATTCCACACCAAACCTAAAAAAGGGGGTGGACAAAAGTATTGGCACTGTTTGAAAAATCATGTGATGCTTCTCTAATTCGTGTAATTAACAGCACCTGTAACTTACCTGTGGCACCTAACAGGTGTTGGCAATAACTAAATCACACTTGCAGCCAGTTAACATGGATAAAAGTTGACTCAACCTCTGTCCTGTGTCCTTGTGTGTACCACATTGAGCATGGAAAAAAGAAAGAAGACCAAAGAACTGTCTGAGGACTTGAGAAACCAAATTGTGAGGAAGCATGAGCAATCTCAAGGCTACAAGTCCATCTACAAAGACCTGAATGTTCCTGTGTCTTCCGTGCACAGTGTCATCAAGAAGTTTAAAGCCCATGGCACTGTGGCTAACCTCCCTAGATGTGGACGGAAAAGAAAAATTGACGAGAGATTTCAACGCAAGATTGTGCGGATGGTGGAAAAAGAACCTCGACTAACATCCAAACAAGTTCAAGCTGCCCTGCAGTCCGAGGGTACAACAGTGTCAACCCGTACTATCCGTCGGCGTCTGAATGAAAAGGGACTGTATGGTAGGATACCCAGGAAGACCCCACTTCTTACCCCGAGACATAAAAAAGCCAGGCTGGAGTTTGCCAAAACTTACCTGAGAAAGCCTAAAACGTTTTGGAAGAATGTTCTCTGGTCAGATGAGACAAAAGTAGAGCTTTTTGGGAAAAAGCATCAACATAGAGTGTACAGGAAAAAAAAGAGGCATTCAAAGAAAAGAACACGGTCCCTACAGTCAAACATGGCGGAGGTTCCCTGATGTTTTGGGGTTGCTTTGCTGCCTCTGGCACTGGACTGCTTGACCGTATGCATGGCATTATGAAGTCTGAAGACTACCAACAAATTTTGCAGCATAATATAGGGCCCAGTGTGAGAAAGCTGGGTCTCCCTCAGAGGTCATGGGTCTTCCAGCAGGACAATGACCCAAAACACACTTCCAAAAGCACTAGAAAATGGTTTGAGAGAAAGCACTGGAGACTTCTAAGGTGGCCAGAATGAGTCCAGACCTGAATCCCATAGAACACCTGTGGAGAGATCTCAAAATGGCAGTTTGGAGAAGGCACCCTTCAAATATCAGGGACCTGGAGCAGTTTGCCAAAGAAGAATGGTCTACAATTCCAGCAGAGCATTGTAAGAAACTCATTGATGGTTACCGGAAGCGGTTGTTCAGTTATTTTGGCTAAAGGTTGTGCAACCAAGTATTAGGCTGAGGGTGCCAATACTTTTGTCCGGCCCTTTTTTGGAGTTTTGTGTGAAATGATCAATGATTTGATTTTTGCTTCATTCTCTTTTGTGTTTTTTCCTTGCAAGCAAGTTAAATGAAGATAATAATACCAAAGAATTTGTGATTGCAGTCATTTTCAGGAAGAAACTGAGTATTATCTGACAGAATTGCAGGGGTGCCAATACTTTTGGCCACCACTGTAGTTGTACCTGTTAAATAGTCTTGGAAAAGTATATTTGTTAAATTTATGGACAATTGGACCACAGGACTAGGTGTGGTCAGGACAATATTGAATATAGTTACTTATAGGCCTAGAAAATAAACCGCAGGCGTGGCTGAAGACCAGGCCAACGAAAGAGTGCCCAGGGACGATGCACAAAGTGAGTTGATGCCGTTCCCACCAGCCAAATTACAGTCACCAGGATTGTGGCGTAAGGACTAAGCGCCGCAGTGACTGCTTTAAGTTTTTGTTGGGTTTTTGTAATTTTTGATTTGTTACACTGTTTGTAATGTGAATTGTTGACTGTTAATTTTAAAAGGTATCCTCAGTCCGGGAGTACTGAAGTTAACTAGGGGGGAATGTGGCACCCCAGGGGTCTGGTTGTCACAGTGGCATTGTCTCCCTCACAAGAGGTGATGCCATGCCTGGAAGCAAGCAGCGGTCCCCTAATCAGGTTTTACTAAGCATGCAACACTTTCCTGGCTCCAGATCAGCAAGGGGAGTTCCTCCCCTTAGCAACTGGGATCTGGAGGCGGGGTTAGTTAGACTTAGTGTGAGGAGTTGAAGTCAGGACCTCGAAGAGAGAGGAGCTGGGGAGTGGAGCTGCACGGCAGCTCACCCCAGAAGGACCAGCACAGAGGAACCGGACACCGGAGTCCGAGGCTGTGGGGCACCGAAGGCCCAGCAGCAGAAACCGGAGGGCAGGAGACTGCAGGTCTCCTGGCCCCATCAGACGCCCGGAGGCTCAGCAGCACAGAGGGCCCAGCACCGCCACGTGGGAGCGACGCACCAGCAAGGCCCGAGCTGCCTGCCATACGGGTGAGCACAGAAACGTTGCACTCAGCGACGAGGGCCACCGCACAGCTACAAACAGCATGGCCAAAGAGTTCAATAGAAAGGGAAGGCCTACAACTCCACCTGGCGAGGAGGATTCTTTACTTGCTTCCAGGCTGCCCGGACTTCCACTTCTAGCCAGTTCCCTAGTCCTGGCTTGTCTAATCACCACCAGTAAAGCTAAGAGGAAACCGCCACTAAGTTGTGGACTAATTATTGCTGCGCCATCAATCCCTGCACTACAACGCCCAGCATAACCCATAACATCTACACTGCCCTGGAGCTAAGCTCTACCTGTGGAGAGCCACACCATCCCTGCTGCAGTAACATCAGCTCCAGAGGACCTGCTCCGCAGCGGCGGCTCCCTTAGCCACATACCACAGGTGGCGTCATGAACTTTATACAATCACTATAAATCCCCAATCAATAACCCCTTTTTATTGACCGCCCTGGGTCACGGACCGGGTCACCGCCACTGTGACATCCCCCAGCACCGGGGGCACAGGGTACCCCACGGCCCAAGGGGCACCTCACTAAAAGGCAGGTAGTTACTACCTACTTGCCTGTTCTGCCCAGCACAGATCTCTGACGGCACCCAGCGGTCACAGACTGCTCCTGCCGGCAATTCAGCTGCTTCTGCTGATGTCACGTCGACAGAGCAGCTGCTTTTCTTTTTCTTCGCTCTGTTGATGGGGTGTGACTGCCGATGTCATGCTGATTTACAGCTGACTCCCCGCTGCATAATTACTGGGTGTTAATCATCAACATGACGTCGGCAGTTACAGCCCATCAACAGAGCAGCTCAGAAGAAGAAGAGCTGCTCTGTTGATGTGGAGCGGCTGAATTGGCAGAATTATTGGCAGGAGCAGTCAATCACCCTTCTGAGCTGGCACTGGATAGAACTACCTGCATGTTAGTTTTTTGGATCATAGTAAAAAAATACTTTAGTCCTGGATAACCCTTATCAGTATACTGCACATTATAAAACCATTCTCAATTAAAGACGTTGTCACATCTTCTTTCTTTGGAAGCACACCACTCCCCTGCCTCCTGACTTCTTGTTTGCCAGGGGGTGGAACGCTCCTGAAGGTTGACAGTTCAGACAAGTGGCATGGTTGCACCATTGGTCCACACTATGCACTCTCCAACACTGCTGAGGCCACTAAAAGGTGTTAAAGAGAATCTGTCACCCCCCTGGGAGTTATCAGACATCTAATATGGGCATACAGGTTATAGAAATGTAAATCTATAAATACCTGTATGTCCCATATTAGCAGTCTGATTGCAGAGAAATATCTTTTTATAAAATCATTTTTCCTAGGTTTGGCGACTGGGTGACGCCAAGAAATGCCCGCCTATCTGCTTAATTTAAATATTCCCCCCCTTCCCTGCCTGTTACGTACACTCTAGATCTGCAATGCCGTGCATGCGCAATGTGCCTATAGCTTAAGGCGCATTTTTTTTCTCCCTGCCCTATTTTACTGCTCTGCTTTAGTGCGCAGGCGCCGGGGAGTCACTGTGACTTCCACTCCAGTGACCTCCGATGTGCGTGACAATGAAGTTTGGTCCCCCTTCCTCCAGGATAGCAGGATGCCGGTAGAAAGTGGGGACCAAACATCATTATTGCGCATGCCGCAGGTCACTGGAGCGGAAGTCACAGTGACTCCCCGGCGCCTGCGCACTAGAGCAGAGCAGTAAAATAGGGCAGTGAGATAGGGCAGCGAGAAAAAAAAATGTGCCTCAAGCTATAGGTACATTGCGCATGCGAGGGATGTGCAGCCCTAGAGGGGAGGAGGAGAATATTTAAATTAAGCAGATAGGTGGACATTTTTTTAGCATCCCCCGGTCGCCAAGCCTAGGAAAAAGAATTTCATAAAAAGATATTTCTCTGCAATCAGACCACTAATATGGGACATACAGGTATGTATAGATTTACATTTCTATAACCTGTATGCCCATATTAGAGGTTTCATATCTCCCAGTGGGTGACAGATTCCCTTTAAGAGGCACTAAAGCTGCCCATATCCAGTGTGCTCCTTGTCTAGAAAACCAACCACTGCTGATAGACTTCAGAGGTGGCCAGTAAACTAGGCAATGAGCAGTAAACTGTAAAAATAAAAGAGGAGTTTTAAGTAGAGGTAAATTGCAAATTTGCTTGTTTTTAGAAGCACATTGCAAATTTACCCATGTAAGAAGTTGAGACAACCACTTTAACTCAAAATTGTGACCCTAGTCACTACTTATGGGCAAGCCCAGAGGCTTGGGTAGTCAAGAGGTCCAGAGTCAGATACCAAGAGGGCTCATCATATACAAAGGGGTAAGGCAAAAGGCGTAGTCAAGTCACAGTCCAGAGTCAGAATTCCAAGGACGGAGTGCGTGTAGACAAAAGGGGTAATACAAACGGGTAGTCAATAGGTAAATCCAAGGTCCTGCAACAGAAGATTAGAAAGTCTGAATTCAGAGCACAAAGCACAGAGGACAAACCACATAGAGCTGAAAGCTACGACTGGCAGCTATCTGGAACAGACAGCTTAGTTAAGTAGCTGGGTAATCACTTGGAACAGGGAACACCTGAAGGAAGCTCAGCACCTCTCAGTCCCAGATTGGATGGCCGAGCTGTCACTCAAAATACCGACAGCTCAGCACGCCCTTGCACTAGATTGGACAACTGTGCTTTCAATCACTGCATCCAAGACACACTGAGAGGTGGAATCGTGACAAAAATATTCTAATAGCATAATGGTTTCCTAAGCCAGACATCATGGGTAAGATGAATAGATTCTCCAGCAATTAAAATGCATGTATTCTCCTATTTCCTATTTAATATGGACACTTTAATCCAAGTTGCATAAATATGTTCATCAGACAGAGCTGATGTGTCTCCAGCTTCACAGTGGACAAGTGCAATTTGGAAGAAGAAATGTTTACCCTCTCCCTTGGATCTGAGCCTCGGCAGACATTTCTATCACTGGAATTCTCAAGCAGGCTGACTGCTTATGTCATATGGTTGAGCAGCCTGGCGTAGCCAGTGTTTTCCACAGATAGATTCCTTAAAATTGATTTCCGTTTCTTTTATTTTTTTCAATTTGCCTATGCCCATCACATTAATAGGATGGATCCACTGACCTGAAAAATCCAGACGTTTTTTTCCGAAACTGCATTGCGACTTTATAATTTCCCTACCCATGTTTTATGAATTTATTTGGAGAGAAAAAAATGGTTCAAAATACAGATATGAAACATATGTGTATTGGTATTCATATTACCTGAAAGTACCTTGAAGTGATTCTTGCCCTGTTCTTGAGAAAGCGTGGTGAGTCCGGCTGTCATTTCTCTCCATCGTTGGGCTTAGATTGCATCGTGTCATCCTTCATAAGGAAAACATGAATTGATGAATGGATAATAGACTTTGTGCTCACGGAATAATTGACAGTTTTCTAATCTATTAATAAAGCAAATCAAAATTTCAGGAAAGAGATATTCTGTCTGAAGTTATTAGGAATTAACGAGTTGTGTCCTTGTTGAGTCAAGATGATTTTATTTTTATTTTTCCAAGTCTTGGTAGGAACTTGCTCTTTTTAAGGAAACCAGCTAAGTATAGAGTCTATTGGCAGTGCTCCATTGTAAAAAAAAAGTATGCAAATTAGCTCTCTTTAGCCAAAAAAAATCATTTATATGTCTCCTATTGGAGGTAGGTTGAAGAATAAGGGAGATGGTTTGGTGGTGGCTTCTATGCTGCCTAGAGAAGATACCCCAGTTATCCATACCTGACCTAGTATAGCAATGCTAAGGATATTATGATTGTTAATAACAACCATGTACGGATTGATGAACTAATTTGAGGATGTGTTTTAGAAAATATTGGGTTATACAATTTCTAAAATTTTGTAGACCATTCAATACCCAACTTCTAATATCATTGGTATTAGATAGAGATGAGCAAATAAACTCTATACAAATTAAATTTGTGTAAAAGTTTATGAAATTTGCAGATAGCGGCAAATTTGAACAATTTGCAATTCGATTCATGCGAATCGCCAAATAAATGTGGCCACCATCTTACACACTGCAGAAGGCATACTGGACCTCAGGCATCGAGATGAGCGAACCCAAACTGTAAAGTTCGGGTTTCATACTGGACACCTAGTGTCTGGTGCTGAACTCTGAACACAGACTTCTACCGGAAGTCCGTTTTAGTGTTCAGATTCCCGGGAGAGGAGAGAGTGAATTTTACAGCACCAAAGTTCGGCTCCCCGTTGACTTTGGGTTCTGGTTCAAGTTTGGGTAGAGTTCTGATACTCAAACTGATCTTTGGACTAAAGTTCGGTCAAATCTGATGAACCCAAACATGCATGGGTCCGCTCATCCCTACTCAGGCGTCATCTTGCGGATTTCCCCATATTGTATTGCAGCTATCACATAACATTATATAGTGTAGACAAACAGGATGGATTATCAAAGCCCATATAAAAGTTGAGGCAGGTAATGCAGAGGCCATTTTAGGTTGATTCTGGATAGAGTTGCTGACATCAGCTTTGCAATTGAGATAAAGAGAGAAAGTCCTAAACTATTGCACAAATATGCCTTGCTGTACTACTACAGCACTGAAGAGTAGAAGTCTGTGAATAATGCAGAGATTCAAGTGATAGGGGATTGAGAAATAGAAGTTCCAACAGCAGTGCCAGACTCTGTAATGTGATGTAGCTGGCATTTTTCCTGCTCCATTTGAATTACACATTTTTTCTTCATTTTTACTGCACTAGTAAGCAGAAGGAAGACAATGCAATATTTATTGCAGAAAAAAAATCTTAATTCAATGTCAGTCAGAGACAGCGTGCTTTCTTGTCACAAGTGACTATATTGAGATTTTGCATTTTTTGTGCAATTCTTTTTTTGAAGGGGGAATCATTGTTTTTTATAAGCACAAAATAAATTTTGCTAATTTAACTGTGACTTCATGGAGTGTGCATGTTACACATTTTATTTTTTCTTTGCACACCTGTTTTACTCATCAAATTTTCCATCCATATGTGCTACCCCAATGCAATGCCCTGTGGCAGGTTCTGACTTTTTGGACATGTACCTAACTAACATTTCTCATTATGTAATTTTTTTGGGGAAAGCGGATGAATTTACTTACAAAGTTGAAAGAAGGGGTTAAGTCCTCAACTCAGACTCTAAAGTGAGCAGGACAGAACTTCAATTACGTATCAAAAATACAAAATGGAGGAGCCAAAATAAGAGAAAGTATATTATGACTATAAAATCAAATATTTTATTAAAAAGCACTGGGATTCTCAAACAAAGCATCATGAAAAAGGAAGTAATAAAAAAAAGCAGTTAGATAGTATAGGGAAGGATAGGGACTTTTTAATCAAAGTATATTAGAAAATAGATTAGATTATTGCATTAAATAGATGGGGATTTAGAATGAAAATTAATTCTGTTTCAGACCACCCCTAAAGAGCTTGAATGGGGTTTACTACAGTCCTAGGAGACCTCAGAGTGTTACACACATGTGTTCAGGCAAATTGGAGGCATTGCAGTACTTGCGACTCATGACAAATAGTTTTGCTCAGTGTAACATTTTCTGGAAATGTCCTGTCTGTATCCTCTCCTTTGCCTCCTCCCATGCCCAGGAGCTGTGGTATGATCAGACCATGTTCCTGCACGGTCAGACACAGCCTTTACACAGTACACAGCAGGGGCACATGTATAAGATTATCTCAGCACAGGAACATTTTTTTTAAAACACATCCAATTGTGGAACATATTATTAGTCCAAGATCTATCGATTGAAATGTTGATTATTCATAAGGTAAACCCCTTTAATGCCAGGGGTACCTCCACTTCTTAATTTTATTTAGACTTTTATTGCTTTTCATTTCCAATCATATGTGAGCCAACAGCATACTACATGAAGCAAAACACCCACACCCATCCAGTAAATGGCGTTCTGTACCTGAACAAATGATCCCCTTGCTTCCTGTTAATGCCAGAATAAGTTAATTCTCATGCCGTCGACTATGGCATAAAGCGGCTTACTTGCACCATTAAAGCATGTCTTTGCTATATTACACAAAATGATGTCTGTATATCGTGAATGTCTTTGATTGCTTAATATTTTCTCATTTATGTTTTTTTTTTTTTCATTTTTTTCTCATATCCGTATGAATTAAAATCCCCAATGTAAACAGTTCATTTCAAGCAATTGCATCACATTTGCATCTATATTAATTTCATGTTATTGCAGTGCCGGCATTAGCTTCTGGTGATTATCCATGCAACAACACCCATTTTACTTAATCATTGATGTGCGGAGTGTAAGTCGTGTACCAGTAATGACACACATTGGGAGTTCATTAAAAAAAAAAAAACAATGTACAAAAAAAAAACCCATGAACGGTCTTGCATATTGCCGGCGGAGACTTGTTGTTTATTTAAGGGATGATATATCAGGGATGACCGGTCGTTGCCTAGCCAGTGTAAGCCCTTACAACTCCGCACTTGTTCTCTGATCCTTACAATAAAGGTTGTTGAGTTTATTTTTTTATTTTTTTTTTTATTTTTTTTTTTGTAGGACGCCAAAGCAAGCTGTGCCCAGCTGGATCCTGATCAAAAGATCGGACTGGTTCTGTAGTGTTTTTGTTCTTTGAAAGCGACTTCTTTGTGGAAGAGTTACAAGACAATATCTGCAGAGAAACCTTAAGCCAAATACGTGTCTTCGAGACATACAAAAAATAACCTTGAGTTTGGCTCTGTGTCCCCGCATGCAGGCTCTCTGGGGGAATTAGAGCTGGAAGGTGGGATGAATTGAGAATGTGGCTAGAGCTCAGCGCCGTCGTACAAGTCTCCATTATTTGTATGCTGGGGATGGAAAGGACAACAGGCTATATATATATGAAATTAGGTTTTGTGTAAATGAAAAGAAGCAGCTTTACTTGACCAAGAAATCAGATTGAACACGCTCACCAACTGCTGTAAGAATCTACGCGAGGCGATGGTGAGATGGTGAATGGGTATCGATGACCGGCTTGGGACACAGGATCATCGTCGTCTTTCGATTCGATATTTATGTATTTAAAAAAAAAAAAAATTTCATCATGATGAACTAAATTGATATCTTTGTCTTCTTGAAAAACATCCTTCACTTTAGCCTTAGTCCCTTAAGTACTTACAGTATGGATGTAGAAATTTATACAATTGGATAAAAATGCATTCGAAGGAGACATTTTCATCATGGTGGCCAATATAAACATTGAAACGTTCTTTGAATGCATAATGTACCTATGTGAGGATTCAGATGTGTTGTGTCATATTCCCTGTGAAGTCACAATGCAGGGACTGCATTGGTTTTACTTAATATGTCCTCAGATGAGTAAAGTGGGACCATCAGGTTTCAAAATGTTATTGGGAGATGGTTATGCTATATGTGGCACCCTGCTGTTCACAGGTACCACAGGACCCAGGGTGCTTGGACGGACTTCTCCACAAGAGGCCCTCACTACATACAAACACCTCCACCCTTCCACCTCATACCAGCAGAGGGAGCCCTTTAGGGATATATATATATGGAGGGTGGAGCTAGGCAGTTCAGTTAGTTGTTGGAGAGCGTGCTGACGCTGAGAGCAGCGAAGACGCAGCATGTCTGTGTGGCGCCCCTGAGGGTTCAGTCTCCACAGAGGTACTGCATCTCACCCAGAGGTGTGGTATCTCACTCTCAGGTAAGGAAGGAGTATGGCTCGGGACCCTAACACCTGCATTCACTACACCACATTTCCGGGGGACAGGGCGAGATTGCTCCTACGGGAGAGCACAATCCCTGGTCCCTGGCTGGAGTGGGGGGAACCACCTAGAGAGGAGGAACCATGTAGTGGATGGGGTGGAGGACGTAGATCCTGGGAGCACATGACAAGGAGAATATAAAATAGAGACACCATCTTAGTTCAGTCAGACAGTGAGAGGAGGAGAAGTGACAGGAGCAGAGGCTCTGTATGAGCTCTGCTCCAGAGGCGGGCCTGGACAGTGAGGCCCAAGTCTGGGAAAAGAAGGAGAGGGAGCAGGACGGCTCCAGGAATGAGGAGAGAAGGGACCCTAGGGGTACGGGCTGTGCAGCAAGCCACCCGTATGCCCGCTGCTACCAGGAGGTAGAGGGGTCAGGCCAGATAAGGGGAGCCGGTCCCTCAACTAGTGGAGAAAACTACGAAGGCTCAACTAGAAACCGGAGGCTGCAGTGTTTCATGTGCTGTAAGTCAGAAGTCCACGCCAGCTTCACTAAGAAGGTAGCCACATAGGACCCAAGGGACGGAACATACGTCGCCCGCCAAGGCCCAAGGGTACCGGATAGAAGTGTCGCTAGGTGTGAGGTGCAGGGAGCAGGCCAGAGAGAGGACACACAGAAGGGGGTCCTGCTAAATACTCCAGAGATACCTGAAGGTGGACTGAGCCCCTCACTGAGTACGCGCAGCACGACGTGAGAAGTTGCTTGGACGACTGTAACTTGAACTGCAATAACTGTGAGTAAAGACCCTGGGACTGCACTATCTTGTCTCTGTGTTCCTTGCTGCGCCAGCACTCACTGCACTGGAACGCCCTGCACAACCACCATCATCCACGCACACTGCCCTGAAGCTACACTCTTCCTGTGGGGAGTTATATCACCCTTGCTGCCAACCCATCAGCTTCAGAGGACTGTTCCGCAGCGGCGGCCTCATTAGCCGCACTCCACAGGTGGCGTAGTCGGACATTATAAACCTATACATAAACTACCCTTAGATTGACCACCTGGGTCACGGACCGGGTCACCACCACTGTGACTACAACCCCCAGCATCTACAGGCCCGGTTCCGGGTACCCCACGGCCCAGGGGGCGCGTCATCAGCTGCTGAGTTCTGAGGGCCCCGAGTGTGGCCGACGGCAAGGAGAAGAGGAGAGAGGAGTTGAGGGGGCAGAGGAGCATCATAGGCTCACCCCAAATATACAAACCGGACACCGGGTCCGTGCCTACAGGGTCCTTTGTACCCAGTAGGGACCACCGGCATTCCCGGAGGACTACAAGTCCCTGGCAGACCTGAAGCTAAACCCATCACAGGACCAGGAACCACGAAGGCCCCGGCGACCAGGGATAGTGGAACAGCAGAAGGTCCTACTACCGAGCGACAGGTGAAGGAACAGCACGACACATAAGCTAGGCCCAGTTGCAGGCTGGCCAGGAGCATACAGAGAGGCAGACACGAACCAGGAGGCCTTATACCCGCTCACTGTGGAGAAGTCCTGAAGTGCACCCATCCTACTGAGTACCCTGGACCGTACCTGACATCCGCACCAGTAAAGGTATTGAAGCGAATCCCCTGTCTCTGTCAATTACTCCTGCTGCGCCATCCCGCCTGCACTACAAGTCCCAGCATCACCACCCATCAAACTCCACACTGCCACGGGGACCCACTCCACCTGTGGGTAGCAGAAACACCTCAGCTGCCATCCCATCACCCCCCGGAGTTCTACAGCAGCGCTGGTAATCCTTACCAGGTACCACAGGTGGCGTCACGAACTATTTACTTTATTTTTATTTTCTATCTAAGTTCCAATCCCCTTTTTCAAGAGTGATCCCAGGGTACGGGCCCGGGAGCTGACCACTGTGACATCCCCAAACCAGGCAAAGGCCCGGGTACCGAGTTGTCCCCATCCCCTGGGCGCGTCATATATGTGTCTATATGTGGCCACCCAATGGTGGTGATGAGAGTAGTAGCTTGTTTGGAGTTTATCTAGCATCTTGCAATAATGTATTGAGTTTGAAGGGTAACAAATATGAAGTCTCTGAAAGAGTATTGCAGTTGGAAGAAGTTATCTCCTATCTACAGTATAGATGATGACTTCTAGATCTGTGGGGGTTCTACAGCTGGGAATTTCACTGATCATTAGAATAAGAAACTTGTATCCCTGCCAAAATGGAGAGGAAGTGAGCATGATCAATCCTTGCTCTATTCATTCTCTATAGGACTGTTTGTGAATGCTGAGCACAGCTCTCCCGCAGTCCTATAGAGAATGAATGGTGCGTCAGTGGCCATACTCCAATCTAATTCAGATAATAGTGCTCCATTATGGCAGTCGGGGGGATCCCATCAATCTTACCCTTAGAAACCTTGAAGTCATTACATCATATGGATAGGTGATAACTTTTACCAACCAGAATACCTCTTTAAAGAAGCACTGAGCTAAATTCTTTCTTATCCCTTCATCCCACACGTGATTGTCATCTGTTTTATGTTTACTAGACTTACTTTTCTCTTTGCTTCTATCCAGACTCCATCTTCACTCTCGGATTTCCTTCTGTATTTTATTTTGCTGCTTTAAATCCTATGAAACATCAGTAAATTATCACATGGGCAGCTGGACCCAATACCATCTCTGCCTACTGGGATAACACTGTGATTATCCTCTCCTTTGTATACCCATAAATAAGTCAATAGATTATAATTATATTGTCAGGAAGGCTGAACTGGGCTCTCCTTTACTATAATGGTATGACAGGAGCTGCAAAATTATCATCAGTAGCTGTGATAGCAGTTTCTGTGACACAGTCAATACAGTATCATCATATGGGAAATTTTGGAGACTGAGATATTGACCTTCTTCAGAGAACATAAAGGGATGTAATTGCCTGAGGCCACTATGAGATCACATTACATAACTAATAAGCATACCACGAATTTTCAGACATAAATAAGCAACTAAATAGCATAAAACTAGCTGAATTTATATATTGGGATATTAGTGACAGAATAAATAATAATAAAAGAAATCACTGCAGTACTACTTTAATGAAATTCACAGAAAGGTAATTATGGAAAATTCTGTACTTCTGTAAGACAAATCCAATGGAGACTAGGTTCAAATCCATCTATAGTAATTCAGATTAACTTTTCATGTTCTTCCAACATTTTTGTAGGCTTGTTCCAGACACTCTGGTCCCAAATTCGCACTTGTTTGGAGGAAACCTCTCAGTATTATGTACATATCTAAATTAGGAACATGCTGATTAATATGCCAGGTTGGATGCCAATCTAAGTTGGGTGGGTGCGCTAGGAGTGATAAGACTATGAGGTGGTCTTATAAGTGAATTTTCCCCATCATATTAATCCTTATTAGTGTTGAGCCACCCCCGTAGTGTTCGGATTCAGTTCGGTTCGTCGAACACCGGGATGTTCGAGGACCTGTTCATCGAACTGTTCGTCGAACACCTTAGAACACCGTCGAACACCGTTAAAACCAATGGCAGGCAAACAAAAACACATAGAAACACATAGAAAACACCTTCAAAGGTGTCCAAAAGCTGACAAACTGCTCAGAAGACGCTCTCTTTAAAAAAGCCGGCCGGCAATTCAGCAGCGGCATACACCGGTACCCGACAATTTAGACAAGAAGGAATAGAACCTCACACAGAGATTAGATAGATAGAAACATGTCAGTCACATATATAAGAAGTACAGTGACAGTGTTGGTTACTGTACTTGTCATTTAGTGTAAAGGATTTATTAAAAAAAATATTAGTGTTTTCATGCACCGTCACTTTAAAAAAGCCGGCCGGCAATTCAGCAGCGGTACCCGACAATTTATAACAGAAAGAATAGAGCATCACACAAAGATTAGATAGATAGAATCATGTCAGTCACATATATAAGAAGTACAGTGACAGTGTTGGTTACTGTACTTGTCATTTAGTGTTAAAATAAAGGATTTATTAAAAAAAAAATTGGCGTAAGGTTCCCCGTAATTTTAGGCTCTAGCGGAGGTTAAGCAGACGGCTGGGGCAGATGTTTGAAGCCTGGGAAGGGGGTAATACCCATGGAGCTTACCAGGCTACTAATATCAGCCCCCAGCTGAATACCTAGCCTTTACTAGCTATTAAAATAGGGGACCCCCCCAAAAAAATGATGTGGGGTCCCCCCTATTTTAATAGCTAGCAAAGGCTAGGCAGACAGCTGGGGGTTGATATTAATAGCCCAGGAAGGGTGCCATGAATATTGGCCCCCTCCCAGGCTAGAAACACCAGCCGTCAGCCGCCCCAGAAATGGCGCATCCATAGGATGTGCCAATTCTGGCACTTAGCCTCACTCTTCCCACTGCCCTGTAGCGGTGGCAGTGGGGTAATAGGGCTGGGGTTGATGTCAGCTTATAATGCCAGCTGACATCAAGCCCAGGTTAGTAATGGAGAGGCGTCTATAAGACACCCCATTACTAACCCCATAGTCAAAGTTAAAAAAAAACTACAAACACCCAGAATAAAGTCCTTTAATTGAAATAAAGACACAATTCTTTATTGTTCTAAATTAAACCATGCTTACCATCATGCCCATTCCAGCTGAAGCCAATGTCTTCTGCAATAAAAGAAAAATAATAAAGCAACATCATCCTTACCTTTCGATGGTTCCCAGGACAGCTTCAGCTCTGCTACATCGAGATGACAGGCTGGATCGCAGCAGAGCGCTGCCATCCAGCTTGCCATGCGGCAGAGACTGAGAAGCGCAGGCATGCTTGTGCTCCTCAGTGTCTCGCTGTGACGGCATCAAGATGAGCCGAGGTCATGTCCAATGAACTCAGCTCACCTCATGCACGTCACTGACAGCGTGGGAAAATTCTCCTGCACTCAGCGCTTCAGCGTGAGAATTTTCCCATGCTGTCAGTGACGTGCATGAGGTGAGTTCATGTCCAATGAACTCAGCTCACCTCATGCACGTCACTGACAGCGTGGGAAAATTCTCCTGCACTCAGCGCTTCAGCGTGAGAATTCTCCCATGCTGTCAGTGACGTGCATGAGGTGAGCTCATGTCCAATGAACTCAGCTCACCTCATGTACGTCACTGACAGCGTGGGAGAATTCTCACGCTGAAGCGCTGAGTGCAGGAGAATTTTCCCACGCTGTCAGTGACGTGCATGAGGTGAGCCGAGTTCATTGGACATGAACTCGGCTCATCTGGATGCCGTCCAGCGAGACACTGAGGAGCGCAAGCATGCCTGCGCTTCTCAGTGTCTGCGGCATGGCAAGCTGGATGGCAGCGTTCTGCTGCGGTCCAGCCTGTTATGTGAATGTAGCAGAGCTGAAGCCGTCGTGGGAACCATGGAAAGGTAAGGATGGTGTTGCTTTATTGTTTTATTTTTATTGCAGAAGACATTGGCTTCAGCTGGAATGGGCGTGATGGTAAGTATGGTTTAATTTAGAACAATAAAGAATTGTGTCTTTATTTCAATTAAAGGACTTTATTCTGGGTGTTTGTGGTTTTTCTTAACTTTGACTATGGGGTTAGTAATGGGGGTGTCTTATAGACGCCTCTCCATTACTAACCTGGGCTTGATGTCAGCTGGCATTATAAGCTGACATCAACCCCAGCCCTATTACCCCACTGCCACCGCTACAGGGCAGTGGGAAGAGCAAGGCTATGTGCCAGAATTGGCGCATCCTATGGATGCGCCATTTCTGGGGCGGCTGACGGCTGGTGTTTCTAGCCTGGGAGGGGGCCAATATTCATGGCACCCTTCCTGGGCTATTAATATCAGCCCCCAGCGGTCTGCCTAGCCTTTGCTAGCTATTAAAATACTGGGGACCCCACGTCATTTTTTTGGGGGGTCCCCCATTTTAATAGCTAGTAAAAGCTAGGTGTTCAGCTGGGGGCTGATATTAGTAGCCTGGGAAGCTCCATAGGTATTAACCCTTCCCAGGCTTCAAACATCTGCCCCAGCCGTCTGCTTAACCTCCGCTAGAGCCTAAAATTACGGGGAACCCCACGCCAATTTTTTTTTAAATAAATCCTTTATTTTAACACTAAATGACAAGTACAGTAATCAACACTGTCACTGTACTTCATATATATATGACTGACATGTTTCTATCTATCTAATCTATGTGTGATTCTCTATTCCTTCTATTCTAAATTGTCAGGTACCGCTGCTGAATTGCCGGCCGGCTTTTTTAAAGATACGGTGCATGAAAACACTAATATTTTTTTTAATAAATCCTTTACACTAAATGACAAGTACAGTAACCAACACTGTCACTGTACTTCTTATATATGTGACTGACATGTTTCTATCTATCTAATCTATGTGTGATACTCTATTCTTTCGGTTCTAAATTGTCGGGTACCGGTGTATGCCGCTGATGAATTGCCGGCTTTTCATGTTTCACTGTGAGCACTGTTCCCATCGATTTGGGCAATCACTGTAATGCCACAACCACCATGGCTGTGGCATTACAGTGAGTGGCAGACAATCCCTGCATGATTGGTGCTCTAAATAGCGCCAGACATGCAGGACACGCTTTTGGTGCACGAACAGTTATCGAACATAACCTCGAACAGCCGAATTTTTTGCAAATCGTTCGGGTTCGTCGAACAACTCGAACACCGCCCAAAACAGCTCGAATTTGAGATTGGCGAACAGTTCTAGTCGAACACCGCTCATCTCTAATCCTTATAACTTAATCAGGGACATTTTTAGCACTTTATTACCACACAGTATTGGACCTTGCCCCTAATTTAGGTACCTACATTGCCCTACAGGTGCCATTGTCAAGAAGCTAGACTCATAGCTGCACGGGGATAGGAAGATATATATGGGTTTATGATATAAAAATACATTGACGCTTTATTACTACTAATGTGTTAAAATAATCCAAAATAAAATAAGTTCCCATGTTTCTAATTTCCAGGTATAGCTATAAAAAAAAAGTTCTGCAAGTGATAACTTGTCCTAAACCACTGGGGCCCATGACAAGAAAACCTCGTGATCTGCTAATTGCCTCTAAGAGACGTTTTTTGTTATATACCGTGACTATAATTTTTAAAACCAGTCACTTTACCTGGAGAACACATTGTGTCCTCTGGTCAGATTTTTACCGATAGATATTCCTTTACTCCCCAGACTGCTGGTTTACATTAGCACTTCCCATATACTGTAAAACCCTAATGGAGGTGACTGGTAAAATAGAGAAAAAACAAACAGTTTTGCGTTTGGGCAAGGTGACCTTTCTGGCCAGCCTTGAATTCTCTTTGCTTACCAAGGTAAGGATGAAGTAAACAGAAAGCTTAGAAAAAATTGCAATGCTCTGTAACTTTCCATCCAGTGGGATGGGGGATCTTTCTCTCTGTCATGGTGCTGGAACCTTGTTTCCCCAGAAAGTATTGTGCCTACCGGTCTGGTCTAGTGTCACCCTGTCTCAACTACCGTCCCTATATTGGCTCTTCACCAATGGCCTCACGCGTGCCTCGTCCTAACTTTCCCTGGCATATGGCTAAGGCTAGGGAAGGGAGGAGATGAGCACTAGTCGATCTCCACTAAACTCTGTAGACAACAAGGGTAGACAAACAGGGTGGGATTGCTTAGCTTTAGGCGACTCCAGCCAAATGCACACACGGCCTCAAGCTCCAGAGAGGACGAAGTACTGCTCTTGCTAAAGCCTCACAAGTAGTAATGATTATCGCTGGCACCTCCCTCTCAGACACACCAGATATTTATACACCCAGGCCAGGGGGCTAATTAGCCAGAGGGAGGTAGCCGATGGGTCCTAGAGACAGCCAGCCTCTAAGAAGATGTCTGTAATGCCAAACATAGAGATCTCCTGCAACCAACTACAGGGCGACTGTCTTTCACCTCTGACACACCCGTGACAGCCCCCCCTCTATGAGTGACACTCAGGACCGTGTTTCTCAGGAAAAGAGGTGTGAAATGAGCGAACCTATCTGTTAGTGTTCACCTCTGTTGCTGTAACCCGCATCCTCTTCACTGGACCATAGCCCTTCCAGTGCACCAAGTGCTGTAGAGAACAACGTTGGAGATGAGAATCTACAATCCTCGAAATCTGGAACTCTAGATTACCATCAACCATTACTGGGGGTGGTGATAGAGGTGAAGGCTCAAGAGGTTCCACAAAGATTTTTTAAGTAAGAACCTATGGAACATGTTGTGGACTTTATGGGCTGAGTCATTCCATTTGGAATCTGATGCCCATCTACGGAATTCATAACTGTACGTCTCCACTGATCAATTCCCCTGCTGAAGGTCACATAGCCTAGACTCAGCCAAGGCAACTCGGTCAGGATCATCATAGATGAGAGCTAGAGTTCCAAGAAAAACCTCCACAGACTGGAGACAAACCGAGTCCTGTGGTAACGAAAATGCCCATGACTGAGGATCTCCCTGCAATAGAGAGATCTCAATACCAACCCATTGCTCCTCATTTCTGGAGGAATAGGGACGAAGTGTAAAATACAGTTTGCAGGCCTCCTTGAATACAAAAAACGTGTCCCTACCTCCAGAGAACCTGTCTTGGAGGGCAACTTTGGGTTCAGGCTGGACAGGCCTACCTGCAGAGACCCTCACATTGGCGACCTGTAGCAGCTGAGCTGCTGCTGTACCTCACCGCGGAGGTCATTCAACTCCAGAGACAGCCTGTGCAGCCGCTCTGCAAGCTCTACAACTGAAGCCATACCAAGGGAGAAAGGAAAATAAAAAAGGTGCATGCCCAAAAACACACAGAAACAAAAAAAAGTCAGTATTTTTTTGTTTTCTTTTCCCTTTTCAAAACGTGCTCGGCTGGCGATAATGACACGCAGGGTGTGGGAAAGACTTAGTGCAACTCAGAGGGAAGAGGGAAAGGGAGCCCACACACTAGGGAAAGGGGGGAGTGGAGACCTCCTAGTCTGGTCTAGTGTCACCCTGTCTCAACTACTGTCCCTATATTGGCTCTTCACCAATCGCCACACGCGTGCCTCGCCCTGACTTTCCTTGGCATATGGCTAAGGCTAGGGAAGGAAGGAGATGAGCACTAGTCGATCTCCACTAAACTCTATAGACAACAAGGGTAGACAAACAGGGTGGGATTGCTTAGCTTTAGAAGACTCCAGCCAAATGAGCGCACGGCCTCATGCTCCATGGAGGACGAAGTACTGCTCTTGCTAAAGCCTCACAAGTCGTAATGAATATCGCCGACCCCTCCCTCTCAGACACACCAGGTATTTATACACTCAGACCAGATAGCTAATTAACCAGAGGGAGGTAGCTGCTGGGTCCTAGAGACAGCCAGCCTCTAAGAAGATGTCTGAAATGCCAAACATAGAGATCTCCTGCAACCAACCGAAGGGCGACTGTCTGTCACCTCTGACACACCCGTGACACTGCCAAAGGTTTAACTGCCCTAAACTGAATAGAGACTAAGGGCCTGAGGGCCAGAAACGTGTAACCTGTGTTTCTTTCCTATGTTATTTTATGTACACACTGTGTGGTGTTTTTTACTCTTGTACAAAAAATTCAACAATAAATCTATGGATTTTATTGCAAGCCCTTCTGCTGATCGATTTTTTTGGACTTACTTATGTTGGCTTATGAACTGTGCTGTAAAACAGGTGAGCGGAAATATTAACTCTTTCTGCCCTAAACTGAATGCCCACTTCAGAGTAGAAAGATAAATGCCTTCACCAATTTCCTGTAGATAGACAAATACCTGCCCCCACTTCCTGTAGATAGACAAAGATCAGCCCCCACTTCCTGTAGAGAGACAAAATCCCACCCTACTTCCTTTACTGAGACAAAGACCTGCCTCCACTTCCTGTATTGAGACAAAAACTCACCCCCTTTTTCTGTAGAGAGATAAAGACTTGACCTTACTTCTTTTAGAAGGATAAAGATCCACCCCCACCCCCAAAATCCCACACCCACTTTTAGTAGACAAAGACCTGCCCCCAATTCCCATAAGAGGCAAAGATCTGCTCCTACTTCCTCTAGTGACTAAAATCCTCCCCCACTTCCTGTAGCACAACAAAGACCTGCTCCCACTTCTGCAGCAAGACAAAGACCCACCCACCTCCTGTAGCAGGAAAAAGACCCACCCCCGCTTCCTGCAGCAAGACAAACACCCGCCCCATTTCCTGCAGCAGGACAAAGACCTGCTCCCACTTCTGCAGCTAGACAAAGACCCACCTCGTGTCGCTTCAAAAAGACCCACCCCCACTTCCTGCAGCAAGACAAAGACCTGCCTCATTTCCTGTAGCAGAACAAAGACCCACACCCACTTCCTGTAGAGAGACAAAGACCCACCACCACTTCCTGCAGCAAGACAAAGACCTGCCCCATTTCCTGTAGCAGGACAAAGACCCACCCCTACTTCCTGTAGAGAGACAAAAACGCACCACCACTTCCTTTAGAAAGACGAAGACCCGTCCCCACTTCCTGTAATCTTCTCGGCTTCTCTGCCACTAGAGACAGAGTGCACTAGACATGAGTCGGTGGACAGCAAGTTGGACGAGAGGGAGAAACCTTGTTGACGGAACTTTGGAGTAATCTTTTGGGAGTGAGACAACATCACTTTTAGATAAAGAAACAAGATAAAAGACATTTCTTTGAAGGCTTTTATCAATTCTTGGCTGATATTTAAAATAAAAAAAAAGTATACTTAACTCCGTATGGAAATATTGACTTCACACATTGGTCACATTTGGAATTTGGCAGCTTCTCTTGCCGGAAGGCTGTGTATTAGCTTTGTTTTTAGCTTGTCTCACCTTTCTATACTTGGCAGCAGATGGATATATTTATATATGTGCCATGACGCGATTGTTTGTTTTTAGAGAGCAGATTAGAAAAAAAAACAAAAACCTCTGAACACAAACATTATGGTGAGAATAAAAGTAATAGATCTTTTCCGAATACAAATTACAGTAATGATATAAAAGGAGCACTTATGAGAATATTCTGATGGTTCAGACAGGTCCCAGGTGTGCTTTCCTACATAATCACATATCATGAAATCCTGCTCTCACTGGGGCTAGGAATCCTGGGTAATGAAATGCAAATTACCAAACACTGCCTGCCACATTTTTATGATGGCTTTGAAACAGTTTCCCAGGACAGCATTTGTAATAATACTAAAATAGATAAAAAATAATACATTGACGTTGCCTTTGGCCCAAGCCTTTTAAGATAACCTTAAGCCCTTGTTTTCTTTGAGATGGATAAGATATTAATTCATCCATCCTTCTTAAGGAGACATTTATTCCTCATCAAGATGACCCTTTAAAAAATGAAATCCGACCTCCTTTTATGTGATCATTTCCATTATTCCCTATGGCTGTATTGAAGTTATTGCATATTAATGGCCACAAATATCACCGGGCCTGTGGGGATTGTCATCTTCCTAAATTAGATATACACAGTTACGTATACTCCATGTTTGATTTCTTCTCCTGGGCTGTCTGTGTGTCAGTCTTCACTGGATTGTTGGGTAATGCATACAGAACTAGACACATCTAATCTCAGCTATTATATAAAAGGGGTCCGGTGATCACACCAAACAGGTCCGTTTTAGTAAATACTTCTATTCCCCTTTGAATAACAATTCTAAATAATATTTTATTTCCCGAATTCTACTTTGTGCTATTCATCTGTTATTCCTCATTGAAAATGATAACTAGATGTTATCAGTTTGGGATGTGTCTCGAAGTCTGTACACAGTCTGACATTGCGCAATCAGTGCTAATAGTGTCATTTTGTAGAGACATGCTTTTTGACAAGAATGGTGACATCCCAGATGTCAATTAAATCATAAATTTCCAGGAGGAATAAAAAAGGAATAGCTCAGGGTGATTCTATAGGTTAAGAATTGAATTGCTTTTTTATAGAGGTATCGTTTCTCTGTGAAGAGTGACATGCCTGACATGCCAATACACACAGTGATGTCACAGTACAAGGATAATACACACAGTGATGTCACAGTACAGGGATAATACACACAGTGATGTCACAGTACAGGGATGATACACACAGTGATGTCACAGTACAGGGATAATACACACAGTGATGTCACAGTACAGGGATAATATACACAGTGATGTCACAGTACAGGGATAATACACACAGTGATGTCACAGTACAGGGATAATACACACAGTGATGTCACAGTACCAGGGATTATACACACAGTGATGTCACAGTACAGGGATAATAAACACAGTGATGTCACAGTACCAGGGATAATACACACAGTGATGTCACAGTACAGGGATAATAAACACAGTGAAGTCACAGTACAGGGATAATACACACAGTGATGTCACAGTACAGGGATAATACACACAGTGATGTCACAGTACAGGTATAATAAACACAGTGATGTCACAGTACAGGGATAATAAACACAGTGATGTCACAGTACAGGGATAATACACACAGTGATGTCACAGTACAGGGATAATAAACACAGTGACGTCACAGTACAGGAATAATACACACAGTGATGTCACGGTACAGGGATAATATACACAGTGATGTCACAGTACAGAGAAAATACACACAGTGATGTCACAGTACAGGGATAATAAACAGTGATGTCACAGTACAGAGATAATACACACAGTGACGTCACAGTACAGAGATAATACACACAGTGATGTCACAGTACAGGGATAATACACACAGTGATGTCACAGTACAGGGATAATACACACAGTGATGTCACAGTACAGGGATGATACACACAGTGATGTCACAGTACAGGGATAATAAACAGTGATATCACAATACAGCGATAATACACACAGTGATGTCACAGTACAGGGATAATACATACAGTGATGTCACAGTACAGGGATAATACACACAGTGATGTCACAGTACAGGGATAATACACAGTGATGTCACAGTACAGGGATAATACACACAGTGATGTCACAGTACATGGAAAGTAAGCAACATGATGTCACAGCACAAGGAAATTTAATATAATGATGGCACAGTACATGGTGAAGTAGAGATCTGACAGTTCCTTTCTTCCACAATTGTGTTCTGTATCTGTCTCCTGAGGACAAAATTACTGTAAAGTCGGGATATACCCCTGACCTCCCTGGACAGTGTGACAGCTCCTCAGATTCGATGTATCCAGGACGGTTGTGAGGTATACAACAGACACAGGAAGTTTGTAATTAAGCATAGTATTCCCTCACTGCGCCCAATGCTATGTTCCCTGGTAGTTATGCCCACATGACGTCATTTTCCAGTAGACACTGAAGACTACTCTTTCAGATTATTCAGCATATTGGTTGTTGTCAGACAGTTTTCCTTGAAACCTCTGAATTTACAGTCTTCAGTTCCTCATAGCTTAGATTTCCTTCTGTAATATGAAGGGAATGATCAGAGTTTGAAGTCTATATGGAAACAGCTGGAAATGAAAATCACAATGGCTGATAGTAAATAGCGCCAGTAGCTGTAGTGGCATCGAGTCTCTAATGGCACGGTGTCACATTGTATCTCTGCGAGATGGATGTCGAAACACTAAAGCGTACTCTCTGGAGTGCAACATATACTCCACTTATTTCCCATTCTCTATCTGCCAGGAAACATATTCCAGCCAAAAGCTTTGTATTGTCCTTTATTGTATCATCATTTCATAGTGTTTAGATAACATCGAGCAATTCACTTTATGGGACAGCGGGACATTTCTCTTCTTAACAACGACAAAAATGCTTCTCGTAGGACTTCAAAGTGCAGGAGGGCAGCATTGCCGGCCACATAACACCGGGCTGTTTGTCTGAGGATAGATCATTGGCACAGTGCGGGGACTTCCAAGCCTCGAAAAAATGCCAAACTTGCTTGCAAAACAGATTATTTAATGAATAGATATACAACGAGCAATACACATTATCCTACAATATAATAGCCCTATTAAAGCAGATGGACATCATGGAAAGGGACTCCTCTCAAAGGCTTTGTTCACACGTTGCGTCTTTGCTTCATTTTTTTTCTGCAGCCAAAACCTGCTTTCTTGGTAGTAAAGAAGCAGCTTACGAAAAACAGGTTTTGCTGCATTTTTCAGGATTCCAAAGTTCAGCTTTGCTTCCACCACAGTAGCATGAACACGGGTCACCAATGCAAAACCTACAGTATGTGAAACCATAATTTTGTAAAAAAAAAAAAAAGGCAATTTGATCAAATTATTTAATGGAAATATATTTTATGTTTGAAAAAATAGTGAACAAAAAAGTTCACATCAGTTCATGAAAGAATACACAATTACAAATGTAACAGCAGGGGAAGGTGAATTGGTCAGGAATAGTTTACCTAAGACATTGGCAGAGCATTGAGTTTGTAGGACACTGTTTACTTTCACACTTTGGTCAGCCCTTGAGATGGTCAGGTATTATTCAATTTCACACTTTGGTCAGCCAATGTTTACTTTGCACACATCACTAATTTAATTAAACTGTACTAATCCTAACTGCAATTCTCAGGTGAGGAGACAAAGACATTATGGTTTAAAATTGGTAAAATTCCAAAAAAAAAATGGGTTTCACATACTGCTGCACCGACTTTTTTCACAAAAAATGCAGCAAAAACTGATCCCTGCATTTTGCTGCTTTTTGCACTAACTCTGCTTTCTATGGGTGACAAAATGATGCAAAAATGATGAAAGAAGTGACATGCTGCAGTTTTCAAAAATGCAGCAGTTTTACAATTCAATCAGGAAAAAAAATGTGTGTGCATGATATTTCTGTGAACTCATAGCTTTTGCTGGTACTGTAGAATGCAGCTTTTAATTTGCATAAAAACACAGCAAAAACGCAACATGTGAACATAGCCCAATAGCCATAATGGCCAGTCATGCAGTAAGAGCAGCTCTTATTCTGGCAGACTCAAATGGAGTACACCGCCAATCAGAAATATAAAATATGCACTGTATTTTCTTATATCATCATATTTGTCTATACATCCTTTATGGGAGGTGCCCCACAGGGAACCTACCTCTGTGAACCAAAATGAAGAAACACTCTGTAGCCCATCTCCTTTTCTGGTGGACTTGAGCCATCTTTGCATACAAGGCAACTTATTAATTTGAATGGTCACCACAAAATTACACATCTCCCCCATGGTGACCCAAGAAAACTCTACTGAATCCATGAGGGAACTACAATTCTCTCTGAACTACAATTAGCAGCCAGCCTGTGAGAGTTACTCCCTTTCTAGTAGACGAGAACTGTACAGATATATGTGGACAGCCATAAAGAAATGCACAGAATGAGCAATATTTGATTCTCTTATGAAGATGCTGTTTGTCCTTCATAGTCGAAGACGACCATGATTTCAGGGTTTAGAGAAGGATCAGTGAAGATGTTTTGAAGTTAGTACTAGTGTTGAGCCACCCCCGTAGTGTTCGAGTTCGGTTCGGTTCGTCGAACACCCGTGTGTTCGCCGAACTGTTCGTCGAACTGTTCGTCGAACACCTTCGAACACCGTTAAAAACAATGGCAGGCAAACAAAAACACATAGAAACACATAGAAAACACCTTCAAAGGTGTCCAAAAGCTGACAAACTGCTCAGAAGACATAACTAACACATGGAAAAGTGACAAGTACATATAGTCATGCGAAAATAAAAGAGGTGGAGGAGTAAAAGGAGGGGGAGACACAGATATAGGCATGTCATGCCCTTCTAAAATCCAAAAAGTGAGAAGCCGACACGGCCAGTCCGCTCCTGCCCGTGCCACCTCCGTGTCGCCGGGTTTGTGCCAGAGCCGCGGTGAACCCTGACGGCCAGCCCCCCTCTCCCAATACTGGTGCCTGTCCGCTGGTGGGTCGAGTGAGCCCCCCTGTGGTGGAGGCAGCTCTAAGCTTTTTAATTTAAATTGTCTCTCTAATTTGAATGAATACACTTTAAATCCATTTACAAGGATCTATTGGAGGGCAAGTCTCATGCCAGCAGCCGCGTAATTCCAGCTCCAGTAGCGTCCACTAAAGCTGCTGCAGTTAAAAAGCTTTTATAAGGATCGAGCTCGGCTGTCCACCGCAAGGCATCCTAATGCCAGTTCCAGCCCCTATGCCTTGGGGTGCCTCCTGATGCTCTTCACTAAGTATCCCATGGTCCCGATTCATTTCCTTTGAAAAAATTAAGTGTCTAAACTACAGGTGGTGTAGCTTGCTTAACAGCCGGGATAATCCACTGACTAGCAGACACTGCTACTAGGCACAAAGTATTTCCTGGGCTAGATGCAGTTAAAAATTTGTAATTAGATACTCTCGTTGGATGCTGAGAAAGCATTCCACAGAGTCTCCTGGCACGCCATATATGATTCTCTTAAAAAGCTTGGGGTAGGGGTCTAGGGGACCCTTTTATAGCCAAAATCACGGCCCTGTATCGCAATACGTCACCTAGGCTGAAGATAAATGGAACTGTAGCACCCTGAGGGCTCGGTTGCTACAGACGTATTGCACCTCACCCAGAGGTGTGATATCTCACTCTCAGGTAAGGATGGAGTGTGGATCAGGACCCGACACCTGCATGCATTACACCACATTGCCGTGGGGCAGGGCGACCAATATGCCCCTGAGATGGGCACGACAGTCCCTGTCCCTGGCTGGAGTGGGGGGAGGGAACACTGAGGAAGGGGAACCCTGTAGTGCAGGAGCAGGGAGGAAGCAGTTCCTGGGTGCATTGAGAAGGGAGTATAAAAGGTGGACACCATCTTAGTTCAGTGCAGAGAAGTCTGAGCAGAAGTGGCAGGGAGCAGGGGCTCTGCATGAGCTCTGCTCCGGAGGCGGGCCTAGTAACACAGGCCCAGGCCTGGAAGAGGGAGAAGGAAGGAAGAGGAGCGGAGAAGGCTCCAGGAACGAGGAATGAAGGGATCCCAGGGGTGCGGACGGGCGAGTCGCCACCGCACGCCCGAATCCACCTGCGTGGAGGGGTCAGGCCAAAGGGGGAGACCGGTCCCCGAACTAGTGGAGGCAGGAAACGACCCTCAGCTAGAAACCGGAGGCTCTGACATTTTATGTGGCGCAGCCCCTCGCTACACCCGCTAGGAAGGCACCACATAGGGTCAGGGAAACTGGCGCCAAGTTTACCAAGAGGAGGCCCGAGGCAGCCGGACAGAAGTGTTGGTAAGAAAGGCCAGACAAAGGACACACAAAGGGGGTCCTGTGAAGTGCTACAAAGTTATCTGGGAGTTGTCTGAGCCCCTCACCTGGTGAGCACAGTACGACGTGGGCAGCCGTTACCTGCAGACGTGGTCTGGATAATAAGAACTGTGAGTAAAGGCCCGGGACTGCATCACTGACTCCGTGTCGTTACTGCTGCTGCCCTGCACCATCACCCCCATCCTCCACATACACTGCCCTGAGGCTATACTCCTCCCGTGGGGAGTTATGCTACGCTCTGCTGCACCCACAACACCAGCCTCAGCGGTCTGCCCTGGAGCGGCGGTTCACTCTGACCGCAATCCACGGGTGGCGTAGTCGGACATTTAAACATCAAAACCACATAAATAGTTCCGCCACTGGTTTGACCGCCCTGAGCCACGGAACCGGGTTGCCGCCACGGAGACTACAACCACCAGCATCCACCAAAAAGGGTCCGGCTCCGGGTGTCCCAAGGCCCAGGGGGCGCGTCAGAACATTTTCATCACCTTTCACAATCACCAATGGGACAAGGCAGGGATGTTCTCTGTCCCCTCTCTTATACATCCTAGTGACGGAGCACCTGCTTTCATCAATTCGCCATAACCCCAATATTAGGTGGATTGAGGTGGGAGGCACCGAGTACAAGTGCTCTCTATTTGCAGATGATGTCCTAGTATATATCACTCAATCACATATATCCATCCCTGCTGTTATGGCTGAAATAGATCACTTTGTTACATGGTCAAATTTTAAAATCAATGCAGCGAAGTCTGAGGCCCTCGATGTCTCCCTCCCCAAATCCATATAGGATTCCATCCAGTCCAACTTTCCCTTTGCCTGTCCCTCACAGGGTATCAAATACTTAGGAATTCCTATTCATAGAGACCTCTCCCATCTATGTTATCTTAATTTTGGGCCCTTTATTGAACAACTCCATACAGACCACGGTTGGCAAGTTAGAACTGTAAGATTCACTACGTGAACCGCTGGTGTTTTGTGGAAAAGCACATGTACACTGCGTTCCAAATTATTATGCAAAAAGTGTTTAGGAGTGATAAGGGAAGAATTTGTTTGTTTGTCAGTTAAACTCATTGATGGTGATGTGTGTCAGGGCTCTTTATATCACTGTAAGCAATTGCAGACACCTGTGCTAATTAGTTTGGCAGGTGTGTCCAATGAAAGGCAAGACTACTTAAGAAGGCTCTCTCACATTATTAAGCAGCCTACATTTTCTGCCAAAATGGGAAAGAAAAAGGATGTGTCGGCTGCTGAGAAGCAACAAATTGTGGAGTGTTTAGGTCAAGGCATGACTACAATCAACATTGTGCGATGATCAGGATGAAGTGTCTTGGCAATCAAGAAGTATGTAGCTGATTCACAGTACACACGTGTGCGTGCTGATAAGGGCAAATTGAGGACTCTTTCCTACAGGCAATTACGTCAGGTTGAAAGAGCAGCGGCCAAAAAGCCTTGTCATAGCAGCAGACAAGTTTTTGAAGCTGCTTGTGCCTCCAACGTCCCCCGAACAACAAGATGCAGGGTCCTTCAGAGGTTGCAGCTGTGCATACGCCATCCTGTCGACCTCCTTTATCCACTTCACACAAGCAGAAACGGCTCCAGTGGGCCAAACATTACATGAAGACTGATTTCAAAACAGTTTTGTTCACGGATGAGTGCCGTGCAGCGCTCGATGGTCCAGATGGATGGAGTGGAGGATGGCTGGTTGATGGACACTCCACGCAAACACGGCTACAGCGCCAACAAGGAGGAGGTGGAGTAATGTTTTGGGCTGGAATCATGGGGAGAGAGATTGTCGGCCCCTTTAGGATCCCTGAAGGCGCTAAAGATGAACTCCATAATGTATGTGGATTTTCTCAAACAGCACTTCCTGCCATGGTTCAAGAAGAAGAACTGTGTATTTCACAGCAAGATCATTTTTCTGCATGATAATGCACCATCTCATGCTGCACATAAAACATCTGCATCTCTGGCTGATATGGGCATAAAAGGGGACAAACTTATGGTGTGACCCCCATGCTCCCCTGACCTCTACCCCATTCAGAACCTTTGGAGCATCATTAAAAGGAGTGTCTATGATGGCGGGAGGCAGTTCACATCTAAGCAACAGCTCTGGGAGGGTATTCTGTCCTCATGCAAAACAATTGAAGCAGAAACCATCCAAAACCTGACAAATTCAATGGACGAGAGAGTTCAGAAGCTCCTTTCGAACAAGGGGTCCTATGTGAAAATGTAACATCACCTAGAATAAAGTTTTGAGTTGAAAACTGTTTGATTTCAGTTTCTAACAACCTGCTAATGCTTATAATTTCAAAAATGACCATTTTTTTGGTCTTTATTAAAATGAAAAGGTTGATCGAAAAGTTTGGGGGATCTAAGAGTGTGGCAACCCAGTAGTCATGATTACTTCGAATTCTGACAATATGAGGGTCATGCTGCAGGTAGTGCAGCAAGAAGGCACTTATGTGTCTTGCGCATCTCGGAGCCCCAAAATTATTTTCCGGGCTAGATGCAGCTAAAAATTATTTTAAATTTTAAATCTGGTGAAGCTTTAGTATAGATGGCCTAATAGGATCAGTGCTGCACACTGCTACAAAGCCCAAATTATTTTCCAGTCAAGATACAGATAAACCTGATTAGTAATTTGAAAGCTTAAAACAGTTGGTAGGGTGATTTTAACCAATCATCAAGCTTTTACTCTCCCCAGGATGACACAGGGGTAGAAAAGTCGTTTCGGATCCATGATTTGTTCATCTTTATGAACGTGAGTCTGTCTACATTATCAGTGGAGAGCCGCGTGCGCTTATCTGTCAGCACACCACCAGCAGCGCTGAACACACGTTCAGACAGAACGCTGGCTGCGGGGCATGACAAGATCTCCAAGGCGTAAGTGGCTAGCTCCGGCCATTTATCCAGATTGGAAGCCCAAAAAGAGCAAGGGTCCAGTGACACAGTCGTGGCTTCAATGTTTACTTGGAGATACTCCTGTACCATCGTCTCTAGGCGTTGACTATGTGTCAGACTTCTTGTCTCCTGTGGCCTTGCAAAGGATGGGCTAAAAAAGTGGTGAAATGATTCCGCAAAATTGATGTTACCAGCAGATACTGTGGTTCTGTTACGGTTTGAGTGCTGAACACTTGACGGTCCCACGGTTGGCAAGTTGGAACTGTGAGATTCACTACGTGCACCACTGGTATTTTGTGGAAAAGCACATGTAAGATTCTGCAACAGTCTCTGCTGATACTCCTGCATGCGTGCATCCCTTTCTATGGCAGGAATAATTTCTGCAAATTTACTTTTGTACCGGGGATCTAACAGTGTGGCAACCCAGTAGTCAGGATTATTTCTAATTCTCACAATTCGAGGGTCATGTTGCAGGTAGTGCAGCAAGAAGGCACTCATGTGTGTTGCGCATCCAGGAGCACCAAGTCCCTGTTGTGTTGGTGGCGAGGTAACAATCATGCTTCCTTCCTCTGTCCTCTCCCCCCAACCTCGCACAACAGAAATTTGATCAAGGTCTCCCTCATCTGATGAGTCTTCCATCAGTTCGTCCTCCACTTCTTCCTGGGCTCCTGCACCTTCCTCACTAGTTTGGCTGCTACCATGCGCCCTGGTAAAACCATCTCCCCCACCCTCACATGCCTGCCGCCTTGGTGCTGCCGACCGTCTGGACCTTGCAGATGTTAGCCCTTCCGCATACAACTCCTCCTCCTCTACTTCCTCCACCTCCTCTTGTGCCACCACCTGACTCCGAATTCTGTTTAACATGTGCTCCAGCATGTAAATCACCGGAATAGTCATGCTGATAATGGCATCGTCAGCACTAAACATCTTCGTCGCCATTTCAAAACTGTGCAGAAGGGTGCATAGGTCCCTGATCTGAGACCACTCCTCCAGCGTGATTTGCCCCACCTCTGAATCTCGTTGGCCCAGGCTATACGTCAGAACGTATTGCACCAGGGCTTGTCGGTGCTGCCACAGTCGCTGCAACATGTGCAGAGTTGAATTCCACCGGGTAGGCACATCGCATTTTAGCCGGTGAAGTGGCAGGCCCAACGACTTCTGTAGAGATGTAAGTCGCTGAGCTGCGGGATGCGAACGGCGGAAGTGAGCACACAGCGACCGTGCCCTCTGCAGAAGGCCATCTAGTCTGGGATAGTGGGCTAAAAATTGCTGGACAACCAGGTTCAACACGTGAGCCATACAAGGCACGTGTGTGACATTGCCCCGGCGAAGGGCCGCACCCAGGTTTGCAGCATTGTCGCACACGGCCTTCCCTGGTTTCAGGTCCAGTGGAGACAACCATTCATGAAATTGGTTCTCCAGAGCTGACCACAACTCCTCAGCTGTGTGACTCACATTTCCCAGACATTTCAATGTAAAAACCGCCTGATGACGTTGAGCCCTACTGCCAGCATAGTAAGGAGGTGTGCAGGATCCCTTCTGCGCAGTTAGAAAGCTTGTGGCATGACCAGACAGGCTTTGGGTGCAGGTGGAAGACCGAGAGGAGGTTGAGGAGGCAGAAGCAGTGGAGGAACTTTGACATAAAGAGGATTGACGCACAACTCGTGGGGACGGCAAGACTTGGACAGCAGCCCCTTGTCCTGCTGTCACCATAGTTACCCAGTGCCCAGTCAGCGACATGTAACGCCCCTGTCCATGCCTACTCGTCCAAGTGTCTGTGGTGAAATGCACCCTGTCACACACAGAGTTTCTCAAAGAAGCGGTGATGTTGTGTGCGACATGCTGGTGGAGCGCAGGCACACCTTTCTTTGAGAAGTAGTGCCGACTGGGCATCTGGTACTGGGGCACTGCGACGGACATAAGGTCTCGAAAATCCTCTGTGTCCACCAGGCGGAAAGGCAGCATTTCTGTAGCCAAGAGCTTGCAGATGGTGAAATTCAACCTCTTAGCTTTCTCATGGCTAGGAGGAAATGGTCTTTTACTTGTCCACATCTGAGGGACCGAGGGCTGGCTATTGTGCTTAGACGGGGTTGATAAGGGTGTCCCCGGCAAACTGCCGGTCTGTGAGGAAGATGCAGGCGGACATGTTAGGTTGCCTTGATCCAAAGGTGGTGCTATCGATGTCGGACAGCGCTCAACACCAGCTGGTGTTCCCACCTCCAAAGAAAATGATGACCTGCCAATCACGCTGGCTGTTGCGGGTAAAGAGGTGGCAGGTCTGCGCCCCAAAACAGGTGTGACTGCTGTCCCCCCAGTCACAGAGGATGAAGAGGCCGCGGATGCACAAGATATGGCAGACGGTGGTTGGCCCGGCCGGCTAGGCCGCATTGTAGCACACTGAGCTTCCCACTGCAACTTATGCTTCATGTCCATGTGCCGGTTCATGCATGAAGTACTCAAACTATGTATTTTTTGGCCTCTACTTAGCTTTTGCTGACAAATGTTACAGATAACACGAGTTGGGTCATCTTTATCGATCTGAAAAAATGCCCAGGCTATGCAAGGCTTAGCACCCATGCGACCTGAAGAGCCACCACGACTTGTGGTGAGAGGCAGAGTTGTGTTTGAGGATGCAGTTGTTGACGTGCTTCCAGTACTACGTCTCTGTCCAGGAAGGCGCAACCTGACCTCGTCGTCACTAGCATCTTCCTCCACCTCCTCTGCTGACCTCATCTCTTGGCTGACTGTGGGTTGACAGTAAGTGGGATCTCCAACCTCATCATCATCACCCTGTGTGTTATCACACCCGTCGTCCTCAGAGCCAACCTGTTCCTGCCCTGACAAAAAACTAAAGTTGTCGCTCCAATCAGGTATTTGAGTCTTATCATCGTCTTCCTCATTGTCTCCACCAACAGGAGTTACAGTTTGGGAATGAGGGTCTACATTATGGTCATAACCTTCTGCGTCTGGTCCTGGATCCGACTCATAAAGATTCTGGGCATCAGTGCAGATCATTTCCTCGTCTGGATTCACAGAAGCGCTGGAGTCGACCTCTGATTCCCAGGCTATAGTATGAGTAAACAGCCCTGCAGACTCAACCATCTGTTCTACCTCATACTCAGACGGGCAGCTGGAGATTTGGGTGACACTGTGAGGAAGCAAGTGCGATTTGGGTGACACCTTTGAGGACTGGAGTATTTGTGATGTTGAAGTTGATGTGGAGGAGAGCCCACTTAAAGGAGCACTTGATATCCGTTGAAGCACCTGCTGTTTTTGTGCCTCATCTGGAATTTGTAGCGATTGGCGTGGCCGTAAGAAAGGGATCTTATCACATTGTCCGCTAAAAGAAGTAGACATTTTAGTTTGGCTGGAAGATGGTCTTTCTTCTGCAGATGTTACTGTTGCTTTAACACCTACCCCACGGACACAACCTTTTTTCCCCTTCCCAACACGCCTATTCCCCTTTCCACCAGCAGCAGGCCTTTTTCCACTCATTTTGGTGGTTAACTAATTCACAACTCTGGAGTTGTTTGCACAAAAAAACAATGGATGGTAACCGAGCAGAGCTGAGTGGCCAAACTGTGGTATTAGGCACAAAACTATTGGCTGGGTTAGATGCAGAAAAAAATTATATTCAATTTGCAACCTGATGGAGGTCAGTATAGATGGACTAATACAACAAGTCCCACACACAGCTAGAAGCCCAATATTTTTTCAGAGCTAGATGCAGAAAAAAATATATTCAGTTTGCAACCTGATGGAGGTCAGTATAGATGGACTAATACAACAAGTCCCACACACAGCTAGAAGCCCAATATTTTTTCAGAGGTAGATGCAGAAAAAAATATATTCAGTTTGCAACCTGATGGAGGTCAGTATAGGTGGACTAATAGAACAAGTCCCACACACTGCTAGAAGGCCAAATATTTTTTCAGAGCTAGATGCAGAAAATTTTTTTATTCAGTTTGCAACCTGATGGAGGTCAGTATAGATGGATTAATAGAACAAGACCCACACACAGCTAGAAGCCCAATATTTTTTCAGAGCTAGATGCAGAAAAAAATTATATTGAGTTTGCAACCTGATGGAGGTCAGTATAGATGGATTAATAGAATAAGACCCACACACAGCTAGAAGCCCATTATTTTTTCAGAGCTAGATGCAGAAAAAAATTAGATTCAGTTTGCAACCTGATGGAGGTCAGTATAGATGGATTAATAGAACAAGACCCACACACAGCTAGAAGCCCAATATTTTTTCAGAGGTAGATGCAGAAAAAAATATATTCAGTTTGCAACCTGATGGAGGTCAGTATAGGTGGACTAATAGAACAAGTCCCACACACTGCTAGAAGGCCAAATATTTTTTCAGAGCTAGATGCAGAAATTTTTTTTATTCAGTTTGCAACCTGATGGAGGTCAGTATAGATGGATTAATAGAATAAGACCCACACACAGCTAGAAGCCCAATATTTTTTCAGAGCTAGATGCAGAAAAAAATTAGATTCAGTTTGCAACCTGATGGAGGTCAGTATAGATGGATTAATAGAACAAGACCCACACACAGCTAGAAACCCAATATTTTTTCAGAGGTAGATGCAGAAAAAAATTAGATTCAGTTTGCAACCTGATGGAGGTCAGTATAGATGGACTAATAGAATGATGCTATGCCCAAAAGATTTTACTTCACTAGGTGCAGTAAAAAAATTGGTATTCTATACACAGGTGGTATATCTTGCAACACAGATAGGCTACTCCACTGACTAACACACTCTGCAATAGGCCAAAAAGGATTAGCTTTGCTAGATTCAGCCAAATGCTGTGAAAAAAACTTGCACAGCACTGGCACAGACCTGCCTGGCAAAAACTGATAGGAACTGATGTAACCTAGTCCTGAAAAGGACTCCAATTACAATTAGTCTTTACTCCCACAACCTATCTATTTAAGAGTACAGACCTGCCTGATAAAAGTCGTAGGAAATGCTGTAACCTAGTCCTTAAAAGGACTGCAATCACAACTATTCCCTACTCCCAAGCTATCTGTAGATTTGTGCGAAAATTGGCTTGAAATTAACAAGGTATAGCGCACACAGCAACAGCGGTGCCGTCTAACACGCAGCTGCAGCAGTGAGAAAATGGTGGCGACGGGGAAAATGGCTTGGTCTTATAGGGCAAGGACATGTGACATACACTGCCAATCACACATGCCCTTGCTTGTGTGAAAAAAAGCACTTCGCTCCGTGTGTGCGCTGCTGATAGGCTGACAGATTGCACCTCCCCACTGTAAATGCAGGAAAGAGAAAAAAAAATGGAGATCTTCATTGTTCCTGCAGAGATCCATCCCCTGCCCCTCCCCCCGCCCCGCTGTACACTCAAACTGCGTATTAACATTAATTTTCATCATTACTGAGAAAAAATCCAGTTATGATTTTGATGCACGAACAGTTATCGAACATAACTTCGAACAGCCGAATTTTTCTCAAATTGTTCGTGTTTGCCGAACGGCTCGAACACCGCCCAAAACAGCTCGAATTTGAGATTGGCGAACAGTTCGAGTAGAACAACGCTCATCTCTAGTTAGTACCTGTCCATATGCCCTGTCCATATGTCCTGTGGGACCTCTTTCCACCTCTACAATCCATAATGGACAACCAGTCTATTGGAAGAGTCAATTTAATTCTGAAAACATCACAGAAAAAGAAAAACAGCCTTATCAAGACCAGGATAGATTACTAATACACTAACAGGATGCAGCAGACCCCCATGATAAAGGTGGGGCAACATAGGTCAAAAATACTGATGAAACAACCACTTACATCGTACCAATTCATGGAGGAGATGGTTGCCTTGTATTAAAAATGCAGATAGATGAGACTTGCATTGTGTGCCAGTCATACAGGTACGTGTGATGCACAGTGTCTGGATTATAGCCTATTGATGACACCCATACTATTAGATCAGGCGGACTGCCCAGCTCATACAGTATGGTGCCTCAAAAATACCCTCTACCTATAGTATAATTCCCTACAGTGATTCCCTCCAACAAACAGTGTGATGACCGCACAATATGATGACCCCACAGTATAATGAGCTAACAGTTCTTCCCGCACATTATGAAATCCCCAGTCCATCTGCACACTATGATGCACTCTAACCCCCCTAATACTGTGCCCCCCCCCCAGACAGTATTTTGGCCTCCACAGTCCAAGGCAAAATAAAATGGATCCCATAGACTCCCCCCACTGTATGATAGCCCCCCTGAGTCCCACAGACAATATGATGGCACTCACAGTTCCCCCTATTAAAGTATGATGTATCATACAACTCCTCTAACAGTATTATGGCTCCCAGAGTCCCCATACAGTATGATTGCCCTGTAGCCCTCTCATACAGTATGATGGCCCCCACAGTCCCATACAGAGTATTATGATTAGTGTTGAGCCACCCCCGTAGTGTTCGGGTTCGGTTCGGTTCGTCGAACACCGGGATGTTCGAGGAACTGTTCGTCGAACTGTTCGTCGAACACCTTAGAACACCGTCGAACACCGTTAAAACCAATGGCAGGCAAACAAAAACACATAGAAACACATAGAAAACACCTTCAAAGGTGTCCAAAAGCTGACAAACTGCTCAGAAGACGCTTTCTTTAAAAAAGCCGGCCGGCAATTCAGCAGCGGCATACACCGGTACCCGACAATTTAGACAAGAAGGAATAGAGCCTCACACAAAGATTAGATAGATAGAAATATGTCAGTCACATATATATGAAGTACAGTGACAGTGTTGCTTACTGTACTTGTCATTTAGTGTAAAGGATTTATTAAAAAATATAATAGTGTTTTCATGCACTGTCTCTTTAAAAAAGCCGGCCGGCAATTCAGCAGCGGTACCCGACAATTTATAACAGACAGAATAGAGCTTCACACATAGATTAGATAGATAGAAACATGTCAGTCACATATATATGAAGTACAGTGACAATGTTGCTTACTGTACTTGTCATTTAGTGTAAAGGATTTATTAAAAAAAATAATAGTGTTTTCATGCACTGTCTCTTTAAAAAAGCCGGCCGGCAATTCAGCAGCGGTACCCGACAATTTATAACAGAAAGAATAGAGCATCACACATAGATTAGATAGATAGAAACATGTCAGTCACATATATATGAAGTACAGTGATAGTGTTGGTTACTGTACTTGTCATTTAGTATTAAAATAAAGGATTTATTATTAAAAAAAATTGGCGTGGGGTTCCCCTTAATTTTAGTCTCTAGCGGAGGTTAAGCAGACAGCTGGGGCAGATGTTTGAAGCCTGGGAAGGGGGTAATACCCACGGAGCTTCCCAGGCTACTAATATGAGCCCCCAGCTGAATACATAGCCTTTACTAGCTATTAAAATGGGGGACCCCCCCAAAAAAATGACGTGGGGTCCCCCCTAATTTAATAGCTAGCAAAGGCTAGGCAGACAGCTGGGGGCTGATATTAATAGCCCAGGAAGGGTGCCATGAATATTGGACCCCTCCCAGGCTAGAAACACCAGCCATCAGCCGCCCCAGAAATGGCGCATTCATAGGATGCGCCAATTCTGGCACTTAGCCTCGCTCTTCCCACTGCCCTGTAGCGGTGGCAGTGGGGTAATAGGGCTGGGGTTGATGTCAGCTTATAATGCCAGCTGACATCAAGCCCAGGTTAGTAATGGAGAGGCGTCTATAAGACACCCCCATTACTAACCCCATAGTCAAAGTTAAAAGAAAACACAAACACCCAGAATAAAGTCCTTTAATTGAAATAAAGACACAATCCTTTATTGTTCTAAATTAAACCATACTTACCGTCACGCCCATTCCAGCTGAAGCCAACGATCTCCTGCAATAAAAGAAAAATAATAAAGCAACCTCATCCTTACCTTTCCATGGTTCCCACGACAGCTTCAGCTCTGCTACATCGAGATGACAGGCTGGACCGCAGCAGAAAGCTGCCATCCAGCCTGTCATCCCGCAGACACTGAGAAGCGCAGGCTTGCTTGCGCTCTGCAGTGTCTGGCTGTGACGGCATAAAGATGAGACGAGTTCATGTCCAATGAACTCGGCGCACCTCATGCACGTCACTGACAGCGTGGGAAAATTCTCATGCTGAAGCGCTGAGTGCAGGAGAATTCTCCCACGCTGTCAGTGACGTGCATAAGGTGAGCTCATGTCCAATGAACTCAGCTCACCTCCTGCACGTCACTGACAGCGTGGGAGAATTCTCCTGCACTCAGCGCTTCAGCGTGAGAATTCTCCCACGCTGAAGTGCTGAGTGCAGGAGAATTTTCCCACGCTGTCAGTGACGTGCATAAGGTGAGCTCATGTCCAATGAACTCAGCTCACCTCCTGCACGTCACTGACAGCGTGGGAGAATTCTCCTGCACTCAGCGCTTCAGTATGAGAATTCTCCTACGCTGAAGCGCTGAGTGCAGGAGAATTTTCCCACGCTGTCAGTGACGTGCATGAGGTGAGCCGAGTTCATTGGACATTAACTCGGCTCATCTGGATGCCCTCACAGATAGACACTGTGGAGCGCAAGCAAGCCTGCGCTTCTCAGTGTCTGCGGGATGACAAGCTGGATGGCAGCGTTCTGCTGCGGTCCAGCCTGTCATCTCGATGTAGCAGAGCTGAAGCTGTCATGGGAACCATGGAAAGGTAAGGATGATGTTGCTTTATTATTTTTCTTTTATTTCAGGAGATCGTTGGCTTCAGCTGGAATGGGCGTGACGGTAAGTATGGTTTAATTTAGAACAATAAAGAATTGTGTGTTTATTTCAATTAAAGGACTTTTTTCTGGGTGTTGTGTTTTTTTTAAATACTTTACTAGAAATTCATGGTGGTCATGTCTAATATTGGCGTGACCCCATGAATTTTGGGCTTAGGGCCAGCTGATAATGCCAAGCTGGCCCTAACCCCTTTGTTACCCAGTGAGCCACCGCATCAGGGCCCTGGATGAGTTGGGTACAGCGCCAGAAGATGGCGCTTCTATGAACGCGCCATTTTCCGGGGTGGCTGCGGACTGCAATTTGCAGCGGGGGTGGCCCAGAAAGCTTGGGCCTCCCTGCGCTGCGGATTCCAGCCCCCAGCTGCCTAGTTGTACCTGGCTGGACACAAAAACAGGGCGAAGCCCCACGTCAATTTTCTTTAAATTATTTCATGAAATAATTAAGAAAAAAAGGGCTTCCCTATATTGTTGTGTCCGGCCAGGTACAAATAGGCAGCTGGTGGTTGGGGGCAGCCCGTTCCTGCCTGCTGCACCTGACTGGACACAAATATAGTGCGAAGCCCCACGTCAATTTTTTTTTAATTATTTCATGAATTTCCTGAAATAATTAAAAAAAATTGAAGTGGGGCTTCGCACTATATTTGTGTCCAGCCAGGTACAGCAGGCAGGACCGGGCTGCCCCCAACCACCAGCTGACTATTTGTACCTGGCCGGACACAACAATATAGGGAAGCCCTTTTTTTCTTAATTATTTCATGAATTTCATGAAATAATTAAAAAAAAAATACGTGGGGCTTCGCCCTATTTTTGTGTCCAGCCAGGTACAACTAGGCAGCTGGGGGCTGGAATCTGCAGCGCAGGGAGGCTCAAGCTTTCTGGGCCCCCCCCGCTGCAAATTGCAGTCCGCAGCCACCCCGGAAAATGGCGCGTTCATAGAAGCGCCATCTTCTGGCGCTGTACCCAACTCATCCAGGGCCCTGGTGCGGTGGCTCACTGGGTAATAAATGGGTTAGGGCCAGCTTGGTATTATCAGCTGGCCCCAAGCCCAAAATTCATGGGGTCACGCCAGTATTAGACATGACCACCATGAATTTCTAGTAAAGTATTTGAAAAAAACACAACACCCAGAAAAAAGTCCTTTAATTGAAATAAACACACAATTCTTTATTGTTCTAAATTAAACTATACTTACCATCACGCCCATTCCAGCTGAAGCCAACGATCTCCTGCAATAAAAGAAAAATAATAAAGCAACCTCATCCTTACCTTTCCATGGTTCCCACGACAGCTTCAGCTCTGCTACATCGAGATGACAGGCTGGACCGCAGCAGAACGCTGCCATCCAGCCTGTCATGCCGCAGACACTGAGAAGCGCAGGCATGCTTGCGCTCCTCAGTGTGTCGCTGTGACGGCATAAAGATGAGCCGAGGTCATGTCCAATGAACTCAGCTCACCTCATGCACGTCACTGACAGCGTGGGAAAATTCTCCTGCACTCAGCGCTTCAGCGTGAGAATTCTCCCACGCTGTCAGTGACGTGCATGAGGTGAGCCGAGTTCATTGGACATGACCTCGGCTCATCTTTATGCCGTCACAGAGAGACACTGTGGAGCGCAAGCAAGCCTGCTCTTCTCAGTGTCTGCGGGATGACAGGCTGGAAGGCAGCGTTCTGCTGCGCTCCAGCCTGTCATCTCGATGTAGCAGAGCTGAAGCTGTCGTGGGAACCATGGAAAGGTAAGGATGAGGTTGCTTTATTATTTTATTTTTATTACAGGAGATCGTTGGCTTCAGCTGGAATGGGCGTGACGGTAAGTATGGTTTAATTTAGAACAATAAAGAATTGTGTCTTTATTTCAATTAAAGGACTTTATTCTGGGTGTTTGTGTTTTGTTTAACTTTGACTATGGGGTTAGTAATGGGGGTGTCTTATAGACGCCTCTCCATTACTAACCTGGGCTTGATGTCAGCTGGCATTATAAGCTGACATCAACCCCAGCCCTATTACCCCACTGCCACCGCTACAGGGCAGTGGGAAGAGCGAGGCTAAGTGCCAGAATTGGCGCATCCTATGAATGCGCCATTTCTGGGGCGGCTGACGGCTGGTGTTTCTAGCCTGGGAGGGGGCCAATATTCATGGCTCCCTTCCTGGGCTATTAATATCAGCCCCCAGCTGTCTGCCTAGCCTTTGCTAGCTATTAAATTAGGGGGGACCCCACGTCATTTTTTGGGGGGGTCCCCCATTTTAATAGCTAGTAAAGGCTATGTATTCAGCTGGGGGCTGATATTAGTAGCCTGGGAAGCTCCGTGGGTATTACCCCCTTCCCAGGCTTCAAACATCTGCCCCAGCTGTCTGCTTAACCTCCGCTAGAGACTAATATTACCCCACGCCAATTTTTTTAATAATAAATCCTTTATTTTAATACTAAATGACAAGTACAGTAACCAACACTATCACTGTACTTCAAATATATGTGACTGACATGTTTCTATCTATCTAATCTATGTGTGATTCTCTATTCCTTCTATTCTAAATTGTCGGGTACCGGTGTATGCCGCTGCTGAATTGCCGGCCGGCTTTTTTAAAGAGGCGGCGCATGAAAACACTAATATTTTTTTTGATAAATCCTTTACGCTAAATGACAAGTACAGTAAGCAGCACTTTCACTGTACTTCGTATATATGTGGCTGACATGTTTATATCTATCTAATCTATGTGTGAAGCTCTATTCTTTCGGTTCTAAATTGTCGGGTACAGGTGTATGCCGCTGCTGAATTGCCGGCTTTTCGTGTTTCACTGTGAGCACTGTACCCATCGATTTGGGCAATCACTGTATTGCCACAACCACCATGGCTGTGGCATTACAGTGAGTGGCAGACAATCCCTGCATGATTGGTGCTCTAAATAGCGCCAGACATGCAGGACACGCTTTTGGTGCACGAACAGTTATCGAACATAACCTCGAACAGCCGAATTTTTTGCAAATCGTTCGGGTTCGTCAAACAACTCGAACACCGCCCAAAACAGCTCGAATTTGAGATTGGCGAACAGTTCTAGTCGAACACCGCTCATCTCTAATTATGATGCCCCAGAGTCCCACACAGAGTATAATGGCCCCTATAGTTCTACATAAAGTGTAATGGCTCCCAACAGTCTCACACACAGTATGATGGCCCCCACAGTCCAATACACAGTATGATGGCCCCCACAGTCCAATACACTGTATGATGGCCTCCCACAGTCCAGTACACAGTATGATAGCACCAACAATCCAATTCATGGCATGATGGACCCCACTGTCCCTCCTAAAGTAGGGCAAATGGTTGCACAGTACTACCATAAGCAGACAGATGTGAGCTGATACTCAGTGTGGATTAGAGATGAGTGAACCCGAACAGTAAAGTGGCAAACACCCAATGTTCGGGTCTCGCATTCATGTGAATGGGGTCTGTGTTCGGATTCGGGTTCAGGTACTATTCTGGTACTCGAACCCGAACTTTTAATAAACTGTTCGGCACTTGGTTGAACTCGCCGAACCTGAACAGTCAGGGGTTCGCCCATCACTAGAGTGGATGGTGAATTCAGGAGTGGGTACAAGTAGTCCATAAGTGTACAAAGAACCATATTTCTCTTATAAGATATAATAGAAGATTTCTTATATTGTCTTGTTCTACTTATTTATGCAAAGATTGTTAAAATGACAGTGACCATTGAAATTCTTGTGAGAGCTTAGCCATCAACACTGTTATTTTACAACGTTGGAGACCTGAGTAGAGATCAGCGAACCCGAACTGTAAAGTTTGAGGTTTGTACCGAACACCTAGTGACCAGTGCTGAACTCCGAACATGGAAGGTCATTTTAGTGTTCGAAGTTCAACCATTTTACAGCACCAAAGTTCGGGTCCCCACTGACTTCTAAGGTGTTCGGGTTCAAATTCGGGTAGAGTTCTTGTACCTGAACCGAACTTTGGGCAAAAGTTTGATCGAACTCGACAAACTCAAACATCCACGGGTCCAGTCATCCCTAGTCCTGAGTTCACCTCCACCAGTTTCTATGTTCGCCTACACCTTGCAGGTAGTCCAGAGGATAAGTGGGTTTCTTTTCCCTATATTATGTATGTGCCAAAGAGAAGCAATTAGTCAACTCCATTGACGGGACAAGGACTGTTATATATACAGTGCTGGCCAAAAGTATTGGCACCCCTGCAATTCTGTCAGATAATGCTCAGTTTCTTCCTGAAAATGATTGCAATCATAAATTCTTTGGTATTATTCTCTTCATTTAATTTGTCTTCAATGAAAAAAACACAAAAAGAATTGTCCTAAAGCCAAATTGGATATAATTCCACACCAAACCTAAAAAAGGGGGTGGACAAAAGTATTGGCACTGTTTGAAAAATAATGTGATGCTTCTCTAATTCGTGTAATTAACAGCACCTGTAACTTACCTGTGGCACCTAACAGGTGTTGGCAATAACTAAATCACACTTGCAGCCAGTTAACATGGATTAAAGTTGACTCAACCTCTGTCCTGTGTCCTTGTGTGTACCACATTGAGCATGGAGAAAGGAAAGAAGACCAAAGAACTGTCTGAGGACTTGAGAAACCAAATTGTGAGGAAGCATGAGCAATCTCAAGGCTACAAGTCCATCTCCAATGACCTGAATGTTCCTGTGTCTTCCGTGCGCAGTGTCATCAAGAAGTTTAAAGCCCATGGCACTGTGGCTAACCTCCCTAGATGTGGACGGAAAAGAAAAATTGACGAGAGATTTCAACGCAAGGTTGTGCGGATGGTGGATAAAGAACCTCGACTAACATCCAAACAAGTTCAAGCTGCCCTGCAGTCCGAGGGTACAACAGTGTCATCCCATACTATCCATCGGCGTATGAATGAAAAGGGACTGTATGGTAGGATACCCAGGAAGACCCCACTTCTTACCCCGAGACATAAAAAAGCCAGGCTGGAGTTTGCCAAAACTTACCTGAGAAAGCCTAAAACGTTTTGGAAGAATGTTCTCTGGTCAGATGAGACAAAAGTAGAGCTTTTTGGGAAAAAGCATCAACATAGAGTGTACAGGAAAAAAAAAGAGGCATTCAAAGAAAAGAACACGGTCCCTACAGTCAAACATGGCGGAGGTTCCCTGATGTTTTGGGGTTGCTTTGCTGCCTCTGGCAATGGACTGCTTGACCGTGTGCATGGCATTATGAAGTCTGAAGACTACAGACAAATTTTGCAACATAATGTAGGGCCCAGTGTGAGAAAGCTGGGTTTCCCGCAGAGGTCATGGGTCTTCCAGCAGGACAATGACCCAAAACACACTTCCAAAAGCACTATAAAATGGTTTGAGAGAAAGCACTGGAGACTTCTAAGGTGGCCAGCAATGAGTCCAGACCTGAATCCCATAGAACACCTGTGGAGAGATCTCAAAATGGTAGTTTGGAGAAGGCACCTTTCAAATATCAGGGACCTGGAGCAGTTTGCCAAAGAAGAATGGTCTACAATTCCAGCAGAGCATTGTAAGAAACTCATTGATGGTTACCGGAAGCGGTTGTTCGCAGTTATTTTGGCTAAAGGTTGTGCAACCAAGTATTAGGCTGAGGGTGCCGATACTTTTGTCCGGCCCTTTTTTGGAGTTTTGTGTGAAATGATCAATGATTTGATTTTTGCTTCATTCTCTTTTGTGTTTTTTCCTTGCAAGCAAATTAAATGAAGATAATAATACCAAAGAATTTGTGATTGCAATCATTTTCAGGAAGAAACTGAGTATTATCTGACAGAATTGCAGGGGTGCCAATACTTTTGGCCAGCACTGTAGTTTTTGAGGAGAGCTGCCAAATAAGACTTCTGGTGGAAATACTTAAAAAAAAGAAAGAAAAGTTTTGCTTAATTATCTTACTACTTTGCATCTCAAGGTTGAAACTTAGTTTCCAGGGGCAGTTTCAAGGACAAAACCTGTTGCTGCCTCTGACAATGTCAACTTTCATTTCTCACCATGTTCTAGGTCATAACTCCTGAAAATACAAGTTCTTATGAAGAGAAATACAATATGTCTTTTATTAAATAAAGGAGAGTTAATCATTAAGGCTGACCCACTTTTACTTAGGTCTCCAAAGTCCTTTGTGTGTATTGTTTCTTATTGTACCAGCGCCGTAAGATATTTCTATTCCTTCTAATAAAAGGGAAAACATGAATTTCTTCTTTTCCTTGAACTCCTTAGCAAACGTCAGTTACTGAAAAAGGAACATTAACTCTGTTCACAATTACAGCTTATTTTACTTTTAGAAATGCCTGGAAATCCATAGAAAATCAATGTTTTACGCCACGAGAGTAGTTCTTGGGAGTCTCCATGACAAGCATCGTTCTATGATTTCATAGAAAATCATAGATTTGGAAAAAGAGGTAAAAAAAGCAAAGGCAGAATGAATGAATACAGCACCAGATTTCTTCTCGAAGCACAGAAGTATATTTAAAGGCGGTGTCCACTTTGTGCAGTTCACAGTTTATTTTTGGTAAAAAAGAGTCCACTGGTGATAAGCTGATCACAGGTTGTTCTGCTGGGACCATTTGAGATCAGGCATTTATTCTCAGCTATTCAAATTCCCTACACTGCCCCCACAGGGGAAATTAAGCATTACACATTTTCCATTGAAATCAGATAACTTTCAGGGCAATGAATTGTGTTCACAGTCTCTTTTTGGTAAAAAAAAAAAGTCCACTAGTGATAATCTGATCACATGTTGTTGTGCTGGGTCCATTAGAGATCAGCTGTAGGCATTTATTCTCAGCTATTCAATTTCCCTACACTGCCCCCACAGGGGGAAATGAAGCATTACACATTTTCCATTGAAATCAGATAACTTTCAGAGCAATGAATTGTGTTCACAGTCTCTTTTTGGTCTTTTTGGTAAAAAAGTCCCCTGGTGATAAGCTGATCACAGGTTGTTGTGCTAGGTCCATTAGAGATCAGATGTAGACATTTATTCTCAGCTGTTCAATTTTCCTACACTGCCTCAAAAGGGGAAATGAAGCATTACACAGTTTCCATTGACATCAAATAACTTTCAGGGCAATGAATTGTGTTCACAGTCTCTTTTTGGTAAAAAAAAAGTCCACTGGTGATAAGCTGATCACAGGTTGTTCTGCTGGGACCATTAGAGATCAGCTGTAGGCATTTATTCCCAGCTATTCAATTTCCCTACACTGCCCCCACAGGGGGAAATGAAGCATTACACAGTTTCCATTGAAATCAGATAACTTTCAGGGCAATGAATTGCAGCATATCACTTGTGGCCCCAACAAAGGAAGGAGCCGTAATTAGCTTGAAGTCTAACAAAAAAATAGGCAGAATCTTCAACCACTTAATGACCACAAAAAGACTTTTTTTTTACGATGGCCGTTATTCACCTTTATTTTAGACTAATTTTATTTTTTTATGGGGCTCAAAAATGCTGACTTCCCAGCAGATGATGCATAGTGAGTCAGGATTCTGACTGTATCTTACCATTTCCGCCAAGAGGAAGATGATTAGTTTTTTTTGTTTTACCCTAAAGTATCTATTTTAGAGCGTTTTTGGTCACTTGAGCACTTTTTCAATGTTTTTGACTGTCGGCGTATTTTTTTCTTTATATAGCATTTTTCCAGAAATTTTTATAACACTATTTTTACTGGTTGTTTTTTTTTTTTAAATTTATTCAACAACCAAGAAACTGAGGTTTTTAAAACAAAAATGCTGGCAAAAAGCTCAAACAGATATCCAGGTGTCTTCCAGGCATCTTTTAAGCTTTCTCATTGACTTGTTTTGTAAATGATAGAGTGTCTTCCAAGCAGTAAACTCCTGTAGAATTAGTCCGGTCACTTTATTTTACCGCTTGGCAGATGCTCAAAAGACTGAACATATAAACAGCAAGTCGTTATTACATAGAAATGCATATGTTCACTCCTTTGAACATTTTCTGGGTGCTTTTTCAGGCAGATGTCAGTGTGGAATCTGCCTGAAAAAGATGTTCTGTACAAAAACCTAAATTGGGACTGTTATGGCAAAAAAAAAAGATTTAAAAAGAAAAAAATAATCAAGTCCTTAAAGATTTTTTTTGCCTTTTTTAGGAATCATATAATAAAAAGGAAATGTAAAAAATAAATGAACAATCTAAAAAAATCATGCTTAAAACTAAGCACACCAAAAAAAAGCCTTGCCTTCATAAATAGATAATTTCAAAATAACTATCGAACAATGGGAAAAAAAATAGGATTTTATCATTAGAAAATTTGTTAGATCATGAGAAGACTGTATATTCACTTTTTTACCCAACAGAAATTCCAAAAAAGAAAAAAACTGCTGTATCGTAACCCCTTCACCACTGGGCCATTTTCCATTTTTTCGTTTGCGTTTTTTCCTCCATTCTTTCATGAGCCATAATGTTTTAATGTTTTCATCAATATAGCCATATGAGGGCTTGTTTTTTTTGCAGGACAAGTTGTATTTATGAAAGGCATCATTCAGTTTACTATACAGTGTACTGGAACACGGGAAAAAATTCCAGGTGCTGTGAAATTGCAAAAAAAAGTGCAAATCCACAATTGTTTTTTTTATTATTTACTATATTCACTATATGGTAAAACTGCCCTGCCTTTATGACTCTCCATGTGACTACGAGTACGTAGATACTAAATACAGTGGTGGCCAAGAGTATTGGCACCCCTGCAATTCTGTCAGATAATACTCAGTTTCTTCCTGAAAATGATTGCAATCACAAATTCTTTGGTCTTATTATCTTCATTTAATTTGCTTGCAAGGAAAAAACACAAAAGAGAATGAAGCAAAAATCAAATCATTGATCATTTCACACAAAACTCCAAAAATGGGCCAGACAAAAGTATTGACACCCTCAGCCTAATACTTGGTTGCACAACCTTTAGCCAAAATAACTGCGAACAACCGCTTCAGGTAACCGTCAATGAGTTTCTTACAATGCTCTGCTGGAATTGTAGACCATTCTTCTTTGGCAAACTGCTCCAGGTCCCTGATATTTGAAGAGTGCCTTCTCCAAACTGTCATTTTGAGATCTCTCCACAGGTGTTCTATGGGATTCAGGTCTGGACTCATTGCTGGCCACCTTAGAAGTCTCCAGTGCTTTCTCTCAAACCATTTTATAGTGCTTTTGGAAGTGTGGGTCATTGTCCTGCTGGAAGACCCATGACCTCTGCGGGAGACCCAGCTTACTCACACTGGGCCCTACATTATGCTGCAAAATTTGTTGGTAGTCTTCAGACTTCATAATGCCATGCACACGGTCAAGCAGTCCAGTGCCAGAGGAAGCAAAGCAACCCCAAAACATCAGGGAACCTCCGCCATGTTTGACTGTAGGGACCGTGTTCTTTTCTTTGAATGCCTCTTTTTTCCTGTACACTCTACGTTGATGCTTTTTCCCAAAATGTTCTACTTTTGTCTCATCTGACCAGAGAACATTCTTCCAAAATGTTTTAGGCTTTCTCGGGTAAGTTTTGGCAAACTCCAGCCTGGCTTTTTTATGTCTCGGGGTAAGAAGTGGGGTCTTCCTGGGTATCCTACCATACAGTCCCTTTTCATTCAGACGCCGACGGATAGTACGGGTTGACACTGTTGTACCCTCGGACTGCAGGGCAGCTTGAACTTGTTTGGATGTTAGTCGAGGTTCTTTATCCACCATCCGCACAATCTTGCGATGAAATCTCTCGTCAATTTTTCTTTTCCGTCCACATCTAGGGAGGTTAGCCACAGTGCCATGGGCTTTAAACTTCTTGATGACACTGCGCACGGAAGACACAGGAACATTCAGGTCTTTGTAGATGGACTTGTAGCCTTGAGATTGCTCATGCTTCCTCACAATTTGGTTTCTCAAGTCCTCAGACAGTTCTTTGGTCTTCTTTCTTTTCTCCATGCTCAATGTGGTACACACAAGGACACAGGACAGAGGTTGAGTCAACTTTAATCCATGTTAACTGGCTGCAAGTGTGATTTAGTTATTGCCAACACCTGTTAGGTGACACAGGTAAGTTACAGGTGCTGTTAATTACACGAATTAGAGAAGCATCACATGATTTTTCAAACAGTGCCAATACCTTTGTCCACCCCTTTTTTAGGTTTGGTGTGGAATTGTATCCAATTTGGCTTTAGGACAATTCTTTTTGTGTTTTTTCATTGAAGACAAATTAAATGAAGATAATAATACCAAAGAATTTGTGATTGCAATAATTTTCAGGAAGAAACGGAGTATTATCTGACAGAATTGCAGGGGTACCGTATATACTCGAGTATAAGCCGAGTTTTTCAGCACATTTTTTGTGCTGAAAAAGCCCCTCTCAGCTTATACTCAGGTATATACTCGAGTACATACTGGTACATATTCCGTTAGTGGATAGTATTGGGGGGGGGGTTGCTGCAGCGGAGGAGCGGGGCACACTCAGTAGCCGGCTGCTGCAGCTGCCACGTGTGCTCGCTGCTAAATGGAAATTAATATTCACTCTTCTCCACGCCGCAACTATGGGCGTGAAGAAGAATGAATATTCATTCTCTTTAGTAGCGGCCACAGAGGAGCGCTTAGCTGCTGCTCCTGTTGACAGTGCTCACTACTAAAGAGAATGCATATTCGCTCCTCTCCACACCCATAGTCCCGGTGTGGAGAGGAGTGAATATGCCGGCAGGTCACAACAGCGTCTGAGAGCACATGGCAGTACGCCATGTGCTGCTCAGAAACTGACATGAGCAGCTGCAGCATAACGGGATGCAGCGCTGGAGCAGAGGGAGGAAGGAAGGTGAGTATAAGTGTTTATTTTTTTATGTGTGCAGTGATGGGGCCATACATACCAGGATTAGGGGATGCGGAGGCCATGCATACTAGGATTGGGGGATGAGGGGGTCATGAATTACCAGGATTGGAGATGAGGGTGCCATGCATACCAGGATTGGGGATGAGGGTGCTATGCATACCAGCATTGGGGGATGAAGAGGCCGTGCATTAATAGGATTGGGGGATGAGGGGGCCATGCATAACAGGATTGGGGATGAGGGGTCCATGCATTACCAGGATTGGGGGATGAGGGGGCCATGAATACCAGGATTGGGGGATGAGGGGTCCATGCATTACCAGGATTGGAGATGAGGGTGCCATGCATACAATAATTGGGGTGTGAAGGGGCCATGCATTACCAGGATTGGGGGTGAGGGGACCATGCATACCAGGATTTGGGTATGAAGAGGCCATTCATACCAGGAATGGGGATGAGGGGGCCATGCATACCAGGATTGGAGATGAGGGTGCCATGCATGCTAGGATTGGGGATGAAGGGGCCATGCATACCAGAATTGGAGATGAGGAGGCCATGCATTACCAGGATTGGAAATGAGGGTGCCATGCATACCAGGATTGGGGGTGAGGGGACCATACATACCAGGATTGGGGATGAGGTGACCATGCATACCAGGATTGGGGATGAGGGGGCCATGCATACCAGGATTGGAGATGAGGAGGCCATGCATTACCAGGATTTGAAATGAGGGTGCCATGCATACCAGGATTGGGCGTGAGAGGACCATACATACCAGGATTGGGGATGAGGAGAACATGCATACCAGGATTGGGGATGAGGGTGCCATACATACCAGGATTGGTGATGAGGGGGCCGTGCATACCAGGATTGGGGATGAGTGGGCCATGCATACCAGGATTGGAAATGAGGGTGCCATGCATACCAGGATTGCGGGTGAGGGGACCATACATACCAGGATTGGGGATGAGGTGGCCATGCATACCAGGAATGGGGATGAGGAGGCCGTGCATACCAGGATTGGGGATGAGGGGGCCATGCATACCAGGATGGGGAAATTTACCAGTAGCTGATGCATTTCCCATCCTAGGCTTATACTCGAATCAATAAGTTTTCTCAGTTTTTGGTGGTAAAATTAGGTACCTCAGCTTATACTCGGGTCGGCTTATACTCGAGTATATACGGTACAGGTATTTTTTATTTAAATGGTGAAAAAAAAATCTGAAATTTGTATGAAAATTTTTTTTTTCATTCAAATTTTTTCCCATCTTTCGAGACCCGAAATGTTTTCATTTTTCATGATCTGGGGCTGGATGACAGCTTATTTTTTGATTCCTGAGCTGACGTTTTCATTGATGCCATTTTGGGGAAGGTACAATCTTTTGATTGCCTATTATTGCATTTTATTGCAATGTGGCCAAAAAACTATAATTCTGGCATTTCAATATTATCCCTCGTTACGCTCATTAACAATCAGATTAATTTATTTTAGATTTTGATAGATCGGGCGTTTCTGAACTCGGTGACACCAAATATGTGTATTTTTTTTAAATTGTTGTATTTTCAATGGGGCATTAACTTTTTACTGTATTTGATAGTCTTGAAGCTGCGACCATCCGATCGCCTGTGCTACACATAGGAGGGTTTCAGAAATCACAATCTCCTATGACCGCTAGCCACACGCCACAAACGCGCCGATGGGAGAGTGGAATGACGCGTGCCCCTGTCTGTGGGTGTTAAGTTCCACTGTCAGAGATTGACAGTGGGATTTAACAGGTTAACAGGCGCAGATGGAGCTCTGCTGTTACATGACGGTTGATTAAATTGTGCTAGAAAATATGAGGGCTCATATTGGACTGCAATATCAAGACAGGTTATTAAATTTGCGGTTGCACAGTTTGGAAAAACGGAGACTTAGGGGCGATCTTATTACAATGTACAAATATATGAGGAGACAGTACAGAGATCTTTCTAATGATCTTTTACAGTTAGTCCTGCGATGGGGACAAGGGGCATCCTCTACAATTAGAGGAAAGAAGGTTTAATGATAATCACAGATGCAGATTCTTTACTGTAAGATCAGTGAGATTATGGATTCTTTACTGTAAGAGCAGTGAGACTGTGGATTCTTTACTGTAAGAGCAGTGAGATTATAAATTTTTTACTGTAAAATCAGTGAGATTATGGATTCTTTACTGTAAGATCAGTGAGATTATGGATTCTTTACTTTAACAGCAGTGAGACTGTGGATTCTTTACTGTAAGAGCAGTGAGACTGTGGAACTCTCTCCCATATGTTGTTGTAATGAGTGATTCACTACTAATATTCAAGAAGGTCATGGATTCCTTTTTTGATAAATATAATATTACGCACATATACACAGTACATATATCTATGCTCAATAAATGTTCAGTCATATATATAAAAAATGCAAAACATTCATGTAGATAATGAGTAAATGAAGTGCATTTACAACCACCCCAATGGTGGATCAGAGTATTTAAATAATAGAAAAAAATGAAACGTCCTCACCCATTGATGGATTCATGATGGTCAAACAGGGGTACTTCACAGGTGTTATACAGTAGATACATTTGGAATGGCAAATGATGCTGCCCCTAGAAATCCCTAAGGGGTCTGCAATAGCCTGTTTCCCCTTTGCTCCAGCCCTAACAAGAGCAGTCCACAGCTAAAGCTACAATAGTTAGCCCTGCACTTTCCTTTTATGAATAGCAAGAGTCCCGACGCGTTTCCTCCACAGGATTCATCAGGGGCTCTGTGTATAGTGCAATAGGGGTCTAAGCTGTAGTGCTATAGCTACAGTAGGAGCCACTGCTGTGTTCACCAGCTCTAAACATAAAAAAAAAGGTTGAATATTATTATATCCTTAGAAACTAATAATAACTTAATAGAATAAAAAAAAGTCTATAGCCATTTGATGAGCACATGTAAAAAACAAACAAAAAAACCTGAAAAGCTGAACTAGTCAAGAAAGAGCAAAATTCTTCAATGGGGGTAAGGTTTATATCTACTATCAATCTAGATTTCAAATTTTTTTTGTGAAAATCCATCTAAAAGTATATGTAGCAATAGTGGATGTAGCGATAGTGGTATTATAATTGGTTTATGGTATGTTGGGGGTCCGGTTGCAGGTTTTGCAAGATTCATCTCAGATAAAAGGAGCAAAAAAGAAACGCCCTTTATACTTCTTGAGAATTAATATGCAGTGTTAACCCATACACATAATAAAAGTACATGTAAAATGGCAGCGCAGTGTGTGGCTGAGCATGCTTCATTGTAATTACGCACTAATGGATATAAAGATAATCCCAGCTGTTAACCTGGGGGTGACAATATTGTCAGCTTGCATCCTGCGCAGGTTGTAATAAGTTGGAAATCCCATGTGTGTGTGTTATTTTCTCATTACACAACTAATAGACTTTATTACACAAATATATTTTTCTGCTTGGCTGTATTTAAATGACTCTGGGAATTCCACAGTGAGTTATAATATAATAAGCTGCGATAAGGCACGCTACAGCCAGACACTTTTTTTATCGTGTTTTCTGAGCGGAGAATATTATGCACAGTTTATGATTAAAGTCTCACCGATCTGAAGGTTACACGGTCACAGGGTGAAATTTACAAGAGTTCATTTCGCTACCGGTTTATTCGACTTTTTGTGTAAAGTGTTTATTTTGTATTATACTGTATTGCTGATGTCAAATCCCTTGGAGGTGAATGTGAAATTAGCGATTGATTGACAGGAGGACCATGTTTCAGAGGACAGCTTGTGACTGCCGAATGTAATGGGGCTTTGTTCATGGTCGCTACTATGGACAGGCGTAGCACTAAATAGTTTATATACCAGATCCCAGGAATCTTCCTGGCCTTCACCTTCCAAGCCCTTTACAGGGATCTGGACTAACACAGGGGCCCCTGGGTTGTGGCCATGGAGTAGGCTGCTGGCCGGTGGTGCAGGATGGCTGGAGTTGTAAGGTTGCTTGGTCTGAATCAGGATGGCAGAAATGGTACGAAAGAGTAGTCAGTAAATGGGCTGAGGTCAGAACAGGAAACCAATAGACATGATCTTCCTCAAGGAAACGTCACTCCTGCCCAATGTGGCTGAATAGTGATCATATGATAAAGGATATTCCAGCCGTTTTTCAGATTGAAATAGTTCAAAAATTTTATTCTAAAACTTATTAAAAAATGGCAGTCCTGGTACATCAAATAATATTCAATTTTCCTACGCTTTTCCGACTTTCTATTTAAGCAGGGAATATTTGGTAGAAGCTTTATCCATGATTAAGGATTTAGTTTTAGTCTGAAACGCGTAGGAAAGAGCACATAACACTTGGATGTACCGGGACTGTCATTTTTTAATACGTTTTAGAATTAAGTTTTTGAACTTAGCAGATCTTGATCAAACGGGAAATTGCCCAAAAATCACTGCCTATCTCACAGTATATATATCTCTACTAGCACTATGTGAGGAAATTAAAATATAGAGAAAGAAAAAATAGACCAAAAAGGACAAAAAAAGACAAACGAGTCAACCAACTGAGTTGACCCACACATACAACTGACAGAAATACAGTACACTCTTAAAAATGCATACCAGGACTGATATGTGTATTTCTTGTGAAGTGGTCCACAACCACACATTTTGGATACACAGGGTCTCTTCAGTACTCTTCAGCCAGCATGAGTGCTCCCTGTCTTATATTTCGTAGAGAAGGACAATATTAGGTTGAACAGTAAATGAGAAGCCTTTTGTTTTCCAAAATAGTTATGTATTCTCTCAACGCGTTTTGGTGCCGAATTGGCACCATTCTCAAGGTAGCCGCAGACGCAGTCACACATGTCTACAGGTGTTGTGCCTTCACAAAACACCGCCAGGTGAGACCATACTGCCGCCTTTCACAATCCTCACCAATTTGGAACGTTACTATGTTCATTAGATAAGCATCCCTTTCATGGTGTATTCTCGGATTTCTGTATTTCCATACTGGAGAACATTCAAGATATATATCCCTATGGGTTTTAGAGACAGCCATAATCAAGCATCGCAGTCATCCCGCCTGGTACCGTATTGCGGGATCAGGTTTCCATACTAGATGCTGAAGATCTAACATCCTAAACGATTGTGCAATGTAACAAGACCTAATGTGTGTGTGAGATTTATATATCCCTCTGTAAGTCCGGCTATACTGCGGATGAAAATACAATAAATTATGTAGCCAAAACAAGTTCTAAAAAGAAACAATGCTCATAAAAGAAATATAGATGATAAATCCCTTACTGACATTTCTCTTAATGCAACAATAAAGATTCTGATCAGTTTCGAAAACTGGAGCCTGAATGTGTCCCGGGACTGACACCTGGCATAATGTTTTATGTGGAACCGCAGATCGCTAGATTTTAGAATGACTTCATCATAAAAGCTTTCCAGTGGGGCATGAAATGTCATAAATGGTCGAGAGTATCACATATCTACCATTACAAGTGCAATTTTATTGGGGCGTAACTCATCGGAGGGTTTTCAACACTTAATCCCCCTCCAGAAAGGTGCAAATTAGCTCTTTGATGACTGAACACTACATAAACCCTAAGATAGAAGCAAAATGAACATATACCCTGTAAATAAGTAAATAAGAAAAAGCAATAGTGCATTTAAATATCACAGGGAACACAGTAAACATTGTTTTTGATTAAAAAATGCGTAAAAGCCACCCCACCGGCTTCAAGGTGTACCCAAATCGGGATGGTCCTAACCTCTTGCATTAAAACTTTAACATGTGTCAAAGTAATGTCAATGTCAATAAGGGCTGAGCAGGACCAGGTCCCCAGTATGGATACCCAACAAATGGGAAGCTATATAAACGTAACATCCAGCTCGAAGAAAGGGACACCACACCCTCACCTGCACCAAGTGCAGAAACCTGAAAGTTCACCGAAAAAAAAATTAACTGGAGTATAAGTTGGTATGCATGCAAAATATAGGAGCATGCTCACACTGGCCATTAAACAAACTAAACCTAAGATAGAAACAAAAAATGAACATATACTCTGCTGTAAGTAAATAATTGAAAGCAGTAGTGCATATAAATAACATAAGGCTCTACATTTTTGTCAATGTACTATAACTACTGTACATTAGTGATGAGCCACTGCTCGGTACTCGCCCGACCATCACTGTGCTCGACGAGCTCCCTGCAAGGCGAGTATTTCCAGGTTGCTCGGGCGGGAGTTCGGGTCCCCTCCCTTCATGTCTCGCGCTCTTTAGAGAGCCAATGAAAATGCAGGGATTGTCAGCCACACACTGTAATGCCGTAGCCATGTTGGTTGTGGCATTACAGTGATTGGCTGGCCGCACAGTGTCATCAAGTGTATTTAAGACCGGGCGCCGCCATGCTCGTCACAGTCTACCCCGGAATCAGGTAGAGTAGGTAGAGCTGCTGCTGCGTCAGGGAGAGATTTGCTTCTTCATAGTTAGTATAGATATTCCACAACATATATATATATATATATGTATCCAACTGATCTAACAGTCTTCTGAGGACTAATCCAGCTGCATATATTCAGTGGTGATAGCAGGAGTTAGGCAGGCAGACAGGCAGTGTAAGTGGTAGACTGCAGTTCATGATACAGCACAAGAGGGTCCATTGAACATCCTGTTAATATAGGTATTCCACAACATATATATATATATATATATATATATATATATATATATATACACATCTGAACTAACAGTCCTTCTGAAGACTAATCCTGCTGCATATATTCAGGGGTGATAGCGAGAGTTAGGCAGGCAGGCAGTGTATGTGGCAGACTGTAGTGCATATAGTGCAAGAGGGTCCATTCAAAGTTCCTGCTGCTGTTGTTCTTACAGATATTTGTAGACATAGCCCCAGATATCAGGAGCCAAGGAAATTTTTTTTTTATCTTAATAAGCAATCCAGAGTACACCATTTTTCTGCTCCATTTGCTTGTTCTCACTGCAGAATAAAGCCAGATCTGTTCCATATTTCAGCAATAAAAATCCAGAAATTTAAACTGAACGTGGAAAATATTGGCCTCCTTTCCCATTCTGTTGCAGTGTGTCGATCAAGCTATTCACACTAGGTGTCTGTGAAGGATGGTATTAGTAAACTACAGTCCTGCTATTTAAAACCATGGTTCTCTGTCAGACATAACACCTATAATAGTGTTCCAAAATCAGACATTTCTTCCATTTTCATTCCGTTGCAGTGTGTCGGTCAAGCTATTCACACTAAGTGTCTGTGAAGGATAGTATTAGCAAATAACAGGCCTGCTATTTAAAACCGTGGTTCTCTGTCAGACATAACACCTATAAGAGTGTTCAGAAATCAGACATTTCTTCCATTTTCATTCCGTTGCAGTGTGTCGGTCAAAATCTACCCAGATCTGTTGGGTCTGCTTGTCAAAGTACGTCGCCTGTGTGCCCATTTTATAAAACCAGCACAGCTTCCACCGCTCTTGCTGTGCTTCAGCAGCATTTGCAGCTTCCAGCTCACCGACTGATCTGAGATGTCCCCATGCATTGGAACTCTACGTTGCAGATGTTGGGAAGGATTTGTGAGCAGAAGAGGGCAGTTGTTGACTCCCAGCACCAACAAGGCCATCGGTATTCAGTTCAGACTCCACACATAAGACCTCAGGAGTGGACATGGATGGTGAGCGGCGATGACGCCATAATTAGCGTCACCATCCCACTTTTCTGTCTTCTGAAAAGCTCTCTGCTCACAATTAAAGAAGATGCATTGCAGGCGGAGCATGATGAGATGGAGCAAGGAACCATACAGGGTGATTCCACACAGCCCAGCCTCATCTCATCCCAACGTGGATTGGGTGACAATGAGGAAGAGGAGGAGGAGGAAGAACAGGAGCTATTTTCCTGCACTATAGACGGTAATACCTGCACAACTGTCGTACCGTCTGTTCAGCGTGGATGGCCTGAGGACAGTGAGGAGGAGGAAGAGAAGGAGAATGAGGAGGAGAGCATGGACAGTCATCATCTTGCTGAGGACACGGAAGTCTTGCCTCTTTGCTGTCTGGCACACATGTCTGAGTTTATGTTACGCTGCTTTTCCAGTGACCCTCGCGTTGTCCAAATTTTTCGTGACAGTCATTATTGGTTGGTGAAACTTCTAGACCCACGCTACAAGGAGAACTTTCTGTCTCCTATTATCATTGTATTGCAGGACATGCCTAACAAAATGGTGCAGTACGAGAAGGCCGTTGTTGCGGAATTATTTTAAAAATTCCCATCTTAAAAAGCTGGCGGCAGAGGTTACAGTTCATTGGACAACCAAGAAGTACAGGCAAGAGAGACACAAATGAAATCGAGCAGAGGCAGAGGAACACTGTCAAAGTTCTGGGACAGTTTTCTCAGACCCTCCCATCGCACAAGCCCTGATGCGCTGGGTACTATTTCACAGAGGGAGAACATGCGGAAGATGGTGAGGGAGTACCTTGCCGAACGTACCAACATCCTCCGTGATTCCTCTGTGCCTTATAATTATTGGGTATCCAAGTTGGACACATGGCATGAACTGGCTCTCTATGCCTTGGAGGTCCTGGCCTGCCCTGCCGCTAGCGTTTTGTCAGAGCGGGTTTTTAGTGCCGCCAGTGGAATAATAACCGATAGCCGCATCCGCCTGTCAACTGAAAATGCTGACAGGCTGACTCTTATAAAAATGAACAAGGGCTGGATTGGGCCAGACTTCTCAACACCACCGAATGATAGCAGCATAACATAAACTCAAATACAGTATCTTTTTTTTGGGAGGTCTAACTTCCCATGCACCTCTGTCTTCACACCCAGACATGGGTATACGCTTTCTGATTTTGTCTATTTGCTCTTGTCCTCCTCCTTCTCTGTATCCCCATCCTCCACCACCATATCACCACCATATGTACCATAGCAACATATCTACGTCTCTTGCAAGAGGCATTGGAGTTCCTCCAAATTTTTGGCAGCCATTGCTTCACTGCATAGGCAAACAATATGGAAGACACACTTCCTGATAATGGAAGCTTTTTTTGCAGGAGGCCCTCCGACCCCTACGTCTCTTGCAAGGGGCATTGGAGTTCCTCCAAATTTTTGGCAGCCGTTGCAGTCACTGCATACGCAAGAACAGTATAGGAGACCCACTCGTTAATAATGGGAACAACAAAGTGTAGCCGGCTGATGGCTCTCTAACAATAGCAAGGGCCGACTGCTGGCCTTTTAAGAAAAGTAAGGGCCGCCTGATGGCCCTATAAAAATAGTCTTTGTGACTTTCAGAGTCCCTCCTTCATAAATGAAACATGATGTGTCTGATGATGTGGCACATACCACAAGGCCAGATAAGGTTGTAAAATGTTAAAATGACATTTACTGGTAAATGTTTTTTTCACCTTTGAAAGCAATGCAAAAGTGCAAACATGCATCAAAAACGCTACGTGTGAACATAGCCCAAAGTGTGGAGGAGCATTATGTTTTTGGTTATTTATTTTTCCTTATATACAAGTCATTACCCTGGAAAGGATGTTCCTTAACATATTTCCCAGGAAAATCTGTTTTGGATTTGTTTTTGCATGTTTTATTGTGTGTCCGTAAAAGTGGCATAATACCTCTGACAACATTGTTGACACCAGTGATCTGGGAGTCAGAAATGCTTCCAGGGGTCTTCCCCATGCTGTTTCCATGTCATTTGAGCACTGTTCCCACTGATTTGGGCAATGTTTAGGCCCTCTGCAGACCACCGGGGGGAGCTGCCTGAAAAATGTTCGAGTTTCCCATAGACTTACATTGGGATCGTTGCTCGGTCCGAGCACCCGAGTATTCCAATTTTCTCGACTCGAACAACGAGTACCCGAGCGTTTTAGTGCTCGCTCATCACTACTGTACATATCTACAATAGTTATAGTACATGGTGATATTTAGGTCACAATGGAAGCGAATCCCAGCAGTGGAAAGTAGGAAAATAAATTGTTTGAGGTTCACTGATATCTTTGGGGAAATAAAGTTTAACAAATCAATTTCTAATCTAATCTAATTTATTCTGAAGGAACGGGTGTTGGCTTCTGTCATCCTCGAAATCCTACATTGAGCAGCGGGCTGGACCAGATGACCCTAAAGGTCCCTTCTAACTCTCCCCTTCTATGCTGACTATATTTCAATTCTTTAAACACAATATCTAAGAAAAGATGCTGTTTTCCTATGTAGACATATGTCTCTTTACGGTTACAGACTACAAACAAACGCTGTGTAGTCTGATTCTATAGTCTTATGTTACGTCAATTCTTACTTCTTCTCAATTTCCCATAGACATTAGAGGTGGTGGCAGAATCAGTGGAGTAACACAGGACTGCAGAATTGGACCACACAAAATTTCAATACTGGAAAGCTTATAATTGCACATAAAATACATGTGGGAGGAAGCATTGTTGACCATAAGAGCTTATACTTTACAGCTGAGAGTGAAAGAAAAAGAGAGGACTCCACTGAGAATTGCATAAAAAATGCAAAAGCTCAGTTCAGTCTCTTATGACTATCAATCATACTCTCACTGCAATCAGACATTAAGTTCAGATTTTTTTCTATAAAAAGCATTGCACTGCCTTGCTGTTGCTTTCTAGTGAATTAAGAAGGGAGAATAACATGTGCAATTGTAGCTCAGATGCAGCAGAACATATGCCAACTAGACCATATCACTGATGAATCACAGTGAGTCTGGTACTCCTGCTGGAACCTCTCCTATCTCTCACCCCCAATAAATGTAATCTTTATATTTTTCACAGACATTACTCCAAAGTGTTGTAGGAGTCGTTTTTCATCACAACAACTCCAGGCCACATGTTGCTTGTGTTACTGTGAGCAGCCTGTGTGACCAAAGAGTCCTAGTCTTACCATGGCCTGTAGTGTCTCAGGACTTGTCTCCAACTGCATACATCTGGGATGTTATTGGCTGGCAATTTCAAAGGAGCTGCCAGCAGCAGATCTTGATGATTTGTTGCCCAAATGCCTTTAGTGAAGCAGAACATTCCTTAAGCAGCCATTAATAATTTCATTTTGTAGGATGTACTATCTATCTATCTATCTATCTATCTATCTATCTATCTATCTATCTATCTATCTATCATTTAAAACCAGTATAATAGCGTATATACTACACAAGAAGGAATTACATGAATATCTGGATCTGCTATAGGGAATCAGCAGTGAGGATTGTTATTTAGATGTAACTTTTGTTTTCCGTTCATCATTTACTGTTCAATAAAGCGCATACATCCATACACGTGAAATGGCCATAGAGGGACACTGATGATGGCGATAAAACGAGTCAGTTTATTGGATTTACCAGTATGTGCAGGATTTCCTCTGGAGGGGAATTAGGTGAAATGCTTGAGGGTTTTACAAACCGAACTAACTGCAGTAAACATTATAAAATACATATATAGGTCCAGTTACCTGCTGCATCACTTGCACACTCTGTTTTTTTCCCTTTATATGTGTGGGTTTTAGAAGATGTTTTATGTATTTTATTTTAAGATAAATGATATTTTATCACTATAGAGTCCTGCATTGCTACTTGTTGGTGATTTATATCCTGGGATGACTGGTGCAAAAAAACTCTGATAAAATAAAACCTGATTTTGAGATACTCAGTTTGGAGTTGTTTCTGTTATACATGGCTATCCAATGTGTATGGTGTGAGTTGTGGGTATATTTTCATGAAATTGGAGTCCTTGTGAAAAAGTCAAGGGGAACACATCTGTATACCGATCCAATAGCGAAGTAGACAGGGGTCCAAATGTCAAAGACTCCATATAGTATCGCAGTATTAGACTGATGAAAGGTCACTCATGATTGAACAGTGCTTTCATACGAGTTACACATTGCAGAGTCTCACTTTCAAAAGACTCATGTAGTACTCAGACTTTGTGGGAGATCGGACAGTTTTGACATACAGCAATAATTATCTTCATCATCAGCAAATGGAGGATTGAAAGGAAGAACTAACACAAGCAAAACTGAGAGGTAAACAGTTCAGTCTAGAGCAGGGGAGGGCAATTAATTTTACCGAGGGGCCACAAGAGACACTGTGACTGTTGCGTAAGGCCGAACCAATATTCTGAAATTAATTCTGCCCAATATTAATAGTAATTATGTTAAGTTAATAATAATTATATCACTAAATATTGAGCAGAATTAAGTATGCTGACACATCCCTATATAGAGTAGCAACCTGCAGACAGGCACCCTTTATATAGTATGAGCCCCCACATAGCCCTCTATATACAGTAAGAGCTCTCACATAGCTCCCTATAAATACTATAATCCCCCACATAGGCCCCTATATACAGTGTGAGCCCTCACATAGCCCCTTATATATAGTATGAGCTCCCACATAGCCCCTATATACAGTATGAGCCCCTATATAGCCTCCTATATGCAGTATGAGCCCCACATAACTCCCTATATACAGTATGAGCCCCCTACACAGTACCTCTATATACAGTATGATCCCCCACAAAGCCTCTCTATATACAGTATGAGCCCCCATATAGCCTCTCTATGTACAGTATGAGCTCCCAAAGAGCCCCCTATGTACAGTTTGAGCAACCACATGGACCTATATACAGTATGAGCCTACACATAGTACCTATATACAGTATGAGCCATCTATTTACAGTATGAGTGCGCATGTAGTGCTCTATATACAGTATGTGCCCCCACTTAGCTTCCCTGTGTTCAGTATGAGCCCTCACATAGCCCCCTATATACAGGCACACATCCCATACACATATAAAACAACACATACTCACCTCGCTCCCATTCCCTCGGTGCTTTTCTCTAGTGCACTGACTCTCCACACAGTGTAGTTAGGGGGGAAGTGTAGCACCCTGAGGATTCGGCTGCTACAGGGGTATTACACCTCAAGCCAGAGGTGTGGTATTCCACTCCCGGGTAAGGATGGAGTGTGGGACTGAGCTCAGATAGCTGCATACACTACATACATCCCATTTCCGGGGGACAGATCGACGGTACTCCCACCAGTTTATGTGCAGGTACGATAGTGTCTGTCCCTGGCTGGAGTGGGAGGGGGGTGGAACATCCCAGTAGTGTAGGGGCAGATAGGGGGAGCAGTCTGGGTAAGGCTAGGAGCTCATTGGGTGCTGGTCACCTGAGCTCACACATAGAGGGAGTATATAAGGTGGGCACCATCTTAGATCAGGGTCAGTCTGTCAGAGTTGAGTCAGAGGAGCAGAGCAGAGAAGCTCAGCCAGAAGGGCTGACAGGGAGTTGTGGTTCTGGCTGGGCCCAGCTCCAAGGCCAAGACTGAGGGAGAGAGAGAGAGGAGTCAGAAGGACCCAGAGAGAAGGAGAAGGAACCCCAAGACCCCAGAATACAAGCAGCAGGGTGAAGGGTTGGCACCCAGGGTACCGGATCCCAAGCTGGCAGAGAGAAAAGCACACCTTAGCCAGGAACCAGAGGTCGTGGGCAGGATCTGCCACGACCCTCACTAAATCCACTAGGAGGGCATACCAAGTATAGGGTCAGGGAACCCAGAAGCGGTGTACCCACCAAGAGACCCAAGGGAGCCGGACATAAGTGGATCCCTAGTGAGAACGGCCAGAAGAGAGGGAAAGTCAGACAGGAGCTCAGGACCACGCTCCAGAATCGCTTGGGGGTTAGCCGAGTCCAGGACCTGGTGGACGCAGCACGGCTCGGGTGGTCGCTTCAGGCCAGAGTGACCATAAGAACACCCGTAAGTAAAGACCCCTGAACTGCACAGCCCGACTCTGAGTCTTCTTGCTTGAACATCCTGCACCTTCACAACCACCATCCTCTACACCTGACCCCCTGAGGCTATACCCCTCCCGTTGGGGGTTATACTACCACAGCTGCACACATACCACCAGCCTCAGCGGACCCTTCTGCAGCGGCGGCCTTGTGACCGCAAATCAACGGGTGGCGTAGTCGACACTAAGGGCCTTTAACAACATCTGTAAAGACTGCCACACACTGAGTTTGACACCCTGGGCACGGACCGGGTCGCCGCCACTCGGAGACTACAACCCCCATCAGATCCGGCTCCGGGTAATCCCCAAACAGCACTGGCCCAGGGGGCGCGTCAACTTTGGCGTAGTCGGCAGGATTTCGTGCCCACAACCACCGGGTACTGCGTGCCTGAAGAGAAGTTCAAATTTACCTTAAGAAGAAGTCTCCCGTCGGTTTCAGAGGGTCCCCGCCATGGGACGCCATCACGGATCGTTTCCCGCCGGTTGCCCGCTATCTGCAGCCTTTTCCCGCCATCCACGGAGTTTCCCGCCACTGGGAGACGATTCCCGCCATTTCCAGAAGATTTCCCGCCTTGGAAGAGCGGACGCCATTATGGGCGTGCCAGAGGGTGGCAAGAGGTCACCTCCCATCGTGGGTCAGGTCAAGGAATGGCGCCAAAAGCGGAAACCGCCCCCACCAACAGAGACTGTGATGCTGGAGATGTCCATCAGCGTGAGAGAACTGCCCCTGGAACTGACAATCACAAAGTTGCCCCGGGACCACCTTCAATGTGGGCGGAGACAGAACAAAAGAGTGAAGATGGGTGCAGCCTGGAGGAGTCTGGAGAGAGCGCACCCGGAGACAAGAAGTCTGGAGAGGACTCCGGAGAAGTCGTACCCGGAGATGGAAGGAGAGTCAGGCAGCACCGACCCTGTGGTCAGGAGCCTGCTGCAAGCAACAACCCCACTAGGCTTAGTGGAGATCCTGGCACAGCTCCCCCGAGACCAGGAGTGTGCGCAGACCGCGCTGGAGCGCCTCGCATGGAGGATGGCCCAGGTGCAGCGAGAGACGCTGACGGAGTGGAGCCGAGAGATGGCCCTGCAGGCAAGAACCCGCCAGCGAAGCACGCCACCCGAGACGAGGAGACAGACCGCCTCTGAGGATGGTGCAGGAGGAGTGAAGGCCGGAGACGGCGCCGAAGAGGGAGCTGAACAGATGGAGGCAGGTAAAGGGGACGTCACTACCCCGAGCCGAGAAACCGCGTGCCTGCCCCAGCTCCCTGTCGCAGAGCCCGAAATTCCCCCTGCCGTGCCCGTCGCTGCATCGTCACCGCTCCAGACAAGGCCTCAAGCAGAAGCCGCGGCCGCGACCCCTGTGACGTCACGCGCCTCAACCCTGAGCGCGGCAAAGCAGGAAACACCACCGGCCTGGTCGCAAGGTCTAGTACCCCCGGGCGCCGCAGTACCAACAGCGCCCTCTACCTCCACTGAGCCACCGGCCTGGTCGTTGGGCCAAGTAACCCCGGGCGCCGCCGTCTTCACGGTGCCCTTTACCTTCAGGGTGCCCCAAGCCTGGTCGCAAGGCCTAGTGAACCCGGGCGCCGCTACCACCACCGCGCCCTCAACGTCCACCGTGCCGCACCTGGGTGAAGACTTGTTTGCCCAGCACACGTGCCCGGATGGGCAGCCCTTTGTGTGGCCACCGGAGTTCCACCATCCCCGACTCCGGAAAGAAAGACCCCTAGATGAGCCCCTGATTCCGGTTCCGAAGCCCGTTAAGATCACCCCACTCTCGTTGGAGGAAGCGCAGTTTGCGTGGGACCCTACCGGAGGAGACCTCATGGGATTCACCCAAGAGACTCGGGCAGCCGCAGCTGAGCGTGCGGAGTGCTGCCGGCAGCAGTTAGAGGTCTTCGACCGGGAGCGAAGAGAGAGGTGGGTCCGAGAGCAGCGGCTGCAGGAACAGAGTGCAGAGCAGAAGAGCCGGACCAGGAGGAACCCCCGTGCAGCCCATGGTCCCCGTGCCACCGGGACTGTAATTAAATTCCAACTGCAGCACGGTTGGGGTTTCATCAGGGATCATCACACCCCCGGCGACGTCTTTGCCACCCGCAGAGACGTGGAGTCCCATCTGCCGGAGGGACACAGAGGTCGTGACCTATATGTAGGGGACGAGGTCACGTTCACCCGGCACAAGTGTGCCAAAGGACCCTACGCCCTCCATGTACACCGGCTGACGGAGGAGGAGCTACGGTGTGAAGAGGAGCAAGAGGATCCGGACGGGTCTGAAGGAGGAGCAGGAGTACGCCGTCATTAAAGTACGGTAAAGAGACTGTACATAGTTACCCGTCAGGGTATATGCCATGCTGCTAATTTAAACATGTTCCCCATTGGGACAAGTGTGAACTGTTCCAGTGTGTCCCATCTCCCCATAGGCTGAGGACTGTGAACAGCCATCCCTAATCCCACTGGCCGAGGACTGACAGCGGCCATACCTTCCCTTGTATATAGTTGCGCTTTCTAAGGCGCCCCCTACCGGTTTTATAGGAAACTGTTGTTTTTACTACAAGAGACTGTCGAACCTTACACGGTCACAAGTTGCACCGTGGCCGGAGGAACAAGAGTGTTATTTATGAAAAGCTTTATATAAAAAGTTTATGTTGATAATATATGATGTTTTATATGTTTATATTTTATGAAAAAAAAATTTATGTTTGTGGATGTTTTTATTCTTTTACAGCCCGAGGACGTGCTGTGATTTACCAGGGGGGAATGTAGCACCCTGAGGATTCGGCTGCTACAGGGGTATTACACCTCAAGCCAGAGGTGTGGTATTCCACTCCCGGGTAAGGATGGAGTGTGGGACTGAGCTCAGATAGCTGCATACACTACATACATCCCATTTCCGGGGGACAGATCGACGGTACTCCCACCAGTTTATGTGCAGGTACGATAGTGTCTGTCCCTGGCTGGAGTGGGAGGGGGGTGGAACATCCCAGTAGTGTAGGGGCAGATAGGGGGAGCAGTCTGGGTAAGGCTAGGAGCTCATTGGGTGCTGGTCACCTGAGCTCACAAATAGAGGGAGTATATAAGGTGGGCATCATCTTAGATCAGGGTCAGTCTGTCAGAGTTGAGTCAGAGGAGCAGAGCAGAGAAGCTCAGCCAGAAGGGCTGACAGGGAGTTGTGGTTCCGGCTGGGCCCAGCTCCAAGGCCAAGACTGAGAGAGAGAGAGAGAGGAGTCAGAAGGACCCAGAGAGAAGGAGAAGGAACCCCAAGACCCCAGAAAACAAGCAGCAGGGTGAAGGGTTGGCACCCAGGGTACCGGATCCCAAGCTGGCAGAGAGAAAAGCACACCTTAGCCAGGAACCGGAGGTCGTGGGCAGGATCTGCCACGACCCTCACTAAATCCACTAGGAGGGCATACCAAGTATAGGGTCAGGGAACCCAGAAGGGGTGTACCCACCAAGAGACCCGAGGGAGCCGGACATAAGTGGATCCCTAGTGAGAACGGCCAGAAGAGAGGGAAAGTCAGACAGGAGCTCAGGACCACGCTCCAGAATCGCTTGGGGGTTAGCCGAGTCCAGGACCTGGTGGACACAGCACGGCTCGGGTGGTCGCTTCAGGCCAGAGTGACCATAAGAACACCCGTAAGTAAAGACCCCTGAACTGCACAGCCCGACTCTGAGTCTTCTTGCTTGAACATCCTGCACCTTCACAACCACCATCCTCTACACCTGACCCCCTGAGGCTATACCCCTCCCGTTGGGGGTTATACTACCACAGCTGCACACATACCACCAGCCTCAGCGGACCCTTCTGCAGCGGCGGCCTTGTGACCGCAAATCAACGGGTGGCGTAGTCGACACTAAGGGCCTTTAACAACATCTGTAAAGACTGCCACACACTGAGTTTGACACCCTGGGCACGGACCGGGTCGCCGCCACTCGGAGACTACAACCCCCATCAGATCCGGCTCCGGGTAATCCCCAAACAGCACTGGCCCAGGGGGCGCATCAGAAGGAGGTAGGTGGTCTGGTCCAGTGGAATTAATCCACATATCAATAAACCATAACAATTAAAACAGCGCCATTTGCTGACCACTTAATATAGTCAAAGAAGCATAAGCCTGCAGCTGTTTTATACTCCAACATTGCATACTATCAGACTGAGTCAGTCATACACTTCAGATCAGACTTTCTCCAAATCCAAACTCACCACTACTTTTGCTTTTTTTGCTACATAAAGAAACTTGTCCAAGGTCACAGGGAAATGTAACAAGGGATGCATACTGGGTTAACCTGATCTAATGTTTGTAGCCCCATGCTGCTCCCATAAGCCAAGTGTGACTACTGCTTCAGTTTATAGGTTGGAAAGAGGAGAGAACTTTGCTTTAGGAGCAATGATACCATATGGAGAATGTTGAAAGGTTGGCAGGTAATTGTTCCTATTATCATTAGGGTGTGGAAATAACAATTGTAAACCTAAGAAGTATCTTGCGTGGGCTGTGGTGTCAAGAGGTCATCGTCATCCCTCCCATTCTCTAATCTCATCTCAATGGACCCCATAAAATAATAGCAATAAGATTTGAATAATAAAAGCACTGTACAAAAAGGAAATAGAAAGCCACTGGGAGCCTCCAGACTCTGCGAGAATACATTGATTTGAATTGCTGCTTTAATAGTTGCTAAATACACTCTCTACTCTGCGCCATATGGTCTATGATGGGAAAAATAGCAGTTAACAGAACAACAAAAGTGATGCCGGAGCAGCCTCGGATTCAAGCACAAAGAGGCTTCAGGGTCTTTTTCCCCTTTGTTACTTGATATTGTATAAGGCATGCCTTGGAGGGTGTAAGGGAGACTTAAAGGGATTGTGTCATCTGAAAATTACCTGTTGTTTAAAAAGAACTTGTCATATTAAAATAATGCTATAAACCTGCAGATGTGGGGTTAATCTGCAGGTTAAAACCATTCTGATTCTGCCCGGCGCCTGCGCTGAGACCCTCCCTGCTCGGAGGAAATTAACTTCATTCCCCCCCAGCAGCATTCGGATTTCAACTACAGAGGCGGAAGCGGCGCAGGTTCAGTCGCTGCTCTATATATAGAGAGGGGCGTCTGTACCTCTCTCCCCCCGGCACTGACTGATAGACGGCTCTATTGCTGGGCTGCTGTCAGTCAGTGCTGGGGCGCGGTTACAGCTGCCCCTCTCTACATATAGAGCATTGACTGAACCCATGATAGCACCACCCCCGTGACTATAAACCAAACGCTGCCAGGAGGAATAAAATTCATGTTCTCCCTGCAGTGTGGCTCTAAGTGCAGGCGCCGGGCAGGTTGAAAACGCTGTTAGGCTATGTTCAAACCTTGCTTTTTTGCTGCTTTTTTTCTGCAGCCAAAACCTGATCTCTTGGCAGTAGAAAAGCTGCAGACAAAAAAGCAGGTTTTGCTGGCTTTTTTTGCTAAGTTTTTGCTGTGTTTTTCTTAAAATGTTTTTATTAATACTTTTTTTCTTTATGAAATCACAACTCTTTGTGGTGCCATCCTTCTGTTATTCCTCCTGAAAATGCATGAATAACTAAAACTGGGCATTTCCATTCCCCTCATCCAAAGGATATGTACCGGCCGCACTGTAATCACTGATCGAGCAATGTCAGTTGGGTGGCGGCACACCCCTTAATACAGGACAAGATAATGCTTAGTCAAAATTGTCATACATTTCCAGGAGGACAAACAGGGAAAGGCAGAATTTTTAAGTTTTAAAAAACATGCCCCTGAATTGATACGTCATGAGCAAGATATACACATAAATTGGTGACTCATCACCTTTAATAATGGTCGGAAGAACATCTTCACGTTTTTTTTCTTGTGACCTTTTATGAGAACCAATTAAAGTTGATTTTAATTTTCAAGAATATCCCTTGCAAGACAGAGTAGGGATATCGGCAAAAGCATCATTGAATTAATCCTTGACAGCTATTGAAAGAAATAAAACAAGATTACGCTGAGGTTGATGTTCATTTTAAGGAGCTCAGGAGAATGATCAGGTTTAAAGTGGATAATCCTGAAGAAGGCGATTCCATGTATCACTTGCCACCCAGCCTTGGGCTATCTACTCATTCTTCTTTGAGTCAGACACCCACATTTGATTTAATTCACATTAGGAAATGGAGACAATGCACTTACCAACAGAAAACAGGATGGTGTAAAACTGCAAATTCAATGACTGCCTGAAGTATTACCTGCTCGTAAGCACTTTAAAGGAGTTATCTGCTTTTAACAATTCTTTTTTTTGTTGCTAAAACGGTACTTTGAAACTTAAATATCAGAGTATTTTTTCCACTGCTAAGATTCCCAGCGATCAGGTTTAATCCATGTGGAAACCGGATAGTAAGTAGTCTATTTTCCTGCACTGCCTCCAGAGGAGAAATGAAGTATTGCTCTATTCTTAATGAAATGAAAGCGATGCCTGTTTAATGACAGGACATGTTGGGTTCCTCTACAGAAAGAGATGTTCTTTGGTAGTAAGTCATCTATTTTCCTGTACTGCCTCCACAGGAGAATTAGAGTACTGCACTCTTCTTAGTGAAATGGAAGAGATGTCTGTTTAATGGCAGAACATGTTGGGTTCCTCTAGAGAAAGAGATGTTATTTGGTAGTAAGTAGTCTATTTTCCTGCACTGCCTCCACAGGAAAAGTGGAGTATTGCACTCTCCTTAATGAAATGGAAGAGATGTCTGTTTAATGGCAGGACATGTTGGGTTCCTCTAGAGAAAGAGATGTTCTTTGGTAGTAAGTGGTCTATTTTTCTGCACTGCCTCCACAGGAGAAAAGGAGTACTGCACTCTTCTTAATGAAATGGAAGAGATGTCTGTTTAATGGCAGGACATGTTGGGTTCCTCTAGAGAAAGTGATGTTCTTTGGTAGTAAGTAGTCTATTTTCCTCCACTGCCTCCACAGGAGAAAAGGAGTACTGCACTCTTCTTAATGAAATGGAAGAGATGTCTGTTTAATGGCAGGACATGTTGGGTTCCTCTAGAGAAAGTGATGTTCTTTGGTAGTAAGTAGTCTATTTTCCTGCACTGCCTCCACAGGAGAAATGGAGTACTGCACTCTTCTTAATGAAATGGAAGAGATGTCTGTTCAATGGCAGAACATGTTGGGTTCCTCTAGAGAAAGAGATGTTATTTGGTAGTAAGTAGTCTATTTTCCTGCACTGCCTCCACAGGAAAAGTGGAGTATTGCACTCTCCTTAATGAAATGGAAGAGATGTCTGTTTAATGGCAGGACATGTTGGGTTCCTCTAGAGAAAGAGATGTTCTTTGGTAGTAAGTGGTCTATTTTTCTGCACTGCCTCCACAGGAGAAAAGGAGTACTGCACTCTTCTTAATGAAATGGAAGAGATGTCTGTTTAATGGCAGGACATGTTGGGTTCCTCTAGAGAAAGTGATGTTCTTTGGTAGTAAGTAGTCTATTTTCCTGCACTGCCTCCACAGGAGAAATGGAGTACTGCACTCTTCTTAATGAAATGGAAGAGATGTCTGTTTAATGGCAGGACATGTTGGGTTCCTCTAGAGAAAGTGATGTTCTTTGGTAGTAAGTAGTCTATTTTCCTGCACTGCCTCCACAGGAGAAATGGAGTACTGCACTCTTCTTAATGAAATGGAAGAGATGTCTGTTTAATGGCAGAACATGTTGGGTTCCTCTAGAGAAAGAGATGTTATTTGGTAGTAAGTAGTCTATTTTCCTGCACTGCCTCCACAGGAAAAGTGGAGTATTGCACTCTCCTTAATGAAATGGAAGAGATGTCTGTTTAATGGCAGGACATGTTGGGTTCCTCTAGAGAAAGAGATGTTCTTTGGTAGTAAGTGGTCTATTTTTCTGCACTGCCTCCACAGGAGAAAAGGAGTACTGCACTCTTCTTAATGAAATGGAAGAGATGTCTGTTTAATGGCAGGACATGTTGGGTTCCTCTAGAGAAAGTGATGTTCTTTGGTAGTAAGTAGTCTATTTTCCTCCACTGCCTCCACAGGAGAAAAGGAGTACTGCACTCTTCTTAATGAAATGGAAGAGATGTCTGTTTAATGGCAGGACATGTTGGGTTCCTCTAGAGAAAGTGATGTTCTTTGGTAGTAAGTAGTCTATTTTCCTGCACTGCCTCCACAGGAGAAAAGGAGTACTGCACTCTTCTTAATGAAATGGAAGAGATGTCTGTTTAATGGCAGGACATGTTGGGTTCCTCTAGAGAAAGTGATGTTCTTTGGTAGTAAGTAGTCTATTTTCCTGCACTGCCTCCACAGGAGAAATGGAGTACTGCACTCTTCTTAATGAAATGGAAGAGATGTCTGTTTAATGGCAAGACATGTTGGGTTCCTCTAGAGAAAGTGATGTTCTTTGGTAGTAAGTAGTCTATTTTCCTGCACTGCCTCCACAGGAGAAATGGAGTATTGCACTCTTCTTAATGAAATTAAAGAGATGTCTGTTTAATGGTAGGACATGTTGAGTTCCTCTAGAGAAAGAGATGTTCTTTTGTGCTGTCATTTCCCATTCTGCAATTTTTCTTTAGGCTTGTGATTAATGGGTTTCTTAAATTAAACAATCCATTTAAAGTTCAGCCTAAAATTCTTGTCTGGGTTAGAAATCTACTTTTTGAAATTGTTAAAGCCCTGGGGGAGGTATTACAGTTAGAGTTAAGAAGAACCAGCAAAAGTATGGGAAAAATGGGGGAAAGGTATATGCATTTCAGCAGTTCTGTAGAATTAAGAAGCCGGTCTCCCTAGTTCCACCGATTGGCAGTAACTATCTCAAAAGTCAATGTCTGACCCTTTAACAAATCTTACAACATGATTAGGGTTATAAACCAACCAGAAAGCCATCTGTGGATCCCTGTTTCAGTTGAGTTGTACCACATGAGTAGAGCGCAGGGTCACTGGATGCCATAGATACAGCCTTGGCATTACGGCTTCTCATGTAGGAGATCCAGCTGATCTGGGCAATGCTCCATTGAAATATCTATATAAATTAGCTCTCATCCAGTAGGAATATTACTGGTTTTCAAGTGTGGCCTTTTACATTGGATGTTAAAGGCTGTCTAATAGTGTTCAGCAAATGATTTTCAGGACCCTGGACCAGCAGCCATATCAATAGTCCATGCAAACCTCCAACTATTTGCCAGAATCCCCAGTGTCTCTTCTGTTTAGCAGGCCTGGTGCCACTTCATCCTTGTGGCATGATGCACGTATGACGTTTAGCCATGCCTACGAATCAGAAGAGAGGGCAGTGATCTGAGCATGTAGGAGGCGGATCGCAGGGCTCTGATTCGGCGGCCACAGACTATTGGCATGACCACTGGACCAGGGTGGGGGTTCGAAGGGCTCTTATTCCTTGGCCACTGGACCAAGGTCATACATATCTTTTTGATCTGCTGTAGCAATTACATTCAATAATTGGCACTAAAAAGACAGCCTGCTTTCTCCCTTCTGAAAGGGAGTGAATTTATACTTCAAATTGTACTGCAGGTCACCCAAAGATAGGCTACTCCTATGTACAGAACCTGCTGCAGGAAGCCCAAAGGATCATCCACTGTCATCTGCTACAGTACAGACCAAAAGTTTAGACACACCCTCTCATTTAAAGATTTTTCTAAGCATCTCTGGGAACTCCTTCAAGATTGTTGGAAGACCATTTCCGGTGACTACCACTTGAAGTTCATCAAGAGAATGCCAAGAGTGTGCAAAGCAGTCATCAAAGCAAAAGGGGGCTACTTTGAAGAACCTAGAATATAAGACATATTTTCAGTTGTTTCACACTTTTTTGTTAAGTATATAATTCCACATGTGTTAATTCATAGTTTTGATGCCTTCAGTGTGAATGTACAGTTTTCATAGTCATGAAAATACAGAAAAATCTTTAAATGAGAAGGTGTGTCCAAACTTTTGGTCTGTACTGTATATATATACATATATATATATATATATATATACAGTGGTGGCCAAAAGTATTGGCACCCCTTCAATTCTGTCAGTTAATACTCAGTTTCTTCCTGAAAATGATTGCAATCACAAATTCTTTGGTCTTATTATATTCATTTAATTTGCTTGCAAGGAAAAAACACAAAAGAGAATGAAGCAAAAATCAAATCATTGATCATTTCACACAAAACTCCAAAAATGGGCCAGACAAAAGTATTGGCACCCTCAGCCTAATACTTGGTTGCACAACCTTTAGCCAAAATAACTGCGAACAACCGCTTCCGGTAACCATCAATCAGTTTCTTACAATGCTCTGCTGGAATTGTAGAACATTTTTCTTTGGCAAACTGCTCCAGGTCCCTGATATTTGAAGGGTGCCTTCTCCAAACTGCCATTTTGAGATCTCTCCACAGGTGTTCTATGGGATTCAGGTCTGGACTCATTGCTGGCCACCTTAGAAGTCTCCAGTGCTTTCTCTCAAACCATTTTATAGCGCTTTTGGAAGTGTGTTTTGGGTCATTGTCCTGCTGGAAGACCCATGACCTCTGAGGGAGACCAAGATTTCTCACACTGGGCCCTACATTATGCTGGAAAATTTGTTGGTAGTCTTCAGACTTCATAATGCCATGCACACGGTCAAGCAGTCCAGTGCCAGAGGCAGCAAAGCAGCCCCAAAACATCAGGGAACCTCTGCCATGTTTGACTGTAGGGACTGTGTTCTTTTCTTTGAATGCCTCTTTTTTTTTCCTGTAACACTCTATGTTGATGCTTTTTCCCAAAAAGCTCTACTTTTGTCTCATCTGATCAGAGAACATTCTTCCAAAACGTTTTAGGCTTTCTCAGGTAAGTTTTGGCAAACTCCAGTCTGGCTTTTTTATGTCTCGGGGTAAGAAGTGGGGTCTTCCTGGGTATCCTACCATACAGTCCCTTTTCATTCAGACGCCGACGGATAGTACGGGTTGACACTGTTGTACCCTCGGACTGCAGGGCAGCTTGAACTTGTTTGGATATTAGTTGAGGTTCTTTATCCACCATCCGCACAATCTTGGGTTGAAATCTCTCGTCAATTTTTCTTTTCCGTCCACATCTAGGGAGGTTAGCCACAGTGCCATGGGCTTTAAACTTGTTGATGACATTGCGCACGGAAGACACAGGAACATTCAGGTCTTTGGAGATGGACTTCTAGCCTTGAGATTGCTCATGCTTCCTCACAATTTGGTTTCTCAAGTCCTCAGACAGTTCTTTGGTCTTCTTTCTTTTCTCCATGCTCAATGTGGTACACACAAGGACACAGGACAGAGGTTGAGTCAACTTTAATCCATGTTAACTGGCGGCAAGTGTGATTTAGTTATTGCCAACACCTGTTAGGTGCCACAGGTAAGTTACAGGTGCTGTTAATTACACGAATTAGAGAAGCATCACATGATTTTTCAAACAGTGCCAATACTTTTGTCCACCCCCTTTTTTAGGTTTGGTGTGGAATTATATCCAATTTGGCTTTAGGACAATTCTTTTTGTGTTTTTTCATTGAAGACAAATTAAATGAAGATAATAATACCAAAGAATTTGTGATTGCAATCATTTTCAGGAAGAAACTGAGTATTATCTGACAGAATTGCAGGGGTGCCAATACTTTTGGCCACCACTGAATGTGTATATGAATAAAGCTGGTACTTTACATGCAGGAAGCATATTCCTCGGTTTGCTTAACATATTGCGTGGAGAACTCATCTAATTTCATTTCTTGAACAGTGCAAGATTTTGGGTCAGAAGAAAATCTCTACGAAGCGCCTGTCAACACCTAGTCGGCATGTAGATATAAATACTACTTTTCTAGGGGAAATCATTTCTTTTATGTACATATTAATATATACAATTGTGACCAGCGCCTCCTAACAGAATGAATCAAATGTAAACCAGGGCGAGGTGCTCTGCCTGTAGGTATATGTACAATATATATGGAGTCATTACTGACATGTAGATTATACAGTACATATAAAATTAAGATACTTAGAGCAGAATTTGTGTAAACCCATCAGCCACGACAAGGCGATCTTACCCCAACTCTACCAGACTTATCTTTCCTGGGCAGAGATCTACAAATTTAAAGGGCAGATAGGAACTAGCTCTAATTAAAAACAGCCTTTGAGTGATCAGAGACACTCAGACAAATATGGAGGCAGTCAGCATGTATGCCACAAAAGAAAAATCTGACCTGCACCTCCTAACATTGTTGCATAAATTTATGCAAACTGCGTTGATTGCACATACAGTATAGACCAAAAGTTTGGACACACCTTCTCATTTAAAGATTTTTCTGTATTTTCATGACTATGAAAATTGTACATTCACACTGAAGGCATCAAAACTATGAATTACCACATGTGGAATTATATACTTAACAAAAAAGTGTGAAACAACTGAAAATATGTCTTATATTCTAGGTTCTTCAAAGTAGCCACCTTTTGCTTTGATGACTGCTTTGCACACTCTTGGCATTCTCTTGATGAGCTTCAAGAGGTAGTCACCGGAAATGGTCTTCCAACAATCTTGAAGGAGTTCCCAGAGATGCTTAGCACTTGTTGGCCCTTTTGCCTTCACTCTGCGGTCCAGCTCACCCCAAACCATCTCGATTGGGTTCAGGTCTGGTGACTGTGGAGGCCAGGTCATCTGGCGCAGCACCCCATCACTCTCATTATTGGTCAAATAGCCCTTACACAGCCTGGAGGTGTGTTTGGGGTCATTGTCCTGTTGAAAAATAAATGATGGTCCAACTAAACGCAAACCGGATGGAATAGCATTTTGAATAAATCCCCAACAGTGTCACCAGCAAAGCACCCCCACACCATCACACCTCCTCCTCCATGCTTCACGGTGGGTACCAGGCATGTAGAGTCCATCCGTTCACCTTTTCTGCGTCGCACAAAGACACGGTGCTTGGAACCAAAGATCTCAAATTTGGACTCATCAGACCAAAGCACAGATTTCCACTGGTCTAATGTCCATTCCTTGTGTTCTTTAGCCCAAACAAGTCTCTTCTGCTTGTTTCCTGTCCTTAGCAGTGGTTTCCTAGCAGCTATTTTACCATGAAGGCCTGCTGCACAAAGTCTCCACTTAACAGTTGTTGAAGAGATGTGTCTGCTGCTAGAACTCTGTGTGGCATTGACCTGGTCTCTAATCTGAGCTGCTGTTAACCTGCGATTTCTGACGCTGGTGACTCAGATAAACTTATCCTCAGAAGCAGAGTTGACTCTTGGTCTTCATTTCCGGGGGCGGTCCTCATGTGAGCCAGTTTCTTTGTAGCGCTTGATGGTTTTTGCAACTGCACTTGGGGACACTTTCAAAGTTTTCACAAATTTTTGAGCTGACTGACGTTCATTTCTTAAAGTAATGATGGCCCCTCGCTTTTCTTTACTTAGCTGCTTTTTTCTTGCCATTAACAAATTCTAACAGTCTATTCAGTAGGACTATCAGCTGTGTATCCACCTGACTTCTGCACAACACAACTGATGGTCCCAACCCCATTTATAAGGCAAGAAATCCCACTTATTAAACCTGACAGGGCACACCTGTGAAGTGAAAACCATTTCCGGTGACTACCTCTTGAAGCTCATCAAGAGAATGCCAAGAGTGTGCAAAGCAGTCATCAAAGCAAAAGGTGGCTACTTTGAAGAACCTAGAATATAAGACATATTTTCAGTTGTTTCACACTTTTTTGTTAAGTATATAATTCCACATGTGTTAATTCATAGTTTTGATGCCTTCAGTGTGAATGTACAATTTTCATAGTCATGAAAATACAGAAAAATCTTTAAATGAGAAGGTGTGTCCAAACTTTTGGTCTGTACTGTACATACCGCAGGGTACAGCAACACCGTGTGTGCACCAAGATATATGCAAACATTGAATATATGGATTTATACTGCATTAATGCCATATAGAATAAAATGATATAATGGAGGTATTTAAGGCACAAATTGGCCAATTTGTGTTTGCAGCCTGAAGCATTTTTGCTGTGTCTAACCTGCATAGTGTAGGTCTTTGTTCTCTCTGCTAGTCACTGTCACCATGCTTGTATTCTTACTATTTTGTCCACTCATGATCCAAGTCTTCCCTTTGTTCTTGCCTCCTGAACTCGCCATCCACTTTGAAGAACAGGTCAAACCTAGACGTACTGCCAAAGTATCAGGTCACAGCTCCTAGTAATAGTGATGAGCGAGCACTAAAATTCTCGGGTACTCGTTGCTCGGGTCGAGCACATTGGAATACTCGGGTGCTCGACCCGAGCAATGAGCCCAATGTAAGTCTATGGGAAACTCGAACATTTTTCAGGCGACTCTCCCCGGCGGTCTGCAGAGGGCCTAAAAATTTCCCAAATCGATGGGAACAGTGCTCAAATGACATGGGAATAGCATGAGGAAGACCCCTGGAAGCATTTCTGACTCCCAGGTCACTTCTGTCAACAACTTTGTCAGAGTATTACGCCACTTTTACGGACTCACAATAAAACATACAAAAACAAAACCAAAAATGGATTTTCCTGGGAAATATGTTAAGGAACATCCTTTCCAGAGTAATGACTTGTATAGAAGGCAAAATAAATAACCAAAAACAAAAATACTCCTCCACACCTTGGGCTATGTTCACACTTAACGTTTTTGAAGCGTTTTTGCACTTTTGCATTGCTTTCAACCAAGACAAATGCATTCACCAGTAAATTTCATTTTAACATTTTACAACCTTTTCTGGCCATGTGGTGTGTGACACATCATCAGACACATGCATACAGTGCTGAAAAGACATGGGAACAGCATGGGGAAGACCTCTGGAAGCATCTCTGACTCCCAGGTCACTGACTAAAAGTGTGGCCATCATAAGTGATCCTTGGCGCATGCTAAGATGCCTCCCGCCATGAACCTGTCGTTGCAGACTTGCAATAATCACCGTCCACATCCTTGTCCTACTGCAGCGTTCAGTTGTCCCTGCCCCATTCCTTGGAATGCAAGCGCAAGTATGCAGCCAGCCACCCACCCATCCACCCACAGGCTTCAATACTATACTGCCAAATGTTTGACAGCTGCTTGCACTTGAAATGTAGCCTTTTAGGCTCATGGAGGCGGAAGCTTTTCATAACCTTATGCCGGTGGCAGCCGAGTGTCCATACTCGGTCCCCAGCCGCCACTATATTTCCCGGTATCGCCTCTGCCTTCCACAAGCACGGGTCCCACAACATTACTCATGCCCTCCCCAGTGCACTTACTGGGAAAGACGGCCTAACTACAAACACATGGACAGGTGAATGTGGCCAGGGACGGTACGGAGCCAGTCCACAACTTTTTTTGCTGACAGTTGTATTTAGCTCGGTGAAAGGACTGGCATAGAGGGAAACCGTATATAGCCTGCATGTCATTTCTCACAGGAAGTCCTGTAAAGCAGCTTTCACTTGAAATGTGGCCTTTTAGGCTCGTGGAGGCGGAAGCTTTTCACAACCACATGCCTCATGCCTCGTGTCCATACTCGATCCCCAGCCGTCACTATTTCTCCCGGTGTTGTCTCCGTCTTCTACAAGCGCGGGTCCCTGAACATTACTGCTTTTACTTTACTGTGGGAATTTGCTTGCCTCCTACCAGCCTGGAATATTTCCAGCAAACTATGGTACGACGCCATGGTATTAGCACTGCCCCCAGTCACAGTAGTGAAGCCATCCCCAATTTCCTTCTCAGGAATTTTATTTGGTAGACTGAGTGGCTGCCCAAATACATTTTCTCACAAAGGAGCTGAAGATAGAGTGGCAGTAGGTGCAAGTTTCTCCAGCTTGTTAGATATTAGAGGGTGAACGGCAGCACATTGGATCAGTGGTTAGCACTGAAGACTTGCAGCGCTGGGATCCTGGGTTCAAATCCCAGCAAGGACAACATCTGCAAGGACTTTGTATGTTCTCCCCGTGTTTGCATGTGTTTCCTCCTCAGTAATAAAGCAGCCATAGAGGAACCTTTCCACACACTTTTCTTAGCCAGGACTGCTTCTTGGCAGGGTTGGACGGTCCCACCAGAGAATCCTCTGGTGTGCCTTGGCTTCTACCTCAGGAGAGTTCATGATAGTGACTCGCCCCCTGGGCCGTGGGGCACTCGGATCCGGGCAATTAGGGAAACGGTGGGAGTAGTAGTGGCAACCCGGTTCCGTGGCTCAGGGTGGTCAGGCCAGTGGTAGTCCGTTATGTGCTATTGATAATGTCCGACTACGCCACCCGTGGATTTGCGGTCATTAGGTACCGCCGCTGCAAGGCAGACCGCTGGGGCTGATGAGGTGTGCAGCTGGGATGGTGTGACTCCCCACGGGAAGAGTGCGGCCCCAGGGCAGTGTAGTGGATGGTGGGAGTGATGGTGGTGAGAGTCTCAGTACCGGTAGTGCTGGAGGCGCGAAGGAGCACACAGACAATAGGTTGCAGTCCAGGGTCTTTACTGAAACAGGTAAACTGACCCATAAATAGTCCCAGCTAGGAGGGGATCTGGATGTCTGAGAGCAACGGGGAAATTGGCCCTGGTCAGGGTGAGGGTGTAGGCCTACCGTGCTTTCTGCGCTCCTTCTGGCTATCTCCTCGTTATAGGGTAACAGCCCACGTTTCCAAGCTTTCCGTGTATTCTCGCCTGTATGGCCTGCGACGTGGGTTCCTTTCTGCTCCCAGCTTTGTACGGCTTTGCTGGTCCCTTCTGTTGTGGCAGGGCCTCCAGGCTTCTTAGGCCAAGGAATATACAGTCCCTTGCGGACTGGTTCTCTGCTGGGGGATGTGGAATCCTTCCAGCCTCAGACACCAAAGTCTGGTAAAATTAAGTCTTTTCTCTGCCAAGACAGGCTCTCTTCGCCTCTTGTCTCTGGCTTGTGGCTCTCCTCCTGCCACACTTCCTCTTAGGTGCAACACAACTTTCTGTCCCTGCTCCACTCTGGGACACGTCTCAGGGCTGAGACAGGCAATGCAGTTCTCCCTAACCCTGCCCCCAGTACCAGCTTTTATAGGGGCAGCCAGCTCCCCCTACTGGCCTGAGACAGGAGGCATTGCATGCTAATGTTCCCCTGACCAGAGAACCTCCCCCTTGCTCTCAGACACAGCTTTAATACATTTTGTGGCATCCAGGCCAGGGTGACACAATAGCGCTAACTTTGCATCTGCTATGAGGCTCTTGAGTGGGTGAGAAAGGTGAGCCCTCAGAATCAAATCCTCTGATGGCCACAATGTTTTTCAATCTGAAACAGCTTCTCAGTGGGAGTTGTATTTCACCACAGCCATATTCTTTAGCTCTGTGAATGGACTGGCATAGAGGGAAACCGTATCTACCCCGGCTGTCATTTCTCCGTAACCAGGTTCTGTCCATTGTCACACACGACCATGCTAGGCTGTATGTTCAGCGGTGAGAGCCACAGATCAAGCTGCTGTGTTACAGCTTTCAACAACTCTGCAGCGCTGGGCGGTTTGTCAATTAAGCATTAAGCATGTTATCTTCAGCACAGCCTGTTGCTGCTTGGTCAAGGCAGTACTGCAGTGCTGTCAGCTTGTGACTGATGTGGTCATTTCGGAGATGGAGGAGGAGGTGCATGAGCTGAACAATGTGATTACTTTGCTGTTAAATTGGTGACGCTGTTTTTTATACTAAAGAAAGATCCTATTGTTTTGTTTTTTTTACGCTTTTTTTTTTTAAGACAAATGCATTCACTGGTAAATATCATTTTTACATTTTACAACCTTATCTGGCAATGTGGTGTGTTACGCATCATCAGACACATCCTGTTTTATTTATGATGGAGGGACTCTAAAAGTCATAAAGCCTATTTTTATGGGGACATTAGACGGCCGTTACTATTCTTAAAAGGCCAGCAGTGGGCCCTAGCTATTGTTAGAGAGCCATCAGCCGGCTATGCTTTGTTGTTCCCATTATTAACAAGTGGGTCTCCTATATTGTTATTGCGTATCCAGTGACTGCAAGTGTGGCACCCTGCTGTTCACAGGTGCCACAGGACCCAAAAGGGTGCATGGATGAACTTCTCCACAAGAGGCCCTCATTACATGCAGACACCTCCACCCTTCCACCTCATACCACCAGAGGGAGCCCTGATAGGGATATATATATATGGAGGGTGGAGCCAGGCAGTTGAGTCAGAGAGTGAGTAGTTCAGAGAGTGTGCTGGGTCTAGAGATCAGTGAAGAAGCAGCATGTGAGCTGCTGTGCTGAGGGCCAGCCAGGGCCTAAAGCACGTGCTGAAGCCCTGAGGGCCTAGAGTGCGGCCGAGGCAAGGAGAGGAGAGAGGAGTTATGGGGGCAGAGGAGCATCTTAGGCTCACCCCAGAACACAAGCCGGACACCGGGTCCGCGCCTACAGGGTCCTCTATGCCCAGTAGGAATAACCGGTATACCAGGAGGATTCTAAACCCCTGGTCAGCCTGAAGCTACAATCATTTAAAGAACTAGGAACCACAAAGGCCCCAGCGTCCAGGGATAGTGGTAGCCAGAAGAAAGTTCTTACCACCAAGTATGCAGGTGAGGAGACGGAATTAATACAGAAGCTAGGCCTAGTTCCAGTCTGGTCAGAAGCTTCAGAGAGAGAGGAAGAAACAGATCAGGAGGCCTTATACCCGCTTACTGGGGAGAGTCCAGAAGTGCACCCTTCCTATCAAGTACCCTGGACCGTACCTGCCGTCTACACCAGTAAAGGTACTGAAGCGAACCCCCTGTGTGCGTGTCTGTTATTCTCCCCTGGCCCGGCTGGGCCACCTGTCACCTGCATTCCTTCCATCAACTTTGCCCCGGGGGCCCGCTCCGCCTGTGGGGAGCAGAAACATCCCAGCTGCCATCCCATCACCTCCGGAGGTCTGCAGCAGCGCCGGTACTCATTACCGGGAACCACAGGTGGCATCACGAGACAAAACTGTTAACAATCCCCTTTATAAAGAGTGACCCCAGGGTACGGGCCCGGGAGCCGACTGCCGTGACATCCCATAGAAGGTCAAGGCCCGGGTACCGAGTTTCCCCCCATATCCCCCCTGGGTGAGTCATACTCTTCCTGGCGTCACGAACAGGATTTCGTGCCCGTTGCCACCGGGTAATGTGTGCCTCTAGTTACCCGTCAGGGTACAGAGACTTGTAGGCTGAGGACTGTGAGCAGCCAAAAACTGTCCTTGTAAATAGTTGCACTCATCAAAAGTGCCCCCCTTATTTGACCACTGAACAAAAACCCGTTTGGCGTGGCTGAAGATGTGGTCAAACACCTGGATCACTTATGCCCTGTAGCCACGCCCAGGGCCTACGTTGAGGGTTTTCAGGCGGGTCCCTCATGTTACTCATTTTTACGCGTTCTTCGGTGAAATGGACACCGGGTTACGGGACTTACTGTAACTTTGTTATTGTTATTGTTATTATAATTATTGTTATTGTTGTAACCTGTTACAAAATGCTTCAGTCCAGGGGTACTGAATTGTTCTAGGGGGGAATGTGGCACCCTGCTCTTCACAGGTACCACAGGACCCAAAAGGGTGCATGGATGGACTTCTCCACAAGAGGCCCTCATTACATGCAGACACCTCCACCCTTCCACCTCATACCACCAGAGTGAGCCCTGATAGGGATATATAAATGGAGGGTGGAGCCAGGATGTTGAGTCAGAGAGTGAGAAGTTCAGAGAGTGTGCTGGCACTAGAGATCAGTAAAGAAGCAGCATGTGAGCTGCTGTGCTGAGGGCCAGCCAAGGCCTAAAGCACATGCTGAAGCCCTGAGGGCCTAGAGTGCGGCCGAGGCAAGGAGAGGAGTGAGGAGTTATGGGGGCAGAGGAGCATCTTAGGCTCACCCCAGAACACAAGCCGGACACTGGGTCCGCGCCTACAGGGTCCTCTACGCCCAGTTGGAATAACCAGTATACCAGGAGGATTCTAAACCCCTGGTCAGCCTGAAGCTACAATCATTTAAAGAACTAGGAACCACGACGGCCCCAGCGTCCAGGGATAGTGGTAGCCAGAATAAAGTTCTTACCACCAAGTATGCAGGTGAGGAGAGGGAAAGAGTACAGGAGCTAGGCCTAGTTCCAGGCTGGTCAGAAGCTTCAGAGAGAGAGGAAGAAACAGTACAGGAGGCCTTATACCCGCTCACTGGGGAGAGTCCAGAAGTGCACTCTTCCTATCAAGTACCCTGGACCGTACCTGTCGTCTACACCAGTAAAAGTACTGAAGCGAACCCCCTGTGTGCGTGTCTGTTATTCTCCCCTGGCCCGGCTGGGTCACCTCTCACCGGCATCCCTTCCATCAACTCTGCTCCGGGGGCCCGCTCCGCCTGTGGGGAGCAGAAACATCCCAGCTGCCATCCCATCACCCACGGAGGTCTGCAGCAGCGCCGGTACTCATTCCCGGGAACCACAGGTGGCGTCACGAGACAAAACTGTTAACAATCCCCTTCTTAAAGAGTGACCCCAGGGTATGGGCCCGGGAGCCGAATGCCATGACATCCCATAGAAGGTCAAGGCCCGGGTTCCGTGTTTCTCCCCATATCCCCCCTGGGTGAGTCACAAGGGCTGCCAAAAATTTGGACGCAACCCAATATCCCTTTGAAGAGACATAGAGGAGGGTCTCAGTAAAAAAAATGTTCCCATTATAAAGGAGCGGGTCTCCTATAGTGGTAATACCCATGCTGTGACTGCAAGGGCTGCCAAAATTTGGGAAAAACCCCACTAAGAATTTAAAGACACATAGACCAGGGCCACAGTAACAAGGTACGACATGTTCCCATTAGAAAGGAGAGGGTCTGCTATACAGTTACAGGGTATGCATTGAGTCCAACGGCTGACAATTTTAGGAAAAACCCCACTAAGAATTTAAAGACACATGGAGCAGGGCCACAGTAACAAGGTACGACATGTTCCCATTAGAAAGGAGAGGGTCTGCTATACAGTTATAGGGTATGCAGTGAGTCCAACGGCTGACAATTTTAGGAAAAACCCCACTAACAATTTAAAGAGACATAGAGCAGGGCCAAAGTAACAACAAATTCCCATTAGAAAGGAGAGAGTCTCCCATAGTGTTGGCCTATGCAGTGAATGCACGGGCTGCCAAAAATTTGGAGGCACTTCAATGGCCCTTGGAAGAGACATGGAGGAGGGCCTCATAAAAAAATGTTCCCATTAGAAAGGAGCGGGCCTCCTATACTTGTAATGCAAATGCACTAAGTGTATGGGCGGACAAACATTTACCCCTGGGGGTTTACATGAACATACTGTATAAAATTTTTTTTTTTACGGGCATCATAAACACCCCTTACAAAAATTATGTGGGTGTTGCTTCATGGACCACAGTCACCCTGGTGAAAAGGTGGTGGAGGATGAGGAGAAGGAGCAGGACAAGAGCAAATAGCCCAAATCAGGAAGCGTATACCCATGTGTGGGTGTGAAAAGGTGCATGGGAATACACCTTCCAAGAAAAGACACTGGATTGGAGTTTATGTTACGCTGCTATCATTCGGTGGTGTTGAGAAGTCAGGCCCAATCCAGCCCTTGTTCATTTTTATAAGAGTCAGCCTGTCAGCATTTTCAATTGACAGGCGGATGCGCTTATCAGTTATAATTCCACCAACGGCACTGAAAACCCTCTCTGATAAAACGCTGGTGGCAGGGCAGGCCAGGACCTCCAAGGCATAGAGAGCCAGTTCATTCCACGTATCCAGCGTGGATACCCAATAATTATAAGGCACAGCGGAATCACAGAGGACATTGGTACGGTCGGCAAGGTACTCCCTCAGCATCTTCCCAAACTTTGCACTCCTTGTGAGAGTACCCCGCGCCTCGGGGCCTGTCCGATGGGAGGGTCTGAGAAAACTCTCCCAGAACTTTGACAGTGTTCCCCTGCCTCTGCTGGATTGAAGTTGTGTCTCTCTCACCTGTACTCCTTGGTTGTCCAATGAAATGTGCCCTCTGCCGCCAGCGTTTTCAGATGGGAATTTTTTCAATAGTTCCACAACAAGGGCCTTCTGGTACAGCCCCATTTTTGTAGACCTGTCCGCCTCAGGAATAAGAGATATAAAGTTCTCCTTGTAGCGTGGGTCTAGAAGTGTCACCAACCAGTAATGACTGTCACCCAAAATCTTGAGAACGCAAGGGTCATGTGAAAGGCAGCGTAACATAAACACGGCCATGCGTGCCAGACTACTAACAGGCAAGACTTCCGTGTCCTCACCAAGAGGATGACTGACCATGCTCTACTCCTCCTCCTCTCTGTCCTCTGGCCATCCACACTGAACAGACGGTATGACAGCTGTGCAGGTAGTACCGTCTATAGTGCATGAAACTAGCTCCTGTCCTTCCTCCTCCTCTTCCTCATTGTCACCCAATCCACATTGGGATGAGATGAGGCTTGGCTGTGTGTCATCACCCTGTATGGCTCCTTGCTCCATCTCATCATGCTCCGCCTGCAATGCAACCTCTTTGATTGTGAGCAGATTGCGTTTCAGAAGACAGAGAAGCGGGATGGTGATGCTAATTATAGCGTCATCGCCGTTCACCATCTTGGTGGAGTCCTCAGAATTTTGGAGGATGGTACATATGTCTGACATCCATGTCCACTCCTGAGGTCTTATGTGTGGATTCTGAACTGAATACCGACGGCCTTGTTGATGCTACTGCTCAACAACTGCCCTCTTCTGCTCACAAATCCTTCCCAACATCTGCAGTGTAGAGTTCCAATGTGTGGGGACATCACACACCAGTCTGTGAGCCGGAAGCTGCAAACGCTGCTGAAACACTGCAAGGGCGGCGGAAGCTGTAGGTGACTTTCTAAAATGGGCACATAGGCGGCGTACTTTAACAAGCAGATCCAGCAGCTCCGGGTAGGATTTGAGAAACCGCTGAACCACGTGGTTAAGCACATGGGCCAGGCATGGTATGTGTGTGAGCTCGCCTCGCCTCAGAGCCGCCATCAGGTTTCGGCCATTGTCACACACGACCATGCCTGGCTGTAGGTTCAGCGGTGTGGGTCACAGATCTGCCTGCTCATTCAGAGCTGTCCACAACTCTTCAGCAATGTGTGGTTTTTCACCTAAGCATATTAGCTTCAGCACAGCCTGTTGCCGCTTGGCCTAAGCAGTGATGCAGTGCTTCCAGCTTGTGACTGATGTGGTCATTTCGGAGATGGAGGCTGAAGAGGAGGAGGAGGCTGAGGATGATGAGGTGCAGGAGCTGTAGACCGTGGGGGCAACCCTGACTGACCTAGGGCTTTCAATCCTTGGTGTCGGGAGGACGTGTTCCGTCCCAAGGTCCGACTGGGTCCCGGCTTCCACTATGTTAACCCAGTGTGCCGTCAGTGTGATGTACAGTCCCTGCCCACAAGCACTTGTCCACGTGTCCGTGGTTAGGTGGACCTTACCGTTAACTGCGTTGTTGAGAGCACGGCTAATGTTTTGCGACACGTGCTTGTGTAAAGCGGGGACGGCACACCGGGAGAAATAGTGGCGGCTGGGGACCAAGTACCAAGGGACGGCCGCCGCCATCAGGTTACGGAATGCTTCCGTCTCCATGAGCCTAAAAGGCAACATTTCAAGCGCAAGCAGTCGTGAAATGTGAGAATTTAGTAGTGTGGCCTGTGGGGCGTTGGCTGCATATTTGCGCTTGCGTTCCAAGGACTGCACTGGGACAAGGACACGGACGTGCTTCATGATGCTGCTACTTGAGAGTGTGCAACGATAGGTGCAGGGCAGGAGGCATCTTCGCATTCACCATGGACAGGGGATTGGCTTGCTTGCACAACAGCGGAAGAAGCAATGGTGCAACCCGTAGACACTGTTCCTGGACCCTGGGGTTCGGCTCACAAAGTCCAGTACTTTGCTGCCATGTGCCTGATCATGCTGGTGGTGGTCAGTCTGGTCGTTTTGCCACCCCTGCTGATGCTGGCCTGGCAGGTGTTGCAAATGGCCTTTTTGGGGTTATTGGCATAGTCTTTAAAAAACAACCAGACTTGGGAAGACCTAACAGTTGTACTGGCAACTTGCTTCGTTAACTTTGTGAAGTGGTCTGTCATTACCAGGCAATGTTCATACCCGAGATGCGCCGGTCCAACAGTCAAATAGTCGATCATCAGCACCTCCAAGGGGGCAGAAGTCACAATAGTTTGTATGGGGACCCGCTGCTCCGGGGGCTTAACCAGCTCACAGCTCCGACATCTTCGACAAGTGTCTTCTATTGTTGCTCGCAGTCGGGGATGATACACCAGCCTCTGCAACCACTGAAACGTCTTCTCTGGTCCGAAGTGAGCCCCTCGTTCATAAGCCTCCTTAGCCACTACGCCGACCAACTTCTCTGCGATCACCACTTGCCAGGTGGTCCCGAACTCTTGCAGTAGCTGCACCCATCGGTACAGCAGCCCGTCTCGCAAACACAGTCTCTCCCATTGTCCCAGCATCTTCAGTGCTCCCGGGGACAGGGTACTCCTCTCTTCTTGACTGGGGACTTGCCGCAAAGCCACCCATTGATGTAATTGAGCAACTTCTCTGTCAGTCTGTTGAAGTCAGATCCAGTCATCTCTTGGCCGCCCTAGCACTGGTTCTTCCGACGTCCCTCCGAGCTGTTCTGCGCCGCGGCCAGCGGTCCCATGAAACTTCGGAAGCTAGGGGTCTCATCCGCCTCCAAATCTTCATCGCGGTCATGATCAGGCTGTTCATAGGTCACTCTGGAGAGGGCATCGGCGTGAGTATTCTCTGCCTTAGACCGGTAGGCGATCTTAGACCGGTACCTAGCCATGTGGGCCACCCATTGCAGCTCCAGGGCCCCCAATTTCGCATTCTCCACGTGGGCCAGCGGGTTGTTATCTGTTCTCACCAGTATTTCGGACCCGGACAAATACTCTGCAAACTTCTCGGTCATTGCCCAAACCAGAGCAAGGAACTCTAATTTGAAAGAGCTATAATTATCCGGGTTCCTCTCGGAGTCGGGAAGGGAGCGGCTGGCGTACGCAATCACGCGATCTTTTCCCTCCTGTACTTGGAATAACATGGCTCCCAGACCATGTAGGCTCCCATCAGTGTGGAGTATGAAGGGTTGTGAGAAATCCGCATAGGCAAGTATTGGGGCATCGGTCAGGGCCATTTTTTGGGCACGCAAGGCCTCTTCCTGGCTGCTTCCCCACCGAATCGCCTGATTCTTGGAGCCCGCCGGCACTCCATTAAGTAGTTCCAGCAATGGGTGGGCTATGCTGGTGAAGTTCTTCACAAATCTTCGGTAGTACCCAGCAAGTCCCAGGAAGGCCCGAACGTCCTTCATTGTCTTTGGGGTAGGCCACTCCTGTAAGGCAGCCACCTTTTTCTGGGTGGGCCTGACTCCTTCACTGGACACAGTATGACCGAGATATTCGATCTGTTTGCGGAACAGGTGGCACTTCTGGGGCTTCACCTTTAGGCCATGACTCTGTAGGCGACTCAGTACTTGCTCCAGTCGCTGGAGGTGCTCCTCGAAGGTGGCGGCATAGACAATTATGTCGTCAAGGTAAATCAGTGTCGCCTCGAAGTTTAAATCGCCCAGGCACCTCTCCATCAGACGCTGTAACGTCCCGGGGGCGTTAGTCAGGCCGAAGGGCATCCGATTGAACTCGAATAGTCCCATGGGAAATATGAACGCAGTCTTCGCACGGTCATGTTCGGCCACGGGCACCTGCCAGTACCCACTGGCCAAATCCAAGGAGGAGAAGTTCCTTGCCTTCCCTAAAACCGACAGGGACTCTTCGATTCGGGGTAGTGGGAAAGAGTCCCGTACTGTACAGGCATTCAGTCGTCTATAGTCCACACAGAAGCGCAGGGTCCCATCTTTCTTCCCAACCAGGAAATCGGGGATGCCCACAGACTCTGACTCTCCCGTATCACACCATTCTGTAACATATGGGCTAGCATCTCCTTAACCTCTTTATACATCTGGGGAATTATCTGCCGGTATCTCTCCCGCACTGGGGCAGCGCTCCCCATGGGAATCTCGTGGATAATGGCTTCGGTGCAACCAAAATCATCCTCATGGCGAGCAAAGAGTTCCTGGTACCGCTCCAGCACCTCTTCAACCTGCTGCACCTGTCGAGTTGTAAGTCCTGTCAATTCAGCTCATATTCGTTCTAGGATTCTTCGTTCCCCATTCACACTAGCCCGGTGGGATTCCGGCGGCACGGTGACCGCCTGAGTCTAGGGGTCTCCTCGTATAGCGGACAGCTGTACCACATCAGGTCACACCAACTTCTCTGGCATTCCCAGAATCTGGGCTATTTCCGCCCTGGGAGGGAGTGTGAGATCATCTTCGCCCAGATTAACACACCGCACTATAACATTGCCAAACCCCGAACGGTGACCAGTGTCAGAGCCACCAAGAGTCCAGGGGGTACTTTGTCCATCGATGTTGGTTCTATCTGAGCTTCGACCCCCTCAAGAGGTGTGCAGGCCCGTGCGGATAACGTGAGTACAGTTTGTCCGGGCGGTAAGGTGATCACTGTAGCTGCTGGCACTATTATTTTCCCCTGGACCTTCCCTTCACTCGACATCTCCTGAGCCTGGTCAACTCGGATTAGTTGTTGAAAGACCCTCCTTTGAAGGGTTTGCGGGTCCCACTGGTCCAGAGGAATCTCTTTCGGCTCACTAATCAGGATTTGCCCGATCTCTTTCAGCACATTCATTCCGAGGGTCACCGGGGGTCCACTTCCGGTTCCCCCTGCGACCAGGACGACTCCTTTTTTCCCCACATCTTTTCCACACATTCGGATCTTCATCCACACCACCCCTGCGACCGGGATGGGTAATTGATTAGCTGCTGTGTGTCTAATTACTGGTCCCCATTCAGGCCGCGCTATCTCGGGAAATCGCTGTTGGAAGTAGTTTCTGTCATCGTAGTCACCTGGGATGCCGTGTCAATCAGGCAGTGAACAGCCCGACTGTTTATTTCGGCCCAGACAGTCGGGTTGGTGGAAACCAAGTCCTTGGGACTTCCTCTTTTTCTTTCCCCTTCCTCAGGCTCCGGGCTGTGTCCCCCAAACACGGAGCCCGCTAGTTTAACGGCTGCTGCGACAGGGGCCGCCCTCGGTTAGCACTGCCCCTGGCGTAATGTCCTGCGCCTCCACACTTCCAGCAGGTCGTTTCTCTGTCTGTGTAGGGCTGCCTCACTCCCCTACGGAACTCTCCAGCAGTGTGGGGCCTGAATTCAATTCTTTCCATAACTGGACCAATCGATCTGGGTATCTCTGGTGTCGGGGCAGGAGTCTTCTTGAGACTGGACCATTCATCCCGCATCTCCTGTATCTCCTTTCGCATCTCTCGAGCCCATTCCGGTTCAGCTGCAGGCGGGGTGGGTACCTCATTATTCCGGACCATCCCTGCCTGGGCCGTCACCCCCATCTCCTGCTCTCTCACACGTGCCTCCGCCCCCACTTCTAGAAAAGTCATACGTGGGTTGGCGCGCAGGTGCTCCCGCAAGGCCTGCTTCAGCTGCACATCCCTGAGGCCTGCCACAAACTGGTCCCTTAAGATCACGTCAGGGAGGCCCATTCCCAAATTCTCCATGTCGTCTTTTCTAGTGATATAGGCTTGCACCCTCTGTAAGGCATTAACATACTGCGTCACAGTCTCCCCCTCCTGCTGCACTTGGTGAAACAGCCATATCCTCAGCTCTCCTACATTGGTGGGATCCCCATGCATCTCCTCCAGTATCCGCACCACTTTTTCTACAGTATCCGGGTCATGGGGAGGGTGGTACATCACGGATTGTCGGGCCTCGCCGTCCAGGGCCAGTAAGGCTATTTCGGCTTGCATAGCTGAGTTCATCGGATGCATACGTAACATGCTCCTAACTTTCTCAATCCAGTCCCACAGCATCATATTGTCCCTGGTGAACTTTAGGAGATTGCTGAGCATGGCCCCCAGTGGCAAGCTAGATTTAGGGGCTCCCAGGATGGACTGCTCTGCAGTGTCTGTGTCTAACAACTGCATCTTGCTGACTACGCCAAATGTAACACAGGTACTTTAGATGCAGTGACACAGAAACACAGAGCAGCCAATACAGGATTAATAAACAGGGGAAGTTTATAATAACAGGGTCACTCTCCACGCAGGGAGTAACAGGGGAAAATATGGGGGAAAACAAGGAAAGTGGCAGGTAAAAGTCTTTAACTGACAGTTCACAGTTTAACTAGATATAGCAGAGTTGAACCGGTTGTAAACGACAGTTTTTACACTTAGCCTACTCTTTTCCTCCACAAGGCAGTTGCCAGCTGAGGCCGGTGTTGATTTCTTCAGGCGTCCCCGCCCAAACAATGCTCCGTCATCTGGCGGCAGCGGGCGGTCTCCGGTTTTACCCGCTGAGCCTCTAGTCCATAACACGGCACCTCACGTGCCCGGCTCCACCGACCCTGCGTCTCTTCTCTAGTCGGCTTGACTCCTCCGGTCCACTGCACTCGGCTCTTGCTCCCAGTCCTGGAGCCTGGACCCTCTCACACTGCTCTGCTGAGCAGGATCCAGCTCCGCTTTCCCGCACAAACGTCCTCGTCTCTTCCTCTCTCTACCCACGCCACCAGTCTCTTGGTCACCTGACCTCCCAGCTCTCACTCTGGACACGCCCCTAGCTTCCCAGTCACCTGACTCCTGTGCTCGCAATCTATCTTCCCCCTGCAACCAGAGGCACGGCCCTGACAGTTCCGGATCCCTTGCTCTGAAATTACTTACACCCCGGTCTTCCTCCTTACACAAGTGTGGGATCAGTTGTCTCTGGGTACTCGGCATGGTGGGAGGAAGGAGGATTAGGGTGAGGAATATGTGGTCCAGACTCACGGCTACTGAGACTTGACCATGTGGAAGACAGGGTGGTGGTGGCTAAGTGACTGGAAGCATTATCCGCTATCCAACCAACAACCTTTTGACACTGCTCTGGGTTCAATAGTGGTTTGCTGCAGTCCCCTAGAAATTGGGACAAGAAGGTCAGGCGAGAAGATGTGGGTGTTTGTTGTGGCACAATTTCGGCTTGCCCACGGCCTTGTCCTCGGCCTCTGCATGCACCATTACCATCACGCCCAGTTCCCCATCCCTTGTCACGTGCCTTGCCCATTTTAAATGGAGGACAATATCTTCCAAGCTCACTAGAAATTACTGAGTTTGGAGCGAATTTATATGTGATCCGTGTGACGGAGAAAACAGAGTTTTAAATACCTGGCCTGTAGGTAAGTAGTTTGACCAGCAAACTGCTGTGAATTGCTTCACTGACGCACTGACAGAAATTTTTAATGGAGGCCAAAAATGGCAGTATTTTCTGACAACGTATATGTGATTCGTTTGACGGAGAAAACACAGTTTTAAATACCTGGCCTGTAGGTAACTGTTTTGAACAGCAAACCAGTGTAAAAAACCTTGCTGACACACTGAAAAAAAAATTTAATGGAGGCCAGAAATGGCAGTATTTTCTGAAAAAGTATATGTAATCCGTGTGATGGAGAAAACACAGTTTTACATAGATGGATTTTTAGCGCTGTAATATGGAAAGGACCTGGCTGTATTCTGCAGTGCCAACAAGCAAATGGCGCAGAAAAACAATGTTCTCTGGATTGCTTTTTAAGCAAATAATGAGGATTAAGATGCAAAAAAAAATTATTCCTGGCCCCTGAGACCTGGGCTTATTTCCAGAAATATCTAACAGCAGCAGCCGACAGAAATGGACTAGAGCCTCTTGTGCTATATGCACTGCAGTCTGCTATATACACTGCCTGCCTATATACACTGCCTGCCTGATATCTCTGCAGATGGATTAGTCCTCAGAAGGACTGTTTGTTAAGATGGATATGGGCAATGTACGGTTTTTCTACCTACACTACCTAATACACAAGCAAATCTCTCTGACGCAGCAGCAGCTCTCCCTACACTGTCTGATTCCGGAGTGACTGTGACGAGCATGGCGGCGCCAGGTCTGATATAGACCTGATGACGCTGTGCGGCCAGACAATCACTGTAATGCCCACAACCAACATGGCTACTGCATTACAGTGTGTGGCAGACAATCCCTGCATGTTCATTGGCTCTCTAAAGAGCACCAAACATGCAGGGAGGGGACCTCGGGCGAGTACCGAGTAGTGGCGAGCACGTTTGCTCATCACTACCTATTAATCTCTAAGGAGAGGAGAGGGCAGAGGATGAGTTAAGAGCACTTCGCATGGTGAGAAACCAGGCAGACAGAGGAAGATTGAGCTGAAGCTTCTGATGCGCCCCATGGGCCGCACATGTGAGGGGATACCCGGAACCGGACCCGTTGCGGAAGCTGGGGGTTGTAGTCTTCGTGTGGAGGGGACCCGGTCCCGTGGCTAAGGGTGGTCAACTCAAATGGCGGTCTATTTATGTGGTTTTTATGATATTAAATGTCCGACTACGCCACCCGTGGATTGCGGTCAGGATGAACCGCCGCTGCAGGGCAGACCGCTGAGGCTGGTGTTGTGGGTGCAGCAGAGTGTAATACAACTCCCCACGGGAGGAGTGTAGCCTCAGGGCAGTGTATGCGGAGGATGGGGGTGATGGTGCAGGGCAGCAGCAGTAATGACACAGAGTCAGTGATGCAGTCCAGGGCCTTTACTCACAGTTCTTATTATCCAGACCACTTCTGCAGGTAACGGCTGCCCACGTCGTACTGTGCTCACCAGGTGAGGGGCTCGGCCGACTCCCAGGTATCTCCGGAGTGTTTCACAGGACCCCCTTTGTGTGTCCTTTCTCTGGCCTGTCATACCCCGCCAGTGACCTCGCTTCTGTCCGGCTGCCTCGGGCCTTCTCTTGGTAAACTTGGCGCCAGTTTCCCTGACCCTATATGGTGCCTTCCTAGCGGGTATAGCGAGGGGCTGCGCCATGTGAAATGTCACAGCCTCCGGTTTCTAGCTGAGGGTAGTTCCTCGCCTCCACTAGTTTCGGGCACCGGTCTCCCCCTTTGGCCTGACCCTTCTACGCAGGTAGATTCGGGCGTGCGGTGGCTACTCGCCGGTCCACACCCCTGGGGTCCCTTCGTTCCTTGTTCCTGGAGCCTCCTCCACTCCTCTTTCTTCCTTCTCCTTCCTTCTGCTTCCTCCAGACTCCGGCCTCTCTCTTAGGCCTGCCTGCGGAGCAGAGCCCATGCAGAGGCTCTGCTCCCTGTCTTCTCCTCTCACTCTGAGCCCTGATCTAAGATGGTGCCCACCTTTTATACCTCCCTCTAGGTGCACCCAAGAACTGCTCTCTCCCTGCTCCTGCACTACAGGGTTCCCCCTTCCTTGGTGTTCCCTCCCCCCACTCCAGCCAGGGACAGGGGCTGTCGCGCTCTGCTTGGAGCATATCGATCGCCCTGTCCCCCGGAAATGTGGTGTAATGCATGCAGGTGTCGGGGTCCTGATTCACACTCCATCCTTACCTGGAAGTGAAATATCACACATCTGGTTGAGATGCAATAACCTCTGTAGCAACCGAGCCCTCGGGGTGCTACACTTCTTCCACATTTTGTTTCACTCCTGTGCTGGATCCACAGCCACACAGCACAGTACCGCTGTCTAATGTCTTCCATGTTGTTGCTTCTTCTGTACATGAACTACAGTACATGAAGGCAGGAGAGCAGGAATCTCTCATATCTATGTGGTGTGCACAGTGTATGGAAGACATTTATCATGTATACATTTATTTTAGCTACCAACAGACATCATCATAATTATCCCTCACTGGGGCTCACAATCTAGATTCCCTATCAGTATGTCTTTGGAGTGTTGGAGAAAACCCAAGTATCCAGAGAAAACCCACACAAACATGTGGAGAACATATGAAGTCCTTGCAGATGTTGCAACTATTTAAACCCTTGAGAATCAGTTCCCACTGCCAGTCAATAGTTCTGCTGTCCTGGTATATACCTCAGTGCTCTGCTCCTGTGTTTTGTCCAGATTATTTCCGTTCTTTGACTTTGGCTTCATTTTTAACTAGCTTTATGATTTTGTCTCTTAAGTTACCTCTTGGCTTTGACCATTCTTGGTGACCCTTCCTACCTCTGGTTCGCTCCTCCGGACGGCAGATCTTTCATCGAAACAATCTAGTGGACCCCATTGAAAAACCAGATATCACAATTCCACCACTCACGATGTCCTAGGGATGCTGTGAGTGACAGCTCAGTCGCTCTATAGAATCAGGGACATGCTGGGCTGTCAATATTGTGAGTGACAGCCCAGCCATCCAATGAGTCAGGGGCATGCTGGGCTGTCAATATTGTGAGTGACAGCCCAGTTGCCCAATTTTGCCGGGCCTGCTGGGTTTCCTCCAGGTGTCACTCGTCCAGGGTGATTGCCTGGCTATTCAGCTATGTTACGCTCGCGCCTGGACTGACTGGCGTGAGCGTGATTAGCGATCCCACTGTACCATGAGCCGAGGAGTGCCTGGAGGGGCGTAACTAAGTATCAACCTGATCCGACCAAGGTCGCACGGCGGCTCAGTCGACTCCGTGAACCGAGGAGGAACCGAGCAGAGGGACCAGGTACTACTCCAGGGCAGACCCCGGTCACAGCTGTTGACCCACACTGGGGAAGGCAGGAACAGGCAGGTTAAACCGGTGTACAGACAGGTGGGTATTGGCAGGCACGGCTGGTATGCAGACAGGTGGGTACTGGCAAGCACGGTTGGCATGCAGACAGGTGGGTACTGGCAAGTATGGCTGGAGTGCAGTCAGGGAGATACTGGCAAGCACGGCTGGAGTGCAGACAGGCAGGTACCAGCAGGTTGGAGCGCAGGCTGGATAGGGTCCAGTACAGACTGGGAGACAGGAACAGGGCCGCAGATGCGGTAGACAAGCAGAGTAAAGTGAAACCGCTGGAGCGGTGGACAAGGCAGAGCAGAGAGGAACCGCAGGTGTGGTGGACAAGGCAGAGCAGAGCAAAACTGCCGGAGCGGTGAGCAAGCAGAGCGGAGAGAAGCAGCAGGTGCGGTGGACAAGGCAGATCAGAGAGGAACCGCCGGAGCCGTGGGCAAGGCAGAGCAGAGAGAAACTGCTGGCGCAGTGACCAAGTAGAACAGAACAAAACCGCAGGTGCGGTGGACAAGGCAGAGCAGAGAGGAACCGCCGGAGGGTGAGCTAGGCAGAGCAGAGAGGAACCGCCGGAGCGGTGGGCAATGCAAAGCAGAGCGAAACCGCCGGAGCGGTGAGCAAGGCAGGGCAGAGCGAAACCGCAGGTGCGGTAGATAAGGCAGAGCAAAGAGGAACCACCGGAGTGGTGGGCTAGGCAGAGCAGAGCGAAACTGCCGGAGCGGTGAGCAAGCAGAGCAGAACAGGGCTGACGGTGCAGGCAGAGAGGACAGGGCTCTGTTCACATGGAACAGATTGGAAGACACAGGAAGATGGCTGGAACACAGGAGGTAGATACAGAGGAAGGGAAAAGGGACAAGCAGAACCAGATACACACAAGGTACTTACAATGAAGTAGCGAGTGGACACAAAACTCACAAACAGAAGTACAGAGACAACGAGTTGGAGTTAGGGGCAGGTTCAGACACTGCAGGAAAAGGGAGGGTGCAGACATAGAGACAAACAGGTAACAGGCTAGGAGACAGTTTAGACGGGAACTGATACCGCAACAAGATACAGGAAAGAGCCTGGGAATACAGCCCCTAGGGTGGCAGAAACAGACTGGAAGTCAGAGATAACAGGCCAGGGTATGCGACCCCCATGGTGGCAGAAACAGACTAGATACAGGACAGGACCTGGCAATACAGTTGAAAAGACAAACTGAGTGAGGATGTTGCTCAGGCCCCTCCTTCTGGGTGGAGGGGGTTTAAATATCCAGTGACTCACAGCAATAGGCTGGAGATGCATTAGGGGTGCGCCCACAGCAGCTCTAAGAATCAGGAAGTAACCGAGCCGCCGCCCTAAGCAGTCAGACAAGAGACATGCACACCGCATGAACTGGAGCAAGGTTTGCAGGCTGGACTGATGGGTAAGACTGCGGTCTTGCATGGTGGGAGGTGGTGCGCTATGCAAGCACGCCGCCAAGGATGTTAGAAGCTAGCTGACAATGGTCGGACCATTGACAGTTGTAGCTTTGCTCAGTGGTGTGTGTGCCTTGTGCTTAGAGTTCTTCTATTCTGATCTTTGTTGCCTGAGCTCAGACTTTTTCTTATAACCATTCCTTTGTATTGCCCCTTTGCCTTTGACGTACTCTGACCTTTACTCACTGACCTTGGACTATGCCTTCCTACCATTCTTTTGCCTTACCCTTTTCCCTTTGATGTGCTCTCCTGGTATTTGGCCCCGGGCTCCTTTACTCCCTTGTCTCAAGTCTTGTCCATGAGTCCAGCGTCACATCAGATCTCAGTACAAGGGTTAAAGGTTGAAAGTCAGGATTCATCTGGAATTTGTGCTAAGCCTGCCTTAGGTAGCCTTTTTGAGCCTGTGGCCTCTGACACATAACGCATTTGAACCCAAGACCCCTAAGCTACAAAGCAAAACTGATAACCATAAAGCCAAAGAAACTAGTCTCCACCTACTAGCTCAGAGAGAACTGAAAATTTAATATAAAGGTTTCAGTGGAGAGAATTGGTCAAACATTACGAGATATAAGTCATATAATGAGTAAAAAGAGTGTTGTTCCTCATAATAATTCACTCTAAAAAGTCACTTGAATCTACAGGTGCTGTCGCGTTAGGTATGGGAAGAACCCAGCGTATGACGATGGGAAAAGGGGGGAAGCCCAGCAACTAGGGAAAGGGGACTGGATACCCCTAAGCAGATCTAACGACACCCTGACTCCCCTATCCTCCCTAAATAAGTTCCGCACCTATCGCCAAGCAGGATACCTTAGCCCTGGCTGACCCTAGAGCTAGGCCCTAGGTAGGGAGGGGGAGGGGTGAGCACTAGCCTGCCCAACTGCAACTAAAGATAAACAAGGGAAAAAGACAAGGAGATATACTTAGCTTTGAGAAGACACCAGAGAGATCATGACTACAATCCACAAATGAACTCCAAGGAGAATCTAGCCGACTGCTAGAATTCAGAACTGAAAAGAGGAATTTACTCTATCTCCAGCAACTCCCTGTATTTAACCCCTTAAGCCCCGCGGGTGGTTTGCACGTTAATGACCGGGCCAATTTTTACAATTCTGACCACTGTCACTTTATGAGGTAATTACTCTGGAACGCTTCAACGGATCCCCCTGATTCTGAGATTGTTTTTTCGTGACATATTGTACTTCATGATTGTGGAAAAATTTCTTCGATATCACTTGCGTTTATTTGTGAAAAAAACGGAAATTTGGCGAAAATTTTGAAAATGTTGCAATTTTCAAAATTTGAATTTTTAAGCCCTGAAATCAGAGCGATATGTCACACAAAAGAGTTAATAAATAACATTTCCCACATGTCTACTTTACATCAGCACAATTTTGGAACCAAAATTTTTTTTTGTTAGGGAGCTATAAGGGTTAAAAGTTGACCAGCGATTTCTCATTTTTCCAACAAAATTTACAAAACCATTTTTTTAGGGACCATATCACATTTGAAGTCACTTGGAGAGGTCTTTTTGACAGAAAATACCCAAAAGTGACACCATTCTAAAAACTGCACACCTCAAGGTGCTCAAAACCACATTCAAGAACTTTATTAACCCTTCAGGTGCTTCACAGGAATTTTTTGAATGTGGAAGAAAAAAATGAACATTTAACTTTTTTCACAAAAATGTTACTTTAGACCCAATTTTTTTTATTTTCACAGGGGTAACAAGAAAAAATGGACCCCAAAATTTGTTGTGCAATTTCCCCTGGGCACGTAGATACCCAATACTTGGGGAAAAAACACTGTTTGGGCGCACGGCAGGGCTCGGAAGGGAAGGAGCGCCATTTGACTTTTTGATTGTAAAATTTGCTTGAATAATTAGCGGATGCCATGTTGTGTTTGGAGAGCCCCTGTGTGCCCAAACTTTGGAGCTCCCCCACAAGTGACCCCATTTTGGAAACTAGACCCCCCAAGGCACCTTTTTAGATGCATAGTGAGCACTTGGAACCCCCAGGTGCTTCACAAATTGATTCGTAAAAATGAAAAAGTGAAAAAAAAAAACACTTTTTCATTTTTACGAATCAATTTGTGAAGCACCTAGGGGTTCCAAGTGCTCACTATGCATCTAGATAGGTGCCTTGGGGGGTCTAGTTTCCAAAATGGGGTCACTTGTGGGGGAGCTCCAATGTTTGGGCACACAGGGACTCTCTAAATGCAACATGGTATCCGCTCAAATACCCACGATACTCAATGCATACCAGAGCACCCGATGCAAACTCAAGTAGCGAGCACTTGCTCTCAACACTAGTCGCCATATCGTCATCTTTTTTTCTTACTTTTGAAAAAAATCCCAACCCCAGCCCTAACCCTAGCACAACCCTAGCCCAAGCACAACCCTAGCCCTAGCACAACCCTAGCCCTAGCATAACCCTAGCCCCAGCACAACCCTAGCCCCAGCACAACCCTAGCCCCAGCACAACCCTAGCCCCAAACCCAGCCCTAACCCTAACCCAATCCTAACCCAAGAGTTTATTTTTGACGCCGCTCCTTGTGCGGTATAAGTGATTAGACGAGTTTATTCTTCGGGTCGGTGTGATTACAGCAATGCCAGAATCATATGGGGTTTTTATGACTGACAGCTGTCACACACTAAAAGACGCATTTTTTGTAAAATCTAGTTTTTGCATCGCCATATTTTGAGAGCTATAATTTTTCCAGATTTTGTCAGACAGTCATGTGACGGCTCGTTTTTTGCGGGATGACTTGACGTTGTTATTGGTGCCATTTTCAGGCACGTGACATTTTTTGATCGCTTTCTATTCCGATTTTTGGGAGGCAGAATAAACAAAAACCAACAATTCAGGAATTGTTTTTTTTTTTATTCTGTTCCGCGTGTGGTAAAATTGATAAGGCAGCTTTATTCTTCGGGTCAGTACGTTTACAGCGGTACCACATTTGTATCATTTTTCTATGTTTTGGCGCTTATACACAATAAAAGCTATTTTATAGAAAAAAATATTTTTTAGCATCGCTTTATTCTGAGAGCTATATCTTTTTTATTTTTCGGCTGATGGAGCTGTATGGCGGCTTGTTTTTTGCGGGACAAGATGACATTTTCAGAGGTATCATTTTTATTTATATGCGTCTTTTTGATCGCGTGTTATTCCACTTTTTGTTTGGCGGTATGGTGATAAAGCATTGTTTTTTGCTTCGTTTTTTTTTTTTTTTTTTACACCGTGTTCACTGAAGGGGTTAACTAGTGGGACAGTTTTATAGGTCAGGTTGTTCCGGACACGGCGATACCAAATATGTGTACTTTTATTGTTTTGTTTTTTTTATAATAATATTTATTGATGGGTACATTATATTTTTATTTTTGGTGTATTATTTTTTTTATTTTTTTATAATATTTTTGCACATTTTTTTTTTTTTTTTTTCCACTTTCACACAGTTTATACACTTTATTACTTTGTCCCACTCTGGGACTTTCACTTTTTTTTTTCTGATCGCCTGCATGGCACAGGAATGAAGCACCATCCCTATGCCATGAAGGCTGTCAGAAATGCACAGTGTGAAGATTGCTTGGAGATGCACTGCGCATGCCCAAGCAATCTTCCTGCTCTCTGGTGACCCGGATGTTGTCATGATGACATCGGGTCGTCATGGCAACACCCGGGAAGCCTTTGCAGACTGCGCTGGAAGCCGACTTCGATCGCAGCATCGCGGGGGTTAATGTGCTGGGAGCGGTGCAGGACCGCTCCCTGCACATAGTACCGGGTGTCAGCTGTGACAATCAGCTGACACCCGGCGGCGATCACGCCCGCACAGCCTGTGTGCGCGCGCGATCGCCATGACGTACTAATACGGGTCTGGCTCTTAAGTCCCAGGGCACAGACGCGTATTAGTACGTCAGATGTTATTAAGGGGTTAAGGATCCAGCAAGGGTGTGTTAATTAGCAGCAGAAGGTGGAGATCACCGCTGGATCCTAAAAGGAGAGGGATGATGAAAGGATAAAGAAGCTGTTTGCAAGGCCAAATGCAGTGACCTTCTACAGCCAGTCTGTCAAACCTGACACACCATTGACAGGTGCACTTTAATGATTGTAACCTGCATATTCTGTGTCCTTCTTCCCTCTCACAGCATTTATTCTTAGCAAACAATGGAGAGAAACTGCATCTCCATCTCCCTCCTCCATTACTGCTATTTAATTTGTTACTCCAGATTAGTGTTGAGCCACCCCCGTAGTGTTCGAGTTCGGTTCGGTTCGTCGAACACCCGTGTGTTCGCCGAACTGTTCGTCGAACTGTTCGTCGAACACCTTCGAACACCGTTAAAACCAATGGCAGGCAAACAAATACACATAGAAACACATAGAAAACACCTTCAAAGGTGTCCAAAAGCTGACAAACTGCTTAGAAGACACAACTAACACATGGAAAAGTGACAAGTACATATAGTCATGAGAAAAGAAAAGAGGTGGAGGAGTAAAAGGAGGGGGAGACACAGATATAGGCATGTCATGCCCTTCTAAAATCCAAAAAGTGAGAAGACGACACGTTCAGTCCGCTCATGCCCGTGCCACCTCCGTGTCGCCGGGTTTGTGCCAGAGCCGCGGTGAACCCTGACGGCCAGCCCCCCTCTCCCAATACTGGTGCCTGTCCGCTGGTGGGTCGAGCGAGCCCCCCTGTGGTGGAGGCAGCTCTAAGCTTTTTAATTTAAATTGTCTCTCTAATTTGAATGAATACACTTTAAATCCATTTACAAGGATCTATTGGAGGGCAAGTCTCATGACAGCAGCCGCGTAATTCCAGCTCCAGTAGCGTCCACTAAAGCTGCTGCAGTTAAAAAGCTTTTATAAGGATCGAGCTCAGCTGTCCACCGCAAGGCATCCTACTGCGAGTCCCAGCCCCTATGCCTTGGGGTGCCTCCTGATGCTCTTCACTGAGTATCCCGTGGTCCCGAAGCATTTCCTTTGAAAAAATTAAGTGTCCAAACTACAGGTGGTGTAGCTTGCTTAACAGCCGGGATAATCCGCTGACTAGCAGACACTGCTACTAGGCACAAAGTATTTCCTGGGCTAGATGCAGTTAAAAATTTGTAATTAGATACTCTCGTTGGAGTCTCCTGGCATGCCATATATTATTCTCTTAAAAAGTTTGGGGTAGGGGACCCTTTTATAGCCAAAATCACGGCCCTGTATTGCAATACGTCACCTAGGCTGAAGATAAATGGAACTGTAGCACCCTGAGGGCTCGGTTGCTACAGAGGTATTGCACCTCACCCAGAGGTGTGATATCTCACTCTCAGGTAAGGATGGAGTGTGGATCAGGACCCGACACCTACATGCATTACACCACATTGCCGTGGGGCAGGGCGACCAATATGCCCCTGAGATGGGCACGACAGTCCCTGTCCCTGGCTGGAGTGGGGGGAGGGAACACTGAGGAAGGGGAACCCTGTAGTGCAGGAGCAGGGAGGAAGCAGTTCCTGGGTGCATTGAGAAGGGAGTATAAAAGGTGGGCACCATCTTAGTTCAGTGCAGAGAAGTCTGAGCAGAAGTGGCAGGGAGCAGGGGCTCTGCATGAGCTCTGCTCCGGAGGCGGGCCTAGTAACAGAGGCCCAGGCCTGGAAGAGGGAGAAGGAAGGAAGAGGAGCGGAGAAGGCTCCAGGAACGAGGAACGAAGGGATCCCAGGGGTGCGGACGGGCGAGTCGCCACCGCACGCCCGAATCCATCTGCATGGAGGGGTCAGGCCAAAGGGGGAGACCGGTCCCCAAAACTAGTGGAGGCAGGAAACGACCCTCAGCTAGAAACCGGAGGCTGTGACATTTTATGTGGCGCAGCCCCTCGCTACACCCGCTAGGAGGGCAGCACATAGGCTCAGGGAAACTGGCGCCAAGTTTACCAAGAGGAGGCCCGAGGCAGCCGGACAGAAGTGTTGGTAAGAAAGGCCAGACAAAGGACACACAAAGGGGGTACTGTGAAGCGCTCCAAAGTTATCTGGGAGTTGTCTGAGCCCCTCACCTGGTGAGCACAGTACGACGTGGGCTGCAGTTACCTGCAGACGTGGTCTGGATAATAAGAACTGTGAGTAAAGGCCCGGGACTGCATCACTGACTCCGTGTCGTTACTGCTGCTGCCCTGCACCATCACCCCCATCCTCCGCATACACTGCCCTGAGGCTATACTCCTCCCGTGGGGAGTTATGCTGCGCTCTGCTGCACCCACAACACCAGCCTCAGCGGTCTGCCCTGCAGCGGCGGTTCACTCTGACCGCAATCCACGGGTGGCGTAGTCGGACATTTAAACATCAAAACCACATAAATAGTTCCGCCACTGGTTTGACCACCCTGAGCCACGGAACCGGGTCGCCGCCACGAAGACTACAACCACCAGCATCCACCAAAAAGGGTCCGGCTCCGGGTGTCCCAAGGCCCAGGGGGTGCATCAGAACATTTTCATCACCTTTCACAATCACCAATGGGACAAGGCAGGGATGTCCTCTGTCCCCTCTCTTATACATCCTCGTGACGGAGCACCTGATCTCATCAATTCGCCATAACCCCAATATTAGGTGGATTGAGGTGGGAGGCACCGAGTACAAGTGCTCTCTATTTGCTGATGATGTCCTAGTATATATCACTCAATCACATATATCCATCCATGCTGCTATGGCTGAAATAGATCACTTTGTTACATGGTCAAATTTTAAAATCAATGCAGCGAAGTCTGAGGCCCTCGATGTCTCCCTCCCCAAATCCATATAGGATTCCATCCAGTCCAACTTTCCCTTTGCCTGGCCCTCACAGGGTATCAAATACTTAGGAATTCCTATTCATAGAGACCTCTCCCATCTATGTTATCTTAATTTTGGGCCCTTTATTGAACAACTCCATACAGACCACGGTTGGCAAGTTAGAACTGTAAGATTCACTACGTGAACCACTGGTGTTTTGTGGAAAAGCACATGTACACTGTGTTCCAAATTATTATGCAAAAAGTGTTTAGGAGTGATAAGGGAAGAATTTGTTTGTTTGTCAGTTAAACTCATTGATGGTGATGTGTGTCAGGGCTCTTTATATCACTGTAAGCAATTGCAGACACCTGTGCTAATTAGTTTGGCAGGTGTGTCCAATGAAAGGCAAGACTACTTAAGAAGGCTCTCTCACATTATTAAGCAGCCTACATTTTCTGCCAAAATGGGAAAGAAAAAGGATGTGTCGGCTGCTGAGAAGCAACAAATTGTGGAGTGTTTAGGTCAAGGCATGACTACAATCAACATTGTGCGATGATCAGGATGAAGTGTCTTGGCAATCAAGAAGTATGTAGCTGATTCACAGTACACACGTGTGCGTGCTGATAAGGGCAAATTGAGGACTCTTTCCTACAGGCAATTACGTCAGGTTAAAAGAGCAGCAGCAAAAAAGCCTTGTCATAGCAGCAGACAAGTTTTTGAAGCTGCTGGTGCCTCCAACGTCCCCCGAACAACAAGATGCAGGGTCCTTCAGAGGTTTGCAGCTGTGCATATGCCATCCTGTCGACCTCCTCTATCCACTTCACACAAGCAGAAACGGCTCCAGTGGGCCAAACATTACATGAAGACTGATTTCAAAACTGTTTTGTTCACGGATGAGTGCCGTGCAGCGCTCGATGGTCCAGATGGATGGAGTGGAGGATGGCTGGTTGATGGACACCCCACGCAAACACGGCTACAGCGCCAACAAGGAGGAGGTGGAGTAATGTTTTGGGCTGGAATCATGGGGAGAGAGATTGTCGGCCCCTTTAGGATCCCTGAAGGCGCTAAAGATGAACTCCATAATGTATGTGGATTTTCTCAAACAGCACTTCCTGCCATGGTTCAAGAAGAAGAACCATGTATTTCACAGCAAGATCATTTTTTTGCATGATAATGCGCCATCTCATGCTGCACATAAAATATCTGCATCTCTGGCTGATATGGGCATAAAAGGGGACAAACTTATGGTGTGACCCCCATGCTCCCCTGACCTCTACCCCATTCAGAACCTCTGGAGCATCATCAAAAGGAGTGTCTATGATGGCGGGAGGCAGTTCACATCTAAGCAACAGCTCTGGGAGGGTATTCTGTCCTCATGCAAAACAATTGAAGCAGAAACCATCCAAAACCTGACAAATTCAATGGACGAGAGAGTTCAGAAGCTCCTTTCGAACAAGGGGTCCTATGTGAAAATGTAACATCACCTAGAATAAAGTTTTGAGTTGAAAACTGTTTGATTTCAGTTTCTAATAACCTGCTAATGCTTATAATTTCAAAAATGACCATTTTTTTGGTCTTTGTTAAAATGAAAAGGTTGATCGAAAAGTTTGGGGGATCTAAGAGTGTGGCAACCCAGTAGTCATGATTACTTCGAATTCTCACAATTCGAGGGTCATGTTGCAGGTAGTGCAGCAAGAAGGCACTTATGTGTGTTGCGCATCCAGGAGCACCAAGTCCCTGTTGTGTTGGTGGCGAGGTAACAATCATGCTTCCTTCCTCTGTCCTCTCCCCCCAACCTCGCACAACAGAAATGTGATCAAGGTCTCCCTCATCTGATGAGTCTTCCATCAGTTCGTCCTCCACTTCTTCCTGGGCTCCTGCACCTTCCTCACTAGTTTGGCTGCTACCATGTGCCCTGGTAAAACCATCTCCCCCACCCTCACATGCCTGCCGCCTTGGTGCTGCCGACCGTCTGGACCTTGCAGATGTTAGCCCTTCCGCATACAACTCCTCCTCCTCTACTTCCTCCACCTCCTCTTGTGCTACCACCTGACTCCGAATTCTGTTTAACATGTGCTCCAGCATGTAAATCACCGGAATAGTCATGCTGATAATGGCATCGTCAGCACTAAACATCTTCGTTGCCATTTCAAAACTGTGCAGAAGGGTGCATAGGTCCCTGATGTGAAACCACTCCTCCAGCGTGATTTGCCCCACCTCCGGATCTCGTTGGCCCAGGCTATACATCAGAACGTATTGCACCAGGGCTTGTCGGTGCTGCCACAGTCGCTGCAACATGTGCAGAGTTGAATTCCACCGGGTAGGCACATCGCATTTTAGCCGGTGAAGTGGCAGGCCCAACGACTTCTGTAGAGATGTAAGTCGCTGAGCTGCGGGATGCGAACGGCGGAAGTGAGCACACAGCGACCGTGCCCTCTGCAGAAGGCCATCTAGTCTGGGATAGTGGGCTAAAAATTGCTGGACAACCAGGTTCAACACGTGAGCCATACAAGGCACGTGTGTGACATTGCCCCGGCGAAGGGCCGCACCCAGGTTTGCAGCATTGTCGCACACGGCCTTCCCTGGTTTCAGGTCCAGTGGAGACAACCATTCATGAAATTGGTTCTCCAGAGCTGACCACAACTCCTCAGCTGTGTGACTCACATTTCCCAGACATTTCAAAGTAAAAACCGCCTGATGACGTTGAGCCCTACTGCCAGCATAGTAAGGAGGTGTGCAGGATCCCTTCTGCGCAGTTAGAAAGCTTGTGGCATGACCAGACAGGCTTTGGGTGCAGGTGGAAGACCGAGAGGAGGTTGAGAAGGCAGAAGCAGTGGAGGAACTTTGACATAAAGAGGACTGACGCACAACTCGTGGGGACGGCAAGACTTGGACAGCAGCCCCTTGTCCTGCTGTCACCATAGTTACCCAGTGCCCAGTCAGCGACATGTAACGCCCCTCTCCATGCCTACTCGTCCAAGTGTCTGTGGTGAAATGCACCCTGTCACACACAGAGTTTCTCAAAGAAGCGGTGATGTTGTGTGCGACATGCTGGTGGAGCGCAGGCACACCTTTCTTTGAGAAGTAGTGCCGACTGGGCATCTGGTACTGGGGCACTGCGACGGACATAAGGTCTCGAAAATCCTCTGTGTCCACCAGGCGGAAAGGCAGCATTTCTGTAGCCAAGAGCTTGCAGATGGTGAAATTCAACCTCTTAGCTTTCTCATGGCTAGGAGGAAATGGTCTTTTACTTGTCCACATCTGAGGGACCGAGGGCTGGCTATTGTGCTTAGACGGGGTTGATAAGGGTGTCCCCGGCAAACTGCCGGTCTGTGAGGAAGATGCAGGCGGACATGTTAGGTTGCCTTGATCCAAAGGTGGTGCTTTCGATGTCGGACAGCGCTCAACACCAGCTGGTGTTACCACCTCCAAAGAAAATGATGACCTGCCAATCACGCTGGCTGTTGCGGGTAAAGAGGTGGCAGGTCTGCGCCCCAAAACAGGTGTGACTGCTGTCCCCCCAGTCACAGAGGATGAAGAGGCCGCGGATGCACAAGATATGGCAGACGGTGGTTGGCCCGGCCGGCTAGGCCGCATTGTAGCACACTGAGCTTCCCACTGCAACTTATGCTTCATGTCCATGTACCGGTTCATGCATGAAGTACTCAAACTATGTATTTTTTGGCCTCTACTTAGCTTTTGCTGACAAATGTTACAGATAACACGAGTTGGGTCATCTTTATCGATCTGAAAAAATGCCCAGGCTATGCAAGGCTTAGCACCCATGCGACCTGAAGAGCCACCACGACTTGTGGTGAGAGGCAGAGTTGTGTTTGAGGATGCAGTTGTTGACGTGCTTCCAGTACTACGTCTCTGTCCAGGAAGGCGCAACCTGACCTCGTCGTCACTAGCATCTTCCTCCACCTCCTCTGCTGACCTCATCTCTTGGCTGACTGTGGGTTGGCAGTAAGTGGGATCTCCAACCTCATCATCATCACCCTGTGCGTTATCACACCCGTCGTCCTCAGAGCCAACCTGTTCCTGCCCTGACAAAAAACTAAAGTTGTCGCTCCAATCAGGTATTTGAGTCTCATCATCGTCTTCCTCATTGTCTCCATCAACAGGAGTTACAGTTTGGGAATGAGGGTCTACATTATGGTCAGAACCTTCTGCGTCTGGTCCTGGATCCGATTGATAAAGATTCTGGGCATCAGTGCAGATCCTTTCCTCGTCTGGATTCATAGAAGCGCTGGAGTCGACCTCTGATTCCCAGGCTATAGTATGAGTAAACAGCTCTGCAGACTCAACCATCTGTTCTACCTCATACTCAGACGGCCAGCTGGAGATTTGGGAGCTGTGAGGAAGCAAGTGCGATTTGGGTGACACCTTTGAGGACTGGAGTATTTGTGATGTTGAAGTTGATGTGGAGGAGAGCCCACTTAAAGGAGCACTTGATATCCGTTGAAGCACCTGCTGTTTTTTTGCCTCATTTGGAATTTTTAGCGATTGGCGTGGCCGTAAGAAAGGGATCTTATCACATTGTCCGCTAAAAGAAGTAGACATTTTAGTTTGGCTGGAAGATGGTCTTTCTTCTGCAGATGTTACTGTTGCTTTAACACCTACCCCACGGACACAACCTTTTTTCCCCTTCCCAACACGCCTATTCCCCTTTCCACCAGCAGCAGGCCTTTTTCCACTCATTTTGGTGGTTAACTAATTCACAACTCTGGAGTTGTTTGCACAAAAAAACAATGGATGGGAACCGAGCAGAGCTGAGTGGCCAAACTGTGGTATTAGGCCAAAACTATTGGCTGGGTTAGATGCAGAAAAAAATTATATTCAATTTGCAACCTGATGGAGGTCAGTATAGATGGACTAATACAACAAGTCCCACACACTGCTAGAAGCCCAAATATTTTTTCAGAGCTAGATGCAGAAAAAAATTATATTCAATTTGCAACCTGATGGAGGTCAGTATAGATGGAGTAATAGAACAAGTCCCACACACCGCTAGAAGCCCAAATATTTTTTCAGAGCTAGATGCAGAAAAAAATTATATTCAATTTGCAACCTGATGGAGGTCAGTATAGATGGACTAATAGAGAAAGTCCCACACACAGCTAGAAGCCCAAATATTTTTTCAGAGGTAGATGCAGAAAAAATATATATTTAGTTTGCAACCTGATGGAGGTCAGTATAGATGGACTAATAGAACAAGTCCCACACACTGCTAGAAGGCCAAATATTTTTTCAGAGGTAGATGCAGAAAAAAATTATATTCAGTTTGCAACCTGATGGAGGTCAGTATAGATGGATTAATAGAACAAGTCCCACACACTGCTAGAAGCCCAAATATTTTTTCAGAGGTAGATGCAGATAAAAATTATTTTTAATTTGCAGCCTGATGGAGGTCAGTATAGATGGACTAATAGAGAAAGTCCCACACACTGCTAGAAGGCCAATATTTTTTCAGAGGTAGATGCAGAAAAAAAATATATTCAGTTTGCAACCTGATGAAGGTCTGTATAGATGGATTAATAGAACAAGTCCCACACACAGCTAGCAGCCCAAGATTTTTTCAGAGGTAGATGCAGAAAAAAAAATATTCAGTTTGCAACCTGATGGATGTCAGTATAGATGGACTAATAGAACAAGTCCCACACACAGCTAGAAGCCCAAATATTTTTTCAGAGCTAGATGCAGAAAAAAATTATATTCAATTTGCAACCTGATGGAGGTCAGTATAGATGGACTAATAGAATGATGCTATGCCCAAAAGATTTTACTTCACTAGGTGCAGTAAAAAAATTGGTATTCTATACACAGGTGGTATATCTTGCAACACAGATAGGCTACTCCACTGACTAACACACTCTGCAATAGGCCAAAAAGGATTAGCTTTGCTAGATTCAGCCAAATGCTGTGAAAAAAACTTGCACAGCACTGGCACAGACCTGCCTGGCAAAAACTGATAGGAACTGATGTAACCTAGTCCTGAAAAGGACTCCAATTACAATTAGTCTTTACTCCCACAACCTATCTATTTAAGAGCACAGACCTGCCTGATAAAAGTTGTAGGAAATGCTGTAACCTAGTCCTTAAAAGGACTGCAATCACAACTATTCCCTACTCCCAAGCTATCTGTAGATTTGTGCGAAAATTGGCTTGAAATTAACAAGGTATAGCGCACACAGCAACAGCGGTGCCGTCTAACACGCAGCTGCAGCAGTGAGAAAATGGTGGCGACGGGGAAAATGGCTGGGTCTTATAGGGCAAGGACATGTGACATACACTGCCAATCACACATGCCCTTGCTTGTGTGAAAAAAAGCACTTCGCTCCGTGTGTGCGCTGCTGATAGGCTGACAGATTGCACCTCCCCACTGCAAATGCGGGAAAGAGAAAAAAAAATGGAGATCTTCATTGTTCCTGCAGAGATCCATCCCCTGCCCCTCCCCCCGCCCCGCTGTACACTCAAACTGCGTATTAACATTAATTTTCATCATTACTGAGAAAAAATCCAGTTATGATTTTGGTGCACGAACAGTTATCGAACATAACCTCGAACAGCCGAATTTTTCTCAAATTGTTCGTGTTCGCCGAACGGCTCGAACACCGCCCAAAACAGCTCGAATTTGAGATTGGCGAACAGTTCGAGTAGAACAACGCTCATCTCTACTCTTGATGAACTTTGGGTGACTGAGGAGGTTTGTGGACATTTAAATAGAGCAGTGTTCAAGGTGGAAGTGAGGAAGAAGTCACTTACTAATAAGACTTTTACAAAGTTTCAGATCTTCTTAACACATACTACTGATCTAGGCAAAAAAAAAAAAAAGTTGTAAAGATAATTAATTACACTTTAAGGAAGAAATAGTCATCCTGACACATTTCTTTTAGTCTTTCCCTTTCACAATCAGACATCTTACCAACAATATTCTTTAGGGATCTTTCAAGCAAACTAAGCTGTTGTTTATTATTTAATGATGCGCCGTGAATAATGCAAACTAATTGATTGAAAGCCTCGCCTGATGCAGCCAGCTTAATGTCGGACCAGAAGGTGCAGAGACAGCAATTCACTTTATTAATGACAATACCAAGGATTAACCGAGAGCTTTCTCTGTTCTTCTAACACCTCGACTTAATTGCTCGCTCAGGACATCACGCTACCTAATAGGCTCCAGTTCTGATACGGCTTTCAGGCTTTCCGCTGCTTGTCCGCGACAGCAATCTCCGTATATATCATATCTCTTTCTACTTGAAATTCCTAACAATCTTCTGATGGACCAGCTGGCACTTTACATGCAGGAAGCGTATTCCTCGGTTTGCTTAACATATTGTGTGAACAATTCATTTAATTCCATTTCTTGAACAGTGCAGGGTTTGGGGTTAGAAGAAAATCTCTACGAAGTGTCTGTCAACACATGGCCGGCATGTAGATCTAAAGACGAGACTTCTAGGGGGCAATGATTTATTAGATTAGATTTGTATTTGCTCAGTTTTTATGGGGATCATTCGGTATACCTTGTGTACAGTCATTAATAGTATAGAGTATTTTTTGCTTTACATCAAACATGAATGTCAAGGAACGTACTGGTGGCACTGATGTCCGTCATTTACGCCTACCTGTGGGCTGCCTCATCTCCCATTACTTGACAATCTCTAAACAGAAGTTACCCAATTATTTTTTATTTAAAGGGAATATTTTAGCATGTTTTTGTTATGTAATCTGACAGCAGCATTGCGTAGGGGCTGAGATCTTGATTCCAGCGATGTGTCACTTACTAGGCTGTGTGTTGCTGTTTCAATAAAATTAGTGTTTTATCAGCATCACTACTGGACAAGTTCTCTTGTGCCTCCTAGTCAACTGCTCTGTGTAACCCCGCCCTCACCACTGATTGGCAGCTTGAGTGGTGTGGGCGGGGTCATACACGGCTCAGCATTCTGGGCTCTATTAGACAAAACATAGATAGCATCAATTTGACAGCAGGCAGACCAGCAAGTGACACATTGCTGGAATCAGGGTCTATGTCCCTTCATTATGCTGCTCTCAGATTACATAGTCAAAACATGCTGACGTATTCCCTTTAAAAGGTAATGATGTGAAAACCTGGTTCCCATAGTGGTGACCTTTTTTCCCATAACAGTAAATGTGAAGGTCACAATTATTATTCTGGTCCTTTTTACCCAAGGACCAATATAACATATGGGACCTACAGTTTGCAGTTTGGTCATATGTTATTTTATTGTTTGTAAAGATTTACAATGTAACATAGATGGAGATTGGCGGACAAAGGGCAACAGGACGTTCAGGAGTTTTGACCATTTGCCCATATTGGGCTTAGATAGTTCATTTTGTAGTCCTCATATAAAAACTCACGTGTTAAAGGGAGATTAACACTGCAAGTGTTTCCCAAGAGCCACTTTTGGGTTATAAATATGCTCATCCTTTCCTTTCCTTACATTTTATCAAAGGTTTTTTTACCAAAATAATAAGCTATCCCTTAACCATGGAAAAGGGGATCATTTACTGATCACTGTAGGTCAAAGTGCTGGATCCATCAATAACCCTAAAAATGGGGAGCTCTTTAGTACTGTCTGAATGCAGCAGAAGCTGAGCATACACACTTCTGCTCCATTCATTGTCTATGTGACTGTCAGAGATATCTAAGAACAACACACAGCTTTTACCAGCAGTCCCATAGACAATGAATGGAAAACTTGGGGAAACTCCTTTAAACTGTCCAAACTCTCATCCTACAAATCCAATAATATATCATGACCTGCCAGCAAAATCCTTTACAGGCTGTAATACAAATCACAACCACTAGGTGGCCACACAGACACATATAGCATAAATATCTCCCAACTATCAAGAAATATATTTTTTATTCAAAGCTGGTCTTGTCACACCACATACCTTGGGATATCTCAAGTCCCATAGATTGAAAAAGAATGAGGTCCATGGGTATTATACCACCACCACATGCAGAAGCAGCCTTTGTGGCTTCCCAGGGAAATCCTCACCTATTCCATCAAAGTGAATGGTCAGAATATGCTATAGCAGAATTTCATATTTTTAGATTTTTTATCTACATAAAATGACCTTTTTTAGGTACATTTTACCTTTCTCTACTTTAAATAATATGATGGTTGATTTTTAATGATGGGTGCCAAAAGCAGAAGACCCACATGGCAGCAGAGTTTGGATTGTATTATCTTTATTGGCAATTCCTAATAGTCCCGTGAAGGAAAAGTTTTAAAGCAGTGTTAAAAAGCTTAATTTTTCAGAAAAAAAAACATAATTCTACCTCTAAACCTACATTCTTTGCCATGGAGTCTCATGATAAGATTTTAACGGTATGGCCACTAGAGGGAGCTCACTGCATATGGATTTCTAATGTTATATGACCAGAATTAAAGGGATTGTCTGGCCTTAGTCTACAAATCTGCAGTCACATAATGTGACTCTTCACATCGCGTACATTACCTGCTATGAGGATTCTCTGGTGCCAGCACAGGGAGCGGGTGATCATGTGACTACAATTATCCATTTTGCATACTTTCAGCCACATTCCAACTAGACGTGTCCAGCCTTACTCAAATCACTTGCATTCAGCGAGGCTGCGCACGTCTAGCTGGCAAGTGTCCACATTTATGCAAATCACATACTTGCAGTCTTCTTTCCACTGCTCCCGGTGACGGCACTGGAGAATCTTCGAGGATTCACAAGTCTGCAGTCACATAGAGTGACTGTAGACTTGTAGACTAAGGCCGGACAACCCCTTTAAGTCAGTAGGAGCTGTTTAAATATATATTAGGATTGCTCCCTCTTGTGGTGACCGCAGCAGATAGCTTGTAGTAGAAATTGGCAATTAATGAGGCAAGAAGGGGACAATTTTGACCCCATAATCCTCCCCAAAAATTTATCCTGTTCTTTTGCATTTCTATATCAATTTCTTTTGCACTGATCATAGAATAAAACCAAATCTCATAGACAGGAAGGAATGGATAATCTTCGTGGTGTTCTGCCCTTCTCGTAAAAATGTCGCCTCCTCCGGTACAATACTGTAGCTAGAGGCAGACTCATTGCATTGTACATTATAGATACCGTAATCAAGGCTTACTAGACATATGCTGGCCATCAAATATTCATGAATGTACTTGGAGAGAACTCCAGTGCATGGAAGACCCCTGCTATCAATGAATCCCCCGGCCAACCATTCCAAAAAATTGACTATATACATCATAGACTGGAAGAAATAGGAGAAGCATCTGATCTGCGCAGCGATGGAGAAGACTGTGTCCAGCGGGGAGCAGCAAAGAGCTTATATTCCAGCTAAAGAACAGGCATCCATGCTGGATGCAACTTGTTAGTGCATCTCGTGTCACTTCCCATCAGGCCGGTGTGTGACTAGTAGTTACTTATGTCATTGGTCCCATAATTTTACAGCATTCCCTTTAATGGGCGCTGCGGCAAAGCACACATGTTCACAAGTTGGAATGAGATTTAACACTTTACTTCTGTGGGTACACAGATAAAGGGAAAGAAAATCACTGATGATTGTGGTGGGCTAACAAATCAAGAACACTTCTTCTGGCTAGCTGCTGGGACTTCTAGTTCCCTAAAGGGTGCAAAATGAGTCAGAAGTTAATTTCTGCACTTTTGCATAAAATTTCAGCAAAGACGTGACATAAATGTTCTGCACCCCAATGTAAAATCTTTAACAGGCCGCCCCATTTATTATTAAATTATTAAAATTATTATTTTATTACTCCTTCCTTATTTTTCTTCAGGGTTCAACCCAAAGTGAGCGGCACAAGAAGACCAGCTTAGAAAAAATAAATAAATAAATAAGCTGACGTCACGGTACTCTGTTGGGGGATGTGTATGCTATAGGCGTCTATGTGTGGTCACCCAGTGGTTATGATGGGAGTTGCAACCTATTACAGTGTCACAAAATGAGCGTCACAAGAAGACCAGCTTCGAAAAAATAAAATAAATAAACTGACGTCACAGTACTCTGTTGGGAGAAATGTATGCTATAGGTGTCTATGTGTGGCCACCCAGTGGTTATGATGGGAGTTTCAACCTATTACTGTGTAACAAAATGAGTGGCACAAGAAGACCAACTTCGGAAAAAAAATAAATAAACTGACATCACAGTACTCTGTTGGGGGATGTGTATGCTATAGGTGTCTATGTGTGGCCACCCAGTGGTTATGATGGGAGTTGCAACCTATTACTGTCACAAAATGAGCGTCACAAGAAGACCAGCTTCGAAAAAAATACAAATAAATAAACTGACGTCACAGTACTCTGTTGGGAGAGATGTATGCTATAGCTGTCTATGTGCGGCCACCCAGTGGTTATGATGGGGATTGCAAGCTATTACTGTGTCACAAAATTAGCGGCACAAGAAGACCAGCTTCGAAAAAAATAAATAAATAAACTGACCTCACAGTACTCTGTTGGGAGAGATGTATGCTATAGCTGTCTATGTGTGGCCACCCAGTGGTAATTATGGGAATTGCATCCTATTACTGTGTCACAAAATGAGCTGCACAAGAAGACCAACTTCGGAAAAAATATATATATACTGACATCATAGTACTCTGTTGGGAGATGTGTGTGCTATGGATGTCTATATGTGGCCACCCAGTGGTTATGATGTGAATTGCAACCTATTACTTTTTCACAAAAATGTATTGAATTTCTATTGAGAGAAAATGAAATTTTTAACAAAGTGACAGAGAGGTTGTTGGACTCCCTCGGGCTTCAGGACTCAGGTGCATCTGCAGAATTATTTCTAAATGTTCAAACTTAAGGGCCATGTGTTATTTAATTTATAATGCACGAAAAAAAAAAAAAGTTGCGATAGTCTGATTTATTTCTCATGACGTCATTCAAACCTCATAAATGCCTTAATTTCCATGCTAAGCGCAAACCTGCAGGAGCCGTCAGCTCATCTCTATTCATAACACAACTTTGCAAATTGTCATTATTAATAGGTTGACTTAATCACACAAGTAATAGAGAGGCCAAAAGGGTATCCTGGGGGCAGCGACTGTAGAGAGCCTGCAAGATAAGGAAGAACCCCGGTTTGGCTAAACAATGTGTGCACCGACAGATAACACTGCAATTAACTGAGGAGAAACTAAAAGCATTGAATGGAAATTGTCTACATACATGGCTTCCCTGAAGTCTGAAGTGTGACTTGGGCATTCAAGAAGAGACAGAGACTTTACATGGGGCCAATAAGTGGCTATTGATATATAGTTGATGGAGTGAGAAGCAGGAAAAAAAAAGAAATATTGTCATGGCTTCAGACATAGGGAACAAACAAGTGAATGGCCACTCATATGATTAATATTTTATAGTTTGTTTTGTGCAAAAATCCCTTGCGTCGCCCCAAAGCTCTCCTTAAAGAGGGGTTTCCGCGACACCACCTTTTAACAAGATGCTACAAATGCTCCTCTTGTAATCTGGTTCTCAATTGTTCTTGGATGGTAGCCCTGATTCAAAAAGGTCTTTCTGAGGCCACCAAGGTGTTTGTCTCTGTCCATAGGGTTGGAACATATCCGATTGTATCGGATGGCTTGGCTGTAGACTATAGAGTTTTTTATGTGTTTCGGATGGAAACTGTCCCATTTAAGGTATGTTGGACGGTCGATTGGCTTCCGGTACATCGGGGATGCCATCTCAGAACAATTGAGAACCAGATTACATGAGCCGCCAGAATATCAAGGAATCATCTCCTACATTACAAAACCAAACAAGAAAGCAACCGGGTGCCTCCACCAGTCACTTACAGTCCAAATCTGGAGGCGCTAAGGAGAGACTACAACCTATACTACAAAAAGATGCCCGATTACAATCCATATTTCCAGTTCCCCCACTTCTGTGTTTCAGGCAGCCCCCAAATCTAAGAAGCATCATTGTCAGAAGCTCCCTGTCATCTCCTCCGGCTACAGGTACCTTTCCCTGCAACCAGAATAAATGTAAAACCTGTCCATTTATAATGACCACAGACAAGAAGAAGATACCCAACTCACATCAGGACTATACGATCCCAGGTACTTTCAGCTGCATCACATCTAATGTAGTGTACTTAATTATATGTACCAAATGTCCATCTGGGGGTCTGTATGTAGGGGAGACAGGGCAAAAACTTAGGACAAGGAAGAATTCTCATCGCCACACAATAAAAGAAGGAAAAATAGATCTACCTGTAGCCAAGCATTTTTGTTCCCCTGATCACAGCATCAAAGACATGAAATTGCTGGTATTAAAAGGTATCTTCATATCTCAGAGAGAAAGGAGAGTCTTGGAATATAAACTCATGGTGACCTTTGACACCTTCAGAGCAGGAATGAATGTGTCGCATGGATTTATGTCATTCTACATCAACTAAGGAATGTGCCCATCAGACTTTTGGGGTCATCACAACACTGCACCAAACAATAAAACTTTCACAGTCCTTATCTATGAACTTCTAAAATATTTACAGCCAGAAAGGTTTATCTCTCCCATAGTAATAGCTCTGCTTTTCATCACCTGTCTCATCTATTGCATTATTTCTGTGTCCTATTGTGTATAAATATGTGGCTCTTCTGATTTTGGGTTATACCATGCCTGATGAAGAGACCTGAGTAGTCTCGAAAGCTTGCAATCTGTTACCACCTTTTCAATTAGCCATTAAAAGGTATCAACCACTGAGGACTCTCAAATCTAAATATTTTGCAGAGCTCCGATGAATTCATATTGTAAAATTGAATAATTGTGCTACCCTCAGCTACCACTCGGAGGAGCTCGAGACATATAGACTAATACACTTCCAATTGAATTGTAATAAGATTTTAGACTCCCTCTATTGGCAGCTGCATGAAGCCATATTTCTTTAAGATTTAAAGGGGTTGTGGATATTTAAAAATAAAGTTGTCAAAACAAACATGAAATTATTTCCTGTCCAATCCACCTCCACTCCAGAATGACCACTCCAATCCTTCAGCAATGATAGTCTTCTCTTTATCCGTGTCAAGTTCTACTCATTTCTCTGAGCCATTCTCCAACGGGATAAGACAAAAAGGTCAAAGGCCATGAAGCAAGAATGAACCATCTAATATGCTGCGGTAACCCCAAACACTCAGCTGTAATCTGTGGGGGAATATGGTAACAAGTTTTTAATTGCCCAGTAGCGCCACCACAGGAGAAACAAAATATTACACAGTTTTCATTGAAATCAATAGACTGTCTGAGCTGGATTCTCTGGAGCTAGAGACACTCAATGTAATCATTCGCTGTTTATAAAGAGTGAATTGGGTTGATTACTGGAGCAAAACTATATCAAATATTAAATATAAAATCCCTGTGTCCAACTGCAACTATTTAAGCCCAAAGTGTATCTATTTTTTCTCAGCCTGCTCCTTAATTATATGCATTTCTTTAAAGGGGTTGTCCAGGAATGATGACTTATCTGTAGGACTTTAATGGAAATTGAACTGCAGTACCCAAGAACGGCCACTAGGCGGTGTACAGAGATGTGATTTTCCAACTCCATACAGATGGCAGTGGGGGGATGCCGGATGTCGTAACTACCATCTATCTGATGACCTATCCCAGGGTCCTGAAGTACTGACAAAAATATTATGAGGGGTTTATCAATTTAACAATATATTCTGCATGTAGCATTTTTTACATGGTCTTTAATGTCATCCCTTTAACACTATAGCTTTAACAGTTAAAGGGGACAGCGACACGGTGTCCTTTTACCAGGCTCTTAGCAAACAAGGTGATCCGGTTTCTCCTGGAACAACAATTTGGATATTGTTTCTGCTCAGTGCACAGATCCCTAAACTGGCCATAATCCATGTGTTTGTAGAGGGGAAGAATAAACCGTAAATCTCAGGGAAAACATTGCGTGGCATATATATGGCTAATACAATTTTCTCTTCTAGCACTTCCTATTCCTATCTGGGTTATAAAATGCAACGTGTAATTTCCAGCTAAACAAGTGAAGACACAATAGGGTCACAAATGGGGAATTATCTTTTTATTTGGCAAAGCTTCTCCGTACAGAATAGAAAATCTGGTCCCGGGAAGAAGAGAGGAGCTGGAAGTGCGAAAACCAGGCAAACACCTACTGTAGGTATAATAAGCCTTATCTAAACACACACCGGCGGAGATAGAGTAAAACTTTTTTTTATAGGAGATTGAGATTTGTTTTCTAGTCTGTTTCATTGTTTGAATTTGTGTTGCGATCCTTTAAAGGGAACTTGTTACCAGGTTTTTGCCACCCCATCTGTGAGCAGCATGATGTAGGGGCAAAGACCCTGATTCCAGTGATGTATCAGTTACTGGGCTGCTTGCTGCAGTTTTGATAAAATCACAGTTTTCTCTCAGTTCTATCAAAGCTCAAAATGTTGAGCCCTGTATAACCCTGCCCACACCACTGATTGGCAGCTTTCTGTGTACACTGTGCATAGGCAGAAAGCTGCCAATCGGTGGTGGGGGTGGGATTATACAGAGCTCATGAATATGGAGGACTGTATGGCTGCAGGTTTACTAGTGATAATCTTTGGCTGTTAAAACAGTGATTATATCAAAACTACAGCAAGCAGCCCAGTAAGTGACATATCACAGGAATAAGGGTCGCTGTCTCTACATTATGCTGCTCTCAGATTAGGTGACAAAAACCTGGTGACAGATTCCTGTCAAAGCTATAAATGTGATTTGCCAATTAAAGGTGTTCTTTAAGATTAGAAAAAAATACAACAGCATCACTTTAGTTGATAGGTTGTGTGTGGTATTGCAGCATTTACTTCAATTAGGCTAAGCTGTAACACCACACACATATGTACCAGAGCGGGGCTTTAAAGGACAACTACACTTACAATCCAAGCAAGGAAAAAGGACAGCAAACACCCTACCACAATTACTTATTTTTCTTCCTCTTCTTCCGCTTTTTTTTCTCTTCTCCTTCTTCCTCTTCTTTTTTTTCTTCTTCTTCCTTTTCTTGTTCTTCCTCCTCTTCTTCTTCGTCTCCCTCTTCGTCTTCTTCTTCCTCTTCTTCCTCCTCCTCTTCTTTTTTCCTCCTCTTCTTTCTCCTCCTCTTCTTCCTCCTTTTCTTCTTCTTCCACTTCTTTCTCCTCTTCTTCTTCCTCTTCTTCTTCCTCTTCTTCTTCCTCTTCTTCTTCCTCTTCTTCTTCCTCTTCTTCTTCTTCATTTCCTCTTCTTCTTTCGCCTCTTCTTCTTTCACCTCTTCTTCTTCATCATCTTTCTCCTCTTCCTCCTCTTCTTCTTCCTCTTCTTCCTCCTCTTCTTCTTCTTCCTCCTCTTCTTTTCCTTCATCCTTGTCCTCTTCTGTGTAGATCACAGCTGATAAACATGAAACATAAAATAGAAAAACAGTATATTCTTCTCTGAGGATGCAGCCATGTTTTCCCGCCTTCTAATGTTGGTGTAAGTGAGCTTATTATCGGTATTGACTGAATTTGGGCTGCATAATTTGTACTTATACATTTTTTTGGAAAGAATCTCTTGGGTTAACAAAAGCCCCAGAAAGTTACAGTATAAGTACCAGCTGTAGTATTAATAGTTTTAAAAGTAGTAATATTAATATTAGCAGTGGTGCACACATGGTGACGCCATCAGTACTACACATAGTCCACCAGCAGGCTGTACTTGACTGACAATGGTGCAGTACAAAGGAGGGAAGAAACACAATTACCATTGTACACAATATAGAACTCCTCTATTCCAGGGTTGATTCTTGCCTTGGAGCTGCACTAATTCTTTGCTTTTGGCCCCTGCATTATTAGTATGAGTGAAGATGTTTCTTTCCTAACTTCCGGTTTCAATAGATTTGTCCACTTCTGACATTCGCATCTCCAGTCTTGGAGCAGAGTGCTCCTGCTGTGTCTGCAAGATTTATGCAATATTGCTTGTTTCTGAACCTTGCTAAAAATCCTGCACACTTATCTATATATAAAGTGACTAAATACATATATTTATATATATACAGATGTCAAGATAGTGCACTATTTGTCAAGGTAAACTTGTGTTTATCAGTTTTCCACATTGAGGTTCCGTGTTCCCTTTCATCTACACATACAAATGTAGGAAGTGCCAAACATTCCGTTGACTTAAGAGCTGCTTAATTTGTGCACCGTATACTATCCCTATCAAAGGCATGCTATGTGATTCAGAAAAAGCATTGGAGCATCAATGGCAGCAACAACTGACATCTTGGAGAACTCTTGAGAAAGGGGCAATGACTTCCCCGAAACAACCCTTGATGATGCTCATGCTTCTCCAACGATATCTGTGATTTGTCTAATAGTTGAACTACCAACCAAGAGACTGCACATTGAGCTACAAAAAGGAAGAATGCAAAAGATCTCAGGATATATGAACTTTCCTAGTTGGCCTTCGGTAAATAAGTGAAAACAGTACTTAAAGGAGTTGTCCAACATTAGGACAAATCTTCTCTATCTGAATGTTTACCACTGCGAAAATAAAAAAGCTTACACGTACTTCTTGTGTCGGCGCCGTTCCAGTGATGTTCGCAGGGCTCACATTTTTCTTTTCATGGGGGCAAACATTCAGATCGAGAATGGGTTGTCCCAGTAGTGGACAATCGTTTTAAGAATAGGATCCAGTGAATTAAAGCGTAAAGTTGAGCGCATTGATTTCCAATGAATCAAAATCATGTTGAACTTATTAAAATTTGCATGTACTGGTGAATTCTAAAGTTAAAGTTCATTATGATGTTGTACAAAATGTATGGTAAATGAAAAAGTGTCAATGACAATGAACAGGATAATGTAAAAAGGAAAACAAAAATACATACTATGGCTAAGAACATGGGAGCAGGTAGCATCAGAAGCACAACCTCTATACTGGCTCCATACAGTTGGACTACCAGACGCAGGCAATAATTGGCTTCCTTTGCCTCCAGCAAGTGTTTTAATGGGGAGGATGCAAAGGACGTTATAGAGTATATAGGACATCACTCGTCTTAGTCTCAGCAAGCTGATGTTACCTCTGACAGTGACACCGTCAGTATCAATCAGTGTTCTGCACAGCAAGGACAGATATACCATTGATGTAACCTGTTCAGCTGCACAAGGGCCCGAAAAGTAAGGGAGCCCACTTCCACCCACAAAGCAGATGGAATTGTGCATTATGATGAACTATTGGACTGAAAAGGTCCCACTTATTGTTCTTGTACATGAGCCATCTTCTGTCTGTCAGTAAGCCATATTATTAAATCGTCTGTTGATTACTACCAATAACGATCCATTTCTATGATGAGGTCACTTTGGCATTACAAAGGCTTTGTTTGCGTTAAAGAGCTTTAATGGGGTTGCATACAATCCTAGGAGACCCCAGAGTGTCACAGACATTAGGGCCAATGGAGGCAATACTGCATTTTAAGGCAAATCGATTTGCTGCAATTTAAAAATTAAGTGATCTTGGCGAATTTGAATTTGAAAAGATTTGTTCAGCCCTAACATTCACTATTATTGCTATTACTGCTTGGAGTTTAATGCTATCATTACATAAGGCCTTACAAAGATCAAACCCCTTTCAACCTGAGTATTGCTGTTGATTGAAAAAAAGAAGGGCAGACCCATTTTTAATCTGAGACAAACCCTCTAAATTACATTAAAGCGCCACTCCGGCACTTTTTATATTTCAGCTCTGGAGTGGTGCTTCTAATCTAAGATTCCTGATCCTAGCATTATACTCACCACCTGCCATCTTCATCTCTTTTCAACGCCGCTCCTGTCTCATGCCACCAGCTTGTGACCACAACTTCTGACTGACCGGAAGAGGTAACAGTCACAAGCTCTTAAAGGAAATCTATGAGCTTTGTTCTTGTCTCGTTCTTGCTCTCATACACTTACATTCAGTAGTGACTTCCGGTCCGCCCAGAAAACACTGAAGCGATCCGGCAGCCATCTTCAGCTCTTCTCAATGCCGCTCCGGTCTCATGCCACCAGCTTGTGACCACAACTTCTGACTGACCGGAAGAGGTAACAGTCACAAGCTCTTAAAGGAAATCTATGAGCTTTGTTCTTGTCTCGTTCTTGCTCTCATACACTTACATTCAGTAGTGACTTCCGGTCCGCCCAGAAAACACTGAAGCGATCCGGCAGCCATCTTCAGCTCTTCTCAATGCCGCTCCGGTCTCATGCCACCAGCTTGTGACCACAACTTCTGACTGACCGGAAGAGGTAACAGTCACAAGCTCTTAAAGGAAATCTATGAGCTTTGTTCTGGTCTCGTTCTGGATCTCATAGACTTACATTCAGTAGTGACTTCCGGTCCGCACAGAAAACACTGAAGCGATCTGGCAGGTCAGCAGAAGACTGACCAGAGTGGCGCAGATAAGAGATGAAGATGATGGCTGGTGAGTATAATACTAGGGGCAAGGAACATAGATTAGTAGCACCACTCCAGCTCTGCAATAAAATAAAACGCTGGAGTGGTGCTGTAATATAATATTACATAACTCTCTTTTATTTCTGCAGCTTTCCATTTTACTGCAGCTATAAAGACATATGGAAAAGAGGGGGCTGTATGTCGCTGAAGGAACTGGCTCCTTGGAAGCTAATATATTATTGCAAACGCCATCTACTATAGACAGCAAAATCCACCATAACAAAGCATAGACATTATACTGTAAAAGATTAATTACAATGATGCAGATTTTGTATCTATTTGTGCAAATTAAAGATTCCTACCTTCAAAGTTCATCAGAGTGAATCTCCATTAGGGTTCGCTCACGCAAGCGTATATATCAGACAGGTGCTATCTGATGTTCTATCGACCAATATTATACTATGGGGTGGTTTTTATCTCATACTGATTCGGCATGAGAAAAAAAAAATAGCAGTGTAAATCGGATCGCACTCGGCCATTCAAGACTATGGGTGTGTGTGGAAAATATCGGACTGCACTCGGATGACATCTGAGTGCAGCCTGATTCTCTGGATTCACAGAATGGAGAAGATGGAGAACAACATTTCTCCATCTTCTCCATTTCTGTGAATCTGCAAAATCAGACTGCACTCAGATGTCATCCGAGTGCAGTCTGATGTCTCCACCCCTATGCTCCAGTTCTCCTCATCTGAGACTATCGGACCACACTAAGCTGACAGTCAGATCAGAGTTTGATCTGAGTGTCATTAATTAAATCAATGTGATAAGAGAATCTACGGTCATGTGACTATGAGAGTATTTGCTGATCTACCAAAAGATCGAGTCACACTCAGACCAATATTATTCTATGGGGCCGTGCACAGGTCCAATTTTTTACTGGAACAAAAATCTCCAAAGAAAAAGATCTCTGCATGTCTGAGTTTGATCTGATATTTCAATCACACTCAACCATGCAAGTCAACGAGTCCATATAAAAAATAGATCTGCACTCAGATGACATCTGAGTGCAGTCTGATAGCCACTGACTAACAGAATAGAGAAGATGGATAATTTTTTTTTCCATCTTTTCATCATTCTAGAAAATCAGATCACACTTTAATCAGAGTGTGATTTGCATAATCGGCCCGATTCTCTCGGACGAGAGAATATACAGCCGTCGGCACCTGCCCGTGCCATTCACCATTAGCCACATTGCCAAACTCATTCTTAGATTTCACAGTTAGGACTCGTGCACACAAGTATATAAATTAGATGAGCGCTATCTGATTTTTTTTCGGATAGGACCGCTGACCCATGTTATTCGGTGCTGATGACTGTTTTTTTCCTGGGATGCAATGCTGATTGTAAGGCTGTGTTCATACGTTGCGTTTTTGATGCGTTTTTTTTTTTCCCGCAGGCAAAACCTGCTCTCTTGGCAGTAAAGAGGCAATGTCAAAAAAGCAGGTTTAGCTTAGTTTTTACTGCGGATTTGTCAGGGTACATTTGTCTCTTGTGCATATTGATAAAGTTTAGTACATAAAAAAATAACCTGATTCGACTTCATCAGGTTTTGGCACCAAAAATGCAGCCAAACCTGATACTTGCACATTTTGCTACATTTTTGCAGCGTTTTTGCACTACTCATTGCTTTTTTCTATGGGTGAAAAACACTGCAAAAAATACTGAAAGGGTATGTTCACACGGGGCGTTTTTGCTGCGTTTTTTTTTTCTGCAGAGAAACCTGCTCTCTTAGCAGAAAATGAGCGTCAAAAATTGAGATTTTGGTGCATTTTTGGTGCGTTTTTTGCTGCATTTTTCAGGATCCCAAAGTTCAGCTTTGCTTCCACCACAGAAGCATGAACACAGGTCACCAATGCAAGACATACTGTATGTGAAACCATATTAACCAGAATTACAAATATAACAGTGTGGGGAGGTGAACTGTTCAAGAATCGTTTACTTTAGAGACAGGCAGAGCATTGAGTTTGTAGGACACTGTTTCTGTTTACGTTTACATTGTGGTTGGCCATTGAGTTGCTCAGATTGTTCAATTTCACACCTTGCTTGGCCACAGGTATTGTTCAATCTCACACCTTGGTACACATCACTAATTTAATTAAACTGTACTAATCCTAACTGCCATCTCAGGTGACCAAGACAAGATGGTAAACTTGGGTAAATCACAAAAATCAATGGGTTTCACATACTGCTGTACTTGCTTTTTTCACTAAAAATGCAGCAAAACCTGATACATGCATTTTGCAGTGTTTTTTCAGTGTTTTTCAACTGTGAAAAACGCTGCAAAAACGCTGAAAGATGTGACATGTTCTATTGAGCAAAAATCCTTGCAAATCACAAAATACTGAGGACAAAAAAACCAAGCTGTGTGCATGAGATTTCTGAAATCTCATAGACTTTGCTTGTACTGTAAACCACAGCGGAAAATTAGCATAAAAAATGCAGCAAAAATGCAGAAAAAAATGCCTAGTGTGAACATAGCCAAAGAAGTGACATGCTGCAAAAATGCAGCACTTTGACAAAGCGTTCAGGAAAAAAAAATGGTGTGTGAATGAGATTTCTGAAATCTCATAGACTTTGCTGGTACTGAAAAATGCACATTAAAAAGACTTAAAAAACGCAAGGTGTGAACATAGCCTAAGGAATACTGAAAAGAATCCTTATATTTATTAAATAAAAGCAAAACAGTAAGAAAGAAAGTAAATAAATATTGCAGAACTGTGTATGACGTGGTCTCCAGGATTGGTCGGTGCCATTGCTGCTGTTTTGCAATATTGATAAGGACCCTCCTTGTCTCTGAGCCCCCGGAGCCTGTGCTGATTGCAGACCCCGGGCACGGCGCCCTCACACTGGCCACTGATAGGCAGCAGGTGAGGGGGGCTCTGCCAGACACATAGGTGGGCGAGACTCTGAGGATGAGGCGGCGCTCTGCTCGCTCGGTTCCTCCTGCAGAGCAGATCTGGACCTACAGACGCTTCTCCCTCGATTTAAAGTTGCTGCTGCTGTTCAGACTGCTGGCTTTTCTGCAACAGGCGGAGCGGCTGCTGACGATCAGAGCGCTGGAGATGCTGCAGGACGAGCCTGGCACCGCCGATCGGTGGGGAAGCTGGAGCAGCGGAGGGTCGGGATCCATCTGTCGGTGATGTCTCCTCTCCTCCTCTGCCGGGACTTGCAGGGAGATGTGAAGAAGCTTTCTGCCTGGAGGTGGGGGAACAAAATACGTTAAAGTCTTGGAGATTTTCACCCCAAGTTTTTTTTTTTGTTTTTTTGCATCTTGACATCTGGACTGTTCTTCACGATCCCCGGGACATTTCCTCTTCCAGGGGCTGTTTCTTCAGGCGGCTCCATGCACGATTTCGGCTGAAACCATGTCTTGTGGTCTGGGGCTGGCGATCAGCGATGGCCCCGTGGTGGCCAGGTACTTCTCTGCTCTCCATTAAGGCTCCTCGGAAACTTGTGTTCCTGTTCACACTGTCCTTGTCCGTCACTTACGTCTTCTACAGCCTGCTCAGCTGCTACACTTCCCTGCAGTTTCCATTGCAGGAGGCTGGGATCTACCTGCAGCCAGATCCAGTGGATGCCATCAGAACCGCTTCTCTAAAGCCAGATCCCAGCTACCCTGAGTCTGGATCTTCTCTGTCCTCCTCTCCTAGGAGCAGAAGCAGCCTGGACTCCTATCTGTCACCCAGCCCTGGCAGCAGCATAGACAGGAATGGTGACAATCTGGAGTCTGGATCTCAGAAGTCCTCTGGAGGCGTCAGTGATCCCCTGTCTGCTTCAGCACTGGAGGAATTAAGCAATTCTGTGTCCTCACACACAACTTTCAGCAGGATCAGGACCTTCAATACTGTTCTACAACCCGGGTGGCCCACGGTAAGGACCAGTAGTCCAGTGCAATCTGAGCCCCAGAGACTCAGGGCTATTGACTTCCAAAAACACAAAGCTCTTGGTCCTGTGGACTCCACAGTGTCAAGAAAAAGTTCCTGGATTATTGCTCAGATTCCATCTACTGCTGTCAGTGTTAGCACATTGGACAGTACCCCTATCCAAACCTCCCAGGAGTTCAGCACCTTGGATAGTGCACCCATTGTAACATCTCAGGAGTTCAGCACCTTGGATAGTGCTCCCATTGCTAAAACTGAAAGATTCAGCACTGAGGATAGCGCTCACTTTATAAGAGGGCTGGGGTCCAGCACTGAAGACAGAGCTCCCTCTGTAGTAGGGCAGGGGTTCAGCACTGAGGACAGAGCTCCCTCTGTAGTAGGGCAGGGGTTCAGCACTGAGGACAGAACTCCCTCTGTAGTAGGGCAGGGGTTCAGCACTGAGGACAGAACTCCCTCTGTAGTAGGGCAGAGGTTCAGCACTGAGGACAGAGCTCCCTCTGTAGTAGGGCAGGGGTTCAGCACTGAGGACAGAGCTCCCTCTGTAGTAGGGCAGGGGTTCAGCACTGAGGACAGAGCTCCCTCTGTAGTAGGGCAGGGGTTCAGCACTGAAGACAGAGCTCCCTCTGTAGTAGGGCAGGGGTTCAGCACTGAGGACAGAGCTCCTTCTGTGGTAGGGCAGGGGTTCAGCACTGAGGACAGAGCTCCCTCTGTAGTAGGGCAGGGATTCAGCACTGAGGACAGAGCTCCTTCTGTAGTACGGCAGGGGTTCAGCACTGAGGACAGAGCTCCCTCTGTAGTAGGGCAGAGGTTCAGTACTGAGGACAGAGCTCCCTCTGTAGTAGGGCAGGGGTTCAGCACTGAAGACAGAGCTCCCTCTGTAGTAGGGCAGGGGTTCAGTACTGAGGACAGAGCTCCCTCTGTAGTACGGCAGGGGTTCAGCACAGAAGACAGAGCTCCCTCTGTAGTAGGGCAGGGGTTCAGCATTGAGGACAGAGCTCCCTCTGTAGTAGGGCAGGGGTTCAGACCCGAGGACAGAGCTCCCTCTGTAGTAGGGCAGGGGTTCATCACCGAGGACAGATCTCCTTCTGTAGTAGGGCAGGGATTCAGCACAGAGGACAGAGCTCCATTTTTAAGAAGACAGGGGTTCAGCATAGAAGACAGCACTCCCTTTGTAAGAGATCAGGGGTTCAGCACTTTGGACAGCACTCCCATCTCTTCCTCCCCAGAAGGATTCAGCACCTTGGAAAGTTCCCTGAAAATCCGCCTTTCCCAAGATGTAGTTGCTGACATTTCACTCCAAGGATCAGCTAAGGTGACTAAGGAATCCAACCAGCAAACCTTCGGCATCAGCACCACTATCCCCAGTGTGTCTCCCAGGCTGAATGACCTCAGTCCTGCTGACACTGCTCCAATTCACACAAGTCATCAGGATACCTACATGACTAGAGAAACTCATCCTAGAATAGTTAGTGAAGGAGAGATCACCAGACCCTCAGATTTTACAGGGAATGACATGCATTCACCCTTAAAGGGGATCTCTACCTGGAATAGAACTCCATTAGCTGCCACTGAAATGATCCCACAATCTCACACTGGGTATTTCGAGAGAGAAACTCAGGAATCCAGCACCACCGAGGAAGAGCTCAGCCGTAGACTGTCCCTCAACAGCACTATAGAGTATGGAGACAAAAAACTGCCCCAGGCGATTATTATTGGGGTGAAAAAAGGGGGCACTCGCGCTTTGTTGGAAGCTTTAAGAGCCCATCCTGACGTCAGGGCGGTTGGTGTAGAACCTCATTTCTTTGATAGGAACTACGAGAAAGGGCTGGAGTGGTACCGGTAAGTTCCTCACTATTGCAGAGCTCATAGTGTTAACCGTAACCTCTCCAGTTGGCCGTTTCGTTATTCAGAGCAGCTGGAAAAAGGCTAAGTGCTGCATTAATATACAATCCAACCTTGCATACTATTGATTTTTATGGTATACATCATATTAATGGTGGATGGTTTCAATGTGCGCTGGAACCCTAATGCAGGAGAGGTTCTTTTGGGATGAGCACGCGGAGAAGGGTCACTATCTGTTTGGCAGCTCTCGATACATCACTGTACATGTGGTTGCTTTACCGTTACTCTACGACATGAGCTTTCCGGCTATAATGCACCAATATTTAACCCATCAATGTACCTAAAAGGCAGTTATATAATGGTATATATGCAATTAATGGCAATGGTTAGGGTTGGAGATAGGAATAATCTCATCCCAGGTAGTGTAGCATTGGAGCTATAGAACGTAATACAGCATTCCTAATTTATAGGGGCAATTTGCCATCCGAATGCACTTGGTGGTTGAAATCACGAGTGTCAGCTTATCTTATGATTACGTAAAATCAGCAAGTGCTGTTATGGCAGTCTATATTTATATCTATAGATCTCATATAGTAAATTATTCATGGATGTATACACTGCATTAGGTATTATACAGATCTCAGTGCTATACTCCATTAGGGACGGAACGGTGATTCTTGTAAAAGTTACCGAGGTGCATATATAGAAAATGTAACAACGTATTGTTACGCTGTTGACCATTGCAGTTACATATGGATATAAACTGTATATATAAAGCATAGAGTACTGTATACAGTCTTTGATCAGCATGTATGTCACTTTCTGTCTTCTGTTCTCCCATTATCCTATTACTCCATCATATGATTAAATCGATATGAAGGTGTTCAATTTTTGGATTTTGTCTGATCCCACATTGGACATTACCTAATGCCAAAGCTTTTTCTTTTTTCTATATTACCAAATTTGCGATTTCTATTTCCATAAGACCAAGTTTACACCTAGAAATACGTCTTCACGAGAGGCCGGCGATGCCCCAAGGAGCTTTATGTCTTTATGTCAGCTAGGAAAAAAAAAAAGCTGAGAGTATATTAAGCAAGCGTTCTAGTGACTTCTCGGTAAGTTATGGCGGCAATGGTTAACTCTTCATGCTCCAGATTCATTTAGCTGAGAAAAAGCTGATTCGGGATATACCTGGTTGGGCAAGTCAGGAATTATAAACTGTGCTGACTTTACATAGTAAATTAGAATAATTCTGCACACATATATATATATATTTATATATATTGCACTAATTAGGAGAGGGATTGTTGGACTGATGCAGTAAGGCTCCGTTCACATCATATACACTGGGAAGGGTCATGAGGCATTTAAAGGGCTTTATTCACTCGAAAAATGCAGAAATAGCAAATTTGTGGTTTTCGTCTGGCCGGCATATGTTGGTATACCTTATTTTTTGCTATAGAGAATAATGCAGGGGAAATATTTTGCAAAAAAATATATATTGTGGTACGATTTCTTCAACCTATGTATCACGTACAGAACTGTTTACATACACAGCCTCATATTTACATTGGAAGTATACATCAGATAATGACTTCCAATATATACAGTACCTCCAATTAAAGGCCAGAAGAAAGTAGTACTTTAGGGAGGAAATGCCTCTTTGACTTCAGATATGGTGACCAGAAGTAATGCCAACCCTCGCGACATTTTCTGACAGAGAGCTGCATAGTGTCACTGCTCTTACTGTAAAGAATCCCCATTTGTACTAGTGGTAAAAACTCCTTTTTCTTTAGAAACGATGGATATCTATTGTTATAGCAATATATAGATGTAACAGCCACCAACTTCTCAGCTGCAGCATTATTTAGTGAAGGGAGAAATGATGCGGCTTCCTGTCCGAGGTATATATAAAAGTTTTTCTTTACTTCAAAGAAGTTTAAAACATCAAGGGTATGTACACCAACAATCTACAGATGTGAGGGGGGATTTGGGATGAGTTTCAAGTGCTTTTTGTGCTCTTAAACTTGGTTTGAACCTCTGGTGGTGGAGAGTTAGCAGTGAGGTTATTGCAGGCTGTAAGTTTTCCTGAGGAGATGCGTTTTCAGGTTGCGTCTGAAGGTCCTAAGTGTGAGACAATCGGACATGATGGGACACTGAATTCCAGAGGATGCTTGGGAAAAATCTTGGAGGAGATTGGGTGAGGAACATACAACAGTGGAGGTCTTGTGAGGACCAGAGATCACAAGGAGGTTTCAAGAGATTAGTTTGGAGATGTATGGAGGAGACAGATCATGGACGTCATTGTATGTCATGGTTAGCACTTTAAAATGGTTTCACTAGGGAATTGGAAGCCAGTGAGGGGATTGATAGAAGAGGAGAAATAGCAAGAAGAGAGGTGGATTAATTGGGCAGCGAACTGGAGAGGTGCGAGAGTGTTAGTAGGAAGCCCACAGATGAGGATACTGCAGTAGTTTAGGCGGGAGATGATGAGGACTACATCAACTTTTTAGTAGATTCAGGATTGAGGAAAGGACGAAATCTGGAAATATTTCTGAGTTTGAGGTGACAAGAGCTTGTCAGGAAGTCATAAAGTTGGTGGCTATTCTGAACAGAGCCTTGAAAATTGTACCCAGAACTGTATTAAATTGAATGTCCCTCTTGACTTTCTTGTACTTTGGTTGCCAAAACTGTCCCGACTGTGTGATTTAGTGATGAGGAGGTGAAGTGACAATGAATTTTTGGCTCCCCTGGAACTAAAAGTAGAGGAAAGTTTCCAGAGCATCTGATTCCCATTCCACTGAAAGTAATATTATTATAGTAATATATTTAGTATGCAAAAACATCATTTACCTGGGTGGAGATAAGTGGCAGTCACGCAGAGCTTGTATGGGCTTTATTAAGCTTTCCTGATTGCTGAACTTTAAGGTTAGTGCAATTTCATTAGTGCTATCAATCGTTCTCATCCAATGATACAAAACACTTGTGGAGTTGGCAATTACGTTAATAGATCATGTACTAAGGCTAAGGGCTCCTGCATGGTGCCATCGCCGAGCCACGTACATGCAGCAGGTGTGGCTCTATTGGTACTTCATACGGTGCCATGTTGTGACTCAATACTACACCATATTACGGAAGTATTCTTAGTAATACGGCACATTTTTTTCTATATGCCCCCAACAGAAAAGATTAAATTAAAAGCCCGATGTATGTACAGTATTGCTGCATTACGGGTTTGTATAACTTGGGATGCAGTCGCAGTCCAATCGTGTGCATGAAGCTTTGGGGTCCAGGACTCTCGCTTCCTATGTGACGATTTCCAGGCCGATGCTTTTTTTATATGTCTTTTCTATAAACCAACAATGCACTCAGGAATAATAGTGATAGTCGGCCCTGACACATGAGCTTTCCCCAGATGCACAACTAAACAGTCCAATTTTTCTTCGGAACCTCAACTTAGTAGACAGATTCCTTCAACTATGAGCAAAATGTAGAAGAAGGATGAGTTTTGTATTTCTGCAAGAAATGTAGAGCCAAGCTATATACCACCTATAGGAAAGTCATTCAAGATGCAACCTGAAATTCCTTTACTCCATTGCTTCCCCAAGGGCACAGCTATAGGGTAGGCAAAGGTAGCACTTGCTCAAGGGTTCCTCTGCACAATTTGAGGAGACCAGAATGATATATGGTCTAATAATTGGGGACTTTGTTATAGATTATGGATTGGACCAAAATTAAGCCCCAGTGGAACCTAGTGCAGATAAAAGTCCCAACGACTGGATGGTGGCATTGAGTGAACTCAGCAACTCTGTAAGTTAGGGATAATCCTTAGGCTGAAATATCACTGAAGCTAAAAAGTGATTGTCCGACTGTGGTGGCTAAATGAAGGCTGAGTAATTGCATTTTGATTGGATAATAAGTAAAGATGAGCGAACCTGAACTTAAAAGTTCTGTGTTGGTATCGGACAGTTAGCATTCAGTTCTAAACGCCGAACACGGACTTATCCCGGAAGTCCTTTGCAAAGTTCGGAGTTCTGGGAGGATAGAGAGAGATTTTTTTCCAGATCCAAAGTTCGGGTCTCCATTATTTTCAATGGGGTTCACGTTTGGCACCCAAACCAAGCTTTGGACTAAATATTGGGTCAGGAACCAGAACCCGAACTTCCACGGATCTGCTCATCCCTAATAATAAGCCATCCAGCATCCCTATAATAACACCATAGACAGAAGTGTTGCAAGTAGGACAATTGCACATTAGCTTTTCTCACGAATGATCCTCAACTTATTTTATTTATTTATTTTACTCACTTATATAGCGCCATTAATTGCACAGCGCTTTACAGACATTATCATCACTGCCCCCATTGGGGCTCACAATCTACATTCCCTATCAGTATGTCTTTGGAGTGTGGGAGGAAACCGGAGCACACAGAGGAAACCCACGCAAACACAGGGAGAACATACAGGACCCAGGACCCCAGCGCAGACTAAAGCCCCCAAAACACATTATACTAAACCGCTATCGACAGGTTCAGCCGACAGTCTAATGTGTATGGTGGCGCAGGCGGACTAATGATCTGGGGAGATTTATATTTGTAAAATATTTAGAAAACCATGTATCATTTCCTTTACACTTCACAAATAATTGGTACTTAGTGTTGGTAGATCACATAAAATCCCAGTAAAATGCATTTAAATTTGTCGGTGTAACATTAAAAAATGTGGAAAAGTTCACGGGGTATGAATACTTTTTCAAAACACTGTTTAATTGGCAGCTTTCTCATAGAGGACACAGGAGTGCTCCTATGTACGGGAGAGCTGGCTGGAATGGCTGATGGCCGAATGATCAGCCGAAGCCATCTAACGTGTATGGGGGCCTCAAGAACAAAACTATTAGATGATTTTCCCATTTTTCAACATCCAGTAGTTCCTCCGGGTCAGTCAATTTTTAATTATCTTCCTTTACTACGATGAATGTCTGCATTCTGTAAGGCAGATTACAAAGCTCATGAAATGTTAGGTGTGATTACGATATTTATGAAAAAAAAAAAAAATCCTGCAGTTCTCACACTGTCCACTGAGGGCTTTTTACACTCATACTTCCTGTTCTTTCAGGAAGAGTTTTCAGTAGGCTCCTTATCATCAGAGGCAGGATTATAATGACTGATAACGCTTCTATACACAGCTGATAACCCAGGATCCACTAATCACAATAGACGATGTCACAGCTCCCCTGCTCTACCTCCCTGCAAAGTGATTTTTACACACATGCTCATTTGATGCTTCAATACAAAAGATAGGGTCAAGATTCGACCATTGTGGTTAATGTACGCGTGTTGTTTCCTGAAACAGTAGAAAGTTAAAGTCTACAAAAATCCCCAGAGGCCGGTGTGAGAAATGCAATATTTTTTTTTTTATTATTTTTCATATTGATTGTGACATGGAAAAAAATATTTTAAAAAATTTAAATAATACAGTAAACACAAAAATCTGATTTAAACAATAGGTCCTTTCCAGGTGTCACATTCCCTTAAAAGGGATGTCTAATTTTGATATACCACTGAATGAATAAATTAAATCCCTATATAAGACCATCTTCTGTGGGTGAATAAAAAGGGTCTATCGTGCTATGGAGAATTGTAACAAGAACTGTGTTAAAAACTGCGAGGGGAATTAAAGCATCCCCCCCCCAAAAAAAAAATAGTCATTCCCTATTCCCTATTCTTGCTGATTGCTGGGAGTTTATCCCAAGAATAGGGCTATCTAACCCCGAGAACAGGACTCGGCAGCACTTGAATGAGACAGAGGTGTGCATGCTCAACCTCCACTCCATTCATTGTCTATAGGACTGCCAAAGAAAGTGCAATAGAGCACACAGCTTCCCCAGAAGTCCCATAGTGAATGAATAGAGCGGAGGTTAACATACGCACCTCTGTTCCATTCAAGTGCTGCCGAGCCCTGTTCTCGGGATTAGAGAGTCCCATTATGGAGATGGTGGTCTCAACTATTGGACCCCAACTAATCCTAAAGTGATCTTCTTTCCTATGGATGGGTGATATCTCGTTTTTTTTTTTTAATAACCATGTAAAGGGGTTTTCTCACTATATACCTTAATAGAAAGAAAGAAATAAACACTGGGGGTCTGACAGCTTGGACCCCCACTGATCCTGAAAAAAAGTGTGCTAAATTCCCCTGTGTGAATGAAGCAATGACACATGTTCTTGACTATTGCTCCATTCACGTCTATGGGATAGACAGAATCAGATGTTCTGTACCTCCCATAGAAGTGGGGTGCAATGCTCAAGCATATACAGTACACCTCTATTCACACATGGACTTTGGGAGTGCTGTTCTTGAAATTTGATGTGGGTCTTTCTGACAGCCCCATAGAAGGGAAGACGGTGATAGTTAAAAAGGTTGTCCACTACTTTTACATTGATGGCCTATCCGTAGGATAGGTCATCAATGTCTGATCGACCAAGGTCCGAAACCCAGTACCCCCGCCGATCAGCTGTTATCGGTGGCCGCCGGCAGGAAGTACTCACCAAGCTGCTCCATCTTCTGATAGTGGCCACTCTAGGGTACTACACATCCTTCTTTTATTGATTTGAATAGGAGGTGGATGTGCAGTACCAAGCCCCCGCCACTACAAGTAGATCGAGCAGCTTGGGAAGTGAGCATTTCCGGTTGGCGGCCGCCGATGGCAATACCAGCTGATTGTCGGAGGTGCCGGGTGTCAGACCTTGGCTGATTAGACATTGATGACCTATCCTAAGTATAGGCCATCAATGTAAAAGTAGTGGACAACCTCTTCAAGTATGGCGACCACTGCACCGTTCAAACAATTCACTTCAGGACCCCTGTTCTTCCAATCAGTGTTGGTCCCAGTAGTCAGACCCTCAGAGATCATAACTTATCATCTCCCATGGATGGATGATGAATGTATTTAGTAGGACGAACCCTTTAATACTTACTGTCAGGTTCCCCAACATCAGTGATTATTATATCATGGGGGCAGGATGATGGGGGGGGGTATAACCTCAAATAGAAAGCTTCCACAGTGGACAACCCCTTTAATTCTGGTCTAAGCTTTATTCCAAGCATTGGTAAGTTCTCATCGTCCACTAATGGTTGAAACTATTACCATTAAAGCCATGAGGAATAAATGAGTTTCCCACTCCCTCCGCACCATGTAATGATTACGGTGGTAGTGAAACTCTTCATTCAGCGTGTTATTCCTCGGCAGCACAAAAAAGGGATTCCAGGGAAGATTTACTGTACATGTGGGAGATAGCGCTGCCCCACAAACGCTGGTAATATCCCCATCTAAGAGCAGGGTGGCAGTGATGTCCTCAGTGATGTTCTCAGTGATGTCTTCAGTGATGTCCTCAGTGATGTCCTCAGTGATGTTCTCAGTGATGTCTTCAGTGATGTCCTCAGTGATGTTCTCAGTGATGTCTTCAGTGATGTCCTCAGTGATGTCTTCAGTGATGTCTTCAGTGATGTCCTCAGTGATGTCTTCAGTGATGTCCTCAGTGATGTTCTCAGTGATGTCTCCAGTGATGTCCTCAGTGATGTTCTCAGTGATGTTCTCAGTGATGTCTTCAGTGATGTCCTCAGTGATGTTCTCAGTGATGTCTTCAGTGATGTCTTCAGTGATGTCCTCAGTGATGTTCTCAGTGATGTCTTCAGTGATGTCCTCAGTGATGTCTTCAGTGATGTTCTCAGTGATGTCTTCAGTGATGTCCTCAGTGATGTCTTCAGTGATGTCCTCAGTGATGTTCTCAGTGATGTCTTCAGTGATGTCCTCAGTGATGTCTTCAGTGATGTTCTCAGTGATGTCCTCAGTGATGTCCTCAGTGATGTCTTCAGTGATGTCCTCAGTGATGTTCTCAGTGATGTCCTCAGTGATGTCTTCAGTGATGTTCTCAGTGATGTCCTCAGTGATGTCCTCAGTGATGTTCTCAGTGATGTCTTCAGTGATGTCCTCAGTGATGTTCTCAGTGATGTCTTCAGTGATGTCTTCAGTGATGTCCTCAGTGATGTTCTCAGTGATGTCTTCAGTGATGTCCTCAGTGATGTCTTCAGTGATGTTCTCAGTGATGTCTTCAGTGATGTCCTCAGTGATGTCTTCAGTGATGTCCTCAGTGATGTTCTCAGTGATGTCTTCAGTGATGTCCTCAGTGATGTCTTCAGTGATGTTCTCAGTGATGTCTTCAGTGATGTCCTCAGTGATGTCTTCAGTGATGTCCTCAGTGATGTTCTCAGTGATGTCTTCAGTGATGTCCTCAGTGATGTCTTCAGTGATGTTCTCAGTGATGTCTTCAGTGATGTCCTCAGTGATGTCTTCAGTGATGTTCTCAGTGATGTCTTCAGTGATGTCTTCAGTGATGTCCTCAGTGATGTTCTCAGTGATGTCTTCAGTGATGTCCTCAGTGATGTCTTCAGTGATGTCCTCAGTGATGTTCTCAGTGATGTCTTCAGTGATGTCCTCAGTGATGTCTTCAGTGATGTTCTCAGTGATGTCTTCAGTGATGTCCTCAGTGATGTCTTCAGTGATGTTCTCAGTGATGTCTTCAGTGATGTCTTCAGTGATGTCCTCAGTGATGTTCTCAGTGATGTCTTCAGTGATGTCCTCAGTGATGTCTTTAGTGATGTTCTCAGTGATGTCTTCAGTGATGTCCTCAGTGATGTCTTCAGTGATGTCCTCAGTGATGTTCTCAGTGATGTCTTCAGTGATGTCCTCAGTGATGCCTTCAGTGATGTTCTCAGTGATGTCCTCAGTGATGTTCTCAGTGATGTATTTAGTGATGTCCTCAGTGATGTTCTCAGTGATGTCTTCAGTGATGTCCTCAGTGATGTCCTCAGTGATGTCCACAGTGATGTCCACAGTGATGTCCACAGTGATGTCCACAGTGATGTCTACAGTGATGTCCTCAGTGATGTTCTCAGTGATGTTCTCAGTGATGTCTTCAGTGATGTCCTCATTGATGTTCTCAGTGATGTCTTCAGTGATGTCCTCAGTGATGTTTTCAGTGATGTCCTCAGTGATGTCTTCAGTGATGTCCTCAGTGATGTCCTCAGTGATGTCTTCAGTGATGTCCTCAGCGATGTTCTCAGTGATGTTCTCAGTGATGTCCTCAGTGATGTCCTCAGTGATGTTCTCAGTGATGTCCTCAGTGATGTTCTCAGTGATGTCCTCAGTGATGTTCTCAGTGATGTCTTCAGTGATGTCCACAGTGATGTTCTCAGTGATGTCCTCAGTGATGACTTCAGTGATGTCCTCAGTGATGTTCTCAGTGATGACTTCAGTGATGTCCTCAGTGATGTTCTCAGTGATGTCCTCAGTGATGTTCTCAGTGATGTCCTCAGTGATGTTCTCAGTGATGGCCTCAGTGATGTCCTCAGTGATATCTTCAGTGATATCCTCAGTGCATTTCTGACAGAAAGAACAGCAAGAGAGAAATGTAGAGAGGTTTCCGATCAGACCCTGAACGCAGCACATCCGGCTCCCTCCAAAACAATGAGCCGGCAGTGCAGCCAGTCCACGGTGACACGTAACGTGTCTGGTCCAAAAATATACAGAATATCAGAAAAAAATCAAATTTATATGTATTAGATGAGAGTTAATTAATTTATGGATCAGTTAACATTCATCAATAATGGGGGTTTCTACCATGTCATTACTGCATCTTTGTGGACCCAGGAGTGCAGTGTCCACCACCCCATCTATAAGCTAAAATTACAAAATGTCAAATTTCATTTTAACAGCTGAGGTGTATTCTGAGGTTCTGCAGCAGCTGAGGTGTATTATGAGGCTCAGCAGCAGCTGAGGTGTATTATGAGGCTCTACAGCAGCTGAGGTGTATTATGATCTTCTGCAGCAGCTGAGGTGTATTATGAGGTTCTGCAGCAGCTGAGGTGTATTATGAGGTTCTGAAGCAGCTGAGGTGTATTATGAGGCTCTACAGCAGCTGAGGTGTATTATAATGTTCTGCAGCAGCTGAAGTGTATTATGAGGTTATGCAGGAGCTGAGGTGTGTTATGATGTTTTGCAGCAGCTGAGGTGTATTATGATGTTCTGCACAGCTGAGGTGTGTTATGATGTTCTGCAGCAGCTGAGGTGTGTTATGATGTTCTGCAGCAGCAGAGGTGTGTTATGATGTTCTGCAGCAGCTGAGGAGTATTATGAGGTTCTGCAGCAGCTGAGGTGTATTATGATGTTCTGCAGGAGCTGAGGTGTATTATGAGGTTCTGCAGCAGCTGAGGTGTATTATGAGGTTCTGCAGCAGCTGAGGTGTATTATGATATTCTGCAGCAGCTGAGGTGTATTTTGATATTCTGCAGCAGCTGAGGTGTCTTATGAGGTTCTGCAGCAGCTGAGGTGTATTATGATGTTCTGCACAGCTGAGGTGTGTTATGATGTTCTGCAGCAGCTGAGGTGTGTTATGATGTTCTGCAGCAGCAGAGGTGTGTTATGATGTTCTGCAGCAGCTGAGGAGTATTATGAGGTTCTGCAGCAGCTGAGGTGTATTATGATGTTCTGCAGGAGCTGAGGTGTATTATGAGGTTCTGCAGCAGCTGAGGTGTATTATGAGGTTCTGCAGCAGCTGAGGTGTATTATGATGTTCTGCAGCAGCTGAGGTGTATTATGATGTTCTGCAGCAGCTGAGGTGTATTTTGATATTCTGCAGCAGCTGAGGTGTCTTATGAGGTTCTGCAGCAGCTGAGGTGTATTATGATGTTCTGCAGCAGCTGAGGAGTATTATGATGTTCTGCAGCAGCTGAGGAGTATTATGAGGTTCTGCAGCAGCTGAGGTGTATTATGAGGTTCTGCAGGAGCTGAGGTGTATTATGATGTTCTGCAGCAGCTGAGGTGTATTATGATGTTCTGCAGCAGCTGAGGTGTATTATGAAGTTCTGCAGCAGCTGAGTGGTGTATTATGAGGTTCTGCAGCAGCTGAGGTGTGTATCACCTCTTTTTCATATAACTGCATAATTTACATTGCAGCTGCTGAAGAACCTCATTTTTAAAGAGAGGTGTCATTGTCAGACAATCAATAATTGGAGCAGAGGAAGGAACTTTCGGGTGCGAGACACCAGTGTATAATGATCAGGAGATGTGATGAACATAGGAATATTAATTACAGACAATACGTGTAACATGTAGGTTGTATTCTGCAGCTGGCAGACATTGGGGGCATATAAAGCGCGGACTACAGATTATTGCCCTGGGAGTATATAAAGCGCAGACTACAGATTATTGACCGGGGGGTATATACGGTGCAGACTACAGATAATTGCCCTGGGGATATATACAGTGCAGACTACAGATTATTGCCCTGGTGGTATATACGGTGCAGACTACAGATTATTGCCCTGGTGGTATATACGGTGCAGACTACAGATTATTGCCCTGGTGGTATATACAGTGCAGACTACAGATTATTGCTCTGGTGGTATATACGGTGCAGACTACAGATTATTGCCCTGGTGGTATATACGGTGCAGACTACAGATTATTGTCCTGGTGGTATATACGGTGCAGACTACAGATAATTGCCCTGGGGATATATACGGTGCAGACTACAGATTATTGCCCTGGTGGTACATACGGTGCAGACTACAGATTATTGCCCTGGTGGTATATACGGTGCAGACTACAGATTATTGCCCTGGTGGTATATACGGTGCAGACTACAGATTATTACCCTGGGGGGTATATACAGCGCAGACTACAGATTATTGCCCTGGGGGGTATATACAGTGCCGACTACAGATTATTGCCCTGGGGGGTATATACAACGCAGACTACAGATTATTGCCCTGGGGGGTATATACAGTGCCGACTGCAGATTATTGCCTTGGTGGTATATATGGTGCAGACTACAGATTATTGCCCTGGGGGGTTTATACAGTGCAGACTACAGATTATTGCCCTGGGCGGTATATACAGTGCAGACTACAGATTATTGCCTTGGTGGTATATACGGTGCAGACTATAGATTATTGCCCTGGGGGGTTTATACAGTGCAGAGTACAGATTATTGCCCTGTTGGGTATATGCAGTGCAGACTACAGGTTACTGCCCTGGTGGTATATACGGTGCAGACTACAGATTATTGCCCTGGTGGTATATACAGTGCAGGCTACAGATTATTGCCCTGGGGGGTATATGCAGTGCAGACTACAGATTTTTGCCCTGGTGGTATATACAGCGCAGACTACAGATTATTGCCCTGGGGGGTATATACAGCGCAGACTACAGATTATTGCCCTAGGGGGGTATATACAGCGCAGACTACAGATTATTGCCCTGGGGGGTATATACAGCGCAGACTACAGATTATTGCCCTGGGGGTATATACAGTGCAGACTACAGATTATTGCCCTGGGGGGTATATACAGTGCAGACTACAGATTATTGCCCTGGTGGTATATACGGTGCAGACTACAGATCACTGCCCTGGTGGTATATACGGTGCAGACTACAGATTATTGCCCTGGTGGTATATACGTTGCAGACTACAGATTATTGCCCTGGGGGGTATATACAGTGCAGACTACAGATTATTGCCCTGGGGGGTATATACAGTGCAGAGTACAGATTATTGCCCTGGGGGGTATATAAAGTGCAGACTACAGATTATTGCCCTGGTGGTATGAACGGTGCAGACTACAGATTATTGCCCTGGTGGTATATACGGTGCAGACTACAGATTATTGCCCTGGTGGTATATACGGTGCAGACTACAGATTATTGCCCTGGTGGTATATACGGTGCAGACTACAGATTATAGCCCTGGTGGTATATACGGTGCAGACTACAGATTATTGCCCTGCTGGTATATACGGTGCGGACTACAGATTATTTCCCGGGGGGGTATATACAGCGCAGAATACAGATTATTGCCCTGGTGATATATACGGTGCAGACTACAGATTATTGCCCTGGTGGTATATGCGGTGCAGACTACAGATTATTGCCCTGGTGGTATATATGGTGCAGACTACAGATTATTGCCCTGGTGGTATATACGGTGCAGACTACAGATTATTGCCCTGTTGGTATATACGGTGCAGACTACAGATTATTGACCAGGGGGGTATATACAGTGCAGACTACAGATTATTGCCCTGGGGGGTATATACAGTGCAGACTACAGATTATTGCCCTGGTGGTATATACGGTGCAGACTACAGATTATTGCCCTGGGGGGTATATACAGCGAAGACTACAGATTATTGCCCTGGGGGTATATACAGTGCAGACTACAGATTATTGCCCTGGGGGGTATATAAAGTGCAGACTACAGATTATTGCCCTGGTGGTATATACGGTGCAGACTACAGATTATTACCCTGGTGGTATATACGGAGCAGACTACAGATTATTGCCCTGGTGGTATATACGGTGCAGACTACAGATTATTGCCCTGGTGGTATATACGGTGCAGACTACAGATTATAGCCCTGGTGGTATATACGGTGCAGACTACAGATTATTGCCCTGCTGGTATATACGGTGCGGACTACAGATTATTTCCCGGGGGGGTATATAAAGCGCAGAATACAGATTATTGCCCTGGTGATATATACGGTGCAGAATACAGATTATTGCCCTGGTGGTATATGCGGTGCAGACTACAGATTATTGCCCTGGTGGTATATACGGTGCAGACTACAGATTATTGCCCTGGTGGTATATACGGTGCAGACTACAGATTATTGCCCTGTTGGTATATACGGTGCAGACTACAGATTATTGACCAGGGGGGTATATACAGTGCAGACTACAGATTATTGCCCTGGGGGGTATATACAGTGCAGACTACAGATTATTGCCCTGGTGGTATATACGGTGCAGACTACAGATTATTGCCCTGGGGGGTATATACAGCGAAGACTACAGATTATTGCCCTGGGGGTATATACAGTGCAGACTACAGATTATTGCCCTGGGGGGTATATAAAGTGCAGACTACAGATTATTGCCCTGGTGGTATATACGGTGCAGACTACAGATTATTACCCTGGTGGTATATACGGAGCAGACTACAGATTATTGCCTTGGTGGTATATACGGTGCAGACCACAGATTATTGCCCTGGTGTTATATACGGTGCAGACTACAGATTATTGCCCTGGTGGTATACACGGTGCAGACTACTAATTATTGCCCTGGTGGTATATACAGTGCCGACTACAGATTATTGTCCTGGTGGTATGTACGGTGCAGACTACAGATTATTGCCCTGGGGGGTATATACAGTGCAGACTACTGATTATTGCCCTGGGGGGTATATACAGTGCAGACTACAGATTATTGCCCTGGGGGGTATATACAGTGCAGACTACAGATTATTGCCCTGGTGGTATGTACAGTGCAGACTACAGATTATTACCCTGGTGGTATATACGGTGCATACTACAGATTATTGTCCTGGTGGTATATACGGTGCAGACTACAGATTATTGCCCTGGTGGTATATACAGTGCAGACTACAGATTATTGCCCAGGGGGGTATATAAAGTGCTGACTACAGATTATTGCCCTGGTTGTATATACGGTGCAGATTACAGATTTTTGCCCTGGTGGTATATACGGTGCAGACTACAGATTATTTCCATGGGGGGTATATACAGCGCAGAATACAGATTATTGTATTGCCCTGGTGGTATTTACGGTGCAGACTACAGATTATTGCCCAGGGGGTTATATACAGCGCAGACTACAGATTATTGCCCTGGGGGGTATATACAATGCAGACTACAGATTATTGCCCTGGTGGTATATACGGTGCAGACTACAGATTATTGCCCTGGTGGTATATACGGTGCAGACTACAGATTATAGCCCTGGTGGTATATACGGTGCAGACTACAGATTATTGCCCTCCTGGTATATACGGTGCAGACTACAGATTATTTCCCGGGGGGGTATATACAGCGCAGAATACAGATTATTGCCCTGGTGATATATACGGTGCAGACTACAGATTATTGCCCTGGTGGTATATGCGGTGCAGACTACAGATTATTGCCCTGGTGGTATATACGGTGCAGACTACAGATTATTGCCCTGGTGGTATATACGGTGCAGACTACAGATTATTGCCCTGTTGGTATATACGGTGCAGACTACAGATTATTGACCAGGGGGGTATATACAGTGCAGACTACAGATTATTGCCCTGGGGGGTATATACAGTGCAGACTACAGATTATTGCCCTGGTGGTATATACGGTGCAGACTACAGATTATTGCCCTGGGGGGTATATACAGCGAAGACTACAGATTATTGCCCTGGGGGTATATACAGTGCAGACTACAGATTATTGCCCTGGGGGGTATATAAAGTGCAGACTACAGATTATTGCCCTGGTGGTATATACGGTGCAGACTACAGATTATTACCCTGGTGGTATATACGGAGCAGACTACAGATTATTGCCTTGGTGTTATATACGGTGCAGACTACAGATTATTGCCCTGGTGGTATATACGGTGCAGACTACTAATTATTGCCCTGGTGGTATATACAGTGCCGACTACAGATTATTGTCCTGGTGTTATGTACGGTGCAGACTACAGATTATTGCCCTGGGGGGTATATACAGTGCAGACTACTGATTATTGCCCTGGGGGGTATATACAGTGCAGACTACAGATTATTGCCCTGGGGGGTATATACAGTGCAGACTACAGATTATTGCCCTGGTGGTATGTACAGTGCAGACTACAGATTATTACCCTGGTGGTATATACGGTGCATACTACAGATTATTGCCCTGGTGGTATATACGGTGCAGACTACAGATTATTGCCCTGGTGGTATATACAGTGCAGACTACAGATTATTGCCCAGGGGGGTATATAAAGTGCTGACTACAGATTATTGCCCTGGTTGTATATACGGTGCAGATTACAGATTTTTGCCCTGGTGGTATATACGGTGCAGACTACAGATTATTTCCCTGGGGGGTATATACAGCGCAGAATACAGATTATTGTATTGCCCTGGTGGTATTTACGGTGCAGAATACAGATTATTGCCCAGGGGGTTATATACAGCGCAGACTACAGATTATTGCCCTGGAGGGTATATACAATGTAGACTACAGATTATTGCCCTGGTGGTATATACGGTGCAGACTACAGATTATTGCCCTGGGGGGTATATACAGTGCAGACTACAGATTATTGACCTGGTGGTATATACGGTGCAGACTACAGATTATTGCCCTGGTGGTATATACGGTGCAGACTACAGATTATTGCCCTGGTGGCATATACGGTGCAGACTACAGATTATTGCCCTGGTGGTATATACGGTGCAGACTACTGATTATTGCCCAGGGGGTATATACAGTGCAGACTACAGATTATTGCCCTGAGGGGTATATATAAAGTGCAGACTACAGATTATTGCCCTGTTGGTATATACGGTGCAGACTGCAGATTATTGCCCTGGTGGTATATGCGGTGCAGACTACAGATTATTGCCCTGGTGGTATATACGGTGCAGACTACAGATTATTGCCCTGGTGGTATATACGGTGCAGACTACAGATTATTGCCCTGGTGGTATATACGGTGCAGACTACTGATTATTGCCCTGGTGGTATATACAGTGCCGACTACAGATTATTGCCCTGGTGGTATGTACGGTGCAGACTACAGATAATTGCCCTGGGGGGTATATACAGTGCAGACTACAGATTATTGCCCTGGTGGTATAAACGGTGCAGACTACAGATTATTGCCCTGGTGGTATATGCGGTGCAGACTACAGATTATTGCCCTGGTCGCATATACCGTGCTGACTACAGATTATTGCCCTGGTGGTATGTACGGTGCAGACTACAGATAATTGCCCTGGGGGGTATATACAGTGCAGACTAAAGGTTATTGCCCTGGGGGGTATATACAGTGCAGACTACAGATTATTGACCTGGTGGTATATACGGTGCAGACTACAGATTATTGCCCTGGGGGGTATATACAGCGCAGACTACAGATTATTGCCCTGGGGGTATATACAGCGCAGACTACAGATTATTGCCCTGGGGGTATATACAGTGCAGACTACAGATTATTGCCCTGGGGGGAATATAAAGTGCAGACTACAGATTATTGCCCTGGTGGTATATACGGTGCAGACTACAGATTATTACCCTGGTGGTATATACGGTGCAGACTACAGATTATTGCCCTGGTGGTATATACGGTGCAGACTACAGATTATTGCCCAGGGGGGTATATACAGCGCAGACTACAGATTATTGCCCTGGGGGGTATATGCAGTGCAGACTACAGATTATTGCCCTGGTGGTATATACGGTGCAGACTACAGATTATTGCCCTGGTGGTATATACGGTGCAGACTACAGATTATTGCCATGGGGGGTATATACAGCGCAGACTACAGATTATTGCCCTGGGGGTATATACAGTGCAGACTACAGATTATTGCCCTGGGGGGTATATAAAGTGCAGACTACAGATTATTGCCCTGTTGGTATATACGGTGCAGACTGCAGATTATTGCCCTGGTGGTATATGCGGTGCAGACTACAGATTATTGCTCTGGTGGTATATACGGTGCAGACTACAGATTATTGCCCTGGTGGTATATATGGTGCAGACTACAGATTATTGCCCTTGTGGTATATACGGTGCAGACTACTGATTATTGCCCTGGTGGTATGTACGGTGCAGACTACAGATAATTGCCCTGGGGGGTATATACAGTGCAGACTACTGATTATTGCCATGGTGGTATATACGGTGCTGACTACAGATTATTGCCCTGGGGGGTATATACAGTGCAGACTACAGATTACTGCCCTGGTGGTGTATATGGTGCAGACTACAGATTATTGCCCTGGGGGGTATATACAGTGCAGACTACAGATTATTGCCCGGGGGGGTATATACAGTGCAGACTACAGATTATTGCCCTGGTGGTGTATATGGTGCAGACTACAGATTATTGCCCTGGGGGGTATATACAGTGCAGACTACAGATTATTGCCCTGGTGGTATATACGGTGCAGACTACTGATCATTGCCCTGGTGGTATATACAGTGCCGACTACAGATTATTGCCCTGGTGGTATGTACGGTGCAGGCTACAGATAATTGCCCTGGGGGGTATATACAGTGCAGACTACTGATTATTGCCCTGGTGGTATATACGGTGCAGACTACAGATTATTGCCCTGGGGGGTATATACAGTGCAGACTACAGATTATTGCCCGGGGGGGTATATACAGTGCAGACTACAGATTATTGCCCTGGTGGTATATACGGTGCAGACTACAGATTATTGCCCTCGTGGTATATACGGTGCAGACTACAGATTATTGCCCTGGTGGCATATACCGTGCTGACTACAGATTATTGCCCTGGTGGTATATACGGTGCAGACTATAGATTATTGCCCTGGTGGTATATACGGTGCAGACTACAGATTATTGCCCTGGTGGTATATACGGTGCAGACTACAGATTATTGCCCTGGTGGTATATACGGTGCAGACTACTGATTATTGCCCTGGTGGTATATACAGTGCCGACTACAGATTATTGCCCTGGTGGCATGTACGGTGCAGACTACAGATAATTGCCCTGGGGGGTATATACAGTGCAGACTACTGATTATTGCCCTGGTGGTATATACGGTGCTGACTACAGATTATTGCCCTGGGGGGTATATACAGTGTAGACTACAGATTACTGCCCTGGTGGTATATACGGTGCAGACTACTGATTATTGCCCTGGTGGTATATACAGTGCCGACTACAGATTATTGCCCTGGTGGTATGTACGGTGCAGACTACAGATAATTGCCCTGGGGGGTATATACAGTGCAGACTACTGATTATTGCCCTGGTGGTATATACGGTGCTGACTACAGATTATTGCCCTGGGGGGTATATACAGTGCAGACTACAGATTACTGCCCTGGTGGTATATACGGTGCAGACTACAGATTATTGCCCTGGGGGGTATATACAGTGCAGACTACAGATTATTGCCCGGGGGGGTATATACAGTGCAGACTACAGATTATTGCCCTGGTGGTATATACGGTGCAGACTACAGATTATTGCCCTCGTGGTATATACGGTGCAGACTACAGATTATTGCCCTGGTGGCATATACCGTGCTGACTACAGATTATTGCCCTGGTGGTATATACGGTGCAGACTACAGATTATTGCCCTGGTGGTATATACGGTGCAGACTACAGATTATTTCCCAGGGGGGTATATACAGCGCAGACTAAAGATTATTGCCCTGGGGGGTATATAAAGTGCAGACTACAGATTATTACCCTGGTGGTATATACGGTGCAGACTACAGATTATTGCCCTGGTGGTTTATACAGTGCAGACTACAGATTATTGCCCTGAGGGGTAAATAAAGTGCAGACTACAGATTATTGCCCTGGTGGTATATGCGGTGCAGACTACAGATTATTGCCCTGGTGGTATATACGGTGCAGACTACAGATTATTGCCCTGGTGGTATATACAGTGCAGACTACAGATTATTGCCCTGGTGGTATGTACGGTGCAGACTACAGATTATTGCCCTGGTGGTATATGCGGTGCAGACTACAGATTATTGCCCTGGTGGTATATACGGTGCAGACTACAGATTATTGCCCTGTTGGTATATGCGGTGCAGACTACAGATTATTGCCCTGGTGGTATATAAAGTGCAGACTACAGATTATTGCCCTGGTGGTATATGCGGTGCAGACTACAGATTATTGCCCTGGTGGTATATACGGTGCAGACTACAGATTATTGCCCTGGGGGGTATATACAGTGCAGACTACAGATTATTGCCCTGGGGGGTATATACAGTGCAGACTACTGATTATTGCCCTGGTGGTATGTAGAGTGCAGACTACAGATTATTACCCTGGTGGTATATACGGTGCAGACTACAGATTATTGCCCTGGGGGGTATATACAGTGCAGACTACTGGTTATTGCCCTGGGGGGTATATACAGTGCAGACTACAGATTATTGCCCTGAGGGGTATATAAAGTGCAGACTACAGATTATTGCCCTGGTGGTATATACGGTGCAGACTACAGATTATTGCCCTGGTGGTATATACAGTGCAGACTACAGATTATTGTCCTGGTGGTTAGAGATGAGCGTTGTTCTACTCGAACTGATCGCCAATCTCAAATTCGAGCTGTTTTGGGCGGTGTTCGAGCCGGTCGGCGAACACGAACAATTTGAGAAAAATTCGGCTGTTCGAGGTTATGTTCGATAACTGTTCGTGCACCAAAATCATAACTGGATTTTTTCTCAGTAATGATGAAAATTAATGTTAATACGCAGTTTGAGTGTACAGCGTGGCGGGGGGAGGGGCAGGGGATGGATCTCTGCAGGAACAATGAAGATCTCCATTTTTTTTTCTCTTTCCCGCATTTACAGTGGGGAGGTGCAATCTGTCAGCCTATCAGCAGCGCACACACGGAGCGAAGTGCTTTTTTTCACACAAGCAAGGGCATGTGTCATTGGCAGTGTATGTCACATGTCCTTGCCCTATAAGACCAAGCCATTTTCCCCGTCGCCACCATTTTCTCACTGCTGCAGCTGCGTGTTAGACGGCACCGCTGTTGCTGTGTGCGCTATACCTTGTTAATTTCAAGCCAATTTTCGCACAAATATACAGATAGCTTGGGAGTAGGGAATAGTTGTGATTGCAGTCCTTTTAAGGACTAGGTTACAGCATTTCCTACGACTTTTATCAAGCAGGTCTGTGCTCTTAAATAGATAGATTGTGGGAGTAAAGACTAATTGTAATTGTAGTCCTTTTCAGGACTAGGTTACATCAGTTCCTATCAGTTTTTGCCAGGCAGGTCTGTACCAGTGCTGTGCAAGTTTTTTTCACAGCATTTGGCTGAATCTAGCAAAGCTAATCCTTTTTGGCCTATTGCAGAGTGTGTTAGTCAGTGGAGTAGCCTATCTGTGTTGCAAGATATACCACCTGTGTATAGAATACCAATTTTTTTACTGCACCTAGTGAAGTAAAATCTTTTGGGCATAGCATCATTCTATTAGTCCATCTATACTGACCTCCATCAGGTTGCAAATTAAAAATAATTTTTTTCTGCATCTAGCTCTGAAAAAATATTTGGGCTTCTAGCAGTGTGTGGGACTTGGTCTATTAGTCCATCTATACTGACCTCCATCAGGTTGCAAATTAAAAATAATTTTTTTCTGCATCTAGCTCTGAAAAAATATTTGGGCTTCTAGCAGTGTGTGGGACTTGGTCTATTAGTCCATCTATACTGACCTCCATCAGGTTGCAAATTGAATAAAAAAAATTTCTGCATCTAGCTCTGAAAAAATATTTGGGCTTCTAGCGGTGTGTGGGACTTGGTCTATTAGTCCATCTATACTGACCTCCATCAGGTTGCAAATTAAAAATAATTTTTTTCTGCATCTAGCTCTGAAAAAATATTTGGGCTTCTAGCAGTGTGTGGGACTTGGTCTATTAGTCCATCTATACTGACCTCCATCAGGTTGCAAATTAAAAATAATTTTTTTCTTCATTTAGCTCTGAAAAAATATTTGGGCTTCTAGCAGTGTGTGGGACTTGTTCTATTAGTCCTTCTATACTGACCTCCAGCAGGTTGCAAATTGAATATAATTTTTTTCTGCATCTAGCTCTGAAAAAATATTTGGGCTTCTAGCGGTGTGTGGGACTTGGTCTATTAGTCCATCTATACTGACCTCCATCAGGTTGCAAATTAAAAATAATTTTTTTCTGCATCTAGCTCTGAAAAAATATTTGGGCTTCTAGCAGTGTGTGGGACTTGGTCTATTAGTCCATCTATACTGACCTCCATCAGGTTGCAAATTAAAAATAATTTTTTTCTTCATTTATCTCTGAAAAAATATTTGGGCTTCTAGCAGCGTGTGGGACTTATTCTATTAGTCCATCTATACTGACCTCCATCAGGTTGCAAATTAAAAATAATTTTTTTCTGCATCTAGCTCTGAAAAAATATTTGGGCTTCTAGCAGTGTGTGGGACTTGGTCTATTAGTCCATCTATACTGACCTCCATCAGGTTGCAAATTAAACATAATTTTTTTCTTCATTTAGCTCTGAAAAAATATTTGGGCTTCTAGCGGTGTGTGGGACTTGTTCTATTAGTCCTTCTATACTGACCTCCAGCAGGTTGCAAATTGAAGATAATTTTTTTCTGCATCTAGCTCTGAAAAAATATTTGGGCTTCTAGCAGTGTGTGGGACTTGTTCTATTAGTCCTTCTATACTGACCTCCAGCAGGTTGCAAATTGAAGATAATTTTTTTCTGCATCTAGCTCTGAAAAAATATTTGGGCTTCTAGCGGTGTGTGGGACTTGGTCTATTAGTCCATCTATACTGACCTCCATGAGGTTGCAAATTAAAAATAATTTTTTTCTGCATCTAGCTCTGAAAAAATATTTGGGCTTCTAGCAGTGTGTGGGACTTGGTCTATTAGTCCATCTATACTGACCTCCATCAGGTTGCAAATTGAATAAAAAAATTTTCTGCATCTAGCTCTGAAAAAATATTTGGGCTTCTAGCGGTGTGTGGGACTTGGTCTATTAGTCCATCTATACTGACCTCCATCAGGTTGCAAATTAAAAATAATTTTTTTCTGCATCTAACCCAGCCAATAGTTTTGGCCTAATACCACAGTTTGGCCACTCAGCTCTGCTCGGTTACCATCCATTGTTTTTTTGTGCAAACAACTCCAGAGTTGTGAATTAGTTAACCACCAAAATGAGTGGAAAAAGGCCTGCTGCTGGTGGAAAGGGGAATAGGCGTGTTGGGAAGGGGAAAAAAGGTTGTGTCCGTGGGGTAGGTGCAGAAGAAAGACCATCTTCCAGCCAAACTAAAATGTCTACTTCTTTTAGCGGACAATGTGATAAGATCCCTTTCTTACGGCCACGCCAATCGCTACAAATTCCAGATGAGGCACAAAAACAGCAGGTGCTTCAACGGATATCAAGTGCTCCTTTAAGTGGGCTCTCCTCCACATCAACTTCAACATCACAAATACTCCAGTCCTCAAAGGTGTCACCCAAATCGCACTTGCTTCCTCACAGCTCCCAAATCTCCAGCTGCCCGTCTGAGTATGAGGTAGAACAGATGGTTGAGTCTGCAGAGCTGTTTACTCATACTATAGCCTGGGAATCAGAGGTCGACTCCAGCGCTTCTGTGAATCCAGACGAGGAAATGATCTGCACTGATGCCCAGAATCTTTATGAGTCGGATCCAGGACCAGACGCAGAAGGTTCTGACCATAATGTAGACCCTCATTCCCAAACTGTAACTCCTGTTGGTGGAGACAATGAGGAAGACGATGATAAGACTCAAATACCTGATTGGAGCGACAACTTTAGTTTTTTGTCAGGGCAGGAACAGGTTGGCTCTGAGGACGACGGGTGTGATAACGCACAGGGTGATGATGATGAGGTCGGAGATCCCACTTACTGTCAACCCACAGTCAGCCAAGAGATGAGGTCAGCAGAGGAGGTGGAGGAAGATGCTAGTGACGACGAGGTCAGGTTGCGCCTTCCTGGACAGAGACGTAGTACTGGAAGCACGTCAACAACTGCATCCTCAAACACAACTCTGCCTCTCACCACAAGTCGTGGTGGCTCTTCAGGTCGCATGGGTGCTAAGCCTTGCATAGCCTGGGCATTTTTTCAGATCGATAAAGATGACCCAACTCGTGTTATCTGTAACATTTGTCAGCAAAAGCTAAGTAGAGGCCAAAAAATACATAGTTTGAGTACTTCATGCATGAACCGGCACATGGACATGAAGCATAAGTTGCAGTGGGAAGCTCAGTGTGCTACAATGCGGCCTAGCCGGCCGGGCCAACCACCGTCTGCCATATCTTGTGCATCCGCGGCCTCTTCATCCTCTGTGACTGGGGGGACAGCAGTCACACCTGTTTTGGGGGGCAGACCTGCCACCTCTTTACCCGCAACAGCCAGCGTGATTGGCAGGTCATCATTTTCTTTGGAGGTGGTAACACCAGCTGGTCTTGAGCGCTGTCCGACATCGATAGCACCACCTTTGGATCAAGGCAACCTAACATGTCCGCCTGCATCTTCCTCACAGACCGGCAGTTTGCCGGGGACACCCTTATCAACCCCGTCTAAGCACAATAGCCAGCCCTCGGTCCCTCAGATGTGGACAAGTAAAAGACCATTTCCTCCTAGCCATGAGAAAGCTAAGAGGTTGAATTTCACCATCTGCAAGCTCTTGGCTACAGAAATGCTGCCTTTCCGCCTGGTGGACACAGAGGATTTTCGAGACCTTATGTCCGTCGCAGTGCCCCAGTACCAGATGCCCAGTCGGCACTACTTCTCAAAGAAAGGTGTGCCTGCGCTCCACCAGCATGTCGCACACAACATCACCGCTTCTTTGAGAAACTCTGTGTGTGACAGGGTGCATTTCACCACAGACACTTGGACGAGTAGGCATGGACAGGGGCGTTACATGTCGCTGACTGGGCACTGGGTAACTATGGTGACAGCAGGACAAGGGGCTGCTGTCCAAGTCTTGCCGTCCCCACGAGTTGTGCGTCAATCCTCTTTATGTCAAAGTTCCTCCACTGCTTCTGCCTCCTCAACCTCCTCTCGGTCTTCCACCTGCACCCAAAGCCTGTCTGGTCATGCCACAAGCTTTCTAACTGCGCAGAAGGGATCCTGCACACCTCCTTACTATGCTGGCAGTAGGGCTCAACGTCATCAGGCGGTTTTTACATTGAAATGTCTGGGAAATGTGAGTCACACAGCTGAGGAGTTGTGGTCAGCTCTGGAGAACCAATTTCATGAATGGTTGTCTCCACTGGACCTGAAACCAGGGAAGGCCGTGTGCGACAATGCTGCAAACCTGGGTGCGGCCCTTCGCCGGGGCAATGTCACACACGTGCCTTGTATGGCTCACGTGTTGAACCTGGTTGTCCAGCAATTTTTAGCCCACTATCCCAGACTAGATGGCCTTCTGCAGAGGGCACGGTCGCTGTGTGCTCACTTCCGCCGTTCGCATCCCGCAGCTCAGCGACTTACATCTCTACAGAAGTCGTTGGGCCTGCCACTTCACCGGCTAAAATGCGATGTGCCTACCCGGTGGAATTCAACTCTGCACATGTTGCAGCGACTGTCGCAGCACCGACAAGCCCTGGTGCAATACGTTCTGACGTATAGCCTGGGCCAACGAGATTCAGAGGTGGGGCAAATCACGCTGGAGGAGTGGTCTCAGATCAGGGACCTATGCACCCTTCTGCACAGTTTTGAAATGGCGACGAAGATGTTTAGTGCTGACGATGCCATTATCAGCATGACTATTCCGGTGATTTACATGCTGGAGCACATGTTAAACAGAATTCGGAGTCAGGTGGTGGCACAAGAGGAGGTGGAGGAAGTAGAGGAGGAGGAGTTGTATGCGGAAGGGCTAACATCTGCAAGGTCCAGACGGTCGGCAGCACCAGGGCGGCAGGCATGTGAGGGTGGGGGAGATGATTTTACCAGGGCGCATGGTAGCAGCCAAACTAGTGAGGAAGGTGCAGGAGCCCAGGAAGAAGTGGAGGACGAACTGATGGAAGACTCATCAGATGAGGGAGACCTTGATCACATTTCTGTTGTGCGAGGTTGGGGGGAGAGGACAGAGGAAGGAAGCATGATTGTTACCTCGCCACCAACACAACAGGGACTTGGTGCTCCTGGATGCGCAACACACATGAGTGCCTTCTTGCTGCACTACCTGCAACATGACCCTCGAATTGTGAGAATTAGAAATAATCCTGACTACTGGGTTGCCACACTGTTAGATCCCCGGTACAAAAGTAAATTTGCAGAAATTATTCCTGCCATAGAAAGGGATGCACGCATGCAGGAGTATCAGCAGAGACTGTTGCAGAATCTTACATGTGCTTTTCCACAAAATACCAGTGGTGCACGAAGTGAATCTCACAGTTCCAACTTGCCAACCGTGGGACCGTCAAGTGTTCAGCACTCAAACCGTAACAGAACCACAGTATCTGCTGGTAACATCAATTTTGCGGAATCATTTCACCACTTTTTTTAGCCTATCCTTTGCAAGGCCACAGGAGACAAGAAGTCTGACACATAGTCAACGCCTAGAGACGATGGTACAGGAGTATCTCCAAGTAAACATTGAAGCCACGACTGTGTCACTGGACCCTTGCTCTTTTTGGGCTTCCAATCTGGATAAATGGCCGGAGCTAGCCACTTACGCCTTGGAGATCTTGTCATGCCCCGCAGCCAGCGTTCTGTCTGAACGTGTGTTCAGCGCTGCTGGTGGTGTGCTGACAGATAAGCGCACGCGGCTCTCCACTGATAATGTAGACATACTCACGTTCATAAAGATGAACAAATCATGGATCCGAAACGACTTTTCTACCCCTGTGTCATCCTGGGGAGAGTAAAAGCTTGATGATTGGTTAAAATCACCCTACCAACCGTTTTAAGCTTTCAAATTACTAATCATGTTTATCTGTATCTTGACTGGAAAATAATTTGGGCTTTGTAGCAGTGTGCAGCACTGATCCTATTAGGCCATCTATAATAAGCTTCACCAGATTTAAAATTAAAAATAATTTTTAGCTGCATCTAGCCCGGAAAATAATTTTGGGGCTCCGAGATGCGCAAGACACATAAGTGCCTTCTTGCTGCACTACCTGCAGCATGACCCTCATATTGTCAGAATTCGAAGTAATCATGACTACTGGGTTGCCACACTCTTAGATCCCCCAAACTTTTCGATCAACCTTTTCATTTTAATAAAGACCAAAAAAATGGTCATTTTTGAAATTATAAGCATTAGCAGGTTGTTAGAAACTGAAATCAAACAGTTTTCAACTCAAAACTTTATTCTAGGTGATGTTACATTTTCACATAGGACCCCTTGTTCGAAAGGAGCTTCTGAACTCTCTCGTCCATTGAATTTGTCAGGTTTTGGATGGTTTCTGCTTCAATTGTTTTGCATGAGGACAGAATACCCTCCCAGAGCTGTTGCTTAGATGTGAACTGCCTCCCGCCATCATAGACACTCCTTTTAATGATGCTCCAAAGGTTCTGAATGGGGTAGAGGTCAGGGGAGCATGGGGGTCACACCATAAGTTTGTCCCCTTTTATGCCCATATCAGCCAGAGATGCAGATGTTTTATGTGCAGCATGAGATGGTGCATTATCATGCAGAAAAATGATCTTGCTGTGAAATACACGGTTCTTCTTCTTGAACCATGGCAGGAAGTGCTGTTTGAGAAAATCCACATACATTATGGAGTTCATCTTTAGCGCCTTCAGGGATCCTAAAGGGGCCGACAATCTCTCTCCCCATGATTCCAGCCCAAAACATTACTCCACCTCCTCCTTGTTGGCGCTGTAGCCGTGTTTGCGTGGGGTGTCCATCAACCAGCCATCCTCCACTCCATTCATCTGGACCATCGAGCGCTGCACGGCACTCATCCGTGAACAAAACAGTTTTGAAATCAGTCTTCATGTAATGTTTGGCCCACTGGAGCCGTTTCTGCTTGTGTGAAGTGGATAGAGGAGGTCGACAGGATGGCGTATGCACAGCTGCAAACCTCTGAAGGACCCTGCATCTTGTTGTTCGGGGGACGTTGGAGGCACAAGCAGCTTCAAAAACTTGTCTGCTGCTATGACAAGGCTTTTTTGCCGCTGCTCTTTCAACCTGACGTAATTGCCTGTAGGAAAGAGTCCTCAATTTGCCCTTATCAGCACGCACACGTGTGTACTGTGAATCAGCTACATACTTCTTGATTGCCAAGACACTTCATCCTGATCATCGCACAATGTTGATTGTAGTCATGCCTTGACCTAAACACTCCACAATTTGTTGCTTCTCAGCAGCCGACACATCCTTTTTCTTTCCCATTTTGGCAGAAAATGTAGGCTGCTTAATAATGTGAGAGAGCCTTCTTAAGTAGTCTTGCCTTTCATTGGACACACCTGCCAAACTAATTAGCACAGGTGTCTGCAATTGCTTACAGTGATATAAAGAGCCCTGACACACATCACCATCAATGAGTTTAACTGACAAACAAACAAATTCTTCCCTTATCACTCCTAAACACTTTTTGCATAATAATTTGGAACACAGTGTACATGTGCTTTTCCACAAAACACCAGTGGTTCACGTAGTGAATCTTACAGTTCTAACTTGCCAACCGTGGTCTGTATGGAATTGTTCAATAAAGGGCCCAAAATTAAGATAACATAGATGGGAGAGGTCTCTATGAATAGGAATTCCTAAGTATTTGATACCTTGTGAGGGCCAGGCAAAGGGAAAGTTGGACTGGATGGAATCCTATATGGATTTAGGGAGGGAGACATCGAGGGCCTCAGACTTCGCTGCATTGATTTTAAAATTTTACCATGTAACAAAGTGATCTATTTCAGCCATAACAGCAGGGATGGATATATGTGATTGAGTGATATATACTAGGACATCATCAGCAAATAGAGAGCACTTGTACTCGGTGCCTCCCACCTCAATCCACCTAATATTGGGGTTATGGCGAATTGATGAGAGCAGGTGCTCCGTCACTAGGATGTATAAGAGAGGGGACAGAGGACATCACTGCCTTGTCCCATTGGTGATTGTGAAAGGTGATGAAAATGTTCTGACGCACCCCCTGGGCCTTGGGACACCCGGAGCCGGACCCTTTTTGGTGGATGCTGGTGGTTGTAGTCTTCGTGGCGGCGATCCGGTTCCGTGGCTCAGGGCGGTCAAACCAGTGGCGGAACTATTTATGTGGTTTTGATGTTTAAATGTCCGACTACGCCACCCGTGGATTGCGGTCAGAGTGAACCGCCGCTACAGGGCAGACCGCTAAGGCTGGTGTTGTGGGTGCAGCAGAGCGTAGCATAACTCCCCACGGGAGGAGTATAGCCTCAGGGCAGTGTATGCGGAGGATGGGGGTGATGGTGCAAGGCAGCAGCAGTAACGACACGGAGTCAGTGATGCAGTTCAGGGCCTTTACTCACAGTTCTTATTATCCAGACCACGTCTGCAGGTAACGGCTGCCCACGTCGTACTGTGCTCACCAGGTGAGGGGCTCAGACAACTCCCAGATAACTTTGGAGCGCTTCACAGGACCCCCTTTGTGTGTCCTTTGTCTGGCCTTTCTTACCAACACTTCTGTCCGGCTGCCTCGGGCCTCCTCTTGGTAAACTTGGCGCCAGTTTCCCTGACCCTATGTGGTGCCTTCCTAGCGGGTGGAGCAAGGGGCTGCGCCACATAAAAAGTCAGAGCCTCCGGTTTCTAGCTGAGGGTCGTTTCCTGCCTCCACTAGTTCGGGGACCGGTCTCCCCCTTTGGCCTGACCCCTCCACGCAGGTGGATTCGGGCGTGCGGTGGCGACTCGCCCGTCCGCACCCCTGGGATCCCTTCATTCCTCGTTCCTGGAGCCTTCTCCGCTCCTCTTCCTTCCTTCTCCCTCTTGCAGGCCTGGGCCTCTGTTACTAGGCCCGCCTCCGGAGCAGAGCTCATGCAGAGCCCCTGCTCCCTGCCACTTCTGCTCAGACTTCTCTGCACTGAACTAAGATGGTGCCCACCTTTTATACTCCCTTCTCAATGCACCCAGGAACTGCTTCCTCCCTGCTCCTGCACTGCAGGGTTCCCCTTCCTCAGTGTTCCCTCCCCCCACTCCAGCCAGGGACAGGGACTGTCGTGCCCATCTCAGGGGCATATTGGTCGCCCTGCCCCACGGCAATGTGGTGTAATGCATGCAGGTGTCGGGTCCTGATCCACACTCCATCCTTATCTGAGAGTGAGATATCACACCTCTGGGTGAGGTGCAATACGTCTGTAGCAACCGAGCCCTCGGTGCTACAGTTCCATTTATCTTCAGCCTAGGTGACGTATTGTGATACAGGGCCGTGATTTTGGCTATAAAAGGGTCCCCTAGACCCCTACCCCAAGCTTTTTAAGAGAATCATATATGGCGTGCCAGGAGACTCTATGGAATGCTTTCTCAGCATCCAACGAGAGTATCTACTTACAAATTTTTAACTGCATCTAGCCCAGGAAATACTTTGTGCCTAGTAGCAGTGTCTGCTAGTCAGCGGATTATCCCGGCTGTTAAGCAAGCTACACCACCTGTAGTTTGGACACTTAATTTTTTCAAAGGAAATGCTTCGGGACCACGGGATACTCAGTGAAGAGCATCAGGAGGCACCCCAAGGCATAGGGGCTGGGACTGGCACTAGGATGCCTTGCGGTGGACAGCCGAGCTCGATCCTTATAAAAGCTTTTTAACTGCAGCAGCTTTAGTGGACGCTACTGGAGCTGGAATTACGCGGCTGCTGGCATGAGACTTGCCCTCCAATAGATCCTTGTAAATGGATTTAAAGTGTATTCATTCAAATTAGAGGGACAATTTAAATTAAAAAGCTTAGAGCTGCCTCCACCACAGGGGGGCTCTCTCGACCCACCAGCGGACAGGCACCAGTATTGGGAGAGGGGGGCTGGCCGTCAGGGTTCACCGCGGCTCTGGCACAAACCCGGCGACACGGACGTGGCACGGGCAGGAACGGACTGGCCGTGTCGGCTTCTCACTTTTTGGATTTTAGAAGGGCATGACATGCCTATATCTGTGTCTCCCCCTCCTTTTACTCCTCCACCTCTTTTCTTTTCGCATGACTATATGTACTTGTCACTTTTCCATGTGTTAGTTGTGTCTTCTGAGCAGTTTGTCAGCTTTTGGACACCTTTGAAGGTGTTTTCTATGTGTTTCTATGTGTTTTTGCTTGCCTGCCATTGGTTTTAACGGTGTTCGAAGGTGTTCGACGAACAGTTCGACGAACAGTTCGGCGAACACACGGGTGTTCGACGAACCGAACCGAACTCGAACACTACGGGGGTGGCTCAACACTACTGGTGGTATATACAGCGCAGACTACAGATTATTGCCCTGGTGGTATATGCGGTGCAGGTATATACAGTGCAGACTACAGATTATTGCCCTGGTGGTATATACAGCGCAGACTACAGATTATTGCCCTGGTGGTATATACAGCGCAGACTACAGATTATTGCCCTGGTGGTATATACGGTGCAGACTACAGATTATTGCCATGGGGGGTATATACAGCGCAGACTACAGATTATTGCCCTGGGGGTATATACAGTGCAGACTACAGATTATTGCCCTGGGGGGTATATAAAGTGCAGACTACAGATTATTGCCCTGTTGGTATATACGGTGCAGACTGCAGATTATTGCCCTGGTGGGACATGCGGTGCAGACTACAGATTATTGCCCTGGTGGTATATACGGTGCAGACTACAGATTATTGCCCTGGTGGTATATACGGTGCAGACTACAGATTATTGCCCTGGTGGTATATACGGTGCAGACTACTGATTATTGCCCTGGTGGTATATACAGTGCCGACTACAGATTATTGCCCTGGTGGTATATACGGTGCAGACTACAGATAATTGCCCTGGGGGGTATATACAGTACAGACTACTGATTATTGCCCTGGGGGGTATATACAGTGCAGACTACAGATTATTGCCCTGGGGGGTATATACAGTGCAGACTACTGATTATTGCCCTGGTGGTATGTACAGTGCAGACTACAGATTATTACCCTGGTGGTATATACGGTGCATACTACAGATTATTGCCCTGGTGGTATATATGGTGCAGACTACAGATTATTGCCCTGGTGGTATATACAGTGCAGACTACAGGTTATTGCCCTGGGGGGTATATAAAGTGCAGACTACAGATTATTGCCCTGGTGGTATATACGGTGCAGACTACAGATTATTTCCCTGGGGGGTATATACAGCGCAGAATACAGATTATTGTATTGCCCTGGTGGTATTTACGGTGCAGACTACAGATTATTGCCCAGGGGGGTATATACAGCTCAGACTACAGATTATTGCCCTGGGGGGTATATACAGTGCAGACTACAGATTATTGCCCTGGTGGTATATACGGTGCAGACTACAGATTATTGCCCTGGGGGGTATATACAGTGCAGACTACAGATTATTGCCCTGGTGGTATATACGGTGCAGACTACAGATTATTGCCCTGGTGGTATATACGGTGCAGACTACAGATTATTGCCCTGGTGGCATATACGGTGCAGACTACAGATTATTGCCCTGTTGGTATATACGGTGCAGACTACAGATTATTGCCCAGGGGGGTTTATACAGCGCAGACTACAGATTATTGCCCTGGGGGGTATATACAGTGCAGACTACAGATTATTGCCCTGGTGGTATATACGGTGCAGACTACAGATTATTGCCCTGGGGGGTATATACAGTGCAGACTACAGATTATTGCCTTGGTGGTATATACGGTGAAGACTACAGATTATTGCCCTGGTGGCATATACGGTGCAGACTACAGATTATTGCCCTGTTGGTATATACGGTGCAGACTACAGATTATTGCCCAGGGGGGTATATACAGCGCAGCCTACAGATTATTGCCCTGGGGGGTATATACAGTGCAGACTACAGATTATTGCCCTGGTGGTATATACGGTGCAGACTACAGATTTTTGCCCAGGGGGGTATATACAGCGCAGACTACAGATTATTGCCCTGGGGGGTATATACAGTGCAGACTACAGATTATTGCCCTGGTGGTATATACGGTGCAGACTACAGATTATTGCCCTGGGGGGTATATACAGTGCAGACTACAGATTATTGCCCTGGTGGTATATACGGTGCAGACTACAGATTATTGCCCTGGTGGTATATACGGTGCAGACTACAGAATATTGCCCTGGTGGCATATACGGTGCAGACTACAGATTATTGCCCTGGTGGTATATACAGTGCAGACTACAGATTATTTCCCTGGGGGGTATATACAGCGAAGAATACAAATTATTGCCCTGGTGGTATATACGGTGCAGACTACAGATTATTGCCCTCGTGGCATATACCGTGCTGACTACAGATTATTGCCCTGGTGGTATATACGGTGCAGACTACAGATTATTGCCCTGGTGGTATATACGGTGCAGACTACAGATTATTGCCCTGGTGGCATATACGGTGCAGACTACAGATTATTGCCCTGTTGGTATATACGGTGCAGACTACAGATTATTGCCCAGGGGGGTATATACAGCGCAGCCTACAGATTATTGCCCTGGGGGGTATATACAGTGCAGACTACAGATTATTGCCCTGGTGGTATATACGGTGCAGACTACAGATTTTTGCCCAGGGGGGTATATACAGCGCAGACTACAGATTATTGCCCTGGGGGGTATATACAGTGCAGACTACAGATTATTGCCCTGGTGGTATATACGGTGCAGACTACAGATTATTGCCCTGGGGGGTATATACAGTGCAGACTACAGATTATTGCCCTGGTGGTATATACGGTGCAAACTACAGATTATTGCCCTGGTGGTATATACGGTGCAGACTACAGATTATTGCCCTGGTGGCATATACGGTGCAGACTACAGATTATTGCCCTGGTGGCATATACAGTGCAGACTACAGATTATTTCCCTGGGGGGTATATACAGCGCAGAATACAAATTATTGCCCTGGTGGTATATACGGTGCAGACTACAGATTATTGCCCTCGTGGCATATACCGTGCTGACTACAGATTATTGCCCTGGTGGTATATACGGTGCAGACTACAGATTATTGCCCTGGTGGTATATACGGTGCAGACTACAGATTATTTCCCAGGGGGGTATATACAGCGCAGGCTACAGATTATTGCCCTTGGGGTATATACAGTGCAGACTACAGATTATTGCCCTGGGGGGTATTTACAGTGCAGACTACAGATTATTGCCCTGGTGGTATATACGGTGCAGACTACAGATTATTGCCCTGGTGGTATATACAGTGCAGACTACAGATTATTTCCCTGGGAGGTATATACAGCGCAGAATACAAATTATTGCCCTGGTGGTATATACGGTGCAGACTACTGATTATTGCCCTGGTGGTATATGCGGTGCAGACTACAGATTACTGCCCTGGTGGTATATACGGTGCAGACTACAGATTATTGCCCTGGGGGGTATATACAGTGCAGACTACAGATTATTGCCCGGGGGGGTATATACAGTGCAGACTACAGATTATTGCCCTGGTGGTATATACGGTGCAGACTACAGATTATTGCCCTGGTGGTATATACGGTGCAGACTACAGATTTTTGCCCTCGTGGCATATACCGTGCTGACTACAGATTATTGCCCTGGTGGTATATATGGTGCAGACTACAGATTATTGCCCTGGTGGTATATACGGTGCAGACTACAGATAATTTCCCAGGGGGGTATATACAGCGCAGGCTACAGATTATTGCCCTGGGGGTATATACAGTGCAGACTACAGATTATTGCCCTGGGGGGTATATACAGTGCAGACTACAGATTATTGCCCTGGTGGTATATACGGTGCAGACTACAGATTATTGCCCTGGGGGGTATATATAGCGCAGACTACAGATTATTGCCCTGGGGGTATATACAGTGCAGACTACAGATTATTACCCTGGTGGTATATACGGTGCAGACTACAGATTATTGCCCTGGGGGGTATATACGGTGCAGACTACAGATTATTGCCCTGGGGGGTATATACAGCGCAGACTACAGATTATTGCCCTGGGGGTATATACAGTGCAGACTACAGATTATTGCCCTGGGGGGTATATAAAGTGCAGACTGCAGATTATTGCCCTGGTGGTATATGCGGTGCAGACTACAGATTATTGCCCTGGTGGTATATACGGTGCAGACTACAGATTATTGCCCTGGTGGCATATTCGGTGCAGACTACAGATTATTGCCCTGGTGGTATATACGGTGCAGACCACAGATTATTGCCCTGGTGGTATGTACGGTGCAGACTACAGATTATTGCCCTGGGGGGTATATACATTGCAGACTACTGATTATTGCCCTGGGGGTTATATACAGTGCAGACTACGGATCATTGCCCTTTGGGGTATATACAGTGCAGACTACTGATTATTGGCCTGGTGGTATGTACAGTGCAGACTACAGATTATTACCCTGGTGGTATATACGGTGCAGACTACAGATTATTGCACTGGGGGGTATATACAGTGCAGACTACAGATTATTGCCCTGAGGGGTATATAAAGTGCAGACTACAGATTATTGCCCTGGTGGTATATACGGTGCAGACTACAGATTATTGCCCTGGTGGTATATACGGTGCAGACTACAGATTATTGCCCTGGTGGTATATACAGTGCAGACTACAGACTATTGCCCTGAGGGGTATATAAAGTGCTGACTACAGATTATTGCCCTGGTGGTATATGCGGTGCAGACTACAGATTATTTCCCTGGTTGTATATACGGTGCAGACTACAGATTATTGCCCTGGTGGTATATACAGTGCAGACTACAGATTATTGCCCTGGTGGTATGTACGGTGCAGACTACAGATTATTGCCCTGGTGGTATATGCGGTGCAGACTACAGATTATTGCCCTGTTGGTATATACGGTGCAGACTACAGATTATTGCCCTGGTGGTATATAAAGTGCAGACTACAGATTATTGCCCTGGTGGTATATACAGTGCAGACTACAGATTATTGCCCTGGGGGGTATATACAGTGCAGACTACTGATTATTGCCCTGGGGGGTATATACAGTGCAGACTACAGATTATTGCCCTGGGGGGTATATACAGTGCAGACTACTGATTATTGCCCTGGTGGTATGTACAGTGCAGACTACAGATTATTACCCTGGTGGTATATACGGTGCAGACTACAGATTATTGCCCTGGGGGGTATATACAGTGCAGACTACTGGTTATTGCCCTGGGGGGTATATACAGTGCAGACTACAGATTATTGCCCTGAGGGGTATATAAAGTGCAGACTACAGATTATTGCCCTGGTGGTATATACGGTGCAGACTACAGATTATTGCTCTGGTGGTATATATGGTACAGACTACAGATTATTGCCCTGGGGGTATATACAGCGCAGGCTACAGATTATTGCCCTGGGGGTATATACAGTGCAGACTACAGATTATTGCCCTGGTGGTATATACGGTGCAGACTACAGATTATTGCCCTGGGGGGTATATACAGCGCAGACTACAGATTATTGCCCTGGGGGTATATACAGTGCAGACTACAGATTATTACCCTGGTGGTATATACGGTGCAGACTACAGATTATTGCCCTGGTGGTATATACGGTGCAGACTACAGATTATTGCCCTGGTGGTATATACAGTGCAGACCACAGATTATTGCCCTGGTGGTATGTACGGTGCAGACTACAGATTATTGCCCTGGGGGGTATATACAGTGCAGACTACTGATTATTGCCCTGGGGGGTATATACAGTGCAGACTACGGATTATTGCCCTTGGGGGTATATACAGTGCAGACTACTGATTATTGCCCTGGTGGTATGTACAGTGCAGACTACAGATTATTACCCTGGTGGTATATACGGTGCAGACTACAGATTATTGCCCTGGTGGTATATACAGTGCAGACTACAGACTATTGCCCTGAGGGGTATATAAAGTGCTGACTACAGATTATTGCCCTGGTGGTATATGCGGTGCAGACTACAGATTATTTCCCTGGTTGTATATACGGTGCAGACTACAGATTATTGCCCTGGTGGTATATACAGTGCAGACTACAGATTATTGCCCTGGTGGTATGTACGGTGCAGACTACAGATTATTGCCCTGGTGGTATATGCAGTGCAGACTACAGATTATTGCCCTGTTGGTATATACGGTGCAGACTACAGATTATTGCCCTGGTGGTATATAAAGTGCAGACTACAGATTATTGCCCTGGTGGTATATACAGTGCAGACTACAGATTATTGCCCTGGGGGGTATATACAGTGCAGACTACTGATTATTGCCCTGGGGGGTATATACAGTGCAGACTACAGATTATTGCCCTGGGGGGTATATACAGTGCAGACTACTGATTATTGCCCTGGTGGTATGTACAGTGCAGACTACAGATTATTACCCTGGTGGTATATACGGTGCAGACTACAGATTATTGCCCTGGGGGGTATATACAGTGCAGACTACTGGTTATTGCCCTGGGGGGTATATACAGTGCAGACTACAGATTATTGCCCTGAGGGGTATATAAAGTGCAGACTACAGATTATTGCCCTGGTGGTATATACGTTGCAGACTACAGATTATTGCTCTGGTGGTATATATGGTACAGACTACAGATTATTGCCCTGGTGGTATATACAGCGCAGGCTACAGATTATTGCCCTGGGGGTATATACAGTGCAGACTACAGATTATTGCCCTGGTGGTATATACGGTGCAGACTACAGATTATTGCCCTGGGGGGTATATACAGCGCAGACTACAGATTATTGCCCTGGGGGTATATACAGTGCAGACTACAGATTATTACCCTGGTGGTATATACGGTGCAGACTACAGATTATTGCCCTGGTGGTATATACAGTGCAGACCACAGATTATTGCCCTGGTGGTATGTACGGTGCAGACTACAGATTATTGCCCTGGGGGGTATATACAGTGCAGACTACTGATTATTGCCCTGGGGGGTATATACAGTGCAGACTACGGATTATTGCCCTGGGGGGTATATACAGTGCAGACTACTGATTATTGCCCTGGTGGTATGTACAGTGCAGACTACAGATTATTACCCTGGTGGTATATACGGTGCAGACTACAGATTATTGCCCTGGGGGGTATATACAGTGCAGACTACAGATTATTGCCCTGAGGGGTATATAAAGTGCAGACTACAGATTATTGCCCTGGTGGTATATACGGTGCAGACTACAGATTATTGCCCTGGTGGTATATACGGTGTAGACTACAGATTATTGCCCTGGTGGTATATACAGTGCAGACTACAGATTATTGCCCTGAGGGGTATATAAAGTGCAGACTACAGATTATTGCCCTGGTGGTATATGCGGTGCAGACTACAGATTATTGCCCTGGTGTTATATACGGTGCAGACTACAGATTATTGCCCTGGTGGTATATACAGTGCAGACTACAGATTATTGCCCTGGTGGTATGTACGGTGCAGACTACGGATTATTGCCCTGGTGGTATATGCGGTGCAGACTATAAATTATTGCCCTGGTGGTATATACGGTGCAGACTATAGATTATTGCCCTGGTGGTATATACAGTGCAGACTACAGATTATTGCCCTGTTGGTATATACGGTGCAGACTACAGATTATTGCCCTGGTGGTATATAAAGTGCAGACTACAGATTATTGCCCTGGTGGTATATGCGGTGCAGACTACAGATTATTGCCCTGGTGGTATATACAGTGCAGACTACAGATTATTGTCCTGGGGGGTATATACAGTGCAGACTACTGATTATTGCCCTGGGGGGTATATACAGTGCAGACTACAGATTATTGCCCTGGTGGTATATACGGTGCAGACTACAGATTATTGCCCTGGGGGGTTTTATCCCAGTAAACAGTGGAGACGTTTCCCACCCTGGATAAGTGATAGAATTTCTGTTTTCCTTCCGACATCGGTGTGAATCCTTCTCCTATATTTAGATCCATGTTTTCCCACAGCTTCTTATCAAGTGGGGAGTTTTGCAGAAAGAACTTTAGCGACAGAAGCATCACATTAAGGTAGGTGTAAGGGACGCGTCCCCCTCTGCCATCCAGTATGAGCACGCTTAAGGGGTTAAGGGTTCACATAGATTTATCTCCATCTAGACCATCAGTTGATATGTGAAGCAGATTACAGATAACAAGTGGAAATTGCCATAATTGGCTGCAATCAAAAGAGAGGCATCACTGCTGCACTCTATAAGTAATGCTCATGACATCTGATTAATATTCATGAGGCACACGTCTCCCGGTGAATTGATAGGCCGCCTGCTTGCCGTTCATCACACACAAAGGATAAACAAAAAGTTGCAACAGAAATTTGCATACTGATGTAGTTAAAGGGACCCTCCAGGTAAAGCTAATAGAAAGTCATGTGCTGCCCCCTCTACCAATTAGTGGCCCTAATGATCACCGAAAAGTGCAGGCAATGAACTCTGGGAAAAGGTATGCAAATGAGCTCTTCTTCAAAGGTAGGAAACTGTCTCCAGTGCCACCTAAAGGCAGCTATGCTGTCCACACATGAACGTCTCTTCCTTTTGACTTAAATATCTTTAAAGGGAATCTGTCTGCTGTTTTTTTGCTTTGTAATCTGAGAGGAGTATGCTATAGAGGCTGAGACCCTGATTCCTGTGATATATCACTTATTGGACTGTGTGTTGTTATATCAATAAAATTAGTGTTTTATCAACAGGAGATTATTACTGCAGTACTAGGTGTATTGTGCCTCCTGGTCCAACCACACCCCCACCACTGATTGGCAGCTGATAACATACACTGTACACAGGAAGCAGCCAATCAGTGATGTGGATGGAGTTATACAGAGCTCATCATTCCGAGCTCTACTAGATCTGCAGCAGAAAAAACTGTGATTGTATCACAACTGTTGCACCCAGTAAAGTAAGTGACATATACCTGGAATCAGGGTCTCTGTCCCTACATAATGCTGCTGTCAGATTTCATAGCAAAAATCTGCTGATGGGTTCCCTTTAACACCTAGGTGACAGTGCCTATATTGAGCAGGCTCAGGTACTGAACCTGCTCCAGGCAGTGCAGGCGCCAAGACTACTGTACAGCTGGCACCTGAGAGTAGTTGATGCAATCAAAGCTACCTCTAAAACAACAGTTTAACGTCTTAAGTACCTCTGGAAAGCATGACAGCAACATGTAGCAGCCATTAAAATGGCATCGGTCACTTCTGATGGCCATCGCTGCCACCACGCAACGCCAATTAATTGACCTGGCAGCTGGGGGCTCACTGAAGTGTCCAGTTTTTGCCATAATAGAAGCCCCCCTCTGTCTAGACTTTATAGGGGGTTATGACATTCACAATACAATGCAATACTACAGTATTGCCGTGTATTAAACAGGAGATCAAAAGATCGCAGAGGCTCCTTAAACGCTAAATTAAAAGTATTGAAAACATAAAAAAAAGTTTAAATCAACCGCCTTTCGCTCAAAGGGAACTAACAAAATGCAAAAAAATAAAAAAAATAACATATTTGCCCAAATTAATAATATATCTATATATACCATAAGGGAATTACTGAAATGAAAAAAATAATGTAAATGCCCCAATAACCATTTTTCTGGTTTGCTAAACTTTCCAAAAAGAATATAATAAAAAGTGACCGAAATGTCATAAGTAGCAAAATGATTTCAGTAAAAACTAGAGCTCAATGTACGAGCCCCCACACAGATCAAGCGACATAATTAAAAAGTTATCAATCACCAAAAATTGCGACAAAAGTAACATTTTTCATTTTATAAAGTTCTGAATCTTTTTGAATCGTACAGATCTGCGTAATCCTAGGTTTCGGTCACTTTTGCCACTGGATGGACACCATATAAATAAAACAAAAGAAAAAAAAACAATGGTGGAATTGCATTTTTCCCTAATTTTTACTACAATACATGGTAAAATGAATGGTATCATTCAGCATGATCCATACAAACCAAGTTATCGGACGGCAATGCTGAGAGAAAAATGAAGAAAGTTATGGCTTTTAAAAGAGGGTAGAAAAAAACAAAAGCGCAAAATTGAAATTGAAATTTTCTATGTAATCTCAGAGTAAAATAATGCAGGGGCAGAGACCCTGATTCAAGCAATGTGTCACTTACTGGGCTGCTTGTTGTAGTTTCAGTAAAATCAGTGTTATCAGCAGGAAATTATCACTAGAGAACTAGTTGTCTCGTGCCATATAGTCCTACTAATCTGTGTAACTCCGCCCCCACCACTGATTAGCAGCTTTCTGCCTATGCACAGTGTACACAGAAAGCTGCCAATCGGTGATGGAGGCGGGTTTATACAGGGCTCAGCATTCAGAGAAATGAGCCGCAAGGTAGATTTGAATTAGCTATGAATAGAACTAGTTTTTCAAAAGTTTTTTAATTGATGGGATGTTGATCCAGGGAACAAGTTTTATTGCCATATGTGAATCAGCATGTAATTGTTCCCCTAATAGGCTATGGGCAGATCTTTTTGGGCAGAAACTTTCCAAATCCTCCTTCAAATTTCAAAACTCCTCAAAAACATGGAGTTACTGCTCAGTTTCTCCTCTGAAAACTAAGTAAAAATCCCTCCATGTGCACAAAGCCAGAGGGGGAAATTAGCATCTGACTCATGGGGTTTTTACTTTTCTCTAGATCAATACCTTATTTTATAGGTTAAACATGATGACATTGTATCTTCTTTCAACTTTAAAGGTTATGTGCACAGGTTTTTGAGCAGTAATTGAGTAGAAACTCTTCCCATCTTCCATAAAACTCAAAACTCCTCTAAAACATTGAGGTTCTGCTCAATTTTTTTGATCTGAAAACTTTGGGGAAAAAAAAACTGGCTTTACATTCCTTTAAGGGTATGTGCACAAACAGGTTTTTGTAATTAGCTTTGGAGCAGAAATTGAGCAGAAACTGAGCGGAAACTCTCCAAATCCACCTCCAAAACTCTAAGCTCCTTAAATACTTGGGAGATTTTTTTTAGTTTCTGCTCCAAAACTTCAATAAAAACACAAAGCCATATGGAGCAATTAGCATTTTCTTTATGGGGTTTTCATTTTCCTCTAAATCAACAACTTAGGTAATTAGTTGAAAATCACGAACCTGTGTCTTCTTTCAACTTTAAAGTCTAAGTGCATAAGCTGTTGAGCAGAAACGGAGCATAATCTCTCCAAGTCCTCCATAAGAACTCACAACTCCTCAAAAACCTTGAAGGCTTTGCTCAGTTTCTGCTCTGAAAACTCTTCATTAAGATGGTTTTGTAGCAAAATCTGAGCAGAAACCCTCCAAATCCTCCATAAGAACTCTAAACTCCTCAAAAACTTGAAGGCTTTGCTCAGTTTCTGCTCTGAAAACGCTTCAATAAGATGGTTTTGGAGCAGAAACTGAGCAGAAACTCTCCGAAGCCTACATAAGAACTCAAAACTCCTCAAAAACTTGAAGGCTTTGCTCAGTCTCTGCTTCGAAAACTCTTCATTAAGATGGTTTTGTAGAAAAACTGAGCATAAACTCTCAAAATCCTCCATAAGAACTCTAAATTCCTCAAAAACTTGAAGGCTTTGCTCAGTTTCTGCTCTGAAAACTCTTCAATAAGATGATTTTGGAGCAGAAGCTGAGCAGAAACGCTCCAAATCCTCCATAAGAACTCAAAACTGCTCAAAAACTTGAAGGCTTTGCTCAGTTTCTGCTCTGAAAATTCTTCACTAAGATGGTTTTGTAGCAGAAACTGAGCAGAAACTCTCCAAATCCTCCATAAAAACTCAAAACTCCTCAAAAACTTGAAGCCTTTACTCAGTTTCTTCTCCGAAATCTCTTCAGTAAGATGGTTTCGTAGCAAAAACTGAGCAGAAACTCTCCAAATCCCCCATAAGAACTCTAAACTCCTCAAAAACTTGAAGCCTTTACTCAGTTTCTGCTCCGAAATATCTTCAGTAAGAAGGTTTTTTTAGTTGAAACTGAGCGGAAACTCTCTAAATCCACCTCTAAAAATCAAAACGTCTCAAAAACTTTGCGTTTCTCCTTGGTTTCTGCCTCAAAAACTCTGCTAAAAGACTCTGTGTGCACATAACCTAAAGCTAAAATTCTAAGTGTTTTTTTTAGGAGTATTTTTTTCAGTGGATCTCCTCCAAAAAACTTCTCATAGCCTTATTATCAGGTCAACCATTTAGCAAAGAAAGATAGTCCAAATTGGACATCCTCTCTGCAATCCTTAATATTATTTGCGCCTTTTAATAAGAAAACTTTTATATCAACTATTATTTCTTCTGCATATTTAAGATATTTTCAGTTATTTCTACGTTTGATTTGGAAGTTGGCTAATAAGCTGCATGAGTCATCATCGGGATGCCTTGGATTTGGAGAAGCTGCATAAAGCAGACATGCAGATATATACAGAGTTCTTGTTCCTATGAGATCAGGACTTGTCGGTGCCCGGGGCTCGAATTGTTAAATACTCTTCATTTCCATCTGAGCAGTTTGATCCAATTGTTGGTACTTTGAGCTTTGGAGATAAATTTCCACTGACAAATGATGGTAGACGGCGAATGGTAGAATCCAATAAACATGCTCTTATATTTATCTGTATTTGCACGGCACTTGGTATTGAGACGGATGCATTCGTGCCAGGATTTGTTACCAATCACAGATTCAGAAGAACTTGTCGGCAGGATGAAGACTTCACATTTCTTCCCTCTGTACTGGAAATAAGACATGAATTTCTATGGACAGCTAAGAAAGCAATTAAAGTGGTACATGCTCGCAGATCACATCGAAATCAGTCCGGGATCCAATAAATGGAATAAAACAGCAAATGCTAGACAAAGTGAACATCTTCTGTGCAGTAATTAATGCACAAAAGCCTTCATGTTCAACAAACAGATATTTAAGTAGGTTTTGTATACTTTGTAACCTTTTTGATTTCCTCAATACATGTACAGCATGGAAGAATGAAAAAAAGACACCTAAACAATTTGTAAATTCAATACAGATACTGAGAATTACACCCCTTATACAGGACAGGAGAAGTGGCACTGTGAAGGGTATGTATACAGAATAATACAGATACTGAGAATTACACCCATCATACAGGGCAGGAGAAGTGGTACTGTGCAGTGTATATATACAGATACTGAGAATTATATCCATCATACAGGGCAGGAGAAGTGGTACTGTGAAGGGTATATATTCAGAATAATACAGATACTGAGAATTACACCCATCATACAGGGCAGGAGAAGTGGTACTGTGCAGTGTATATATACAGATACTGAGAATTATATCCATCATACAGGGCAGGAGAAGTGGTACTGTGAAGGGTATATATACAGAATAATACAGATACTGAGAATTACACCCATCATACAGGGCAGGAGAAGTGGTACTGTGCAGTGTATATATACAGATACTGAGAATTATATCCATCATACAGGGCAGGAGAAGTGGTACTGTGAAGGGTATATATACAGAATAATACAGATACTGAGAATTACACCCAGTATACAGGACAGGAGAAGTGGTACTGTGCAGTGTATATATACAGAATAATACAGATACTGAGAATTATATCCATCCTACAGGGCAGGAGAAGTAGTACTGTGCAGTGTGTATATACAGAATAATACAGATACTGAGAATTATATGCATCATACAGGGCAGGAGAAGTGGTACTGTGTAGTGTATATACAGAATAATACAGATACTGAGAATTATATGCATCATACAGGGCAGAAGTGCTACTGTGCAGTGTATATATACAGATACTGAGAATTATATCCATCATACAGGACAGGAGAAGTGGTACTGTTAAGGGTATATATTCAGAATAATACAGATACTGAGAATTACACCCAGTATACAGGACAGGAGAAGTGGTACTGTGCAGTGTATATATACAGAATAATACAGATACTGATAATTATATGCATCATACAGGACAGGAGAAGTGGTACTGTGCAGTGTATATATACAGAATAATACAGATACTGAGAATTATATCCATCCTACAGGGCAGGAGAAGTGGTACTGTGCAGTGTGTATATACAGAATAATACAGATACTGAGAATTATATGCATCATACAGGGCAGGAGAAGTGGTACTGTGCAGTGTATATATACAGAATAATACAGATACTGAGAATTATATGCATCATAATGGACAGGAGAAGTGGTACTGTGTAGTGTATATATACAGAATAATACAGATACTGAGAATTATATCCATCCTACAGGGCAGGAGAAGTGGTACTGTGCAGTGTGTATATACAGAATAATACAGATACTGAGAATTATATGCATCATACAGGGCAGGAGAAGTGGTACTGTGTAGTGTATATACAGAATAATACAGATACTGAGAATTATATGCATCATACAGGGCAGAAGTGCTACTGTGCAGTGTATATATACAGATACTGAGAATTATATCCATCATACAGGACAGGAGAAGTGGTACTGTGAAGGGTATATATTCAGAATAATACAGATACTGAGAATTACACCCAGTATACAGGACAGGAGAAGTGGTACTGTGCAGTGTATATATACAGAATAATACAGATACTGAGAATTATATGCATCATACAGGACAGGAGAAGTGGTACTGTGCAGTGTATATATACAGAATAATACAGATACTGAGAATTATATCCATCCTACAGGGCAGGAGAAGTGGTACTGTGCAGTGTGTATATACAGAATAATACAGATACTGAGAATTATATGCATCATACAGGGCAGGAGAAGTGGTACTGTGCAGTGTATATATACAGAATAATACAGATACTGAGAATTATATGCATCATAATGGACAGGAGAAGTGGTACTGTGTAGGGTATATATACAGAATAATACAGATACTGAGAAGTACACCCATCATACAGGGCAGGAGAGCTGGTACTGTACTATATATATATGTATATATATATATATATATATATATATATAATATATATATATATATGAGAGTCAGCGGGGAATAGAGCTGGAGTGACAGAGGCTTTAGATCTACGAATAGCTCGTCAGCCTCATTTGCATATCAGCTTTAAACTCTGATTTCTCAGTAATGGAGGAATGGACCGGCCATGTAAAAGTGTTGCTGGACTTGTCTTTACAAGTGCTGCATGCGCATATAGAAAGCTTGGGGAGTGAAATCCAGCCGACAGATTCCCTTTAAACCAACAACTTCATCGAGTGTATGACCTGTGGAGATGTGCTTTATTTGTTGTATTATGCACCTGCAAGTAACACATTCTGATAGGAAACCTTCACTGATATTAGAAGTGTTTTGTGATGGTGGATCATATATAATTCCATAATCCATCTGAGAAAGGCTGCGTTTGATAAGTCTCTTCTTCAAACACCAACTTTGCAGGCAGGAATACATATGACTGTATTTTTCTGATTAACCGCTGCATTTCATGACTAGTAAAAATGCTTAATGATGTGAGCGAAGCGCGTGGGTAAGCCGGACATCGCTGTAATATTCAAATTCAGAATCGTCTGGTGGTTTCCTGCTCGGGAAGATAAAAAAAGAGGATTAGCTCATTCTCCTATTTCTTGCTATATTTCAATTAATATTCAAAACATTTAATATCATCTAAAATGGGAGAAAGTCTGGAAAGACATATTAAAAGGGCTTGTTCGGGGATTGAAATTAAGAGTTTTATTTTTTTCTTTTCAGATAGTGAACAGCACCACCTTTCCTATAGTATGTGCCAGGTTTTGCAGATCATCATGATGCAATACCAGTCACAGCCAGTAGAGAAGTGTGGCACTGTTTATTAAAAAAAAGCATTTTTTTTAAGGCTTCTTTATTATTTTTTGTAGCTTTTATTTGCAATTGGAGGATTATTAGCGCTTCAGGAATGATGCAGACCCCATTGTAAGCTGATTGTTTCTGTTGGCCATCTTTCACATAAAGGATCACATAATGCGTCGTATCTCCCATTATAAACAGCAGCACTGATGCAGTTGACAACGTAGCCAAACCCATCCTGGATTGATTGTAAGGGGTTGTCTAATCATGTCCAGTACGTCGGTGGCTTGTCTCTTGTGTATGCCACTATTCAGACCATTATGAAGCCTTACAGTCACTATAATGATTATCAGGCCTCACAGTGATGACAGCAGTGGTATTACATGAGCATAAAAAGGGGACAACTAACAGGATATTCTGGTACTCAGTAGTAGAGATGAGTGAACCCGAACTGTAAAGTTCGGGGTTCGTACCGGACACCTAGTATCCGGTGCTGAATACCAAACACGGACTTCTGGAAGAGAGAGGGAGAGAGAGAGAATTTTCCCTCTCCAAGTTCAGGTTCCCATTGATGGGGTTCTGGTTGAAGTTCGGGTAGAGTTCTGCTACTCGAACCGAACTTTGGACTAACGTTTGGTCGAACTCGACCTCTATGGGTCCGCTCATTAGCGATGAGGGGACCGGTGGAAGTTTGGGTTCTGTTATCTGTCCTAAAACTTTTGAGAAAGTTTGGTTTGGGTACCAGAACAATACCCGAACTTCCATCAGAACCCGAACCCCATTAAAAACAATGGAGACTCGAACTAGTAAACAAAAATACTCTCTTTCTCTATTTCCCTCTCTCTCCCTGCAACGGACTAACCCCGAAAACTCTGAACACTTCAACGGACTTCCAGTGAAAGTCTGTCGGCGTTCATCCCCAGACAGAAACTATCCAGTACAAACTCCAAATATTTCTGTTCAGGTTCGTTCATCCCTACTCAGTAGTCAGAGCATCACCAATCTGACATTGGTGGTATATCCTATTGATAGACCACCAATGTATGCAATGAGACCACCCGTTTAAAGGATTACGCTCTTCCATGCACAATAGATAGCTGACAGATCTCCCCGATTGCTCCAAACAAAGAAGCTCTTACACTCTCTATGAAAAAGCAGCTGCCAGACTCTTCTGCCAGAGGTTTATCTGCCAGAGATCAAAAGAACCATCTTTCAAAAATCCGATGTACCCAATCTTTTTTTTTCTTTTCAGGAGTCAGGAGGTCCCAATAAATGCTACGATCCTGAGAATTAAGCTCTGAAATGTCCCAATGGAGCACGGCAGTTGTACTTCCAGAGAGCTTTGTACAGCGCTTAATTACCTTCATCAGTCCCATAGGCAATGAATAGAAGGATGGTGCATATGCGCGGTCACTGCTAAGTCCCAACAGCGCATTTCATAGCTCCATCGTCAAGATCGATGGTGGTCACAGGAGAGTTGATAACTTGTTGATCGCTAGAGGTTCCTCTGATCTAGACAAAGAGTCCTGTGAGTAGTGACCATTTTATATGAGACTGTTGGAAATAACTGAGCGTAATATTTGGCTTTCTCCAGCAGTCATACCCCCCCATTTCAGCAGGTAGTTTCAGAACCTCATTCTTGAGATCGATGAGGGACCCCCAGGTGATCAGCAATCACCTGGATGACGTTCCAAGTCTGGAACAACCCTTTAAAGGATTAACCTTTTAATGTGAAGTCTCACACTTTCTCTCAAATCATGCGATACGACCATGTGGTACGACCATGTGGTACGACCATGTGATACGACCATGTGATGCGACGATCAGTATGCAGTTTATGAAGAAATCTATTGTGAGGCCCGAGCTTTCTCGGAGAGTTGATAAAACTACCCATACTCTATAATACCGGGAGAATTTATGGTTTACTATTAAATTTACACTTCTGGAAAAGTCTTACATGTGTAATTGTGTTGCTCTGTAGCTGGAAATACCTTTATAAATCTTGCCGTCTCTACTCAATATTTGCAGCCATTGTGGCTGTTAAAATGTGCACATTGTCATATCGGAAATGGAACATTTAAAATCTTACTAAACAGAAAAGAGGAAATTCAGGATGATTTAACGTGTGACATAAAGAGACATAATATCACGCCGGCGATGAGCTCGAGAAAATGCAAATGCAGACTCCATTCAGAAGGGATTGCACGCCAACATAATGCATTAAGAGGGAAACTAGATTGTCTTTATATGGAGGTTTCCGACTGATAGGAAGAATCTGGTGAGACCTGGGGACGAGGCATCGAGCCGCATCAGCAACAAGAAGAGTTTCATAGAGAAATACAAATGGAGGCGATATGGCTGTATTTTCTCACTTAAAGGGAGTCGGTCAGCAGACTTTTTCTATTTAATCTTCCAGCAGCATGATGTAGGGGCAGAGACGCTGATTCCAGGGATCTATTACTTACTAGGCTGCTTGTTATAGTTTATATAAAACCAGTGTTTTCTCAGCAGATTTTCACTAGAGGACTAGTTGTCCCGTGCCATGTAGTCCTCCTGCTCAGGGAAACGCCGCCTCCACCACAGATTAACAGTTTTCTGCCTATGCCCAGTAGACACAGAAAGCCGCCAATCAGTGGTGTGGGCGGGGTTATACAGAGCTCAGCATTCAGAGATCTGGTAGTTCTGAAAAAAAAAAGAAAACAGTGATTTTATAAAAACTGCAGCAAGCAGCCAAGTAAGTAATCAATCCCTGGAATCAGGGATTCTGCCCCTACCTCCTCCTGCTCTCAAATGGGGTAGCGAAAAGTCTCACAATTAAAGAATTTTAATTCAATTCCAAAATTTGAGTTTGCATAATTTTTTTTCTCATTTTTTTTTATTATTTTTGCTTTTTTTGTTTCTTCTTCCAAGAGCCATAACTTTTTTTTTTATCTTTCCATCGACATATACTGTGTGTTTGAGGGCTTCTTTTCTGAGGCATGAGTAATAGTTGTAGTTTTCAATTCAACAATTTATTTTACCATATCATGTACTTAAAAATTGGAAAAAAAATCCAATTGGTGTGAAATTGTGAAAAATCTTGGAAAAGGGAAATCATTACTATATTTTTCCACATTGTTTACTGTGAGAAACAGGGAAAAATACTATCTTTGCCTAGATCAAGTACAGGGTGAAATAAGTAGGCATTACTATCTGAACCTACATCATTTGCTGGGAAAGGAAGCCAGTACTATCTGTGCTTACATCATTTACATGGAAAGGAAGGCAGTACTATCTGTGCTTACATCATTTACTTTAGGAAGCCAGTATTATCTGTGCTTACATCATTTACATGGAAAGGAAGGCATTACTATCGGTGCTTACATCATTTACATGGAATGGAAGCCAGTACTATCTGTGCTTACATCATTTAAATGGAAAGGAAGCTAGTACTATCTGTGCTTACATCATTTAAATGGAAAGGAAGCTAGTACTATCTGTGCTTACATAATTTACATGGAAAGGAAGGCAGTACTATCTGTGCTTGCATCATTTAAATGGAAAGGAAGTTAGTACTATCTGTGCTTACATAATTTACATGGAAAGGAAGGCAGTACTATCTGTGCTTGCATCATTTAAATGGAAAGGAAGCTAGTACTATCTGTGCTTACATAATTTACATGGAAAGGAAGGCAGTACTATCTGTGCTTACATCATTTACACAGAAAGGAAGGCAGTAGTATATGTGCCTGCATTATTTTACAGGGAAAGAGAAGGAGTTCTGTCTGTACCTTTATCATTTACAGGAAAAGGAAGACAGCAATATCAGTGTCTACATCATTTTACAGGGAAAGGCAATACTATTTGTTTCTACATAATTTGCAATGAAACCAAGTACTACCTGTGCCTGCATAATTTAGAGGTAAAGGAAGGCAGTACTATATGTACCAACATCATTACAGGGAATGGAACCCAGTACTATCTGTGCCTCCATTGTATTACAAGGAAAGGAAGGCAGTGCTATCTGTGCCTGCATAATTTAGAGTTAAAGGAAGGCAGTACTATAGCTACCAGGGAATAGAAGCAGGTACTCTCTGTGCCTACATCATTTACAGGGTATGTCTACATAATTTACAGGGAAAGGAAAGCAATACAATCTGCGCATGCAACAATTGAAGAGAAAGGAAAACAGTACGATCTGCGCATGCATCATTTAAAGAGAAAGGAAGGCAGCACTTTATGAGCCTATATTTTTTACATGAAGGCAGTACTAACTGAACCTACATCATACACATGTTAAGAAAAGTAAATAGTACTCTTTTAATTACAACATTTATATAAAGAGACAGGGAGAAAGTACTATCTGTGCCTGCATTATCTACTATATAATTGTCTTATCCCATCTGTCTGTCTGTCTGTCTATCTGTCTGTCTGTCCTGGAAATCCCGCGTCGCTCATTGGTCCGGCAGCGGCCAATCAGCGCCGCGGGATTTCTGAAAAAAGATGGCGGCCGTTAGCGGCTCATCTGGTGGACGGAGGTCAGCGGCGATGCAGCGGGGAGATGAGCGGCGCTAGCAGCACAACTACCCCGACCGGCGCCGCTAACCTCCATGCGGCCAACGTCGGAAGATCAGCGGCTTGGCCCGCTGATCTCCCGACAGCAAGTGTGAACGGAGGACCGGGGAGTGGCGCCGCCGGTCGGGATGCTTCTGCTGCGAGTAGCCGCTCATCTCCCGGCTTCTCGCAGCAGAAGGAGCCGCACAGGCAGCGCCGATCCCCAGTCCTCGCTAATACGGAGCCGCACAAGCAGCGCCGCTCCCGGGCCCACACTAATACGACGCTGATTGGTTGCGGTCGGCCACCGCGACCAATCAGCGAGATGGGCGGCAAATTTAAACGCCGCTCTGCTGATTGGTCGCGGTGGCCGGCCGCAACCAATCAGCGAGATGGGCGGCAAATTTAAACGACGCTCTGCTGATTGGTCGCGGTGGCCGGCCGACCGCGACCAATCAGCGAGATGGGCGGCAAATTTAAACGACGCTCTGCTGATTGGTCGCGGTGGCTGGCCGCGACCAATCAGCGAGATGGGTGGCAAATTTAAATGCCGCTCTGCTGATTGGTCGCGGCCGGCCACCGCGACCAATCAGCTAGATGGCCGGCAAATTTAAACGCCGCTGTGCTGATTAATCGCGGCCAGCCACCGCGACCAATGAGTGAGATGGGCGGCAAATTTAAACGCCGCTCTGCTGATTGGTAGCGGCCGGCCACCGCGACCAATCAGTGATATCAGCGGCAAATTTAAACGCCGCTCTGCTGATTGGTCACGGTCGCCGGCCGCGACCAATCAGCGATATAGGCTGCAAATTTAAACGCCGCTCTGCTGATTGGTCGCGGTGGCTGACCGCACCAATCAGCGAGATGGGCGGCAAATTTAAACGCCGCTCTGCTGATTGGTCACGGTGGCCGGCCGCGACCAATCAGCGAGATGGCCGGCAAATTTAAACGCCGCTCTGCTCAGTGGTCGCGGTGGCAGGCCGCGACCAATCAGCGAGATGGGCGGCACATTTAAACGCCGCTCTGCTGATTGGTCGCGGTGGCTGACCGCACCAATCAGCGAGATGGGCGGCAAATTTAAACGCCGCTCTGCTGATTGGTCACGGTGGCAGGCCGCACCAATCAGCGAGATGGGTGGCACATTTAAACGCCGCTCTGCTGATTGGTCGCCGCGACCAATCAGCGATATAGGCAGCAAATTTAAAGGCCGCTCTGCTGATTGGTCGCGGTGGCCGACCGCGACCAATCAGCGAGATTGGCGCTAAATTTAAACACCACTCTGCTGATTGGTCGCGGCCGCCGGCCGACCGCGACCAATCAGCGAGATTGGCGCCAAATGTAAACACCGCTGTGCTGATTGGTCGCGACCGCCGGCGACCGCTACCAATCAGCGATTTTGGCGCCAAATTTAAACACCGCTCTGCCCATTGGTCCCGGCCGCCGGCCGGCCGAGACCAATCAGCGCGATTGCTTGCAAATTTAAACAAAACTCTGCTGATTGGTCGATTTTATCGCCAAATTTAAACAAGCTCTCCGGTCCTCACTAACACAGTTCGCTGATTGGTCGCGGCCGCCACCCGTGACCAATCACCGATATTGCCGCCAAATTTAAACACCGTTTTGCTGATTAGTCACGGTTGCCGGCCGCGACCAATCAGCGATTTTGGCGCCAAATTTAAACAACGTTCTGCTGATTGCGCCCGGTCAGCCGCATACATATTCTAGAATACCCGATGCGTTTGAATCGGGCCACCATCTAGTTTAGAATAAAAGCATACTGCTTCCCGTGGCATGGTCATCAAGCTATTACACTTAACCCTTAGCACTAGAGGGTGGCCACCATGCTTAGGTAATCTTATTTTGGTACATGGGAAAGGGATATAGTGTAAAAGCGCAGAATATTTTAGGGAATTTAATGTATCTGTAATGATTACTCACAATTATTCAGTTGCCGTCTATTTTACAATTTCATTTCAAGCCGTTGAAAAATGCTCTTTCAATAGAGGTCACCGCTTACCAGAAACGGTGAGCACCATTCACATGCCATTTTTTTGCATAATTGCCCTTAAATAAAGCATTTAATAATCCAGTATAGCAAAGGCTTATTAACTACGCATCTGACAGAGGTGGCCGAGACTTCTAAGAATAATGCCGCGCTCTCCACGTACACTCCACTAATTTGTCAACTTTGTCTCCAACGATGTTCATTAGAGTTTCCACATTTAACCTCCAGTGAGGTAACACAGACGACTCTGTTCCTTAGCAGCAAACAATGTTTTCTGATGAATTCCAGTTATCTGCGAACCCTTCCTTTTTCATACATTTGCCATTGTGTTGAAAATACATGATGACGGCTGATTGTTCTGAAGAGACAACCATTGTAAGACCGTTATCAGATGTTGTAGCTCAAGGTCTGAGCTAGTTTTTGTGCTAGCTTTACTTGTGTTTCTGCTCGACGGGAAGATGTTAAATATGAGCCATCTATTGCTCATACAAATACATATATCTAAGAGTTTTGCAAAAAGATCTGCAGGACCCTAGTCCACATCATCGATGGCCTCTGGCTGTTGGACCAGAGCCCTACGAACCTTCTTCTACCTGCTGGTATCAGGAGGATCTCCACTGATAAGTAGGCTTGGTGCGCTGTCATCAATATAGACCAGCTCGTAGGGTCTTTTTTGCTCAACTAATATCAGCACCTTAGTCAATGATATATAGCGAAAATTTCCAAAAGGACCACCTCTTGGAGAAGACCTCCTTGATTTAGACCATACTTTTCTGTGAAAAGTTTTCAATTCCCCTTTATCCTATATATATTGTCTTGTTCATTGGGTTGACCACCCCAAGTAGGAGACCGTTCTTCAATACAACGTTGGGTGGTCTTCTTATAGAGGTTTCGCTGTATATATCTTTGCATAAAAGTTTCAATGGGTCCTATATTCCTCCATTATTGAGAAAAAATGCTTGTCCAATCTGGAAGTTTGTTCAAAAATTGTTGAAATACCACCACAGATTAATTGTAGCCAATTTTGACTCACACGGGGAACCCTCCTGACACCATGTAGGAGTCTGATAATTCCCCTGGATCAACGAAACATTCTTTCTACAACCTTAAAAGGGCTCAGACTAATATATTAATAATAACCTCTCACACTCATCCCCTGCAGATTCTATTGTGGTCCTTGCTGGTCTCTTCTTCCTTGCACCATCTTGATACAACTGTACTCTCTGGGAATATCTGCACAGACAATCGGATGCTAAATCCAATTTTCACTGCAGCCAATGATTAGCTGACAAGTCATTTTTAGACCATTTTAGTAGTGTTGAGCCACCCCCGTAGTGTTCGAGTTCGGTTCAGTTCGTCGAACACCCGTGTGTTCGCCGAACTGTTCGTCGAACTGTTCGTCGAACACCTTCGAACACCGTTAAAACCAATGGCAGGCAAACAAAAACACATAGAAACACATAGAAAACACCTTCAAAGGTGTCCAAAAGCTGACAAACTGCTCAGAAGACACAACTAACACATGGAAAAGTGACAAGTACATATAGTCATGCGAAAAGAAAAGAGGCGGAGGAGTAAAAGGAGGGGGAGACACAAATATAGGCATGTCATGCCCTTCTAAAATCCAAAAAGTGAGAAGCCGACACGTTCAGTCCGCTCCTGCCCGTGCCACCTCCGTGTCGCCGGGTTTGTGCCAGAGCCGCGGTGAACCCTGACGGCCAGCCCCCCTCTCCCAATACTGGTGCCTGTCCGCTGGTGGGTCGAGCGAGCCCCCCTGTGGTGGAGGCAGCTCTAAGCTTTTTAATTTAAATTGTCTCTCTAATTTGAATGAATACACTTTAAATCCATTTACAAGGATCTATTGGAGGGCAAGTCTCATGCCAGCAGCCGCGTAATTCCAGCTCCAGTAGCGTCCACTAAAGCTGCTGCAGTTAAAAAGCTTTTATAAGGATCGAGCTCGGCTGTCCACCGCAAGGCATCCTACTGCCAGTCCCAGCCCCTATGCCTTGGAGTGCCTCCTGATGCTCTTCACTGAGTATCCCGTGGTCCCGAAGCATTTCCTTTGAAAAAATTAAGTGTCCAAACTACAGGTGGTGTAGCTTGCTTAACAGCCGGGATAATCCGCTGACTAGCAGACAGTGCTACTAGGCACAAAGTATTTCCTGGGCTAGATGCAGTTAAAAATTTGTAATTAGATACTCTCGTTGGATGCTGAGAAAGCATTCCATAGAGTCTCCTGGCACGCCATATATGATTCTCTTAAAAAGCTTGGGGTAGGGGTCTAGGGGACCCTTTTATAGCCAAAATCACGGCCCTGTATCACAATACGTCACCTAGGCTGAAGATAAATGGAACTGTAGCACCCTGAGGGCTCAGTTGCTACAGAGGTATTGCACCTCACCCAGAGGTGTGATATCTCACTCTCAGGTAAGGATGGAGTGTGGATCAGGACCCGACACCTGCATGCATTACACCACATTGCCGTGGGGCAGGGCGACCAATATGCCTCTGAGATGGGCATGACAGTCCCTGTCCCTGGCTGGAGTGGGGGGAGGGAACACTGAGGAAGGGGAACCCTGTAGTGCAGGAGCAGGGAGGAAGCAGTTCCTGGGTGCATTGAGAAGGGAGTATAAAAGGTGGGCACCATCTTAGTTCAGTGCAGAGAAGTCTGAGCAGAAGTGGCAGGGAGCAGGGGCTCTGCATGAGCTCTGCTCCGGAGGCGGGCCTAGTAACAGAGGCCCAGGCCTGCAAGAGGGAGAAGGAATGAAGAGGAGCGGAGAAGGCTCCAGGAACGAGGAATGAAGGGATCCCAGGGGTGCGGACGGGCGACTCGCCACCGCACGCCCGAATCCACCTGCGTGGAGGGGTCAGGCCAAAGGGGGAGACCGGTCCCCGAAACTAGTGGAGGCAGGAAACGAAACTCAGCTAGAAACCGGAGGCTCTGAAATTTTATGTGGCGCAGCCCCTCGCTACACCCGCTAGGAAGGCACCACATAGGGTCAGGGAAACTGGCGCCAAGTTTACCAAGAGGAGGCCCGAGGCAGCCGGACAGAAGGGTTGGTAAGAAAGGCCAGACAAAGGACACACAAAGGGGGTCCTGTGAAGCGCTCCAAAGTTATCTGGGAGTTGTCTGAGCCCCTCACCTGGTGAGCACAGTACGACGTGGGCAGCTGTTACCTGCAGACGTGGTCTGGATAATAAGAACTGTGAGTAAAGGCCCTGGACTGCATCACTGACTCCGTGTCGTTACTGCTGCTGCCCTGCACCATCACCCCCATCCTCCGCATACACTGCCCTGAGGCTATACTCCTCCCGTGGGAAGTTATGCTACACTCTGCTGCACCCACAACACCAGCCTCAGCGGTCTGCCCTGCAGTGGCGGTTCACACTGACCGCAATCCACGGGTGGCGTAGTCGGACATTTAAACATCAAAACCACATAAATAGTTCCGCCACTGGTTTGACCACCCTGAGCCACGGAAAAGGGTCGCCGCCACGAAGACTACAACTACCAGCATCCACCAAAAAGGGTCCGGCTCCGGGTGTCCCAAGGCCCAGGGGGTGCATCAGAACATTTTCATCACCTTTCACAATCACCAATGGGACAAGGCAGGGATGTCCTCTGTCCCCTCTCTTATACATCCTAGTGACGGAGCACCTGCTCTCATCAATTCGCCATAACCCCAATATTAGGTGGATTGAGGTGGGAGGCACCGAGTACAAGTGCTCTCTATTTGCTGATGATGTCCTAGTATATATCACTCAATCACATATATCCATCCATGCTGTTATGGCTGAAATAGATCACTTTGTTACATGGTCAAATTTTAAAATCAATGCAGCGAAGTCTGAGGCCCTCGATGTCTCCCTCCCCAAATCCATATAGGATTCCATCCAGTCCAAATTTCCCTTTGCCTGGCCCTCACAGGGTATCAAATACTTAGGAATTCCTATTCATAGAGACCTCTCCCATCTATGTTATCTTAATTTTGGGCCCTTTATTGAACAACTCCATACAGACCACGGTTGGCAAGTTAGAACTGTAAGATTCACTACGTGAACCACTGGTGTTTTGTGGAAAAGCACATGTACACTGTGTTCCAAATTATTATGCAAAAAGTGTTTAGGAGTGATAAGGGAAGAATTTGTTTGTTTGTCAGTTAAACTCATTGATGGTGATGTGTGTCAGGGCTCTTTATATCACTGTAAGCAATTGCAGACACCTGTGCTAATTAGTTTGGCAGTGTGTCCAATGAAAGGCAAGACTACTTAAGAAGGCTGTCCCACATTATTAAGCAGCCTACATTTTCTGCCAAAATGGGAAAGAAAAAGGATGTGTCGGCTGCTGAGAAGCAACAAATTGTGGAGTGTTTAGGTCAAGGCAGGACTACAATCAACATTGTGCGATGATCAGGATGAAGTGTATTGGCAATCAAGAAGTATGTAGCTGATTCACAGTACACACGTGTGCGTGCTGATAAGGGCAAATTGAGGACTCTTTCCTACAGGCAATTACGTCAGGTTAAAAGAGCAGCGGCAAAAAAGCCTTCTCATAGCAGCAGACAAGTTTTTGAAGCTGCTGGTGCCTCCAACGTCCCCCGAACAACAAGATGCAGGGTCCTTCAGAGGTTTGCAGCTGTGCATACGCCATCCTGTCGACCTCCTCTATCCACTTCACACAAGCAGAAACGGCTCCAGTGGGCTAAACATTACATGAAGACTGATTTCAAAACTGTTTTGTTAACGGATGAGTGCCGTGCAGCACTCGATGGTCCAGATGGATGGAGTGGAGGATGGCTGGTTGATGGACACCCCACGCAAACACGGCTACAGCGCCAACAAGGAGGAGGTGGAGTAATGTTTTGGGCTGGAATCATGGGGAGAGAGATTGTCGGCCCCTTTAGGATCCCTGAAGGCGCTAAAGATGAACTCCATAATGTATGTGGATTTTCTCAAACAGCACTTCCTGCCATGGTTCAAGAAGAAGAACCGTGTATTTCACAGCAAGATCATTTTTTTGCATGATAATGCACCATCTCATGCTGCACATAAAACATCTGCATCTCTGGCTGATATGGGCATAAAAGGGGACAAACTTATGGTGTGACCCCCATGCTCCCCTGACCTCTACCCCATTCAGAACCTCTGGAGCATCATCAAAAGGAGTGTCTATGATGGCGGGAGGCAGTTCACATCTAAGCAACACCTCTGGGAGGGTATTCTGTCCTCATGCAAAACAATTGAAGCAGAAACCATCCAAAACCTGACAAATTCAATGGACGAGAGAGTTCAGAAGCTCCTTTCGAACAAGGGGTCCAATGTGAAAATGTAACATCACCTAGAATAAAGTTTTGAGTTGAAAACTGTTTGATTTCAGTTTCTAATAACCTGCTAATGCTTATAATTTCAAAAATGACCATTTTTTTGGTCTTTATTAAAATGAAAAGGTTGATCGAAAAGTTTGGGGGATCTAAGAGTGTGGCAACCCAGTAGTCATGATTACTTCGAATTCTGACAATATGAGGGTCATGCTGCAGGTAGTGCAGCAAGAAGGCAATTATGTGTCTTGCGCATCTCGGAGCCCCAAAATTATTTTCCGGGCTAGATGCAGCTAAAAATTATTATTAATTTTAAATCTGGTGAAGCTTTAGTATAGATGACCTAATAGGATCAGTGCTGCACACTGCTACAAAGCCCAAATTATTTTCCAGTCAAGATACAGATAAACATGATTAGTAATTTTAAATCTGGTGGAGCTTATTATAGATGGCCTAATAGAATCAGTGCTGCACACTGCTACAAAGCCCAAATTATTTTCCAGCCAAGATACAGATAAACATGATTAGTAATTTGAAAGCTTAAAACGGTTGGTAGGGTGATTTTAACCAATCATCAAGCTTTTACTCTCCCCAGGATGACACAGGGGTAGAAAAGTCGTTTCGGATCCATGATTTGTTCATCTTTATGAACGTGAGTCTGTCTACATTATCAGTGGAGAGCCGCGTGCGCTTATCTGTCAGCACACCACCAGCAGCGCTGAACACACGTTCAGACAGAACGCTGGCTGCGGGGCATGACAAGATCTCCAAGGCGTAAGTGGCTAGCTCCGGCCATTTATCCAGATTGGAAGCCCAAAAAGAGCAAGGGTCCAGTGACACAGTCATATCTTCAATGTTTACTTGGAGATACTCCTGTACCATCGTCTCTAGGCGTTGACTATGTGTCAGACTTCTTGTCTCCTGTGGCCTTGCAAAGGATGGGCTAAAAAAGTGGTGAAATGATTCCGCAAAATTGATGTTACCAGCAGATACTGTGGTTCTGTTACGGTTTGAGTGCTGAACACTTGACGGTCCCACGGTTGGCAAGTTGGAACTGTGAGATTCACTACGTGCACCACTGGTGTTTTGTGGAAAAGCACATGTAAGATTCTGCAACAGTCTCTGCTGATACTCCTGCATGCGTGAATCCCTTTCTATGGCAGGAATAATTTCGGCAAATTTACTTTTGTACCGGGGATCTAACAGTGTGGCAACCCAGTAGTCAGGATTATTTCTAATTCTCACAATTCGAGGGTCATGTTGCAGGTAGTGCAGCAAGAAGGCACTCATGTGTGTTGCGCATCCAGGAGCACCAAGTCCTTGTTGTGTTGGTGGCGAGGTAACAATCATGCTTCCTTCCTCTGTCCTCTCCCCCCAACCTCGCACAACAGAAATGTGATCAAGGTCTCCCTCATCTGATGAGTCTTCCATCAGTTCGTCCTCCACTTCTTCCTGGGCTCCTGCACCTTCCTCACTAGTTTGGCTGCTACCATGCGCCCTGGTAAAACCATCTCCCCCACCCTCACATGCCTGCCGCCTTGGTGCTGCCGACCGTCTGGACCTTGCAGATGTTAGCCCTTCCGCATACAACTCCTCCTCCTCTACTTCCTCCACCTCCTCTTGTGCCACCACCTGACTCCGAATTCTGTTTAACATGTGCTCCAGCATGTAAATCACCGGAATAGTCATGCTGATAATGGCATCGTCAGCACTAAACATCTTCGTCGCCATTTCAAAACTGTGCAGAAGGGTGCATAGGTCCCTGATCTGAGACCACTCCTCCAGCGTGATTTGCCCCACCTCTGGATCTCGTTGGCCCAGGCTATACGTCAGAACGTATTGCACCAGGGCTTGTCGGTGCTGCCACAGTCGCTGCAACATGTGCAGAGTTGAATTCCACCGGGTAGGCACATCGCATTTTAGCCGGTGAAGTGGCAGGCCCAACGACTTCTGTAGAGATGTAAGTCGCTGAGCTGCGGGATGCGAATGGCGGAAGTGAGCACACAGCGACCGTGCCCTCTGCAGAAGGCCATCTAGTCTGGGATAGTGGGCTAAAAATTGCTGGACAACCAGGTTCAACACGTGAGCCATACAAGGCACGTGTGTGACATTGCCCCGGCGAAGGGCCGCACCCAGGTTTGCAGCATTGTCGCACACGGCCTTCCCTGGTTTCAGGTCCAGTGGAGACAACCATTCATGAAATTGGTTCTCCAGAGCTGACCACAACTCCTCAGCTGTGTGACTCACATTTCCCAGACATTTCAAAGTAAAAACCGCCTGATGACGTTGAGCCCTACTGCCAGCATAGTAAGGAGGTGTGCAGGATCCCTTCTGCGCAGTTAGAAAGCTTGTGGCATGACCAGACAGGCTTTGGGTGCAGGTGGAAGACCGAGAGGAGGTTGAGGAGGCAGATGCAGTGGAGGAACTTTGACATAAAGAGGATTGACGCACAACTCGTGGGGACGGCAAGACTTGGACAGCAGCCCCTTGTCCTGCTGTCACCATAGTTACCCAGTGCTCAGTCAGCGACATGTAACGCCCCTGTCCATGCCTACTCGTCCAAGTGTCTGTGGTGAAATGCACCCTGTCACACACAGAGTTTCTCAAAGAAGCGGTGATGTTGTGTGCGACATGCTGGTGGAGCGCAGGCACACCTTTCTTTGAGAAGTAGTGCCGACTGGGCATCTGGTACTGGGGCACTGCGACGGACATAAGGTCTCGAAAATCCTCTGTGTCCACCAGGCGGAAAGGCAGCATTTCTGTAGCCAAGAGCTTGCAGATGGTGAAATTCAACCTCTTAGCTTTCTCATGGCTAGGAGGAAATGGTCTTTTACTTGTCCACATCTGAGGGACCGAGGGCTGGCTATTGTGCTTAGACGGGGTTGATAAGGGTGTCCCCGGCAAACTGCCGGTCTGTGAGGAAGATGCAGGCGGACATGTTAGGTTGCCTTGATCCAAAGGTGGTGCTATCGATGTCGGACAGCGCTCAACACCAGCTGGTGTTACCACCTCCAAAGAAAATGATGACCTGCCAATCACGCTGGCTGTTGCGGGTAAAGAGGTGGCAGGTCTGCGCCCCAAAACAGGTGTGACTGCTGTCCCCCCAGTCACAGAGGATGAAGAGGCCGCGGATGCACAAGATATGACAGACGGTGGTTGGCCCGGCCGGCTAGGCCGCATTGTAGCACACTGAGCTTCCCACTGCAACTTATGCTTCATGTCCATGTGCCGGTTCATGCATGAAGTACTCAAACTATGTATTTTTTGGCCTCTACTTAGCTTTTCCTGACAAATGTTACAGATAACACGAGTTGGGTCATCTTTATCGATCTGAAAAAATGCCCAGGCTATGCAAGGCTTAGCACCCATGCGACCTGAAGAGCCACCACGACTTGTGGTGAGAGGCAGAGTTGTGTTTGAGGATGCAGTTGTTGACGTGCTTCCAGTACTATGTCTCTGTCCAGGAAGGCGCAACCAGACCTCTTCGTCACTAGCATCTTCCTCCACCTCCTCTGCTGACCTCATCTCTTGGCTGACTGTGGGTTGACAGTAAGCGGGATCTCCAACCTCATCATCATCACCCTGTGCATTATCACACCCGTCGTCCTCAGAGCCAACCTGTTCCTGCCCTGACAAAAAACTAAAGTTGTCGCTCCAATCAGGTATTTGAGTCTCATCATCGTCTTCCTCATTGTCTCCACCAACAGGAGTTACAGTTTGGGAATGAGGGTCTACATTATGGTCAGAACCTTCTGCGTCTGGTCCTGGATCGGACTCATAAAGATTCTGGGCATCAGTGCAGATCATTTCCTCGTCTGGATTCACAGAAGCGCTGGAGTTGACTTCTGATTCCCAGGCTATAGTATGAGTAAACAGCTCTGCAGACTCAACCATCTGTTCTACCTTATACTCAGACGGGCAGCTGGAGATTTGGGAGCTGTGAGGAAGCAAGTGCGATTGGGGTGACACCTTTGAGGACTGGAGTATTTGTGATGTTGAAGTTGATGTGGAGGAGAGCCCACTTAAAGGAGCACTTGATATCTGTTGAAGCACCTGCTGTTTTTGTGCCTCATCTGGAATTTGTAGCGATTGGCGTGGCCGTAAGAAAGGGATCTTATCACATTGTCCGCTAAAAGAAGTAGACATTTTAGTTTGGCTGGAAGATGGTCTTTCTTCTGCAGATGTTACTGTTGCTTTAACACCTACCCCACGGACACAACCTTTTTTCCCCTTCCCAACACGCCTATTCCCCTTTCCACCAGCAGCAGACCTTTTTCCACTCATTTTGGTGGTTAACTAATTCACAACTCTGGAGTTGTTTGCACAAAAAAACAATGGATGGGAACCGAGCAGAGCTGAGTGGCCAAACTGTGGTATTAGGCCAAAACTATTGGCTGGGTTAGATGGAGAAAAAAATTATATTCGATTTGCAACCTGATGGAGGTCAGTATAGATGGACTAATACAACAAGTCCCACACATAGCTAGAAGCCCAAATATTTTTTCAGAGGTAGATGCAGAAAAAAAATATATTCAGTTTGCAACCTGATGGAGGTCAGTATAGATGGACTAATAGAGAAAGTCCCACACACTGCTAGAAGGCCAAATATTTTTTCAGAGCTAGATGCAGACAAAAAATTATTTTGAATTTGCAACCTGATGGAGGTCAGTATAGGTGGACTAATAGAACAATCCCACACACTGCTAGAAGGCCAAATATTTTTTTCAGAGCTAGATGCAGAAAAAAATTATATTCAGTTTGCAACCTGATGGAGGTCAGTATAGATGGACTAATAGAACAAGTCCCACACACAGCTAGAAGCCCAAATATTTTTTCAGAAGTAGATGCAGAAAAAAATTATATTCAGTTTGCAACCTGATGGAGGTCTGTATAGATGGATTAATAGAACAAGTCCCACACACAGCTAGAAGCCCAATATTTTTTCAGAGGTAGATGCAGAAAAAAAATTATTTTTAATTTGCAACCTGATGGAGGTCAGTATAGATGGACTAATAGAGAAAGTCCCACACACTGCTAGAAGGCCAAATATTTTTTCAGAGATAGATGCAGAAAAAAATTATATTCAGTTTGCAACCTGATGGAGGTCAGTATAGATGGACTAATATTAAAAGTCCCACACACAGCTAGAAGCCCAAATATTTTTTCAGAGGTAGATGCAGATAAAAATTATTTTTAATTTGCAACCTGATGGAGGTCAGTATAGATGGACTAATAGAGAAAGTCCCACACACTACTAGAAGGCCAAATATTTTTTTAGAGCTAGATGCAGAAAAAAATTATATTCAGTTTGCAACCTGATGGAGGTCTGTATAGATGGATTAATAGAACAAGTCCCACACACAGCTAGAAGCCCAATATTTTTTCAGAGGTAGATGCAGAAAAAAAATTATTTTTAATTTGCAACCTGATGGAGGTCAGTATAGATGGACTAATAGAGAAAGTCCCACACACTGCTAGAAGGCCAAATATTTTTTCAGAGATAGATGCAGAAAAAAATTATATTCAGTTTGCAACCTGATGGAGGTCAGTATAGATGGACTAATATAAAAAGCCCCACACACAGCTAGAAGCCCAAATATTTTTTCAGAGGTAGATGCAGATAAAAATTATTTTTAATTTGCAACCTGATGGAGGTCAGTATAGATGGACTAATAGAGAAAGTCCCACACACTACTAGAAGGCCAAATATTTTTTCAGAGCTAGATGCAGAAAAAAATTATATTCAGTTTGCAACCTGATGGAGGTCAGTATAGATGGACTAATAGAACAAGTCCCACACACAGCTAGAAGCCCAAATATTTTTTCAGAGATAGATGCAGATAAAAATTATTTTCAATTTGCAACCTGATGGAGGTCAGTATAGATGGACTAATAGAGAAAGTCCCACACACTGCTAGAAGGCCAAATATTTTTTCAGAGCTAGATGCAGACAAAAAATTATTTTGAATTTGCAACCTGATGGAGGTCAGTATAGGTGGACTAATAGAACAAGTCCCACACACTGCTAGAAGGCCAAATATTTTTTCAGAGCTAGATGCAGAAAAAAATTATATTCAGTTTGCAACCTGATGGAGGTCAGTATAGATGGACTAATAGAACAAGTCCCACACACAGCTAGAAGCCCAAATATTTTTTCAGAGGTAGATGCAGAAAAAAATTATATTCAGTTTGCAACCTGATGGAGGTCTGTATAGATGGATTAATAGAACAAGTCCCACACACAGCTAAAAGCCCAATATTTTTTCAGAGGTAGATGCAGAAAAAAAATATTTTTAATTTGCAACCTGATGGAGGTCAGTATAGATGGACTAATAGAGAAAGTCCCACACACTGCTAGAAGGCCAAATATTTTTTCAGAGATAGATGCAGAAAAAAATTATATTCAGTTTGCAACCTGATGGAGGTCAGTATAGATGGACTAATAGAACAAGTCCCACACACAGCTAGAAGCCCAAATATTTTTTCAGAGGTAGATGCAGATAAAAATTATTTTCAATTTGCAACCTGATGGAGGTCAGTATAGATGGACTAATAGAGAAAGTCCCACACACTGCTAGAAGGCCAAATATTTTTTCAGAGCTAGATGCAGATAAAAATTATTTTTAATTTGCAACCTCATGGAGGTCAGTATAGATGGACTAATAGAGAAAGTCCCACACACAGCTAGAAGGCCAAATATTTTTTCAGGGCTAGATGCAGAAAAAAATTATTTTGAATTTGCAACCTGATGGAGGTCAGTATAGGTGGACTAATAGAGAAAGTCCCACACACTGCTAGAAGGCCAAATATTTTTTCAGAGCTAGATGCAGACAAAAAATTATTTTGAATTTGCAACCTGATGGAGGTCAGTATAGGTGGACTAATAGAACAAGTCCCACACACTGCTAGAAGGCCAAATATTTTTTCAGAGCTAGATGCAGAAAAAAATTATATTCAGTTTGCAACCTGATGGAGGTCAGTATAGATGGACTAATAGAACAAGTCCCACACACAGCTAGAAGCCCAAATATTTTTTCAGAGGTAGATGCAGAAAAAAATTATATTCAGTTTGCAACCTGATGGAGGTCTGTATAGATGGATTAATAGAACAAGTCCCACACACAGCTAAAAGCCCAATATTTTTTCAGAGGTAGATGCAGAAAAAAAATTATTTTTAATTTGCAACCTGATGGAGGTCAGTATAGATGGACTAATAGAGAAAGTCCCACACACTGCTAGAAGGCCAAATATTTTTTCAGAGATAGATGCAGAAAAAAATTATATTCAGTTTGCAACCTGATGGAGGTCAGTATAGATGGACTAATAGAACAAGTCCCACACACAGCTAGAAGCCCAAATATTTTTTCAGAGGTAGATGCAGATAAAAATTATTTTCAATTTGCAACCTGATGGAGGTCAGTATAGATGGACTAATAGAGAAAGTCCCACACACTGCTAGAAGGCCAAATATTTTTTCAGAGCTAGATGCAGATAAAAATTATTTTTAATTTGCAACCTGATGGAGGTCAGTATAGATGGACTAATAGAGAAAGTCCCACACACTGCTAGAAGGCCAAATATTTTTTCAGGGCTAGATGCAGAAAAACATTATATTCAGTTTGCAACCTGATGGAGGTCAGTATAGATGGACTAATAGAACAAGTCCCACACACTGCTAGAAGCCCAAATATTTTTTCAGAGCTAGATGCAGAAAAAAATTATATTCAGTTTGCAACCTGATGGAGGTCAGTATAGATGGACTAATAGAACAAGTCCAACACACTGCTAGAAGCCCAAATATTTTTTCAGAGCTAGATGCAGAAAAAAATTATATTCAATTTGCAACCTGATGGAGGTCAGTATAGATGGACTAATAGAATGATGCTATGCCCAAAAGATTTTACTTCACTAGGTGCAGTAAAAAAATTGGTATTCTATACACAGGTGGTATATCTTGCAACACAGATAGGCTACTCCACTGACTAACACACTCTGCAATAGGCCAAAAAGGATTAGCTTTGCTAGATTCAGCCAAATGCTGTGAAAAAAACTTGCACAGCACTGGCACAGACCTGCCTGGCAAAAACTGATAGGAACTGATGTAACCTAGTCCTGAAAAGGACTGCAATTACAATTAGTCTTTACTCCCACAATCTATCTATTTAAGAGCACAGACCTGCCTGATAAAAGTCGTAGGAAATGCTGTAACCTAGTCCTTAAAAGGACTGCAATCACAACTATTCCCTACTCCCAAGCTATCTGTAGATTTGTGCGAAAATTGGCTTGAAATTAACAAGGTATAGTGCACACAGCAACAGCGGTGCCGTCTAACACGCAGCTGCAGCAGTGAGAAAATGGTGGCGACGGGGAAAATGGCTTGGTCTTATAGGGCAAGGACATGTGACATACACTGCCAATGACACATGCCCTTGCTTGTGTGAAAAACAGCACTTCGCTCCGTGTGTGCGCTGCTGATAGGCTGACAGACTGCACCTCCCCACTGCAAATGCGGGAAAGAGAAAAAAAAATGGAGATCTTCATTATTCCTGCAGAGATCCATCCCCTGCCCCTCCCCCCGCCCCGCTGTACACTCAAACTGCGTATTAACATTAATTTTCATCATTACTGAGAAAAAATCCAGTTATGATTTTGGTGCACGAACAGTTATCGAACATAACCTCGAACAGCCGAATTTTTCTCAAATCGTTCGTGTTCGCCGAACGGCTCGAACACCGCCCAAAACAGCTCGAATTTGAGATTGGCGAACAGTTCGAGTAGAACAACGCTCATCTCTACATTTTAGATGTGTCAAGATGTGACCAGTCATTAAAGACCAGTGGAGGTTGGGGAAGCATTGAATTGGGAAAAAATTTGTGTAATTATTGCGTTATTTTTTTTTTTACCCAGTCTAAGCCCTCTGGACGACCTTTTTAGTTAGAACTCTTCGACCATTAGAATCAACAAAAATGTCCAGCCCATTCTAAATGATAACACTGTTTCAGTCATCACTACATGGGATTTTCTCAACTGGAAAATTGTCACAAGTTCCTTCTCTCTATCGCCAAGGGACCAGCTATTATCCCAGGGGAACGATACTCACTGCCACTTATCAAAGTAATGTTATATGGCAGCCATAGTCGTGCTGAGTCCATCAGAGCTAGATTTTCTATTTTATTGGCACAGTGGGTTCTAGGAGAGAGACACCCACTTTATCAAATAATATGGCCTTCTAGATTATATAGACAGGAATTGTTCAGAATGAAGACCCCTTTAACATTTTTCTGGGCTTATGCTTCATATAAAGAGATTAAGACACTGTAGTCCATTCAGATGTGTCCTTCCTTACCTTTTCTCTTGGCTGGACATATCCTGAGATAAGTGAATCAAGATGGTGAAAAAAACATGACTTCATGATACTCTGTCAGGAGATGTTTGTGTTATTTGTGTCACCCAGTGGTTGTGATGGGTTGTACAGCCTGCCAAAGATTTTGCTAGCATTTTATAACGAAGCATTGAATTTGTATCTTGAGAAAGAAGAGCCCGAAAAAATAAGCTTGGACACATATGTTCTAGTGGTCCATCATGAGCCAGAACAGATGACTACAGATTGATCAACATGGCTCACGTAAACATGAATTGAGGTCTCTTGGGACACATAAAATCATAGCTAAAATGTAGAGAAAAATCATGTCCTACCATAATTTCTCAATCTCTTGACGCATCAGGAGCTGAGCCTTTATAATGACACATGGGGATTTTTCTTTCCTTTTATTTCCATTTTCTACAATATAGTCCATGTAAGCTGAAGAAACTCAGTGGAACAGGAGCTGAAGATCAGAGACATCTGCCCTGACCACAGCTATGGAGAATCACAAACACAAAGTACCAATGAACCATCAAAGTTATCTGAGAGCTTACACCCCAGAGGAGCCCATCACAAACATGTAGACTTTACCATTAGAGATAGCTGATCTTCTGCAACATCAGCTCAAAGGAAGCGGTGCCCTGGGAGTCAGCAGGCTCTGGCCCTTAGTTCAAATGAGGATTGAAAACCTTTCATGATTTATGACAAACCCTTAAACTGAAAATCAATCTCTTGATGCTCTGTTCAGCTCACTCCGGCAGGACAGATCAGTTTGAAATATTTAACTTATTGATTGCTTATATACGACATCTCTCCTTATCACACCGGCAGCTCAATATCATTTTACAAGGAGGACAGACCATTGGTTTGTGAGAAACATATATGAAAAATGTATACGTATGTAGTGACACCTTGACATTTGGCACCCTGTTTGATATAAAATATGACCAGGAGGTCCAGAGATAGCAGTTGTGCACAAGTCATGGGGCCTAGGGGAGGCCCAAAGGTCTCTTTCCTCTTGAAAACAGATGTCTCAGTTCGACAAGTTCTCAACAAGCCACAGGATAACTTGCAGATCACTGGAGTATTACCATTGGGATCTCTACTTAACCAAGGAATGGGACTCCAAAATGTCTCTTTAAGATACACCTATGGCCACTCATATCATCCCAAGAATAGGGGCTTCAAAATGTCCCTTTAACACCGTATGTCACTGCTCAGTTCATCGTCTATAAGAAGTGGGTAAAAAGATTTCACTTCTGTGTTCAATGTTCACTTCTGTGCCGGTAGTTCTCTTCTTGGCGTCCTGGGCACCTCTGCCATTTACTTGGCCTCCATGACATCATGATGATGTCATGGTGTGAAACATGTCATGACATCATGTGAGGTCTAGTAAGTGTCATAGGTGCCCAGGATGCCAGGCAGAGAATTGCAATGCTGCCATGAAAAACTGAACTGGATGCCACCACAGGTAGTTTTCATATTTTTGCTCATCTCTGTTGTCTACGTGACTTCTGGAGATAGCCGAATGTTGTAGTTAGCTGTCTCCTATATATGGGAGGTGATGGGCATCCATTCTAATAGGGCATTTCAGAGCCCTGTTCTCAGGATCAGTGTTTGGGTCCCAGCTTTCAGACCTCTAGCGAAAAGCAAGTTGTCACCTACCCTGTAAGACAACCTCTTTGAACGAAACTCTATTAACCTACAGATATGGGGTCAATCTGTAGGTTAAGAGAGTTTGAAAGCTGACTGTCCACTGCCATGAAAGCCCGGCTACTGGGAAGAAATGAATTGTATTCCTCCCGGCAGCCTCCAGCTTTCAGTCATAGAGATGCAGCCGGCACGGATTCAGTCACCTCTCAGTATACAGTATGCAGCGCATCAGTGCAGACGTCAGTCAGTCAGTGCCGGGGCACGGTTACCACCACATGTTACTGTATAATGAGCGGTGACAGAAGCCTATCCGGCCATGCCTCTATGACTAAAAGCTGGAGGCTGCCGGGGGTAATAAAGTTAATTTCCTCCCGGTAGCTGGGCTTTCACTACGGTGACCAAATGACTTTAGGAGGCTAATCACCTGCAGATTAACCCCATATCTGCAGGTTAAACAGCGTTTAGGGACATGACAGGTTTCCCTTTATGAATGGCACATAGAGTTTTGGAGCCTTCTTAAAATACTTTGCTTTAGGGTCCATAAGTATCCAAATATCAGGATTTCTGTTGTCCTTCTACAGTTTGACCACTAGTGGCTGCTATTGTTCATTTTAATAATTGTGCTGCAATTCCACTTCTTACCACTGAAGGCTGCTGCTGTGTTATGCAATTGCCCTTTACTAAGATGGCAGACTCTGAACCTGTGGAATCCATCTTGTTTCCTGTTTGGGCCTACTTAAAGCTGTATGGATCTCACATTCATTGCTTGAGTATTGTGTCTAGCTGTTTAGTCTAGTCTAGCTGTTTCCAGTCTCCAGCTCCTGAACTGTCTTACCCAGACTGTTCTCACCCATCTATGGATTGTTTCCTACAACTCCTTTGCTAACTACAAGAACTTCTACCACCACTTGCTATGCCTGCTTGTGGTCCTTCAGCCTTTGGATTCCAGCAGTGCTATACCAGTATCGTAACACCAAGTGACTCCTTTGAGTAAAATTGGCAACTGAATAACCAGGCCACAACAACAAATTACTCCAATAGCTCAATATCTAATTAAGTGATCTGCTAAAATATTGCCATTACTTGTAAGACCAACTTCATGCACTTTTCAGGAAATTTCCAAGTGGGTGCTTATGGGGTTCAATAGTCTCATCTTATTAATTCTTCATTCTGCACCATCTCTAGCTGTATCTTGTAAAATGTCATCGATTGGGACAACATGACCTGACTATGGTGACAATAACTAGTCCCCACTATGGTAAAATGTTGTCCATAGTGACTGCAATCGGGAGCTAAAGTCACATCATCTCTATTAAGGGATTCTTACATTTCCGCAGCTTCATAGAGTTGATTGAATGCAAATATGATTCCTTTTTTTAACTATTTCATTAACCTTGGGGCTCATCGCTATTGTTTGTATGTTTTGGCATTATTCTATGTGATTAGACCGTCTTTTTCCATGTTTTTATTCTGCATTTTTTAGCAGCCCTGGAATTCTAGAGTTTGTATTTTTTTGCAGTAAAAGCCCCTTGAGAAAGCTGTTTACTATTTCATGGCTCCTCGGGCAGTAAAGAATATTCCATTGCATGTATTTACCTGAGCTGCTTCTTTCTCTTAATTCTTATCATGGTAGGTAAATATTCCTGTAGCTTGGCGATATTTTATAGAATTTAGAAAGAAAAAAAAAATGGAAAAAAAATCAAAAACAACCAAAATTCACTATAGCTAAATAACCCACCAGAGATGACTTTATATATTGTAACGTCTCGTGCTACATATCATTAATATCATAAGATGCATCATTTAAATACAAGAAGAAATATAGTCGTCCTCACTGTTTGTTAGGCTGCAGCATTCTGTATGATCTGAAAACCGTTTTGTAGAAATCCGGCAGAAAAAATTAATTCCAACTTTGGCTGGTGAATGGTTAAAGCCAGGAAAGTGAGGCTTAATGATTTTTCCATCTCACCACAGACAGTGCAGAGGGGAGAGGCTCCTGCTGCAGCCAGTTGTCTTACGGCCAGACACAAGACAAAAAGACAGAGATAGGGAAGACTGGGCTTAGTTCTTGAGAAAGTAGTAGATTTTTTTTTATATATTTCTAAGTTTTAATTGTTTCTTTAAAGGGATTGGGAAACATGGCAGTATGCTTGTTCAAAGGTTGACCACTCAGTCTCATTTACTTCATTGGAGCTGTGCCGTAATGCCAGATACAATCCCATTAAGCTGTGTGGCACCATGTAGTCAGTGGTGTAACTTGAAACTTAAAGCTCGAACGGGGCCCCCAATTATTGCAAGTCTTTAATAGTAATGGTCTTTTCATATGGGCCAAAGGGACTTTTTGAGCCCCCTGGGCTCCAGGGTCCGGGTGCGATTACAACCCCTGCACTTATTATAGTTACGCCCCTGGGTTTAGCATATGGGTTAAAAATATAGAGATTATTTGTTTTACCCAATTCATCAGTTTTCGGATTTGCAGATTCACACGTCCGTAAACTACAACAAAGGAATGAAATACCCTATTATGTTATTACAGGGTTAGAAACTAAATTTTCAGGACCCTCATTTACTAGCCACAGTAGAGAGCAACTTCAGCTTCAACTTTCCTTCTGGAGGACCCAGCACTCATGTAATGCGCAGGCAGGCTATTACTTTCAATAGAACCTGTGCAGTTCTGCACTTCACCAGTGGAGGAGCTGTGGGGCAATGAAACACTTGTTGCCAGTATTCCCCATGGTTTATGGATGATTGCTAGACATTATCGCAGAGGGATATCTTATGAAAAGCTTATTAGAAAGGAATGTATCATATGGAAAAAATGTATTTTTAGAAAAATGGGCTATTGTCTTCCAAAAACAGCACCGCACCTGTCCATCGTTTGTATATAGTATTGTATCATGGCTTCATGGAAACGATTATGGATAAAGGTGTTCTCTATTCTGCTACCTTCAAGAGCACACTGCTCCCCAACCTCCCAGCTTCTTGTTTGCAGGGGGAGGCGGAGCACTCCTGATGATTGACAGTCCACACCAGCAGTATGGCTATGCCACTGGCCCGAACTGTACACTCTCCCATGCAGCAAGCAGATGCAGCCTAGCCTCTGCAGCATTGGAGCAGCAAACAGATACAACCTTGCCCCTGCAGCATCGGAGCAGCAAACAGATGCAACCTTGCCTCTGCAGCATCAGAGCAGCAAACAGATGCAACCTTGCCCCTGCAGCATCGGAGCAGCAAGCAGATGCAACCTTGCCTCTGCAGCATCGGAGCAGCAAACAGATGCAACCTTGCCTCTGCAGCATCGGAGCAGCAAGCAGATGCAACCTTGCCTCTGCAGCATCGGAGCAGCAAGCAGATGCAACCTAGCCTCTGTAGCATCGAAGCAGCAAGCAGATGCAACCTTGCCTCTGCAGCATCGGAGCAGCAAACAGATGCAACCTTGCCTCTGCAGCATCGAAGCAGCAAACAGATACAACCTTGCCTCTGCAGCATCGGAGCAGCAAACAGATGCAACCTTGCCTCTGCAGCATCGGAGCAGCAAGCAGATGCAACCTTGCCTCTGCAGCATCGGAGCAGCAAGCAGATGCAACCTAGCCTCTGCAGCATCGGAACAGCAAACAGATGCAACCTAGCCTCTGCAGCATCGGAGCAGCAAACAGATGCAACCTTGCCTCTGCAGCATCGGAGCAGCAAGCAGATGCAACCTTGCCTCTGCAGCATCGGAGCAGCAAGCAGATGCAACCTTGCCTCTGCAGCATCAAAGCAGCAAACAGATGCAACCTTGCCTCTGCAGCATCGGAGCAGCAAACAGATGCAACCTTGCCTCTGCAGCATCGGAGCAGCAAACAGATGCAACCTTTCCTCTGCAGCATCGGAGCAGCAAACAGATGCAACCTTGGCTCTGCAGCTTCGGAGCAGCAAGCAGATGCAACCTTGCCTCTGCAGCATCGGAGCAGCAAGGAGATGCAACCTAGCCTCTGCAGCATCGAAGCAGCAAACAGATGCAACCTTGCCTCTGCAGCATCGAAGCAGCAAACAGATGCAACCTTGCCTCTGCAGCATCGGAGCAGCAAGCAGATGCAACCTTGCCTCTGCAGCATCGGAGCAGCAAACAGATGCAACCTAGCCTCTGCAGCATCGGAACAGCAAACAGATGCAACCTAGCCTCTGCAGCATCGGAGCAGCAAACAGATGCAACCTTGCCTCTGCAGCATCGGAGCAGCAAGCAGATGCAACCTTGCCTCTGCAGCATCGGAGCAGCAAGCAGATGCAACCTTGCCTCTGCAGCATCGGAGCAGCAAGCAGATGCAACCTAGCCTCTGTAGCATCGAAGCAGCAAACAGATGCAACCTTGCCTCTGCAGCATCGGAGCAGCAAACAGATGCAACCTTGCCTCTGCAGCATCGAAGCAGCAAACAGATGCAACCTTGCCTCTGCAGCATCGGAGCAGCAAACAGATGCAACCTTGCCTCTGCAGCATCGGAGCAGCAAGCAGATGCAACCTAGCCTCTGCAGCATCGGAACAGCAAACAGATGCAACCTAGCCTCTGCAGCATCGGAGCAGCAAACAGATGCAACCTTGCCTCTGCAGCATCGGAGCAGCAAGCAGATGCAACCTTGCCTCTGCAGCATCGGAGCAGCAAGCAGATGCAACCTTGCCTCTGCAGCATCAAAGCTGCAAACAGATGCAACCTTGCCTCTGCAGCATCGGAGCAGCAAACAGATGCAACCTTGCCTCTGCAGTATCGGAGCAGCAAACAGATGCAACCTTGCCTCTGCAGCATCGGAGCAGCAAACAGATGCAACCTTGCCTCTGCAGCATCGGAGCAGCAAGCAGATGCAACCTTGCCTCTGCAGCATCGGAGCAGCAAGCAGATGCAATCTTGCCTCTGCAGCATCAAAGCAGTAAACAGATGCAACCTTGCCTCTGCAGCATCGGAGCAGCAAACAGATGCAACCTTGCCTCTGCAGCATCGGAGCAGCAAACAGATGCAACCTTGTCTCTGCAGCTTCGGAGCAGCAAGCAGATGCAACCTTGCCTCTGCAGCATCGGAACAGCAAACAGATGCAACCTAGCCTCTGCAGCATCGGAGCAGCAAACAGATGCAACCTTGCCTCTGCAGCATCGGAGCAGCAAGCAGATGCAACCTTGCCTCTGCAGCATCGGAGCAGCAAGCAGATGCAACCTTGCCTCTGCAGCATCAAAGCTGCAAACAGATGCAACCTTGCCTCTGCAGCATCGGAGCAGCAAACAGATGCAACCTTGCCTCTGCAGTATCGGAGCAGCAAACAGATGCAACCTTGCCTCTGCAGCATCGGAGCAGCAAACAGATGCAACCTTGTCTCTGCAGCTTCGGAGCAGCAAGCAGACGCAACCTTGCCTCTGCAGCATCGGAGCAGCAAGCAGATGCAACCTAGCCTCTGCAGCATCGAAGCAGCAAACAGATGCAACCTTGCCTCTGCAGCATCGGAGCAGCAAACAGATGCAACCTTGCCTCTGCAGCATCGAAGTAGCAAACAGATGCAACCTTGCCTCTGCAGCATCGGAGCAGCAAACAGATGCAACCTTGCCTCTGCAGCATCAGAGCTGCAAGCAGATGCAACCTTGCCTCTGCAGCATCGGAGCAGCAAGCAGATGCAACCTAGCCTCTGCAGCATCGGAACAGCAAACAGATGCAACCTAGACTCTGCAGCATCGGAGCAGCAAACAGATGCAACCTTGCCTCTGCAGCATCGGAGCAGCAAGCAGATGCAACCTTGCCTCTGCAGCATCGGAGCAGCAAGCAGATGCAATCTTGCCTCTGCAGCATCAAAGCAGTAAACAGATGCAACCTTGCCTCTGCAGCATCGGAGCAGCAAACAGATGCAACCTTGCCTCTGCAGCATCGGAGCAGCAAACAGATGCAACCTTGTCTCTGCAGCTTCGGAGCAGCAAGCAGATGCAACCTTGCCTCTGCAGCATCGGAGTAGCAAGCAGATGCAACCTAGCCTCTGCAGCATCGGAGCAGCAAACAGATGCAACCTAGCCTCTGCAGCATCGGAGCAGCAAACAGATGCAACCTTGTCTCTGCAGCATCGGAGCAGCAAGCAGATGCAACCTTGCCTCTGCAGCATCGGAGCAGCAAACAGATTCAACCTTGCCTCTGCAGCATCGGAGCAGCAAGCAGAGGCAACCTTGCCTCTGCAGCATCGGAGCAGCAAGCAGATGCAACCTTGCCTCTGCAGCATCGGAGCAGCAAACAGATGCAACCTTGCCTCTGCAGCATCGGAGCAGCACACAGATGCAACCATGCCTCTGCAGCATCGAAGCAGCAAACAGATGCAACCTTGCCTCTGCAGCATTGGAGGAACGTAGGAGCGATCAATCCAGAGCAGAGCTTACAAGCTTTACTGGAGAAAGCTTGTAAATGCTGAGCTCCTTATTTAACAAATAGACTGCAGCACCAGAAAACAGACTGCAACATAAAATACTACAATTTCTAGTCCCTCCTTTCTTGAGAATGGAGAGTATTTTGCAATTTTGCCTATCCATTGGGATAAGACAACCCCTTTGCGCTGCAATACCACTTAACTCTTTGACCCCTTAAAGACTGTTTTGTAGTCTTGATATTGCTTCCAGGCTACTTATTTTGTACTTGGCATGGTTTGAATCTCGCCGTCCAGGTCTCCAGTCTGTCCTAATTAGCTCTTAGCTCCTGCTATGCGCTGCCGTTCCCTCCCGGGGTAGTCGTACATATCACACATGGCGTAACATCAAGTTCCCAAGCCTACTGTTTAATTTCATTTTCCATGACCCCCGGGAGAACTGCACATGTACCTTGGCACTTCAGACAATGTACTTCTTGCACAACACAGTCAGTAACCTTTCGTGGCAGCCTGAAAACCGGCTTGTTACCGCCGCAGCTTACTAATGAGCCTACGACGGCTACCGTGCGGGCTTTTAAATATTTAGCTGCGATCGTTTGTGCAATGATCTTTCCCTACGAACGTTCCACGAAAGTTCCGTCTTAAGTAAAAGTAACTAGTCTATCTTATTATTGATGAGTCGGGACGTTTACTACATGGAACAAATCAACTATTAATTCAATTAACTTAAAATAATTGCATTGATTTATGTGGAGAAATCGGTCGATATTTCTGTTACAGTCGGTAGAGCTGTCAGGTAGCTGATGTTTCCAGTCTTCTCTCTAGTGATTAAATCCATGCGAGATGTTCTGAATCGAAAGGTTTAAAAGGTTCGTACGGGATGTACTGCAAACCAGCTAAATTGACAGGATTAAACAAAAGTGATCATTTAGGAAAAATAAATTATACTTTTTCTTTGTGTTTACAGCTCCTCTGCAGACCTATGTTTTTCTATGGTTACAGACTACAAACAAACCCAGTGTAGTCTGATCTTGCACCGATATACCGTGTCACTCCTCTACTTTATGACAGAGGGAGTGGAGTGATACAGGACTTTAGGGTCAGACTAGACGCAAAGTTTATCCCATTGGGGACATGTCAAATAGATGATGGTCTCACTGCTGGGATCTACATTTGTCTTAGGAACAGGGATCCATGTTGTGTTATCAGGAATTGAGGAGTGGTCGCTCATGCGTAGCTCTCTTCATTTATTTATATGGCAGTTCCAATAATTTATGACCATGTTTGTTCACCAAATTTTGGGGACCCCCATCTATTAGACAGGTATAGCATATCCTGTTAATATTCCATACATGTCCCACTTAAGGTTTACTTATTGTTTACAATATTCAAATACATAGGTCTGCATAAGAGCTGCATACACAAAACGTAGGATATTTTTAATCTAGGAAATTTGCCAATCCACGTGTTTCATTTTCATTTTTTCCTCCTGTTCTTCCAAGAGCCACGACTTTTTTATTTTTCCATCCACATAGCCTTATGGGGGCTTATTGGGGACGAATTGGACTTTTGAATGACGTCATTCATTTCATCATATGGTGCACTAGAAAGTGGGAAAAATATTCCGAATGTGTCGAAATTGCAAAAAAATGCAATTCCCAAATAGTTTTTTTTAATTTACTATGTTCATTATATGGTAAAACTGACCTGGGAATTTGATTCTCTAGGTCAATTTGAGTACGTAGATAAAAAAACTATACATATTTGGTAAGTGCTGAATAAAATTCAGAAAATTATGAAAAATTATTTTTTGCTATTGTCGCCATTTCCCAAAGAACTGAAAGGTTTTCAATTTTTGAAATTATTGGGATTATTTTTTGCTCCCTGAGCTAATATTTGTACTAATGCAATTTTTGGTAGATATGATGTTTTGATCACCTCTTACAATATTTTGCACTATTGCGGCGGCCAAATAAACAGTCATTCTGGCATTTCACATTTTTTTCTCATTGCACCCTTTACCGATCGGATTCATTTATTTTAGATTTTGGTAGATCGGACTTTTACGATCGTAGAGATACCAAATATGTCTACATTTTTTAATTGTTTTTTTATTGGGGCAAAAGGGGGGTGATTTGAATTTTTTTTTTTTTATCTTTTTATTTTTTTTCCACTTTTTACTGTATTTCTTAGTCCCAAGGGGACTTGAACCTGCAACCATCCAATTGCTTGTATTATACATCTGCCGGGAAATGTGTGCTCGGCTTGTGATCCGCATCAAAGTCAGGGACCCAACACATCGGGAAAGGTTTAAAATCTACCGTCAGGGACCGAGCCACATGAAAGATTAGTCATGTAGGCCGGTCCCTGGCAGCTTCTCCCTGCCCACTCTCCTTGAGTGACAGGTCTCTCCCTGTGTTCGTGTATAGGAACCAACCTGTTAGTTGCTGGCAGCGGGTGGGGAGAAGCCTCTTTCTGACTAATCACTCATTCGGCTCGGTTCCCTGCTGAGTCTTAAAGTATGTTTTTCATTTCATAGTCAAACATACCTGTCTGTAATCGGGTAACTTCCTTTAAAAAAATATAGAAAATGAATTGCAAAAATCGACATTCCCTCGAAATAATCGTCATATTAGCAAACAGTGCTTAAAACCTACATCATATGTACTTACGCATGAACCTATGATGAACACATTTGCAGTTTTTTAAAACCATGCATTAATAATTGTATATAATATTTGCAGCAACAAAAAAAATGTTGGAATAAAAAAGGGGTTATCTTGGGAGAATTATCATAAAATATCACGATCACAGCATTTTCAGCTTCGGGAATACCCACCAATGATTTGTCCGCCCTTGCTATGTAATCTAATGGATATACTATATATACTGCCATGGATGGGGACATTACATGACGTGATGTATATTTCCAGTGCTAAAAAAATAAATAAATAAATTGAAATCGCTTTCATTTAATTACGACTGTCATCAGTATTTATTTAATTACGGCTGTAATTTATATTAATTCATTTACTGAAATGGCAGGCATGTCTTCAGTGTTAACCACCATCTAATGACCCATATTTGCAGCTGAATGTACTTATAAATAGCTTACATCCATTTTGTGTAATATATCCACTAATGGCATATTATATAGCTATTAACGACATCAGCTAAACCTCAGACGAGGGTGACCTCCTCACAACCAGATGGAGACGGTAGAGCATTACTCAGAGGAGCACACCACATCCTTCTGTGGCTTAGAGACATAACTAGGGTTTGTACTCAGTAATGAAGTCAGTTGTTGCCTAAAACTACTACAGACCTTAGGGCCTACTTTAATACTTCTAGGTCTTATATCTGTCACAATGCTGTTGTCTCATAATCCAGGACCAGGGGCTCCTACCCTGTCCCTAACGCTAGGGACGCCCTTGCTATCCCTGCTCCCAAGGTTACTTCTGATGGTGAAGATGCTGGGGCCACATACTTTGCTGTTCTCCTGAACCAGCTCTTTTCTGTATCCTTCTCCACCCAGGGAAAAAGAGGGGAGGAATAGTGTACATAAATACACCAACAAACCAAAAGGGGAGGACGTACAGGGATAACTGAAAATAGCAAACATGCAAAATGTGCACTCACAGACAACACAGGGAAACACTGAAGGGATTAGGAAGGTAAACAAAAATAGAAGAGGAAGGGACTATGCGCACAACCAAAACACCAAGCAACAGTCACAGAACAACTCTCCTTAAACGCCTCTACCAACAACCGACTCCTCCTCTCCACACCATGCAGTATGAAACTAACACTGGCAATTCAGATTGCCAGAGGAGAGACTATATAGAAGAAGAGAGTGGCTGATACTGCACAGCTGAGAACTTCCAAGAAGGAAGCTACAGAGACTCCAAGCTGAGCAGTTTAGCTCCTGCACTACTGAAAGAAACTAGCAGCATTTAATAAGAGGGAAAAATACTTCTATGCGATGCAGAAGTACGTGAACTCAGACGCTGCGGTCTTCTGTCTCCACTCTGTCACGGTAAACCTGTGACAATACCCTTAAGGACCCAGCTACATGTTTCTCACCACTTTTGAACATGGGTGCGGAACCAATCACCATGCTTCAGGTCTTATTGCTACTTTTAATTGACTTCAGTTTTTAAAGTCCCTATCAGGGGCATATATAGAAATCAGGCTTCCCCATAGCAAAAGTGCAGAAAAAGCCCCCCCCCTTCCACCTCCCAAAAACAAAAAAACACATAAACATTAAAATAAATAAAATATTTGGTGGAGTAGGCAGAGTTACAGTACATAGGTACAGTCAGATAAGGTACAGTCAGGTACTGGGGGAGACAGTATGGTGCCCCAATAGTTTCCTTAATATAGTATGATATTCCTGCAGTGTTGCAGCACAGTACAATGCCGCAGTATGATGCTCTACAGTGACTACCACGCATTATGATACCCCCACAGTGATGCCCCCCACAGTCCCTCCTGCACATTTTGAGTCTCCACAGTGCCACCCAAAAACATATACTGACTAAGAAAATAAAAAAAAATACTCACATAGCCCCATTGTCTCCATCCGCTGCTCCGGTCTGTGCAGGGTGTAGACTGAGACTCAGCGCACAGGCTGAATGGTGGAGCAGGGAGACAACATACAGCCAATAGCAGCAGACCACGTAACCGTTATAGGGCCCATGAGTTAAGGGGGCCCGGAGCCAAATAGTATGCAGATAATGGTGCTGAATGGATCCTCAGTTTGCAGATACGGTTGATAATAATGGTGAAACAGGAAGCTGTTGTCTATCAATAGAAAAAAGGAATTAATCTGATTGGTAAACGGCGTAACGAGAAAAAAAAAGCCAGAATTACGTTTTTTTGGTCGCCTCAACATAGCAATAAAATACAATAACGGCGATCAAAACATTGTATCTACACCAAAATGGTATAAATGAAAACATCAGCTCAACACACAAAAAAATAAGCCCTCATCCAGCCCCAGATCCCGAAAAATGGAGACGCTACAGGTATCGGAAAATGGCGCCATTTTTTTTTTTTACAAACTTTGGATTTTTTTTTCACCACTTAAATAAAAAAAGAACCTATACATGTTTGGTATCTACAAACTCGTAATGACCTGGAGAATCATAATGGCAGGTCAGTTTTAGCATTTAGTGAACGTGGTAAAAAAAAATTATGGTATTGCATTTTTTTTTTAAATTTCACCGCACTTGGACTTTTTCCTCATTTTCCAGAACATGGTATGGTAAAACCAATGGTGTCGTTCAAAAGTGTAACTCGTCCCACAAAAAACAAGCCCTCACCTGGCCATATTGACTGAAATATAAAAAAGTTATGGTGCTGGGAAGAAGGGGCGCAAAAGACAAAACCGGAAAACCCAAGAAGGTGAAGGGGTTAAAACATACCTGTTTCTGAAAATTCTATGACTTGTATTTTGCATTTTTCCGTAGATTTCACCTCTGCGGGGTCAAGCTCTAATTTTCAGCTGTCTCTGTGTTAATGGGTCCCGTACACCTGCTATGATGTCTCCCATACACCTCACACACAGACATGGGGGATTTTTGCCCTCCTGCCTCTTTGTACGTGTTCAGAAGCAGCAGCATTGTGGACATTATACACAAGTACTGAGCAGTGTAGCTGTGCATCCAGGGTAAGATAGTCACATATTTGTGCATCAGTGTCTCTCTGCTCCTACCTCCTCCTCTTTCTATAGACATCAGTAATTTCCTAGCACTCCATCTTGTTTAAACTTTGACGGATTTTACCTGTTTTTCAGTGTCAGTGAGAGTTCCGCTCTCCTGTCTCTTTGTAGCATATGTTCAGAAACCGCAACAGCAAGGTGGACATTATACACAAGTACTGAGCAGTGTAGCTGTGCATCCAGGGAAAGATAGACACATGTTTGTTCATCAGTGTCTCTCTGCTTCTACCTCATCCTCTTTCTATAGACATCAGTAATTTCCTAGCACTCCATCTTGTTTAAACTATGACATATTTTAGCTGTTTTTCAGTGTCAGTGAGAGTTCTGCTCTCCTGTCTCTTTGTAGCATATGTTCAGAAGCAGCAGCAGCATGGTGCACATTATACACAAGTACTGAGCAGTGTAGCTGTGCATCCAGGGTAAGATAGTCGCATATTTGTGCATCAGTGTCTCTCTGCTCCTACCTCCTTCATATTTTATAGACATCAGTAATTTCCTAGCACTCCATAGTGTTTAGACTATGACAGATTTTAGCTGTTTTTCAGTGTCCATGAGAGGCGGAAAGTGAGAGAGGGACAGAAACAAGCAATTTTATCTGATAAGGTATATTAGTAAGTTTCTTATATTCACTTGTATCATTGATTTATGCAAAGTTTGTTGAAATTACAGTGACTTACTTAATTTTAAGGCATTATGGGTTAACAACTATGTGGTACCAATGTGAGGGTATGAAAGAACAGACCTTTGGTGACCGGGTGACCATAGATGGAAGAAAACTCTGATGTTCAAAAAATGTCAAATACTGTCTATTACCAGGAAAGGTGCAACTATGACAGATACATTGTATTATCAGGGTGGAGGTTCTTTATCAGTGATTAGATGTCTGATTTTCTTTTAGAAATCTTCTAGAGTAGTGAGATGAGCATTTCTTGCCATGGCCATAAATGTCCTTCATGGATTTAAGAGTGATGATTACCAGGTAAATTGAGCTGATAACAATGGGTACAAAGTACAGAAAGTATGTTCTGCATTGTTAGGAATATTCTGTGTGCTGCTATGTACGGGCACGGCGCACATCCACCGTCACCCCAGAAAACTCCATATTTCTATTATACATCTCTGCGGAGATCTCGTCCTAATAATGATGATGTTCTCGTCTATGATGGTGACATAGTCCAACTACCTCTGTGGATAAGTGGCCGGACGGAGTGATGCTCCTGAAATAATGTTTTGCTCTTCTTTAGCCTTAGATCATGGTCAGGGATGAGGAAGATGAAGGTCTCGGCAGTGGAAGGGATTCTCCTGCCCATATAAATAATTCACCTGCAGCGTCAGCCGGAATATCTGCTTAATTGTAAATGGGAGATTACAGCAAAGCAGCCGCAGGGAAATAAAGTATAAAGGGCGGCCGCTCCTGACCAAGATATCCAATATACCCTGTACGGGGGGCCGCACTGCCAGCAGCTATGGGGGATGGGGGGCTCCTGCTACAGTATATGGGGGAACTGCAGAACAAGAAACTGCACTGAGGGATTGCTGCAATCAATATTTATAAAAGAACGAATTTTCTATATATTATTTATCTATATATTATTTTTCTATCTATTATCTATCTATCTATTATTTATCTATCTGTATCTATGTATCTATCTGTATCTATCTATTTATCTATCATTATCTATCTATCTATCTATCATCTATCTATCTATTATCTATCCATCCATAACCCATCTATCTATCTATTATGTATCTATCTATCTATCTATCTATCTATCTATCTATCTATTATCTATCTATCTATTATCTATCTATCATCTATCTATCTATCTATCTATCTATCTATCTATCTATCTATCTATTATCTATCTATCTATCTATCTATCTATCTATTATCTATCCATCCATAACCCACCTATCTATCTATCTATCTATCTATCTATCTATCTATCTATCTATCTATCTATCTATCTATCTATCTATCTATCCATCTATTATCTATCTATTATCTATCTATTATCTATCTATCTATTATCTATCTATCTATCTATCTATCTATCTATCCATCTATTATCTATCTATCTATCTATCTATCTATCTATCTATTATCTATCTATCATCTATCTATCCATCTATTATCTATCTATCCATCTATTATCTATCTATCTATTATCTATCTATCTATTATATATCTATCTATCTATTATCTATCTATCTATATATCTATCCCATATCTTCTACAATCTTGGTTTCCCACAGATTGTAGTTTATCGCTGTGGTTCCAGTAAAGCGTCTCTTTATAATCAGCTTATCGGAATGGATCCTCCTTACAAGAGATGCGGCCGATGGACAACCCCTTAAAGTATTGGCCTGTCCTGGTTGGAGCCAGCATGGTGCAATGCACATAACTCTGTATTCCTGCTTTAGTGAATACTTGTGTAACCTATAAAATAATCATTCTGGGACATATTTTCTTACCATTTCCAGTTGAAATAATAAAGGAACATTTCCTTTATTGTTCCTTTTGGAAATGCATTAATAGATTGGACTGTTGAGATATGTCACTTTAACGGGGAGGGGGTGGGACTATCAGTTGTAAATTTATTCATACATTTCCAGGAGGAATTATAGAGGAACATTTTATTGTTGCTCTACTGTTCCTCCTGGAAATGGATGAATATATTATACTAGATGGTGGCCTGATTCTAACGCATCGGGTATTCTAGAATAGGTATGCGGCCGACCGGGCGCAATCAGCAGAGCGGTATTTAAATTTGGCGCCAAAATCGCTGATTGGTCGAGGCCCGCAACCACGACCAATTAGCAAAGCGGTGTTAAAATTTGGCGCCTATATCGCAGATTGGTCACGGCCAGCGGTCGCGACTAATCAGCAGAGCGGGGTTTAAATTTGCCGCCCATCTCGCTGATTGGTCGCGGTCGGCCGGCCACCACGACCAATCAGCAGAGCGGCGTTTAAATTTGCCGCCCATCTCGCTGATTGGTCGCGGTCGGCCGGCCACCGCGACCAATCAGCAGAGCGGCGTTTAAATTTGCCGCCCATCTCGCTGATTGGTCGCGGCCGGCCACCGCGACCAATCAGCAGAGCGGCGTTTAAATTTGCCGCCCATCTCGCTGATTGGTCGCGGCCGGCCACCGCGACCAATCAGCGTCGTATTAGTGTGGGCCCGGGAGCGGCGCTGCTTGTGCGGCTCCGTATTAGTGAGGACCGGGGAGCGGCGCTGCGGGAGATGAGCCGCTACTCGCAGCAGAAGCATCCCGACCGGCGGCGCCGCTCCCCGGTCCTCCGTTCACTCTTGCTGTCGGGAGATCAGCGGGCCAAGCCGCTGATCTTCCGACGTTAGCCGCATGGAGGTCAGCGGCGCCGGTCGGGGTAGTTGTGCTGCTAGCGCCGCTCATCTCCCCGCTGCATCGCCGCTGACCTCCATCCGGCAGATGAGCCGCTAAAGGCCGCCATCTTTTTTCAGAAATCCCGCGGCGCTGATTGGCCGCTGCCGGACCAATGAGCGACGTGGGAATTCCTGGACAGACAGACAGACAGACAGACAGAAAGACAGACAGACAGATGGGATAAGACAATTATATATATAGAATGTAATCCTTGCTGTCAGTGTCAAATTTTACAGAACAGAAAAGTCTTCTTTAAGGTATCAAGAGCCAAGACCCCCCGTCGCCAAATAAAGAATGTAATATCTGAGTGTCCTTATCATGAATTAACGAAACCCCTGATCAATTTACCCTCGGTGAATAGGGAATAGTGGGTGAACTCCCTTGTACGTGTCCGTCAGGCTCCGAGGCCAGAAAACTTTGCTTTATGTGACATTGATTTGCTAAATAATCAGCTGCAAACTTTATAAACACTGCAGCCTAATTAATTAGCATATGCAGATCTCAGGCTTAATTAATCACTGTTTAATGGAGGCTGGCGACACTGATCACTCCACAGCGTCTCCCGCAGTCAAAGTTCCCCTCTCGGTGGCTTATAAATATTCACACGTGTATTTATCTCCCTGTAAATCACTTTTTTTATTTAGCATGTATTTCTCCAATAGAGTAAATGACACGGACTGTTTCCACAATAACGTGATTGCTCCAATGTGACTGCACTGCACAAGTGGCTGTTCACACTGCATTTATGTACAGTCTTCTGCTCGGAGAATTAATCATGTACTATATGATGTGCTCCGGTCTAGGGCTTCATTCTCCAGGTCTGACACACAGGCAATATCCTGCTCAATCCCATCTGCTATATATAATGCCGTCTCATAGGAAAACTATCCATATCTGGTATTGTCATGTCCAGGGGCGCACATAGAAATCACAGGACCCCATAGCAAAAGTTCTAATCCCCCCCCCCCAAAAAAAAATAAAAAAAATATATATATATATATATACATATATATTTTGATACATATTTCCCAACTTTTATACATGTACTGTGGTACATACACAATAATTCTGACCCTATTGAAGCCCCTTACTATTCTACCTACCTATACTGAGCATGAATCCGCCCCCTCACACATAGTTTTACCCCACATATACATTATAGGACTGACTACACGGTATAATACCCCACTGCATGATGCCCCTAAAGTACCCCCCTACAGTATGATATCCCCATAGTCCCTGCCCCACACACAGTATCATAGCCCCCACACAGTATGATGGATCCACACACCCCTTCTCAGAACGAGGGCTCCTACAGTCTCCTACTCAGTATAAAGGTCTCCACAGCACCCCCCAAACAGAATGAGGGCTCCCACAGCTCCTACTTAGGATGATTGCCCTCATAACTCTCCACTCAGTATGAGGGTCCCCAAAGCCCACCACTTAGTATAATGGCCGCCACAACTATCCACTCAGTATCATGGTCCCCACAGCTCACCACTCAGCATAAGGTGCCCACAGCCCCTTACATAGTATTAAGGCCACCATAACCCCCCCACAGAATGATTACTCTCACAGCCCCCCACACAGAATGAGAGTCTCCACTGTCCCCAACTCAGTATGGGGGGGCCTCACAGATCCTAACTCATCACAGTCCCTCACAGTATTATTGTTCCCACAGCCTCCCATTTGGAATAATGGCCCCCACCAGCACCCTACTCGGTATCATGGCCCTCTCTCAGTATAATGGACCCCACCAGCCTCCTACTCAGTGTTATGGCCCCCACAGCCACATGCTCAGTACAATGGCCCACTCAGTATGATTGGTCACCACCAACTTGCCATTCATTTTGATGACCCCAACTAGCCCCCCATTCAGTATGATTGGCCCCCACCAGCCCACTTTCAGTATGATGGCCCCCACCAGCTCAGTTGTGAAGTTATCACGCCTGCAGTGCATGGAGTCCCAGACTCATATTCACAGGCTGAATATTGGATCACAGAGCCACCGGCTCCCTGATCTACTAGTCTATTCAATGATATCTGTGTACTGAGGATGCCGACACTGCTAAAATTGAGATGACAGTGGAGGGAGGGGGGTCCGGTGCTGAGCAGCAAGTATCAGAGGCAGTCCTTAACTTAATGTAGATATCTAGAATTATAACAGGACCCACCTGGGTCACGGCCATGGGGTGGCTGCTGGCTGGAGGAGTGTTCACAAGACAAGAGAATTCAAGCTAGCTGGGTTGGTAACAGGAGAGACAGAACCAGGCACTGAAATAAGAGACCAAAACTTAATCAGGGAAATAGCCGAGATGAGGTACCAGGAGGTCAGTCAAAGAAGGGTCAAACTAGCTGATGTCAGGATCAGGCAAAAAATGCAAAAAAAAGACGAAGCTGGACTCACAAGCTGGGTCAGGATCAGGAATAGTGAACCGTAAAAGCACACCTCCAGGGAACGAAATAGAATAAATGACAACTCCTATCAGACTGTTTGGAGTGTAAATAGGGTGTGGTACTGCACCACAAACTACAGCAGGGAGCTGATAACCCTACTGAGCAGCAGGGACAATAAGTTCTAGAAACAATAGCTCCTCCATCACCAGTGCTGAGATAAAAGAAGACATCGCTGGAGCAGTTCCAGATAAGAATGTAACAAACATTTACTATCATTTCTAATATATATAACATGATTTATTATTGCATTGACATCTTTTTGCTTAGATTCTTTTGTCTTTTACCTGTTTTTCATTTGTGTTTTATTCTTAATTTGCCCCTTTTCTAAAGGCTATTTTTATATGTGTTTTAGAATTGGCGTTTTTAGATGTTTTTGGCTAATTCATTAATTGCAAATTTTTAAAAAGACGTAAATTTTTTGTGCAAATGTACTCAACTCCTTCGTTTGAGTTATTTCATGTATTTTTGAATTTTTTTGCACAAATTTTTCCAGAACATGTGATTTATTTTTTGCTGCAGAAAATATTGAAAAATAGTTAAACAAAAATGAAGCTAGATAAACCCAACAAGCCCTGCGGCACAGTGCTGGACCGAAAACATTTGATCCTTATTGTTGGATTGCCTTGTAAATCGTCAGAGCAGATCAAAATCCACCCTACCCTGGTATCCTTCCAAAAACAAAAATGAAGAGCATTTTCAAATTTTGAGCAAAATGCATTCAATTTGATGCAAAAAGAAACACCAACAAATACCATAGGACAAGAAAAAGAAAAGTGGCTTAAAAAACCTGGGGGCCATTAGACTGCATAAATTAGATCCAAGCCACCTGTAGATGTGCCAAATTTATCATAGTGGAGAACTCTCTTAGAAACTTTGCCTTATGGCTAACGTAGTTGGCTGACTTTGGGACTTTCATTTGTACCTAAAAATTGTACATGACAGTGACTCCACTTACCAATGCCCACTTCCGAGTGTCGGGTATGGTGCATGCATCTCACACAAGGTGTGGGAAACACTAAGTGCAACATGAAGGAAAGAGGTGGAGGAAGCCCAAACACTAGGGAAAGGGGGAGTGGAGACCCCTAGGCAGACCTAATATCACCCTGCCAACCCTACCGTCTCTATATAGGTTCCACACGTATCGCCGAGCAGGACCCTAAGCGCTGTATGTCCCTAGAGCTTGGCCCTAGATAGGAAGGGGGAGGGGTGAGCACTGGTCAGGCCCCTCTACAAACTAAAGACAACAAGGTAGACAAACAAAGGGGTTAAATTTAGCATGAGCAGACACCAGAGGAGCAATGACAACTGTCCTCCAAGGGCACCAGAAACTAAGCTAGCCGACTGTTAGTGCTCCATGCCTGCACAAAGGTACATAGAAGTATCACCGGCAAGTCACTGGAGCAAACTGAGTGTTTTTAACTCCCAGGCAAGGGTGTGTCAATCAGCAGCAGGAAGGAGGTCGCCGCTGGGTCCTAAAGGAAGAAGGATTAAGAAGGCATCTGTAAAGCCAAGCGTAGTGACCTTCTACGGCCAGATCCAAAGCGACTGTCTATTACACCTGACACACCTGCGACAATGCAGTTATTTTTTTGGGGACAAAACATCATAAGTCCTTCTAAAAAAAAAATACTTATGCAACCAACTTGGTAAATGTTTCCTGACGTGTATTCATCCAATCATTTATTCATTTCATAGAGAAAAGGTCTTGATCTTGGGTGAATCAGTATCCATGGAGTTTATTAACAATGAACAGGTCTCATCTGCCCTCTCGCCTCCTCTTTATGCGCACATGTATGAGTGGCGTTCGACACATGGAACAGGCAGACCGATCCCGCTAATAAATAATGGAAAGGTTCTCGCTGCTGATAATTCAAGGTTGCCGGCTCTGTTTGAATAAGGGCTGAGGGCTTTTTATGTTTAACAGATTGTTTCCAAACATAAAGCGCTCGGCTGAAAAACACAGCACTCCAATCTGCAATTTGTTTACAGCTTTTCAAATCCTTTTAAATCCTTTTCAGCTTTTTAATTGCATCAAAATGATTCAAATTAAGCAGCATGCGGGAGCCGGCGGGACCAGCCCGGTGCATGCCATGCAGGATTTTCCTTTTATTTTTGCAGAGGATTCCTAGGGAGAATAAAGAAGTGAATCGGGATTAGGCTGGTTAACCGTTTGCCCACTTGGTTCTCCGTCCAGTAGAAGAGGGGTTAAAGCCTTTAAGTAACAGCATTGTTTTTCACTCTATTCAACAGTAGCGACAAAGGCATATGCTGCCGAGAAAATAGAAAAGTGTCTGAGACAAAGCGTTCAATGGCGTTATCCTTAATCCCTCTTGTAGCTTATGGAGGGGGTGGGGGTCATACAAGACCATTTGGATTAATAATAGAGACTTGTGTTGGCGTAGAGTCTGAGTGAAGGTGTGAAATAGCCTTGGTTATAAAGGGGAAGATATTTTCTTTTCACTTTTGTCCTAAGAAATTAATAGTTATGAATATATATTCTAAATTTGGGTTGAATTTTTAGGAATTTACTGAAAATATATTAAGATTTGAGAGTTCTCAGTGGTTGATACCTTTTAATGGCTAACTGAAAAGATGGTAGCAAATTGCAAGCTTTCGAGACTACTAGGGTCTCTTCATCAGGCATGGAATTTTATGCCTGATGAAGAGACCTGAGTAGTCTCAAAAGCTTGCAATTTGTTACCATCTTTTCAGTTAGCCATTAAACGGTATCAACCCTTGAGGACTCTCACATCTTAATATTTTTCTATCTCCTGGCTAACATGGTACAAATACATATATTTTTCCTGTAAGAATTTGCTGAAATGGAACAATTTTTCATTCGCTTTGCACAAATTGTCTAAAATGATCCCTGTCATTTTACACATTGCAGAAGGTAGTACCAGCCATAGGGGGAACCCATGACCTCAATTGGAATAGAACTCTCAATCAGCCGGTATGTTGCATCTTGTTCCATGTTTGTTCCATCTGTCTCCGGGCCATGCCTTTGTTACTGTTACGGTCGATTCTAGGCAACAGTGCAACAGTTTGGTTTGTTATCCTGGGATTAGTGATGCCATAGAGACAAAGAGTTTAGAGCCATCCAATAGGGCTATCTGTGTTATCTAATGAACTTCCTTCAATGAGCCCTGGGTGGGACTCACACAATTTAATCCCTTGACTTTCTACCATTAGTTGCCAGTTATAAGTTCTTCTTGACCTGGTCCTCACCCTTGATCTCAACTCCTGTTTTGACTTTCCTCTTGAAGATCATCAAGAGAATGCCAAGAGTGTGCAAAGCAGTCATCAAAACAAAAAGGTGGCTACTTTGAAGAACCTAGAATATAAGACATATTTTCAGTTGTTTCACACTTTTTTGTTAAGTATATAGTTCCACATGTGTTAATTCATAGTTTTGATGCCTTCAGTGTGAATGTACAATTTTCAAAATCATGAAAATACAGAAAAATCTTTAAATGAGGGGGTGTGTCCAAACATTTGGTCTGTACTGTATATTATTTGAGCACTATATGAACTATATCATAGGTATTGTTTGGCATTTTTCTACCTATAAAATGATCTCTACTCTCCTCTGCCACCAGAAAATCTTGTATTTTCTCCTGCCATGCCTTGGACTACAAGGGATATTGATCTCAACTCAACTTACCAACATGGCAATTGTACCATGACATTCCTACAAATAGTGCCGCCAAGGGGGCAAGACTTAGTCATATCATACCCCAAATTGGGGTTATTTCTGGTCATTTTAAAATGATTGTCTCATCTTGTTAAGTGGGTACAATTATAAAGTCAGGGTAAAGATAGAGTCCAGCTCACTCACATGCACTATTTGAATATCTGGAGCAGAGGAAGCATCCGTGCCTTGAATGTGAATGAATGCAAAGAAAGATAAATCCAGCTCCAAGAAAATCCCAAAAATTCATCTTTATTGGTGTGAATGGAAAACACTGCAGTTGGTGAATTTAAAATGCCATGGTAGTAGATAAATCAACTAGCTTCAGGTAGTGAAACCCTTAATCTTGATGATCCAAAAACAAAAGCAATTTTACAATTGTACCTCCTATTAAAAATCCTCTCTGTTCTTAGTACGAAGCTATTTTTAATTCTATAGTTTACATTTTTTGCCTAGGTTACCAACAACCTCTGCAGTCCATCGGAGGTGGCCAGATTTCCAGGCAAGGAGCGCAGCACTTGCAAGCTCATTGCTTTAGTGCTTGCAAGCTCTGTGCCAAAGATTATTGGATTTGGCCATTTTTAATGTTAACTTTCCAATACCCTATACAATTAGGATTGTCATCAATAACACAAAACAGCACATTGAGGCAAATAAATTACCAAGAAGTCAAATGGCTGTCCTACTAATTCTGTAGGTGCAATGTCTAGCTAGAGCCTAGAAGACTATTCATATCTTTACTGTCAGCATAGATGGCAATTTGCACTATTAGCGGTATGTTGGCACCATTTGGCAATATTAATTTGATTATGTTTTGGATTCTCCGGTTTACAGGGAACAGTTCCCAGATCCCTAACAAAGGCTTAAAGGGAACATTGCCAGTGATCTGTAATAATAAATGCATTTCTCCTCTAAGTAAAGGTAGGTTCGTTTGGCTGCTTGCCTCTATGCCAGCGGCTCTGCCGTCTACACCCATGTATAGCACTTCTCAATATTGGGCAGCAGCCCATCTCCTCCTTCATTTGCTTAGAACAGGATTTCACTTTCAGACCATAAGTTCAAAGCAAAACCCCTGATGGTGCGGATTTCAGAGCAGCGGGATGTACTCTTAAACGCTGATTGTCTTATTGACTGATACCCGTGTTCGTTCAGCTCTGTTGTGCCTCTGCCAGAGCATCTCCGTCCGAGAGGCGTCCGCTGATAGATATATCACTCTTTTCTATAGTATCACTTGTGTAGCTCAATTAAGTCATTACAACGGTCTCGTCTATTTACACCGCCTCGATCGAAAGAGAGTGGAAAAAAAAAATAACCAAATAATGGGAGAGAATGACAGAGCAGGCTCGTTAAGTAACGCAATCCTCAGCTATTAGTTCTATAATTCCGGTCAACGGAGTAAACGGACAACGGTAAAAAGCCAATGAGGGCAGTATCATAAAATTAAAATTTCGAAGCAGCATATATATTACAATCCACAAAATATACAATCAACTATATATGAGTTTTTCCACTTAAGCTCCTTACTTATGGGAGCATAAGGTGGGAAACCCAATCCTTGATAGTAAAAAGGCTGCGTAATGAAGACCATCCTCTAAATAGAAGCTGGACTGGAAAATCAGAAGATCGTAGGTTGGTTTAGACATAAGTTGTTATCAGCACCCAAAGCCATGATGGACCACTGCCGAGGAGATGTAATATTGCTTTTATATGAATGTCCGGGCTTGTAATACATTACCAGGTCTGCCAGACTTGGAAATAGTGGCTCTCCACTCGTGTCAGAAGATCCTCTATGGCATTTAGACAGGTTGTCTTTATGGATCAACACAGGAGAAGGTTAAAGTTTAGAGATAATTAAAGGATGATCAGTCCAGGTCATTTCAGTGTTTTTCAATTATCATGTCCAAGAAGCCCAAAAGTTTAGGATTTCCTTAGCATTCCATCAATTCTATTTATTTTATAAGAGCAAGAAGAATTATCGAATGGCCTCATAGGGGCTGTGAGACCCAGGAAATATCTCTGGAAAATCCACATTTTATTTAGATGACATTTGTTTAGCTAAAGTTCAAAAGTCCTAGGTTTTTATGAGTAAATTCCCCCCAACCTTTCCCTTTGCTCTACAATACATGCATACAATATGACCTAAAGGACCACTACACATGTCACTGAAGAGCAAAAGTGAAGGACTGGATATGGTTTATTGTCAAAAGTTCTTACCGGACAATTGACATCCAATTACCATAGAGAATGTGATGGATTTAAACTTCCCATATATGCTATTAGATATGAGTGAATTAATGCATAACAAGTCAAATCCCCCCCCAAAAAAAAATCAGATTTGCCAGAATCCGAATTTTGGGTAACTTTATTTGCACTGGAAGCCAGCCTACTGCCATTTTGCTTAACTGCTCCTCAAATGTCCTGCTGTCACAGCTCCGCATCCAGTACGCCATTTGCCTCACATCAGTTTTCTCTTCCGACTTCTCTTTGGAGTCGTCTTCTGTTTTTTCCCATGCTGATAAGGTCTTAAAACGAATATGTGAGACCTAGTGAGTGTTGGAAGACTGAAGAAGCCTGATCCAAAGTGAGTGAAGACTCATGGTTTGTCTGTGCACCGGGACCTCTGCTACCTCTCTGCAGTCTCCATGATTTATGCTACCTGCTGTCTGCTACCTGTATGTGGTCTCCGGTTCTCTGCTACCTGTTCCTGGACTCCTATCTGAGTGTGGGCTCCAGGACCTCTGCTACCAGTCTGAGGTCTCCAGGACCTCTGCTACCAGTCTGAGGTCTGCAGGACCTCTGCTACCTGTCTGTGATCTTCAGGACCTCTGCTACCTGTCTAAGGTCTCCAGGACCTCTGCTACCTGTCTTTGATCTGCAGGACCTTTGCTACCTGTCTGTGATCTTCAGGGCCTTTGTTACCTGTCTAAGGTCTCCAGGATGTCTGCTTCCTGTCTTTGATCTTCAGGACCTTTTCTACCTGCCTCTGGTCTCCATGCCCACTGCTGCCTGTTCCTGGACTCCTGTCTGTCTGCGGTCTCCTGTAGCTCTGCTACCTGTTTACGTGTGCCTTAACTCCCTGCTGCACCGACGACCATAGCCCGTGTGCCCACCCGGACCTTGGGCTTTGGGGATTCACCTCAGCTAGTGAGCCTAACTCCTACAGATAGGTGATAACTTGTTATTCTCTGACCTTTTGACCATTGGTATCCTCCTTGATCCCTACAAAGGGTTGCTATGTGCTACTTTGGACAATGAGACTACCATGTAGTATGTAGCTGGTGGGGTGCTTTAATACCCGGAATAGGGAATTTGGGATTTCAGATCATTGGGTGTCATATCAGCCAGAAGTGATAACTTTTCCAAGTTGGGCATAATCACCCTTTAATGTTACATGGCAGATACTGGATGTGCTACATCCACAACCATGGGCAAAGGCATAAATATATTGGTGGAAGTCGAAGGAAAAATATTTCCAGTAAAAAAACGATTTCTCCCTGAATGTGCTGCAATATCCAGGACTGTAACGTAGAGAAGAAAGTCTCCAATAGACATTAATCCTAGGCGGACCGCGGGTTGAATGCCACCTTGTACACTCCGTTCTTCCATGGCCTTTGCCCTCATTGCCAACTACCATCCTAACCTCGTTGGATTCTCGTCGTCATGGTAACCGGCTTGTTAGCGAGTCCTTAGCATTTTTGGAAAATGAAGAGGGTTATCAATACCGTCTCTCCTGTCTCTTCATACATGAAGGTCTAGGCTACATTTGCTCAATTATTATTTTCCCCGGATTTGTATGGATGCCAGCTGGTTTCACTTTTTATAAATAATGTTTTACCGTAGGATTATAATTGAATTGAATCTCACATTTTTTTTTTTTTTTTTTTCTGCTGTAGATAAAAACACAATTCTGATTCTACTAATTGTTTTCATATGATGTTCTGTCATAACAAAACAATTAGCACCGTCAATGAATAATAAATCTCTGCAGACGGCATTGGAGCAAAAGAATGCATATGGTAATGCAAATGCTAATTAATTGACTTGCTAAAATTAGAAATATTTGATTTTGTGAGTTACATAAAGCTGTGAAAATTTGCCATTTTTTTAGGGGGGGGGGTTAAAGGGGTTGTATGAGATAAGAAACAGTGCCAGTATCGTCTAGAGGCTGCGCCTGGTATTGCATATCGGCCAACTTACATCATCGCAATACATGACAGTCTATAGTCATCAGTAGCGCTGATCATGGTTAAAGTAAGCCCAAGTTTTCCAAACTTTTCCAAGTTTTTTTGGGAGGATGGAAGGGGAGGGGAATTTATAGAGTTCCATAGGTCATCATAGGACTTTACTAGGGTGAGGGGTTGATTTATAGTTCTGTAGGTCATCATAGGGCTTTACTAGGGCTTTACTAGGGTGAGGGGTTGATTTATAGAGTTCTGTATGTCATTATAGGGCTTTACTAGGGTTAGGGGTTGATTTATAGAGTTCTGTATGTCATCATAGGGCTTTACTAGGGTGAGGGGTTGATTTATAGAGTTCTGTAGGTCATCATAGGGCTTTACTAGGGCTTTACTAGGGTGAGGGGTTGATTTATAGAGTTCTGTATGTCATTATAGGGCTTTACTAGGGTTAGGGGTTGATTTATAGAGTTCTGTAGGTCATCATAGGGCTTTACTAGGGTGAGGGGTTGATTTATAGAGTTCTGTAGGTCATCATAGGACTTTACAAATGAATAAAGTGACAGGAACTGTGGTTTAGATGTTCAATGTTCAATGTTTCCCAAGCAGCAAAGTTGAGGCCCCACACAAACCCTTATGAACCTACACAACGTCTACCTGTTTCTAGGATGCCTTTTTAGTGGTGGACACCAATGTGGTGGTACTCACAAACCATTAGGCACCACATAGGAGAGCGCTCCTCTGAGTCAATTTATGGTCACAGACAGTGTCGGACTATGGTGCCAAGGCCCACCAGAAACATCAACTCAAGGGGCCCACTTTTCAGCTACATGACTTTATCCACATTCACAAATTTCTATAAATTGGGCAGATTGTTAACCCCTTAATGACCTTGCGATTTTCCGATTTTGCGTTTTCATTTTTTGCTCCCCTTCTTCCCAGAGCCATAACTTTTTTTATTTTTTGGTCAATATGGCCATGTGAGGGCTTATTTTTTGCTGGACAAGTTGTACTTTTGAATGGCATCAATGGTTTTACCATACCGTGTACTGGATATTGGGAAAAAAATTCCAAGTACGGTCAAATTGCAAAAAAATGCAATTCCTCCATTTTTTTTTTTTACCACGTTCACTGAATTCTAAAACTGACCTGCCATTATTATTCTCCAGGTCATTACACGTTCGCAAAAACCAAACATGTATAGGTTCTTTTTATTTAAGTGGTGAACAAAAAAATCCAAATTTTGTTAAAAAAAAAAAAAAATGGCGTCATTTTCCGAGACTCGTAGAGTCTCCATTTTTGGGGATCTGGGGCTGGGTGAGGGCTTATTTTTTCCCGGCGAGCTCACGTTTTTATTGATACTATTTTGGGGTAGATCCTATGTTTTGATCGCCCGTTATTGCATTTTATTAAAATGTTGCGACGGACAAGAAAAACGTAATTCTGACATTTAGAATTTTTTTGTCGTTACGCCGTTTACCGATCGGATTAATTCTTTTTTTTATATTGATAGATCGGGCGATTATTTTATTTTGAATAAGGCGAAAGGGGGGGGGATTTAAACTTTTATATATTTTTTATATTTTTAAAAACATATTTTTTTACACTTTTTGCTTGCTTCAATAGTTTTCAAAGGAGACTAGAAGCAGCACTTGTCAGGTCGCCTGTGCTGCATACAGGCGACGAGCAGATCGCCTGTATTCAGCAAATGAGCTCACTTGCTATGAGCGCCGACCATAGCAATCAGAACATGACAACCACAGGGGTCTGCTGCAGACCCAGGGTTGTCATGCCAACTAGTGATGAGTGAGCATGCTCCCCACTGCTTGGTACTCGCCCGAGCATCACGGTGCTCGACAAGCTCGGCGCTCAGCGAGAATTTCCGGGTTGCTCGGGCGGGAGCTCGGGTCCCCTCCCTGCATGTTTGGCGCTCTTTAGAGAGCCAATGAACATGAAGGGATTGCCTGACATGCACTGTAATGCCGTAGCCATGTTGGTTGTGGAATTACAGTGATTGGCTGGCTGCACAGCGTCATCAGGTCTATATCAGACCTGGCGCCGCCATGCTCGTCACAGTCACTCCGGATCAGACAGTGTAGGGAGAGCTGCTGCTGTGTCAGGGAGAGATTTGATCATGTACTAGGTAGTGTAAGGAGAAAAACCGTACATTACACATATCCATCTTAACAAACAGTCCTTCTGAGGACTAATCCATCTGCAGAGATATCAGGCAGGCAGGGTGTATAGGCAGGCGGTGTATATAGCAGACTGCAGAGCATATAGCACAAGAGGCTCCATTCCAATTCTACCTTCTGCTGCTGTTAGATATTTCTATACAAAGGCCCAGGTCTCAGGGGCCAGGGATACTTTTCTTTGGATCTTAATCCTCATTATTTGCATAAAAAGCAATCAAGAGAACACCATTTTTCTGCGCCATTTGCTTGTTTTGGGAGAGGTGCTGCAGTGTCAGGGACAGATTTGCTTGTGTATTAGGTAGTGTAGGGAGAAAAACCGTACATTACACATATCCATCTTAACAAACAGTCCTTCTGAGAAATAATCCATCTGCAGAGATATCAGGCAGGCAGGGTGTATAGGCAGGCAGTGTATATAGCACACTGCAGTGCACATAGGACAAGAGGCTCCATTCCAGTTCTGCCTTCTGCTGCTGTTAGATATTTCTTGAAATAGTCCCAGGTCTCAGGGGCCAGGAATACTTTTCTTTGGATCTTAGTCCTCATTATTTGCTTAAAAAGAAATCCAGAGAACAACGTTTTTCTGCGCCATTTGCTTGTTGGCACTGCAGAATACAGCCAGGTACTTTCCATATTACAGCGCTAGAAATCCAGCTATTTAAAACTGTGTTTTCTCCATCAAACGGACCACATATACATTGTCTGAAAATACTGCCATTTCTGGCCTCCATTAAAAATTTCCTTTAGTGTGTCAGTGAAGCAATTCACCGCAGTTTGCTGTTCAAAACACTTACCTACAGGCCAGATATTTAAAACTGTATTTTCTCCGTCAAACGGACCACATATACGTTCGCTCCAAACTCAGTCATTTGTAGTGAGCGTGGAAGATACTGTTCTCCATTTAAAATGTGCAAGGCACGTGGCAAGGGACGGGGAACTGGACGTGATGGTCCACATCTTCTCGTCTGACCTGCCTTTCCCAATTTCTAGGGGACCGCAGCACACCACTATTGAACCCAGAGCAGTGTCAAAAGGTTGTTGGTTGGATAGCGGATAATGATTCCAGTCACTTAGCCACCACCACCACCATCACCCTGTCTTCCACAAGGTCAAGTCAGAGTAGCCGTGAGTCTGGACCGCATATTCCTCACCCTGATCCTCCTTCCTACTACCATGCCGAGTACCCAGAGAACTGATCCCACACTTGGACACTCTGAAGAGCTGTTCACTTTTCCATTTATAGATTCGGGCCTCTCGCCCGGTCCTCTTGAAGAGGGGCAAGAGGAGATTGTGTGTAGCAATGCCCAAATATTTGAGCAGCCACGGTCACACGAAGGCAACGGTGGGAAAGTGTCACAAGAGGTGGACGATGATGAGACACAATTGCCAGAAAGTCAGGAGGAGGACCAGGGTGCGCAAGTGGAAGACGATGTGGTGGATGATATAGTAACTGACCCAACCTGGCAGGAGGACATGCAGGGCGAGGACAGCAGCATACAAGGGGAGCGAGGCAGAGCACCCCAACAGGCAGGAAGAAGCAGTGTGGTGGACGCAGACAGAAGGCAGACAACCGTTCCCCGTAACACCAACATGAAGGAAGTTGCCAGTACAACTGTTAGGTCTTCCCGAGTCTGGTTGTTTTTTAAAGACTCTGCCGAAAACCCCAAAAAGGCCATTTGCACCACCTGCCAGGCAAGCATCAGCAGGGGTGGCAAAACGACCAGCCTGACCACCACCAGCACGATCAGGCACATGGCAGCAAAGCACCCGACTTTGTGGGCCGAACCCCAGGGTCCAGGAACAGTGTCTGCGGGTGGCACCATTGATTCTTCCGCTGTTGTGCAAGCAAGCCAATCCCCTGTCCATGGTGCATGCAAAGATGCATACTGCCCTGCACTTGTCATTGCACACTCTCAAGTAGCAGCATCAGGAAGCACGTCCATGTCCTTGTCCCAGCGCAGCGTTCAGTTGTCCATACCCCAGTCCTTGGAACGCAAGCGCAAATATGCAGCCAACGCCCCACAGGCCACACTACTAAATTCTCACATTACACGACTGCTTGCGCTCGAAATGTTGCCTTTTAGGCTCGTGGAGACAGAAGCATTCCGCAACCTTATGGTGGCGGCCGCCCCTCGGTACTCGGTCCCCAGTCGCCACTATTTCTCTCGGTGTGCCGACCCCGCATTACACAAGCACGTGTCCCAAAACATTAGCCGTGCTCTCAACAACGCAGTTACCGGTAAAGTCCACCTTACCACGGACACGTAGACAAGTGCTTGTGGGCAGGGACGGTACATCTCGCTGACGGCACACTGGGTTAACATAGTGGAAGCCGGGACCCAGTCGGACCTTGGGACGGAACACGTCCTCCCTACGCCAAGGATTGCGGGCCCTAGGTCAATCAGGGTTGCCCCCACGGTCTACAGCTCCTGCACCTCATCCTCCTCAGCCTCCTGCTCCTCTTCAGCCTCCATCTCCGAAATGACCACATCAGTCACAAGCTGGAAGCACTGCAGCACTGCCTCGGCCAAGCGGCAACAGGCTGTGCTGAAGCTAATATGCTTAGCTGAAAAAACGCAAAATGCTGAAGAGTTGTGGACAGCTCTGAAAGAGCAGGCAGATATGAGGCTCACACCGCTGAACCTACAGCCAGGCATGGTCGTGTGTGACAATGGCCGGAACCTGGTGGCGGCTTTGAGGCGAGGCTAGCTCACACACGTACCATGCCTGGCCCATGTGCTTAACATCGTGGTTCAGCGGTTTCTCAAATCCTACCCGGAGCTGCCGGATCTGCTTGTTAAAGTACGCCGCCTGTGTGCCCATTTTAGAAAGTCAGCTACTTCTTCTGCCGCCCTTGCAGTGTTTCAGCAGCGTTTGCAGCTTCCGGCTCACAGACTGGTGTGTGATGTCCCCACGCATTGGAACTCTACACTGCAGATATTGGGAAGGATTTATGAGCAGAAGAGGGCAGTTGTTGAGTACCAGCATCAACAAGGCCGTCGGTATTCAGTTCAGACTCCACACATAAGACCTCAGGAGTGGACATGGATGTCAGACATATGTACCGTCCTCCAAAACTTTGAGGACTCCACCAAGATGGTGAGCGGCGATGACGCCATAATTAGCGTCACCATCCCACTTCTCGGTCTTCTGAAACGCTCTCTGCTCACAATCAAAGAGGATGCATTGCAGGCAGAGCACGATGATATGGAGCAATACAGGGTGATTAAACACAGCCAAGCCTCATCTCACCCCAAAGTGGATTGGGTGACAATGAGGAACAGGAGGAGGAGGAGGAAGGACAGGAGCTAGTTTCATGCACTATAGACGGTACTACCTGCACAGCTGTCATACCGTCTGTTCAGCGTGGATTGCCAGAGGACAGAGAGGAGGAGGAGGAGAGCATGGTCAGTCATCCTCTTGGTGAGGACACGGAAGTCTTGCCTGTTAGTAGTCTGGCACGCATGGCTGAGTTTATGTTACGCTGCCTTTCCCATGACCCTAGCGTTCTCAAAATTTTGGGTGACAGTCATTACTGGTTGGTGACACTTTTAGACCCACGCTATAAGGAAAACTTATTCCTGAGGCGGACAGGTGGGGTTTTTCCTAAAATTGGTCAGCCGTTGGACTCAATGCATACCCTATAACTGTATAGCAGACCCTCTCCTTTCTAATGGGAACATGTCGTACCTTGTTACTGTGGCCCTGCTCTGTGTGTCTTTAAATTCTTAGTGGGGTTTTTCCTAAAATTGGTCAGCCGTTGGACTCACTGCATACCTTATAACTGTATAGCGTTCCCTCTCCTTTCTAATGGGAACATGTCGTACCTTGTTACTGTGGCCCTGTTCTATGTGTCTTTAAATTCTTAGTGGGGTTTTTCCCAAATTTTGGTAGCCCTTGCAGTCACAGCATGGGCATTACCACTATAGGAGACCCGGTCCTTTATAATGGGAAAAATTTTTTTACTGAGACCCTCCTCTATGTCTCTTCAAAGGGGTATTGGGTTGCGTCCAAATTTTTGGCAGCCCTTGCAGTCACAGGATATGCAATAACTGTATAGGAGACCCACTTGTTAATAATGGCAACAGCAAAGCATAGCCAGCTGATGGCTCTCTAACAATAGCTAGGGCCGACTGCTGGCCTTTTAAGAATAGTAAGGGCCGTCTGATGTCCCTATAAAATTAGGCTTTATGACTTTCAGAGTTCCTCCATCATAAATAAAAAAGGATGTGTCTGATGATGTGTCACATACCACATTGCCAGATAAGGTTGTAAAATGTTAAAATGACATTTCCCGGTGAATGCATTTGTCTTAAAAAATAACGTAAAAAAAACCCCAAAACAATAGGATCTTTCTTTAGTATAAAAAACAGCGTCACGAATTTAACAACAATGTTATCACATTGTTCAGCTCATGCAGCTCCTTCCCCATCTCCGAAATGATCACATCAGTTACAAGCTGACAGCACTGCAGCACTGCCTTGGCCAAGCGGCAACAGGCTGTGCTGAAGATAACATGTTTAATGCTTAATTGACAAACCGCCCAGCGCTGCAGAGTTGTTGAAAGCTGTAACACAGCAGCCTGATCTGTGGCTCTCACCGCTGAACATACAGCCAGGCATGGTCGTGTGTGACAATAGGCGGAACCTGGTGACGGAGAAATGACAGCCGGGGTAGATGCGGTTTCCCTCTATGCCAGTCCTTTCACTGAGCTAAAGAATATGGCTGTGGTGAAATACAACTCCCACTGAGAAACTGTTTCAGATTGAAAAACATTGTGCCCACCAGAGGATTTGATTCTGAGGGCTAACCTTTCTCACCCGCTCAAGAGCCCAATAGCAGCTGCAATGTTAGCGCTATCATGAACTCTCCTGAGGAAGAAGCCAAGGCATACCAGAGGATTCTCTGGTGGGACCGTCCAACCCTGCCGAGAAGCAGTCCTGGCTAAGAAAAGTGTGTGGGAAGGTTTCCGGACACTCTATGGCTGCTTTTTTACTGAAGAGGAAACACATGCAAACACGGGGAGAACATACAAAGTCCTTGCAGATGTTGTTATCCTTGCTGGGATTTGAACCCAGGATCCCAGCGCTGCAAGTCTTCAGTGCTAACCACTGATCCAATGTGCTGCCGTTCACCCTCTAATATCTAACAGGCTGGAGAAACTTGCATCTACTGCCACTCTATCTTCAGCTCCTTTGTGAAAAAATGTATTTGGGCAGCCACTCAGTCTACCAAACAAAATTCCTGAGAAGGAAATTGGGGATGGCTTTGCTACTGGTACTGGGACAGTGCTAATACCATGGCGTCGTACCATAGTTTGCTGGAAATATTCCAGGCTGGTAGGAGGCAAGCAAATTCCCACAGAAAAGTACCAGCAGTAATGTTCAGGCCACATTTCAAGTGCAAGCAGCTTTAGAGGACTTCCTGGGAGAAATGACACGCAGGGTAGATACGGTTTCCCTCTATGCCAGTCATTTCACCTAGCTAAATACCACTCTTAGCAAAAAAAGTTGTGGACTGGCTCCATACCGTCCCTAGCCACTTTCACCTGTCCACGTGTTTGTGGTTAGACGGTCCTTCCCAGTAAGTGCACTGGGGAGGACACGGGTAAAGTTGTGGGACCCGTGCTTGTGGAAAATGGAGGCGATACCGGGAAATATAGTGGCGGCTGGGGACCGAGTATGGACACCCGGCCGCCGCCGGCATGAGGTTGTGCAAAGCTTCCTCCTCCACGAGCTTAAAAGGCCATATTTCAAGTGCAAAGAGCTGCCCAGAAATCTGGCAGTTTAGTGTTGCGTCCTTTGGGTGGGTGGGTGGCTGCCTGCATACTTGCGCTTGCATTCCAAGGAATGGGGTAGGGACAACTGAACGCTGCACTGTGACAATGACGTGGATGGTGATTGTCTGTAATGACAGGTGCATGGCAGCAGGCATCTTCGCATGCGCCAAGGATCTCTTATGATGGGCACACTTTTAGGCAGTGACCTGGGAGTCAGAAATGCTTCCAGAGGTCTTCCCCATGCTGTTCCCATGTCTTTTCAGCACTGTATGCATGTGTCTGATGATGTGTCACACACCACATGGCCAGATAAGGTTGTAAAATGTTAAAATGATATTTCCTGGTGAATGCATTTGTCTTGGTTGAAAGCAATTCAAAAGTGCAAAAACGCATCAAAAACGCTACATGTGAACATAGCCCAAGTTGTGGAGGAGTGTTTTTCTTTTTGGTTATTTATTTTGCCTTATGTACAAGTCATTACCCTGGAAAGGATGTTCCTTAACATATTTCCCAGGAAAATCCATTTTGGTTTTGTGTTATTATGTATTATTGTGAGTCCGTAAAAGTGGCGTAATACCTCTGACAATGTTGTTGACAGCAGTGACCTGGGAGTCAGAGATGCTTCCAGGGGTCTTCCCCATGCTGTTCCCATGTCATTTGAGCACTGTTCCCATCGATTTGGGCAATTTTTAGGCCCTCTGCAGACCGCCGGGGGGAGCCGCCAGAAAAATGCTCGAGTTTCCCATAGACTTACATTGGGCTCGTTGCTCGGGTCGAGCACCCGAGTATTCCTATTTGCTCGACATGAGCAACGAGTACCCGAGCATTTTAGTGCTCGCTCATCACTAATGCCAACCCATCGGGTCATAAAGGGGTTAAATAAATAAGATTCCGCCTTTGTCTGTACATAGTGATTCAAGAATATTGTGCCAAGTACTGCTCATATAAGAGGATGGTGGCCCACTCCTGCACAGGGGCCCACCAGAGGATTTTCCTGTTTTCCTGTGAGCCAGTCCAAGCTTGCTCCCAAGTCATTCATGGATGTTACAAGCACCCAGGGCATTGGTTTCAGAATGCACATAGCCAACCCTTTATCATTCCGAGTTAAAGTTCACCATGATAGCGGTCAATGATACATTTAAAGGGGATGTGTCTGCTTTTTCTGAAATGTCAGTTTTAGGAAATAATTATGTTCTTCAAAAAAATAACAATTCTGGATCATTTTTTTTAGAACTCTCCGTTGTACTTTTTCTCTGTTATTTCTTCTAGAAATGTAGGAATAAATTGCTTGTTGGTCGGTACCAGTTGGAGGTGTGTCTAAAATAATCTCACACTGTCCAATCAGAGCTCACAATATCAGACTGTGTATGGACACACCCCTTTTATAAAGAATAACACCCAGAAGTCAATTTATTCATAGATTTCAAGAAGGAATAACAGAGGAACAGCACAATGCAGAGTTCCAGAATTTTTTCTACCAAGAGTAAGTGAGGCAGCTCCATCCGCATCCCCATACCTACGTTTCTGCATGTCCCCTTTAATTGCATAGTAAACTTTGCAGGTCCTCGTGAACCCTACAGTGACAGGGACCTATTTTCATGCCAGGGCTATGGTCTTGTTCTTGCTTATTCATCCTGATATTGACTGGTGCCATTTTTTTTTCATCTATTCTGAGATGAAGCTCAAAGAGCTGGAGATGACCGTATGGATCAAGCTGCTTTTTTATCACCTATTCTGCCAGTTTCATTAAAGGTATTTTCCACTACTCAATTCCTATGTTTCCCCCTTGTAAAATAATATCGCCTATATTCCCCTCCGGTGCTGGCGGCATTCCAGAGGTTTCGAAACGGGCTATCCTGGGGGTCGTGAGACTTTGTTGTGTTCAGTGCTGGCTTCACTCTACTCTCCTTTGGACAAATCGCATGACTGTTGCAAAGTCATGCAATCCCTGGGCTAGCCAGTGTCGACACCACTGGGATAGCGCCAGTACTGGAGGTGAGTATAGGTATTATTATTCTACAAAGGGGAAACAATGGGTTATCTGAATAGTGGACAGCCCCTTTAAGGACCCCAATTTTACACGATACTAGTTCAATACATTATCACGATATGATGGCAAAATCCTCATCAGGCTGAAGTTCACAATACAACCACTGGGCGTCCACATCGAGACACATATAGCATAAACATCTCCCGACAGAGTGTAGTTCACATCACAACCAGTGGGCGTCCACATAGAGACACATATAGCATAAACATCTCCCGACAGAGTGTAGTTCACATCACAACCACTGGGCGTCGACATAGAGACACATATCGTATAAACATCTCCTCAAAGATTGTAGTTCACATCACAACCACTGGACATCGACATAGAGACACATATAAGATAAACATCTCCAGACAGGTTGTAGTTCACATCACAACCACTGGACATCCACATAGAGACATATATAGGCTAAAAATCTCCCGACAGAGTGTAGTTCACATTACAACCACTGGGCGTCGACATAGAGACACATATAGCATAAACATCTCCCGACAGATTGTAGTTCACATCACAACCACTGGCCATCGACATAGAGACACATATAGCATAAACATCTCCAGACAGAGTGTAGTTCACATCACAACCACTGGGCGTCCACATAGAGACATATATAGCATAAAAATCTCCCGACAGAGTGTAGTTCACATTACAACCACTGGGCGTCAACATAAAGACACATATAGCATAAACATCTCCTGACAGAGTGTTGTGTAACATGTTCATTTTGCAAAAGCAGGTTAGCCATTTATTCCTGGATATGTTGAGTCATGGGGAAAGGTAAAGAAGGACGTATCTGTACACAGCCTGTACTGTCTTGATCTATGAGAGATGTAACTGGGGATTTCTCTTCACAAACAGCCTAGTAGTGGAAAACAAACATGGTTAATAACTGCAAACAGAAGAAAATCCCTGCAATGTACAGTAAGCAGCGTAGTGTGAGACCGGGAGAAGTGGGATTAGGCAGAGGTTGGCTGCGTACATCTGCAGGGATCAACGTCGTGTCACACTGGTTACAGATCGGCGTTGGATAACGATAATGAAAATAGTTTCTTACTAAATCCTTTCTCCTTAATGATACTGTTCGATGTTATTGGACGAGATGATTCTATCTGCACACCCGATACAGATTTCTTGCGTTTTGAAAGATTGCTGAAACAAGAAAATTGCAAGTGCTAGAGACAGTTTTATGGGGCCCTTAGACAGATGAGGCCCTTGGAAAATGTACTAGGGGAATGAAAATGGGTCAAGGTCTCTGGAGACCCCTGTGTAGGACACTTGCCTTTTTACCGGTGAAAAGGAAGGCTTAAAAGGATGTGTCCATTCAGGACCAAATCTGTAGAGAAATCCGTAGTTGGAAAGAAAACACAATGCCCTTAAAGGGATTAATATATCGATGACCTATCTTCTTATAAGCCATCAATATCAGATCGGCGAGGGTCCGACAGCCAGAAACCCCACTGATTAGCAGTTTTCAGCTTTGGATGCGGCTGTCAGTAAACAGTGACCGGAGCTGAACAGCACAGTGTAGTGGCTATTCTTGGGTACCACAACTCAACTCCTATTGAAGTGGAGGACCCTGAAACAGCTAATTAGTGGAGGGGCAAGGTGTCAGATCACAATCACAACTAATCTGTTTTTCATGATGATCAAGGAAATTACTGGAAAGAGTAAATTCATACATGGCAGATTTGTTGCGTCACTGCTCCATTAATCTAAACAGACTTTGTAGAAATCCATGTGTTTGCTACCAAATCAGTTCCATTCACATACAGAAGAGTCTGCAACAAATCTGCACCATGTGAATGCCATGCTGAAGATTTACAGGTGGAAAATATGCAGTGCATTCCCGTACTAGAAAATTGGATGAGATTTATGTAAATTTCTTCCACGTTTAGAGTAAAAAAATAATCTTCAGTGGTGGAGAAATGAAACCCATAACATTTTGATTTATGATGATGCAATGCAAATGGGGAAATCAGGGGCAATTGCTCTGCAGTTCTGTAGCAAAATGTGCACTATTTGGTGCAAATTTTGCTATTGCTGATTTTCCGTAACAGAATTTGCACAATGAGTGGAGATGAATTTGCACAGTGGAGATGTCCTGTGTAGATGTACCCTATCAAGAAGTCAATATGACTGTAAAGTGAGAGGTGAAGACCCCTCTACACGATGGGCTCATTGGGCTGACAGCTATCTCTCCCGACTGCCCTATACACATTAACGCTCCCCATGTACACATGTGCAATTAAGTTCCATGGAGTTCCATGAAAGTTATGGCATATCCACAGGATTTTCTAGAAAGGTCTAATAGGTGCTGGCCCCAGAGGACAGACCCTCATCTATCACCAGAATTGGGGTCCTCCAATTCGTGTTCCGCTAGCCATTGCATCTAGATGGAGAATGGACGGAGAGGTAATCATCGGGCTTATACAGTATGTGATTCTCTCCATTTTCATTTATAGGAGTCCTGAAAAAAAACAAAAAACTAGTAGCCACCTCTCCATTCACATTCTATCTAGACAGAGTAGCCAATGGAAGCTTTATGAGACAGGACAGGGTTTGGGGACCCCCATTTTGGAGATACTGTATGTATGGCTCCCAAAAGTGGGGCAATCATTTATCAGGTCTGCAATAAATATTCAAGATGATGACTGGTGATCTCCTGTGATCCCTGTTGGGCTTTGCTTACTTGGCTACAGCAATGATATTTTGCCAACATATGGGACCACAGCAGCCAATCACTGATCTCAGTGATCACACTAGAGAGACTAGGGATTGGTTGCACAGTCCTGGGTATCATCACTGCAGCCAGGTAATCAAAAATTGGTGGGAAGCCCCAGAACAGCTGCACTAGAGTGATGGGGGTATAAAAGCAAATTTTTCCATTCTTATTTATTACATTCATCTCATCGGTCTATTTTGCCTCCATCATGGACAACCCCTTTAAGTGATCTGACCTTAGAGAAATCACTCTCTCTCTATTTTTATTTTTCATCGTTGGATCATTTATTCATTTTATTTGTGCCGTTGACTGAATTCGATGACAGCCTTGAAGTTTATGACGGCTTTCAATGTCATATTGGAATGAATGTGCGGAAAACTAGAACAAGTGCAATTTCCTTACATACCCTATAGGCAACATCGTTTAAGGAGAAGAAGGAAAATTCTTCCTAGCGACCTTTATACTGTTCTCATTGTTCTCATTTCTCGTTTTCTTCTATTATAATGACAGAGAATTAACTTTGTTCAACAGCCTAAGAAAGCCATACAAATATCTCCACTCAGTCTGGAGTTTTGACTGGTGGCCAATATTTTTTGGGATCCACCATGTAAGTATCATTAGTATTACCTGGGTCTGAAAATAAGAATTATTGTACAATGATTGATGTAAATATGGCATTTATGATATTTTAAATGACCAGACATTTAGTCACCTTGAAGTATTTGTCTCAGCAGCCTGCAGAATTATGATTGCTGCTCTGGAGTATAACGCAGGCAGAAATTTCAGATCAGTACAAGATAAGTAAATCATTCCATACATAGACTGTTAAATTGTAAGTATATTTATTTTCTTTATCCTTCAATTCCATGAGTCTTTTATTTTATGGATTCCCCACCTGATAAGTCAGATTTACTGTCCAGGAGACCATGATATTTATGACTTGTCCTTAGCCTAGAATCACATGATCGTTTTCTCTTCTTCTGAGAAAAATGATCCAATTATGCCAATCACACTCTGATGAGAGTTTGATGAGAGTTTGATCAGAATTCGATGAAAGTTCTATGAAGGTTCGATGAGAGTTCTATGAGAGTTCGATCATTTTTCGATCAGAGTTCGATGAGAGTTTGACGAGAGTTTGACGAGAGTTTGATGAGAGTTTGATGAGACTTTGATGAAAGTTTGATGAGAGTTTGATGAAAGTTTGATGAAAGTTTGATGAGAGTTTGATGAGAGTTTGATGAGAGTTTGATGAGAGTTTGATGAGAGTTTGATGAGAGTTCGATGAGAGTTTGATCAGAGTTTGATGAGTGTGTGATCCATTTTTCTCGGATGTGGAGAATGAAAAAAAATTCTCCATCTTCTCCATTCTGTCAGTCCGTAGAAATCGGGCAGCACTTGGATGTCATCTGAGTGTGGTCCAATTTTTTTCACGAACCCATAAACTTTAATGGCCGAGAGTGATCTGATTGTTTGACGGATCACACAACAGTTTTCTGCACGAGCCCTTGATGTGTTCGTTTTATGTGCCATTTTGCTTATGCTTGAAAAAGGCCACTTGTTGGCCGAAACGTTGCCTTGATGATTTTGGACAAATAAAAGGTATCAATTACCTCTCTGGTGCCTTGGAAACAATCTGTCTCTGGATTTGCTAGTAATATGGAGGGAAGTTGCCCCAAGGATGCTGGGAGCCTGTGGAGTGGTGCATAGGGAATTACCATTATGGATATTTTTAGTGTTAGTCATCAATATCAGATCAGTGGTGGTCCAAACCTTGGTCCCTCCCACTGATAAGCTGATAGCAAGGCCGCCAGAAATATACAGTATATATAGATGGAAAACCACAGCTCCATACACTCTAAAGTGGATATTTTTGAGCATTACAGCTCAGGCCCCACTCAATTCAATAGGCGCTGAGCTGCAGTACCCAGAGTGGCCACTACACAATGTATGGCGCCGTGGTAATCTAGCTCTGTACTATGTATGGTGGCCACGGGAAATGCTAACAGATGATCATTGGACCTTCCACTGATCTGATATCACTGACCGATTCTAAGGTTTTAAAGTCTTGGCCATCTCTTTAAGATAACTTTCTGTTTAGTCCTGATTGGTTTGCATTATGCAAATTGCAAGCCTTTATGTTGTAATAAATCCGTGCACAGCAAGGAAATAACTTAATGACTTAATTCCCCCTTGTTCAGCTCATTTCACAACGTTGGCATTTAGAGTAACAATAACTGTTTGGTTCTTTGAAAGATTTAATACGGCTCCGATTATGATAAACGATACATTGTTTACTAATATCGCCGACATTATTTTCAGGCCGTCGTTTCTCTTGAACAGGTTTTGTCGAAATCTAAATTCTAATTGCTTTAACACGTAGCATTGAAAGGTTCATTTACAATAGGGCGCCACGTTATATAAAAAAAAAACATGTATATTCAATTTAGTGCAATAATACCTGATTTTAAGTGAGTGGGTGTGAATAATTAAGGTTCAAACAGGAGCAAATCGGAGTGTTAGCATAAAGTGCACAAGGGGGGCTATTACAAAATGCGTAGGCGAGCAACAGGGACGGCACACGGATTACCGCTAATTACTGTCCTATAGTGGGGACCCGAGTATTTCTTTTTTTTTGATTGAATCAATTTAAGACAAATCAAATTCACTTTGAATTTAACCTAAAATTTTGGCAATCTGGAAACAAGAAAAGGTTAAACAATAAAAATAAAAAATTATCCCCATCTAGCCCCTCACCGGTCTTGGCGTTACAGCTCCCCACCTAGTTCTTCACTGGCTCACTTTCTCACTCTGTTTTCGATCTTTTCTTCCTTTTTCACTCTTCGGCGCCTCTAGTGGTGATATGATGTCATGAGAGGTCTAGTAGGTCCCGAAGAATGAAGAAGAGTGAAGACAGAAAAGAAGTCTGGAACTGGAGGGAGGAAGCGAGTCAGCGAAGGACCAGGACAGGTGAATATAATATTTTATGATTTTTTGACCCCTCCATTTATTATGCCCTGGGGTTTACAGAGTTGTACCAGCAATTGGATTTTCATCAAATAAATTTGCCACCAAACAAATATCCAGGCCAAATTCAGGCAAATCCATTTTCGTCTGATTTTCTCGGCCCCTTTAAACTGTATTTCTGTGAACTCTAATTTTTTTGTATTTTTTGTCCTCAACTGTCAACTTTTAAGTCACAAAATATTAAAGAATGACAAAAATTCTGAAATTTTTGATTTTTAGAATTCGAAAAACAAAATTAATTTAAATTGCAATGCAAACGTCTACTTTATAAAATCTATTTTTCTTGAAAAAGCCTCTTAAAACTAAGCTGACCCCATGAATTTCTGCTTTTAGGACCTTAGGCGAAAACAAGTGTATGATTTTTTTTTACAGTCCCCTGATGAAGCCAGTCATGGCGAAACATGTCGGGGAGGCTCTGAGCAAATCTTAAATCAGCTTCACTGGTCTTGCAATTGATACCTATAGATGATCCTTAAAAAAGTTTTCCTAGCTAGTGGACTGCAGCCATCAATCTAGGTAGAATTATTAGCTTTAGGAGAGTGACATCCCATAAAGGAATCCCAAAAAAATCTTACATGGCAATACCACTTGAGTAATTTTAATCTTTATTTGTTAGACCATATTAAATAATTCAAATAAAAGCCAATTTTTAATCTTTTATCCTTAAAGTTGGGTCTACTTACCCTTTGGGTAATTTGTTAGTATGATTTCTCATCCCTAAAGGGTCAGATACTTGGTTTCTCCACAGTGACACCACAGGAGAAATGAAGTATTGCACTGTGCTCATAGTAAAGCAATGGGTTGATTTTGTAACGCGTGGATTTTTTGGGTCCTCCAGAGAGAGAAGTGCTCTGTTCTCCAGCTAATTGTATGAGTATGCCTTAGTATATTTAATCCCAGGTATTCCAGGCAGGTTGGAGCTATTTGTCTTCGCGCTTTGCAGGGATGTCTATTTCATGAGTTTGTATATATATATTTTATGCCATGTCTGGAAATGTAATGTATTGTAGCATTTCTACGTTCACAGCCAGACCTGTTCATTTATCAATGGCGGCTATGTCTCAGGATAACATGCTGTGCATGCTGCTATATACGCAATCAAATAATCACAGCCATAATCATTAACTGCTGCCTCTCCTAAAGAATTAGGAGCAGTGTGGGGTCTACACAAAGCAGCCAACTGTGGCTGCATTAATGTTCCTTGCCTGTGTGAATTGGAGCAGAGAAATGCTAGCAGGCTAAACTAGGAGATGCATCTTCCACCAAAACAGCCTAATGAAAAAGTAATGTGTGCAGACAATGGGCTCCTAGGGTTTGCGTCTGACAGATGTCAACAGGTTTGGAAAATGGAGTGTTTCGCCTGGTGTAAATGAGCTTCACATCTGTCACTTTACGAGCCTAGGTTAGATGATGCTGCTTCACTAGTCACGTAGAAGCAGAGGTGGACATAGCCAGTAGGGGGCCCCAGTATTATGTCGGCCCCTTGTGTTTCACAGCTAATTTATCATGAGTGACAGGCTTATTATAGAGCTCCGTAGTCCTTCACTTTAAGTCAAGCTTTCATCTGATGGATCAGAACCCATCGGTACTTATGAGTCAGGGGCACCGTGGTGTGCTTAATTGTGGCATGGGCCACTCTTGCCTATAGGGCCTCTGTATAGAGGGTAAGTACAAGGGGGAGACTCAGAACAATTTTTTCCATTAGTAAGAATTACTTTCGATGAATCATGTGTATTGCTGTCTACAAGCAGCGGCGAAACCCAAAGCTCATGGGCCCCATTGCAAAAGCTTCATCAGGGCCCCCGATTATTGCAAGTCTTTGATAGTATTGGTCTTTTCATATAAGTGAAAGAGACTCGGGTGCAATTGCAACCCCTGCAGCTATTGTAGTTATGCCCTTGCTACCAAGACCAAAGAGGGACACCGATTCCTGAACGCCAGATCCCAACTGGCAAAGCGTGGGTCTCAAATCTGCGTGTAGGTCTACCAGAAATTACTCCAAACAAAATGTCCATATTGATGATGTCACCTAATGAGAAATTTTTAGTTTATCCAGAGGCTGCATGTCAAAATGTGGCAAAGATATTAAAGGACAACTCAATTTTTGTTAGATATTTGCTCATCCGCTCTCCCAAAGTTTTGGTCTGACTCCCAAATAATGAAGAGGAATAAACAAAAAATGAATTCCAGCCGGTTCTTGGGTAGAGCAATATAAATATTATATAAATGAAATATAAATACGCTAGACTGTCATTTCTAAAATAGGCTATGCAGTGCGAAATGCGTCGCCTTTGTGATTTTATTATCTTCTTTTTGCCCTGATTTTTGTCATTGTGTTTTTAAAGTTTTGGGAATTAAAAATGTATTTTTTAAAATATTTTGGGATTGTTGCATTGTACCCTTGTCCAATTTCAGCAGAGATCATTTATACCAGTGCTGAAGTCCTCAGCTCTTGCATGAGCGAGCACTCACTATTATATAGGTAAAAATTCTATGGGTTTATACATCACACGTTCATTCTGCCTACTGAGCCGAGTCTTAAAGCACAATGGTTTGAGACACAAGCCTTAACCGGTCTACGGGGCTTTTAATGGTATTCAACATTAAGAAAAAAATCATGGCATGTGACTAGGAAACTACATGAGATGCCCATTCGGGTGGACATCAATCATGGCACACAGCATGCTTCCAAAAAATGCTCCCCCTTAGCCATGTCTCTTTTTTAGGTGACCAACACTTCCCCTCAACTGCTCCTCTTATACTCCCTCTGCATGAGCAATCCTACACCAGGGCAATGTCGAATGACAACGCATCCTGGTGTCATGCACAAAAAACACTTCCAGCAGTGTTTCTCCTTTCCTGGAGATTTTGGAAGTGCCTGGGCAATCTGACAATTCTTTTGAAGTCTCCTCTTTTTCCGGGAGTATCCGGAGCATATTCTGGAAGAGTTGGCACATATGATACATTACAATCTTGAGACTTCTCCCCGACAATAGACATCAGTGGAAAAAGTGATTGATCCCGTTGGCTTTCAACATGTTTGATCATTTGTTTTGGTATTGATTTCAACATGTTCGATCCTTTGTTTTGGCATTGATTTCAACATGTTTGATCCTTTGTTTTAACAGTGATTTCGACATGTTTGATCCTTTGTTTTGGCATTGATTTCATCATGTTCGACCCTTTCTTTTGGCATTGATTTCATCATGTTCGATCCTTTATTTTGGCATGGATTTCAACATATTCAGTCCTTTGTTTTGGCATTGATTTCAACATATTAGATCCTATGTTTTGGCATTGAGTTCAACATGTTTGGTCCTTTGTTTTGGCATTGAGCTCAACATGTTCGATCCTTTGTTTGGCATTGGTTAACTTTTTTTCCATGGAAGACTCGTTAGCATATTTGTTCCCCATCAACCTCCCCATCATTATGAGGTTGACACCTCTTCTTTCTGATATCTTCTCAAGAACCCCTAACTAGGTCCCTCGAAACCCCGGTAGAAGGTGATTGAGACTACGGCTCAATTACACTGCAAAAAGTTCCTTGTCAAGAGATCCATCAGAAAATAGGGGATTAGTGGAGAAGTGGTAATTCAGAAAGACTCACATCAAAGGAGATTAATCCAGACTCAAATATTCCTTCAAGAAACAAAATTAAGTAAAATGCTGACATACCTAATTGGATCAAAGAGTAATGCATCACTTTGTTGCTAATTCACTTAATTAGCAATAAGTAATGAAGGTAATTTAAGTGCTACATGCTTAATACTCACGTCTTATAGAGCTGTCAGAGCTAAGACATTGATTGACACTTTCATATTTGTAAATACAAAAACTCTAAAAATACGATAAGATATATTACATGGGGTCGTGTACATGGTGTTGGTTGAACTGTAGTGATTTTTTACATGGTGTCTTAGAGGGGTTGTTCAGGATATAAATTTAAAGCAAGCCTCCATCCCAGACACAGAATTTCCCTACACATTACTAGTGTAAAGTCACTTTACAAGGTTCCCTCTTTTCGATACCTGCTGCAATTCGGAAGTTCTTGGCCTCCGTCCTCAGTATCAAAAATTGCCATGACCGTCGATCTAAGAGCAATGTGGTGAGTCTGAACCATGCTCCCCTTTCCTCTACTGCCCAGGGATAGTCCAGTGCCAGTGACGTTGGAAGTGTGTTCAGGCACAAAGGCACAAAATGGTGCATTAATTGGAATCCGTCAGCAGGTTTTTGCTATATACAGTGGCGGATACAGACAGAAGAGGACCACTGTACAAGAACAATTTATGGACCCTTGGGAGTCCAATAATTTATCAGAATGCAAAATTCCACCTGGATTGGAGTTGGATGTGGGCCCCCTCCTCTCTTGGGCCCCGGGCCGTACCAATGATATGTCTGCCCCTGGCTATATAATCTGAGAGCAGCATACTACAAGGCAAGAGCATTCCCCCTTCCTATTGGACATGATTTTTTTCCCGTTGAATTACTGATACGAATGAGTGGACCCACGGAAGTTTGAGGTCGTTGGGTTGGATCGACCTTTAGACCAAAGTTGAGTTCAGAACTATACCCAAACTTGAACCCGAACTCTCCCTCTATCTCTCTCCTTCACCCGGAACTCCGAACACTAAAACGGACTTCTAGGAGAAGTCTGTGTTCGGTGTCTGGTACGAACCCCTAACTTTAAAGTTTGGGTTTGCTCATCTCTAATCACTGACTGTCCTTTTTGGCTGCCAACTTTCACTGGATAGGGTGAGCTATAGCCATTAGGAAAAGGATGCAGAGTGTAAACTGAGAGGAGCAGTGCAGAAACAATACCTGTGCCCTATGAAGTACTGAAAAAAATACTGTGCTTTGGTTGCTTCAGGTTGACAAAGTCCAGAGGGAATACAAAATGGATCAAGCAGGATGTGGTCTAAAGATGTGTAAAAAATACTCAAAAATATAAAAACAGCAAACAGGAATAAAGTGGGATGTAAAAAGTCGATGCAACACGTTTTAGCACCAGATCGACACCTTCAGCAGGCATAGTGAAATCTTAAAGAGGTTGTCCACTACTTTTAAATTGATAGGATAGGTCATCAATGTCTGATGACCAAGGTCCGACACCCGGCACCCCCGCCAATTAGATGTTATCGGTGTCAGCCGAGCTGCTCTGTCTACTTGTTTTGGCCACCGCTGGGTACTGCACAAATCATTGCAAAAATAGTGGACAACCTCTTTAACCTTTACAAATCAAAAATAATACAGAAAAAAATTACGTTTTGCAATTTGCTAAATTATGTTGATTAGCTGCTGCTAATACATGTAACGATAAGGCTTATCATAACGTATTCTTACCAGTGGCAGCCATATCATTTACTGCTATATATAAACTTTAGAAAACGCAGTAAATTATATGGTTTTGGACTAGGTATTAGCAATAGCTGTTAATCAACGTACTTAATTCTGCTTAATGTTAAAGGGAACCTGTTATTAGACCCATGCTGCCTGATCCACGGGTAGCATGAATCAGAGCCTGGTTCTGAGATTGCCGCCAGGTATGTTTTATTCCAAATGCTGCGGCATTTCTGAGAAGACATGGACTATTGAGAGAGACTTGAATAGTCTGATCTCTTCTCCGGCCGGCCTCTGCCCACCCTGCTCCAGTTGGCTGACAGCTCTCACCCATATGTGTACATGGGGAGAGACCTGTAAATCAACTGAAGCAGGGCGAAGAGAAGCCGGCTGGGGACGTTATGGGACTAATCATGTCTCGTCTGAAAAGTTTCCATTTTTTCAAACTATAATTTTTGTGAACAATGGCAGTATTTCAGAGTCAAACATACTCGGCTGTAATTGTGTCCCTGTGCTCTGCTTCATACTGCCCATGGATCGAGCAGCATGAATCTATTGACAGGTTCCTTTTAAATGCTAAAATTAAGTTCAGTCTATTGGTTTTTCATGTTACCCTTCATAACAGTCCCAGTTTCTCATGTGGCCCTTTGAGAAAATGAATTGACCATCCCTGATGTAGCAAAAGGAGAATGTTTTCTAAAATTTTGTGAATTTCTAAAATATTGGCTCAGCCTCTAAAAACCTCACTGATCCAGAAAAATGGGGGCTAAAGTAAGTGCTCAATATGAATGAAGCGCTATTGCACATGTGCGACCACCACTCCGATAGACACTGAACGGAGCAGTGGTTGCACATGCTCATTGTGACTTTATGACTCCTGTTCTTGTGAGCAGTGGGGATCGCAATGTTGGAATTCCTAGTGATCATAGATTTATCATTAAATAGGTTGTTTTTGGACCAACTCCTTTAAATTCCATGTTGTTGTTGACTCTCGGATTGAAGCAAGGCACTGGCGTACCACCACTCCGATAGACACTGAACGGAGCAGTGGTCGCACATGCTCATTGAGACTTCATGACTCCTGTTCTTGTGATCGGTGGGGATCGCAATGTTGGAATTCCTAGTGATCATAGATTTATCATTAAATAGGTTGTTTTTGGACCAACTCCTTTAAATTCCATGTTGTTGTTGACCCTCAGATTGAAGCAAGGCACTGGCGTACCACCACTCCGATAGACACTGAACGGAGCAGTGGTCGCACATGCTCATTAAGACTTCATGACTCCTGTTCTTGTGATCAGTGGGGATCGCAATGTTGGAATTCCTAGTAATCGTAGATTTATCATTAAATAGGTTGTTTTTGGACCAGCTCCGTTAAATTCCATTTTGTTGTTGACCCTCGGATTGTAGCAAGGCACCGGAGTACCACCACTCCGATAGACACTGAACGGAGCAGTGGTCACACATGCTCATTGAGATTTTATGACTCCTGTTCTGGTGATCGGTGGGGATCGCAATGTTGGAATTCCTAGTGATCGTAGATTTAACATTAAATAAGTTGTTTACGGACCAACTCCTTTAAATTCCATGTTGTTGTTGACCCTCGGAACGAAGCAAGGCACCGGTGTAATCAATTGAGCCATATTCCTGTTATTTTTTCGATGGGCTGTCCATTTATAAAATTATCCATCTATCCGTTAACGCAATCATTCATTCATTGATACAGACGTCTGCCCAGTGATGTCTAGGTCTACCACATCATCGTTGAGGCTGTCAACACACAAGCCATACGTCTTGTCTTTGGAAACCCATCTCTACTCTTACTTATAAAGTCAGCGGCATCTCTGAAGCCTCCGAAGTGCTGAACCGGTTAACCACTTATCTGTGATTACAGGATGATTCCAGGGTGGAGAAATCTAAATATGGATTTTACATCTGATGAGAACTTTGCATAGGCATTAGGAAACATTACCACAAAGTGATAGGAGCTGGCAAGGGGATTATTACTATAAAGATGGTGCATATTATGATTGGGTGAAGAGACTCAGGCACGGAGAGAAAAAAAAAAACATTCCAATTTCTGTGCAGAATAAACTCCCCTGTCTTCATTCGTATGCGGCATGGCTCCTGCCTTTAACCATCAGTCCTTCGACTCCTCGCAGACAGCATACATGCATGAGCAGCCTTGGCTTATTCTCTTCATATAAATATATAGAAGTCCCCATATTACATGAAGATCAGCACCATTTATGCCAAATGCATGTGCATGTGACATATATTAACAGGTCCTTGCTACGTATCTGATCAAATTCCGCATCCGAAATAAATTCAGCATTTGTATCATGTATTTTATACAATTTTTACATTTCTATAATAATATTGGAGGCTGATCTAAATGATTAGACAATCATTTTAATTTTCAGACCATGAAATAAAATGGCTTTATCAGTTCAACAGTAATTTAAACAAGCACTCCATCATAGTTTTTCTCCTCTTAATATGTGGCAGTCATCATATTATACAGCACTGTGTACTTACACTTGCTCATTTTGACTTTCTACCCTGATAATTCTTCTCTTTTCTCAGCTCTATGTAGAAACAGGAAGTCTCTTGTCCCTGCATTTATCATCCACATCTTCAACTCCTGACCCAGCTTCTCCCTCCTCCCCCTGCCAGCCACTTCTGCAGTGACTGATGAGTCATACAGAAAAAAAATTGACCTCTTGTTTCTACATAGAGCTTAGAAGGGTTCAGCTAGTCAGTTTTTAATCATGCAATGTCATAGACCTAATGGAAAAGAGAAGAATTAACTGGGTAGAAAGGCAAAATGAGCAATTGTAAGTACACAGTGCTATATAATATAATGATTGCAATATATTAAGAGGAGAAAAACTTTGATGGAAGGAGGAGGAGGAGTGCTTCTTTAAGAATTGTTAGAAAACTCTTATCTAATTATGGTCAAAACTTGCTTTAGGTGGCTTCAATCAATTCTATTTTGCGTAAACATAGTGACTTGTCCTTAAACATAGGACAGTAAGTAAAAGTTGTATAATGCCATGTTTACTGGGGATTTTACAGGGGTGTAGATATAAGAGGTATAGCTGAAGCAAAACATTTACATTGGGGCCCAGAAAACCTAAACTTAGTTGTCAGCAATCTTAAATGTGTGGGGACTCTATCTGATTTTAGGCAAAACTGGATTGTCTTGGACTATAAAGAGGCTGAGTAAATGGTCCTGGAGGTGGGACTGAAGGATTTCCTAACCAGAAATTGGGTGGTATTTACAATAAATGTCCCTTTTCTCTCAACACTATTGCTGTAAAGTATCTGAAAGTCGCAGCAATGAGTTTTTTATGGGGTCCCATGGAGCCTCTGCCAGAATCCTTATCTTCCCTGAAAACAAAAAGATTGGGCATTTCGAAATCTAACTGCCCCATTGTTCTTTTCCTCAACCTTTGTTGTCAGGGAAAGTCGGGAGAACCTCATACAGATTAAATGGTTGGCCAATCCCATTAAAATTGTCAGCTTCAGCCACCACAGTAGAGTATATGGTCAGTCGATATGAGCGAACCCGAACTGTAAAGTTTGGGGTTCATACCGGACACTAGATGCTGAACTCCGAACATGGACTTCTACTTGAAGTTCGTTTTACTATTCGAGAGTCTGGAGAGAGACAAAGAGAGAGAGAGATTTTCCAAAGTTCGGGTCACCATTGATTACATTGGGGTTCGGGTTAAGGTTCAAGTTTGGGTACAGTTCTGGTAACCGAACTTTGGACTAAGCCGAACTTCCACGGGTCCACTCATCCCTAATGACCAGATGTAGAAGTCTATTTTTTTTCTTAATGTTGGATCAGTGTGCTTTTTTTTACAAATGGTGAGATACGATCATGCCTATTAAATGCCCATAGAAGGTTTCTAAGATCAATGAGAATAATCTCCGTCTGCACTACCCCTCCCACCAAAAAAAAGAAAATTACAGAGCAGTCAGTGTCGACTCCATAGGAATTTAATCTACAAGTTGGGCAAAATTATCCCTCCCGAGTTTCTACCTTTGTGATCAGCAATATTGACAAGTTGACTTCCCGCGTTGTGAACACTTATCCATGCTGGGCACTGCTCATCTGTGTGACTTTTCAACCTGAAATGTCAGATCTGCAATTAGGCGAAACATACACACCAGAGCTTTATTCTCCATGGGGGTCCCAAGAGGATCCCCTTTCATCCTATGCTCAGTGATTGACCTTCAGCAGAAGCTGAAATGTGCCTGTTATTCCGAGAGCCAAGTAACCGCAACCTCCCTGGATGCTTCTGGTCAGGGGTTTATGTATCTGCCAAACCTATGTGATCGGAGAGAAGGCAGAGACTTGTCAGCTGGAGTCTGTTCCATGCATTACTTAATTCAACTTGTGGAGTTTGGAAGATAAGATAAATATAGTCTAAATGCACATATATAACATTAGCTAAGCAATCATTTTTCTGAGCCTTTGATATTTTGGTGCACTGGTACCATGCATGACTTTCGTTTGGACAGAGGCTATGTCTGCATGAAATGTATCTACATTTTACAGATCTTTACATACTATTATGTTTTGTTCTTCCCGTAGCCTGAAAACATTGTCAAATTGCCATATCATTCATCCCTATTATTCAGATGCATTACAAGGTTCCTATGGTTTAAGGGTTAACGTTTCTCCTTGTGGAGAGTGACATACCGGCTCTGGCATGCCAATGTTAGGAGGCTTATTTGCTATGCTATGCTCCTCTGGGAAATTTAATATGCAAATTTCCTCTTCAGAGAGAAAAAGGACATGAACTCTATAGCGCCCCCTGTTGGAAGCAGCAATCCTACAAGTCACTCTCGACCCTGTCTCAAATTGAGATTCTGATTTGGCTTTTATCCAAAGTCATGTTGCAAGACTCGTTAAGGGGTCAAAAGTGACTTGTAGGATTTCTGCTTCCAAGAGGTGGCGCTATAGAGTTCAGGTCCTCTTCCTCTCTGAAGAGGCAATTTGCATATTAAATTTCCTAGAGGAGCATTGCACAGCGAATAAGTCTCCTTACCTTGGCATGCCAGAGAAGGTATTTCACTCTCTACAAGGAGAAATGTTACCCCTTAGACCTCAGTCCAGAGCCTCTCATCTAGCCAAATCAGATCTCATACTTTGCATTGATGAGGGGCAATACCCCGAAACACCGTTTCAGCAAACTGAGATTCTGATTTGACTTTTATCCTAAGTCATAATGCAAGGCTCGATAAAAGGACAAAAGTGACTTGAAGGATCGCTGCGTCCAACAGGTGGAGCTATACAGTTCACGTCCTCTTCCCCTCTGAAGAGGCAATTTGCATATTAAATTTCCCAGAGGAGCATTGCAGGGTGAATAAGCCTCCTTACCTTGGCATGCGAGAGCCGGTATGTCCCTCTCCACAAAGAGAAACGTTACCCCTTAGACCTCAGTACAGAACCTCTCACCTAGCCAAATCAGATCTCATACTTTGCACTGATGAGGGGCAGTACCCTAAAACACTGTGTCTGCAAATTGAGATTCTGATTTGGCTATTATCCTAAGTCATGTTGCAAGGCTCGATAAAGGGTTGAAAGTGACTTGTAGGATTGCTGCTTCCAATAGGTGGCGCTATGGAGTTCAAGTCCTCTTCCTCCCTGAAGAGGTAATTTACATATTAAGGTTCTTATGTAAATCTCACGGTTTCTCACCGTGCCACCAATTTGCTACGATTGCATACAGATGTGGCTATACAATTGTGCAAATTTCATTTAGGTCCGTAATTTCTCAATAATAAGAAAAATGTAAAAAAAAATCATAAAACTCTAGTAAAAGATGCAATAGGCAGCAATTCACATAATAACCACTGGCTGGACACATATAGGAGAAGTAAAATGAGGTATGAGTTTTTTTCTCTGCGCGGCCAAGAATTCCAATATTGAGACCAGAGATCGTGGATGAATAAGACCCAGGAAACCCAGAGAAGTTCAAGTGCGGTTTTATTGTCAACGTGTTTCAAAGTTCACACACTTCTTTTTCAGGACAAACTACAATAACACGACACATCCATGTGCAAGTATAGATAGACAATCCGTTCAAATAAGTGCACAAAAAAAGAGAACCACATGGGGTGTCAGATGACCTATCAATTGTTACTTCTAATAAAGTTTGTCAAGAGAAAAAAAAAGTTTACATCTGAAGTTTTTGTCTTGACAAACTTTTTTTCTCTTGACAAACTTTGAAGTAACTCCTGATAAGTCATCTGACACCCCACGATTTCTGGTCTCAATATTGGGTTTCTTGGCAGCGCAGAGAAAAACCCCATTCCTCATTTTACTTATCCTGGATTATCTTTTGGGTCTGCAGCAGCCATTTCCATTCGCAATTATATTATTGTGGTCACACAACTTTGCAAGGTGAGCAAACTCCCTACTACTGTTTTTATTTGTTATTGAGATAAGACCCTATTGCGCTATTGTATTTTCCGGCTACCTTATTTTCAAATATAGGCACATATAGCATAAACTTCTCTAGACAGAGTATCCCAAAATCATGTGTTATATATCTAACACAGAGTGAACTTGACAGATGAAATAGGGTTGACTTTGACACAACTCAGTGGTAGAATCACATAGGATTATAGGAACAACATGATACGTAATCAATGCAGTTCCCAAAGGAAAAAAAAGGAGTGTTTCTTTATTCTACATATGAAACCTACAATTTGATGTCCTTATAACCCTTCAAGGTTTTCCTGAAACCAATATTCAGGATTGTATTTAGTACAACTGCTCGAGGAGGTAATACTATTTTTTAAAGGACATTCTAAAACTAGGATAGAGGATAAGTTGCTGATCACTGAGGGTTTTGTAATGTGGCGCAGTGTGGGTACGTTACATGAAAGTGTGGGTCAAGGCTGGGTGTGTGGACTTTTGTTGTGAGGGCCTTACGCCCATGCAGGCTGCATTTAGTCAATGTTATGGGCTTGCTAGAATCAGATATTTCATAGTTCAATGAGGGAGACCATCTTTCCAAAATAAACTCTTTACTGAACAGTAACTTGGTAAGGGTTATATAAAAGGGATAGCGGGTACAAAGTCTTATAGATGTTCCCTTCACAGTATGAAGCATTATTCCACACAATATCCTTCCTCTGTAGTCTTCTCCAGGGCTTTCAAGGCACATTGTTTCTCCCTACTCCGCCACAACCCAGCTTTAATGCCTCAGTCCTGATTCTTAAGTCTCCTTTACTTGCACAGGGCTTCCGTGTCCTATTTCTTCCACTTCTGTCTCCCTGGATCTCCCTCTAGGACCCTTTTCTAGGCCCCGTCTCTCAGTCCTGCTAAGCCCGTTACTTTCTCCGTTACATCTCAAGATCTTGTGGCAAGGCGTCCACTCCTAGGACCTGTACCGGAAAGTCACTCTGTCTCTTCGGTCACTTTTTATTAGTATCACGCTATACCTCCTTCTTGGGTCTCCTCTCACTCAGGGTCACCCTTTAATTGCAGCACTGCTCACTTAGCACTTCAAAACCTATCTTCTAACTAGCCAGAAACAGTCACTTTTCCTAGCACTAACCCCTCCCCCTGGGGACTAGCCACAAACATTAACTCTATCTTACCCTATAGTCAACTATCTACATTCCTATACATTACACTACCTATAACACTATTCACATGACACAATATATACAAAAGATGCAAGACACTCTTCAAAATACACAACATTAAACGCGATTGGTATTTTCAGGTGTAGGAATGCAAAAGCACAGTCCACCACCCTTACAGTTTGACCACTTGATCCTGCGCAATTCTGTGAATGAGGTATTGGAACTCAGGAAAGGGACACTGCAGCCATATCTTGAATGGAGTGGAAGTGCACATGCTCAACCTCTACGCCATTCATTGTCAATGGGACTGTGGGAATTGGCAAGTGCCGTACTCGACTTTCTGCAACACTCCCATAGACAACGAATGGAGCAGATGTTGAGCATCTCCATTCAAGATGGGTCTGCGGTACAACACTTTCGTAGTTTCATAGCCCCATTCTTTGGATCGCTGAGGGTCCCATGTGTCAGACACCAAAAACAAGCAATTTATCCTCTATTTTAAGGATAGTTGATAACTTATTATTTTGGGAATAACTCTATAACACTTGGTCATTTTGTGGTCAAGAAGAGGTCCACACAATACCATGTTGCTATTCTGGAACCCTTGATAGGAGATGACCCAGCCCTACTGGTCCAGAATGTTCCAGCTCTACAATTTTAGAAACTTCAATAATAATGAATGGAAAGAGATGAATATACAGCCACCCCTCCACTAACAGCGGAGAACAATTGAGCCCCGATCTCCATTCCAGCACTGGGACCGACATCTATTGGACATTTTGGCATATTCTGTAGATATGCTACCATTATCCAAGATTGGACAACCCTTTAATATACATACAGATGATGAAAACCTGAGGTTGAGTTTGCCTTTTGGTATCTGACCTTGATATCATTGGTATCTGCGATTTCCCATTGATTTACGCTACCCTACGGAGTTAAGAGATTTATCGCTGTGTGCAAAAAACAGATAAAAGACAGAATCTATTCTTTTACACCTCTGCCCGGATATTCATTGGTAGCTCAAAATAATGAGTTTGCTCATCTGTGGTTTAAGAGGAGAGTCCCTAAGAGATCTCATTGCTGCACGATTCTTAGAGAAGCCTGGACGGTCACAGGGGAGTCCAGGATAACTTACCAAATAATTATATTGTAACTGAGATTCTCCCATAGGGTCCGAACGCCACAAAGGAATCACTTAATGGTCTTCCTCTGACATAATATAAACCAAGAGATCACTCCAAGGAAGAATTTCTCGAAAGGTCAACTAGTGACATGATATTCTCCAGGAGATCAGTTCTGTCATTGGATATCACAGTAGTACATGACCTGTAATGGTGAGGATATACAAGAATTAATGACCTAACATGGGGGGCTCCCAAGAGTTTTTCATCTAAATTTAAAGGGGTCATTGTAAATATTAACACCACAAAGGTCAAATTACCCATGAGGAAGATAAAACAGTGTCCGTACTATAGCAATGTACAATGTATGATGAGACATCATAGCCCATGGCCAGATCTGATGTACATACGTCAACGCCGGATATAGGAAAGATCCTTAAATTCAATATCCAATGATAATCCACTTATAAACAATAGTTAAAAACTCAGTTTGTAAATGAAAAGGGTATTGTGGCACTTGCATTTTTTGGCACTTTTTCCAATTTTTAATTTTATCCATGTCCTAAAGTTTCCGCGGAGCTTGGAAGCCCTATTAAGCTCTATTCCTTCACATTTAGCTTTCAGCCTTGTGGTCTATGAGAGCTCAGGTCTCCAGGGTAGACAGGTATGATGGCGTCATCAGTGTCTCGCTGACTCTTTCCTTATTGGTTTGTAGACAACCCCACAGGACAGCCAGGGATGGGGACAAGAATAGGTGAGAATTAGAGTTTTTTGTTGTTGTTGTTGGTGTAGAGGGTTTTCCGAACTTATTTGGGGTCTTAATTGCTTGCTGGGGCATATGATAGAGCTCTTAATTTTGGAGCACTGTGGCAGCTTTGTGTTTGGCAAAGTTAATTTGGACATTAATTTTAGGTCCCACTATCAGTATTTGGTCAGTATTTGGTCAGTATTTTATTTTTTCTCAGGAGTGGGAGCCAAAACCAGGTGAGGAAGAATTAGAGAAAAGGTATAATAGAAACAAGTCACCAATTCTGCATTTATCACCCACTCCTGATTTTGGCTCCCACTCCTGAGAAAAATACTGACCGAATACTGATAGTGGGGCCGCGGCCTTAGGAGCATGCTGGTGCTACTTTGACTGCACAGATATTTTAGTGATCTCCATGGTGAGTTGGAGGATTGATCATGTTGGCAATTGTTAAGTCGGCTTCTCTAGTGGCCGCTTTACTAAACTAGTGCCAGGTTTACCAAGATATTGCATGATGTTTGATAAATTTGTTGCATCTTTGCAAATTCCTATAGGAATAAAAATTGTGGCCTTTGTGTGAATTTTTAAAAAAAATCTATTTGCGTATATACCCTTGCACACTTTTTCCTAATTTTTTTTTTTTAAGGGAATCTGTCAGCAGACCTTGCTCTGTAATCTGAGAGCATCATGATATATGGGCGGAGAGCCTGATTCCAGCACTGTCACTTACTGGGCTTTATGTTATTGTGTCGATGAAATCAGTGTTTTACAGCAGGAGGTTATTGTTGAAGGACTAGGTGTCTAGTGTCTCCTAGTCAACTACTCTGTAACCCCGCCCCCTCCAATGATGATCAGCTTTCTGTCAATATACAGAGTGCACAGAACGCTGCCAATCAAGGGTGTGGGCGGGGTTATACACAGCTCAGCATTCCCAGCTTTACAGCAGAGAAAACTGTGATTGTTTCAAAATGACAGTGTGCAGACCAGCAAGGGACACATCACTGGAATAAAGGGATTGTCCACTATTAGGACAGCCCCTTTTCATTCCTCATGTTTGGCCCCATTAAAATAAAAACACCTATACTCATCTCTGATGCTGGAGTCATTCCAGAGGTGTCAGTACTCACATTCCTGGGCCTCACGTGAGGTTATTATGTCACGTGAGCCCTATGCCCAATCATCACCGGCTTCACTGGCCTTGCCTTTGGACTTATTGAACATCAACAGGAAGTCAGGTCTGCGGCTGCTCTATCACTTCCTCCTGATGTTTGATTCGTCTAAAGGTCTGCGCCAATGATGACTGGTTGCAGGGCTCACGTGACATAACAATGACAAGTGAGCCTTGGGAACGCAAGTGCCGACACGTCTGGAATGGCGCTGGCACATGAGGTGAGTATAGGTGTTATTATTTTAACTGGGCCAAATATGAGAAATGTGAAGGGGTTGTCCAAGTAGTGGATAACCCCTTTAAGGGTCTGTGTCCCTACATCATGCTGCTCTCAGATTATATAGAAAAAAAACTGCTGACATATTCCCTTTAATGTGAAGAGAGAAGAATATAATATCAAAAATGTTCACATTTTTGCCCTCAAAAAACTGTTTCAAAATGTACAACATTTTGACATCAGAAAACTGGTGAAAAAAAGCCTTGAAAAATCCCCACTTCTTTGTACATTATTCACATCAGGGACACTATGGGATAACTATGTTTGGCATAGTTATTTTTTTGGGGGGGCACTGTGGACTCCAGGGCTGTGAATTCAATAATCCAAGGTTCCGAATCCAACGCCTACATAAATCCTCAATAATTATTGTAATTATTAATTAATAATTAATAATAAATGTACTGTAGTACATGATAACATCGCTGAATCACCATTTCTTATTGAGAAATAGGACCCTTAGATTGATAGAACATAAAATATATTTATATTATTAACATTTCTAAACTTGTCTAAAATTCTATAAAGTTATTGAATTAATTAATTAATATTAGAAATGTCTGTATTTTAAAGCTGAAGTTGGCGTCAGTACATTTCTACCAACTCTGGCTCCATCCAAAACTGTTTCCAACTCCACAGCCCAAACAATTTGCCACTATTTTTGATACTCTGAGGGAATTACAGTTAGGACATTATTTGGGTGGGAACTATGTGGTAGGGCACTGGGCATCACAACAACTGGCTTGGTATTATGGATACCAACATGATACACTATAACTGTTGGGGCACCAGGATGGGTAAAAGGCAGGGTTGGACTGGCCCACCAGAGAACCGGAGAATCCTCCAGTGGGCCCTGGCTTCTCTTTCAGGAGAGTTCATAGTGCAAACCTTGCAGCTGCTATGGGGCTCTTGAGTGAGGGAGAAAGGTGGGCCCTCAGAATCATATCCTCTGGTGGGCCCAATGTTCTTCAGTCTGAAACTGGTAAAAGGGTTTAGAAGGTGGGAAAGGAATGAAAAAGTGAAGAATTGAAAATAACTTAGTGAGTCACCAAAGATGTCTGGGCAAACAGCTTAGCATAGATGATTCATGTCTTGAAGAACCTCTCATGGCAATCTGGGTCAATTGGAGAAGTCCTACAATTCTTTCATTCTCAGGAGCTTGGGGATCCAACTTGATCATAAAGTGATACAATAAACTCACTATTTTCTAGCATCTGGCTTTGGGTTGTGCACTATATACTCTAGATATAATTCTGTACATTTTTAATATACTGCTTATTTGCAGGACATAGTAATATTTGTTGGCTAACCCTTCATGTAAACATCGCACCTACGTGCTCTATATTCAGCCTTACATTTGCCGCTGAAGATTGACATTGATCATTATTTGGAAACTTATCCTCTAGAAACACTTTAAATCCCTTCTCTACAAACTGGAAAACAGAAATCTAACATTACATGATTGATTAATTTTTAAACATGTTTGCCTTAAAAAAAAAAAAAAACACATTCCCCTTAAATATTCATACCCCATAAGACACTAAAACATAACTGATGTCTGCAAACAGAATTGTATAATTAAAACAGGAGAGACCCGATCCAAGGTGAAGACTCCAAGTAGCATAACAATTCAGTCGGCATTTACGGTCTTCCATTAGGATTGTAGCAATCTTGACAGGTCTAGCTGAAAAAAACAGGACACCAGTAATAGTTGAGCACTGTAGGAGGAGATATGATAAAAGAAACCAGTGGCCGAAGATCCTACTTCTTTTTTACCTAATGAAAACCAGAAAATAGACATTGATGCTCCATTGATCGTAACTGGTGGTCATCTTCTTTCCTCCGGCGTCAATAGTGGAAATCATGGTGGTCCATCATTGACAGAAGCCAACAATCTTACAATCAAGTATGACTTTGTGGTCAATTTTTTGATGATAAACTGATCACATGATCACAGCGATCACATGGCCATCGTAATCAACATTTATGACGACTTTTATGACAATTGGAATCTGTCCTACAAGCAGCATTATGGGAGAAATGAAACATAGTACAGGGTATATTGAATTCAACGCACTTCTCATCTATTGCGTAGACCTGCTAGGTCTTCCAGAGTGGGAGAAAGGACCCCCTCAATGACAAACTTCTACCCACCTAAATCCAGAATATTACAACATATACACAGAGGTGGATAGGCCCATTTCTCAAAGTAAAGAAACCTCATTTGTTTTTTTACCTTGAGAAAGGCACCGTTCTGGTGCTGAAATGCGTTGTTGTGAATAAAAACCTTGCTCATACTCTCCGGATCTCATCCTTCACATGAGTGATAATCTCCTCTTTGCCAAACTGCTATCTAGATGATACTCAACTCCAGGAGCTGTAACTACAGTACATCAGTCTTTAGGTTTTATGTCCATACACAACTCTTACAGGGGAGCGCTACCATCACCCTTACCCCCATCTTGCTCCTTACGACACTGCTCTGCTCTGTGCACATTTGTCCCATCCAGATCTTCCCAACATATACACTGAGACATCCATGTTCCGGTGTTGCGGACCAGTGGCCAACCTCTTTCCTCATCTGCCAATAGAGACAATGATGGCGGTAGAGGTAATTAGAGGCTTTCTTGACCATAAAGTGATCCCTTGATCAAGGTGATCTCATAATGGCAGTGATCACAGAGTTACAAGACAGATGGAATTTGTCCCGAGAACTGGAAGCAAGTGTTTAATTTTACTATGGCAAAATCACAGGAAAAATGAAGCAGTGCACATTGCACATTGAAGTGAAAGCTCTTTCCATCTACTGCATAGACTTGTTAGATCCTCCAGGGTAGAATCACAGAATCCTAGAATGTTAGAGTTGGAGCGATCTCCAGGGTCATCGTGTCCATCCCCCTGCTCAATGCAGGATTCACTGAACCATCTCAGACAGATGACTGCCCAGCCTCTGTTTGAAGACTTCCATTGAAGGAGAACTCACCAACTCTCATGGTAGACGGTCCCACTCATTGATCAACCTTGCTATCAAAAAGTTTTTTCTAATATCTAATCTCTATAGAGAAGTAGAAGAAGACTAAAACAGAAGATACATTTGATACAGTTGTCAACTACTGGGCAACCCTGTCTTAATTACTATATTCGCCCAAATAAAATAAAAACAGCCTCTACTCAATGATGTGGCTCGTGGCTGGCTAATCAAAAGAAATGGCAGCAGATAGATGTGGTTTCCAGGGATCCTGTGAATTGATTAATCTCTATGTCGGAAATATAATTTTTTTTTAGCCATCTTGTGCCAATCATCTTGGGATATCTTGACCCAACATGGAAAGGTAAAGATGGACACATCTCTAGTTAACGCCTTAGAAGGAGAAAGACCAGCACACTGTCCTTTTGAAAGAATTATGTGCTTGAGGAAAGGACTCGTGGTCCAAACTTGTTGACGTTGGAACCTCAGCACCACAAAAGAACATGAAATGAGACTGTGTATCTTGCTGCAGTGTAAATTTATTTTGATCCTGCAAGGAGTCAAAAACAGATCTTGTCCAACGTTTCGAGCGGGAACTTTGTCAAGGATATCTATGTGGAGCAGGGGCCGGGAATCAGGAAATGCGGTAAGCAGGGTGTAAGCCGTAGTTACCTCCTTAGTCTCCCATTGACTAAAAAATATCAACCACATGGGTATTTATTCCATGTATTTTTATCATTCATAGCCAGATTTTAGGAGTAACAGTGAGTGATAAAGTCTTCCAAAATTTAAGAGCGTCGCCAAACCTGGAAACCCACAATTGACTTTGTAACCAGAATTAGTTTTGTCTAAAATGGTCTTATATTTGTGTAACGGATCAGTGGTGGTGAACCCTCCGCAGCTGACGCTTACTAATATAGACTAATATCCCCAAAACCGAATCAGTCAAGATATCCTCTGACCTGAATACCTCCAGGATTGTAAAGATTTCTGTATTACTGCGGCAATCAATAAAAGATCATTTTCTAAGCATCTTGCACCAAAGCTTCACAAGCCTTTTTCTTCCTTCCTCCACACTTTTTGCATTAGATAAGTGAGTATACCTGCAAAATACATTATCAGTCCTATTCCTCCTTCACTCCTAACCTGTGGAGACATTGAGTAATACAACTGTCAAGTCGAGATGACCCATAGGTCAGATTAGCCCGTGTTAGTGCAGCTACTGTGATCTCCGGGGAGTTCTGACTTACCATACAGTACAGTTCAGGGTTTTTTATATAATCTACTTGACAATATTACTATTATTTCACAGTCTGCTTATTATATTATGCAGGTTTTCGTTATTCTTTTCCTAAAAGCAATATTGTAAAAATTTTTATGATTAAGATAAATAGGATTATATATTCCGTCTTACATAGTGATGGGTCTAGATTCCCTAAGGCACCAGCACAGTTCGAAGGTGCAATGTGTTTCAATGGAGGATGATAAGGGACATATCTGGTCACATCTTTCCATCTCCCACCCTCTTTTGGACCAGTGTGCCATACAGGCTGCAAATTGGCCGTGCTATCAAACAGCGTATGACTTTAAAAAAAAAAAACAGATCAAACCGTAAAGGGTTAATCCCAACATTAAAAGTTAAAGTGAATCTGTCAGCAGATTTTGCTATGCAATCTAACAGCAGCATGATGTAAGGGCAAAACCCCTGATTCCAGCGATGTATCACTTAGTTTACTGGGTGCAGCAGTTGTGACATAATCACTTTTTTCTCTGCTGCAGATCTAGCAGATCTCTGAATAACCCCGCCCACATCACTGATTTGATAGAATTCTACCAATCAGTGTTGGGGGCGTGGTTGGACTAGGTTGTCCTACAGCGATAATCTCCTTCTGATAAAGCACTGATTTTATCGAAACAGCAAAACACAGCACAGTAAGTGATACATCACTGGAATCAGGTTCTCAGCTCCTACATCATGCTGCTCTCAGATAACATAGCAATAAAAACTGTTGACAGATTTCTTTTAATAGTTGCTGGGGAAAAAATAGAACGGAGGCTCTTAGCGTAATAAACCCAACAGAGGGTAGAGATGTAGGTAGATTGGTGGAGCATGTGCTCATCTTCTGTGGTTGGACAATTGCAGGTACAAGGCTTGAAGAGTTACCGGCTCTCAGCTGCTGCTCCTTTCCTGACCATTGATCGGGCATATAAATTAGTTTTTTACTTGAAAAAGGTGCCGATCGATCCAGTGCTGAAACACATAGTGAATAAAAAATCCTTTAGTCAACCACTGTAGAAGGACACTTTATTCCAGCAGCACATCATGAATCATCCATTTCTAGTCAAGATGTAGATGATGTAGGCATCTTTATTAGAGATCTTTAGACGTCATTAGACATCATGAGATGTCTTTGATTTAGCTCTTGAGCTGATACCCAACCAGTCACCAAAAATGAAGAAATTGGAGCAAACTTGTCCAAAAGGCAATAAAATTCAATTACCAACCACTATACCAAGGATATAGATGGCTTTGGTCAATGGACAGAGGGTCCCTTGAACGTGATACTTTGGATATTGCCTTTAAGGGAACCTCTTGTGGTATTCATGCTGCCCAAACTAAGGGCAGCATGATTCTGAGCCTGGCTGTGCAATTGCAACCAAGAGCGTTTCAGAAAAAAAGACCAAGGCCAGAGACTTGACTAGTCCGGCACCACCTCTTGTTGGCTTATTTAAGCACCACTCCGATTTATTGACAGGTCTCTCGCAAAAGCAGAGGCAGTAAGGAAATCCAGGTGATTGACAGATCTCTTGCTATACGAGAGACAGCCTGGAAATCCAGGTAATTGACAGGTCTCCCGCAATAGGGGAGACTGCAAGGAAATCCAGGTGACTGATAGGTCTCCCGCTTAGGAGAGACATCCAGAAAATCCAGGTGACTGACAGGTCCCTTGCTATAGGAGAGAAATGGATAGTATCAGGAACAACGACGCTGGGAAAAGCCGGCCTGGAGCGGTGTCAACCTAGTCTCTGACTATGGTCCCCGGACGGATATTCTAACTATAAACGCGGGTGCGTTTCATAGAGGGGTGTACCTGGCTTCATTCGGGCATGCTGCACGTTGTTTGGGCAGCACGAATCTTGTGATAAATGGTACATTTGAGACAGTAGCCCCTTAATTTTTGTCACTAATTAGTCCCCAGCTCATGGACCATTAATGATGGCTCCAATGACTAGTCTAGAACTTCCCCGTACTTCCTTTTTCACACGTCGATATGATTAGGGCTCTTTCAGCATGTTCAGCTATTTGTTCAGCGTTGAAATCTGTTTGTAAGTGCTTCATAAATCTTCAAAACAGAGACTTTATTTTATTAGGAGACCTCAAAACACTTGTTGACCTCCAGAATAGTCACCACCATAAAATATTTTCTGGTAGAGCCAGTGATGAGTAGGTCCTTGGGCTAAGGGTCTTTTTTTTTTCTGTACCTCTCCATCTGTCCTTCAATCGCTCATAAGTTTTCATTGTGCGGTTTGGAGCATATGGCTGGCATTGCATGTGGCTGGCGTCACATAAAAATAAAATAACAAAACATAAAAACAATATTACTTTCTCTCAAGCAGGGAACAGCCTGAAACAAATGACTTTGCGGTAACTGCGCTGATTGGTTTAAGGCGAAACTAACGGCAACTTAGAAAACTAGATAAAAAGGTATTTTGGTGCGGTCTCTGCCAGGAAAAACTTGGATGTGCTGCTCCCTCCAGCAGCAAATCATTTATTATATCTGCAAAACATAAAAGTGAAATGGATGGTGCCAGACAGGCACATTGTAAGGATGAGACAGAATGAATGTATCGGGGACTAAAGCCAACAAAATCGCAATGTCAATTAGGTGGACTTTAATGAAGATGTAGGAATCTTGTGATTCACTAAGTGTTCATCCCAGTCTTCATTTCCAGCCAGATGTGAAAGTACTGGCTGCTTTAATTTTCTTTAACGTGGTGTTTTACAGCAAAGCCAAAATCCTCCAACCCCTTTGGGTGCGCCATCCATCCACCTCAACGATAGAACATACTCGCCCAGGAGGTTCCTCAGCCAGGCTCCTGCTCACTGTACCACATCTACCGTCTACATAGCTACCAACATGGGACATTTTAGTCCTGCCAAGGACTGTCCTAATCCACTTGAGACTACCCATTTTTGGGCAAGGTTGCATAAGTCCAACCCTTTTTGATTCCAGTATATTCCAAATTTTCCGGGGCTATTACAACACCACTCCAGAGTTTTTTTTTATTTCAGCACTGGAGTGGTGCTTCTAATCTCAGTTCCTTGATCCTAGTCTGATACTTACCAGCCACCGTCTTCTGCTCTTCTCAGTGCCTCTCCGTTCCTGTACCACCATCTTGTGACACCATCTTCTGACTGTCACAAGCTCTCAATGTAAGTCTATAAGAGCCTTATTCTGGCCTCGTTCTGACTCTCATAGACTTACATTGAGTTGTGACTTCCAAATCACTCCAGCTGGTCCCAACTGCTGGAGACCGACCAGAGTGTTGGCGATAAAAGATGAAGACGGCGGCTGGTAAGTATAAGACAAGGCACAGGGAACTTACTTTACTGCACCACTCCAGTGCTTCAATAAAAAAACCACTGGAGTGGTGCTTTAATTAAAAATCGTAACAATTCCAGGACTGTTAGTAAATGTGCATTTGATGATCTGAATTCAGGGGAACGATAGGACCCATAAAAGTCAACGAGTGACATTTTCCTACTCTGAACCCACATGCACAAAGCCTTACATAAATTTCCTGTTCTCAGTCATTGCACATCATATCTAAACTATTGATCCCTTTTCTTATTGATGTAGACAGTTAAAGGAGCTGCTGTGAGTAAAAAACCGGTCCCCACACTAGACAGCTTGACCTTTGACTTTTTTAAAGATTATTTTTCTGACCACATAATGAGGTTTTTAGTATACCCCAAAAAACTGGAATAGTCAATCTGTATAAACTTTTTTTTTTTTTTTGCACTGCGGGGTTGCATACGATGTGAAACTACTTTAGGAGTAGTATATGTAGGTATAATTCTTAACACTATTATCAATCCCTGACGAAGTTGCACTGGAGGACATCGCAATGAGTTGGGTTCTTTTCTACGCGGCTCCAGACTCTTCTCACCTTTACTGAAGTATTGGAGGTTTTTCCATGCTTCCATAATTCTATTTTTTTGTACTGGTGTTGACATCATCACTGATGGGTTATAAATATGGACCATCAAGGAAACATAGGAAAAAATCTACATAAGAATAGCAGGTAGAGATGAGCGGAGCAAGAAAAAATCGATTTTGCGTGTCTGGATGTTTTTTTCCAGGAAATTTGATTCGCACAGAATAACTTCTCCCTTAATGTCCTTTATGATGCTCTTGAGATAATAATCATAAGATGTAAAGGATAAAAAAATACTTATGATCACCTCACTGCTCAAATTTTCTGCCCCTTTGTTCTTCACTGTCATCTGTCCAGTAATTGCCGCATCTTCAGATCGCCGTCGCTCTGAAACCCATGAATCTCTCTCTCACTGGGCCGGGACTTCTGGCTTTGATGTGGCCCAGAAGGGTTCTGCGCTTGCGTATGGTCACGGGAAATTCAGAGCAAGATACAGAAATTTGAAGATGGGCAAGACGGGTGATACGTAGAGGATGAAGAAGTGAGCAGTGAGGTGAGTATGAGAATTCTCCTCTACATTTTTATGGCCTTTTATGGCTCAGAAAAATGGTGACCAGCAGTATGGTTGCGAATTACAAAAAAAAAATAGCATTTTGGTGAATGCAGATTTTTGTAAAGTTCGAATAAAATTCAGTTCCACTCAGATTTATTTGCTCCTCTCTAACAGGAGAGGATTTGAAAACCAATAACTCTCATTTTACTTGCCAACTTTGAGGCATTTCGAAGCCCTTAGATGCTTCTTAATCTTGACTGAGGGACTCATCGTGGGCTTAGCATACCAAGGAATTTCGAATATTTTGTTAAAAAAATATTCTAATGAGGGTTTACATAATGTAAGTAAATATAACACATGGGCAATGCCAAATAATCCCCGAGATTGCCCATAATTTGCATAGACGTATGGCCTTCAGAAGGACCATCCAGCGTATTCTGGTTACAATACGAGAAGCCTGGCCTCACATATTATATCTAGCTCGCATCCCTCAGGGAATCCTTTCCAAATCCATTACATATTTAGAAGACAGAGTCCAGTCAATCCCATGCATGAGAACAAGGGATCAGCAGCCGAGACCATGGAGGGAATGAGGAATGTATTCTGAGACGCTAAATAAATAGAAATTCCACCTATTATCAATGGAGCTCTCCCCGCAGCTGGAAATCTACCATGACAGACATAAGTAAAGATATAATCTAACTGGAGAGGATCATTTATAAGCAGGCAGTGACAGGCTGAATGAGGAACGTAAGCTTTTAGGAAAACTCCAGATTGTGCAGACGTGTGAACATCTTGGTGTTCCTTCCCATCTATCACAGTCCTCGATGCTGTAAAATATCATTGTGCCTAGATCTCCAGCTCGAGAAATACAAACAATAGGACACTATGGTCATCTAAGTTTAGTGAATCATGTGCGTAAAGTGGCTCTATCAGTGGACGCCTAGATACTCTAAAATGGCTACCATGGACAGGCTTATCCCAAGCCACTCTGCTATCCAGATCCCTTGGGTTACCCTGGCCTTCACCCTTTAATCCTTGTACAGGGATCTGAACTTAAACAGGGAGCTCTGGGCTAGGGCCTTGGAGTAAGCTGCTGTGCGGTGGTGCAGGCTGGCAGGAGTGGTCAGGTAGCCGGGTCAGAACCAAGAGGGCAGGAGAAGTATTTAATCAGAACATGCAAGAATAATCAATAAAACAAGCTGAGGTCAAAGCAGGAAACAAATACACTACACAGGCTACACAGGAGCTGAACAGACAGGGCTAAACCAGAGGAACACAAGTCTATCAAGCAGGAAGCTTAAGTAGGGTGTGGTGCTCTCCAATTACTTGTTACAGTGCAATCCACTGTCACACTGGATGATACTGCAGCCCCCAGACACTCTAATCTTAATGTTTGCCGACACTGGATGATACTGCAGCTCCCAGACACTCTAATCTTAATGTTTGCCGACAGTGGATGATACTGCAGCCCCCAGACACTCTAATCTTAATGTTTGCCGACACTGGATGATACTGCAGCTCCCAGACACTCTAATCTTAATGTTTGCCGACACTGGATGATACTGCAGCCCCCAGACACTCTAATCTTAATGTTTGCCGACACTGGATGATACTGCAGCTCCCAGACACTCTAATCTTAATGTTTGCCCGACTAGAGCCTCTAGTTCTGATGTCTCTTCTATAATCACTTCCACCCACAAAATTAATACGACGACAGAAGCAGACGTCACAAGTGCAGGTCCTGTTGGAGATGTGACAGTAAAAATAGTAATCAGTCCAATACTCCCATATCAGTACGCTACATTATGACAAAGTAAAGAGCAGTCAAATAGCTGTGCAAACTTTACCCTTAACACTAAAGGTGTCATATTTTGTGCCTCACACAGTAATAGTGCACCTCTCAGTGCCCCACATAGTATTAGTGCCCCCTTTGTGCTCACATACGGTAATGATGCCTCCTTTGTGTTTTTCAGACAGCAATAAGAGTCAAACAAAAAGTAATAAGGACCCCTTTGTGCATCCTACAAAGTAATAGTCTTTAATGAGAATCTGTCAGTAGGTTTTTGCTATGTAATCAGACAGCAGCATGATGTAGGGGTAGAGACCCCGATTCCAGCATTGTATCACTTAGTTTACTGGGTGCAGCAGCTGTGACACAATCCCTGTTTTCTCTACTGCAGAGCTCTGAATGCTGAGTTGTGTATAACCCCGCCCACACAAGTGATTTGACAGAAATCTACCAATCAGTGCTGGGGGTATGGTTGGACTGGAAGGCACCAGGCAACTTGTCCTGCTGTGATAATCTCCTGCTGATAGAGCACTGAAACAGCAAAACACAACCCAATAAGTGATACATCACTGGAATCAGTTGTGATACAATCACAGTTTTTTCTGCTGCAGATCAAGCAGAGCTCGAATGCTGAGCCCTGTACAACCCCGTCCACATCACTGATTGGCTGCTTTCTGTGTACATTGTATATTAACAGAAAGTTGCTGATTATAATCAGTGGTGTGTCTGGGTTGGACCAGGAGGCACGAGACACCTAGTCCTGTAAGTGATAATCTCCTGCTGATAAAACATTGATTTTATTGAAACAGTAAAACACAACCCAGTAAGTGACACATCACTGCAATCAGGGTCTCTGCAATCATACTTCTCTTAGATTATATAGCAAAAAAATTGCTGATGGATTCCCTTTAAAGCATTAGTATGATTTTTTTTTTCATAAAGTAAAGCTTAAAAAAATGACCTGACGTCAATACAGCCTTCGAAAATGTCAATGACGACGGAATTGATGTATGTGGCTCTAAAACTCAGACTGTTGTTATAAATCAATCATAGGACCTTGATGTATCATTACCAATGTTATTTTCATCCATAGTGACTCGTATACAGATATTAGCCTCAACCACAGGCTCTAACCAAATGACCGTTAAGTAAGAATCTGGCGTATGCAATGTGATGCATGGCTGTGTATTGGATGCAAGTCCCTTGGGTGGTGACGGGGTTATCCGATCTGCATCTGGATGGACCTGCAATCTATTACTGTGAAAATAACTGACTCCCCCTTCCCTCCTCCATCAGCATCAATAATATATTAACCTGTTGACCACTTTTATTGGTGCAATAAACTAGCCATCTTTTATTGCCTGTAGACAAACATACCCACGCATGATGTGAAGCTACTCCTATATACAGTAATGACCTAGAATGAATATTTCATATGCGATTGGACTGCATTTAATCACAAGGATACAGAACATGGAACGTCTATAGGCTTTAGCGTATGACGTCAATCCTCTAATTGCCGGCACGATTAATAGGACGTTATTTACATAGAGTCATAAGACACAGACTGAGCTCTAGAAATGTCTCCGTAATCTCTACGAGTCTCATAATCCATCAGAAAGGTATCGTAATCATAGACCATAGCATAGGAAGGATCCGTCTGTATTGTACTAAATCATCGTTCAGTATTTCTCCCTGAACAAATTGATAAAAATAATGGTGCTACTTTTTAAGGCAGGAATTGTCCCGATGATGAAAGCATTATGTTCTGTGTTAAGAGGAATAAGATTCATGTTTTGGCTGTATCCTTCATCCTTTGAAAAGACATATTCTACCTTTGATCTTGGCTTGAGTGATGCCAACTTTGAAAAAAATTTTTTTTACAATACTCTGTCAGGAGATGTTTATTGGAAGAGACATATTTTACCTTTGATCTTGGTCTGAGTGATGCCAACTTTTAGAAAAAAAAGATTTCCCAATACTCTGTCTGGAGATGTTTATGCTATAGGTTTCCATCCTTGGAAGAGACATATTCTACCTTTGATCTTGGCTTGAGTGATGCCAACTTTGAAAAAAAAAAATCACAGTACTCTGTCAGGAGATGTTTATGCTATAGGTTTCCATCCTTGGAAGAGACATGTTCTACGTTTGATCTTGGCCTGAGTGATGGCAACTTTACAAAAAAAAAGATTTCACAATACTCTGTGAGAAGATGTTTATGCTATAGGTTTCCATCGTTGGAAAAGACATATTCTACATTTGATCTTGGCTTGAGTGATGGCATTTACAAAAAAAAATCACAATACTCTGTGAGATGTTTATGCTATAGGTTTCCATCCTTGGAAGAGACATATTCTACCTTTGATCTTAACCTGAGTGATGCCAATTTTTAGAAAAAAAAAAAGATTTCACAATACTCTGTCAGGAGATGTTTATGCTATATATATTTGGCTGGATATGAATTACAGGTTGTTGAGGGTTTTCCTAGCATATTGAACTAATTTATTGATTTTGTTGAAGTCCTTGGAGGGATTGTCCGAGTGAAATAAGTTATCACCTACTGGCAGAATGGGGGACTTTTATCCAAGTAAGAATGGAGCAGCAGTGCGCATCTGTGACCTGTGCTCCATTCATTTAATATGGGGCTGCTTAGCTCTCCATTCAGTTTTTTTACAGCTGCCCTATAGGGAATGAATGGAGTGGTAGTCAGGTATCTGATCTGCGGCGCCATCTTGTAAAAGTGATAAAAGTTCCCCGTTAAGTAGAAAAGGTCCTCTATCTGCCGATCAGTGTTAGCCCCAGCAGTTGGACCCTTACCAATCTGCAAGTTATTACCTTTTCCAAAGCTAGTCAATAACTTGTTCCATCAAGACAACTCCTTTAGCCAAACTTGCGGAAAGGTAAGGATGGACATGTCTATTATTGTTATATCTTAGCTCTCCAAGATGTTGCTAATTTAGGTTAGGATCATATTAGTTTATTGACCAATGGCAACTAGAATTGCATTAGAGGCCACTATTATTGTTGCCTGGCATCATTATTAGCAGTAGGGTTCTTCATCTCTTGAGCAGGGTTTTCTAGGTTGACCATGTTTCTTTTCCCATTTCGTGTCCAACTTAAGACTAGTTTAAGTGGTTCTCCTACAAACAAGTCCAAAGTATTCCCAAAAATGTTGTTTATCTGAAGAGATTCTCGAGATTCTTGCCACTCTATAACAAAAAGTACAAGATCAGCCATTGCTTCATCTCCCAAGAGCCACAAAATCTTCTCCTATGGCTTGGACATCTTATGTAGATTTTTTATATTCATCAGAAACAACATAGTTGGATGTTGTCTACAATATTATGGCTGGCCATACCCAATAGATAGCTGTCGGCCAACTGCTTTTGCTGCCAATCCCCTACGCTCATGCTTACTCAGCTCACATGATTGTCCATGTTCCGAGGTAGGAAAAAAGATGTAAGCCCTTTCCAGATATCTTTGTCTCCCATTGTCATTGGGTGAGAGTCAGAATGCCTTCATATGAATTAGATGATTGACCGATTCTTCTAAAATTGACGAATTTGGACAATATGCTTCTAATGTTTATGGTCAGCTTTAGATCAAGCTCAAAAGGTAGGACGCTTGGTAGACCTTTCTTAGAAACCATTGGAGATCTTAGACCTACACATCAAAAAGCTGTAAAATAAAATGACATATGTTCACCTGCCCTTCTAAAAAGCCTAGAATATCACAGCAAAATCTGCTTCCTCCCATGCCCGGGTGGTGGGTGACCTATGTTCATTGCGTACTTGCCAGATGATTATCAGCGATTCAATTTATTTTATCAAGGCAAACCTTCCAAAAACAGTGAATGAAAGCTTCTTAATCCAGGCTGAACACACGAAGGAGACATTAATGCTTGTTCAGATCCTGGGAATAAATTCTGCTCTCAAGCTACACAAAGAAAGCAGGATAATGTTACGGCTATCATAACATCAGCACCAACCTGAAGATCTTATGTACAGATAGCAAGATGGAGGCTAAAGGAAAGAGATTAATTACTTTACGCGTGATCGTCATCAAATGTCCTCTACAGAACTAAGGAAAGAATCCCTTTGAGGCTTTACACCAGCTCAACGTGTGGGTCAACGGACGTGACGCTACAAGACGTTACGTCCTACATCCAAAAACGAAATAAAGTAGAAGCGACGTCCAGTGGATTATTATGAAAAAGTATATTTTCTCCAAATTATCTCCAAAATTGTGATAAAATCATAGGGATATTCCACCAATTTATGTTCACAGCTTGTAGAACCCTAATCTTGAGAACCCTTTATAGGGAATCTGTCAGCAGAGGTGACTATGTAATCTGAGAGCAGCATAATATAGGAGAAGAGACTCTGATTACAGTGATGTGTCACTTATTGGGCTGTACTTTGCTGTTTCAATACAATCAGTTTTTTATCAGGATATTATCAATGCAGGACTAGGTGTCTTGTGCAATGTAGTCCTCCTGCTCTATCTAACCCCGCCCACACTACTGATTGGCAGCTTTCTACCAATGCACAGTGTACACAAAAAGCAGCCAATCAGTGGTGTGGGCGGGGTTATACAGGGCTCAGCATTCCAAGCTCTGCTAGATCTGCAGCAGAGAAAACTGTGATTGTATGAAAATGACTGCAAGCTTACCAGCAAACATAACCAAAACCTGGTGACACAATCCCAATAAGGTTTCTTCAAGTCCAAATATATATTTTGGTTGAAGTTACTATGTATAGTAAATTAAATTTAACCCCTTGCCACCTCTTTCCTTGCATTTATGATTCTGTCACTGTCATTCACTGTTTAGCACCCTGAGGCTAGGTTCCCATGAAGTTTTTATATGGCCATAAAAAGCAATTAAATTTTTTTTTTAAGAGGAATACGCATTAATAAAGGTTTTTTTTTTTTGTATTGTTCGGTTTTTAGTTTTAGGCTTTTTTTTTCTTTCTAAATCTTTTTAAAGCAGTTTTGAAGATGTATTTGAAGAGTTTTTTTTCCCACACAGTGTTTTACAGCCTTTTGACTTGACATCGTTTTGACATCTGAAACAACAGATACTGGAAGCCTGTGCTAGCATTTCTTCTGCGGTGTTGCTATCAGTGTGTCAAGAGTGGGAGAAGAGGGTTGCATTGACAATCCAACACAATCGGCAGCACTTTGAACACATTTTATAAGTGGTCATAAACTTGTAAAAAACTCATGAAAGAATAAAGTTACGTTAAAACCAAGGACACCGTTGTTTTTCTTATGAAATCCTCAATAAGTTTGATGTGCCACATGACCCTCTTCCCATTGAAAAAAATAAAGTTGGATCCAAAATGTCCGACTTCAAAATGGCCACCATGGTCACCACCTATCTGGAAAAGTTTTCCCCCTCCCATATACTAATGTGCCACAAACAGGAAGTTGATATCACCAACCATTCCCATTTAATTTAGGTGTGTCTATATAAATGGCCCACCCTGTATTAAACACTAAGTTAAGCGTATGTGTATGTGCACATTATTTCTTTTTCAGGCGGATTCTGCTGCAAAAAAAACCTCCTGATAAACTTATCGTGTGTATGTGCACATTATTTCTTTTTCAGGCGGATTCTGCTGCAAAAAAAACCTCCTGATAAACTTATCAGAAAATGCTCAAAAGCATGGGAAACTGATTTTTCCCATGTACAGTGGGGAAATAAGTATTTGATCCCTTGCTGTTTTTGTAAGTTTGCCCACTGACAAAGACATGAATAGTCTATCATTTTAAGGGTAGGTTAATTTTAACATTGAGAGATAGAATATCAAAAAAAAAATTCAAGAAAATCACATTGTATAAATTAGATACATTTATTTGCATTTTGTAGTGAGAAATAAGTATTTGATCCCCTACAAACCATTATGAGTTCTGGCTCCTACAGACCAGTTAGACGCTCCTAATCAACTCGTTACCTGCATTAAAGATAGCTGTCTTACATAGTCACCTGTATAAAAGACTCTTGTCCCCAGACTCAATCAGTCAGACTCTAACCTCTACAACATGGGCAAGACCAAAGAGCTTTCTAAGGATGTCAGGGACAAGATCATAGACCTGCACAAAGCTGGAATGGGCTACAAAACCATAAGTAAGACGCTGGGTGAGAAGGAGACAACTGTTGGTGCAATAGTAAGAAAATGGAAGAAATACAAAATGACTGTCAATCGACATCAATCTGGGGCACCATGCAAAGTCTCACCTCGTGGGGTATCCTTGATCATGAGGAAGGTGAGAGATCAGCCTAAAACTACATGGGGGGAACTTATTAATGATCTCAAGGCAACTGGGACCACAGTCACTAAGAAAACCATTGGTAACACATTACGCCTTAAAGGTTTAAAATCCTGCAGGGCCCGCAAGGTCCCCCTGCTCCAGAAGGCACATGTGCAGGCCCGTCTGAAGTTTGCCAATGAACACCTGGATGATTCTGTGAGTTATTGGGAGAAGGTACTGTGGTCCGATGAGACAAAAATTTAGCTCTTTGGCATTAACTCAACTCACTGTGTTTGGAGGAAGAGAAATGTTGCCTATGACCCAAAAATCACCATCCCCACTGTCAAGCATGGAGGTGGAAACATTATGTTTTGGGGGTGTTTCTCTGCTAAGGGCACAGGACTATTTCACCGCATCAATGGGAGAATGGAAGGAGCCATGTACCGTAAAATCCTGAGTGACAACCTCCTTCCTTCCACCAGGACATTAAAAATGGGTCATGGCTGGGTCTTCCAGCAAGACAATGACCCAAAACATACAGCCAACGCCACAAAGGAGTGGCTCAAAAAGAAGCACAGTAAGGTCATGAAGTGGCCTAGCCAGTCTCCAGACCTTAATCCCATAGAAAACTTATGGAGGGAGTTGAAGCTCCGAGTTTCCAAGCGACAGCCTCAAAATCTGAATGATTTAGAGATGATCTGCAAAGAGGAGTGGACCAAAATTCCTCCTGACATGTGCGCAAACCTCATCATCAACTACAGAAAACATCTGACTGCTGTGCTTGCCAACAAGGGTTTTACCACCAAGTATTAAGTGTTGTTTGCCAGAGGGATCAAATACTTATTTCTCACTGCAAAATTCAAATAAATTTATCTAATTTATACAATGTGATTTTCTTGATTTTTTTGGGATATTCTATCTCTCAATGTTAAAATTAACCTACCCTTAAAATTATAGACTGTTCATGTCTTTGTCAGTGGGCAAACGTACAGAAACAGCAAGGGTTTAAATACTCATTTCTTTCACTGTACAGCTGAACCAAGGATACTACAAAATACATTAAAAACTAAAAAAAATGCTTTTCAAAATATCAAAAAAATAAAAAATATCAATGTTCGAATCACCCCTTTTTATATAAATGATTATATATATATATATATATATATATATATATATATATATAATACAAATAATATACATATGTACTACCATTACGTCTACAAATGTCCAGTCTATCAAAAACATAAAATGAATTAATTGGTAAATGTTGTAATAAGAGAAAAAATCAAAGCGCCAGAATTACAGGACCACAAAGAAATGCAATAAAAGGCGAAGAAAATATTTAACCTACAGCAAAATAATATAAAAAATTACAGTTCCACACAAAACTCCAGTTTAGAAAATTGGAACACAAGCAATTTTTTTTTTTACGAAATTTTCCACTAATTTTTGGAGAATCTGTGGAGAATTATACTGACAGGTTATTTTTATCGTATAATGAGGCCTGTAAAAACATAATTGAAAAAAAAATTGCGGATTTGTATTTTTTTTTTTTTACAATTTTGCCGCACTTGGAAGTTTTTTTTGCCACTTTCCAGTACATCAGATGATAAAATCAATGGTGCCATTCAAAATTACAACTCATCTCACAAAAAACCTTATGCGAAGGTGTTGAGGATAAAAAAAAAAAGTTATGGCTCATGGAAGAAAGGGAGGAAAAAATAAGAGCACAAAAATGGAACATCGCCTGTTTGGGAAGCAGTTGAAAAAAACACTAGTGGTTTCTATGGAATGAAAAATGGACAAAAAATACAGCAAAAATAATGTCACAAATCATGGAAAAATTCTACAAAAAACCGACAGCTGTCAAAAGTCAAAACGCTTAGGAAACAGACGTAAAAATGACACAAAAAAGGGAAAAATGTCAGCGTTTCTTATGTGACTTCTTCTTGAAAAACTTGAAACCTGAGTTTAGAATATGTTGTGTGCACATATGCTTAATTTGTCCATCTCAAAAAACTTTGTGAGAACACACACTAAATGCTTATCACTGGGATAGAACAGTTTGTGTTGATAGCAGCTAATTTCAGCTGTAACATACAGCCTTGGACGTGTCAACAGGGAATGCAGCATCTAAGGGCTCTTTCACACGTCCGAGAAGACACTGACACACACGTACTGGAGACCCTGACACAAGTAGACCCGTTCTCTGCGCACATGTCAGTGTGTTTCCATGGACTGCGTGTCCGTGGGCAAAATACACTGACATGTCTGTTTTTTTACCCGCTGCACGGGTCGCAGGGACAATGATGAGAGTAGTGGTGTCTGCTCCCGCATTGTCCAACTGTAAAAATAAGATTAAATAAAGAAAACATTATACTAACCTGTCCCAAGTGTCCCCTGCTGTAATCCATGTGACTGATCATGCCGAGGAGCAGAGAAGAATGATTCCTGCAGCGAGTGGGCCCCCGGAGTTGTGCTGAGCTCAGTGAGTGACAGAACACCACTCGCTGAGCGCAGCTGCGGGGCCTGCTCGCTGCAGGAGTCATTCTCCCTGTCTCCTTGGCGTGATCGGTAGCATGGATTACAGTGGGGGACATCTTCTGACAGGTAAATATAAGTTTTTTTTCAATTTTATTCTTATTTTTACAGTTGGACACTGCAGGAGAAGAATACTACTCTCATCATTGCCCGTGCTGGTGCTGATCGCAGCGCCAGCAGGGAACCATTATGAGGGCAGTGTTCAGCACCCAGTGCTTGGAAACAGTGCTAACTGTAAAGCTGATTCCCAAGCATCGGTACGTGTGCTCCTGATGCGGCACAGGGGTGGCACACGGACTCACGGACACTGATATCTCTTGTACTGGTTTCTCCACTACCGGAAATATCAGGACCTGTGAAAGAGGACTAAGTGGTTGGACATAGAAGAAGTCTCCCACTGCCATTCCATATGCACTCTTGCTCCATGTTTGATAGGTCTACCATCTTTGTAATGTACAGATGATAAAAATATCACATGGTCAATTTCCATGATTTTATTTAAAAAAAATGGTAGAAAAAGAGTCAATGTTTTTTTTTTGCCTAAAGAAAAAATGAAAAAAAAAAAAAAACCTGGAATAAGTGTCTTAATATGGTAAAAAAAAATAAGTTTGGTATCTCCAAATCCAAACTATATGATTTTACATTACCCCACATGATAAATTGCGTAAGAAAAAATATTGAAAAACAAAATTTGCTTTATTTTGAAAATGTAGCAAAACATAAAAAAATATATAAAATTGGTATTTTTAAGCAATGCTTGTATTTACTCCAAAGCAGGACTATTAAAAATGCACTACTTTCAAACTCACTCTCTCTCTTTCTCCCTCTCTCTCTCTCTAGTTCTCTCCCCCTCGCTTTCTCCCCCCTCTCTCTCTTCTTTCTCTCTCCCCCTCACTCTCTTCTCTCTCTTCCCCCTCGCTCTCTCTTCTCTCTCCCTCTCTCACCCTCTCTCTCACTCTTCCCCTCTCTCTCTCACCCTCTCTCTTTCTTTTCTCTCCCTTATCTCTCCTCTCTCTCTCCCCTTTCTCTATTTTCTCTCCTTCTCTCTCCCCTCTCTGTCCCCCTCTCTCTCTCTATTCCCCTCTCTCTTCTCTCTTCCTCTCTCTTTTCTCTATCCCCCTTTCTCTCCTCTCTCTCTCCTCTTTCTCTCCCCCTCTCTCTCCTCTCTCTTCCATTCTCTCTTCTCTCTCCCTCTCTCTTCTCTCTCTCTCCCCCTCTCTCTCTTCCTGTCTCTCTCACTCTCACTCCTCTCTCATCCTTTTTTTACTCTTTCTTTTCCTCTCTCCCCCCTCTCTCTCATCTCCCTCTCTCTCTCCTCTCTCTTCTTCTCTCTCCTCTCTCCTCTCCCTCTCTCCCCTCTCTTTCTCTCGCTCTCTCTTCCTATATATCTCCTCCCTCTATCTTGCCCTCTTTCCCCCTATCTCTCTCTCACCCTCTCTCTCCTCTCCTTCTCTCTCCTCTCTCTCCCTCTCTCTCTCCGCTCTCTCACCCTCTCTCTCCCTCTCTCACGCTCCACTCTCTTCCCCTTCACTCCTCTCTTTCTCTCCCTCTCTCGCTCTGCTCTCTAACCCTCTCTCTCCCTCTCTCTCGCTCCTCTCTCTCATTCTCTCCTCTCTTTCTCTCCCTCTCTCTCCTCCCTCTCTCTCACCATCTCTCTCTCGCTCCTCCCTCTCCCCCTCTCACTCCTCTCTCTCCCTCTCTCTCTCGCTCCTCTCTCTCTCACCCTCGTTCTCCCTCTCTCTCCCTCAGTCTCGCTCATCTCTCTCTCTCCTCTCCCTCTCGCTCCTCTCTTTCTCCTCTCCCTCTCTCTCTCGCTCCTCTCTCTCTCACCCTCGTTCTCCCTCTCTCTCCCTCAGTCTCGCTCATCTCTCTCTCTCGTTCCTCTCTCCCCCCCTCTCTTCTCTCACCCTCTCTCCTCTCCCTCCTCTCTTTTTCTCTCTCTTCCCTGTCTCTCTTTCCTCTCTCCTCTCTGAACTCCAAACACTGGTACAGACTTCCAGGGAAAGTAACTGTCCAGTACCAACGTAAGTTCGGGATCGCCAATCTCCATTTAGAAGCGTACCAACATGATTCGTTGATCACAGGGTTCTTTGCAACTTGAACCTCCAGCAACTATCTATGAAGAAATCTGACAGCGAGTTTTCCTTTTCCCTGCAGTGCCTCCACAGGAGAGATGAAGCATTACATACTTCTCATTAAATTTAATGGACTTTTTTTTTTTTTTTAATCAAGTTTTCAGAACCGAACAACCTGATAAAAAGCCAGAAATATTGCAATGTTACGATACACAGAAGATATAAAATGAATATTTACAGGAAACGTCTTCATTTCTGCTGCAGTTTCCGGCACAATGATTTCATATGTCTGGTTAATGAGCAGATTCAGAGCGCGGCGCCACGTCCACAGCTCATTGTGACACCAATAATTTCACATGTTCCTTCAGTTAGCCATGCAAAACAAGGCAAGGAAAGAAAACACTGAAAATGCAAATTGCTGAATTAATAGCACGGAGAAGACGTCGATTCCCTATTTACTAGAGCACATATTGATCATTAATTGCTATTCAATGGAAAGCCACTTAATGACTGTCAACTGCATCAGTATGGAAATGAATAAGCCCCTATAATAAATCCCAGCTCTAGGACGCTTCAGTGTCCACCGCAGACATTGCTTCATTGTCTCCCAATATAACTGATCTACGGAGAAGCTGAGACACCATAAATACGCTGCAAGATTTACCTATGTAAGTAATGGAATGTATCTACACAGTGACTGCACCAGCAGAATAGTGAGTGCAGCTCTGGAGTATAATACAGGATGTAACTCAGGATCAGTAATGTAATGTATGTACACACTGACTGCACCAGCAGAATAGTGAGTGCAGCTCTGGAGTATAATACAGGATGTAACTCAGGATCAGTAATGTATGTGCACAGTGACTGCACCAGCAGAATAGTGAGTGCAGCTCTGGAGTATAATACAGGATGTAACTCAGGATCAGTACAGGATCAGTAATGTAATGTATGTACACAGTGACTGCACCAGCAGAATAGTGAGTGCAGCTCTGGAGTATAATACAGGAGGTAACTCAGGATCAGTAATGTATGTGCACAGTGACTGCACCAGCAGAATAGTGAGTGCAGCTGTGGAGTATAATACAGGATGTAACTCAGGATCAGTACAGGATCAGTAATGTAATGTATGTACACAGTGACTGCACCAGCAGAATAGTGAGTGCAGCTCTGCAGTATGACACTGGAAGTAACTCAGTATCAGTTTATCTTGTGTATAATGAGACAACCTCTTTCGAGAATACGGCCATGGCCATGACAAGCTGATCACCACTGGTAGCTTTTGCTCCGCTTGGGCAAATAGATGAATTTGTGGAGGAGGAAACTAGTTGTCATCCAAATGTGCTATAATGTGGTGGATATTTAGGTGGATGGCCTATTGAGACAACCCCTTTAAGAGAATATCTTAAAGCATCTTCCTTTTAAAACAAACTTTAAAAATTGCCAATGAATAATATGCCAGCACTTTAAGATAGAACAATCTAAGTAAATTGTATTATCAGAAATCCATAATACCTGACCCTGCAGTTCTCCATTAACCTCTCCCTGATGACTGTCCATTCACTTGGGCCAAAGTGTCGGACATTATGGATTTACATAATACAATTTTAATCGATTTTACTCAATTAAAATGAACCGCTTGCTTCTTGACCATCGGTATTGATGAACACAATTACCGTACCAGGGGACTTGGCTGGCCATTGTCCATGAGGTTGTTGCCTTCATCAGCGCAAAGTAATTTCTATCTGGTCAATGAGACACAAAATCTAGTGAAGTTTTATCACTGACTTGCAATTTGAGTTCAAACAAAGGGATAAGGAAGCAAATGACCTACCAAAGTCTGTAACGATGCCGTAAGCTTAAAGGGATTGTTCACGATTAGAAAAACATTGGTACTTTTTTTCCAAGAACAGTGCCAGGCTTGCTTATGGGTGGTGTCTTATATTGTAACTCTGTTCCATTCAGATGAATGGGGATAAATTGCAATACCTCATACAACCTGTGCACAGGTGTGGCACTGTTTTTCACATTAATCATCATATTGAGAATAAGTTGTAACTTTTTTCATTTAGGAGATGTTGAAAAACTCTTAAAGGGAATCTGTCAACAAGGTTTTGCTATGTAATCTGAGAGCAGCATAATATAGAGGCTAAGAGCCTGATTCCAGCAATGTGTCACTTACTAGGCTGTGTGTTGCTGTTTCAATAAAATCAGTGTTTTATCAGCAGGAGATTATCACTGCAAGACTAGGTGTCTCATGCTTACTAGTCAACTGCTCTGTATAACCTCGCCCCCTCCACTAATTGGATGTTTTCTATTAATATACAGTGTACACAGAAAGCTGCCAATCAGTGGTGTGGGTGGGCTTATACAGAGCTCAGCATTCCGAGCTCTGCTAGATCTACAGCAAAGAAAACTGTGATTGTATCAAAAACTGCAGCAAGCAGCCCAGCAAGTGATACATCGCTGGTATCCAGGTCTCAGCCCCTATAACGTGTTGCTCTCAGATTACAGAGTAAAAACCTAATGATATTTGTTTTAATCAATTATTTGTTTCTGTAATAGCCAAACCTCTGGTTAACAATGTAGATGCACCAATTTACTCTTAGGTTTGGCTTAGAATTGAACCAGAAGTCTCTAATGCAGTTTTCCCCAACTCTGGTCCTCAAGAACCACCAACAGGTCATGTTTTCAGGATTTTATTAGTATTGCCCAGGTAATAATTGCATCACCTGGGCAATACTAAGGAAATCCTGAAAACATGACCTGTGGGTTGATTTTGAGGACCGGAGTTTGAGAACACTGCTCTAATGAATCTTATATTTGGGATATTTCCAGCCAAAATGAAAGTCATAGGCTGGTATACATTATACAGCTGATGGACAACTGCTATCCCCCGCGACTTCACTACATGCAAGAAGGCTCGACTGTCACGCATGGTGTGGGAAAGACTAAATGCAACAGGAATGGAAGAGGGGAAGAAGCCCAAACACTAGGGAAAGTTGGAGTGGAGACCCCTAGGCATATGTTATACCACCCTGCCTACCCTACCGTCCCTATATAGGTTCCACACTTATCACCGAGCAGGACCCTAAACCCTGGATGATCCTAGAGCTTGGCCCTAGATAGGGAGGGGAAGGTGTGAGCATGGGTCAGGCCCCACTACAAATTAAAGACAACAAGGAAGACAAACAAAGGGGATTAGCTTAGCTTGCGAAGGCACCAGAAGAGTAACGCCAACAGTCCTCCAAGGGCTCCAGAGAAAATGCTAGCCGACTGCTAGTGCTCCAAGCCTGTACATAGAAGTATCACCGGTGATTGCCTGGAGCAAACTGAGAGTTTTTAACTCCCATGCAAGGGTGTGTCAATCAGCAGCAGGAAGGAGGTCGTCGCTGGGTCTTAAAGGAAGAAGGATTAAGAAGGTATCTGCAATGCCAAGCGCAGTGACCTTCAACAGCCAGATTCAGAGTGACTGTCTATTACATCTGACACACCCGTGACATCGGCTCAGCCTTGTGTTTTCCATGAGAGAGCTATTACTAAAGACCTCTTGTAACTACTTATCTCTCATAGAACAAAAGGATCAGCCGTTGGAAATCAAACATGCTAGATCCTTCTCTCACCAGATACTTGGTGCCGATCCCACCAGGTTCGCCAACTTTAGTCTAATATGAATGGAGCTCTTTAGGATGGACACATCAGTTCTCCATGACTACTTATCTGCCCCACATTATTATGGATACCAGTTTGATATATACTCCTGGGGTGCCCTCAATGGTGGGTGTTCAGACAGCCTCTTGTAAGCCATTTATAAGAAGTTAACTACATTAAATGCATTTTACCATCTCCGCCTTAGGCACCAACATGTCTGGTAGCCCCTTCCTTTAAAAATTGCATTTACCCCTTTGTTCTTAATCATTTATAGTGATGAGCACAAGTGCTCATTACTCGAGTTTGCCTAGAGTGCTTGGGTATGCACTGAGTATCGCGGGAGCTCGAGTGATGTGTTTGAATCTCCGCAGCCGCTGTTAGACAGCCACAAAACATGTGGGGATTTCTTGTGTTTGTCAGGCAATCCTCGCACGTTTTGTGGCTGTCTAACAGCAGCCGCTGGAATTCGAACACATCACTCAAGAACCCACGATACTCGGCGCATACCTGTCATGGGTGTATCAAGTGTGACATACAGTCGCTCTGTATCCGGCTGTAGAAGGTCTCTGCGCTTGGCATTGCAGGTGCCTTCTTGATCATCTCATCTCTGTAGTGTAGTGATATCCTTCTTCCTTTAGGACCCAGCAGCGACCTTCAGCTTCTGCTTTTAACCAACACACCCTTGCTTGGTAGTTAAAAACTTTCAGTGTCTCCAGAGAGTCGCCGGCTATAGTTCTATGTTCATCTGTCCATGCCTGGAGTACTAGTAGTCGGCTAGTTTCTTCTTGGACTTCCCTTGGAGGACAGTTGGCATTAACTCTCTGGTGTCTTCACAAGCTAAGTGTATCTCCTTTGTTTGTTTACCTTGTTGTCTTTGGTTATAGTGGGGCCTGACTAGTGTTCACCTCATCTCCTCCCTACCTAGGGCCTAGCTCTAGGGACATTCAGGGATTAGGTTTCCTGCTCGGCGATAGGTGAGGAACCTATTTAGGGACGATGGGGTAGTCAGGGTGATATTAGATCTGCTAAGGGGTCTCCACTCCCCCTTTCCCTAGTTGTTGGGCTCCCTTCCCCCTCTTCCCCTTGTTGCACACTAGTTCTTTCTCTCACCTAGCTTGAGAATACCCGAGCACCCTAGACAAACTGGAGTAGCGAGCACTTGCACTCATCAGTAACCATTTAACCGTAAAGCATTTAAAAGTCAAGTCCGGCATGCTGTAAAGAGTAAAGACCAAATTTAGGTTTTAATCAACTTACAAATAAATGTCAGATCATCATCGCTCCTTCATTCTAGAATGCCCCGTGGCAATCGTATAGTAAAAATTCACAGCTATGCTTTCGACTGGCCGGTGGTAAAGCACCCGTGACGTGTTATTTCATGTCATCTTCTCTGTGTTTATTTATATTTATATAAAAAAAAAAAGCAATAAAGATTTGAAGGTCGTCTCACATAATAATAAAAAAAAAAGATAGTGGCGTTTATTAGACTGAAAGAATACAATCTCTAGAGGTATTAGCATTCGCGACGGTGCGGGAAAACTGTCAGAGGCCCCGGCAGCCCTGCGGTAAACAGAACCCCTGCAAACTTCAATATCAGCAGCAGTTCATTAGTATAATGTACTAGCCGGAGTCATCTCGGTGTTATTGGCGTCTAAGCGTCCATTACCTGCAATGCACAATACATAATGACATCCATTACTTCTTTAATAACTGCTCTTTTTGAAGGTGCCAGTCAACGCGGAGGGGCAAGAACGTCTAATCTGCTCCTTGGAAAATATTTTTCAGATGTTCCTCGAGGATCACAATTTTTCTTGCCACCGTTTTCAACTGAGAGAAATATGGAATTCAGTTCTCTTCCTTTATAGACATCAATTCATCACATGCCTACGAGGTTGGGCTGCCAGAGCCGTCAGTGACAGGCCTCATTTTTACCCAGTAAACTAGAGGAAACCTAGATACCAATTTTTTTTTTGTTTCCATTTTCTCATGCCTTTATGATATTAAGTCCCTGCAGGGTTTTTGTTTTTTCCACAGGCGTCAGCTTTTTTTTTTTTTTTTTTGTATTTTACGCTGTCTTGTATGAAGACCTGCTTGTAATGCTGGAGATGTAGCTTTTCGTGAAATGTAATCACTTTTCATAAACAATGGCCGTCGTTCTTTGAATGAGCAAAATACGCTCTACAACCCCCAGGAGGGCATTTCATTTTGACAATTTTAATTATCTCGTCTTGTAAAATGAAATCGTGTTTTTGGAGAAGAGTCTCTTGGATCTAAATCAAGACAAAACATATTGGTCCCTAAAGTCAAGGAGGTCTCTCTAACAGAGTTAGTCCCTCTGAAGCCCATTGGGCAGGATAAGGACAATGTCATGCTAAGTATGGGAAGGACCCAGTGTACGATGATGGGAAAAGGGGGGAAGCCCAACAGCAAGAGAAAGGGAGAGTGGAGACCCCTAGGCAGTTCTAACAACACCCTGACTCCCCTATCATCCCTAAATAGGTTCCGCACCTTTCACCGAGCAGGATACCTAATCCCTGGCTGACCCTAGAGCTAGGCCCTAGATAAGGAAGGGAAGGGGTGAGCACTAGTCAGCCCAAATGCAACTAAAGACAAACAAGGCAAACAGAAAAAGGGATACACTTAGCTTTGAGAAGACACCACAGAGATCACAACAGCAATCCACCAAGGAACGCCAAGAAGAATCTAGCCGACTGCTAGAAATCTAAGCCTGAACAGAGGAAAATACTTCTATCACCGGCGACTCTCTGGAGATATTGAGGGTTTTTAAATATCAAGCAAGGGTGTGTTAATTAGCAGCAGAAGGTGGAGATCACCACTGGATCCTAGTGAGAGAAGGATGATGAAAAGATCAAGAAGGTGTCTGCAAAGCCAAACACAGCGACTTTCTACAGCTGGATCCAGAACGACTGTCTGTCAAACCTGATACACCCGTAAGCTCCCTTGGCGCCCAAGAGTTTTAGAATGCCCATTATCGCCCTTGAAGTTAATTAGGGGCAGACCCCCAATGTCAATTTACCCTACATGTCACGCATTTCCCTTCTCCGCATATCCTCCCCCTGTGTTCTAGCTGATTTTTACTCTTTAATCAATGAATTGCACACCATGGGCTTGATTCATCATTTGCATTTTTTTAAGTTACTTTTCTTTTTTAACTGTAGTAGTTGTAATAATAAAAAGAATATTAACAAATTGCTCCAATTAGAAATGTAGTATAATTATTTGCTTACCCCATGTGCAAGGCAATGCAGTAGCTTATATATTGATGGTCACGACCAGTAGCATAACTTGAAGCTTGTGTGCCCCAATGCAAAATCTCTAATGGGGCCCTGAACTAACATAGGTCTTTAACAGTAAAAGTCTTTCCTATGGGACAAAGGGACTTTTAGGGCCCCTCCTCCAAATAGTCCACAACAATGAATCACTTCCTGAGGTCGTTCCCATTAGTAGAAGTCATAATTTGTGAACACTTTAAAAGCTCTGTGTAAACATGGCCTTGATGTCGCTTTTTCTTTCCTATTTAATGACTAATGAAGCACAGTATAATAAAGCACTTACAATATGGGAATTAATTGGGAATTACTAAACCTAGGCGCACTTTGCTCTGCCAAAAAAGTTTGCAGTTTTCTACAACATATTACAAGCCATATGAATAATAATTTCTAGCCCTCCCTCCCACATCCATGAGGGGATGTGGCCATATAGGAATCAAATGCACAAGAGGTGGATGTCTCGTCAGAAAAGCTATAATTGGTTTATGCTGGTGGGATGATTCTGCCGTTGACCTATGCCGGTAATGACTAAAGACATTACTGACCGATATGACGCCATCTTCTCCTGTCTATTATTTATATTCTGTAATAATGAGTCCAGGAAGGCAGAAATGTCACTCTGACCTCCTTATAAAATTACATCTTCTCACCTAGAACAGGTTACAGCTCCTCATTAATTCCAGATTGCTGTCTTTCCTCCTAGATGGTGGGTGTAGGATACATCTAACATCTGGCATGTGGGGCATTGTCTGAGATTATGTTGAAGGGGTTGTCAACTACTAGGACAACCTCATCTTTAACTAAATGTTTGGCCCCAATAAAATAAAAAAGCCTATACTTACCTCCCGTGCCGGCGCTATTCAAGCAGTGTCAGCACACGCGGTTCTGGGACTGTGATGCGGTGTAATGACACGTGGTGCACGGTGCCAAATCAGCGCTGGGTCACTGTCTTCGCCTCCTATCGAATTGAACATGAAGAAGAAGTCAGAGATCTGCTGCAGCCCGAACTTCCTCTGAATGTTCAATTTGTCCGAAGGCGGAGACAGTGACGCCAGCGCTGATTGGAGACCGGGCACCAAGTGCCATTCCACCGCATCACATCCCCAGAACCACGAGTGCTCACACCACTGGAACGGCGCCGGCACGGGAGGCAAGTATAGTTTTTTTTATTTTATTGGAGCCAAACATTTAAAGAAGGGGTTGTCCTATTAGTGGACAACCCCTTTAAGTGTCTGTTTTGGGTCCATACACAGCGCCATTTGTGGATTTTGTATAGTATTGTAACTTAGTCCTATTTAAGACCAGAGGTGTAACTATGGCAGGTACAGAGGTTTCAGTCTCAAAGAACTCTTTGGCCAATCTGAGACTACCAATACTATTAAAGACCAGTGATATTGGGGGGCCCTGTGGGAAATTGTGCAACGGGACCCATGAGCTTCAAGTTACACCATTGTTTAAGACCCCCTTCACATGTCCGTGTTTGCAGTAAGTGTGGTATGCGTTTTTTTCCTGGATGGCAAACGTTCCCATTATAACCTATGGTGCTATGCACAGGACCATTTTTTACTGTCTGCACAGATGACAAGGGACAATACACAACTATGGGTCCATGAAAAACACCTTCAGCACATGGATGGCGTCCATGCACCATATGTGTGCTGCAGGGGTTTAACATTGCAAAGTATAGGAGAAGCTTTGGAATGTCTTTTGCTTTTGCCATAACGGAAAAACACTGATGGCTCACTGATCCAAAACACTGATGACACACTGATCTAAAACACTAATGGCACACTGATCCAAAACACTGATGACACACTGATACAAAACACTGATGACACACTGATCTAAAACACTAATGGCACACTTATCCAAAACACTGATGACACACTGATCCAAAACACTGATGACACACTGATCTAAAACACTGATGGCACACTGATCCAAAACACTGATGACACACTGATCCAAAACACTGATGACACACTGATCCAAAACACTGATGACACACTGATCCAAAACACTGATGACACACTGATCCAAAACACTAATGGCATACTGATCCAAAACACTGATGACACACTAATCCAAAACACTGATGACACACTGATCCAAAACACTGATGACACACTGATCTAAGACACTGATGACACACTGATCCAAAACACTGATGACACACTGATCCAAAACACTAATGGCACACTGATCCAAAACACTAATGGCACACTGATCTAAAACACTGATGACACACTGATCCAAAACACTAATGGCACACTGATCTAAAACACTGATGACACACTGATCCAAAACACTGATGACACACTGATCCAAAACACTAATGGCACACTGATCTAAAACACTGATGACACACTGATCCAAAACACTAATGGCACACTGATCTAAGACACTGATGACACACTGATCCAAAACACTGATGGCACACTGATCTAAAACACTAATGGCACACTTATCCAAAACACTGATGACACACTGATCTAAAACACTGATGACACACTGATCCAAAACACTGATGACACACTGATCTAAAACACTAATGGCACACTGATCCAAAACACTGATGACACACTGATACAAAACACTGATGACACACTGATCTAAAACACTAATGGCACACTTATCCAAAACACTGATGACACACTGATCCAAAACACTGATGACACACTGATCTAAAACACTGATGGCACACTGATCCAAAACACTGATGACACACTGATCCAAAACACTGATGACACACTGATCCAAAACACTGATGACACACTGATCCAAAACACTGATGACACACTGATCCAAAACACTAATGGCACACTGATCCAAAACACTGATGACACACTGATCCAAAACACTGATGACACACTAATCCAAAACACTGATGACACACTGATCCAAAACACTGATGACACACTGATCTAAGACACTGATGACACACTGATCCAAAATACTGATGACACACTGATCCAAAACACTAATGGCACACTGATCCAAAACACTAATGGCACACTGATCTAAAACACTGATGACACACTGATCCAAAACACTGATGACACACTGATCCAAAACACTAATGGCACACTGATCTAAAACACTGATGACACACTGATCCAAAACACTAATGGCACACTGATCTAAGACACTGATGACACACTGATCCAAAACAGTGATGGCACACTGATCTAAAACACTGATGGCACACTGATCCAAAACACTGATGGCTCACTGATCCAAAACACTGATGACACACTGATCTAAAACACTAATGGCACACTGATCCAAAACACTGATGACACACTGATACAAAACACTGATGACACACTGATCTAAAACACTAATGGCACACTTATCCAAAACACTGATGACACACTGATCCAAAACACTGATGACACACTGATCTAAAACACTGATGGCACACTGATCCAAAACACTGATGACACACTGATCCAAAACACTGATGACACACTGATCCAAAACACTGATGACACACTGATCCAAAACACTGATGACACACTGATCCAAAACACTAATGGCATACTGATCCAAAACACTGATGACACACTAATCCAAAACACTGATGACACACTGATCCAAAACACTGATGACACACTGATCTAAGACACTGATGACACACTGATCCAAAACACTGATGACACACTGATCCAAAACACTAATGGCACACTGATCCAAAACACTAATGGCACACTGATCTAAAACACTGATGACACACTGATCCAAAACACTAATGGCACACTGATCTAAAACACTGATGACACACTGATCCAAAACACTGATGACACACTGATCCAAAACACTAATGGCACACTGATCTAAAACACTGATGACACACTGATCCAAAACACTAATGGCACACTGATCTAAGACACTGATGACACACTGATCCAAGACACTGATGGCACACTGATCTAAAACACTAATGGCACACTTATCCAAAACACTGATGACACACTGATCTAAAACACTGATGACACACTGATCCAAAACACTGATGACACACTGATCTAAAACACTAATGGCACACTGATCCAAAACACTGATGACACACTGATACAAAACACTGATGACACACTGATCTAAAACACTAATGGCACACTTATCCAAAACACTGATGACACACTGATCCAAAACACTGATGACACACTGATCTAAAACACTGATGGCACACTGATCCAAAACACTGATGACACACTGATCCAAAACACTGATGACACACTGATCCAAAACACTGATGACACACTGATCCAAAACACTGATGACACACTGATCCAAAACACTAATGGCACACTGATCCAAAACACTAATGGCACACTGATCCAAAACACTGATGGCACACTGATCTAAAACACTAATGGCACACAGATCCAAAACACTGATGGCACACTGATCCAAAACACTGATGACACACTGATCCAAAACACTAATGGCATACTGATCCAAAACACTGATGACACACTAATCCAAAACACTGATGACACACTGATCCAAAACACTGATGACACACTGATCTAAGACACTGATGACACACTGATCCAAAACACTGATGACACACTGATCCAAAACACTAATGGCACACTGATCCAAAACACTAATGGCACACTGATCTAAAACACCGATGACACACTGATCCAAAACACTAATGGCACACTGATCTAAAACACTGATGACACACTGATCCAAAACACTGATGACACACTGATCCAAAACACTAATGGCACACTGATCTAAAACACTGATGACACACTGATCCAAAACACTAATGGCACACTGATCTAAGACACTGATGACACACTGATCCAAAACACTGATGGCACACTGATCTAAAACACTGATGGCACACTGATCCAAAACACTAATGGCACACTGATCCAAAACACTGATGACACACTGATCTAAAACACTAATGGCACACTGATCCAAAACAGTGATGGCACACTGATCTAAAACACTGATGGCACACTGATCCAAAACACTGATGACACACTGATCTAAAACACTAATGGCACACTTATCCAAAACACTGATGACACACTGATCCAAAACACTGATGACACACTGATCTAAAACACTGATGGCACACTGATCCAAAACACTGATGACACACTGATCCAAAACACTGATGACACACTGATCCAAAACACTAATGGCATACTGATCCAAAACACTGATGACACACTAATCCAAAACACTGATGACACACTGATCCAAAACACTGATGACACACTGATCTAAGACACTGATGACACACTGATCCAAAACACTGATGACACACTGATCCAAAACACTAATGGCACACTGATCCAAAACACTAATGGCACACTGATCTAAAACACTAATGGCACACTGATCCAAAACACTGATGACACACTGATCCAAAACACTAATGGCACACTGATCTAAAACACTGATGACACACTGATCCAAAACACTGATGGCACACTGATCTAAGACACTGATGACACACTGATCCAAAACACTGATGGCACATTGATCTAAAACACTGATGGCACACTGATCCAAAACACTAATGGCACACTGATCCAAAACACTGATGACACACTGATCTAAAACACTAATGGCACACTGATCCAAAACATTGATGACACACTGATCCAAAACACTGATGATACACTGATCTAAAACACTGATGGCACACTGATCCAAAACACTGATGACACACTGATCCAAAACACTAATGGCACACTGATCCAAAACACTGATGACACACTGATCCAAAACACTGATGACACACTGATCCAAAACACTGATGACACACTGATCCAAAACACTGATGACACACTGATCTAAAACACTAATGGCACACTGATCCAAAACACTGATGACACACTGATCCAAAACACTGATGACACACTGATCTAAAACACTGATGGCACACTGATCCAAAACACTGATGACACACTGATCCAAAACACTAATGGCACACTGATCCAAAACACTGATGACACACTGATCCAAAACACTGATGACACACTGATCCAAAACACTGATGACACACTGATCCAAAACACTGATGACACACTGATCTAAGACACTGATGACACACTGATCCAAAACACTGATGACACACTCATTCAAAACACTAATGGCACACTGATCCAAAACACTAATGGCACACTGATCTAAAACACTATTGGAACACTGATCCAAAACACTAATGGCACACTGATCTAAAACACTGATGACACACTGATCCAAAACACTAATGGCACACTGATCTAAAACACTGATGGCACACTGATCCAAAACACTGATGACACACTGATCCAAAACACTGATGACACACTGATCTAAAACACTGATGGCACACTGATCCAAAACACTGATGACACACTGATCCAAAACACTAATGGCACACTGATCCAAAACACTGATGACACACTGATCCAAAACACTGATGACACACTGATCCAAAACACTGATGACACACTGATCCAAAACACTGATGACACACTGATCTAAAACACTAATGGCACACTGATCCAAAACACTGATGACACACTGATCCAAAACACTGATGACACACTGATCTAAAACACTGATGGCACACTGATCCAAAACACTGATGACACACTGATCCAAAACACTAATGGCACACTGATCCAAAACACTGATGACACACTGATCCAAAACACTGATGACACACTGATCCAAAACACTGATGACACACTGATCCAAAACACTGATGACACACTGATCTAAGACACTGATGACACACTGATCCAAAACACTGATGACACACTGATCCAAAACACTAATGGCACACTGATCCAAAACACTAATGGCACACTGATCTAAAACACTATTGGCACACTGATCCAAAACACTAATGGCACACTGATCTAAAACACTGATGACACACTGATCCAAAACACTAATGGCACACTGATCTAAAACACTGATGGCACACTGATCCAAAACACTAATGGCACACTGATCCAAAACACTGATGGCACACTGATCTAAAACACTAATGGCACACAGATCCAAAACACTGATGGCACACTGATCCAAAACACTGATGACACACTGATCCAAAACACTGATGACACACTGATCTAAAACACTGATGGCACACTGATCCAAAACACTAATGGCACACTGATCCAAAACACTGATGGCACACTGATCTAAAACACTAATGGCACACTGATCCAAAACACTGATGACACACTGATCCAAAACACTGATGACACACTGATCCAAAACACTGATGGCACACTGATCCAAAACACTAATGGCACACTGATCCAAAACACTAATGGCACACTGATCCAAAACACTGATGGCACACTGATCTAAAACACTAATGGCACACAGATCCAAAACACTGATGGCACACTGATCCAAAACACTGATGGCACACTGATCCAAAACACTGATGACACACTGATCCAAAACACTGATGACACACTGATCTAAAACACTGATGGCACACTGATCCAAAACACTAATGGCACACTGATCCAAAACAATGATGGCACACTTATCTAAAACACTAATGGCACACTGATCCAAAACACTGATGACACACTGATCCAAAACACTGATGACACACTGATCTAAAACACTGATGACACACTGATCCAAAACACTGATGACACACTGATCTAAAACACTAATGGCACACTGATCTAAAACACTAATGGCACACTGATCCAAAACACGGATGGCACACTGATCTAAAACACTAATGGCACACTGATCCAAAACACTGATAGCACACTGATCTAAAACACTGATGACGCACTGATCCAAAACACTGATGACACACTGATCTAAAACACTGATGACACACTGATCCAAAACACTGATGACACACTGATCTAAAACACTGATGACACACTGATCCAAAACACTGATGACACACTGATCTAAAACACTAATGGCACACTGATCCAAAACACTGATGGCACACTGATCTAAAACACTAATGGCACACTGATCCAAAACACTGATAGCACACTGATCTAAAACACTGATGACGCACTGATCCAAAACACTGATGACACACTGATCTAAAACACTGATGACACACTGATCCAAAACACTGATGACACACTGATCTAAAACACTGATGACACACTGATCCAAAACACTGATGGCACACTGATCTAAAACACTGATGGCACACTGATCCAAAACACTAATGGCACACTGATCCAAAACACTGATGACACACTGATCTAAAACACTAATGGCACACTGATCCAAAACACTGATGACACACTGATCCAAAACACTGATGATACACTGATCTAAAACACTGATGGCACACTGATCCAAAACACTGATGACACACTGATCCAAAACACTAATGGCACACTGATCCAAAACACTGATGACACACTGATCCAAAACACTGATGACACACTGATCCAAAACACTGATGACACACTGATCCAAAACACTGATGACCCACTGATCTAAAACACTAATGGCACACTGATCCAAAACACTGATGACACACTGATCCAAAACACTGATGACACACTGATCTAAAACACTGATGGCACACTGATCCAAAACACTGATGACACACTGATCCAAAACACTAATGGCACACTGATCCAAAACACTGATGACACACTGATCCAAAACACTGATGACACACTGATCCAAAACACTGATGACACACTGATCCAAAACACTGATGACACACTGATCTAAGACACTGATGACACACTGATCCAAAACACTGATGACACACTCATTCAAAACACTAATGGCACACTGATCCAAAACACTAATGGCACACTGATCTAAAACACTATTGGAACACTGATCCAAAACACTAATGGCACACTGATCTAAAACACTGATGACACACTGATCCAAAACACTAATGGCACACTGATCTAAAACACTGATGGCACACTGATCCAAAACACTGATGACACACTGATCCAAAACACTGATGACACACTGATCTAAAACACTGATGGCACACTGATCCAAAACACTGATGACACACTGATCCAAAACACTAATGGCACACTGATCCAAAACACTGATGACACACTGATCCAAAACACTGATGACACACTGATCCAAAACACTGATGACACACTGATCCAAAACACTGATGACACACTGATCTAAAACACTAATGGCACACTGATCCAAAACACTGATGACACACTGATCCAAAACACTCATGACACACTGATCTAAAACACTGATGGCACACTGATCCAAAACACTGATGACACACTGATCCAAAACACTAATGGCACACTGATCCAAAACACTGATGACACACTGATCCAAAACACTGATGACACACTGATCCAAAACACTGATGACACACTGATCCAAAACACTGATGACACACTGATCTAAGACACTGATGACACACTGATCCAAAACACTGATGACACACTGATCCAAAACACTAATGGCACACTGATCCAAAACACTAATGGCACACTGATCTAAAACACTATTGGCACACTGATCCAAAACACTAATGGCACACTGATCTAAAACACTGATGACACACTGATCCAAAACACTAATGGCACACTGATCTAAAACCCTGATGGCACACTGATCCAAAACACTAATGGCACACTGATCCAAAACACTGATGGCACACTGATCTAAAACACTAATGGCACACAGATCCAAAACACTGATGGCACACTGATCCAAAACACTGATGACAAACTGATCCAAAACACTGATGACACACTGATCTAAAACACTGATGGCACACTGATCCAAAACACTAATGGCACACTGATCCAAAACACTGATGGCACACTGATCTAAAACACTAATGGCACACTGATCCAAAACACTGATGACACACTGATCCAAAACACTGATGACACACTGATCCAAAACACTGATGGCACACTGATCCAAAACACTAATGGCACACTGATCCAAAACACTAATGGCACACTGATCCAAAACACTGATGGCACACTGATCTAAAACACTAATGGCACACAGATCCAAAACACTGATGGCACACTGATCCAAAACACTGATGGCACACTGATCCAAAACACTGATGACACACTGATCCAAAACACTGATGACACACTGATCTAAAACACTGATGGCACACTGATCCAAAACACTAATGGCACACTGATCCAAAACAATGATGGCACACTGATCTAAAACACTAATGGCACACTGATCCAAAACACTGATGACACACTGATCCAAAACACTGATGAAACACTGATCTAAAACACTGATGACACACTGATCCAAAACACTGATGACACACTGATCTAAAACACTAATGGCACACTGATCTAAAACACTAATGGCACACTGATCCAAAACACTGATGGCACACTGATCTAAAACACTAATGGCACACTGATCCAAAACACTGATAGCACACTGATCTAAAACACTGATGACGCACTGATCCAAAACACTGATGACACACTGATCTAAAACACTGATGACACACTGATCCAAAACACTGATGACACACTGATCTAAAACACTGATGACGCACTGATCCAAAACACTGATGACACACTGATCTAAAACACTAATGGCACACTGATCCAAAACACTGATGGCACACTGATCTAAAACACTAATGGCACACTGATCCAAAACAATGATAGCACACTGATCTAAAACACTGATGACGCACTGATCCAAAACACTGATGACACACTGATCTAAAACACTGATGACACACTGATCCAAAACACTGATGACACACTGATCTAAAACACTGATGACACACTGATCCAAAACACTGATGACACACTGATCTAAAACACTGATGACACACTGATCCAAAACACTGATGACACACTGATCTAAAACACTAATGGCACACTGATCTAAAACACTAATGGCACACTGATCCAAAACACTGATGGCACACTGATCTAAAACACTAATGGCACACTGATCCAAAACACTGATAGCACACTGATCTAAAACACTGATGACGCACTGATCCAAAACACTGATGACACACTGATCTAAAACACTAATGGCACACTGATCCAAAACACTGATGACACACTGATCCAAAACACTGATAGCACACTGATCCAAAACACTGATTGCACACTGATCTAAAACACTAATGGCACACTGATCCAAAACACTGATGACACACTGATCCAAAACACTGATGACACACTGATCCAAAACACTGATGGCACACTGATCCAAAACACTGATGACACACTGATCCAAAACACTGATGGCACACTGATCTAAAACACTAATGGCACACTGATCCAAAACACTGATAGCACACTGATCTAAAACACTGATGGCACACTGATCTAAAACACTAATGGCACACTGATCCAAAACACTGATGACACACTGATCCAAAACACTGATGACACACTGATCCAAAACACTGATGGCACACTGATCCAAAACACTGATGACACACTGATCCAAAACACTGATGACACACTAATCCAAAACACTGATGGCACACTGATCCAAAACACTGATGACACACTGTTCCAAAACACTGATGGCTCAATGATCTAAAACACTGATGACACACTGATCCAATACACTGATGACACAGTGATCTAAGACACTGATGGCACACTGATCTAAAACACTGATGACACACTGATCCAAAACACTGATGGGACACTGATCCAAAACACTGATGACACACAGATCCAAAACACTGATGGCACACTGATCTAAAACACTGATGACACACTGATCCAAAACACTGATGACACAGTGATCTAAAACACTGATGGCACACTGATCTAAAACACTAATGGCACACTGATCCAAAACACTGATGACACACTGATCCAAAACACTGATGACACACTGATCTAAAACACTAATGGCACACTGATCCAAAACACTGATGACACACTGATCCAAAACACTGATGACACACTGATCCAAAACACTGATGGCACACTGATCCAAAACACTAATGGCACACTGATCCAAAACACTGATGGCACACTGATCCAAAACACTGATGGCACACTGATCTAAAACACTAATGGCACACTGATCCAAAACACTGATAGCACACTGATCTAAAACACTGATGGCACACTGATCTAAAACACTAATGGCACACTGATCCAAAACACTGATGACACACTGATCCAAAACACTGATGACACACTGATCCAAAACACTGATGGCACACTGATCCAAAACACTGATGACACACTGATCCAAAACACTGATGACACACTGATCCAAAACACTGATGGCACACTGATCCAAAACACTGATGACACACTGATCCAAAACACTGATGGCTCAATGATCTAAAACACTGATGACACACTGATCCAATACACTGATGACACAGTGATCTAAGACACTGATGGCACACTGATCTAAAACACTAATGGCACACTGATCCAAAATACTGATGGGACACTGATCCAAAACACTGATGACACACGGATCCAAAACACTGATGGCACACTGATCTAAAACACTGATGACACACTGATCCAAAACACTGATGACACACTGATCTAAAACACTGATGGCACACTGATCTAAAACACTAATGGCACACTGATCCAAAACACTGATGACACACTGATCCAAAACACTGATGACACACTGATCTAAAACACTAATGGCACACTGATCCAAAACACTGATGACACACTGATCCAAAACACTGATGACACACTGATCCAAAACACTGATGACACACTGATCCAAAACACTGATGGCACACTGATCCAAAACAATAATGGCACACTGATCCAAAACACTGATGACACACTGATCTAAAACACTGATGACACACTGATCCAAAACACTGATGACACACTGATCCAAAACACTGATGGCACACTGATCTAAAACACTAATGGCACACTGATCCAAAACACTGATAGCACACTGATCTAAAACACTGATGGCACACTGATCTAAAACACTAATGGCACACTGATCCAAAACACTGATGACACACTGATCCAAAACACTGATGGCACACTGATCCAAAACACTAATGACACACTGATCTAAAACACTGATGGCACACTGATCTAAAACACTGATGGCACACTGATCCAAAACACTAATGGCACACTGATCCAAAACACTGATTACACACTGATCCAAAACACTGATGACACACTGATCCAAAACACTGATGACACACTGATCTAAAACACTGATGACACACTGATCCAAAACACTGATGACACACTGATCTAAAACACTAATGGCACACTGATCTAAAACACTAATGGCACACTGATCCAAAACACTGATGGCACACTGATCTAAAACACTAATGGCACACTGATCCAAAACACTGATAGCACACTGATCTAAAACACTGATGACACACTGATACAAAACACTGATGACACACTGATCCAAAACACTGATGACACACTGATCCAAAACACTGATAGCACACTGATCCAAAACACTGATAGCACACTGATCTAAAACACTAATGGCACACTGATCCAAAACACTGATGACACACTGATCCAAAACACTGATAACACACTGATCCAAAACACTGATGACACACTGATCCAAAACACTGATGGCACACTGATCCAAAACACTGATGACACACTGATCCAAAACACTGATGGCACACTGATCTAAAACACTAATGGCACACTGATCCAAAACATTGATAGCACACTGATCTAAAACACTGATGGCACACTGATCCAAAACACTGATGACACACTGATCCAAAACACTGATGACACACTGATCCAAAACACTGATGACACACTGATCTAAGACACTGATGACACACTGATCCAAAACACTGATGACACACTGATCCAAAACACTAATGGCACACTGATCCAAAACACTAATGGCACACTGATCTAAAACACTATTGGCACACTGATCCAAAACACTAATGGCACACTGATCTAAAACACTGATGACACACTGATCCAAAACACTAATGGCACACTGATCTAAAACACTGATGGCACACTGATCCAAAACACTAATGGCACACTGATCCAAAACACTGATGGCACACTGATCTAAAACACTAATGGCACACAGATCCAAAATACTGATGGCACACTGATCCAAAACACTGATGACACACTGATCCAAAACACTGATGACACACTGATCTAAAACACTGATGGCACACTGATCCAAAACACTAATGGCACACTGATCCAAAACACTGATGGCACACTGATTTAAAACACTAATGGCACACTGATCCAAAACACTGATGACACACTGATCCAAAACACTGATGACACACTGATCCAAAACACTGATGGCACACTGATCCAAAACACTAATGGCACACTGATCCAAAACACTAATGGCACACTGATCCAAAACACTGATGGCACACTGATCTAAAACACTAATGGCACACAGATCCAAAACACTGATGGCACACTGATCCAAAACACTGATGGCACACTGATCTAAAACACTGATGGCACACTGATCCAAAACACTAATGGCACACTGATCCAAAACACTGATGGCACACTGATTTAAAACACTAATGGCACACTGATCCAAAACACTGATGACACACTGATCCAAAACACTGATGACACACTGATCCAAAACACTGATGGCACACTGATCCAAAACACTAATGGCACACTGATCCAAAACACTAATGGCACACTGATCCAAAACACTGATGGCACACTGATCTAAAACACTAATGGCACACAGATCCAAAACACTGATGGCACACTGATCCAAAACACTGATGGCACACTGATCTAAAACACTAATGGCACACTGATCCAAAACACTAATGGCACACTGATCCAAAACACTGATGGCACACTGATCTAAAACACTAATGGCACACAGATCCAAAACACTGATGGCACACTGATCCAAAACACTGATGGCACACTGATCTAAAACACTGATGACACACTGATCCAAAACACTGATGACACACTGATCCAAAACACTGATGACACACTGATCTAAAACACTGATGGCACACTGATCCAAAACACTAATGGCACACTGATCCAAAACAATGATGGCACACTGATCTAAAACACTAATGGCACACTGATCCAAAACACTGATGACACACTGATCCAAAACACTGATGACACACTGATCTAAAACACTGATGACACACTGATCCAAAACACTGATGACACACTGATCTAAAACACTAATGGCACACTGATCTAAAACACTAATGGCACACTGATCCAAAACACTGATGGCACACTGATCTAAAACACTAATGGCACACTGATCCAAAACACTGATAGCACACTGATCTAAAACACTGATGACGCACTGATCCAAAACACTGATGACACACTGATCTAAAACACTGATGACACACTGATCCAAAACACTGATGACACACTGATCTAAAACACTGATGACGCACTGATCCAAAACACTGATGACACACTGATCTAAAACACTAATGGCACACTGATCCAAAACACTGATGGCACACTGATCTAAAACACTAATGGCACACTGATCCAAAACACTGATAGCACACTGATCTAAAACACTGATGACGCACTGATCCAAAACACTGATGACACACTGATCTAAAACACTGATGACACACTGATCCAAAACACTGATGACACACTGATCTAAAACACTGATGACACACTGATCCAAAACACTGATAACACACTGATCTAAAACACTGATGACACACTGATCCAAAACACTGATGACACACTGATCTAAAACACTAATGGCACACTGATCTAAAACACTAATGGCACACTGATCCAAAACACTGATGGCACACTGATCTAAAACACTAATGGCACACTGATCCAAAACACTGATAGCACACTGATCTAAAACACTGATGACGCACTGATCCAAAACATTGATGACACACTGATCTAAAACACTAATGGCACACTGATCCAAAACACTGATGACACACTGATCCAAAACACTGATAGCACACTGATCCAAAACACTGATTGCACACTGATCTAAAACACTAATGGCACACGGATCCAAAACACTGATGACACACTGATCCAAAACACTGATGACACACTGATCCAAAACACTGATGGCACACTGATCCAAAACACTGATGACACACTGATCCAAAACACTGATGGCACACTGATCTAAAACACTAATGGCACACTGATCCAAAACACTGATAGCACACTGATCTAAAACACTGATGGCACACTGATCTAAAACACTAATGGCACACTGATCCAAAACACTGATGACACACTGATCCAAAACACTGATGACACACTGATCCAAAACACTGATGGCACACTGATCCAAAACACTGATGACACACTGATCCAAAACACTGATGACACACTAATCCAAAACACTGATGGCACACTGATCCAAAACACTGATGACACACTGATCCAAAACACTGATGGCTCAATGATCTAAAACACTGATGACACACTGATCCAATACACTGATGACACAGTGATCTAAGACACTGATGGCACACTGATCTAAAACACTGATGACACACTGATCCAAAACACTGATGGGACACTGATCCAAAACACTGATGACACACAGATCCAAAACACTGATGGCACACTGATCTAAAACACTGATGACACACTGATCCAAAACACTGATGACACACTGATCTAAAACACTGATGGCACACTGATCTAAAACACTAATGGCACACTGATCCAAAACACTGATGACACACTGATCCAAAACACTGATGACACACTGATCTAAAACACTAATGGCACACTGATCCAAAACACTGATGACACACTGATCCAAAACACTGATGACACACTGATCCAAAACACTGATGGCACACTGATCCAAAACACTAATGGCACACTGATCCAAAACACTGATGGCACACTGATCCAAAACACTGATGGCACACTGATCTAAAACACTAATGGCACACTGATCCAAAACACTGATAGCACACTGATCTAAAACACTGATGGCACACTGATCTAAAACACTAATGGCACACTGATCCAAAACACTGATGACACACTGATCCAAAACACTGATGACACACTGATCCAAAACACTGATGGCACACTGATCCAAAACACTGATGACACACTGATCCAAAACACTGATGACACACTGATCCAAAACACTGATGGCACACTGATCCAAAACACTGATGACACACTGATCCAAAACACTGATGGCTCAATGATCTAAAACACTGATGACACACTGATCCAATACACTGATGACACAGTGATCTAAGACACTGATGGCACACTGATCTAAAACACTAATGGCACACTGATCCAAAATACTGATGGGACACTGATCCAAAACACTGATGACACACGGATCCAAAACACTGATGGCACACTGATCTAAAACACTGATGACACACTGATCCAAAACACTGATGACACACTGATCTAAAACACTGATGGCACACTGATCTAAAACACTAATGGCACACTGATCCAAAACACTGATGACACACTGATCCAAAACACTGATGACACACTGATCTAAAACACTAATGGCACACTGATCCAAAACACTGATGACACACTGATCCAAAACACTGATGACACACTGATCCAAAACACTGATGACACACTGATCCAAAACACTGATGGCACACTGATCCAAAACAATAATGGCACACTGATCCAAAACACTGATGACACACTGATCTAAAACACTGATGACACACTGATCCAAAACACTGATGACACACTGATCCAAAACACTGATGGCACACTGATCTAAAAAACTAATGGCACACTGATCCAAAACACTGATAGCACACTGATCTAAAACACTGATGGCACACTGATCTAAAACACTAATGGCACACTGATCCAAAACACTGATGACACACTGATCCAAAACACTGATGGCACACTGATCCAAAACACTAATGACACACTGATCTAAAACACTGATGGCACACTGATCTAAAACACTGATGGCACACTGATCCAAAACACTAATGGCACACTGATCCAAAACACTGATTACACACTGATCCAAAACACTGATGACACACTGATCCAAAACACTGATGACACACTGATCTAAAACACTGATGACACACTGATCCAAAACACTGATGACACACTGATCTAAAACACTAATGGCACACTGATCTAAAACACTAATGGCACACTGATCCAAAACACTGATGGCACACTGATCTAAAACACTAATGGCACACTGATCCAAAACACTGATAGCACACTGATCTAAAACACTGATGACACACTGATCCAAAACACTGATGACACACTGATCCAAAACACTGATGACACACTGATCCAAAACACTGATAGCACACTGATCCAAAACACTGATAGCACACTGATCTAAAACACTAATGGCACACTGATCCAAAACACTGATGACACACTGATCCAAAACACTGATAACACACTGATCCAAAACACTGATGACACACTGATCCAAAACACTGATGGCACACTGATCCAAAACACTGATGACACACTGATCCAAAACACTGATGGCACACTGATCTAAAACACTAATGGCACACTGATCCAAAACATTGATAGCACACTGATCTAAAACACTGATGGCACACTGATCTAAAACACTAATGGCACACTGATCCAAAACACTGATGACACACTGATCCAAAACACTGATGACACACTGATCCAAAACACTGATGGCACACTGATCCAAAACACTGATGACACACTGATCCAAAACACTGATGACACACGGATCCAAAACACTGATGGCACACTGATCCAAAACACTGATGACACACTGATCCAAAACACTGATGGCACAATGATCTAAAACACTGATGACACACTGATCCAATACAATGATGACACACTGATCTAAGACACTGATGGCACACTGATCTAAAACACTAATGGCACACTGATCCAAAACACTGATGGGACACTGATCCAAAACACTGATGACACACGGATCCAAAACACTGATGGCACACTGATCTAAAACACTGATGACACACTGATCTAAAACACTGATGGCACACTGATCTAAAACACTAATGGCACACTGATCCAAAACACTAATGGCACACTGATCCAAAACACTGATGACACACGGACCCAAAACACTGATGGCACACTGATCTAAAACACTGATGACACACTGATCCAAAACACTGATGACACACTGATCCAAAACACTGATGACACACTGATCTAAAACTCTGATGGCACACTGATCTAAAACACTAATGGCACACTGATCCAAAACACTGATGACACACGGATCCAGAACACTGATGGCACACTGATCTAAAACACTGATGACACACTCATCCAAAACACTGATGACACACTGATCCAAAACACTGATGACACACTGATCCAAAACACTGATAGCACACTGATCCAAAACACTGATAGCACACTGATCTAAAACACTAATGGCACACTGATCCAAAACACTGATGACACACTGATCCAAAACACTGATGACACACTGATCCAAAACAATGATGGCACACTGATCCAAAACACTGATGACACACTGATCCAAAACACTGATGGCACACTGATCTAAAACACTAATGGCACACTGATCCAAAACACTGAGAGCACACTGATCTAAAACACTGATGGCACACTGATCTAAAACACTAATAGCACACTGATCCAAAACACTGATGACACACTGATCCAAAACACTGATGACACACTGATCCAAAACACTGATGGCACACTGATCCAAAACACTGATGACACACTGATCCAAAACACTGATGACACACTGATCCAAAACACTGATGGCACACTGATCCAAAACACTGATGACACGCTGATCCAAAACACTGATGGCACACTGATCCAAAACACTGATGACACGCGGATCCAAAACACTGATGGCACACTGATCTAAAACACTGATGACACACTGATCGAAAACACTGATGACACACTGATCTAAAACACTGATGGCACACTGATCTAAAACACTAATGGCACACTGATCCAAAACACTGATGACACACTGATCCAAAACACTGATGACACACTGATCTAAAACACTAATGGCACACTGATCCAAAACACTGATGACACACTGATCCAAAACACTGATGACACACTGATCCAAAACACTGATGACACACTGATCCAAAACACTGATGGCACACTGATCCAAAACACTAATGGCACACTGATCCAAAACACTGATGGCACACTGATCTAAGACACTGATGGCACACTGATCTAAAACACTAATGGCACACTGATCCAAAACACTGATGACACACTGATCCAAAACACTGATGACACACTGATCCAAAACACTGATGGCACACTGATCTAAAACACTAATGGCACACTGATCTAAAACACTAATGGCACACTGATCTAAAACACTAATGGCACACTGATCCAAAACACTGATGACACACTGATCCAAAACACTGATGACACACTGATCTAAAACACTGATGACACACTGATCCAAAACAATGATGACACTCTGATCCAAAACACTGATGACACACTGATCCAAAACACTGATGGCACAATGATCTAAAACACTGATGACACACTGATCCAATACACTGATGACACACTGATCTAAGACACTGATGGCACACTGATCTAAAACACTAATGGCACACTGATCCAAAACACTGATGGCACACTGATCTAAAACACTAATGGCACACTGATCCAAAACACTGATAGCACACTGATCTAAAACACTGATGGCACACTGATCTAAAACACTAATGGCACACTGATCCAAAACACTGATGACACACTGATCCAAAACACTGATGGCACACTGATCCAAAACACTGATGACACACTGATCTAAAACACTGATGGCACACTGATCTAAAACACTAATGGCACACTGATCCAAAACACTAATGGCACACTGATCCAAAACACTGATGACACACTGATCCAAAACACTGATGACACACTGATCTAAAACACTGATGACACACTGATCCAAAACACTAATGGCACACTGATCCAAAACACTAATGGCACACTGATCCAAAACACTAATGGCACACTGATCCAAAACACTAATGGCACACTGATCCAAAACACTGATGACACACTGATCTAAAACACTATTGGCACACTGATCCAAAACACTAATGGCACACTGATCTAAAACACTGATGACACACTGATCCAAAACACTAATGGCACACTGATCTAAAACACTGATGGCACACTGATCCAAAACACTAATGGCACACTGATCCAAAACATTGATAGCACACTGATCTAAAACACTGATGGCACACTGATCTAAAACACTAATGGCACACTGATCCAAAACACTGATGACACACTGATCCAAAACACTGATGACACACTGATCCAAAACACTGATGGCACACTGATCCAAAACACTGATGACACACTGATCCAAAACACTGATGACACACTGATCCAAAACACTGATGGCACACTGATCCAAAACACTGATGACACACTGATCCAAAACACTGATGGCACAATGATCTAAAACACTGATGACACACTGATCCAATACAATGATGACACACTGATCTAAGACACTGATGGCACACTGATCTAAAACACTAATGGCACACTGATCCAAAACACTGATGGGACACTGATCCAAAACACTGATGACACACGGATCCAAAACACTGATGGCACACTGATCTAAAACACTAATGGCACACTGATCCAAAACACTGATAGCACACTGATCTAAAACACTGATGACACACTGATACAAAACACTGATGACACACTGATCCAAAACACTGATGACACACTGATCCAAAACACTGATAGCACACTGATCCAAAACACTGATAGCACACTGATCTAAAACACTAATGGCACACTGATCCAAAACACTGATGACACACTGATCCAAAACACTGATAACACACTGATCCAAAACACTGATGACACACTGATCCAAAACACTGATGGCACACTGATCCAAAACACTGATGACACACTGATCCAAAACACTGATGGCACACTGATCTAAAACACTAATGGCACACTGATCCAAAACATTGATAGCACACTGATCTAAAACACTGATGGCACACTGATCCAAAACACTGATGACACACTGATCCAAAACACTGATGACACACTGATCCAAAACAGTGATGACACACTGATCTAAGACACTGATGACACACTGATCCAAAACACTGATGACACACTGATCCAAAACACTAATGGCACACTGATCCAAAACACTAATGGCACACTGATCTAAAACACTATTGGCACACTGATCCAAAACACTAATGGCACACTGATCTAAAACACTGATGACACACTGATCCAAAACACTAATGGCACACTGATCTAAAACACTGATGGCACACTGATCCAAAACACTAATGGCACACTGATCCAAAACACTGATGGCACACTGATCTAAAACACTAATGGCACACAGATCCAAAACACTGATGGCACACTGATCCAAAACACTGATGACACACTGATCCAAAACACTGATGACACACTGATCTAAAACACTGATGGCACACTGATCCAAAACACTAATGGCACACTGATCCAAAACACTGATGGCACACTGATTTAAAACACTAATGGCACACTGATCCAAAACACTGATGACACACTGATCCAAAACACTGATGACACACTGATCCAAAACACTGATGGCACACTGATCCAAAACACTAATGGCACACTGATCCAAAACACTAATGGCACACAGATCCAAAACACTGATGGCACACTGATCCAAAACACTGATGGCACACTGATCCAAAACACTGATGACACACTGATCCAAAACACTGATGACACACTGATCTAAAACACTGATGGCACACTGATCCAAAACACTAATGGCACACTGATCCAAAACAATGATGGCACACTGATCTAAAACACTAATGGCACACTGATCCAAAACACTGATGACACACTGATCCAAAACACTGATGACACACTGATCTAAAACACTGATGACACACTGATCCAAAACACTGATGACACACTGATCTAAAACACTAATGGCACACTGATCTATAACACTAATGGCACACTGATCCAAAACACTGATGGCACACTGATCTAAAACACTAATGGCACACTGATCCAAAACACTGATAGCACACTGATCTAAAACACTGATGACGCACTGATCCAAAACACTGATGACACACTGATCTAAAACACTGATGACACACTGATCCAAAACACTGATGACACACTGATCTAAAACACTGATGACGCACTGATCCAAAACACTGATGACACACTGATCTAAAACACTAATGGCACACTGATCCAAAACACTGATGGCACACTGATCTAAAACACTAATGGCACACTGATCCAAAACACTGATAGCACACTGATCTAAAACACTGATGACGCACTGATCCAAAACACTGATGACACACTGATCTAAAACACTGATGACACACTGATCCAAAACACTGATGACACACTGATCTAAAACACTGATGACACACTGATCCAAAACACTGATAACACACTGATCTAAAACACTGATGACACACTGATCCAAAACACTGATGACACACTGATCTAAAACACTAATGGCACACTGATCTAAAACACTAATGGCACACTGATCCAAAACACTGATGGCACACTGATCTAAAACACTAATGGCACACTGATCCAAAACACTGATAGCACACTGATCTAAAACACTGATGACACACTGATCCAAAACACTGATGACACACTGATCTAAAACACTAATGGCACACTGATCTAAAACACTAATGGCACACTGATCCAAAACACTGATGACACACTGATCCAAAACACTGATAGCACACTGATCCAAAACACTGATTGCACACTGATCTAAAACACTAATGGCACACTGATCCAAAACACTGATGACACACTGATCCAAAACACTGATGACACACTGATCCAAAACACTGATGGCACACTGATCCAAAACACTGATGACACACTGATCCAAAACACTGATGGCACACTGATCTAAAACACTAATGGCACACTGATCCAAAACACTGATAGCACACTGATCTAAAACACTGATGGCACACTGATCTAAAACACTAATGGCACACTGATCCAAAACACTGATGACACACTGATCCAAAACACTGATGACACACTGATCCAAAACACTGATGGCACACTGATCCAAAACACTGATGACACACTGATCCAAAACACTGATGACACACTAATCCAAAACACTGATGGCACACTGATCCAAAACACTGATGACACACTGATCCAAAACACTGATGGCTCAATGATCTAAAACACTGATGACACACTGATCCAATACACTGATGACACAGTGATCTAAGACACTGATGGCACACTGATCTAAAACACTGATGACACACTGATCCAAAACACTGATGGGACACTGATCCAAAACACTGATGACACACAGATCCAAAACACTGATGGCACACTGATCTAAAACACTGATGACACACTGATCCAAAACACTGATGACACACTGATCTAAAACACTGATGGCACACTGATCTAAAACACTAATGGCACACTGATCCAAAACACTGATGACACACTGATCCAAAACACTGATGACACACTGATCTAAAACACTAATGGCACACTGATCCAAAACACTGATGACACACTGATCCAAAACACTGATGACACACTGATCCAAAACACTGATGGCACACTGATCCAAAACACTAATGGCACACTGATCCAAAACACTGATGGCACACTGATCCAAAACACTGATGGCACACTGATCTAAAACACTAATGGCACACTGATCCAAAACACTGATAGCACACTGATCTAAAACACTGATGGCACACTGATCTAAAACACTAATGGCACACTGATCCAAAACACTGATGACACACTGATCCAAAACACTGATGACACACTGATCCAAAACACTGATGGCACACTGATCCAAAACACTGATGACACACTGATCCAAAACACTGATGACACACTGATCCAAAACACTGATGGCACACTGATCCAAAACACTGATGACACACTGATCCAAAACACTGATGGCTCAATGATCTAAAACACTGATGACACACTGATCCAATACACTGATGACACAGTGATCTAAGACACTGATGGCACACTGATCTAAAACACTAATGGCACACTGATCCAAAATACTGATGGGACACTGATCCAAAACACTGATGACACACGGATCCAAAACACTGATGGCACACTGATCTAAAACACTGATGACACACTGATCCAAAACACTGATGACACACTGATCTAAAACACTGATGGCACACTGATCTAAAACACTAATGGCACACTGATCCAAAACACTGATGACACACTGATCCAAAACACTGATGACACACTGATCTAAAACACTAATGGCACACTGATCCAAAACACTGATGACACACTGATCCAAAACACTGATGACACACTGATCCAAAACACTGATGACACACTGATCCAAAACACTGATGGCACACTGATCCAAAACAATAATGGCACACTGATCCAAAACACTGATGACACACTGATCTAAAACACTGATGACACACTGATCCAAAACACTGATGACACACTGATCCAAAACACTGATGGCACACTGATCTAAAAGACTAATGGCACACTGATCCAAAACACTGATAGCACACTGATCTAAAACACTGATGGCACACTGATCTAAAACACTAATGGCACACTGATCCAAAACACTGATGACACACTGATCCAAAACACTGATGGCACACTGATCCAAAACACTGATGACACACTGATCCAAAACACTAATGACACACTGATCTAAAACACTGATGGCACACTGATCTAAAACACTGATGGCACACTGATCCAAAACACTAATGGCACACTGATCCAAAACACTGATTACACACTGATCCAAAACACTGATGACACACTGATCCAAAACACTGATGACACACTGATCTAAAACACTGATGACACACTGATCCAAAACACTGATGACACACTGATCCAAAACACTAATGACACACTGATCTAAAACACTGATGGCACACTGATCTAAAACACTGATGGCACACTGATCCAAAACACTAATGGCACACTGATCCAAAACACTGATTACACACTGATCCAAAACACTGATGACACACTGATCCAAAACACTGATGACACACTGATCTAAAACACTGATGACACACTGATCCAAAACACTGATGACACACTGATCTAAAACACTAATGGCACACTGATCTAAAACACTAATGGCACACTGATCCAAAACACTGATGGCACACTGATCTAAAACACTAATGGCACACTGATCCAAAACACTGATAGCACACTGATCTAAAACACTGATGACACACTGATCCAAAACACTGATGACACACTGATCCAAAACACTGATGACACACTGATCCAAAACACTGATAGCACACTGATCCAAAACACTGATAGCACACTGATCTAAAACACTAATGGCACACTGATCCAAAACACTGATGACACACTGATCCAAAACACTGATGACACACTGATCCAAAACACTGATGGCACACTGATCCAAAACACTGATGACACACTGATCCAAAACACTGATGGCACACTGATCTAAAACACTAATGGCACACTGATCCAAAACATTGATAGCACACTGATCTAAAACACTGATGGCACACTGATCTAAAACACTAATGGCACACTGATCCAAAACACTGATGACACACTGATCCAAAACACTGATGACACACTGATCCAAAACACTGATGGCACACTGATCCAAAACACTGATGACACACTGATCCAAAACACTGATGACACACGGATCCAAAACACTGATGGCACACTGATCCAAAACACTGATGACACACTGATCCAAAACACTGATGGCACAATGATCTAAAACACTGATGACACACTGATCCAATACAATGATGACACACTGATCTAAGACACTGATGGCACACTGATCTAAAACACTAATGGCACACTGATCCAAAACACTGATGGGACACTGATCCAAAACACTGATGACACACGGATCCAAAACACTGATGGCACACTGATCTAAAACACTGATGACACACTGATCTAAAACACTGATGGCACACTGATCTAAAACACTAATGGCACACTGATCCAAAACACTAATGGCACAATGATCCAAAACACTGATGACACACGGACCCAAAACACTGATGGCACACTGATCTAAAACACTGATGACACACTGATCCAAAACACTGATGACACACTGATCCAAAACACTGATGACACACTGATCTAAAACTCTGATGGCACACTGATCTAAAACACTAATGGCACACTGATCCAAAACACTGATGACACACGGATCCAAAACACTGATGGCACACTGATCTAAAACACTGATGACACACTCATCCAAAACACTGATGACACACTGATCCAAAACACTGATGACACACTGATCCAAAACACTGATAGCACACTGATCCAAAACACTGATAGCACACTGATCTAAAACACTAATGACACACTGATCCAAAACACTGATGACACACTGATCCAAAACACTGATGACACACTGATCCAAAACAATGATGGCACACTGATCCAAAACACTGATGACACACTGATCCAAAACACTGATGGCACACTGATCTAAAACACTAATGGCACACTGATCCAAAACACTGAGAGCACACTGATCTAAAACACTGATGGCACACTGATCTAAAACACTAATAGCACACTGATCCAAAACACTGATGACACACTGATCCAAAACACTGATGACACACTGATCCAAAACACTGATGGCACACTGATCCAAAACACTGATGACACACTGATCCAAAACACTGATGACACACTGATCCAAAACACTGATGGCACACTGATCCAAAACACTGATGACACGCTGATCCAAAACACTGATGGCACACTGATCCAAAACACTGATGACACGCGGATCCAAAACACTGATGGCACACTGATCTAAAACACTAATGGCACACTGATCCAAAACACTGATAGCACACTGATCTAAAACACTGATGACACACTGATCCAAAACACTGATGGCACACTGATCCAAAACACTGATGACACACTGATCCAAAACACTGATGACACACTAATCCAAAACACTGATGGCACACTGATCCAAAACACTGATGACACACTGATCCAAAACACTGATGGCTCAATGATCTAAAACACTGATGACACACTGATCCAATACACTGATGACACAGTGATCTAAGACACTGATGGCACACTGATCTAAAACACTGATGACACACTGATCCAAAACACTGATGGGACACTGATCCAAAACACTGATGACACACAGATCCAAAACACTGATGGCACACTGATCTAAAACACTGATGACACACTGATCCAAAACACTGATGACACACTGATCTAAAACACTGATGGCACACTGATCTAAAACACTAATGGCACACTGATCCAAAACACTGATGACACACTGATCCAAAACACTGATGACACACTGATCTAAAACACTAATGGCACACTGATCCAAAACACTGATGACACACTGATCCAAAACACTGATGACACACTGATCCAAAACACTGATGGCACACTGATCCAAAACACTAATGGCACACTGATCCAAAACACTGATGGCACACTGATCCAAAACACTGATGGCACACTGATCTAAAACACTAATGGCACACTGATCCAAAACACTGATAGCACACTGATCTAAAACACTGATGGCACACTGATCTAAAACACTAATGGCACACTGATCCAAAACACTGATGACACACTGATCCAAAACACTGATGACACACTGATCCAAAACACTGATGGCACACTGATCCAAAACACTGATGACACACTGATCCAAAACACTGATGACACACTGATCCAAAACACTGATGGCACACTGATCCAAAACACTGATGACACACTGATCCAAAACACTGATGGCTCAATGATCTAAAACACTGATGACACACTGATCCAATACACTGATGACACAGTGATCTAAGACACTGATGGCACACTGATCTAAAACACTAATGGCACACTGATCCAAAATACTGATGGGACACTGATCCAAAACACTGATGACACACGGATCCAAAACACTGATGGCACACTGATCTAAAACACTGATGACACACTGATCCAAAACACTGATGACACACTGATCTAAAACACTGATGGCACACTGATCTAAAACACTAATGGCACACTGATCCAAAACACTGATGACACACTGATCCAAAACACTGATGACACACTGATCTAAAACACTAATGGCACACTGATCCAAAACACTGATGACACACTGATCCAAAACACTGATGACACACTGATCCAAAACACTGATGACACACTGATCCAAAACACTGATGGCACACTGATCCAAAACAATAATGGCACACTGATCCAAAACACTGATGACACACTGATCTAAAACACTGATGACACACTGATCCAAAACACTGATGACACACTGATCCAAAACACTGATGGCACACTGATCTAAAAGACTAATGGCACACTGATCCAAAACACTGATAGCACACTGATCTAAAACACTGATGGCACACTGATCTAAAACACTAATGGCACACTGATCCAAAACACTGATGACACACTGATCCAAAACACTGATGGCACACTGATCCAAAACACTGATGACACACTGATCCAAAACACTAATGACACACTGATCTAAAACACTGATGGCACACTGATCTAAAACACTGATGGCACACTGATCCAAAACACTAATGGCACACTGATCCAAAACACTGATTACACACTGATCCAAAACACTGATGACACACTGATCCAAAACACTGATGACACACTGATCTAAAACACTGATGACACACTGATCCAAAACACTGATGACACACTGATCCAAAACACTAATGACACACTGATCTAAAACACTGATGGCACACTGATCTAAAACACTGATGGCACACTGATCCAAAACACTAATGGCACACTGATCCAAAACACTGATTACACACTGATCCAAAACACTGATGACACACTGATCCAAAACACTGATGACACACTGATCTAAAACACTGATGACACACTGATCCAAAACACTGATGACACACTGATCTAAAACACTAATGGCACACTGATCTAAAACACTAATGGCACACTGATCCAAAACACTGATGGCACACTGATCTAAAACACTAATGGCACACTGATCCAAAACACTGATAGCACACTGATCTAAAACACTGATGACACACTGATCCAAAACACTGATGACACACTGATCCAAAACACTGATGACACACTGATCCAAAACACTGATAGCACACTGATCCAAAACACTGATAGCACACTGATCTAAAACACTAATGGCACACTGATCCAAAACACTGATGACACACTGATCCAAAACACTGATGACACACTGATCCAAAACACTGATGGCACACTGATCCAAAACACTGATGACACACTGATCCAAAACACTGATGGCACACTGATCTAAAACACTAATGGCACACTGATCCAAAACATTGATAGCACACTGATCTAAAACACTGATGGCACACTGATCTAAAACACTAATGGCACACTGATCCAAAACACTGATGACACACTGATCCAAAACACTGATGACACACTGATCCAAAACACTGATGGCACACTGATCCAAAACACTGATGACACACTGATCCAAAACACTGATGACACACGGATCCAAAACACTGATGGCACACTGATCCAAAACACTGATGACACACTGATCCAAAACACTGATGGCACAATGATCTAAAACACTGATGACACACTGATCCAATACAATGATGACACACTGATCTAAGACACTGATGGCACACTGATCTAAAACACTAATGGCACACTGATCCAAAACACTGATGGGACACTGATCCAAAACACTGATGACACACGGATCCAAAACACTGATGGCACACTGATCTAAAACACTGATGACACACTGATCTAAAACACTGATGGCACACTGATCTAAAACACTAATGGCACACTGATCCAAAACACTAATGGCACAATGATCCAAAACACTGATGACACACGGACCCAAAACACTGATGGCACACTGATCTAAAACACTGATGACACACTGATCCAAAACACTGATGACACACTGATCCAAAACACTGATGACACACTGATCTAAAACTCTGATGGCACACTGATCTAAAACACTAATGGCACACTGATCCAAAACACTGATGACACACGGATCCAAAACACTGATGGCACACTGATCTAAAACACTGATGACACACTCATCCAAAACACTGATGACACACTGATCCAAAACACTGATGACACACTGATCCAAAACACTGATAGCACACTGATCCAAAACACTGATAGCACACTGATCTAAAACACTAATGACACACTGATCCAAAACACTGATGACACACTGATCCAAAACACTGATGACACACTGATCCAAAACAATGATGGCACACTGATCCAAAACACTGATGACACACTGATCCAAAACACTGATGGCACACTGATCTAAAACACTAATGGCACACTGATCCAAAACACTGAGAGCACACTGATCTAAAACACTGATGGCACACTGATCTAAAACACTAATAGCACACTGATCCAAAACACTGATGACACACTGATCCAAAACACTGATGACACACTGATCCAAAACACTGATGGCACACTGATCCAAAACACTGATGACACACTGATCCAAAACACTGATGACACACTGATCCAAAACACTGATGGCACACTGATCCAAAACACTGATGACACGCTGATCCAAAACACTGATGGCACACTGATCCAAAACACTGATGACACGCGGATCCAAAACACTGATGGCACACTGATCTAAAACACTAATGGCACACTGATCCAAAACACTGATAGCACACTGATCTAAAACACTGATGGCACACTGATCTAAAACACTAATGGCACACTGATCCAAAACACTGATGACACACTGATCCAAAACACTGATGGCACACTGATCCAAAACACTGATGACACACTGATCTAAAACACTGATGGCACACTGATCTAAAACACTAATGGCACACTGATCCAAAACACTAATGGCACACTGATCCAAAACACTGATGACACACTGATCCAAAACACTGATGACACACTGATCTAAAACACTGATGACACACTGATCCAAAACACTAATGGCACACTGATCCAAAACACTAATGGCACACTGATCCAAAACACTAATGGCACACTGATCCAAAACACTAATGGCACACTGATCCAAAACACTGATGACACACTGATCTAAAACACTATTGGCACACTGATCCAAAACACTAATGGCACACTGATCTAAAACACTGATGACACACTGATCCAAAACACTAATGGCACACTGATCTAAAACACTGATGGCACACTGATCCAAAACACTAATGGTACACTGATCCAAAACATTGATAGCACACTGATCTAAAACACTGATGGCACACTGATCTAAAACACTAATGGCACACTGATCCAAAACACTGATGACACACTGATCCAAAACACTGATGACACACTGATCCAAAACACTGATGGCACACTGATCCAAAACACTGATGACACACTGATCCAAAACACTGATGACACACTGATCCAAAACACTGATGGCACACTGATCCAAAACACTGATGACACACTGATCCAAAACACTGATGGCACAATGATCTAAAACACTGATGACACACTGATCCAATACAATGATGACACACTGATCTAAGACACTGATGGCACACTGATCTAAAACACTAATGGCACACTGATCCAAAACACTGATGGGACACTGATCCAAAACACTGATGACACACGGATCCAAAACACTGATGGCACACTGATCTAAAACACTAATGGCACACTGATCCAAAACACTGATAGCACACTGATCTAAAACACTGATGACACACTGATACAAAACACTGATGACACACTGATCCAAAACACTGATGACACACTGATCCAAAACACTGATAGCACACTGATCCAAAACACTGATAGCACACTGATCTAAAACACTAATGGCACACTGATCCAAAACACTGATGACACACTGATCCAAAACACTGATAACACACTGATCCAAAACACTGATGACACACTGATCCAAAACACTGATGGCACACTGATCCAAAACACTGATGACACACTGATCCAAAACACTGATGGCACACTGATCTAAAACACTAATGGCACACTGATCCAAAACATTGATAGCACACTGATCTAAAACACTGATGGCACACTGATCCAAAACACTGATGACACACTGATCCAAAACACTGATGACACACTGATCCAAAACAGTGATGACACACTGATCTAAGACACTGATGACACACTGATCCAAAACACTGATGACACACTGATCCAAAACACTAATGGCACACTGATCCAAAACACTAATGGCACACTGATCTAAAACACTATTGGCACACTGATCCAAAACACTAATGGCACACTGATCTAAAACACTGATGACACACTGATCCAAAACACTAATGGCACACTGATCTAAAACACTGATGGCACACTGATCCAAAACACTAATGGCACACTGATCCAAAACACTGATGGCACACTGATCTAAAACACTAATGGCACACAGATCCAAAACACTGATGGCACACTGATCCAAAACACTGATGACACACTGATCCAAAACACTGATGACACACTGATCTAAAACACTGATGGCACACTGATCCAAAACACTAATGGCACACTGATCCAAAACACTGATGGCACACTGATTTAAAACACTAATGGCACACTGATCCAAAACACTGATGACACACTGATCCAAAACACTGATGACACACTGATCCAAAACACTGATGGCACACTGATCCAAAACACTAATGGCACACTGATCCAAAACACTAATGGCACACTGATCCAAAACACTGATGGCACACTGATCTAAAACACTAATGGCACACAGATCCAAAACACTGATGGCACACTGATCCAAAACACTGATGGCACACTGATCCAAAACACTGATGACACACTGATCCAAAACACTGATGACACACTGATCTAAAACACTGATGGCACACTGATCCAAAACACTAATGGCACACTGATCCAAAACAATGATGGCATACTGATCTAAAACACTAATGGCACACTGATCCAAAACACTGATGACACACTGATCCAAAACACTGATGACACACTGATCTAAAACACTGATGACACACTGATCCAAAACACTGATGACACACTGATCTAAAACACTAATGGCACACTGATCTATAACACTAATGGCACACTGATCCAAAACACTGATGGCACACTGATCTAAAACACTAATGGCACACTGATCCAAAACACTGATAGCACACTGATCTAAAACACTGATGACGCACTGATCCAAAACACTGATGACACACTGATCTAAAACACTGATGACACACTGATCCAAAACACTGATGACACACTGATCTAAAACACTGATGACGCACTGATCCAAAACACTGATGACACACTGATCTAAAACACTAATGGCACACTGATCCAAAACACTGATGGCACACTGATCTAAAACACTAATGGCACACTGATCCAAAACACTGATAGCACACTGATCTAAAACACTGATGACGCACTGATCCAAAACACTGATGACACACTGATCTAAAACACTGATGACACACTGATCCAAAACACTGATGACACACTGATCTAAAACACTGATGACACACTGATCCAAAACACTGATAACACACTGATCTAAAACACTGATGACACACTGATCCAAAACACTGATGACACACTGATCTAAAACACTAATGGCACACTGATCTAAAACACTAATGGCACACTGATCCAAAACACTGATGGCACACTGATCTAAAACACTAATGGCACACTGATCCAAAACACTGATAGCACACTGATCTAAAACACTGATGACACACTGATCCAAAACACTGATGACACACTGATCTAAAACACTAATGGCACACTGATCTAAAACACTAATGGCACACTGATCCAAAACACTGATGACACACTGATCCAAAACACTGATAGCACACTGATCCAAAACACTGATTGCACACTGATCTAAAACACTAATGGCACACTGATCCAAAACACTGATGACACACTGATCCAAAACACTGATGACACACTGATCCAAAACACTGAGGCACACTGATCCAAAACACTGATGACACACTGATCCAAAACACTGATGGCACACTGATCTAAAACACTAATGGCACACTGATCCAAAACACTGATAGCACACTGATCTAAAACACTGATGGCACACTGATCTAAAACACTAATGGCACACTGATCCAAAACACTGATGACACACTGATCCAAAACACTGATGACACACTGATCCAAAACACTGATGGCACACTGATCCAAAACACTGATGACACACTGATCCAAAACACTGATGACACACTAATCCAAAACACTGATGGCACACTGATCCAAAACACTGATGGCACACTGATCTAAAACACTAATGGCACACTGATCCAAAACACTAATGGCACACTGATCCAAAACACTGATGACACACGGACCCAAAACACTGATGGCACACTGATCTAAAACACTGATGACACACTGATCCAAAACACTGATGACACACTGATCCAAAACACTGATGACACACTGATCTAAAACTCTGATGGCACACTGATCTAAAACACTAATGGCACACTGATCCAAAACACTGATGACACACGGATCCAGAACACTGATGGCACACTGATCTAAAACACTGATGACACACTCATCCAAAACACTGATGACACACTGATCCAAAACACTGATGACACACTGATCCAAAACACTGATAGCACACTGATCCAAAACACTGATAGCACACTGATCTAAAACACTAATGGCACACTGATCCAAAACACTGATGACACACTGATCCAAAACACTGATGACACACTGATCCAAAACAATGATGGCACACTGATCCAAAACACTGATGACACACTGATCCAAAACACTGATGGCACACTGATCTAAAACACTAATGGCACACTGATCCAAAACACTGAGAGCACACTGATCTAAAACACTGATGGCACACTGATCTAAAACACTAATAGCACACTGATCCAAAACACTGATGACACACTGATCCAAAACACTGATGACACACTGATCCAAAACACTGATGGCACACTGATCCAAAACACTGATGACACACTGATCCAAAACACTGATGACACACTGATCCAAAACACTGATGGCACACTGATCCAAAACACTGATGACACGCTGATCCAAAACACTGATGGCACACTGATCCAAAACACTGATGACACGCGGATCCAAAACACTGATGGCACACTGATCTAAAACACTGATGACACACTGATCGAAAACACTGATGACACACTGATCTAAAACACTGATGGCACACTGATCTAAAACACTAATGGCACACTGATCCAAAACACTGATGACACACTGATCCAAAACACTGATGACACACTGATCTAAAACACTAATGGCACACTGATCCAAAACACTGATGACACACTGATCCAAAACACTGATGACACACTGATCCAAAACACTGATGACACACTGATCCAAAACACTGATGGCACACTGATCCAAAACACTAATGGCACACTGATCCAAAACACTGATGGCACACTGATCTAAGACACTGATGGCACACTGATCTAAAACACTAATGGCACACTGATCCAAAACACTGATGACACACTGATCCAAAACACTGATGACACACTGATCCAAAACACTGATGGCACACTGATCTAAAACACTAATGGCACACTGATCTAAAACACTAATGGCACACTGATCTAAAACACTAATGGCACACTGATCCAAAACACTGATGACACACTGATCCAAAACACTGATGACACACTGATCTAAAACACTGATGACACACTGATCCAAAACAATGATGACACTCTGATCCAAAACACTGATGACACACTGATCCAAAACACTGATGGCACAATGATCTAAAACACTGATGACACACTGATCCAATACACTGATGACACACTGATCTAAGACACTGATGGCACACTGATCTAAAACACTAATGGCACACTGATCCAAAACACTGATGGCACACTGATCTAAAACACTAATGGCACACTGATCCAAAACACTGATAGCACACTGATCTAAAACACTGATGGCACACTGATCTAAAACACTAATGGCACACTGATCCAAAACACTGATGACACACTGATCCAAAACACTGATGGCACACTGATCCAAAACACTGATGACACACTGATCTAAAACACTGATGGCACACTGATCTAAAACACTAATGGCACACTGATCCAAAACACTAATGGCACACTGATCCAAAACACTGATGACACACTGATCCAAAACACTGATGACACACTGATCTAAAACACTGATGACACACTGATCCAAAACACTAATGGCACACTGATCCAAAACACTAATGGCACACTGATCCAAAACACTAATGGCACACTGATCCAAAACACTAATGGCACACTGATCCAAAACACTGATGACACACTGATCTAAAACACTATTGGCACACTGATCCAAAACACTAATGGCACACTGATCTAAAACACTGATGACACACTGATCCAAAACACTAATGGCACACTGATCTAAAACACTGATGGCACACTGATCCAAAACACTAATGGCACACTGATCCAAAACATTGATAGCACACTGATCTAAAACACTGATGGCACACTGATCTAAAACACTAATGGCACACTGATCCAAAACACTGATGACACACTGATCCAAAACACTGATGACACACTGATCCAAAACACTGATGGCACACTGATCCAAAACACTGATGACACACTGATCCAAAACACTGATGACACACTGATCCAAAACACTGATGGCACACTGATCCAAAACACTGATGACACACTGATCCAAAACACTGATGGCACAATGATCTAAAACACTGATGACACACTGATCCAATACAATGATGACACACTGATCTAAGACACTGATGGCACACTGATCTAAAACACTAATGGCACACTGATCCAAAACACTGATGGGACACTGATCCAAAACACTGATGACACACGGATCCAAAACACTGATGGCACACTGATCTAAAACACTAATGGCACACTGATCCAAAACACTGATAGCACACTGATCTAAAACACTGATGACACACTGATACAAAACACTGATGACACACTGATCCAAAACACTGATGACACACTGATCCAAAACACTGATAGCACACTGATCCAAAACACTGATAGCACACTGATCTAAAACACTAATGGCACACTGATCCAAAACACTGATGACACACTGATCCAAAACACTGATAACACACTGATCCAAAACACTGATGACACACTGATCCAAAACACTGATGGCACACTGATCCAAAACACTGATGACACACTGATCCAAAACACTGATGGCACACTGATCTAAAACACTAATGGCACACTGATCCAAAACATTGATAGCACACTGATCTAAAACACTGATGGCACACTGATCCAAAACACTGATGACACACTGATCCAAAACACTGATGACACACTGATCCAAAACAGTGATGACACACTGATCTAAGACACTGATGACACACTGATCCAAAACACTGATGACACACTGATCCAAAACACTAATGGCACACTGATCCAAAACACTAATGGCACACTGATCTAAAACACTATTGGCACACTGATCCAAAACACTAATGGCACACTGATCTAAAACACTGATGACACACTGATCCAAAACACTAATGGCACACTGATCTAAAACACTGATGGCACACTGATCCAAAACACTAATGGCACACTGATCCAAAACACTGATGGCACACTGATCTAAAACACTAATGGCACACAGATCCAAAACACTGATGGCACACTGATCCAAAACACTGATGACACACTGATCCAAAACACTGATGACACACTGATCTAAAACACTGATGGCACACTGATCCAAAACACTAATGGCACACTGATCCAAAACACTGATGGCACACTGATTTAAAACACTAATGGCACACTGATCCAAAACACTGATGACACACTGATCCAAAACACTGATGACACACTGATCCAAAACACTGATGGCACACTGATCCAAAACACTAATGGCACACTGATCCAAAACACTAATGGCACACTGATCCAAAACACTGATGGCACACTGATCTAAAACACTAATGGCACACAGATCCAAAACACTGATGGCACACTGATCCAAAACACTGATGGCACACTGATCCAAAACACTGATGACACACTGATCCAAAACACTGATGACACACTGATCTAAAACACTGATGGCACACTGATCCAAAACACTAATGGCACACTGATCCAAAACAATGATGGCACACTGATCTAAAACACTAATGGCACACTGATCCAAAACACTGATGACACACTGATCCAAAACACTGATGACACACTGATCTAAAACACTGATGACACACTGATCCAAAACACTGATGACACACTGATCTAAAACACTAATGGCACACTGATCTATAACACTAATGGCACACTGATCCAAAACACTGATGGCACACTGATCTAAAACACTAATGGCACACTGATCCAAAACACTGATAGCACACTGATCTAAAACACTGATGACGCACTGATCCAAAACACTGATGACACACTGATCTAAAACACTGATGACACACTGATCCAAAACACTGATGACACACTGATCTAAAACACTGATGACGCACTGATCCAAAACACTGATGACACACTGATCTAAAACACTAATGGCACACTGATCCAAAACACTGATGGCACACTGATCTAAAACACTAATGGCACACTGATCCAAAACACTGATAGCACACTGATCTAAAACACTGATGACGCACTGATCCAAAACACTGATGACACACTGATCTAAAACACTGATGACACACTGATCCAAAACACTGATGACACACTGATCTAAAACACTGATGACACACTGATCCAAAACACTGATAACACACTGATCTAAAACACTGATGACACACTGATCCAAAACACTGATGACACACTGATCTAAAACACTAATGGCACACTGATCTAAAACACTAATGGCACACTGATCCAAAACACTGATGGCACACTGATCTAAAACACTAATGGCACACTGATCCAAAACACTGATAGCACACTGATCTAAAACACTGATGACACACTGATCCAAAACACTGATGACACACTGATCTAAAACACTAATGGCACACTGATCTAAAACACTAATGGCACACTGATCCAAAACACTGATGACACACTGATCCAAAACACTGATAGCACACTGATCCAAAACACTGATTGCACACTGATCTAAAACACTAATGGCACACTGATCCAAAACACTGATGACACACTGATCCAAAACACTGATGACACACTGATCCAAAACACTGATGGCACACTGATCCAAAACACTGATGACACACTGATCCAAAACACTGATGGCACACTGATCTAAAACACTAATGGCACACTGATCCAAAACACTGATAGCACACTGATCTAAAACACTGATGGCACACTGATCTAAAACACTAATGGCACACTGATCCAAAACACTGATGACACACTGATCCAAAACACTGATGACACACTGATCCAAAACACTGATGGCACACTGATCCAAAACACTGATGACACACTGATCCAAAACACTGATGACACACTAATCCAAAACACTGATGGCACACTGATCCAAAACACTGATGACACACTGATCCAAAACACTGATGGCTCAATGATCTAAAACACTGATGACACACTGATCCAATACACTGATGACACAGTGATCTAAGACACTGATGGCACACTGATCTAAAACACTGATGACACACTGATCCAAAACACTGATGGGACACTGATCCAAAACACTGATGACACACAGATCCAAAACACTGATGGCACACTGATCTAAAACACTGATGACACACTGATCCAAAACACTGATGACACACTGATCTAAAACACTGATGGCACACTGATCTAAAACACTAATGGCACACTGATCCAAAACACTGATGACACACTGATCCAAAACACTGATGACACACTGATCTAAAACACTAATGGCACACTGATCCAAAACACTGATGACACACTGATCCAAAACACTGATGACACACTGATCCAAAACACTGATGGCACACTGATCCAAAACACTAATGGCACACTGATCCAAAACACTGATGGCACACTGATCCAAAACACTGATGGCACACTGATCTAAAACACTAATGGCACACTGATCCAAAACACTGATAGCACACTGATCTAAAACACTGATGGCACACTGATCTAAAACACTAATGGCACACTGATCCAAAACACTGATGACACACTGATCCAAAACACTGATGACACACTGATCCAAAACACTGATGGCACACTGATCCAAAACACTGATGACACACTGATCCAAAACACTGATGACACACTGATCCAAAACACTGATGGCACACTGATCCAAAACACTGATGACACACTGATCCAAAACACTGATGGCTCAATGATCTAAAACACTGATGACACACTGATCCAATACACTGATGACACAGTGATCTAAGACACTGATGGCACACTGATCTAAAACACTAATGGCACACTGATCCAAAATACTGATGGGACACTGATCCAAAACACTGATGACACACGGATCCAAAACACTGATGGCACACTGATCTAAAACACTGATGACACACTGATCCAAAACACTGATGACACACTGATCTAAAACACTGATGGCACACTGATCTAAAACACTAATGGCACACTGATCCAAAACACTGATGACACACTGATCCAAAACACTGATGACACACTGATCTAAAACACTAATGGCACACTGATCCAAAACACTGATGACACACTGATCCAAAACACTGATGACACACTGATCCAAAACACTGATGACACACTGATCCAAAACACTGATGGCACACTGATCCAAAACAATAATGGCACACTGATCCAAAACACTGATGACACACTGATCTAAAACACTGATGACACACTGATCCAAAACACTGATGACACACTGATCCAAAACACTGATGGCACACTGATCTAAAAGACTAATGGCACACTGATCCAAAACACTGATAGCACACTGATCTAAAACACTGATGGCACACTGATCTAAAACACTAATGGCACACTGATCCAAAACACTGATGACACACTGATCCAAAACACTGATGGCACACTGATCCAAAACACTGATGACACACTGATCCAAAACACTAATGACACACTGATCTAAAACACTGATGGCACACTGATCTAAAACACTGATGGCACACTGATCCAAAACACTAATGGCACACTGATCCAAAACACTGATTACACACTGATCCAAAACACTGATGACACACTGATCCAAAACACTGATGACACACTGATCTAAAACACTGATGACACACTGATCCAAAACACTGATGACACACTGATCCAAAACACTAATGACACACTGATCTAAAACACTGATGGCACACTGATCTAAAACACTGATGGCACACTGATCCAAAACACTAATGGCACACTGATCCAAAACACTGATTACACACTGATCCAAAACACTGATGACACACTGATCCAAAACACTGATGACACACTGATCTAAAACACTGATGACACACTGATCCAAAACACTGATGACACACTGATCTAAAACACTAATGGCACACTGATCCAAAACACTGATGGCACACTGATCTAAAACACTAATGGCACACTGATCCAAAACACTGATAGCACACTGATCTAAAACACTGATGACACACTGATCCAAAACACTGATGACACACTGATCCAAAACACTGATGACACACTGATCCAAAACACTGATAGCACACTGATCCAAAACACTGATAGCACACTGATCTAAAACACTAATGGCACACTGATCCAAAACACTGATGACACACTGATCCAAAACACTGATGACACACTGATCCAAAACACTGATGGCACACTGATCCAAAACACTGATGACACACTGATCCAAAACACTGATGGCACACTGATCTAAAACACTAATGGCACACTGATCCAAAACATTGATAGCACACTGATCTAAAACACTGATGGCACACTGATCTAAAACACTAATGGCACACTGATCCAAAACACTGATGACACACTGATCCAAAACACTGATGACACACTGATCCAAAACACTGATGGCACACTGATCCAAAACACTGATGACACACTGATCCAAAACACTGATGACACACGGATCCAAAACACTGATGGCACACTGATCCAAAACACTGATGACACACTGATCCAAAACACTGATGGCACAATGATCTAAAACACTGATGACACACTGATCCAATACAATGATGACACACTGATCTAAGACACTGATGGCACACTGATCTAAAACACTAATGGCACACTGATCCAAAACACTGATGGGACACTGATCCAAAACACTGATGACACACGGATCCAAAACACTGATGGCACACTGATCTAAAACACTGATGACACACTGATCTAAAACACTGATGGCACACTGATCTAAAACACTAATGGCACACTGATCCAAAACACTAATGGCACAATGATCCAAAACACTGATGACACACGGACCCAAAACACTGATGGCACACTGATCTAAAACACTGATGACACACTGATCCAAAACACTGATGACACACTGATCCAAAACACTGATGACACACTGATCTAAAACTCTGATGGCACACTGATCTAAAACACTAATGGCACACTGATCCAAAACACTGATGACACACGGATCCAAAACACTGATGGCACACTGATCTAAAACACTGATGACACACTCATCCAAAACACTGATGACACACTGATCCAAAACACTGATGACACACTGATCCAAAACACTGATAGCACACTGATCCAAAACACTGATAGCACACTGATCTAAAACACTAATGACACACTGATCCAAAACACTGATGACACACTGATCCAAAACACTGATGACACACTGATCCAAAACAATGATGGCACACTGATCCAAAACACTGATGACACACTGATCCAAAACACTGATGGCACACTGATCTAAAACACTAATGGCACACTGATCCAAAACACTGAGAGCACACTGATCTAAAACACTGATGGCACACTGATCTAAAACACTAATAGCACACTGATCCAAAACACTGATGACACACTGATCCAAAACACTGATGACACACTGATCCAAAACACTGATGGCACACTGATCCAAAACACTGATGACATACTGATCCAAAACACTGATGACACACTGATCCAAAACACTGATGGCACACTGATCCAAAACACTGATGACACGCTGATCCAAAACACTGATGGCACACTGATCCAAAACACTGATGACACGCGGATCCAAAACACTGATGGCACACTGATCTAAAACACTAATGGCACACTGATCCAAAACACTGATAGCACACTGATCTAAAACACTGATGGCACACTGATCTAAAACACTAATGGCACACTGATCCAAAACACTGATGACACACTGATCCAAAACACTGATGGCACACTGATCCAAAACACTGATGACACACTGATCTAAAACACTGATGGCACACTGATCTAAAACACTAATGGCACACTGATCCAAAACACTAATGGCACACTGATCCAAAACACTGATGACACACTGATCCAAAACACTGATGACACACTGATCTAAAACACTGATGACACACTGATCCAAAACACTAATGGCACACTGATCCAAAACACTAATGGCACACTGATCCAAAACACTAATGGCACACTGATCCAAAACACTAATGGCACACTGATCCAAAACACTGATGACACACTGATCTAAAACACTATTGGCACACTGATCCAAAACACTAATGGCACACTGATCTAAAACACTGATGACACACTGATCCAAAACACTAATGGCACACTGATCTAAAACACTGATGGCACACTGATCCAAAACACTAATGGTACACTGATCCAAAACATTGATAGCACACTGATCTAAAACACTGATGGCACACTGATCTAAAACACTAATGGCACACTGATCCAAAACACTGATGACACACTGATCCAAAACACTGATGACACACTGATCCAAAACACTGATGGCACACTGATCCAAAACACTGATGACACACTGATCCAAAACACTGATGACACACTGATCCAAAACACTGATGGCACACTGATCCAAAACACTGATGACACACTGATCCAAAACACTGATGGCACAATGATCTAAAACACTGATGACACACTGATCCAATACAATGATGACACACTGATCTAAGACACTGATGGCACACTGATCTAAAACACTAATGGCACACTGATCCAAAACACTGATGGGACACTGATCCAAAACACTGATGACACACGGATCCAAAACACTGATGGCACACTGATCTAAAACACTAATGGCACACTGATCCAAAACACTGATAGCACACTGATCTAAAACACTGATGACACACTGATACAAAACACTGATGACACACTGATCCAAAACACTGATGACACACTGATCCAAAACACTGATAGCACACTGATCCAAAACACTGATAGCACACTGATCTAAAACACTAATGGCACACTGATCCAAAACACTGATGACACACTGATCCAAAACACTGATAACACACTGATCCAAAACACTGATGACACACTGATCCAAAACACTGATGGCACACTGATCCAAAACACTGATGACACACTGATCCAAAACACTGATGGCACACTGATCTAAAACACTAATGGCACACTGATCCAAAACATTGATAGCACACTGATCTAAAACACTGATGGCACACTGATCCAAAACACTGATGACACACTGATCCAAAACACTGATGACACACTGATCCAAAACAGTGATGACACACTGATCTAAGACACTGATGACACACTGATCCAAAACACTGATGACACACTGATCCAAAACACTAATGGCACACTGATCCAAAACACTAATGGCACACTGATCTAAAACACTATTGGCACACTGATCCAAAACACTAATGGCACACTGATCTAAAACACTGATGACACACTGATCCAAAACACTAATGGCACACTGATCTAAAACACTGATGGCACACTGATCCAAAACACTAATGGCACACTGATCCAAAACACTGATGGCACACTGATCTAAAACACTAATGGCACACAGATCCAAAACACTGATGGCACACTGATCCAAAACACTGATGACACACTGATCCAAAACACTGATGACACACTGATCTAAAACACTGATGGCACACTGATCCAAAACACTAATGGCACACTGATCCAAAACACTGATGGCACACTGATTTAAAACACTAATGGCACACTGATCCAAAACACTGATGACACACTGATCCAAAACACTGATGACACACTGATCCAAAACACTGATGGCACACTGATCCAAAACACTAATGGCACACTGATCCAAAACACTAATGGCACACTGATCCAAAACACTGATGGCACACTGATCTAAAACACTAATGGCACACAGATCCAAAACACTGATGGCACACTGATCCAAAACACTGATGGCACACTGATCCAAAACACTGATGACACACTGATCCAAAACACTGATGACACACTGATCTAAAACACTGATGGCACACTGATCCAAAACACTAATGGCACACTGATCCAAAACAATGATGGCACACTGATCTAAAACACTAATGGCACACTGATCCAAAACACTGATGACACACTGATCCAAAACACTGATGACACACTGATCTAAAACACTGATGACACACTGATCCAAAACACTGATGACACACTGATCTAAAACACTAATGGCACACTGATCTATAACACTAATGGCACACTGATCCAAAACACTGATGGCACACTGATCTAAAACACTAATGGCACACTGATCCAAAACACTGATAGCACACTGATCTAAAACACTGATGACGCACTGATCCAAAACACTGATGACACACTGATCTAAAACACTGATGACACACTGATCCAAAACACTGATGACACACTGATCTAAAACACTGATGACGCACTGATCCAAAACACTGATGACACACTGATCTAAAACACTAATGGCACACTGATCCAAAACACTGATGGCACACTGATCTAAAACACTAATGGCACACTGATCCAAAACACTGATAGCACACTGATCTAAAACACTGATGACGCACTGATCAAAAACACTGATGACACACTGATCTAAAACACTGATGACACACTGATCCAAAACACTGATGACACACTGATCTAAAACACTGATGACACACTGATCCAAAACACTGATAACACACTGATCTAAAACACTGATGACACACTGATCCAAAACACTGATGACACACTGATCTAAAACACTAATGGCACACTGATCTAAAACACTAATGGCACACTGATCCAAAACACTGATGGCACACTGATCTAAAACACTAATGGCACACTGATCCAAAACACTGATAGCACACTGATCTAAAACACTGATGACACACTGATCCAAAACACTGATGACACACTGATCTAAAACACTAATGGCACACTGATCTAAAACACTAATGGCACACTGATCCAAAACACTGATGACACACTGATCCAAAACACTGATAGCACACTGATCCAAAACACTGATTGCACACTGATCTAAAACACTAATGGCACACTGATCCAAAACACTGATGACACACTGATCCAAAACACTGATGACACACTGATCCAAAACACTGAGGCACACTGATCCAAAACACTGATGACACACTGATCCAAAACACTGATGGCACACTGATCTAAAACACTAATGGCACACTGATCCAAAACACTGATAGCACACTGATCTAAAACACTGATGGCACACTGATCTAAAACACTAATGGCACACTGATCCAAAACACTGATGACACACTGATCCAAAACACTGATGACACACTGATCCAAAACACTGATGGCACACTGATCCAAAACACTGATGACACACTGATCCAAAACACTGATGACACACTAATCCAAAACACTGATGGCACACTGATCCAAAACACTGATGACACACTGATCCAAAACACTGATGGCTCAATGATCTAAAACACTGATGACACACTGATCCAATACACTGATGACACAGTGATCTAAGACACTGATGGCACACTGATCTAAAACACTGATGACACACTGATCCAAAACACTGATGGGACACTGATCCAAAACACTGATGACACACAGATCCAAAACACTGATGGCACACTGATCTAAAACACTGATGACACACTGATCCAAAACACTGATGACACACTGATCTAAAACACTGATGGCACACTGATCTAAAACACTAATGGCACACTGATCCAAAACACTGATGACACACTGATCCAAAACACTGATGACACACTGATCTAAAACACTAATGGCACACTGATCCAAAACACTGATGACACACTGATCCAAAACACTGATGACACACTGATCCAAAACACTGATGGCACACTGATCCAAAACACTAATGGCACACTGATCCAAAACACTGATGGCACACTGATCCAAAACACTGATGGCACACTGATCTAAAACACTAATGGCACACTGATCCAAAACACTGATAGCACACTGATCTAAAACACTGATGGCACACTGATCTAAAACACTAATGGCACACTGATCCAAAACACTGATGACACACTGATCCAAAACACTGATGACACACTGATCCAAAACACTGATGGCACACTGATCCAAAACACTGATGACACACTGATCCAAAACACTGATGACACACTGATCCAAAACACTGATGGCACACTGATCCAAAACACTGATGACACACTGATCCAAAACACTGATGGCTCAATGATCTAAAACACTGATGACACACTGATCCAATACACTGATGACACAGTGATCTAAGACACTGATGGCACACTGATCTAAAACACTAATGGCACACTGATCCAAAATACTGATGGGACACTGATCCAAAACACTGATGACACACGGATCCAAAACACTGATGGCACACTGATCTAAAACACTGATGACACACTGATCCAAAACACTGATGACACACTGATCTAAAACACTGATGGCACACTGATCTAAAACACTAATGGCACACTGATCCAAAACACTGATGACACACTGATCCAAAACACTGATGACACACTGATCTAAAACACTAATGGCACACTGATCCAAAACACTGATGACACACTGATCCAAAACACTGATGGCACACTGATCCAAAACAATAATGGCACACTGATCCAAAACACTGATGACACACTGATCTAAAACACTGATGACACACTGATCCAAAACACTGATGACACACTGATCCAAAACACTGATGGCACACTGATCTAAAACACTAATGGCACACTGATCCAAAACACTGATAGCACACTGATCTAAAACACTGATGGCACACTGATCTAAAACACTAATGGCACACTGATCCAAAACACTGATGACACACTGATCCAAAACACTGATGGCACACTGATCCAAAACACTGATGACACACTGATCCAAAACACTAATGACACACTGATCTAAAACACTGATGGCACACTGATCTAAAACACTGATGGCACACTGATCCAAAACACTAATGGCACACTGATCCAAAACACTGATTACACACTGATCCAAAACACTGATGACACACTGATCCAAAACACTGATGACACACTGATCTAAAACACTGATGACACACTGATCCAAAACACTGATGACACACTGATCCAAAACACTAATGACACACTGATCTAAAACACTGATGGCACACTGATCTAAAACACTGATGGCACACTGATCCAAAACACTAATGGCACACTGATCCAAAACACTGATTACACACTGATCCAAAACACTGATGACACACTGATCCAAAACACTGATGACACACTGATCTAAAACACTGATGACACACTGATCCAAAACACTGATGACACACTGATCTAAAACACTAATGGCACACTGATCTAAAACACTAATGGCACACTGATCCAAAACACTGATGGCACACTGATCTAAAACACTAATGGCACACTGATCCAAAACACTGATAGCACACTGATCTAAAACACTGATGACACACTGATCCAAAACACTGATGACACACTGATCCAAAACACTGATGACACACTGATCCAAAACACTGATGGCACACTGATCCAAAACACTGATGACACACTGATCCAAAACACTGATGGCTCAATGATCTAAAACACTGATGACACACTGATCCAATACACTGATGACACAGTGATCTAAGACACTGATGGCACACTGATCTAAAACACTAATGGCACACTGATCCAAAATACTGATGGGACACTGATCCAAAACACTGATGACACACGGATCCAAAACACTGATGGCACACTGATCTAAAACACTGATGACACACTGATCCAAAACACTGATGACACACTGATCTAAAACACTGATGGCACACTGATCTAAAACACTAATGGCACACTGATCCAAAACACTGATGACACACTGATCCAAAACACTGATGACACACTGATCTAAAACACTAATGGCACACTGATCCAAAACACTGATGACACACTGATCCAAAACACTGATGGCACACTGATCCAAAACAATAATGGCACACTGATCCAAAACACTGATGACACACTGATCTAAAACACTGATGACACACTGATCCAAAACACTGATGACACACTGATCCAAAACACTGATGGCACACTGATCTAAAACACTAATGGCACACTGATCCAAAACACTGATAGCACACTGATCTAAAACACTGATGGCACACTGATCTAAAACACTAATGGCACACTGATCCAAAACACTGATGACACACTGATCCAAAACACTGATGGCACACTGATCCAAAACACTGATGACACACTGATCCAAAACACTAATGACACACTGATCTAAAACACTGATGGCACACTGATCTAAAACACTGATGGCACACTGATCCAAAACACTAATGGCACACTGATCCAAAACACTGATTACACACTGATCCAAAACACTGATGACACACTGATCCAAAACACTGATGACACACTGATCTAAAACACTGATGACACACTGATCCAAAACACTGATGACACACTGATCCAAAACACTAATGACACACTGATCTAAAACACTGATGGCACACTGATCTAAAACACTGATGGCACACTGATCCAAAACACTAATGGCACACTGATCCAAAACACTGATTACACACTGATCCAAAACACTGATGACACACTGATCCAAAACACTGATGACACACTGATCTAAAACACTGATGACACACTGATCCAAAACACTGATGACACACTGATCTAAAACACTAATGGCACACTGATCTAAAACACTAATGGCACACTGATCCAAAACACTGATGGCACACTGATCTAAAACACTAATGGCACACTGATCCAAAACACTGATAGCACACTGATCTAAAACACTGATGACACACTGATCCAAAACACTGATGACACACTGATCCAAAACACTGATGACACACTGATCCAAAACACTGATAGCACACTGATCCAAAACACTGATAGCACACTGATCTAAAACACTAATGGCACACTGATCCAAAACACTGATGACACACTGATCCAAAACACTGATGGCACACTGATCCAAAACACTGATGACACACTGATCCAAAACACTGATGGCACACTGATCTAAAACACTAATGGCACACTGATCCAAAACATTGATAGCACACTGATCTAAAACACTGATGGCACACTGATCTAAAACACTAATGGCACACTGATCTAAAACACTAATGGCACACTGATCCAAAACACTGATGACACACTGATCCAAAACACTGATGACACACTGATCTAAAACACTAATGGCACACTGATCCAAAACACTGATGACACACTGATCCAAAACACTGATGACACACTGATCCAAAACACTGATGGCACACTGATCCAAAACACTAATGGCACACTGATCCAAAACACTGATGGCACACTGATCCAAAACACTGATGGCACACTGATCTAAAACACTAATGGCACACTGATCCAAAACACTGATAGCACACTGATCTAAAACACTGATGGCACACTGATCTAAAACACTAATGGCACACTGATCCAAAACACTGATGACACACTGATCCAAAACACTGATGACACACTGATCCAAAACACTGATGGCACACTGATCCAAAACACTGATGACACACTGATCCAAAACACTGATGACACACTGATCCAAAACACTGATGGCACACTGATCCAAAACACTGATGACACACTGATCCAAAACACTGATGGCTCAATGATCTAAAACACTGATGACACACTGATCCAATACACTGATGACACAGTGATCTAAGACACTGATGGCACACTGATCTAAAACACTAATGGCACACTGATCCAAAATACTGATGGGACACTGATCCAAAACACTGATGACACACGGATCCAAAACACTGATGGCACACTGATCTAAAACACTGATGACACACTGATCCAAAACACTGATGACACACTGATCCAAAATACTGATGGGACACTGATCCAAAACACTGATGACACACTGATCCAAAACACTGATGGCACACTGATCCAAAACACTGATGACACACTGATCCAAAACACTGATGACACACTGATCCAAAACACTGATGGCACACTGATCCAAAACACTGATGACACACTGATCCAAAACACTGATGGCTCAATGATCTAAAACACTGATGACACACTGATCCAATACACTGATGACACAGTGATCTAAGACACTGATGGCACACTGATCTAAAACACTAATGGCACACTGATCCAAAATACTGATGGGACACTGATCCAAAACACTGATGACACACGGATCCAAAACACTGATGGCACACTGATCTAAAACACTGATGACACACTGATCTAAAACACTGATGGCACACTGATCTAAAACACTAATGGCACACTGATCCAAAACACTGATGACACACTGATCCAAAACACTGATGACACACTGATCTAAAACACTAATGGCACACTGATCCAAAACACTGATGACACACTGATCCAAAACACTGATGACACACTGATCCAAAACACTGATGACACACTGATCCAAAACACTGATGGCACACTGATCCAAAACAATAATGGCACACTGATCCAAAACACTGATGACACACTGATCTAAAACACTGATGACACACTGATCCAAAACACTGATGACACACTGATCCAAAACACTGATGGCACACTGATCTAAAACACTAATGGCACACTGATCCAAAACACTGATAGCACACTGATCTAAAACACTGATGGCACACTGATCTAAAACACTAATGGCACACTGATCCAAAACACTGATGACACACTGATCCAAAACACTGATGGCACACTGATCCAAAACACTGATGACACACTGATCCAAAACACTAATGACACACTGATCTAAAACACTGATGGCACACTGATCTAAAACACTGATGGCACACTGATCCAAAACACTAATGGCACACTGATCCAAAACACTGATTACACACTGATCCAAAACACTGATGACACACTGATCCAAAACACTGATGACACACTGATCTAAAACACTGATGACACACTGATCCAAAACACTGATGACACACTGATCCAAAACACTAATGACACACTGATCTAAAACACTGATGGCACACTGATCTAAAACACTGATGGCACACTGATCCAAAACACTAATGGCACACTGATCCAAAACACTGATTACACACTGATCCAAAACACTGATGACACACTGATCCAAAACACTGATGACACACTGATCTAAAACACTGATGACACACTGATCCAAAACACTGATGACACACTGATCTAAAACACTAATGGCACACTGATCTAAAACACTAATGGCACACTGATCCAAAACACTGATGGCACACTGATCTAAAACACTAATGGCACACTGATCCAAAACACTGATAGCACACTGATCTAAAACACTGATGACACACTGATCCAAAACACTGATGACACACTGATCCAAAACACTGATGACACACTGATCCAAAACACTGATAGCACACTGATCCAAAACACTGATAGCACACTGATCTAAAACACTAATGGCACACTGATCCAAAACACTGATGACACACTGATCCAAAACACTGATGACACACTGATCCAAAACACTGATGGCACACTGATCCAAAACACTGATGACACACTGATCCAAAACACTGATGGCACACTGATCTAAAACACTAATGGCACACTGATCCAAAACATTGATAGCACACTGATCTAAAACACTGATGGCACACTGATCTAAAACACTAATGGCACACTGATCCAAAACACTGATGACACACTGATCCAAAACACTGATGACACACTGATCCAAAACACTGATGGCACACTGATCCAAAACACTGATGACACACTGATCCAAAACACTGATGACACACGGATCCAAAACACTGATGGCACACTGATCCAAAACACTGATGACACACTGATCCAAAACACTGATGGCACAATGATCTAAAACACTGATGACACACTGATCCAATACAATGATGACACACTGATCTAAGACACTGATGGCACACTGATCTAAAACACTAATGGCACACTGATCCAAAACACTGATGGGACACTGATCCAAAACACTGATGACACACGGATCCAAAACACTGATGGCACACTGATCTAAAACACTGATGACACACTGATCTAAAACACTGATGGCACACTGATCTAAAACACTAATGGCACACTGATCCAAAACACTAATGGCACAATGATCCAAAACACTGATGACACACGGACCCAAAACACTGATGGCACACTGATCTAAAACACTGATGACACACTGATCCAAAACACTGATGACACACTGATCCAAAACACTGAAGACACACTGATCTAAAACTCTGACGGCACACTGATCTAAAACACTAATGGCACACTGATCCAAAACACTGATGACACACGGATCCAAAACACTGATGGCACACTGATCTAAAACACTGATGACACACTCATCCAAAACACTGATGACACACTGATCCAAAACACTGATGACACACTGATCCAAAACACTGATAGCACACTGATCCAAAACACTGATAGCACACTGATCTAAAACACTAATGACACACTGATCCAAAACACTGATGACACACTGATCCAAAACACTGATGACACACTGATCCAAAACAATGATGGCACACTGATCCAAAACACTGATGACACACTGATCCAAAACACTGATGGCACACTGATCTAAAACACTAATGGCACACTGATCCAAAACACTGAGAACACACTGATCTAAAACACTGATGGCACACTGATCTAAAACACTAATAGCACACTGATCCAAAACACTGATGACACACTGATCCAAAACACTGATGACACACTGATCCAAAACACTGATGGCACACTGATCCAAAACACTGATGACACACTGATCCAAAACACTGATGACACACTGATCCAAAACACTGATGGCACACTGATCCAAAACACTGATGACACGCTGATCCAAAACACTGATGGCACACTGATCCAAAACACTGATGACACGCGGATCCAAAACACTGATGGCACACTGATCTAAAACACTGATGACACACTGATCGAAAACACTGATGACACACTGATCTAAAACACTGATGGCACACTGATCTAAAACACTAATGGCACACTGATCCAAAACACTGATGACACACTGATCCAAAACACTGATGACACACTGATCTAAAACACTAATGGCACACTGATCCAAAACACTGATGACACACTGATCCAAAACACTGATGACACACTGATCCAAAACACTGATGACACACTGATCCAAAACACTGATGGCACACTGATCCAAAACACTAATGGCACACTGATCCAAAACACTGATGGCACACTGATCTAAGACACTGATGGCACACTGATCTAAAACACTAATGGCACACTGATCCAAAACACTGATGACACACTGATCCAAAACACTGATGACACACTGATCCAAAACACTGATGGCACACTGATCTAAAACACTAATGGCACACTGATCTAAAACACTAATGGCACACTGATCTAAAACACTAATGGCACACTGATCCAAAACACTGATGACACACTGATCCAAAACACTGATGACACACTGATCCAAAACACTGATGACACACTGATCCAAAACACTGATGACACACTGATCTAAAACACTGATGACACACTGATCCAAAACAATGATGACACTCTGATCCAAAACACTGATGACACACTGATCCAAAACACTGATGGCACAATGATCTAAAACACTGATGACACACTGATCCAATACACTGATGACACACTGATCTAAGACACTGATGGCACACTGATCTAAAACACTAATGGCACACTGATCCAAAACACTGATGGCACACTGATCTAAAACACTAATGGCACACTGATCCAAAACACTGATAGCACACTGATCTAAAACACTGATGGCACACTGATCTAAAACACTAATGGCACACTGATCCAAAACACTGATGACACACTGATCCAAAACACTGATGGCACACTGATCCAAAACACTGATGACACACTGATCTAAAACACTGATGGCACACTGATCTAAAACACTAATGGCACACTGATCCAAAACACTAATGGCACACTGATCCAAAACACTGATGACACACTGATCCAAAACACTGATGACACACTGATCTAAAACACTGATGACACACTGATCCAAAACACTAATGGCACACTGATCCAAAACACTAATGGCACACTGATCTAAAACACTATTGGCACACTGATCCAAAACACTAATGGCACACTGATCTAAAACACTGATGACACACTGATCCAAAACACTAATGGCACACTGATCTAAAACACTGATGGCACACTGATCCAAAACACTAATGGCACACTGATCCAAAACATTGATAGCACACTGATCTAAAACACTGATGGCACACTGATCTAAAACACTAATGGCACACTGATCCAAAACACTGATGACACACTGATCCAAAACACTGATGACACACTGATCCAAAACACTGATGGCACACTGATCCAAAACACTGATGACACACTGATCCAAAACACTGATGACACACTGATCCAAAACACTGATGGCACACTGATCCAAAACACTGATGACACACTGATCCAAAACACTGATGGCACAATGATCTAAAACACTGATGACACACTGATCCAATACAATGATGACACACTGATCTAAGACACTGATGGCACACTGATCTAAAACACTAATGGCACACTGATCCAAAACACTGATGGGACACTGATCCAAAACACTGATGACACACGGATCCAAAACACTGATGGCACACTGATCTAAAACACTGATGACACACTGATCTAAAACACTGATGGCACACTGATCTAAAACACTAATGGCACACTGATCCAAAACACTAATGGCACACTGATCCAAAACACTGATGACACACGGACCCAAAACACTGATGGCACACTGATCTAAAACACTGATGACACACTGATCCAAAACACTGATGACACACTGATCCAAAACACTGATGACACACTGATCTAAAACTCTGATGGCACAGTGATCTAAAACACTAATGGCACACTGATCCAAAACACTGATGACACACGGATCCAAAACACTGATGGCACACTGATCTAAAACACTGATGACACACTCATCCAAAACACTGATGACACACTGATCCAAAACACTGATGACACACTGATCCAAAACACTGATAGCACACTGATCCAAAACACTGATAGCACACTGATCTAAAACACTAATGGCACACTGATCCAAAACACTGATGACACACTGATCCAAAACACTGATGACACACTGATCCAAAACAATGATGGCACACTGATCCAAAACACTGATGACACACTGATCCAAAACACTGATGGCACACTGATCTAAAACACTAATGGCACACTGATCCAAAACACTGAGAGCACACTGATCTAAAACACTGATGGCACACTGATCTAAAACACTAATAGCACACTGATCCAAAACACTGATGACACACTGATCCAAAACACTGATGACACACTGATCCAAAACACTGATGGCACACTGATCCAAAACACTGATGACACACTGATCCAAAACACTGATGACACACTGATCCAAAACACTGATAGCACACTGATCCAAAACACTGATGACACACTGATCCAAAACACTGATGACACACTGATCCAAAACACTGATGGCACACTGATCCAAAACACTGATGACACACTGATCCAAAACACTGATGACACACTGATCCAAAACACTGATGGCACACTGATCCAAAACACTGATGACACACTGATCCAAAACACTGATGGCACAATGATCTAAAACACTGATGACACACTGATCCAATACAATGATGACACACTGATCTAAGACACTGATGGCACACTGATCTAAAACACTAATGGCACACTGATCCAAAACACTGATGGGACACTGATCCAAAACACTGATGACACACGGATCCAAAACACTGATGGCACACTGATCTAAAACACTGATGACACACTGATCTAAAACACTGATGGCACACTGATCTAAAACACTAATGGCACACTGATCCAAAACACTAATGGCACACTGATCCAAAACACTGATGACACACGGACCCAAAACACTGATGGCACACTGATCTAAAACACTGATGACACACTGATCCAAAACACTGATGACACACTGATCCAAAACACTGATGACACACTGATCTAAAACTCTGATGGCACAGTGATCTAAAACACTAATGGCACACTGATCCAAAACACTGATGACACACGGATCCAAAACACTGATGGCACACGGATCTAAAACACTGATGACACACTCATCCAAAACACTGATGACACACTGATCCAAAACACTGATGACACACTGATCCAAAACACTGATAGCACACTGATCCAAAACACTGATAGCACACTGATCTAAAACACTAATGGCACACTGATCCAAAACACTGATGACACACTGATCCAAAACACTGATGACACACTGATCCAAAACAATGATGGCACACTGATCCAAAACACTGATGACACACTGATCCAAAACACTGATGGCACACTGATCTAAAACACTAATGGCACACTGATCCAAAACACTGAGAGCACACTGATCTAAAACACTGATGGCACACTGATCTAAAACACTAATAGCACACTGATCCAAAACACTGATGACACACTGATCCAAAACACTGATGACACACTGATCCAAAACACTGATGACACACTGATCCAAAACACTGATGGCACACTGATCCAAAACACTGATGACACACTGATCCAAAACACTGATGACACACTGATCCAAAACACTGATGGCACACTGATCCAAAACACTGATGACACGCTGATCCAAAACACTGATGGCACACTGATCCAAAACACTGATGACACACGGATCCAAAACACTGATGGCACACTGATCTAAAACACTGATGACACACTGATCGAAAACACTGATGACACACTGATCTAAAACACTGATGGCACACTGATCTAAAACACTAATGGCACACTGATCCAAAACACTGATGACACACTGATCCAAAACACTGATGACACACTGATCTAAAACACTAATGGCACACTGATCCAAAACACTGATGACACACTGATCCAAAACACTGATGACACACTGATCCAAAACACTGATGACACACTGATCCAAAACACTGATGGCACACTGATCCAAAACACTAATGGCACACTGATCCAAAACACTGATGGCACACTGATCTAAGACACTGATGGCACACTGATCTAAAACACTAATGGCACACTGATCCAAAACACTGATGACACACTGATCCAAAACACTGATGACACACTGATCCAAAACACTGATGGCACACTGATCTAAAACACTAATGGCACACTGATCTAAAACACTAATGGCACACTGATCTAAAACACTAATGGCACACTGATCCAAAACACTGATGACACACTGATCCAAAACACTGATGACACACTGATCCAAAACACTGATGACACACTGATCCAAAACACTGATGACACACTGATCTAAAACACTGATGACACACTGATCCAAAACAATGATGACACTCTGATCCAAAACACTGATGACACACTGATCCAAAACACTGATGGCACAATGATCTAAAACACTGATGGCACACTGATCCAATACACTGATGACACACTGATCTAAGACACTGATGGCACACTGATCTAAAACACTAATGGCACACTGATCCAAAACACTGATGGCACACTGATCTAAAACACTAATGGCACACTGATCCAAAACACTGATAGCACACTGATCTAAAACACTGATGGCACACTGATCTAAAACACTAATGGCACACTGATCCAAAACACTGATGACACACTGATCCAAAACACTGATGGCACACTGATCCAAAACACTGATGACACACTGATCTAAAACACTGATGGCACACTGATCTAAAACACTAATGGCACACTGATCCAAAACACTAATGGCACACTGATCCAAAACACTGATGACACGCTGATCCAAAACACTGATGACACACTGATCTAAAACAATAATGGCACACTGATCCAAAACACTGATGACACACTGATCCAAAACACTGATGACACACTGATCCAAAACACTGATGGCACACTGATCCAAAACACTGATGGCACACTGATCCAAAACACTAATGGCACACTGATCCAAAACACTGATGGCACACTGATCCAAAACACTGATGGTACACTGATCTAAAACACTAATGGCACACTGATCCAAAACACTGATAGCACACTGATCTAAAACACTGATGGCACACTGATCTAAAACACTAACGGCACACTGATCCAAAACACTGATGACACACTGATCCAAAACACTGATGACACACTGATCCAAAACACTGATGGCACACTGATCCAAAACACTGATGACACACTGATCCAAAACACTGATGACACACTGATCCAAAACACTGATGGCACACTGATCCAAAACACTGATGACACACTGATCCAAAACACTGATGGCTCAATGATCTAAAACACTGATGACACACTGATCCAATACACTGATGACACAGTGATCTAAGACACTGATGGCACACTGATCTAAAACACTAATGGCACACTGATCCAAAATACTGATGGGACACTGATCCAAAACACTGATGACACACGGATCCAAAACACTGATGGCACACTGATCTAAAACACTGATGACACACTAATCCAAAACACTGATGACACACTGATCTAAAACACTGATGGCACACTGATCTAAAACACTAATGGCACACTGATCCAAAACACTGATGACACACTGATCCAAAACACTGATGACACACTGATCTAAAACACTGATGACACACTGATCCAAAACACTGATGGCACACTGATCCAAAACAATAATGGCACACTGATCCAAAACACTGATGGCACACTGATCTAAAACAATAATGGCACACTGATCTAAAACACTAATGGCACACTGATCCAAAACACTGATGGCACACTGATCTAAAACACTGATGACACACTGATCCAAAACACTGTTGACACACTGGTCCAAAACACTGATGGCACACTGATCTAAAACTCTAATGGCACACTGATCCAAAACACTGATAGCACACTGATCTAAAACACTGATGGCACACTGATCTAAAACACTAATGGCACACTGATCCAAAACACTGATGACACACTGATCCAAAACACTGATGGCACACTGATCCAAAACACTAATGACACACTGATCTAAAACACTGATGGCACACTGATCTAAAACACTGATGGCACACTGATCCAAAACACTGATGACACACTGATCTAAAACACTAATGGCACACTGATCTAAAACACTAATGGCACACTGATCCAAAACACTGATGGCACACTGATCCAAAACACTAATGACACACTGATCTAAAACACTGATGGCACACTGATCTCAAACACTGATGACACACTGATCCAAAACACTGATGACACACTGATCTAAAACACTAATGGCACACTGATCTAAAACACTAATGGCACACTGATCCAAAACACTGATGGCACACTGATCTAAAACACTAATGGCACACTGATCCAAAACACTGATAGCACACTGATCTAAAACACTGATGACACACTGATCCAAAACACTGATGACACACTGATCCAAAACACTGATGACACACTGATCCAAAACACTGATAGCACACTGATCCAAAACACTGATAGCACACTGATCTAAAACACTAATGGCACACTGATCCAAAACACTGATGACACACTGATCCAAAACACTGATAACACACTGATCCAAAACACTGATGACACACTGATCCAAAACACTGATGGCACACTGATCCAAAACACTGATGACACACTGATCCAAAACACTGATGGCACACTGATCTAAAACACTAATGGCACACTGATCCAAAACATTGATAGCACACTGATCTAAAACACTGATGGCACACTGATCTAAAACACTAATGGCACACTGATCCAAAACACTGATGACACACTGATCCAAAACACTGATGACACACTGATCCAAAACACTGATGGCACACTGATCCAAAACACTGATGACACACTGATCCAAAACACTGATGGCACACTGATCCAAAACACTGATGACACACTGATCCAAAACACTGATGGCACAATGATCTAAAACACTGATGACACACTGATCCAATACAATGATGACACACTGATCTAAGACACTGATGGCACACTGATCTAAAACACTAATGGCACACTGATCCAAAACACTGATGGGACACTGATCCAAAACACTGATGACACACGGATCCAAAACACTGATGGCACACTGATCTAAAACACTGATGACACACTGATCTAAAACACTGATGGCACACTGATCTAAAACACTAATGGCACACTGATCCAAAACACTAATGGCACACTGATCCAAAACACTGATGACACACGGACCCAAAACACTGATGGCACACTGATCTAAAACACTGATGACACACTGATCCAAAACACTGATGACACACTGATCCAAAACACTGATGACACACTGATCTAAAACTCTGATGGCACACTGATCTAAAACACTAATGGCACACTGATCCAAAACACTGATGACACACGGATCTAAAACACTGATGACACACTGATCTAAAACACTGATGGCACACTGATCTAAAACACTAATGGCACACTGATCCAAAACACTAATGGCACACTGATCCAAAACACTGATGACACACGGACCCAAAACACTGATGGCACACTGATCTAAAACACTGATGACACACTGATCCAAAACACTGATGACACACTGATCCAAAACACTGATGACACACTGATCTAAAACACTGATGGCACACTGATCTAAAACACTAATGGCACACTGATCCAAAACACTGATGACACACTGATCCAAAACACTGATGACACACTGATCTAAAACACTAATGGCACACTGATCCAAAACACTGATGACACACTGATCCAAAACACTGATGACACACTGATCCAAAACACTGATGACACACTGATCCAAAACACTGATGGCACACTGATCCAAAACACTAATGGCACACTGATCCAAAACACTGATGGCACACTGATCTAAGACACTGATGGCACACTGATCTAAAACACTAATGGCACACTGATCCAAAACACTGATGACACACTGATCTAAAACACTGATGACACACTGATCCAAAACACTGATGGCACACTGATCTAAAACACTAATGGCGCACTGATCTAAAACACTAATGGCACACTGATCTAAAACACTAATGGCACACTGATCCAAAACACTGATGACACACTGATCCAAAACACTGATGACACACTGATCCAAAACACTGATGACACACTGATCCAAAACACTGATGACACACTGATCTAAAACACTGATGACACACTGATCCAAAACAATGATGACACTCTGATCCAAAACACTGATGACACACTGATCCAAAACACTGATGGCACAATGATCTAAAACACTGATGACACACTGATCCAATACACTGATGACACACTGATCTAAGACACTGATGGCACACTGATCTAAAACACTAATGGCACACTGATCCAAAACACTGATGGCACACTGATCTAAAACACTAATGGCACACTGATCCAAAACACTGATAGCACACTGATCTAAAACACTGATGGCACACTGATCTAAAACACTAATGGCACACTGATCCAAAACACTGATGACACACTGATCCAAAACACTGATGGCACACTGATCCAAAACACTGATGACACACTGATCTAAAACACTGATGGCACACTGATCTAAAACACTAATGGCACACTGATCCAAAACACTAATGGCACACTGATCCAAAACACTGATGACACACTGATCCAAAACACTGATGACACACTGATCTAAAACACTGATGACACACTGATCCAAAACACTGATGACACACTGATCTAAAACACTAATGGCACACTGATCTAAAACACTAATGGCACACTGATCCAAAACACTGATGGCACACTGATCTAAAACACTAATGGCACACTGATCCAAAACACTGATAGCACACTGATCTAAAACACTGATGACACACTGATCCAAAACACTGATGACACACTGATCCAAAACACTGATGACACACTGATCCAAAACACTGATAGTACACTGATCCAAAACACTGATAGCACACTGATCTAAAACACTAATGGCACACTGATCCAAAACACTGATGACACACTGATCCAAAACACTGATGACACACTGATCCAAAACACTGATGACACACTGATCCAAAACACTGATGGCACACTGATCCAAAACACTGATGACACACTGATCCAAAACACTGATGGCACACTGATCTAAAACACTAATGGCACACTGATCCAAAACACTGATAGCACACTGATCTAAAACACTGATGGCACACTGATCTAAAACACTAATGGCACACTGATCCAAAACACTGATGACACACTGATCCAAAACACTGATGACACACTGATCCAAAACACTGATGGCACACTGATCCAAAACACTGATGACACACTGATCCAAAACACTGATGACACACTGATCCAAACACTGATGGCACACTGATCCAAAACACTGATGACACACTGATCCAAAACACTGATGGCACAATGATCTAAAACACTGATGACACACTGATCCAATACACTGATGACACACTGATCTAAGACACTGATGGCACACTGATCTAAAACACTAATGGCACACTGATCCAAAACACTGATGGCACACTGATCCAAAACACTGATGACACACGGATCCAAAACACTAATGGCACACTGATCTAAAACACTGATGACACACTGATCCAAAACACTGATGACACACTGGTCCAAAACACTGATGACACACTGATCCAAAACACTGATGGCACACTGATCCAAAACACTGATGACACACTGATCCAAAACACTGATGACACACTGATCCAAAACACTGATGGCACACTGATCCAAAACACTGATGACACACTGATCCAAAACACTGATGGCACACTGATCTAAAACACTAATGGCACACTGATCCAAAACACTGATAGCACACTGATCTAAAACACTGATGGCACACTGATCTAAAACACTAATGGCACACTGATCCAAAACACTGATGACACACTGATCCAAAACACTGATGGCACACTGATCCAAAACACTGATGACACACTGATCCAAAACACTGATGGCACACTGATCCAAAACACTGATGACACACTGATCCAAAACACTGATGGCACACTGATCCAAAACACTGATGACACACTGATCCAAAACACTGATGGCACACTGATCCAAAACACTGATGACACACTGATCCAAAACACTGATGACACACTGATCCAAAACACTGATAGCACACTGATCCAAAACACTGATAGCACACTGATCTAAAACACTAATGGCACACTGATCTAAAACACTGATGACACACTGATCCAAAACACTGATGACACACTGATCCAAAACACTGATGACACACTGATCCAAAACACTGATGGCACACTGATCCAAAACACTGATGACACACTGATCCAAAACACTGATGGCACACTGATCCAAAACACTAATGGCACACTGATCCAAAACACTGATGGCACACTGATCTAAAACACTAATGGCGCACTGATCTAAAACACTAATGGCACACTGATCTAAAACACTAATGGCACACTGATCCAAAACACTAATTGCACACTGATCTAAAACACTGATGACACACTGATCCAAAACACTGATGACACACTGATCCAAAACACTGATGGCACACTGATCTAAAACACTAATGGCACACTGATCCAAAACACTGATAGCACACTGATCTAAAACACTGATGGCACACTGATCTAAAACACTAATGGCACACTGATGCAAAACACTGATGACACACTGATCCAAAACACTGATGGCACACTGATCCAAAACACTGATGACACACTGATCTAAAACACTGATGGCACACTGATCTAAAACACTGATGGCACACTGATCCAAAACACTAATGGCACACTGATCCAAAACACTGATGACACACTGATCCAAAACACTGATGACACACAGATCTAAAACACTGATGACACACTGATCCAAAACACTGATGACACATTGATTTAAAATACTAATGGCACACTGATCTAAAACACTAATGGCACACTGATCCAAAACACTGATGGCACAATGATCTAAAACGCTGATGACACACTGATCCAATACACTGATGACACACTGATCTAAGACACTGATGGCACACTGATCTAAAACACTAATGGCACACTGATCCAAAACACTGATGGGACACTGATCCAAAACACTGATGACACACGGATCCAAAACACTGATGGCACACTGATCTAAAACACTGATGACACACTGATCCAAAACACTGATGACACACTGATCTAAAACACTGATGGCACACTGATCTAAAACACTAATGGCACACTGATCCAAAACACTGATGACACACTGATCCAAAACACTGATGACACACTGATCTAAAACACTAATGGCACACTGATCCAAAACACTGATGACACACTGATCCAAGACACTGATGACACACTGATCCAAAACACTGATGACACACTGATTCAAAACACTGATGGCACACTGATCCAAAACACTAATGGCACACTGATCCAAAACACTGATGGCACACTGATCCAAAACACTGATGACACACTGATCCAAAACACTGATGGCACACTGATCCAAAACACTGATGACACACTGATCCAAAACACTGATGGCACACTGATCCAAAACACTGATAGCACACTGATCTAAAACACTAATGGCACACTGATCTAAAACACTGATGACACACTGATCCAAAACACTGATGACACACTGATCCAAAACACTGATGACACACTGATCCAAAACACTGATGGCACACTGATCCAAAACACTGATGACACACTGATCCAAAACACTGATGGCACACTGATCCAAAACACTAATGGCACACTGATCCAAAACACTGATGGCACACTGATCTAAAACACTAATGGCGCACTGATCTAAAACACTAATGGCACACTGATCTAAAACACTAATGGCACACTGATCCAAAACACTAATTGCACACTGATCTAAAACACTGATGACACACTGATCCAAAACACTGATGACACACTGATCCAAAACACTGATGGCACACTGATCTAAAACACTAATGGCACACTGATCCAAAACACTGATAGCACACTGATCTAAAACACTGATGGCACACTGATCTAAAACACTAATGGCACACTGATGCAAAACACTGATGACACACTGATCCAAAACACTGATGGCACACTGATCCAAAACACTGATGACACACTGATCTAAAACACTGATGGCACACTGATCTAAAACACTGATGGCACACTGATCCAAAACACTAATGGCACACTGATCCAAAACACTGATGACACACTGATCCAAAACACTGATGACACACTGATCTAAAACACTGATGACACACTGATCCAAAACACTGATGACACATTGATTTAAAACACTAATGGCACACTGATCTAAAACACTAATGGCACACTGATCCAAAACACTGATGGCACAAGGATCTAAAACGCTGATGACACACTGATCCAATACACTGATGACACACTGATCTAAGACACTGATGGCACACTGATCTAAAACACTAATGGCACACTGATCCAAAACACTGATGGGACACTGATCCAAAACACTGATGACACACGGATCCAAAACACTGATGGCACACTGATCTAAAACACTGATGACACACTGATCCAAAACACTGATGACACACTGATCTAAAACACTGATGGCACACTGATCTAAAACACTAATGGCACACTGATCCAAAACACTGATGACACACTGATCCAAAACACTGATGACACACTGATCTAAAACACTAATGGCACACTGTTTCAAAACACTGATGACACACTGATCCAAGACACTGATGACACACTGATCCAAAACACTGATGACACACTGATCCAAAACACTGATGGCACACTGATCCTAAACACTAATGGCACACTGATCCAAAACACTGATGGCACACTGATCTAAAACACTAATGGCACACTGATCTAAAACACTAATGGCACACTGATCCAAAACACTGATGGCACACTGATCTAAAACACTGATGACACACTGATCCAAAACACTGATGACACACTGATCCAAAACACTGATGGCACACTGATCTAAAACACTAATGGCACACTGATCCAAAACACTGATGACACACTGATCTAAAACACTGATGGCACACTGATCTAAAACACTAATGGCACACTGATCGAAAACACTGATGACACACTGATCCAAAACACTGATGGCACACTGATCCAAAACACTGATGACACACTGATCTAAAACACTGATTGCACACTGATCCAAAACACTGATGACACACTGATCTAAAACACTGATGACACACTGATCCAAAACACTGATGGCACACTGATCTAAAACACTAATGGCACACTGATCCAAAACACTGATAGCACACTGATCTAAAACACTGATGGCACACTGATCTAAAACACTAATGGCACACTGATCCAAAACACTGATGACACACTGATCCAAAACACTGATGGCACACTGATCCAAAACACTGATGACACACTGATCTAAAACACTGATGGCACACTGATCTAAAACACTAATGGCACACTGATCCAAAACACTAATGGCACACTGATCCAAAACACTGATGACACACTGATCCAAAACACTGATGACACACTGATTCAAAACACTGATGACACACTGATCTAAAACACTGATGACACACTGATCCAAAACACTGATGACACACTGATCTAAAACACTAATGGCACACTGATCCAAAACACTGATGACACACTGATCTAAAACACTGATGACACACTGATCCAAAACACTGATGACACACTGATCCAAAACACTGATGACACACTGATCTAAAACACTAATGGCACACTGATCCAAAACACTGATGACACACTGATCCAAAACACTGATGACACACTGATCCAAAACACTGATGACACACTGATCTAAAACACTCATGACACACTGATCCAAAACACTGATGGCACACTGATCTAAAACACTAATGGCACACTGATCCAAAACACTGATGACACACTGATCCAAAACACTGATGACACACTGATCCAAAACACTGATGGCACACTGATCCAAAACACTGATGACACACTGATCCAAAACACTGATGGCACAATGATCTAAAACACTGATGACACACTGATCCATTACACTGATGACACACTGATCTAAGACACTGATGGCACACTGATCTAAAACACTAATGGCACACTGATCCAAAACACTGATGGGACACTGATCCAAAACACTGATGACACACGGATCCAAAACACTGATGGCACACTGATCTAAAACACTGATGACACACTGATCCAAAACACTGATGACACACTGATCTAAAACACTGATGGCACACTGATCTAAAACACTAATGGCACACTGATCCAAAACACTGATGACACACTGATCCAAAACACTGATGACACACTGATCTAAAACACTAATGGCACACTGATCCAAAACACTGATGACACACTGATCCAAAACACTGATGACACACTGATCCAAAACACTGATGACACACTGATCCAAAACACTGATGGCACACTGATCCAAAACACTAATGGCACACTGATCCAAAACACTGATGGCACACTGATCTAAAACACTAATGGCACACTGATCTAAAACACTAATGGCACACTGATCCAAAACACTGATGGCACACTGATCTAAAACACTGATGACACACTGATCCAAAACACTGATGACACACTGATCCAAAACACTGATGGCACACTGATCTAAAACACTAATGGCACACTGATCCAAAACACTGATGACACACTGATCTAAAACACTGATGGCACACTGATCTAAAACACTAATGGCACACTGATCGAAAACACTGATGACACACTGATCCAAAACACTGATGGCACACTGATCCAAAACACTGATGACACACTGATCTAAAACACTAATTGCACACTGATCCAAAACACTGATGACACACTGATCTAAAACACTGATGACACACTGATCCAAAACACTGATGGCACACTGATCTAAAACACTAATGGCACACTGATCCAAAACACTGATGGCACACTGATCTAAAACACTAATGGCACACTGATCCAAAACACTGATGACACACTGATCCAAAACACTGATGGCACACTGATCCAAAACACTGATGACACACTGATCTAAAACACTGATGGCACACTGATCTAAAACACTAATGGCACACTGATCCAAAACACTAATGGCACACTGATCCAAAACACTGATGACACACTGATCCAAAACACTGATGACACACTGATCCAAAACACTGATGACACACTGATCTAAAACACTGATGACACACTGATCCAAAACACTGATGACACACTGATCCAAAACACTGATGACACACTGATCTAAAACACTAATGGCACACTGATCCAAAACACTGATGACACACTGATCTAAAACACTGATGACATACTGATCCAAAACACTGATGACACACTGATCCAAAACACTGATGACACACTGATCTAAAACACTGATGGCACACTGATCTAAAACACTAATGGCACACTGATCCAAAACACTGATGACACACTGATCCAAAACACTGATGACACACTGATCTAAAACACTAATGGCACACTGATCCAAAACACTGATGACACACTGATCCAAAACACTGATGACACACTGATCCAAAACACTGATGACACACTGATCCAAAACACTGATGGCACACTGATCCAAAACACTAATGGCACACTGATCCAAAACACTGATGGCACACTGATCTAAAACACTAATGGCACACTGATCTAAAACACTAATGGCACACTGATCCAAAACACTGATGGCACACTGATCTAAAACACTGATGACACACTGATCCAAAACACTGATGACACACTGATCCAAAACACTGATGGCACACTGATCTAAAACACTAATGGCACACTGATCCAAAACACTGATGACACACTGATCTAAAACACTGATGGCACACTGATCTAAAACACTAATGGCACACTGATCGAAAACACTGATGACACACTGATCCAAAACACTGATGGCACACTGATCCAAAACACTGATGACACACTGATCTAAAACACTAATTGCACACTGATCCAAAACACTGATGAAACACTGATCTAAAACACTGATGACACACTGATCCAAAACACTGATGGCACACTGATCTAAAACACTAATGGCACACTGATCCAAAACACTGATAGCACACTGATCTAAAACACTGATGGCACACTGATCTAAAACACTAATGGCACACTGATCCAAAACACTGATGACACACTGATCCAAAACACTGATGGCACACTGATCCAAAACACTGATGACACACTGATTTAAAACACTGATGGCACACTGATCTAAAACACTAATGGCACACTGATCCAAAACACTAATGGCACACTGATCCAAAACACTGATGACACACTGATCCAAAACACTGATGACACACTGATCCAAAACACTGATGACACACTGATCTAAAACACTGATGACACACTGATCCAAAACACTGATGACACACTGATCCAAAACACTGATGACACACTGATCTAAAACACTAATGGCACACTGATCCAAAACACTGATGACACACTGATCTAAAACACTGATGACACACTGATCCAAAACACTGATGACACACTGATCCAAAACACTGATGACACACTGATCTAAAACACTAATGGCACACTGATCCAAAACACTGATGACACACTGATCCAAAACACTGATGACACACTGATCCAAAACACTGATGACACACTGATCTAAAACACTGATGACACACTGATCCAAAACACTGATGACACACTGATCCAAAACACTGATGGCACACTGATCCAAAACACTGATGACACACTGATCCAAAACACTGATGGCACACTGATCCAAAACACTAATGGCACACTGATCCAAAACACTGATGGCACACTGATCTAAACACTAATGGCACACTGATCCAAAACACTGATGACACACTGATCCAAACACTGATGACACACTGATCCAAAACACTGATGACACACTGATCCAAAACACTGATGGCACACTGATCCAAAACACTGATGACACACTGATCCAAAACACTGATGGCACACTGATCCAAAACACTAATGGCACACTGATCCAAAACACTGATGACACAGTGATCTAAAACACTAATGGCACACTGATCCAAAACACTGATGACACACTGATCCAAAACAAGGGGGCCTAAGACGGATGATTCTTGATGAAGAAATGACCTGTTGAAGGACTTCGATCTTTGGTCCCAGCAGAAGTAATACATTACGGATCTCTTTATCTAAACCTTTTACGATTGGGAAAGTTATATGACGTTGTATGGTAACTTCTTTTTTTGGGTCATATTAAAGAAGAACATGGAGAAGTGTTGTCTCCTGCTGACCAGAATAAGGTTTATGCCCCAGAGCATCAATCTCCATTGTGCCCCCCAACTATCATGGGTCTTTAATAGAATTGGTCTTCTTATCTGGGCCAAAGGAACCTTCAGAGCGACACTAGGGTCTGACGCAGTGGCGGTCAGTGGGGTGCTACAGGTGATTGGGGCACGATAGTTGATACTAAGGGCACTGTTGTTCCTGGTCCTATGGACCCTGTGTGTGATACTGGGGACACTGTTGCTGATGATAAGTGTATGGTGGCAGGTACTGGAGACTCTGCACCAGGTACTTAAAGGGCAGTGTGAATGGGGGCGCTCTTTGTAATGCTAGGGTTGAAGTAAGTGATACGAGACACTTTGGCTAATACTAATATCATTGTAACAAGTACTGGACAGACACTGGATAAGGCTGGTTTAAAAAAAAATCTATCAACAGGTTTTTGCTACACCATCTGAAAGCATGTAGAGGCAGAAATCCTGATTCCAGCGATGTGTCACTTACTGGGCTGCTAGCTGTAGTTTTGATAAAATCATAGTTTTATCTGCTGCAGATTTTGCAGAGCTCAAAATGCTGAGCTCTGTATAACCCCGCCCTCACTTCTGATTGGCAGCTTTCTGTGCACACTGCCATTCAGTGCTGGAGGCGGGGTTGGACCACCTGGTAGCAGGTTTACTAGTCCTCTAGTAATACTTTCTTGCTGATAAAAACAGTGATTTAATAAAAACTACAGCAAGCAGCCCAGTAAGTGACACATCGGTGGAATCAGGGTCTCTGTCCTTACATCATGCTGCTTTCAGATTTGGTGGGAAAAACCTGGTGACAGATTCTTTTTAAAGAGTGGATGCTTTCCATAGGTGCTTCCAGGGACAGGAATCAGCAGCAGAAATAAAACTCGGTATTATTTAGCAATATATTGGTGACATTAAATGTAAAATGAAAAGTGGTATTATTTGGGAGTAAATCTGCAATATTCGGTTGTATCTTAAAGGAAGATACAGTGCCTACAAGTAGTATTCAACCCCCTGCAGATTTAGCTGGTTTGATAAGATGCAAATAAGTTCGAGCCTTCAAACTGCAAACGAGAGTAGGTTTTATGAACAGAAGCATAAATCTTACAAACCAAAAAGTTATGTTGCTCAGTTGAATTTTATTAAATTTTAAACATAAAAGTGTGGGTCAATTATTATACAACCCCTTTGTTTAATATTTTGTGGAATAACCCTTGTTTGCAATTACAGCTAATAATCGTCTTTTATAAGACCTGATCAGGCCGGCACAGGTCTGTGGAGTTATCTTGGCCCACTCCTCCATGCAGATCTTCTCCAAGTTATCTAGGTTCTTTGGGTGTCTCATGTGGACTTTATTCTTGAGCTCCTTCCACAAGTTTTCAATTGGGTTAAGGTCAGGAGACTGACTAGGCCACTCCAACACCTTGAATTTTTCCCTCTTGAACCAGGCCTTGGTTTTCTTGGCTGTGTGCTTTGGGTCGTTGTCTTGTTGGAAGATGAAATTACGACCCATCTTAAGATCCTTGATGGAGGAGCGGAGGTTCTTGGCCAAAATCTCCAGGTAGGCCGTGCTATCCATCTTCCCATGGATGCGGACCAGATGGCCAGGCCCCTTGGCAGAGAAACAGCCCCACAGCATGATGCTGCCACCACCATGCTTGACTGTAGGGATGGTATTCTTGGGGTCGTATGCAGTGCCATCCAGTCTCCAAACGTCACGTGTGTGGTTGGCACCAAAGATCTCGATCTTGGTCTCATCAGACCATAGAACCTTGAACCAGTCTGTCTCAGAGTCGTCCAAGTGATCATGAGCAAACTGTAGACGAGCCTTGACATGACCCTTTGAAAGTAAAGGTACCTTACGGGCTCGTCTGGAACGGAGACCATTGCGGTGGAGTACGTTACTTATGGTATTGACTGAAACCAATGTCCCCACTGCCATGAGATCTTCCCGGAGCTCCTTCCTTGTTGTCCTTGGGATAGCCTTGACTCTTCGGACAAGCCTGGCCTCGGCACGGGAGGACACTTTCAAAGGCTGTCCTGGCCGTGGAAGGCTAACAGTAGTTCCATAAGCCTTCCACTTACGGATGATGCTCCCAACAGTGGAGACAGGTAGGCCCAACTCCTTGGAAAGGGTTTTGTACCCCTTGCCAGCCTTGTGACCCTCCACGATCTTGTCTCTGATGGCCTTGGAATGCTCCTTTGTCATTCCCATGTTGACCATGTCTGAGTGCTGTTCACAAGTTTGGGGAGGGTCTTAAATAGTCAGAAAAGGCTGGCAAAAGAGATCTTTAATCCACACATGTGAAGCTCATTATTCTTGGTGCCTGAACTACTTCTTAATACTTTAGGGGGACCAAACAGAATTCTTGTGGTTTGAGGGGTTGATTAATAAATGACACTCTGAATTAACTTTTTACGTTTTAAAAAAAAAAAAAAAAAAAAACAAAAACAAAATTTGCTGCAGTGCATTTCCCACTTCCAGGCTGATCTACAGTACAAATGTCACAATGCCAAGTTAATTCCGCATGTGTCAACCAGCAAAATCTGCAGGGGGTTGAATACTACTTGTAGGCACTGTATATTTTATTTTACACATTATTTCTGCACTATATGGAGTAATATTTAGCCATATGTGGCAGTAATATCTTGCAACTATATGGCGGTATTATATAGAATGTGCTGAAATTACAATTAAAAACATAAAATCACTAAAAATGGCAAGCGGGCGTCCATGGTTGCTAGTTGATAAGAAGTCGGACTAATGAGGATAGTGTGGCCGAAGGGTCATTGTAAATGGTAAGATGGATTCTCTAGCTATTACTGGGGGTAGTATGTCACTTTAAGATTTTTACAACTGCGCATTTGACAAATGCTGAAACCGAAGGGACTAGTGGTGCAATAATTTATAACGTACCATATCTTGTTTGCAGGATCAACTGATGGAAGTTAATCGTTTATAAGATAAGGATTGGGCTGATGGATTTCAACATGCCCAATCCTTTTGTTTTCAGGGATGATAAAACCACAACAGAGCTCTTCTGTAGGATCCGAGCCAATATAAATTTTGTCTTTTTCTAGAACAAAAGAAACATTTTGGAAATTCTGATGAAAGCAGAGAATAATTTTCAATGAGTTGTGACTTTACGCCGAGCGCTGCCTTTTGTCAGAGAGCTATAGAGAATGATGTCAAATGATTTTCATCTTTCCAAAAGTCGCTCTCCCGGCAAACGGAGGAGAGAGCACAAATAAAAGAGATGTCAGTGGCGCTGTGTGTATCGGCTGCTTTGTGTCTGGCGGATGATTATTACAGGTTTATGTCGTCTCCCTTTACTTTCTGAAATAAGAGCGGATATTTTTGGAGCGAGGGTTGCCTCTATATTTCGGAGAAATGAAGTGTCTGTTTCTTTGACAGGTTTTTTTTTTTTTTTACTCTTGTTTCCTTTTCACAGATTCAATTTCAAAAGTTTTTTTTTTTTTTTCAATAAAAAATAAGAAAACAAAATGTAATAATGAAGTTGATCCCATGTAGAATATTCAGGAGTATTAGGTGTAGAGAGGAAACAGGCAGAGGACTCAGTTACACCCGGTTCACCAAGCGATTCTTCCCAAGATAACAATGGAAAACTTATTGAAATGTTGCACAATTTTTGTAGAAATCGAGATTGTTCAGAAATGTTTGCAAGTTTTGGCATTTAACTCCAATGCCAACGAGTGCCATTAACTCCATGAAAAGTAGGTAGAGTCTACCTGTGAGGGGAAGTCAGTGAGCTCAGCCCAAAGATTCAGAATTCATCCCAAAAGTCCCCGATGTAGTGTGCAAAATGCAAGTCTTGATGAATCAGGTAATATAATATACAGGTGCGGTATACATGTAGTATATAACATATATAGGTGCAGTATACATGTAGTATAAAACATACTCAGGTGTAGTATATGTGTGGTATATTACAATTCTCAGGTGTTTTATATGTGCAATACACAACATATACAGGTGTAGTACGTAACATACACAGGTTCAGCATACATGTAATATAATACATATATTATACAGGTGTAGTACATAACACACAGGTTTAGTATATGTGTAGTATATAATATAAACATATGTAGTATATGTGTAATATATACTGGTGTATTATATGTGTAGTATATAACATATTCAGGTGTAGTATATAATATATACAGATGTAATATATGTGTTTTATATAACATACACAGGTATAGTATATAATATACACAGGTGTAGCATATGTGTAGTATATAACATATACAGGTGTAGTTTATAATATACACAGGTGTAGTATATGTGTAGTATATAACATATACAGGTGTAGTTTATAATATACACAGGTGTAGTATATAATATACACAGGTATAGTATATGTGTAGTATATAACATATACAGGTGTAGTATATAAAATACACAGGTGTAGTATATAATATACACAGGTGTAGTATATAAAATACACAGGTATAGTATATAATATACACAGGTGTAGTATATGTGTAGTATATAACATATACAGGTGTAGTTTATAATATACACAGGTGTAGTATATGTGTAGTATATAACATATACAGGTGTAGTTTATAATATACACAGGTGTAGTATATAATATACACAGGTATAGTATATGTGTAGTATATAACATATACAGGTGTAGTATATAAAATACACAGGTGTAGTATATAATATACACAGGTGTAGTATATGTGTAGTATATAACATATACCAGTGTAGTATATAATATACACAGGTGTAGTATATAATATACACAGGTATAGTATATGTGTAGTATATAACATATACAGGTGTAGTTTATAATATACACAGGTGTAGTATATAATATACACAGTTATAGTATATGTGTAGTATATAACATATACAGGTGTAGTATATAATATACACAGGTGTAGTATATAATATACACAGGTATAGTATATGTGTAGTATATAACATATACAGGTGTAGTATATAACATATACAGGTGTAGTATATGTGTAGTATATAACACATACAGGTGTAGTATATAATATACACAGGTGTAGAATATGTGTAGTATGTAACATATACAGGTGTAGTATATAATATACACAGGTATAGTATATAATATACACAGGTATAGTATATGTGTAGTATATAACATATACAGGTGTAGTATATAATATACACAGGTGTAGAATATGTGTAGTATGTAACATATACAGGTGTAGTATATAATATACACAGGTATAGTATATAATATACACAGGTATAGTATATGTGTAGTATATAACATATGCAGGTGTAGTATATAATATACACAGGTATAGTATATAATATACACAGGTATAGTATATGTGTAGTATATAACATATACAGGTGTAGTATATAATATACACAGGTGTAGTATACGTATACTATATAACATATACTGGTGTAGAATACGTGTAGTATATACTGTAATCTATACAGGTGTAGTATATGTGTAGTATATAACATATACAGGTGTAGTATATAATATACACAGGTGTTGTATATGTGTAGTACACAATATATACAGGAGGGTTTAGGTGCAGGATATAACATACACAGGTGTAGTATATAACACATGTAAGAGTGGTATATATTTGGGGCAGATTTATTAAAACTGTACGTGTTTCCCATAGCAACCAATCACAATTCAGCTTTCATTTCTTATGATGCTGTGAAAAAAATATTTTATTTTGGGATTTGCATTTTCTTTTTAATTTGCCATAAAAAATGATAATTGAGTCACAGCCATGCAATCCTGTCATCTAGGAAAACCTGCAGCCCTTCCCGTACATTAGTGGATAGTGATTTTCAAGCATTTTATTGCAATATTGTGTGTGAAGGGACGGGGATAATCTAATGGCGTCTCCAACTCTTATTACAGATGTGCATCCAAATCCCCTTTTTCTTTCCGATGTATTCCTGTCACGCTCTCGGATGCTTATACATCTTATAACTCAGGACAAATCATTTATTTTTTCATATAAAACAACAATTCTGGATCATTTTTTCTTAAAAGTTTGTGTTGTGCTGATTGACTTCGAAATTTAAGAATAAATTGTCATCTGGGGAGAGTAAGCTCTTATGATCAACGTGGTCCTCTGTCTCAAGTAGAGTGTAAGCTCTTATGATCAGTGGGGTCCTCTCTCTCTTGTAGAGTGTAAGTTCTTATGATCAATGTGGTCCTCTCTCTCCTGTAGAGTGTAAGCTCTTAGGGTCACTGAGATCCTCTCTCTCTCTCCTGTAGAGACTAAGCTCTTACGATCAGTGGGGTCCTCTCTCTCCTGTAGAGTGTAAGCTCTTAAGATCAGTGGGGTCCTCTCTCTCCTGTAGAGTGTAAGCTCTTATGATCAGTGGGGTCCTCTCTCTCCAGTAGAGTGTAAGCTCTTATGATCAGTGGGGTCCTCTCTCTCCTGTAGAGTGTAAGCTCTTATGATCAGTGGGGTCCTCTCTCTCCTGTAGAGTGTAAGCTCTTATGATCAGTAGGGTCCTCTCTCTCCAGTAGAGTGTAAGCTCTTATGATCAGTGGGGTCCTCTCTCTCCTGTAGAGTGTAAGCTCTTATGATCAGTGGTGTTCTCTCTCTCCTGTAGAGTGTAAGCTCTTATGATCAGTGGGGTCCTCTCTCTCCTGTGGAGTGTAAGCTCTTATTCCTCAGCATTCAATCCTGGATCTCCAAACACAGACAACCACCTCATGCTCTCTCTTGCTCCCACCTGCTAACACTTTCTCTGCTCCTCCTCACTGCTGGAGATATCTCTCCAAATCCTGGTCCTCCTCGCCATATCCCCACAGTCACTTCTACCTCCTATCCACGACCTTCCTCAAACTGTCGCAACCCTTCTAACCTCATACCCATCCAACTAATACCCACCTCCTCAGCTATACTAACAGGAGCTCTATGGAACGCTCGCTCTGTCTGCAACAAACTTTCCTTCATCCACGATCTTTTCATTACAAACAAACTCTCCTTCCTCGCCATCACTGAAACCTGGCTCACCCCCTCTGACACAGCCTCCCCAGCTGCCCTTTCATATGGCGGATTCCACCTTTCCCACACCCCCCGCCCCAATGGCAAACATGGTGGAGGCGTAGGTTTCCTCCTATCGGAACTCTGCGCTTTCACCAAAATCCCACTGCCACCCTCCGTTACACTCCCCTCTTTTGAGGTGCACTGTGTGCGCATCTATTCCCCCTCCAACCTCCAACTGGCCGTCGTTTACCGACCCCCAGGGCAAGCCACCACCTTCTTAGACCATTTCACTACCTGGCTGCTTCACTTCCTTTCCACTGACATCCCCACTATCATAATGGGTGACTTCAACATCCCCATTGACACTCCCCACTCGTCTGTCTCTAAGCTCCTATCCCTCACCTCCTCCTTTGGACTCACTCAATGGTCTTCCACACCCACCCACAAAGATGGCCACACACTGGACCTCATCTTCACCCGCCTCTGTTCCCTATCTAACCTCTCTAACTCACCACTCCCTCTCTCTGACCATAACCTCCTCACATTCTCTACCCTCTCCTCTCCGGGTGCACAATCCCCACTCCACAAACTCACACACCCTCGCAGAAATCTCAAACACCTTGACCTACACTCTCTCTCTGAATCCCTCCTTCCTCTCACAGACATAAATTCCTTGCACGATGCAGACGTTGCTGCTGCTTCATATAACACCACAATAGCTGCAGCTCTAGACTCGATCGCCCCTCTCACACACACCACACCTCGCACATTCAACAGGCAACCCTGGCACACTAAACTTACCAAAGAACTGCGCCGGGCCTCCAGGGTTGCGGAGCGGAGATGGAAAAGGTCTCACTCCATCGAGCACTTCATGGCATTCAAGCAATCCCTCACTAATTTCAAGTCCGCACTCACTACAGCAAAACAAACCTACTTCTCATCTCTCATATCCTCCCTATCTCACAACCCTAAACAGCTATCTAACACTTTCAACTCTCTCCTTCGTCCCCCAGCACCTCCTCCCTCTTCCCTCATCTCAGCCGACGACTTTGCCTCATTCTTCAAACAGAAGATTGACACCATCAGACAAAACTTTGGCCTAAAGTCCACACAACCCCTCCTCATATCTACTCAACCATCCTCCTCCAAACCCCACTTCTCCACCATTACAGAAGGTCAAGTCTCCTCTTTACTCTCCAAATCACACCTCACCACCTGCGAACTTGACCCAATCCCATCCCACCTCATCACTAACCTCACCTCAGTCTTCATCCCAACCCTAACCCACCTCTTCAATCTATCACTAACAACCGGAGTCTTCCCCTCATGTTTCAAACATGCCGCAATCACACCCATCCTCAAAAAGCCCTCCCTTGACCCTTCCTCTCTGACCAGCTACCGCCCCATATCACTTCTCCCCTTTGCCTCAAAACTTCTAGAACAACATGTCCACCTTGAACTGTCCTCCCACCTCTCCTCCTGCTCCCTCTTCGACCGTCTACAATCTGGCTTCCGACCGCATCACTCGACTGAAACTGCCCTGACCAAAGTCACAAACGACCTACTAAATGCCAAATCCAAGCGACACTACTCCATCCTCCTCCTTCTGGACCTGTCATCTGCCTTTGACACAGTGGACCATTCCCTCTTACTCCAGATTCTCTCATCTCTTGGCATCACGGACTTGGCTCTATCTTGGATCTCCTCATACTTAACAGACAGGACATTCAGCGTCTCCCACTCACGCACCACCTCCTCATCTCGCCCCCTATCTGTCGGTGTCCCCCAAGGTTCAGTTCTAGGACCCCTGCTCTTCTCCATCTACACCTTCGGCCTGGGACAGCTCATAGAGTCTCACGGCTTTCAGTATCACCTCTATGCTGACGACACACAGATCTACCTCTCTGGACCCGATATCTCCTCCCTACTAACCAGAATCCCACAATGTCTGTCCGCCATCTCATCCTTCTTCTCCGACAGGTTTCTAAAACTCAACATGGATAAAACAGAGTTCATCATCTTTCCACCCTCTCATTCACATCCCCCATCTGACCTATCCATCAACATCAATGGCTGTTCACTCTCCCCAGTCCCACAAGCTCGCTGCCTTGGGGTAACCCTGGACTCTGATCTCTCCTTCAAACCACATATTCAAGCCCTTTCCACCTCCTGCCGACTCCAACTCAAAAACATCTCCCGGATCCGTGCATTCCTCAGCAAAGACTCTGCAAAAACACTAGTGCATGCCCTCATCATATCCCGCCTCGACTACTGCAACCTCCTGCTCCGTGGCATCCCTTCCAACACTCTTGCACCTCTCCAATCTATCCTAAACTCTGCTGCTCGACTAATCCACCTGTCCCCCCGCTATTCCCCGGCCTCTCCTCTCTGTCAATCCCTTCACTGGCTCCCTATTGCCCAGAGAATTCAGTTCAAAACTCTAACCATGGCATACAAAGCCATCCACAACCTGTCTCCCCCATACATCTGTGACCTAGTCTCCCGGTACTTACCTGCACGCAACCTCCGATCCTCACAAGATCTCCTGCTCTACTCTCCTCTTATCTCCTCCTCCCACACTCGTATACAAGATTTCTCCCGTGCTTCCCCCCTACTCTGGAACTCTCTACCCCAACATATCAGACTCTCGCCGACCGTGGAAACCTTCAAAAGGAACCTGAAGACCCACCTCTTCCGACAAGCCTACAACCTGCAGTAAACACCACTGCACGACCAGCTCTACCCTCACCTACTGTATCCTCACCCATCCCTCGTAGACTGTGAGCCCTCGCGGGCAGGGTCCTCGCTCCTCCTGTACCAGTCGCTGACTCGTTTTGTTAAGATTATGTAAATGCTTTTGTTATGTATATCCCTATCACATGTAAAGCGCCATGGAATAAATGGCGCTATAATAATAAATAATAATAATAATAATAATAATCAGCGTGGTCCTCTCTCTCCTGTAGAGTGTAAGCTCTTAGGGTCACTGAGTTCCTCTCTCTCTCCTGTAGAGAGTAAGCTCTTACAATCAGTGGGGTCCTCTCTATCCAGTAGAGTGTAAGCTCTTATGGTCAGTGGGGTCCTCTCTCTCTTGTAGAGTGTAAGTTCTTATGATCAATGTGGTCCTCTCTCTCCTGTAGAGTGTAAGCTCTTAGGGTCACTGAGATCCTCTCTCTCTCTCCTGTAGAGACTAAGCTCTTACGATCAGTGGGGTCCTCTCTCTCCTGTAGAGTGTAAGCTCTTACGATCAGTGGGGTCCTCTCTCTCCTGTAGAGTGTAAGCTCTTATGATCAGTGGGGTCCTCTCTCTCCTGTAGAGTGTAAGCTCTTATGGTCAGTGGAGTCCTCTCTCTCCTGTAGATTGTAAGCTCTTATGATCAGTGGGGTCCTCTCTCTCCTGTAGAGTGTAAGCTCTTATGATCAGTGGGGTCCTCTCTCTCCTGTAGTGTGTAATCTCTTATGGTCAGTGGGGTCCTTTCTCTCTCCTGTAGAGTGTAAGCTCTTATGATCAGTGGGGTCCTCTCTCTCCTGTAGAGTGTAAGCTCTTATGATCAGTGGGGTCCTCTCTCTCCTGTGGAGTGTAAGCTCTTATGATCAACGTGGTCCACTCTCTCCTGTAGAGTGTAAGCTCTTAGGGTCACTGAGTTCCTCTCTCTCTCTCCTGTAGAGAGTAAGCTCTTACAATCAGTGGGGTCCTCTCTATCCTGTAGAGTGTAAGCTCTTATGATCAGTGGGGTCCTCTCTCTCCTGTAGAGTGTAAGCTCTTATGATCAGTAGGGTCCGATCTCTCTTGTGGAGTGTAAACTCTTATGATCAACGTGGTCCTCTCTCTCCTGTAGAGTGTAAGCTCCTATGATCAGTAGGGTCCGATCTCTCCTGTGGAGTGTAAGCTCTTATGATCAGCGTGGTCCTCTCTCTCCTGTAGAGTGTAAGCTCTTAAGATCAGTGGGGTCCTCTCTCTCCTGTAGAGTGTAAGCTCTTATGATCAGTGGGGTCCTCTCTCTCCTGTAGAGTGTAAGCTCTTAAGATCAGTGGGGTCCTCTCTCTCCTGTAGAGTGTAAGCTCTTATGATCAGTGGGGTCCTCTCTCTCCAGTAGAGTGTAAGCTCTTATGATCAGTGGGGTCCTCTCTCTCCTGTAGAGTGTAAGCTCTTATGATCAGTGGGGTCCTCTCTCTCCAGTAGAGTGTAAGCTCTTATGATCAGTGGGGTCCTCTCTCTCCTGTAGAGTGTAAGCTCTTATGATCAGTGGGGTCCTCTCTCTCCTGTAGAGTGTAAGCTTTTATGATCAGTGGGGTCCTCTCTCTCCAGTAGAGTGTAAGCTCTTATGATCAGTGGGGTCCTCTCTCTCCTGTAGAGTGTAAGCTCTTATGATCAGTGGGGTCCTCTCTCTCCTGTAGAGTGTAAGCTCTTATGATCAGTGGGGTCCTCTCTCTCCTGTGGAGTGTAAGCTCTTATGATCAGCGTGGTCCTCTCTCTCCTGTAGAATGTAAGCTCTTAGGGTCACTGAGTTCCTCTCTCTCTCCTGTAGAGAGTAAGCTCTTACAATCAGTGGGGTCCTCTCTATCCAGTAGAGTGTAAGCTCTTATGGTCAGTGGGGTCCTCTCTCTCTTGTAGAGTGTAAGTTCTTATGATCAATGTGGTCCTCTCTCTCCTGTAGAGTGTAAGCTCTTAGGGTCACTGAGATCCTCTCTCTCTCTCCTGTAGAGACTAAGCTCTTACGATCAGTGGGGTCCTCTCTCTCCTGTAGAGTGTAAGCTCTTACGATCAGTGGGGTCCTCTCTCTCCTGTAGAGTGTAAGCTCTTATGATCAGTGGGGTCCTCTCTCTCCTGTAGAGTGTAAGCTCTTATGGTCAGTGGAGTCCTCTCTCTCCTGTAGAGTGTAAGCTCTTATGATCAGTGGGGTCCTCTCTCTCCTGTAGAGTGTAAGCTCTTATGATCAGTAGGGTCCTCTCTCTCCTGTAGTGTGTAATCTCTTATGGTCAGTGGGGTCCTTTCTCTCTCCTGTAGAGTGTAAGCTCTTATGATCAGTGGGGTCCTCTCTCTCCTGTAGAGTGTAAGCTCTTATGATCAGTGGGGTCCTCTCTCTCCTGTAGAGTGTAAGCTCTTATGATCTGTAGAGTCCGATCTCTCCTGTGGAGTGTAAGCTCTTATGATTAACGTGGTCCTCTCTCTCCTGTAGAGTGTAAGCTCTTAAGGTCACTGAGTTCCTCTCTCTCTCTCCTGTAGAGAGTAAGCTCTTACAATCAGTGGGGTCCTCTCTATCCTGTAGAGTGTAAGCTCTTTTGATCAGTGGGGTCCTCTCTCTCCTGTAGAGTGTAAGCTCTTATGATCAGTAGGGTCCGATCTCTCTTGTGGAGTGTAAACTCTTATGATCAACGTGGTCCTCTCTCTCCTGTAGAGTGTAAGCTCCTATGATCAGTAGGGTCCGATCTCTCCTGAGGAGTGTAAGCTCTTATGATCAGCGTGGTCCTCTCTCTCCTGTAGAGTGTAAGCTCTTAGGGTCACTGAGTTCCTCTCTCTCTCTCCTGTAGAGAGTAAGCTCTTACAATCAGTGGGGTCCTCTCTATCCAGTAGAGTGTAAGCTCTTATGGTCAGTGGGGTCCTCTCTATCTTGTAGAGTGTAAGTTCTTATGATCAATGTGGTCTTCTCTCTCCTGTAGAGTGTAAGCTTTTAGGGTCACTGAGATCCTCTCTCTCTCTCCTGTAGAGACTAAGCTCTTACGATCAGTGGGGTCCTCTCTCTCCTGTAGAGTGTAAGCTCTTATGATCAGTGGGGTCCTCTCTCTGCTGTAGAGTGTAAGCTCTTATGATCAGTGGGGTCCTCTCTCTCCTGTAGAGTGTAAGCTCTTATGGTCAGTGGGGTCCTCTCTCTCCTGTAGAGTGTAAGCTCTTATGATCAGTGGGGTCCTCTCTCTCCTGTAGAGTGTAAGCTCTTATGATCAGTGGGGTCCTCTCTCTCCTGTAGTGTGTAATCTCTTATGGTCAGTGGGGTTCTTTCTCTTTCTTGTAGAGTGTAAGCTCTTATGATCAGTGGGGTCCTCTCTCTCCTGTAGAGTATAAGCTCTTATGATCAGTGGGGTTCTCTCTCTCCTGTAGAGTGTAAGCTCTTATGATCTGTAGGGTCCGATCTCTCCTGTGGAGTGTAAGCTCTTATGATCAACGTGGTCCTCTCTCTCCTCTAGAGTGTAAGCTCTTAGGGTCACTGAGTTCCTCTCTCTCTCTCCTGTAGAGAGTAAGCTCTTACAATCAGTGGGGTCCTCTCTATCCTGTAGAGTGTAAGCTCTTAGGATCAGTGGGGTCCTCTCTCTCCTGTAGAGTGTAAGCTCTTATGACCAGTAAGGTCCGATCTCTCTTGTGGAGTGTAAACTCTTATGATCAACGTGGTCCTCTCTCTCCTGTAGAGTGTAATCTCTTAGGGTCACTGAGGTCCTCTCTCTCTCTCTCTTGTAGAGAGTAAGCTCTTATGATCAATGGGGTCATCTCGTCTGTAGAGTGTAAGCTCTTACGATCAGTGGGGTCCTCTCTCTCTCCACTAGAGTGTAAGCTCTTACGATCAGTGGGGTCCTCTCTCTCTCCAGTAGAGTGTAAGCTCTTATGATCAGTGGGGTCCTCTCTCTCCTGTAGAGTGTAAGCTCTTATGATCAGTGGGGTCCTCTCTCTCCTGTAGAGTGTAAGCTCTTATGATCAGTGGGGTCCTCTCTCTCCTGTAGAGTGTAAGCTCTTATGATCAGTGGGGTCCTCTCTCTCCTGTAGAGTGTAAGCTCTTATGGTCAGTGGGGTCCTCTCTCTCCTGTAGAGTGTAAGCTCTTATGATCAGTGGGGTCCTCTCTCTCCTGTAGAGTGTAAGCTCTTATGATCAGTGGGGTCCTCTCTCTCCTGTAGTGTGTAATCTCTTATGGTCAGTGGGGTCCATTCTTTCTCCTGTAGAGTGTAAGCTCTTATGATCAGTGGGATCCTCTCTCTCCTGTAGAGTATAAGCTCTTATGATCAGTGGGGTCCTCTCTCTCCTGTACAGTGTAAGCTCTTATGATCTGTAGGGTCCGATCTCTCCTGTGGAGTGTAAGCTCTTATGGTCAACGTGGTCCTCTCTCTCCTGTAGAGTGTAAGCTCTTATGGTCACTGAGGTCCTCTCTCTCTCTCTCTTGTAGAGAGTAAGCTCTTACGATCAGTGGGGTCATCTCGTCTGTAGAGTGTAAACTCTTACGGTCAGTGGGGTCCTCTCTCTCTCTCCTGTAGAGTGTAAGCTCTTACGATCAGTGGGGTCCTCTCTCTCGCCACTAGAGTGTAAGCTCTTACGATCAGTGGGGTCCTCTCTCTCTCCAGTAGAGTGTAAGCTCTTACGATCAGTGGGTTCCTCTCTCCTTCCTGTAGAGTGTAAGCTCTTATGATTAGTGGGGTCCTCTCTCTCCTGTAGTGTGTAATCTCTTATGGTCAGTGGGGTCCTTGCTCTCTCCTGTAGAGTGTAAGCTCTTATGATCAGTGGGGTCCTCTCTCTCCTGTAGAGTGCAAGCTGTTATGATCAGTGGGGTCCTCTCTCTCCTATAGAGTGTAAGCTCTTATGATCAGTAGTGTCCGATCTCTCCTGTGGAGTGTAAGCTCTTATGATCAACATGGTCCTCTCTCTCCTGTAGAGTGTAAGCTCTTAGGGTCACTGAGTTCCTCTCTCTCTCTCCTGTAGAGAGTAAGCTCTTACAATCAGTGGGGTCCTCTCTATCCTGTAGAGTGTAAGCTCTTATAGTCAGTGGGGTCCTCTCTCTCCTGTAGAGTGTAAGCTCTTATGATCAGTAGGGTCCGATCTCTCTTGTGAAGTGTAAACTCTTATGATAAACATGGTCCTCTCTCTCCTGTAGAGTGTAAGCTCTTAGGGTCACTGAGGTCCTCTCTCTCTCTCTCTTGTATAGAGTAAGCTCTTACGATCAGTGGGGTCATCTCGTCTGTAGAGTGTAAACTCTTACGGTCAGTGGGGTCCTCTCTCTCTCTCCTGTAGAGTGTAAGCTCTTACGATCAGTGGGGTCCTCTCTCTCTCCACTAGAGTGTAAGCTCTTACGATCAGTGGGGTCCTCTCTCTCTCCAGTAGAGTGTAAGCTCTTATGATCAGTGGGGTCCTCTCTCTCCTGTAGAGTGTAAGCTCTTATGATTAGTGGGGTCCTCTCTCTCCTGTAGAGTGTAAGCTCTTATGATCAGTGGGGTCCTCTCTCTCCTGTAGAGTGTAAGCTCTTATGATCAGTGGGGTCCTCTCTCTCCTGTAGAGTGTCAGCTCTTATGGTCAGTGGGGTCCTCTCTCTCCTGTAGAGTGTAAGCTCTTATGATCAGTGGGGTCCTCTCTCTCCTGTAGAGTGTAAGCTCTTATGATCAGTGGGGTCCTCTCTCTCCTGTAGTGTGTAATCTCTTATGGTCAGTGGGGTCCTTTCTCTCTCCTGTAGAGTGTAAGCTCTTATGATCAGTGGGGTTCTCTCTCCTGTAGAGTATAAGCTCTTATGATCAGTGGGGTCCTCTCTCTCCTGTAAAGTGTAAGCTCTTATGATCAGTAGGGTCCGATCTCTCCTGTGGAGTGTAAGCTCTTATGATCAACGTGGTCCTCTCTCTCCTGTAGAGTGTAAGCTCTTAGGGTCACTGAGTTCCTCTCTCTCTCTCCTGTAGAGAGTAAGCTCTTACAATCAGTGGGGTCCTCTCTATCCTGTAGAGTGTAAGCTCTTAGGATCAGTGGGGTCCTCTCTCTCCTGTAGAGTGTAAGCTCTTATGATCAGTAGGGTCCGATCTCTCTTGTGGAGTGTAAACTCTTATGATCAACCTGGTCCTCTCTCTCCTGTAGAGTGTAAGCTCTTAGGGTCACTGAGGTCCTCTCTCTCTCTCTCTTGTATAGAGTAAGCTCTTACGATCAGTGGGGTCATCTCGTCTGTAGAGTGTAAACTCTTACGGTCAGTGGGGTCCTCTCTCTCTCTCCTGTAGAGTGTAAGCTCTTACGATCAGTGGGGTCCTCTCTCTCTCCACTAGAGTGTAAGCTCTTACGATCAGTGGGGTCCTCTCTCTCTCCAGTAGAGTGTAAGCTCTTATGATCAGTGGGGTCCTCTCTCTCCTGTAGAGTGTAAGCTCTTATGATCAGTGGGGTCCTCTCTCTCCTGTAGTGTGTAATCTCTTATGGTCAGTGGGGTCCTTTCTCTCTCCTGTAGAGTGTAAGCTCTTATGATCAGTGGGGTCCTCTCTCTCCTGTAGAGTGCAAGCTGTTATGATCAGTGGGGTCCTCTCTCTCCTATAGAGTGTAAGCTCTTATGATCAGTAGGGTCCGATCTCTCCTGTGGAGTGTAAGCTCTTATGATCAACGTGGTCCTCTCACTCCTGTAGAGTGCAAGCTCTTAGGGTCACTGAGTTCCTCTCTCTCTCTCCTGTAGAGAGTAAGCTCTTACAATCAGTGGGGTCCTCTCTATCCTGTAGAGTGTAAGCTCTTATAGTCAGTGGGGTCCTCTCTCTCCTGTAGAGTGTAAGCTCTTATGATCAGTAGGGTCCGATCTCTCTTGTGAAGTGTAAACTCTTATGATCAACGTGGTCCTCTCTCTCCTGTAGAGTGTAAGCTCTTAGGGTCACTGAGGTCCTCTCTCTCTCTCTTGTAGAGAGTAAGCTCTTACGATCAGTGGGGTCATCTCGTCTGTAGAGTGTAAACTCTTACGGTCAGTGGGGTCCTCTCTCTCTCTCCTGTAGAGTGTAAGCTCTTACGATCAGTGGGGTCCTCTCTCTCTCCACTAGAGTGTAAGCTCTTACGATCAGTGGGGTCCTCTCTCTCTCCAGTAGAGTGTAAGCTCTTACGATCAGTGGGGTCCTCTCTCTCTCCAGTAGAGTGTAAGCTCTTATTGTCAGTGGGGTCCTCTCTCCTTCCTGTAGAGTGTAAGCTCTTATTGTCAGTGGGGTCAGTGGGGTCCTCTCTCTTTCTCTCCTGTAGAGTGCGAGCGCTAATGGTCAACACGGTTCTCTCTCTCATCCTTCCCATGTATATTACAAGCTTTTCAGTATTGAGATTCAAATGTACACATTATATATTTTTTACATCTTTTATTACACTTATTATCACACTAAGACTATTTCTAACCCGAGGAATATGCTTAAGCCTAAACCTATGCCTGTCTCTAACCCTAACCCTAAGAGTCTAACCCTGAACATAACCCTAGTTAGAGTTCGAAAAAATCTAAAAGGATAAAAGCAGCTCGTAGTAATGAATGAAATCAGTATTAAATCAGGTGCAGTGCTCATGATTAAATGCTGTCTTCATTCATTAGTTTCTAATCATATCTCAGTTGCTAGAGATGTCTTTGTCAGAGGCTGCTCGACATAGCGACCAAATTGCAAAACTGTCAGTACAATGAAGTGAGCCGTGTCACTTAGGTCGCTTCCTATGCAGAGCAGCCTATAACAAACACATCTCCATTGCTGTATTGGGAAGGAACTTGCTGCAATGCTCAGAGGAGAAGCAGAACTTGCCAGTAGTGTTGAGCCACCCCCGTAGTGTTCGAGTTCGGTTCGGTTCGTCGAACACCCGTGTGTTCGCCGAACTGTTCGTCGAACTGTTCGTCGAACACCTTCGAACACCGTTAAAACCAATGGCAGGCAAACAAAAACACATAGAAACACATAGAAAACACCTTCAAAGGTGTCCAAAAGCTGACAAACTGCTCAGAAGACACAACTAACACATGGAAAAGTGACAAGTACATATAGTCATGCGAAAAGAAAAGAGGTGGAGGAGTAAAAGGAGGGGGAGACACAGATATAGGCATGTTATGCCCTTCTAAAATCCAAAAAGTGAGAAGCCGAGACGGCCAGTCCGCTCCTGCCCGTGCCACCTCCGTGTCGCCGGGTTTGTGCCAGAGCCGCGGTGAACCCTGACGGCCAGCCCCCCTCTCCCAATACTGGTGCCTGTCCGCTGGTGGGTCGAGCGAGCCCCCCTGTGGTGGAGGCAGCTCTAAGCTTTTTAATTTAAATTGTCCCTCTAATTTGAATGAATACACTTTAAATCCATTTACAAGGATCTATTGGAGGGCAAGTCTCATGCCAGCAGCCGCGTAATTCCAGCTCCAGTAGCGTCCACTAAAGCTGCTGCAGTTAAAAAGCTTTTATAAGGATCGAGCTCGGCTGTCCACCGCAAGGCATCCTAGTGCCAGTCCCAGCCCCTATGCCTTGGGGTGCCTCCTGATGCTCTTCACTAAGTATCCCGTGGTCCCGAAGCATTTCCTTTGAAAAAATTAAGTGTCCAAACTACAGGTGGTGTAGCTTGCTTAACAGCTGGGATAATCCGCTGACTAGCAGACACTGCTACTAGGCACAAAGTATTTCCTGGGTTAGATGCAGTTAAAAATTTGTAAGTAGATACTCTCGTTGGATGCTGAGAAAGCATTCCATAGAGTCTCCTGGCACGCCATATATGATTCTCTTAAAAAGCTTGGGGTAGGGGTCTAGGGGACCCTTTTATAGCCAAAATCACGGCCCTGTATCACAATACGTCACCTAGGCTGAAGATAAATGGAACTGTAGCACCGAGGGCTCGGTTGCTACAGACGTATTGCACCTCACCCAGAGGTGTGATATCTCACTCTCAGATAAGGATGGAGTGTGGATCAGGACCCGACACCTGCATGCATTACACCACATTGCCGTGGGGCAGGGCGACCAATATGCCCCTGAGATGGGCACGACAGTCCCTGTCCCTGGCTGGAGTGGGGGGAGGGAACACTGAGGAAGGGGAACCCTGCAGTGCAGGAGCAGGGAGGAAGCAGTTCCTGGGTGCATTGAGAAGGGAGTATAAAAGGTGGGCACCATCTTAGTTCAGTGCAGAGAAGTCTGAGCAGAAGTGGCAGGGAGCAGGGGCTCTGCATGAGCTCTGCTCCGGAGGCGGGCCTAGTAACAGAGGCCCAGGCCTGCAAGAGGGAGAAGGAAGGAAGAGGAGCGGAGAAGGCTCCAGGAACGAGGAATGAAGGGATCCCAGGGGTGCGGACGGGCGAGTCGCCACCGCACGCCCGAATCCACCTGCGTGGAGGGGTCAGGCCAAAGGGGGAGACCGGTCCCCGAACTAGTGGAGGCAGGAAACGACCCTCAGCTAGAAACCGGAGGCTCTGACATTTTATGTGGTGCAGCCCCTTGCTCCACCCGCTAGGAAGGCACCACATAGGGTCAGGGAAACTGGCGCCAAGTTTACCAAGAGGAGGCCCGAGGCAGCCGGACAGAAGTGTTGGTAAGAAAGGCCAGACAAAGGACACACAAAGGGGGTCCTGTGAAGCGCTCCAAAGTTATCTGGGAGTTGTCTGAGCCCCTCACCTGGTGAGCACAGTACGACGTGGGCAGCCGTTACCTGCAGACGTGGTCTGGATAATAAGAACTGTGAGTAAAGGCCCTGAACTGCATCACTGACTCCGTGTCGTTACTGCTGCTGCCCTGCACCATCACCCCCATCCTCCGCATACACTGCCCTGAGGCTATACTCCTCCCGTGGGGAGTTATGCTACGCTCTGCTGCACCCACAACACCAGCCTTAGCGGTCTGCCCTGTAGCGGCGGTTCACTCTGACCGCAATCCACGGGTGGCGTAGTCGGACATTTAAACATCAAAACCACATAAATAGTTCCGCCACTGGTTTGACCGCCCTGAGCCACGGAACCGGATCGCCGCCACGAAGACTACAACCACCAGCATCCACCAAAAAGGGTCCGGCTCCGGGTGTCCCAAGGCCCAGGGGGTGCGTCAGAACATTTTCATCACCTTTCACAATCACCAATGGGACAAGGCAGGGATGTCCTCTGTCCCCTCTCTTATACATCCTAGTGACGGAGCACCTGCTCTCATCAATTTGCCATAACCCCAATATTAGGTGGATTGAGGTGGGAGGCACCGAGTACAAGTGCTCTCTATTTGCTGATGATGTCCTAGTATATATCACTCAATCACATATATCCATCCCTGCTGTTATGGCTGAAATAGATCACTTTGTTACATGGTAAAATTTTAAAATCAATGCAGCGAAGTCTGAGGCCCTCGATGTCTCCCTCCCTAAATCCATATAGGATTCCATCCAGTCCAACTTTCCCTTTGCCTGGCCCTCACAGGATATCAAATACTTAGGAATTCCTATTCATAGAGACCTCTCCCATCTATGTTATCTTAATTTTGGGCCCTTTATTGAACAATTCCATACAGACCACGGTTGGCAAGTTAGAACTGTAAGATTCACTACGTGAACCACTGGTGTTTTGTGGAAAAGCACATGTACACTGTGTTCCAAATTATTATGCAAAAAGTGTTTAGGAGTGATAAGGGAAGAATTTGTTTGTTTGTCAGTAAAACTCATTGATGGTGATGTGTGTCAGGGCTCTTTATATCACTGTAAGCAATTGCAGACACCTGTGCTAATTAGTTTGGCAGGTGTGTCCAATGAAAGGCAAGACTACTTAAGAAGGCTCTCTCACATTATTAAGCAGCCTACATTTTCTGCCAAAATGGGAAAGAAAAAGGATGTGTCGGCTGCTGAGAAGCAACAAATTGTGGAGTGTTTAGGTCAAGGCATGACTACAATCAACATTGTGCGATGATCAGGATGAAGTGTCTTGGCAATCAAGAAGTATGTAGCTGATTCACAGTACACACGTGTGCGTGCTGATAAGGGCAAATTGAGGACTCTTTCCTACAGGCAATTACGTCAGGTTGAAACAGCAGCGGCAAAAAAGCCTTGTCATAGCAGCAGACAAGTTTTTGAAGCTGCTTGTGCCTCCAACGTCCCCCGAACAACAAGATGCAGGGTCCTTCAGAGGTTTGCAGCTGTGCATATGCCATCCTGTCGACCTCCTCTATCCACTTCACACAAGCAGAAACGGCTCCAGTGGGCCAAACATTACATGAAGACTGATTTCAAAACTGTTTTGTTCACGGATGAGTGCCGTGCAGCGCTCGATGGTCCAGATGAATGGAGTGGAGGATGGCTGGTTGATGGACACCCCACGCAAACACGGCTACAGCGCCAACAAGGAGGAGGTGGAGTAATGTTTTGGGCTGGAATCATGGGGAGAGAGATTGTCGGCCCCTTTAGGATCCCTGAAGGCGCTAAAGATGAACTCCATAATGTATGTGGATTTTCTCAAACAGCACTTCCTGCCATGGTTCAAGAAGAAGAACCGTGTATTTCACAGCAAGATCATTTTTCTGCATGATAATGCACCATCTCATGCTGCACATAAAACATCTGCATCTCTGGCTGATATGGGCATAAAAGGGGACAAACTTATGGTGTGACCTCCATGCTCCCCTGACCTCTACCCCATTCAGAACCTTTGGAGCATCATTAAAAGGAGTGTCTATGATGGCGGGAGGCAGTTCACATCTAAGCAACAGCTCTGGGAGGGTATTCTGTCCTCATGCAAAACAATTGAAGCAGAAACCATCCAAAACCTGACAAATTCAATGGACGAGAGAGTTCAGAAGCTCCTTTCGAACAAGGGGTCCTATGTGAAAATGTAACATCACCTAGAATAAAGTTTTGAGTTGAAAACTGTTTGATTTCAGTTTCTAACAACCTGCTAATGCTTATAATTTCAAAAATGACCATTTTTTTGGTCTTTATTAAAATGAAAAGGTTGATCGAAAAGTTTGGGGGATCTAAGAGTGTGGCAACCCAGTAGTCATGATTACTTCGAATTCTGACAATATGAGGGTCATGCTGCAGGTAGTGCAGCAAGAAGGCACTTACGTGTCTTGCGCATCTCGGAGCCCCAAAATTATTTTCCGGGCTAGATGCAGCTAAAAATTATTTTTAATTTTAAATCTGGTGAAGCTTATTATAGATCGCCTAATAGGATCGGTGCTGCACACTGCTACAAAGCCCAAATTATTTTCCAGTCAAGATACAGATAAACATGATTAGTAATTTGAAAGCTTAAAACGGTTGGTAGGGTGATTTTAACCAATCATCAAGCTTTTACTCTCCCCAGGATGACACAGGGGTAGAAAAGTCGTTTCGGATCCATGATTTGTTCATCTTTATGAACGTGAGTCTGTCTACATTATCAGTGGAGAGCCGCGTGCGCTTATCTGTCAGCACACCACCAGCAGCGCTGAACACACGTTCAGACAGAACGCTGGCTGCGGGGCATGACAAGATCTCCAAGGCGTAAGTGGCTAGCTCCGGCCATTTATCCAGATTGGAAGCCCAAAAAGAGCAAGGGTCCAGTGACACAGTCGTGGCTTCAATGTTTACTTGGAGATACTCCTGTACCATCGTCTCTAGGCGTTGACTATGTGTCAGACTTCTTGTCTCCTGTGGCCTTGCAAAGGATGGGCTAAAAAAGTGGTGAAATGATTCCGCAAAATTGATGTTACCAGCAGATACTGTGGTTCTGTTACGGTTTGAGTGCTGAACACTTGACGGTCCCACGGTTGGCAAGTTGGAACTGTGAGATTCACTACGTGCACCACTGGTATTTTGTGGAAAAGCACATGTAAGATTCTGCAACAGTCTCTGCTGATACTCCTGCATGCGTGCATCCCTTTCTATGGCAGGAATAATTTCTGCAAATTTACTTTTGTACCGGGGATCTAACAGTGTGGCAACCCAGTAGTCAGGATTATTTCTAATTCTCACAATTCGAGGGTCATGTTGCAGGTAGTGCAGCAAGAAGGCACTCATGTGTGTTGCGCATCCAGGAGCACCAAGTCCCTGTTGTGTTGGTGGCGAGGTAGCAATCATGCTTCCTTCCTCTGTCCTCTCCCCCCAACCTCGCACAACAGAAATGTGATCAAGGTCTCCCTCATCTGATGAGTCTTCCATCAGTTCGTCCTCCACTTCTTCCTGGGCTCCTGCACCTTCCTCACTAGTTTGGCTGCTACCATGCGCCCTGGTAAAATCATCTCCCCCACCCTCACATGCCTGCCGCCTTGGTGCTGCCGACCGTCTGGACCTTGCAGATGTTAGCCCTTCCGCATACAACTCCTCCTCCTCTACTTCCTCCACCTCCTCTTGTGCCACCACCTGACTCCGAATTATGTTTAACATGTGCTCCAGCATGTAAATCACCGGAATAGTCATGCTGATAATGGCATCGTCAGCACTAAACATCTTCGTCGCCATTTCAAAACTGTGCAGAAGGGTGCATAGGTCCCTGATCTGAGACCACTCCTCCAGCGTGATTTGCCCCACCTCTGAATCTCGTTGGCCCAGGCTATACGTCAGAACGTATTGCACCAGGGCTTGTCGGTGCTGCCACAGTCGCTGCAACATGTGCAGAGTTGAATTCCACCGGGTAGGCACATCGCATTTTAGCCGGTGAAGTGGCAGGCCCAACGACTTCTGTAGAGATGTAAGTCGCTGAGCTGCGGGATGCGAACGGCGGAAGTGAGCACACAGCGACCGTGCCCTCTGCAGAAGGCCATCTAGTCTGGGATAGTGGGCTAAAAATTGCTGGACAACCAGGTTCAACACGTGAGCCATACAAGGCACGTGTGTGACATTGCCCCGGCGAAGGGCCGCACCCAGGTTTGCAGCATTGTCGCACACGGCCTTCCCTGGTTTCAGGTCCAGTGGAGACAACCATTCATGAAATTGGTTCTCCAGAGCTGACCACAACTCCTCAGCTGTGTGACTCACATTTCCCAGACATTTCAATGTAAAAACCGCCTGATGACGTTGAGCCCTACTGCCAGCATAGTAAGGAGGTGTGCAGGATCCCTTATGCGCAGTTAGAAAGCTTGTGGCATGACCAGACAGGCTTTGGGTGCAGGTGGAAGACCGAGAGGAGGTTGAGGAGGCAGAAGCAGTGGAGGAAAAATGACATAAAGAGGATTGACGCACAACTCGTGGGGACGGCAAGACTTGGACAGCAACCCCTTGTCCTGCTGTCACCATAGTTACCCAGTGCCCAGTCAGCGACATGTAACGCCCCTGTCCATGCCTACTCGTCCAAGTGTCTGTGGTGAAATGCACCCTGTCACACACAGAGTTTCTCAAAGAAGCGGTGATGTTGTGTGCGACATGCTGGTGGAGCGCAGGCACACCTTTCTTTGAGAAGTAGTGCCGACTGGGCATCTGGTACTGGGGCACTGCGACGGACATAAGGTCTCGAAAATCCTCTGTGTCCACCAGGCGGAAAGGCAGCATTTCTGTAGCCAAGAGCTTGCAGATGGTGAAATTCAACCTCTTAGCTTTCTCATGGCTAGGAGGAAATGGTCTTTTACTTGTCCACATCTGAGGGACCGAGGGCTGGCTATTGTGCTTAGACGGGGTTGATAAGGGTGTCCCCGGCAAACTGCCGGTCTGTGAGGAAGATGCAGGCGGACATGTTAGGTTGCCTTGATCCAAAGGTGGTGCTATCGATGTCGGACAGCGCTCAAGACCAGCTGGTGTTACCACCTCCAAAGAAAATGATGACCTGCCAATCACGCTGGCTGTTGCGGGTAAAGAGGTGGCAGGTCTGCGCCCCAAAACAGGTGTGACTGCTGTCCCCCCAGTCACAGAGGATGAAGAGGCCGCGGATGCACAAGATATGGCAGACGGTGGTTGGCCCGGCCGGCTAGACCGCATTGTAGCACACTGAGCTTCCCACTGCAACTTATGCTTCATGTCCATGTGCCGGTTCATGCATGAAGTACTCAAACTATGTATTTTTTGGCCTCTACTTAGCTTTTGCTGACAAATGTTACAGATAACACGAGTTGGGTCATCTTTATCGATCTGAAAAAATGCCCAGGCTATGCAAGGCTTAGCACCCATGCGACCTGAAGAGCCACCACGACTTGTGGTGAGAGGCAGAGTTGTGTTTGAGGATGCAGTTGTTGACGTGCTTCCAGTACTACGTCTCTGTCCAGGAAGGCGCAACCTGACCTCGTCGTCACTAGCATCTTCCTCCACATCCTCTGCTGACCTCATCTCTTGGCTGACTGTGGGTTGACAGTAAGTGGGATCTCCGACCTCATCATCATCACCCTGTGCGTTATCACACCCGTCGTCCTCAGAGCCAACCTGTTCCTGCCCTGACAAAAAACTAAAGTTGTCGCTCCAATCAGGTATTTGAGTCTTATCATCGTCTTCCTCATTGTCTCCACCAACAGGAGTTACAGTTTGGGAATGAGGGTCTACATTATGGTCAGAACCTTCTGCGTCTGGTCCTGGATCCGACTCATAAAGATTCTGGGCATCAGTGCAGATCATTTCCTCGTCTGGATTCACAGAAGCGCTGGAGTCGACCTCTGATTCCCAGGCTATAGTATGAGTAAACAGCTCTGTAGACTCAACCATCTGTTCTACCTCATACTCAGACGGGCAGCTGGAGATTTGGGAGCTGTGAGGAAGCAAGTGCGATTTGGGTGACACCTTTGAGGACTGGAGTATTTGTGATGTTGAAGTTGATGTGGAGGAGAGCCCACTTAAAGGAGCACTTGATATCCGTTGAAGCACCTGCTGTTTTTGTGCCTCATCTGGAATTTGTAGCGATTGGCGTGGCCGTAAGAAAGGGATCTTATCACATTGTCCGCTAAAAGAAGTAGACATTTTAGTTTGGCTGGAAGATGGTCTTTCTTCTGCACCTACCCCACGGACACAACCTTTTTTCCCCTTCCCAACACGCCTATTCCCCTTTCCACCAGCAGCAGGCCTTTTTCCACTCATTTTGGTGGTTAACTAATTCACAACTCTGGAGTTGTTTGCACAAAAAAACAATGGATGGTAACCGAGCAGAGCTGAGTGGCCAAACTGTGGTATTAGGCCAAAACTATTGGCTGGGTTAGATGCAGAAAAAAATTATTTTTAATTTGCAACCTGATGGAGGTCAGTATAGATGGACTAATAGACCAAGTCCCACACACCGCTAGAAGCCCAAATATTTTTTCAGAGCTAGATGCAGAAATTTTTTTTATTCAATTTGCAACCTGATGGAGGTCAGTATAGATGGACTAATAGACCAAGTCCCACACACTGCTAGAAGCCCAAATATTTTTTCAGAGCTAAATGCAGAAAAAAATTATTTTTAATTTGCAACCTGATGGAGGTCAGTATAGATGGACTAATAGACCAAGTCCCACACACTGCTAGAAGCCCAAATATTTTTTCAGAGCTAGATGCAGAAAAAAATTATTTTTAATTTGCAACCTGATGGAGGTCAGTATAGATGGACTAATAGAACAAGTCCCACACGCTGCTAGAAGCCCAAATATTTTTTCAGAGATAAATGAAGAAAAAAATTATTTTTAATTTGCAACCTGATGGAGGTCAGTATAGATGGACTAATAGACCAAGTCCCACACACTGCTAGAAGCCCAAATATTTTTTCAGAGCTAGATGCAGAAAAAAATTATTTTTAATTTGCAACCTGATGGAGGTCAGTATAGATGGACTAATAGACCAAGTCCCACACACCGCTAGAAGCCCAAATATTTTTTCAGAGCTAGATGCAGAAAAAAATTATATTCAGTTTGCAACCTGCTGGAGGTCAGTATAGAAGGACTAATAGAACAAGTCCCACACACAGCTAGAAGCCCAAATATTTTTTCAGAGCTAAATGAAGAAAAAAATTATTTTTAATTTGCAACCTGATGGAGGTCAGTATAGATGGACTAATAGACCAAGTCCCACACACTGCTAGAAGCCCAAATATTTTTTCAGAGCTAGATGCAGAAAAAAATTATATTCAGTTTGCAACCTGATGGAGGTCAGTATAGATGGACTAATAGAATGATGCTATGCCCAAAAGATTTTACTTCACTAGGTGCAGTAAAAAAATTGGTATTCTATACGCAGGTGGTATATCTTGCAACACAGATAGGCTACTCCACTGACTAACACACTCTGCAATAGGCCAAAAAGGATTAGCTTTGCTAGATTCAGCCAAATGCTGTGAAAAAAACTTGCACAGCACTGGCACAGACCTGCCTGGCAAAAACTGATAGGAACTGATGTAACCTAGTCCTGAAAAGGACTCCAATTACAATTAGTCTTTACTCCCACAACCTATCTATTTAAGAGCACAGACCTGCCTGATAAAAGTCGTAGGAAATGCTGTAACCTAGTCCTTAAAAGGACTGCAATCACAACTATTCCCTACTCCCAAGCTATCTGTAGATTTGTGCGAAAATTGGCTTGAAATTAACAAGGTATAGCGCACACAGCAACAGCGGTGCCGTCTAACACGCAGCTGCAGCAGTGAGAAAATGGTGGCGACGGGGAAAATGGCTTGGTCTTATAGGGCAAGGACATGTGACATACACTGCCAATCACACATGCCCTTGCTTGTGTGAAAAAAAGCACTTCGCTCCGTGTGTGCGCTGCTGATAGGCTGACAGATTGCACCTCCCCACTGCAAATGCGGGAAAGAGAAAAAAAAATGGAGATCTTCATTGTTCCTGCAGAGATCCATCCCCTGCCCCTCCCCCCGCCCCGCTGTACACTCAAACTGCGTATTAACATTAATTTTCATCATTACTGAGAAAAAATCCAGTTATGATTTTGGTGCACGAACAGTTATCGAACATAACCTCGAACAGCCGAATTTTTCTCAAATTGTTCGTGTTCGCCGACCGGCTCGAACACCGCCCAAAACAGCTCGAATTTGAGATTGGCGAACAGTTCGAGTAGAACAACGCTCATCTCTACTTGCCAGCACCAATCACTTAACATTGGGGGTAACATTTTCCACTCTTGTGGACTTTGGCACATGAGACATCTACCCCTGTTCTTCCAAACTACACCACAGTTAGGGACAACTCATATTGCCAGTGGGGATGGCAATGCCAAGTTGTCAATTAATTCCTAGATTTACAGCATAATAAAGGAGACCTGTCTTCTACAATGTCTACTTTTGTTCTGACAATATTGGACCAAAAGTCCCCAATATTGGTCAGAAAGTTGTCAAACACCAATATGCAACCCCTCTCTTTAGGGTGACTTTGATCCATTGGTTGGGCATTGGATGAAGATTTGGCCACTAGGATGTCTTTATTGCGGCATGAGGGCAATTTATAGGTTTACAACAGAAGACTACTTGATTGACCATCTATCATATTGAATTTCAAGAACAGAAGATGTCAAGATGTTTCTTGGAACCACTGCTTTGGGCACCAACAGAGCTGCTTTGTTGACCAATGATATTTTCATTGAAATGTTACTTACTTTAGGGTAGAGTTGGTGCAAATCGAGCAGGATCCAGTCTTTTGGCCAAGTCAATAATCTGTGGTTGCTGAACGAGAGTCCTGAGAACTACCTCCTACTTACTGGCATCCATGGTTCTTCTTTTGATTAGCCAGCCTGGTGTACCGCCACAATGATGACATCCCACCAGGCTGGCTGACTAATCAAAAAAGGAGACATATACCATCAGGTAAGAGATGTTTCTCAGGGCTGGCATCAAGCAACCATAAATTACCGAGGTGGCCGATGGACCGGGTCCTGCAAATCTACACACTAGCTGTACTTGAGGGTCGTATTTATCAGTATGCTCACAAATTTATTTATTTATATTCATTTATTTTACTCACTTATATAGCGCCATTAATTCCACAATGTTTAACATACATATAATCACTGTCCCCATTGGGGCTCACAATCTATATTCCCTATCAGTATGTCTTTGGAGTGTGGGAGGAAACCGGAGAACCCGGAGGAAACCCACGCAAAAAAGGGGAGAACATACAAACTCTTTGCAGATGTTGTCCTTGGTGGGATTTGAACCCAGGACCCCAGCGCTGACCACTGAGCCACCATTCTATTCACCGTGAATCAAATTTTCGTAGTAGAATCTCATAGATCACACCTTTACCTTTTATTTAAACAACAGATCCAAACACTAAAGAAATATAAAATCAAACATTGTTTTATATTGTTGTCAATAATGCCAGCTGTCCGTTTAGAACATTGCACCCTTGTGTACTCAAAGTACTAGTCATAGAAGCATAGATATTCACTAATAAGATGAATTAATAGAATTTATCCTTCCAGTTGACAGTTCCTAAATATCGGTAATAAAATATATTGCAAAAGTTTTTTTCGGCTTTTCTGCAGTTTCAGTCTTGTAATAATCATGCAAAGAGTACGAGTGCTGATTTCTTTCGCATAGCTTCCATTTTTTACTGAGGGATGGGATTAAGTAGGCTTTAAAGATTTATTCACATCTCAGCCATTCATGGCTGAAATGGGAATATCTGTGTTTTTGTATTGGCCCCATTGGGATTTCTGGAAACATTGTAGCTCGATGTGCTACATTGTTTCCGTAACTCCCCTTCACTTATGGTATATGGAAGTTACAGACGCAGCGTAGTGTAGCCCTTTGGTTGTTTCAGTAGATCCGACCACTTGTAGCGGGCACATAGATGCAGATATTCCCACCTGAAGAGATAAACCTTCAATATTCTAAAGCTAAGCAGTGGGGGAGGGCTACTGCATCAGCCAGTTGCCTTACAGCTAGAAAGAGGTTTGGTAGAAGAAAGAGTGTTAAAATGGCTGATATTTTTGAGCAGAGACAAAAGAATGAATCCCTTTAAGATGTAAATCCCTACATTACAATAAAATAGAAAAAAAATGACAGTTCAGTTCAGCAACAAATCTAAAAAAAACAAAAGGAGATCAGTACATATGATGGTACAGAGTGACCTTGTGTGCAAAGCGAGGGGCTGCTGAATAGAAATCATTGTACAACCTTGGATTTTATTTAAAAAGGCATTTCATATTCTAGTGAAAATGAACGTGCTGCCTTGTATATTGATCTTGATTATCTCAACATTTACAGCCAGCAAATCTGCTACTTGTTAAATAAAATATAAATTGAAGTATTCCCTGCAACTGCAGATGCTTGTATGCAACTTATTAGAAGCAGGAACCCAATGTCTGACATTGTTGCCTTTTTGACCATGACCATCTTCATTTGTAACACGGCCTTCTAACCTGTGACTCCCTTGTTGTCACAAAACTACAGCTCCCATTGTACTAAGCCCTGGGAGATGTAGTTTTGAAAATCTGGAAAATCGCTAGTTAGACACCACGAACCATCGCAACAAAAATTATAAAAATAGATATGTTCAGTGCTGAATCAAGGACCATTTCACTGGCGACGAAGATACGGCTCAAATATACGGTAGTTTGGTCTTTTCTGTAGTAACGTACGGATGTGTAACCTGGATGATAAAGAAACAAGACAGAAGAAGAATCGAAATGTGGTGCTGGAGAAGGATGTTCTCAATACCATGGATGGCAAGAAGAACAAACAAATCAATTTTGGAACAAATCAATCCAGACATGTCACTTGAAGCAAAGATCACCAAGCTACGACTTGCCCACTTTAGACTTGACATCGGAAGAAAGCAATCACTGGAGAAGGACATCATGGTCGGAAGAATAGAAGGAACAAGGCGAAGAGGAAGACCAGCAACCCAATGGCTTGATGCTATTAAGATAAGAGTGGAGAAGACCCTGGTGGACCTATTTCGGCTTGTACAAGATCGATCTTCCTACAGAGCGTTCATCCATCAAGTCGCCATGGCCCGAAATCGAGCCGAAGGCCATTAAATTATTATTAATAAGGAGCCAATATTCCTCAACAGCCCCAAACCATCAAGGATATTGGAAGTTACAGTTTTCAAATAACTAGAGAGAGGCAGTTTGAGGGGATAGAGATGGGGAATCACACCCGGACTGTCCAGTCCAAGATGAAATAGTCTCTGAGCCGGCTGTGGATCAGTCCCAAATGGACAAACTGTCCCTCTGCAAATTAAGTCAGTTCCTGTGAAGCCAAATGGTTCATATGGTTCCAACAGAATGAACCCTGGGGAATAGTCTGTAAAGTACTAAGTGATATGATAGGCTCCTACTGAGAAAAGGATCTTTAAAGTCAAGCTGTAGGGTGTCCAACAAGTCCTGTGTAAAGCAGCAATCCCTAATGACCTTCATAGGTGTTTCCTCTACTAAGGTGCTTCTTAATCAGTAAAGGGTTTTGCACAGGTTCCAGGCGCGCATAAATAATCGGACAGCCAGTCCGCCCTGTCATCCATGATGCCCTTTGGTCAACATTTCATGAGTCATATTAGTCTGTATTGTGTCACCAGGGAGCTTTGGAGTAGTATCCATTAAGTGCTTGGCTCTGATGAGCTTGTAGATGGTCTTGGTTATCCATAAACCGGGCTTAAAGGGACTCTGTCAGCACAGAATGACTGTTCAAACTAAGTAATGCCCCTCATGGCACAAAGGTGTAGCCAATCAAACATCTGTACTTGGTTTGAACATTCATACCGTGTTGACAGAGTCCTTCTAAGTCACTCCATTTGGCACATTCTCACAAATAGAACAACAGTCCCATAGAACCAGAGAGTTATCCAGTTGTAAAGGTAGGAGCTGTCCAACCTCCCGTAGAGGAATAAGGGAAAGATAAACCCGCCGAAAGATACTCTCTTTACTTTCAGAGTCCAACAAACACGATTGCACAGAAAAGAGGTCCACGTGAGGGTGCGGATATCCAGAACTCCATTACCATCAAGGATTCCCTTCCCAACCTTACTTGGCTCTTTTTACATGATGGTTCACTTCACTCTGCTCATTTTTGAACTATTGTTACAAATCTACGCTGCTTATAAAAACTACAATAATAACTAGACAAAATTTTACTACAGTTGTACTTTCACATTGTCAGTCTAGAGTGGACTGTTTCTCCTTGTGGAAACCTTTAAGCTAGAAAAAGAAGACTTATCGATGGGGCAATGCCGACTGGGAAAAAGAGAAGCAGATTAGCTCCTCTCCAGGAGGAAGGAACTTGGAAGTTGTCTCTCTAGCAGAGCTACCCTAAAAGTCAGTTTTCTACTTATTAACAAGTCTTGCAACATGACTGATTGGACATTTAGCCAAATCTAAGTTGTCTCTAAAAGGAATAGATACCCAAATAGTACGTTTTTTTTCCCTTTTGGAGTTTGGCTAATTTACATGTCTGTATTTTTGTAGCACGGTATAAGTGTATCTGTATACTAAAAACCCTTGAGATCCATTGTACTAGATATGATAACAAATATAGAACCAATGAAATATACTCATTGGTACCAGGAAGGAGTAAAAAAAAACATATATAAGAAGCTATCATCTCTCTCATAGAGAACAGAGGAGATCTCTGCATATTGGGGTTGTCGTGAGAGATAGCAGTTAGCAGAATGATCATTTAAGAGTGGTCAAAATGTCTTCGCAACATGGGTCATGAGAGCAGGGGTGTAATGATTGCGATCCGGGGACTGTAACCAAGACCAGAACCAGGGGGACAGAGCCACATGCCCACTGACAGACAAGTGCCTTTAGTCTTGCATGCACAGTGCAGGAGTTAAGCGCAGTATCATGCATGCAATTAAAGACCTAGTTTATGAGCTAAAAGTAGGGCAGGTTGGGTTACCCGACTCATAAGAGCTGGCGCTGTACTCTGGACTACAGGGTTGTGTGCATGTGAGCTGACCAGCTCCCGTGGCTGTGTTGCTTAAAGAGGTTGTCCACTACTTTAACATTGATGAACTATCCTTAGGATAGGTCATCAATGTCTGATGGTGGAGGTGTGACACCCAGCACCCCGCCAATCAGCTGTTCTCGGCATTGGCAGCTGCCGGAAGTGCTCAGTTATGGAGCTGCTCCGTCTTCTGATAGTGGCCGTGACTGGGTATAGCACACCCACCCCCTATTAATTTGAATAGGGAGTGAATGTGCAGTACCTGGTTGTGGCCACTATCAGTGGATGAAGCCGCTCTGCAGCTGAGCACTTCCGGGCGGCTGCCAATGCCGAGAACAGCTGATCGGCCGGAGTGCTGAGTATTGCACCCTGACCAATCAGACATTGATGACCTATCCAAAGGATAGTTCATCAATGTTAAAGTAGTTGACAACCTCTTTAAAGTATGCTGACTGCCTGTGACATCTGACGAATACAGGAAGTGTTGAGTGCTGGTGAAGAATGAAAGAGCACGGCACTGAGAGTTGAAGTTTTTGTTCTGGGGCCTGTTGGACCCTATTTACGCCACTGCATACAAACCCCTTATCTACTATCAGGATATATTAACACTCTGTATGCATTTCTTGCACTTCTTTACTTAATTTAGGCAGGGCTGCAACCAAGAAAAGGTCTTTAGCTCCTCTCTGAGCATGGGTCTTCAATGACTACACCAATGGTCAATCTGCCCCTAGACCTTGATCCATCTCCCAATCGTCACTTAACATTTGTACCACTGTCTTATAATATAAGACAAAGGACATTTTATCTTCCAACATACTTTTTTTCGATTGTTTTTTTTCATATGTGATCTTCGGTTCTTAAACAGTTAAACCACGCTAGTAAGAACATTCTCTGCACCACCGGCAGCTGCGGCAGCACCTACAGCTTCTAAAATAAGTCTTCGGCAGCCCACTCAGACTCCTGCACATTAGGAGACTTCTCTATGGGACCGGTAGGAAAATGCCTATGTTTGTCCCATTGTTCTACATCTATATTTATTTGCCTTCTAATCTCAAAATTCCCCATCCCCCAAAAACTCACCAATATCAAACCTATACAGATTAAATCTTGGCCCCTTTCCTTCCTTCGACTTGCATTCATCTCCTATTCTCCGAGAATGCTTAACATAAAATGGCAGTAATCCTATTTATTATTCAGCTTCTTCCCAACCTGCCTCTCGTGAGTCTTCTGCATGCTGTTCAGAGCATATTCTGATCCGAATAGAAAAAAATAAAAAATAAAAAAAAAAATAAAAATATGTTCAGCTTTGAGTGGAGAAAATCTTTAAACACGAGAACATAGACTACAAAAATGCTTCAGGCCCTGGGATTTGTTGTAGGAGATTACCACATTTCCGCCTCGGTTGTTTCTTTAGGATTATTTTCTTCTGTAAATGAGTGTAGGACAATGAGGCAGCGTTTCGGTGGCCACAGAGAGAAATGTAGGAGTTTTCCAGTTTTCACACTGAGAACACACAATAGATTGACATTGTATGTTTTCTGCAGCTCACATGTCAGATTTGCTGTACAGACTGGGACAGAGACGGCAGAGGACAGGCAATAAATCTGTCGTACTGATGTAGGCCTAAACATGGCTGTTTAGTGATAGTATGCACAGAGATATAATTCTGTATACTACTCACCCGTCACTCTCTGGTCTGCAGCTTTTTCCTGGACACTGTATGGGCCCGATACATCAAGACTGACATTGATGAGTAGTTGCGCTGAATGAAGTAAGATGCTCCCGATGCATGAAGAGGTGTACGTCTCGTGATCCAGAGGTGCACAGAGATGCTCAATACTCATCCGGCACTCCTGATTGATGAATCAGGAGCGTCAGACAGGTATTGTGCATCTCCATGTGCTCCTCACCACAAATTCTACTCCATTCGTGGAGTTTTACGAGCGGCAGTCGCCAAACCTTCTGAGCTTCCCTTAGCTTATTTATGACCACAAAGTTCATCTCAACTTACACCTGGTCATAATTGAGCTGAGAGGAGGTCAGGAGAAGGATGATAAAAATTACAAAGTCTCCCATCATAACAAACTTGCTGATGGATACCCCGTTAACTTATTCTGCAGTGAGCAAGGAACAACGAAACGCACAGGCTATAAAAAAACGTCATTTTTAATGCAAATTAAATTGTAAAAATGATTTTTAGACCATTATGCATGCATTGAAGTACAAAAGTAATAAGATAGGCATACTCCAACCAGTCCAGTTGTGATCTCTGGAAGTGGAGTAACTCAATCAGCCAAGAACGGCTGAGCTGCACTGTTTCTGAAACTCCTTTTCACTTATATACTCTTGGCTTATTCCATTGCTCCTTTTCCGTTGTCGGAGCTAAATGGAGTTATTCCCATTTCACTCATAAAAAGCTGAGATTGAAATAATCCTAAAAGTAGAGTATAACAAAAAAGTTACTCTTGAGTTTACCCTTGGGTCTGGATCAATGGTGAAGGTCTCAGTTGGTCTCCCATCATTCTCCCCTTGCCTATCTTGACTTCTTAACAGGATTTCAAGTATCCACCACCAGAACATACGAGGCACAGAGACCATACAGGGGTTGTTTAATGATTTATTGACAGCAAACAGCCTTCTTATTATTCAGTTTAACCAGTTTGATGAGATTCATCCATGTGGCCCATAAGATGTGACTTCTAGAAGATGTTCTTAATTTCCGCATGCGACCTCTCTGTGTATTCCGATTACTTAATCATTAATTCCAAGGCCAAATATCATCAATCTGAATCCAGTTTATGCTTTGATCACTCACTGTATAATGGAAAAAACACTACCGCATTTCACAAACCATTAGCGAGAATCTTCTGGGCAAACAGAGCCGATCGCTCCTTCCCTCCCGCTACATGAACACTCCATTCCATTGGATTAGTTCTTCTACCAAAACCTCTCGTGTCCAGCAGGATGGCAGAGAATTAAACCTCTTACAGATTAGTGAAATATGCTTTTTACGTTTCAGGGGGCACCTACCAGCTGCATAAAATCAACATTATTTATTGGTAATCTCATCCTGCTGGCATTTTACAAATTATAGCAAGGGATAAGTGAAAACAAAGCCTGAGAAAATAAATCTATTCTTAAGTAAACCAACGACATATTCAAAATTGTTCATTACTTATTTAATCTGTCAGCTCAGCAGCCAGAAACCTGGTCACGGGTGCCATACCTCCGAAAGGGAGCACACTCGATCATCACCCTCGATCATCACCCTCGATCATCACTCTCGATCATCACTCTCGATCATCACCCTCGATCATCACCCTCGATCATCACCCTCGATCATCACCCTCGATCATCACCCTCGATCATCACCCTTGATCATCACCCTCGATCATCACTCTCGATCATCACCCTCGATCATCACCCTGCCACTACAATAACAGATTTAGGATTTTGTCTGACTGTATATTTATACATATTTTTTCTCTCCTTTATTGTGCCATTATTGGGTCATTATGAGCCCCTTTTATCGCCATCTTTTTTTTTCTGCAGGCCCCCTAAAATTTAAGATGTTGTCACTTTCTATATTTTTTTCCTTGTATTACATTCTTTGCTGGAAGCAGGGTCTAAGAAGTTATTTTAAAGGGATTGTCCTAGACTATGATGTTAATATCAGGCATTAATATTTGAGTAGTGAAGGTTTGACATCCGACTCTCCCCAGGTTGCCAAGTTTTGGAGGTCGTAAGTGCTCAGTGTATAGAGATGAAATACTACAGATACATACATAGAATAGTGGCCAGTTTTGGGTACTTTGGCCAAGTTTTTATTCACTTCAATAGGAGCTGAGCTGTTGTATCCAAAATGGCCACAACAGTGTACGGAGCCATGGTGCCCCGATTCCATACACTGTGTATTTCTAGCAGCTGCGGGTAACAATTGATTGTTGGAAGGTACCCGAACCCCACCGATCTTATATTGATGACCTATCCTAAGGCTTCATGCAAGAAAATTGGTCCGATTACGCTAATCACACTGTTTAGAGTTTGATCAGAGTGTGATACAATTTTCTTGGATGTGAGGAGATGGAAAAAAATACAAATCTCCATCTTATCCATTCTGTCAATCCGTGAAAATTGAACTGCACTCAGATACCATCCGAGTACGATCCAATTTTTTTGACAGACTTATTGATTTGCATGGCTGAGCGTGATCTGATTTACCGATGCAAAACATGCATGCTGCAATTTTTTTCCTCTGACATAGAATCATAGAATGTTAGAGATGGAAGGGACCTCCAGGGTCATTGTGTCCATCCCCCTGCTCAATGCAGGAGTCACTAAACCATCTCAGACAGATGTCTGTTCAGCCCCTGTTTGAAGACTTCCATTGAAGGAGAACTCACCACCTCTCGTGGCCGCCTGTTCCACTCATTGATCACCCTCCCTGTCAAAAAGTTTTCTTCTAATATCTAATCTGTGTCTCCTCCCATTCAGTTTCATCCCATTGCTTCTCGGGTTTCCATGTGCAAATAAGAATAAGGATGATCCCTCTACACTGACATCCCTTCAGATATTTGTAGACAGCTATTAAGTCTCCTCTCAGTCTTCTCTTTTGCAAGCTAAACATTCCCAAATCCTGCAACCGTTCCTCGTAGGACATAGTTTACAGTCCACTCACCATCCTGGTAGCTCTTCTCTGAACTTACTCCAGTTTTTCAATGTCTTTTTTAAAATGTGATGCCCAGAACTGGACACAATATTCCAGATGAGGTCTGACCAAGGAGTAGTAGAGGGGGATAATTACTTCACATGATCTAGACTGTATGCTTTTCTTAATACATCCCAGAATTGTATTTGCCTTTTTTGCTGCTGCATCACACTGTTGACTCATGTTCAGTCTATGATCTATTAGTATACCTAAGTCTTTATCACACATACTGTTACTTAGCTCTATTCCTCCCATTCTGTAGATATCATTTTCGTTTTTCTTGCCCAGATGTAGAATCTTGCATTTCTTTCTGTTAAATACCATTCTATTAGTCGCTGCCTTTTGTTCAAACTTATCTAGATACTTTCTCTGTCTTCTCTAGTGTTAAGCCCCCGTCTCACATAGCGATCTCGCTAGCGAGATCGCTGCTGAGTCAAGGTTTTGGTGACGCAACAGCGACCTCACCAGCGATGTCGCTATGTGTGACACTTTGCAACGATCAGGCCCCTGCTGTGAGGTCGCTGATCGCTGCAAAGTGTCCTGGACCATTTTTTGGTCGTTGGCCTCCTGCTGGCTAGCACACATCGCTGTGTGTGACCAGCGGGAGCAGCGATCAGGCTGGTAACCATGATAAACATCGGGTTACTAGGGGCACGCGCGCACTTAGTAACCCGCTGTTTACCATGGATACCACTCTGCTACGGTGCACGGGAGGTTACCGCTCACCTTAGCAGAGTCGTATCCATGATAAACATCGGGTTACTAAGTGCGCGTGTGCCCCTAGTAACCCGAGTTACCGCTCACCTTAGCAGAGTCGTATCCATGATAAACATCGGGTTACTAAGTGCGCGTGTGCCCCTAGTAACCCGATGTTTATCATGGATACGACTCTGCTAAGGTGAACGGTAACCTCCCACGCATGGTAGCAGAGTGGTATCCATGGTAAACAGCGGGTTACTAGGGGCACACGCGCACTTAGTAACCCGATGTTTATCATAGTTACCAGCCTGCTCCTGCTTCAGCAGGCTGGTAACCGGGAGCAGGACATCGTGGAACGATTCTTTCCACGATGTCGCTGCTCCCCTGATCGTTGGTGAGCCTGCCTGTTTGACAGCTCACCAGCGATGTATTAGCGATGCAGCAACGATCCCTGACAGGTCGTATCGTTGTCGGGATCGCTGCTGCTAGTGTGACGGGGCCTTTAGCCATCTCTCCTAGCTTTGCATTGTCTGCAAATTTGATTAGTTTACCTTCAGTTCCCTTATCTAGATCATTTACAAAACTGTTGAACAACACTGGGGCCAAGACAGAGCCTTGTGGTACCCCATTTGAACTCGGTCTGAGGAAAAAATAGGACTTGTGCACAGCCTCATAGAATAACATTGGTCTGAGTGTGATCCAATATTTTGTTGGATAGCACTAAAGGCCCCGTCACACTAAGCGATATCGCTAGCGAGATCGCTGCTGTGTCACGGTTTTGGTGACTCACCAGCGACCTCACCAGCGATGTCGCTATGTGTGACACTTTGCAACGATCAGGCCCCTGCTGTGAGGTCGCTGATCGTTGCAAAGTGTCCTGGACCATTTTTTGGTCGTTGGCCTCCCGCTGGCCAGCACACATCGCTGTGTGTGACCAGCGGGACCAACGATCTGGCTGGTAACCATGGTAAACATCGGGTTACTAGGGGCACGCGCGCACTTAGTAACCCGCTGTTTACCATAGATACCACTCTGCTACGGTGAGCGGAGGCTCCAGCTCACGGTAGCAGAGTGGTATCCATGGTAAACAGCGGGTTACTAGGGGCACACGCGCACTTAGTAACCCGATGTTTACCATAGTTACCAGCCTGCTCCTGCTTGCAGCAGGCTGGTAACGGGAGCAGGACATCGTGGAACGATTCTTTCCACGATATCGTTGCTCCCCTGATCGCTGGTGAGCCTGCCTGTTTGACAGCTCACCAGCGATGTATTAGCGATGCAGCAACGATCCCTGACAGGTCGTATCGTTGTCGGGATCGCTGCTGCATCGCTTAGTGTGACGGGGCCTTTAGACTGAAAATACAGTCGTCAGCATGAGCCTTTAGGATAGTCCATCAATGTCTTAGTGCTGGGCAACCTCTTTAATTGGCCCACAAAAGCCTCAGAGAATCTTCTGGCCGAGGTTCTAGAACAGTAATGCAGAAAATTACCTAATTTAGAGCTGACTTTGGAGACAGTCACTTGCCACTAAAGTGATATGCCCCATTGGAAAGCTGAGCCACTGCTCAATTCCTTTTCTATGAGACTGCCGGAATAAGCAGAGTGCCGTACTTAGGAAGCTCTTACACTATGGATGGAGCGGTGGTGCACGTTTGGCCACTTCTCCATTTCTACAGGGGTATCTCCAAAAAAAACCCAGGAGAAACAGAGAGTAGATATGGCATAAAACAGATTTTTTATTTAAATCAAATATAAAATTCAAGATATGTGATCAAGGAATTATAATAGACAAAAAGTGCATTGTGCTGGGAGAAACAACTGCTGCACCCTACCATTCACCCCCCAAATAATTGCCACATCGCAACATCATGTATCATATTAAATAGAGGCCCTGAATAAGGTCAAAAAAGTATGCTTGGCCTAACATTAGGTCCATTAATTCAAATGGCAAATCGCACTAAGTAATGCTTACCACTAGATACAATGGGAGGTAGCGTGGAGAGCCGCAGCAGAAGGAATTGGCACCCCGACGCGCGTTTTGCCACTGCTAATGCTGGCTTTCTCAAGAGGCATTGGGGGGGAGGGAAGGTATATCAAAGCCCAATTTTTGGGTCAGTGGTGATCCCAGTAGTTGATCTCCCATTGATCCGCAATCCAATGAATGGGTGATAACTTTTATTATTGGGGAGAAAAAACTTTACAGAAAAGTTTTCTTAGTAGAACAGTTAATGATAGAAAAGAACATGTGGTTGTGTTTATCTGTTGAATTTCTCCCATTAAAATCATTGGCCCAATAGACAGGCAAGAATCCAGGCTATAAGCCACCACAAACATTTTAAGCAGAACTGTGCCCTCCAAATATATAAAAGAGCCTTTAAAAAACATGAATGATTCAAACTATATAAAGAGGAGATGTTGTGTCACCCGGGTCTCGGGGGACTAGTACAATACGTTGTGCCTGGCAGCAAAATGACTTGTATTCATGTTGTTTCCAATCGTCCAAATTAATTCCAAGGTTACAAAACATGAATTCAGTTTAGTGATATTTGTCCAATTAAAACATTACAGAAATTATTTGGTTGTTTATTAAACTCTTGTCCCCTTGAGCATTTCCAAATGATAGAATGAAGAAATTGTGCCATTTTCCCTGTACTGTGACATCACTGTGTTTATTATTCCTGTACTGTGACATCACTGTGTGCATTATCCCTGTACTGTGACATCACTGTGTTTATTATCCCTGTACTGTGACATCACTGTGTATATTATCTCTGTACTGTGACATCACTGTGTTTATTATCCCTGTACTGTGACATCACTGTGTATATTATCTCTGAACTGTGACATCACTGTATGTATTTTCCCTGTACTGTGACATCACTGTGTGTATCATCCCTGTACTGTGACATCACTGTGTATATTATCTCTGTACTGTGACATCACTGTGTTTATTATCCCTGTACTGTGACATCACTGTGTATTATCTCTGTACTGTGACATCACTGTGTATTATCTCTGTACTGTGACATCACTATGTGTATTATTCCTGTACTATGAAATCGCAATGCTCATTATCCTGTACTGTGATATCACTATGTGAATTATCCTTGTACTGTGACATCACTGTGTATATTATCCCTGTACTGTGACAATACTGTGTGTATTATCCCTGTACTGTGACATCATTGTGTGTATTATCCCTGTACTGTGACATCACTGTCTGTATTATCTGTATTGTGACATCACTGTGTCTATTATCCCTGTAATGTGACATCACTGTGTGTATTATCCCTGTACTGTGACATCACTGTGTGTATTATCCCTGTACTGTGACATCACTGTGTGTATTATCCCTGTACTGTGATACAACTGTGTGTATTATCCCTGTACTGTGACATCGCTGTGTGTATTATCCCTGTACTGTGACGTCACTGTGTGTATTATCCCTGTACTTTGACATCACTGTGTTTATTATTCTTGTACTATGACATCACTGTGTGTATTATCCCTGTACTGTGACATCACTGTGTGTATTATCCCTGTACTGTGACATCACTGTGTGTATTATCCCTGTACTGTGACATCACTGTGTGCATTATCTTTGTACTATGGCATATCTGTGCTTATTATCCATGTACTGTGATGTCACTATGTGCATTATCCCTGTATAATGACATCACTATGTGCAGTATTCCTGTACTATGACATCGCAATGCTCATTATCCCTATACTGTGACATTACTGTGAGTATTATATCTGTACTATGAAATCACTATGTGTATTATTCATGTACTGTGATATCACTATGTGTATTATCCCAATACTGTGATATCACTATGTGCATTATCTCTGTGCGTTATGAAAACTAAACTGATCATAAGCCTTTCATGACCTTAACTTGCTGCTGAAGGTGGTCATGATGGAGCGAGCCCCTTTTCCAAGTCTTACTGTGAGGCCCAATGTTTCCTTGTTATGTTCTTGTTCCCATTCACACAGACAGGACTGGGCCGCATTTTCCAGCACGGCCCGTGAACTAGTGTTGTGCTGTCGGAGCCGGTGACAGCTGTAGATAAGTAATAGCTGGGTGACTGCTGGTTGGGACTAGTAAGCATGAAGAAACATGGCTCAGTCAATAATACATTATAGTCTACAATAAACCAGGAGCTTTAGTTTGCAATTAATTATTAAAATTTCTTGGCTGGTTCCAGAATTGCAAATTTAATTTATCCAATTCTGGTTGCAATGAAGCAACATGAATTTCACTTCCTATTCCGCATTTTACTGTAATGTGAAAATGTTTTACTCCTCGTAAAATGTTATTGTTCTAATAAACTTCTGTTGGGAGTTAGGAAAAAGAGTAAAAAAAAGAAAAGGATTACCAGAAGTATAGGAGAATTAATTATTCTATGTACTTCTTATCTAACATTTAATGAATCCAATCTGGCGGCACACAGCGGGATGTAATTGGCTTCATTTCATCCCAAACTGTAACTGTGAAATCCACTTTTATATTTACGGGTATTTGTATCACTGCAGAATACATAAGCAAAGGATTCATGACCCGAGCAACAAGTATTGTCGGAAGCTTTACTATCGTATTATTGTTCATGAGACAGCACATGAGGATCGCTGTCAGCAGAGTCTAAACTTTGCCTGATTGTAGAGAATGTTTTATGGCTACAACTTTTGGCCACTAGGAACTGTAAGAAATTCCCAATTGCCCAACTGTTTTTTATTTCAGTATCCATGCCCTTTCCAAGTGTATTCCTACCCTTGCACACTGCCATTCTCTGCCTCACTGAATCAGAATTTTACATTATTTTTTTTAAGAAATCCTACAATTTTCATACTGGCCACTGGGGTGTCACGGGTGTGTCAGGTGTAATAGACAGTCGCTCTGGATCTGGCTGTAGAAGGTCACTTCGCTTGGCATTGCAGACACCTTCTTAATCCTTCCTTTAGGACCCAGCAGCGACATCCCTCCTTCTACTGATTAACACACCCTTGCCTGGGAGTTAAAAACACTCAGTTTGCTTCAGGGAATCACCGGTGATAATTCTATATACCTTTTTAGCAGTCGGCTAGCTTCTTCTCTGGTGCCCTTGGAGGACAGTTGGCATTACTCCTTTGGTGTCTGCTCAAACTAAGTTAATCCCCTTTGTTTGTCTTCCTTGTTGTCTTTAGCGTGAAGTGGGGCTTGACCAGTGCACAACCCCTCCCTATCTAGGGCCAAGCTCTAGGGACATACTGGGTTTAAGGTCCTGCTCGGCGATAGGTGTAGAACCTATATAAGGATGGTAGGGTAGACAGGGTGATATTACATCTGCCTAGGGGTCTCCATTTCCCCTTTCCCTTGTGTTTGGGCTTCCTCCCCCTCTTCCCTTCGAGTTGCACTTAGTCTTTCCCACACCTTGCGTGACATGGGGCTGCTCTACACTAATACTTCCAGGAAGAGTTTTCAGCAGTCTCATTAGCATCAGAGGCAGGTTTACAATGACAGCCAATACCTCTATATACAGCTGATAACACAGGAGCCACCAATCACAATAGATGATGTCACAGCCGACCTTGCTCCCTCTCCCTTCACAATGACCTTTGCACCCGCTCATGAGATGCTTCAATACAAAATAAAGGGTTGGAGTCTGGACATTGCTGCCAATGTAAATGTGTTGCTTCCTGAAGCCAAAAGTTAGCATTGGCCAGTTTGAAAATAGCAAGATTTTTCTTTTTTTTTAATACAGATTGTGATACTAGAATAAAAAAATCAAAAACTCACCAAAAACTCACCTTGGGAATGTATCCTTAACGTGCTATTGGACACCATGACGTCAAGTACAAGAAACCTTCAGGATGCATTGCTTTTTAGGATGGTTTGACATCAACTGAAAGATCTGAGAACTTTTCTGAAAGTCTTGGAGGTCCACCGTTTTTTTCAGCCTTGTGTGCATTTCGAGACAGAACGATCTAGGTTTTGATGTCTAGTCAGAAGGAATTATAAAAGGGAGATAGTGCACCAAACAAGCATCTATCTCAGCCCCCTCGGATCTCATTTCAGGGTCTCCATACTGGCCTGATTTGGACCCCAATACAAACTCTAAAACAACAGGCCATGACATTTCTAATTCTAATGTTTTTGATTGTTCTAAAGGGGCACCAGGATCTGGGTGTGTGCTCCTCTGGTGGTCACTGATTTAGCCATATTTGGGAGTCCTGTTCATACCCCCCACCGGCAGTGTCCAGTAGAGTAGACTCTCTTTAACTAGTCGTGATATCTTATGTAATTTTCATAGCCATATATTCACAGTAATTGAGTATACGGACATCTCTTATATGTCAGGATTAGAGCACAGATCAAAGAACAATCTCATCTCCTCATCTTCTTGCCGAGTGATGAAAAGTGCTCCTTAGATATAAAGATTTTCATTTTCGGACAGAGGAAACTTCAACGACTCCTGAAAATAGATATTTCCAGGTGATCCTTTGAAAGGATCTAATCTGTAAACATTACCCGTCTCTGTGATAACACAATAGTGTGACAGGCGCAGGAGTCCTGGTGTTATGCTGAGTGACAGCCGGGGAGAGCAACGTCTGACTCATTTCACAGAGGCCACTCATTCAATACTTCTCTTTACCAAGCGAGCGGAGAAGTCTTATTCACCAGACTATATAATGCAAATGTCAACCAATGATTAAAATAGAAATATCTTCAGCCCTGGGGGTGACAGCTACAGGGAACAGGTTAAAAGCAAGGTCGTAGACTTTAGGGAAAATTGCAGTTTGACTACATAGATACTTTCAAAAAATATCTGCCCTTCGTGGACAAAAAATATGTGGACATCCCTTCGTATGTGGGACTTTTTGGACTTTTTTTTAAACTTTCATCCTTTGGTTTATGTCTATGCTGAATGACAAGTTTGGTCATCTTAGTTTAGTTTCACATAAACTTTTTTGGAGGTGGAAAAATTAGACAAGTTTTTCAAGAAGAATTAACATCGGGAATTTTTGGGGGGTAAGAGAGAGGAAGGCTACAAAGCATTTTTTAAATAGTTTTAAAGCCGTTTTTGAAGCATTTTATATTTTTTTCACATTTTGTTTTCCAACTTTTTTGACTTAGGGGTGTCAAGTTTAAAGAAAATCCCATGAGAAATGCACTTTTTTTTCCTTGTTGGAAAAAATAATCAAAAAGCATGGATTTTCCACTAAAATTAAAAAAAAAAAAGCGTATTTAAATATAGGGATGAGCAGACCTGTGGAAGTTTGGGTTCTGGTACCCGACCTGAACTTTAGTTCAAACTTGAACCAGAACCCGAACCCAATTGAAAACAATGGGGACCCGAACTTTGGAACTAGAAAATTCTCTCTCTCTCTCCGCAAGAACTCCGAACATTAAAACAGACTTCTTGGTGAAACCCATGTTCGGTGTTTTGCATCAAACACTGAGTTTCCGGTACGAACCCCAAATTTTTAAGTCCGGTTCACTCATCTTTATTCAAAGGGTATCTGAACCATTCTTTATTTGAATTTTACAGCACAAACCCTTCCAAATCCTCCTAAAAAACTGGACGAATATACCCAAATGTGTTAATTCACGGTATGTCTGTGCGCGAAAAAATAACCCAGCAAGAAATGCTGTCAAAAACTTGTTTTATTGTTGCACTGTATTTCTTTTATAACTTTACGTCACCTCTTGGTTGGTGTAGGGTATGTTCACATGGACTTTCTTTCGCATGGACATTTGAACAGATTTAGGCTTTCTATTCCTATTAGTACCAAAACATACATATAATGCACATGGTCACACCAACAACTTAGCTTTTGGAAGCAGGCTATTTTTTCAACCAAAGAACTCAACTTAAAAAAAACTGTGTGAACATACCCTTCATTTTAGGCCAATTTTTTGAGCCAATATTTTGCTGCAAATTGGTACATCTCAAGCCCTTCCTTACCAGCTTACAGCCATGTCTCTTCCTGTGAAGTCTTTCCCCCTTACCTCCCATACCTCTTCCAGTCAAGCCAGTTCATGTTGTTTAGAGAATAAATAATGATCTGAGGTTATTTCTGGCATTTAATAAACCCAAGGGTGTATGCGTCATAGTGGCAGTAGTGTTACAGGGCCCTTAGAAATTAAAAATAACGAGCCCAGGTTGGTCCCTTGCCAGTACTGGGTCTTGCCATATTGCCTAAGATGGGACTAAGTTATTGGGGCAAGAATTGTCTTTCAGATCCGGTTCTGTAAACTAATTCCACAAGAGGAGCCTTTCCATTTTTGCAGTAGGGCTTGTTTATGCCCAAGGGCGTAAGAACCATAATGGCTCTGGTGCTAAAAAGCCACCAGAAATAAAAAAGAACAGCCCAAGATGGTCCTGACACTGGAGTTCATTCTCCATGGGTCTTGCCATATTGCCTAAGAATGGACTAAGGCAGGGGTGGGGAACCTCAGTCCCGCAGGTCATTTACGGTCTACGATGACCTTTTCCCCAGCCCCTGGACAAATTTCCGGGGGCAGTAGTGCTTGGGTCGGCAGCTATGTTTTGACAGCAATTGGCCTTTCAATTTCTTCTTGGTCTGTGAGCACATACACAGAGTTTTCACTACTGAACGCTGAGTCACATGCAATGAAAGTGTAGTGCCGGCGTCCCTGCCCTCTGCTAGGCAGGGACGCTGTTCCCCTCACCGCTCTGCTCCGTGCCCGGCGTCCCTCTCCCGCTCTGCTGGCAGCGCGCGCTCCTTCCCGGCCACTGTGCTTAGGGCGCGCGCGCGCGCCCTCCCTCCCTCTTAAAGGGGCCGCGCGCGCCGTCCTAAGGAGTCCCCGGCCAATGGCCGGAGGACTTTACCATATATAAGGCACCTCCTCCAAAATGGAGGTGCCCGAGCAATGTTGTTGCACCGTTCTACTCTGCTTCAGCCCTCAGGTCCCGTTGCCAGTTACCTGCCAGATACCTGCCAGATTCCTGCCAGCTTGCTGTCCTAATCCTGCCTGATTTCCTGTTACCTGCCTGCCTGCCTGAGGTCCGACGGTCTGCCTTACAACTCCGGTCAGTCTGTCTAAGGACCAACTTGCCCGCTCACCTGGGAGCGCACATCAGCTACCTGCCTGCTTGCCTGAGGTCCGACGGTCTGCCTTACAACTCCGGTCAGTCTGTCTATGGACCAGCTTGCCCGCTCACCTGGGAGCGCTTCTCCGCTACCTGCCTGCTTGCCTGCCCGGAGGCTCCGCTGTCACGTGCTGTGACCACCAGCTATTCCAGACTCTTGCCCGCTCACCTGGGAGCGCTTCTCCGCTACCTGCCTGCTTGCCTGCCCGGAGGCTCCGCTGTCACGTGCTGTGACCACCAGCTATTCCAGACTCTTGCCCGCTCACCTGGGAGCGCTTCTCCGCTACCTGCCTGCTTGCCTGCCCGGGGGTTCCGCTGTCACGTGCTGGGACCACCAGCTATTCCAGAGACTCTTGCCCGCTCACCTGGGAGCGCTTCTCCGCTACCTGCCTGCTTGCCTACCTGGAGGCTCCGCCGTCACGTGCTGTGACCACCTGCTATTCCAGAGACTCTCGCTTGCTCACCTGGGAGCACACATCCTCCATCTGCCTTGCTAGCCTACCTGGAGGTTCAGCCATCACAGGTCGTACCTACTCTTTACCTAGAGACTGCCCCGGTCACTTGCCGTGACCTCCAGCCCGTTCTTCCAGAGACTGCCCCGGTCACTTGCCGTGACCTCCAGCCCGTTCTTCCAGAGACTGCCCTGATCACTTGCCGTGACCTCCTGCCCGTACACCCAGAGACTGTCCCGGTCACCTGCTGTGACTGCCTGCCTGGTCGCCACCCGCTCCCTTACAAGGACCGCTCCCTTGTATAGTAGCCCAGAGGTTCCGCCTCCCAGACCCGTTACAGAAAGATTATGGTGCCAGGGTCAAGACGTACTTTGTAAGTGGAGTTAGGGCACGGTTTGTATGTCCCTCAAAGGATGGTATACATATCCAAATGGCCCTTGGTAGAAAAAAGGTTTCCCATGAGCTTCAATTTACTCCATTGCCTTTTTCTAAGGATAAGTTTTCTTCTTATGGAGAGTGACATGTCAGGTCTGGCATGCCAGTATGAGGAGGCTTAAACGCCTTGCATGCAAGGTATTTAAGCCTCCTCATACTGGCGTGCCAGACTTGACATGTCACTCTCCATAAGGAGAAACTAAGGTGTTGATGCAAAATTGGTCTTTTGAAGGCTTTTCATTTTTGCATTGATACCTCCTTTCTTTATTTGCGCCTGAACCCAAAAGCCTCCCTTGATGTCCCTGTGCTAAAAAAATCCCATAACAAAATACTTCAATGATTATATGCAATTTGTAATGCTGTGGAAGAGCCACTAGGCCATGGGTGTGACTTCAGCACTGCTTTTATCTTTGACCTATATTAAGGTGGCATCTCTACAGAATAACCCCACCCATGAGGAGATCAACAGAGGGCAAAGTCTAGTCTACATAGACCATCAGTGCAATATCTGCTATGATAAGGGTAGCTTATCTCTTGATGATGTGCTCAGACTTGAAATGGAGTGAAATACTATATCTAGCTTCCAGAACGATGACAGGAATACAATATATTTCCCAAGATCCTTGGCTTTTTGATAACAGCATGGGAGCTGTGGACTGGAAACCTTCACGTTAACTAAAAAACACCATAATAAAATACAGCACAGACGCAATATTATTAACCCATCTCTGGATACACTTTACGATCCTTCTCACATCATTACGATCCCTTTCGCCAAACAAAACATAATTAATATTGCATCAAAGCCGTAAATGATTTCGGAGAGAATTTGTTTATCGTGTAAACATACCAAATGTGAGAATGAATCGAGTAATTAATTCAATATTTCGTTCATTTATAATTTAATTACCCGTGGTGAAATAAGAGAAAATTTCCTATAAAGTTAAATTGCCATAAAAATACGTTTCAGAATTTGAGTCATCATTCAGAAGTTTAGCCCCCCGGGGGAGGGGGGGCACTTTTTTTTTCTTAGCAGATACACGATAAAGCCTTTCGCTGCTTGCGTGATATCCATCTAATGTGTTTATGTGATAGAGTGGTCTGTTGATGGAGCAACAATCTCTGCAAAGTTTATTTAACATTTTTCCAATAAATTGATTTTTCAATCAACTTCTGACCTTCTCCGGTTCTGGATGTGTTATTAAAGGTCATTTATCCCCTTACAGTGATATTAGATGTATATGGACATTTTGTCTGCTGATTGAGCATGCCAGCCAGATCAGGTGAAGTCAGCTGTCCATGGCACATATAGCTATATTTTCACCTAGGGGCGCATAAGTGAAGCTGTTTGTATTAAAGACTTGCAATAATTAGGGGCTCCATTGCATCTTTTGCATTAGGGCCCATGAGCTTCAAGTTACTCCATTGCCTTTTTCTAAGGGGTACGTTTTTTCCTTATGGAGAGTGACATGCCAGGTCTGGCACGCCACTATGAGGAGACTTAAACCCTGCCCAGGAGCTGTGGTATATTCCGTACATGGTCAGACAGACAATTTTTTAAATTAACTTTTGTTCGTGGGAAAACCTCTTTAAGCCTCCTCATGCTGGCGTGCCAGACCTGGCATGTCACCCTCCATAAGAAGAAAACTTACCCCTTAGATCCCAGTCTTAGCCTCTCACCCAGCCAAATCAGATATCATACTTTGCACTGATGAGGGGCCCTGAAACACCGTGTCTGTAAATTGAGATTGTGATTTGGCTTTTATCCTAAGTCATATTATAATGCTCGTTAAAGAGTCGATATTGACTTCCAATAGGTAGCACTACAGTTCTAGCCCTCTTCCTCTCTGAAGAGACAATTTCCATATTCCATTGCTTTTTAGATTTTGTTCCTTGTAACCCTCTGGATGCTATTGGACCAGGACTAATCCGTAGAGGCGTTTACTCACTGAGACTAGTCCGGATTCAGTAGCGGCAGTCACACCCCCTGCATATGATTGACAGTTTCCACAATGCTCAGGTCTTCACTGTTTACGCTCCTCCTGGCATCTCTCTTCTCTTGTCACATCTCTACTAATAACTTGTCCAACCAAAAGTAGATGCTTCGGCAAACTCGCTGCAGAGTAGAGCTGTGTCAGGGGAATAAAGATGCCGGGAGGAGTCGGGAGGGAATAAAGGTGCCTGGAAGAGACACTGTGAAAATGCAGGGACTGTCAATCACATCCAGAGGGCATGGCTGTAGCGTCTGAACGCGGACTAGTCTCAGCGAGTAACCACTTCACCGGGCTAGTCCTGGTTCCTTCATACAGAGAGGTGTTGAATAAAAGTTGTTTTCCTCCAATATGTGTAGTTCCATAAAATAATAATCATATCACATTATTCACAGACTCCTTAAATTTCTTTCATTTCTTGCTTAAAGTGAGTCCGACATTAGATTTATGCTAACTGAATAACAGGCAGCATGAACTAGACACTCACTCCGTATATTTTACTCTGAAATCCTGCAAAAACTAGTCGGCGATGAAGCATTTTAGAAGACTATCTGAAGGCATGTTCTCGGTGGCTTTTTGCCAATCCTGTTTTTCCAGGCTGACAGATATCTTCATTAGTGATGAGCGAGCACTAAAATGCTTGGGTACTCGTTGCTCGGGTCGAGCACATTGGAATACTCGGGTGCTTGACCCAGGCAACGAGCCCAATGTAAGTCTATGGGAAACTCAAGCATTTTTCAGGCAGCTCCTCCCGGCGGTCTGCAGAGGGCCTAAAAATTGTCCAAATCGATGGGAACAGTGCTCAAATGACATGGGAACAGCATGGGGAAGACCCCTGGAAGCATTTCTGTCTCCCAGATCACTGCTGTCAGCAACATTGTCAGAGTATTACACCACTTTTACGGACTCACAATAAAACATACAAAAACAAAAACAAAATCGATTTTCCTGGGAAATATGTTAAGGAACATCCTTTCCAGGGTAATGACATGTACATGAGGCAAAATAAATAACCAAAAACAAAAATACTCCTCCACAACTTGGGCTATGTTCACACGTAGCATTTGTGATGCGTTTTTGCACTTTTGCATTGCTTTCAACCAAGACAAATGCATTCACCAGGAAATGTCATTTTAACATTTTACAACCTTATCTGGCCGTGTGGTGTGTGACACATCATCAGACACATGCATACAGTGCTGAAAAGACATGGGAACAGCATTGGGAAGACCTCTGGAAGCATCTCTGACTCCCAGGTCACTGCCTAAAAGTGTGCCCATCATAAGTGATCCTTGGCGCATGCGAAGATGCCTCCTGCCATGCACCTGTCATTGCAGACTTGCAACAATCACCGTCTACGTCCTTGTCCCACTGCAGCGTTCAGTTGTACCTACCCCATTCCTTGGAATGCAAGCGCAAGTATGCAGCCAGCCACCCACCCACAGGCTGCAATACTATACTGCCAAATTGTTGACAGCTGCTTGCACTTGAAATGTGGCCTTTTAGGCTCGTGGAGGCGGAAGCTTTTCACAACCTCATGCTGGCGGCGGCCGGGTGTCCATACTCGGTCCCCAGCCGCCACTTTATTTCCACGTATTGCCTCCGCCTTCCACAAGCACAGGTCCCACAACATTACCCGTGCCCTCCCCAGTGCACTTACTGGGAAGGACCGCCTAACGACAAACATGTGGACAGGTGAATGTGGCCAGGGACGGTACGGAGCCAGTCCACAACTTTTTTTGCTGAGAGTTGTATTTAGCTCGGTGAAAGGACTGGCATAGAGGGAAACCCTATCAACCCTGCGTGTCATTTCTCCCAGGAAGTCCTGTAATTGAGCTTGTTGCAGAAGCAATGGCAGCCCGTCCAACATCAACTCGCACTTGTCGGTGGTGCTTTGACACACACAAACATCTTTCTTTGCGCATTTAATTCTTGAATACAGAGTTGGACAATGGCCTGATCTGTAATGCGTTTTGAGAAATAACATGCATAAGCATAGCCGATCCACATTAAAAAAGCAGCCATAGAGTGTCCGGGAACCTTCCCCCACACTTGTCTTAGCCAGGGCTGATTTTTGGCAGGGTTGGACGGGCTCACCAGAGAACCGGAGACTCCTCTGGCGGGCCCTGGCTTCTCCTTCAGGAGAGTTCATAGTGCCGAGGTGAGGCCACGATGATGATAGAGGACACCATCTGCTTAGTTTTCTGTTATTTGGAATGCAAGTGCAAGTATGCAGCCAGCCACCCACCCACCCACCCACCCACAGGCAGCAACACTAAACTGCCAGATTTCTGGGCAGCTCTTTGCACTTGAAATATGGCCTTTTAAGCTCGTGGAGGCGGAAGCTTTTCACAACCTCATGCCGGCGGCGGCTGGGTGTCCATACTTGGTCCCCAGCCGCCACTATATTTCCCAGTATCACCTCTACCTTCCACAAGCACGGGTCCCACAACATTACCCGTGCCCTCCCCAGTGCACCTACTGGAAAGGACCGCCCAACCACAAACAGGTGAATGTGGCCAGGGATGGTACAGAGCCAATCCACAACTTTTTTTGCTGAGAGTTGTATTTAGCTCGGTGAAAGGACTGGCATAGAGGGAAACCGTATCTACCCTGTGTGTCATTTCTCCCAGGAAGTCCTCTAAAGCTGCTTTCACTTGAAATGTGGCCTGAACATTACTGCTGGTACTTTTCTGTGGGAATTTGCTTGCCTCCTACCAGCCTGGAATATTTCCAGCAAACTATGGTACGACTCCATGGTATTAGCACTGCCCCCAGTACCAATAGCGAAGCCATCCCCAATTTCCTTCTCAGGAATTTTATTTGGTAGACTGAGTGGCTGCCAAAATACATTTTCTCACAAAGGAGCTGAAGATAGAGTGGCAGTAGGTGCAAGTTTTTCCAGCCTGTTAGATATTAGAGGGTGAACGGCAGCACATTGGATCAGTGGTTAACACTGAGGCCTTGCAGCGCTGGGGTCCTGGGTTCAAATACCAGCAAGGAAGACATCTGCAAGGACTTTGTATGTTCTCCCTGTGTTTGTGTGTGTTTCCTCCTCAGTAAAAAAACAGCCGTAGAGGGTCCCGGAACCTTCCCACACACTTTTCTTAGCCAGGACTGATTCTCGGCAGCTTTGGACGTTCCCACCAGAGAATCCTCTGGTGTGCCTTGGATTCTACCTCAGGAGAGTTCATTATAGCGCTAACTTTGCAGCTGCTATGGGGCTCTTGAGCGAGTGAGAAAGGTTAGCCCACAGAATCAAATCCTCTGGTGAGCACAATGTTTTTCAATCTGAAACAGCTTCTCAGTGGGAGTTGTATTTCACCACAGCCATATTTTTTAGCTCAGTGAAAGGACTGGCATAGAGGGAAACCACATCTACCCCGGCTGTCATTTCTCCGTCACCAGGTTCTGCCCATTGTCACACACGACCATGCCTGGCTGTATGTTCAGCGGTGAGAGCCACAGATCAGGCTGCTGTGCTACAGCTTTCAACAACTCTGCAGCGCTGGGCTGTTTGTCAATTAAGCATTAAGCATGTTATCTTAAGCACAGCCTGTTGCCGCTTGGCCAACGTAGTGCTACCGTGCTGTCAGCTTGTGACTGATGTGATCATTTCGGAGATGGAGCAGGAGGTGCATGAGCTGAACAATGTGATTACATTGAGATTAAATTGGTGACGCTGTTTTTTATACTAAAGAAAGATCCTATTGTTTTGTTTGTTTTACGTTATTTTTTAAGACAAATGCATTCACCTGGAAATGTCATTTTAACATTTTATAACCTTATCTGGCAATGTGGTGTGTGACACATCATCAGACACATCCTTTTTCATTTATGATGGAGGGACTCTGAAAGTCATAAAGCCTATTTTTACAGGGACATCAGACGGCCCTTACTATTCTTAAAAGGCCAGCAGTCGGCCCTAGCTATTGTTAGAGACCCATCAGCTGGCTATGCTTTGTTGTTCCCATTATTAACAAGTGGGTCTCCTATACTGTTATTGCGTATCCAGTGACTGCAAGGGCTGCCAAAAATTTGGACGCAACCCAATACCCCTTTGAAGAGACATAGAGGAGGGTCTCAGTAAAAAAATGTTCCCATTATAAAGGAGCGGGTCTCCTATAGTGGTAATGCCCATGCTATGACTGCAAGGGCTACCAAAATTGGGAAAAACCCCGCTAAGAATTTAAAGACACATACAGCAGGGCCACAGTAACAAGGTACGACATGTTCCCATTAGAAAGGAGAGGGTCTGCTATACAGTTATAGGGTATGCAGTGAGTCCAACGGCTGACCAATTTTAGGAAAAACCCCACTAAGAATTTAAAGACATACAGAGCAGGGCCACAGTAACAAGGTACGACATGTTCCCATTAGAAAGGAGAGAGTCTCCCATAGTGTTTGCCTATGCAGTGAATGCAAGGGCTGCCCAAAATTTGGAGACACTTCAATGCCCCTTGGAAGAGACATGGAGGAGGGCCTCATAAAAAAATGTTCCCATTAGAAACTTGTATACTTGTAATGCCCATGCACTAAGTGTATGGGCTGACAAACATTTACCCCTGGGGGGTATACATGAACATACTGTATAAAAAAAATTTTTCACTGGCATCATAAACACCCTTTAAAAAAATTATGTGAGTGTTGAATCATGGACCACGGTCACCCTGGTGATATGGTGGTGGAGGATGAGGAGATGGAGGAGGACAAGAGCAAATAGACAAAATCAGGAAGCGTATGCCCATGTGTGGGTGTGAAAAGGTGCATGGGAATACACCTCCCAAGAAAAGACACTGGATTTGAGTTTATGTTACGCTGCTATCATTCGGTGGTGTTGAGATGTCTGGCCCAATCCAGCCCTTGTTCATTTTTATAAGAGTCAGCCTGTCAGCATTTTCAGTTGACAGGCGTTTGCGCTTATCAGTTATAATTCCACAAGCGGCACTAAAAACCCGCTCTGATAAAACGCTAGCGGCAGGGCAGGCCAGGACCTCCAAGGCATAGAGAGAAAGTTCATTCCAGGTATCCAGCTTGGATATCCAATAATTATTAGGCAAAGAGGAATCACGGAGGACGTTGGTACGGTCGGCAAGGTACTCCCTCAGCATCTTCCCAAACTTTGCACTCCTTGTGAGAGTACCCCACGCCTCAGGGCCTGTGCAATGGGAGGGTCTGAGAAAACTCTCCCAGAACTTTGACAGTGTTCCCCTGCCTCTGCGGGATTGAAGTTGTGTCTCTCTTGCCTGTACTCCTTGGTTGTCCAACGAAGTGTGCCCTCTGCCACCAGCGTTTTCAGTTGGGAATTTTTTTAATAGTTCCGCAACAAGGGCCTTCTGGTACTGCCCCATTTTTTTAGACCTGTCCACCTCAGGAATAAGAGATATAAAGTTCTCCTTGTAGCGTGGGTCTAGAAGTATCACCAACCAGTAATGACTGTCACCCAAAATTTTGAGAACGCAAGGGTCATGGGAAAGGCAGCGTAACATAAACTCAGCCATGCGTGCCAGACTACTAACTGGTCAAGTCTTCCGTGTCCTCACCAAGAGGATGACTGACCATGTTCTCCTCCTCCTCTCTGTCCTCTGGCCATCCACGCTGAAGTGACTGTATGACAGCTGTGCTGGTAGTACCGTCTATAGTGAATGAAACTAGCTCCTGTCCTTCCTCCTCCTCCTCTTCCTCATTATCACCCAATCCACGTTGGGATGAGATGAGGCTTGGCTGTGTGTAATCACCCTGTATGGTTTCTTGCTCCATCTCATCGTGCTCCGCCTGCAATGCATCCTCTTTGATTGTGAGCAGAGAGCGTTTCAGAAGACAGAGAAGCGGGATGGTGACGCTAATTATGGCGTCATCGCCGCTCACCATCTTGGTGGAGTCCTCAAAGTTTTGGAGGATGGTACATATGTCTGACATCCATGTCCACTCCTGAGGTCTTATGTGTGGAGTCTGAACTGAATACCGACGGCCTTGTTGATGCTGGTTCTCAAGAACTGACCTCTTCTGCTCACAAATCCTTCCCAACATCTGCAGTGTAGAGTTCCAATGCGTGGGGACATCACACACCAGTCTGTGAGCCGGAAGCTGCAAACGCTGCTGAAACACTGCAAGGGTGGTGGAAGCTGTAGCTGACTTTCTAAAATGGGCACACAGGCGGCGTACTTTAACAAGCAGATCCGGCAGCTCCAGGTAGGATTTGAGAAATGGGCCAGACATGGTACGTGTGTGAGCTCGCCTCTCCTCAGAGCCGCCACCAGGTTCCGGCCATTGTCACACACGACCATGCCTAGCTGGTAGGGTATGAGATATATTTTTTGTCTTTTGTAGGTGTAGCTGTAGGTTCAGCGGTGTGAGCCACAGATCTGCCTGCTCTTTCAGAGCTGTCCACAACTCTTCAGCATTGTGTGGTTTTTCACCTAAGCATATTAGCTTCAGCATAGCCTGTTGCCGCTTGGCTGAGGCAGTGCTGCAGTGCTTCCAGCTTGTGACTGATGTGGTCATTTCGGAGATGGAGGCTGAAGAGGAGGATGAGGTGAAGGTGCTGTAGACCATGAGGGCAACCCTGATTGACCTAGGGCCCGCAATCCTTCGCGTCGGGAGGACGTGTTCCATCCCAAGGTCAGACTGGGTCCCGGCTTCCACTATGTTAACCAGTGTGCCGTCAGCGAGATGTACCGTCCCTGCCCACAAGCACTTGTCCACGTGTCCGTGGTTAGCTGGACTTTACCGGTAACTGCGTTGTTTAGAGCACGGCTAATGTTTTGGGACACGTGCTTGTGTAATGCGGGGACGGCACACCGGGAGAAATAGTGGGGGCTTGGGACCGAGTACCGAGGGACGGCCGCCGCCATCAGGTTGCGGAATGCTTCCATCTCCACGAGCCTAAAAGGCAACATTTCGAGCGCAAGCAGTCGTGAAATGTAAGAATTTAGTAGTGTGGCCTGTGGGGCGTTGGCTGCATATTTGCGCTTGCGTTCCAAGGACTGGGGTATGGACAACTGCGCTGGGACAAGGACATGGATGTGCTTCCTGATGCTGCTACTTGAGAGTGTGCAACGACAGGTGCAGGGCAGGAGGCGTCTTCGCATGCACCATGGACCGGGGATTGGCTTGCATGCACAACAGCAGAAGAAGCAATGGTGCCACCCGCAGACACTGTTCCTGGACCCTGGGGTTCCACCCACAAAGTTGGGTGCTTTGCTGCCATATGCCTGATCATGCTGGTGGTGGTCAGGCTGGTCGTTTTGCCACCCCTGCTGATGCTGGCCTGGCAGGTGGTGCAAATGGCCTTTTTGGGGTTATCTGCAGAGTCTTTAAAAAACAACCAGACTCGGGAAGACCTAACAATTGTACTGTCAACTTCCTTCGTGTTGGTGTTACGGGGAACGGTTGCCTGCCTTCTGTCTGCGGCCACCACGGTGCTTCTTCCTGCCTGTTGGGGTGCTCTGCCTCCCTCCCCCTGTGTGCTGCTGTCCTCGCTCTGCATATCCTCCTGCCAGGTTGGGTCAGTTACTATATCATCCACCACCTCGTCTTCCAGTTCCGCACCGTGGTCCTCCTCCTGACTTTCTGGAAATTGTGTCTCATCATCGTCCACCTCTTGTGACACTTTCCCACCGTCGCCTTCGTGTGACCGTGGCTGCTCAAATATTTGGGCATCGCTACACTCAATCTCCTCTTGCCCCGCTTCAAGTGGACCGGGCGAGAGGCCCGAATCTATAAATGGAAAAGTGAACAGCTCTTCAGAGTGTCCAAGTGTGGGATCAGTTGTCTCTGGGTACTCGGCATGGTGGTAGGAAGGAGGATCAGGGTGAGGAATATGCGGTCCAGACTCACGGCTCCTGAGACTTGACTGTGTGGGAGTCAGGGTGGTGGTGGTGGTGGCTAAGTGACTGGAAGCATTATCTGCTATCCAACCAACAACCTTTTGACACTGCTCTGGGTACAATAGTGGTGTGCTGCGGTCCCCTAGAAATTGGGACAGGAAGGTCAGGTGAGAAGATGTGTGTTTGTTGTGGCACAATTTCGGCTTGCCCACGGCCTTGTCTTCGGCCTCTGCATGCACCATTACCATCACGTCCAGTTCCCCGTCGCTTGCCACGTGCCCTGCCCATTTTAAATGGAGGACAGTATCTTCCACGCTCACTACAAATGACTGAGTTTGGAGCGAACTTATATGTGATCCGTGTGACAGAGAAAACAGAGTTTTAAATACCTGGCCTGCAGGTAAGTAGTTTGAACAGCAAACTGCTGTGAATTGCTTCACTGACACACTAAAGGAAATTTTTAATGGAGGCCAGAAATGGCAGTATTTTCTGACAACGTATATGTGATCCGTGTGATGGAGAAAACAGAGTTTTGAATAGCTGGATTTCTAGGGCTCTAATATGGAAAGGACCTGGCTGTATTCTGCAGCGCCAACAAGCAAATGGCGCAGAAAAAACGGTGTTCTCTGGATTGCTTTTTAAGTAAATAATGAGGATTAAGATCCAAAGAAAAATATTCCTGACCCCTGAGACCTTAGCCTTTGTATAGAAATATCTAACAGCAGCAGAAGGCAGAATTGGAATTGAGCCTCTTGTCCTATGTGCACTGCAGTCTGCTATATACACCGCCTGCCTATACACCCTGTCTGCCTGATATCTCTGCAGATGGATTAGTCCTCAGAAGGACTGTTTGTTAAGATGGATATGTGTTGGGTTTTTCTCCCTACACTACCTAATACACGATCAAATCTCTCCCTGACACAGCAGCACCTCTCCTTACTCTGCCTGATTCCAGAGTGACTGTGACGAGCATGGCGGCGCCAGGTCTGATATAGACCTGATGACTCTATGCAGCCAGCTAATCACTGTAATGTCCACAACCAACATGGCTACGGCATTACAGTGCATGGCAGGCAATCCCTGCATGTTCACTGGCTCTCTAAAGAGCGCCAAACATGCAGGGAGGGGACCAGAGTTCCAGCCCGAGCAACCCAGAAATACTCGGCGAACGCCGAGCATCTCGAGCAGTGAGATGCTCTGGCGAGCACCGAGCAGTAGCGAGCATGCTCGCTCATCACTAATCTTCATGATACTCTGTCGGGAGAGATTTATGCTATAGGTATCCATATGTGGCCAGTTAGAAATTGTGATGCTAATTGCAGCTTTTTAGGGTTTTGTTAACATGTCATGGTAGTGTGTTGGAATACTTATCGAAATTCTTGGGAAATTAAGAGAGGACATATATTGTCGAATCAGTGGGTTCAGACGAATTTTGTTCAATGTTTTAGGGACCCTTTTAGTATTTAATTTAAGTTATCAGTATTGTATCTTGAATGGCTTGGAATATAGAGAAAAGAAATGCGCTCCACGTGTGGATCAGAAAATTTAGATATTTGCGAATGCTCATGCACTGCTCACCGGATCCAGTTGTGCAGGGCAGGCACAACACTGTGAGAAGGAAGGGTGGATCCACCGTAAATGGCTGTTGCTCCGACCACTGGTTCTGAGGCTCGTGAATGCTGGAACGAAAGAGATATCCCAGAGTAAAGAAAAAATGACTGCAGCATTAACCGGGCATCGCTAGTGAATATAAGGCCAGAGACGATGTGAAGGAAAAGTTTTATTGGAACTACGCATTTCGAAGTTGGTCCAACTCCTTCATCAGGTACTCCATCTCTGGACACCTGGTTAATGCTACAGTCATTTTTTCTTCACTCTGGAAATGGCTTGGGGGAACTTGTTGGAGGTATCTGGGCAGTTGTCCATTTTACCCTTCTTGTTGGGCTTTTTGGGTGGCACATCCATAGTCATCAGTCTGTTGTACATTATGTAGATTCATCTCAGATCCATAATCCTTCAAGACGAAGCAAGGATGTAGCACACAAACCTCCCCCCTTTGTATCTTTCACTAACGAATTGATCAGATAATTTGTAATTTTTTAACAATATTTTTGATTTCTGATTTCTCAAATTCTTACTTTAAAGAGAAAGGCCCAGGTCATTACTACAAATATAGTGAGCATTGAAAAACATGGAGACGCTCAAAGGCTGGGAATTCAATTGATATTCATTAGGAGTCAATGTTCAGCATTGTACACTATATAGATGTCATAGGTAGATATATTGTTGGAAGGTTCTAAAAGTCAATATCCGCTGACTAGACAAAGTCTTCGTGTTGATTGCTGTGATATATGTGATATAATTTGCAGTAGCAGCCATTTTTCTGCCTTTCATTCCCTTGTGGCATATCACAGGGGACTATGAATACAATGTTTATGAGCTTGGCAAACGCAGGTTCATGATTATTAATTGACTTTACAAAGATTACCGGTAAAATTATGCTCTATTACTTCTCAACGCCATAATATTTGCATTAACTCCATGATGTCAGTTTGAGTCTTCATTACTCGTTAAATACAGGGTTACATGGTTGAATCAAGAAGGGCTATTAGAGTTCAAAGAGTGGCTACAAAGATGATCTCGCTCTTTGGAGGACCTGGCATGTCTACACATTACATGTACAGCCCATTGATTTCAGTTGGAAAAGTGTAATCCTTCACTTGACCTGTGGTGGCGCTGTAGATGAATTGAACACATGCTGTCATTGGATGACAACTGATCGCCGGATGACAACTGATCGCCGGATATCTCAATTGAGGGACACTCTGTAATTAGCTTATTAATGAGTTACTGTGAGACCTTTCTCCATTTTTCAAAACATCCATCATAAGGAACTGTGAGGTTAATTGGGAAAGAAGTCCAATGTTCCTAATAGACTTAATTACCTAGTTTTAATTAGGATTAATATGCAATCAGGTTTTCCTTTAAGACCAAGTGTTTAGGCCTAATAAAAATTGATCATCAATTTGTCACCAAGTAAGGTTCAACCAAATGTGAATCAGATAAACATTGAGCCGGATCACAGACTCTATGCTACATTCGCGCTACCATATATTTTTATTCATCTGAGTTTCTAGTAGTTTCGATGGAACGAATAGCGGAATCTAAAGTTAGGCCTCATTCACACTTCTATATTTTAAGATTTCATTAACTTTTCCATATTTTCCTTTTTAGTTTCCGTACTTTAATGCACCATTCCAGCTTTTTTTAATGTTACTTTTATTTCAGTGCTGGAGTTGTGCAACTAATCTAAGTTCCCTGACCTTAGTCTTATATTTACCAGCTGCTGTCTTCAGCTCTTCCCAGTGCCGCACAGTCATCTTTTGACTGCAACTTCTGACTGCCTAGAAGTCAGAGGTAATGGTCACAAGTAGGGATGAGCGGACCCCTGGATGTTTGGGTTCTGGTACCAATCCGAACTTTAGACCAAAGTTCTGTTTGGGTACCAGAACTGTACCCGAACTTGAACCAGAACCCAAATCCCATTGAAAACAATGGGGACCCAGACTTTGGAGCTGGAAAAAACCCTTTCTTTCTCTCTCCCTTCCTGGACTTTCTCCGAAACTCCAAACATTGAAAAGGGATCCGGGTGAAGTCCATATTTGGAGTTTAGCCATGGACTCTGAGTGTTCAGTACAAACCTTGAACTTTTAAGTTTGGGTTCGCTCATCTTTAGTCACAAGCTCTCATTGCTAGTCTATGAGATCCTTGTTCTGGCCTCGTTCTGGCTCTCATAGACTTACATTGAGAAGTGAATTCTGACTTGCCCATCAAAGAGAAGATCAATCCGGCAGGTCACAAACTGCTAGAGCTGCCCGATGTGGCGCTGAGAACAGCTGAAGACGGCAGCAGGAACATTACATTATTAGCACCACTGCAGGGCTGCAGTAAAAAAATGCTGGAGTGGTGCTTTACTATTCCTTTTTTAGGCCTTTTTCGTGTTTCTGTACTTTGTGGCGTAACTAGAGTTTACTCTTCCTCAGTGCAAAATTTGGACCTGGGTCCCCACATTCATCTTGGTCAGATGTATGGGCCCTTGTAGTGTTCTAGATCGTATAAATCTAAGGGGTAACATTTCTCCTTGTGGAGAGTGACAAGCCAGGCCTGGCATGTCAGAGTGAGGAGACTTATAGGCCATGAAATGCTTTTCTGGGAAATAAATATGCAAATTGCCTCTTCAGAGAGGAAGGCGACTATAATTCTATAGTGCCACCTGTTGGAAGTAGGAATCCTAAAAGTCAATATCAACTCTTTATCGAGCCTTGTGATATGACATAAGATAAAAGCCAAACCAGACTCTCAATTTGCAGACACAATGTTTCGAGCTAGTGCCCCTCCCACCTTTACAATTCAGATCTCATACTTTGCACTGATGTGTTCGTTCCCCCATGAAAGAATGTCCACCCGCTCTCTGCCATTTCCGTAGAACTTTATGAGCACCAACTGTCATCTCCAATCTCAGTAATGGGGAAAATCTGTCTTCACTGAAGACACATTTTACACGTGAATTGAGAATTTTCAGAATGAATGATGAGGAGGAGAAAGAAGCTGATTTCTCTAATTACATATATTACAAAGTTTCTTATTTTTGTGTGTACTCAGGACTCCTCAGGGGAGGAGTCCTGAGGAGATAATTTGCATATTCCCACTGCATTTTGGGGTAAGTGAAGAGTCTCCGCGAGCTCAAAGAACACTGGATTTTGGCTGTTGGAGCTGAAAAGAGGACATCGGTAAACCGCGCGCCTACCGGCGCGCGCATTTTGAAGCTTTTTTTTTTTTTAAGCTTTTTTCACTGTTTTCAGAACATTAACAGTAAGAACATGGAAGAGTCCAGGAGCCATTTGGTGAGCTGCATATCCTGCTACATGTTCACAGACTTGCCAGTGGAAAAGCCAAACTTCACATGCCAGAAATGCAAGCTTGTGTCCCTGTTGGAGGAAAAGTTGCGAAATCTGGAGAAGAGCAAATGTTGTTCCTATCTTCAAAAAGGGGAAGAAGGTGGACCCAGGGAACTATAGGCCGGTGAGTCTGACTTCTATACCAGGAAAGATCTTTGAACAAATTATTAAACAACATGTATGTAAGTACGTGGATAAGAATGAAGTGATTAACCAGAGTCAGCATGGGTTTGTAACTAACAAGTCATGTCAGACTAACTTAATTTCCTTCTATGACAGAATCACTGACTGGGTGGATCAGGGAAATGCTGTAGATATAGTATATCTTGACTTCAGCAAAGCATTTGACAAAGTATCTCACACCATCCTTATTGAAAAAATGACCAAGTATGCAATGGACCAGGCAACTGTTAGGTGGATTCATAACTGGCTTAGTGATCGGACTCAAAGGGTGGTTGTAAATGGCTTCACATCCAGCTGGATGAATGTCTCAAGTGGGGTACCACAGGGCTCCGTCCTGGGACCTGTATTGTTCAACATCTTTATCAATGATTTAGATGAAGGAATTGAGGGTAAACTGATTAAATTTGCTGATGACACAAAGCTAGGAGGGATAGCTAATACTAGAGAAGAGAGAGAGAGGATTCAAAAAGACCTAAATAAACTGGAGCAGTGGGCAGCAACCAACAGAATGTTTTTTAACAGGGAAAAATGCAAAGTACTACATCTGGGCAATAAAAATGAAAAAAGCATATACAGAATGGGAGGAATAGAGCTAAGCAACAGTACATGTGAAAAAGACTTAGGTATACTAATAGATCATAGACTGAACATGAGTCAACAGTGTGATGCAGCAGCAAAAAAGGCAAATACAATTCTGGGATGTATTAACAGAAGCATACAGTCTAGATCACGTGAAGTCATTATCGGTCTTTACTCCTCTTTGGTCAGACCTCATCTGGAATACTGTGTACAGTTTTGGGCACCACATTTTAAAAAAGACATAGACAAACTGGAGCAAGTTCAGAGAAGAGCGACCAGAATGGTGACTGGTCTGCAAACCATGTCCTATGAGGAACGGTTGCAGGATTTGGGAATGTTTAGCTTGCAAAAAAGAAGACTGAGAGGAGACTTAATAGCTGTCTACAAATATGTCAAGGGCTGTCACATTGTAGAAGGATCATCTTTATTCTCATTTGCACAAGGAAAGACTAGAAGCAATGGGATGAAACTAAATGGGAGGAGACACAGATTAGATATTAGAAAAAACTTTTTGACAGTTAGGGTGATTAATGAGTGGAACAGGCTGCCACGAGAGGTGGTGAGTTCCCCTTCAATGGACGTCTTCAAACAGAGGCTGGACAGACATCTGTCTGAGATGATTTAGTGAATCCTGCTTTGAGCAGGGGGTTGGACCAGATGACCCAGGAGGTCCCTTCCAACTCTACCATTCTATGATTCTATGATTCTATGATTCTATTAATTTATGAAGATTCTGTAGATCTTGCTAGTTTTTGTATATGAAATAGAGTCCGGCCATTTAATTTTTCTGCTCATTTTCTTTTAGAACTTTTTAAAGAATGTATACTGTATGTCCTCATTGTGCAAATTTAACTAACAAGGGCACCCCCTTAAGGTACCAACCAACTAACCATAGACTTTTTGACTGGCAGACCAAAAACACAAAAAAAAAAACAGCCAGATATGTAACCGATGTCTCTCCGTAGGGCTCTATATTCTAAATGGAATCTAGGAAAAATGTGAAATTCCACCTTTAATCATGATGGTGACCTTCATGCTCCTTAATGAATACTCTCCATGATGTATTCTGCTTTTGCTAGACAGCTGTTGCCTGGCAACAAGCCCATCGTAAGTAAAGTGGTTGACATTGCTGTGGTACCTTCCATCATTGAGCCCAGGTGAGGACTGCCAGTTCATATTTTTAATACGCCACCAAAAGATGATGTCCGAAAACCTAAGCTGCATAATATGCAACTAATATATATATGGAAAAAACAACAGATAAGGAGTTTTGAGGTTTTTTTATAAAATGAAATAACTTTATTAAATACATGAAAAATCAACAATACAAAACTTTTATGTGTGTAGGAGGGCTAGCACAGTAGTAGTAACAAGGGCGCCAGAGATACAGGGGGCTGGTCAGGCTAAATGGAAGGTAATAATGACAAATGTAAAGAGTCACAAAAGAGAATACTGAACCCAGACATTAATGGATGGCATAGCGCTCCTTACATGCACATTGTACATGACTCCAAGACATAACCAAACATTTTCCTTCCTGTGACATCCTTGACAACTCTTCTGATAAGTATGCCGCCAGGACATCATGATGTTGCGGCGTGTGAATCCTGTGAATCTTTTTGCTTAACTCTAGTGGTGTACATTCTGTGAATATGTCATAAATGTCCCAGATGGATGGAACAACCCTGTGACCTCCAAAATGAGGCTCTCTAGCTGTTGCACAACTACAACTTCCAGCATCCTTAAGGCCCCGTCACACTTAGCGACGCTGCAGCAATCCCGACAACAATACAACCTGTCAGGGATCGCTGCTGCGTCGCTATGTGATCGCTGGTGAGCTGTCAAACAGGCAGGCTCACCAACGATCAGGGGAGCAGCGACATCGTGGAAAGAATCTTTCCACGATGTCCTGCTCCTGGTTACCAGCCTGCTGAAGCAGGAGCAGGCTGGTAACTATGGTAAACATCAGGTTACTAGGGGCACACGCGTACCTAGTAACCTGCTGTTTATCATGGTTACCACGCTGCTACGGTGAGCGGGAGGTTACCGCTCACTTTAGCAGGCTCGTAACCATGATAAACAACGGGTTACTAGGTGCGCGTGTGCCCCTAGTAACCCGCTGTTTATCATGGTTACCAGCCTGATCGCTGCTCCCGCTGGTCACACACAGCGATGTCTGCTGACCAGCAGGAGGGCAACGACCAAAAAAATGTCCAGGACATTCTGCAGCGATCAGCGACCTCACAGCAGGGGCCTGATCGCTGCAAAGTGTCACACATAGCGACATCGCTGGTGAGGTCGCTGTTGCGTCGCCAAAACCGTGACACAGCAGCGATCTCGCTAGCGATCTCGCTTAGTGTGACGAGGGCTTAAGTCTTTTACTTTATCAGTTCAGGCTTTTATACCATCGTGCAGACATTCTGAAGCTTTCATTTTCCTGCAGAGTTGACTTTCTTGAATTATAAATGTCCCATTATGCTCAAGGAACCTTCACCACCAGCAATCCTGAATAATCTACAACCGGTCTTCACCATAGATTTGGAAGCTGCCCACCTTCCTGCAGGGATATGTTCCTGTAGGGGCTGCACAGAGCAGGAGGACGTAGCAGTGATAAATGAGCCTCTTCAGTATCGATTCATCAGAGATCACAGCAAGAATCTCACAGAATCAACAATTCTACTCTGCTCTCCAACAAAAGCAAGGGGTCTGCCAAGCAGAAGACGCAAGGAAACCTGCCTCTGGCAAAATAGCTGTCATGGATCCTGCTTTTAGGTCTTAGATGATGAAATACGAGTGAACTCCTGTAGACAGGAACTGAGGAAATATGATCCAGTCACTGCATGAGTTGTACAGTAATTAAAAATTGGATAAAATATCACTTATGAGATTCTGCTTATTGTTGTTCATGGAGGAACCATCATCAGATGTTGTCCCCTGTGGGAGCTTAATATTAGGGACACTAATGCATCCAATTAAATTGATGAAAAATTGCAGTCTGGATTTATATATACACGAAAAGGAAGAATAATTGTTGTCCCCATTAATGACCCCATTATATAAAACCTCTTCAGAAGATTAAAAAAAAAGAAACAAAAACGCGAAGAAACCTATAGCAACCTAACTAGATGACTATGGCATGGTTTGTAGATAATAAGGATGATAAATTGCTCATGGTGCTTTCATAACTGTATTATGAATCTGGTTACACATGGTGAGACGTCTCGTGGACACTGGTGGTACAGATGTATCCAGGCCTGCCTTTCAGCAAATAATAGGACTTGAATTTCTCATGATACAAATGTCACACAATATAACAAAATCCTTGGCAGGAAGTAACACCCATCACATCCATTGGACAGACACATATAGGCACATGTGGTGCACACGTCTCCCAACACGGTATCATTAAATCATTTTTTTTCCCAAAGTTGGTCATTTCATGCCTCTAACCTCAGGATATATCCAGCCAAGAGGAAACCGAAGGAAGGATAACTCTGTAGGTAATACAGCATTTAATTTCTAGTCCTAGTCTTTATACTGCCCAAGATAAAGCACTAGTCAAAGGGACCCCTGAGTTGAGGTATCAAGCCATGAAAAAGTGGATATCAGTCTATCTATCTAGGCAAAGGGACCTCCTAGGCGGAGGTATCAAGCTACCCAAACGTGGACATCTATCAGTCTATCTATCTAGGCAAAAAGACCTACTAAGTGGAGGTGTCAAGCCACCCAAAAGTGGACATCTATCAGTCTATCTATTTAGACAAAGTGACCCCCTAAGCGAAGATGTCAATCCACCTAAAAGTAGACATCTATCAGTCTATCTATCTAGGCAAAAAGACCTACTAAGTGGAGGTGTCAAGCCACCCAAAAGTGGACATCTAACGTTTATCTATTTAGACAAAGGGACCCCCTGAGTGGAGGTGTCAAGCCACCCAAAAGTGGACATCTATCAGTCTCAATCTATCTATCATTCTAGTTTGATCTCGCTGATCTAGCAATCGGTAGGACTCTTCTTACCTAACAGCATTTGAAGGTCCGAAGTTGTGATGACATATCCAGGAACCTCCCGAATATCTCACGAATATCCCCTATCCTCTGCAATTCTGTGCCTCAACACGTCTGACTATCCACCACATTCGGATCCTTCAGATGGAACCTGAAAAGCCATCTCTTCAAGAAAGCTTACAACCTGCATTGACCATGCTGCCTCCTCAACTCCACTGGAGCTGCTGCCCTACAAACACCAGACCTGCGCCTCACCACCACCATAGCTCTGCAACCCCCCAACCCACTGTCTCCCTCCCCATCCTGTAGAATGTAAGCCCGCAAGGGCAGGGTCTTCTTCCCCCTGTGTCAGTCTATCATTGTTTATTTGTTACTGTAAGTGATATCTGTATTTGGTATGTAACCCCTTCTCATGTACAGCACCATGGAATCAATGGTGCTATATAAATAAATAATAATAATACCTGTATCAGATATAACCCTCTGTACATACAGCAACATGAGAGATTTAGCAGGAATGACCTACATGAAAACGCATATGACTTTATAACTTAGTAGAGGACAAGTAAATATAATTTGGGTGTAAGTGGTCATCCACATCTGACCATCCAATCCACTGATCTTAATACCTTTTTCCAAAAAAAGTAAAGTACCACTAAAGGGACAAGCTGCTCTCTGTGCAGTCTAGCATCCCGCATTGCCTTCCATATGGACAACAACTTTATTTTCAGTTTTTACTCAGAGAGTCAACTTGGATACAAACACATCTCGCTGCATCCTGGAAAATTACTTTTTGAAGTATTTGTATTTTCCACCAAAAATACTTGGATTCTGGCTACTTCTTCTTCTATACCTGGCACCATATTGACTGACTGTAGACTTTTTCTTTACTTATTTCCAACCAGCTCTAACAATTTGCTGAAAATCGAGACCTCTATGACCCAGTTTGACCCCTTACTAGGACTCACCCATTCATTTTGACAATAACAATTTTATGCGTAAAATAAGACACTGCTATTGCGTTGACTAAATGATAAAGAGATAAGACTCGAAGGCAGATCTTATAAATAATGAGCTCGTCTGTGGAAACCCAACTCTTCAATAAGCGCAGCCACTTATAAATGTAAGATAAGTGTATGATCACATTGTATCAGTGATACGGAGATATCAACATCTGCTCCGAGACACAACACCGTATATTAGGAGCTAGAAGTGTATCTGTGACTCACAACGAAAGGAAGAGCCGGCATGTGGATTTACAAGACAAAGCAATATTCAGTGGTTTACGGATAAGACTGGTAACAATGAAGAAGTTCTAAAAAGTCTAAAGATTTTACATCAATACACAAGTAATCTATCTATCTATCTATCTATCTATCTATCTATCTATCTATTATCTATCTATCTATCTATCTATCTATCCTTCTATCTATCCATATATCTATCTATCTATCTATTATCTATCTATCTATTATCTATCTATCTAGTATCTATCTATCTATTATCTATTATCTATCTATCTAGTATCTATCTATCTATTATCTATCTATCTATCTTTCTATCTATTATCTATCTATTATCTATCTATCTATTATCTATCTATCTATCCATATTGCTATTATCTATCTATCTATCTATCTATCTATCTATCTATATCTCTATTATCTATCTCTCTATAATCTATTATCTATCTATCTATTATTTATCTATTATCTATCTATCTATCCATATTGCTATTATCTATCTATCTATCTATCTATCTATATCTCTATTATCTATCTATCTATCTATCTATTATCTATCTATCTAGTATCTATCTATCTATTATCTATTATCTATCTCTCTATCTTTCTATCTATCTATCTATCATCTATCTATCTATTATCTATCTATCTTTCTATCTATTATCTATCTATTATCTATCTATCTATTATCTATCTATCCATATTGCTATTATCTATCTATCTATCTATCTATCTATCTATCTATTATCTATCTCTCTATAATCTATTATCTATCTATCTATTATCTATCTATCTCTATTATCTATCTATCTATCTATTATCTATCTATCTCTCATCTATCTATCTATATCTCTATTATCTATATATCTATCTATCTATCTATCTATCTATTATCTATCTATCTCTCATCTATCTATCCATAACGCTATTATCTATCTATCTATCTATCTATCTATCTATCTATCTATCTATCTATCTATCTATCTATCATCTATCTATCTATATCTCTATTATCTATATATCTGTATCTATCTATCTATCTATCTATCTATTATCTATTTATCTATCTATCTATCTTTCTATTATCTATCTATCTATCTAGCTATCTATTATCTATCTATCCATATCTCCATTAGCTATCTATCTATCTATTATCTATCTATCTATCTATCTATCTATCTATCTCTATCTATCTCTATTATCTATCTATCTATCTATCTATCTATCTATCTATCTATACATATCTCCATTATCTATCTATCTATCTATCTATCTATCTATCTATCTATAAAAACGGTAAATAAATCACTATTTCTTTCTTTCTTTCTTTCCTATCCACCCATCCATTTTCCTCAGGGTCACATCTTACCTGGAGCACTTACCCACTGCTCCTCTTATCCCCTAATATCTGCACTTATATCACATGCAGTCTATTAGCATTACTCAGGATGCGGGTATTAATGTAAAGCTTCCAGCAATGTTCTCCTGCCAGCCATGGATATTTCAGTACAATGGAGGACCTTGAACTGTCAATAGCAGAAGGGTGGCAGCGGCTTGTAAACTGCAGTGAAATCATTACCGGCTTGATCTCCTTTTATTACCACTCTGCTTTAACACATCAACACGGGTTATATCTCTGCTGATGTTCACGGTTCATTTGTGGTTAAAAGAACTTCAGGGGACAAACATTACCTGCTGCTTGTGGGCGAGAAACGGAGGGCTTAAATCACACAGAAGCCTGGTGACACCTTGTTGGGAGGAGGAGGACCTGCTCTTATCTGATCCCACTGTGGGCATGCTTCCCAAAAGCTGTCAGGCTTACAGTAAGCGGGACAGGAGCTGGGAGGCAGCGGAGGAAGGTTACAAGAGGTTATGAGTTCTTCAATAAAGATTAGTTTCAAGGAAAAGATTGTATCTCGGATGATTTGCTGTTTGTAACCTCCGGCGGCACCGAGAAGAAATGGATTTGATGACAAATCTGGGGTTGGGACATTGAGTCAGTAACCCTTTAGATCTGACGGCTGTAGGAGAAGAATGGAGTCGGGGCAACGTCTACATGAGATGGCGAAAATGGGGTGCGAATTGGGATTAGCTGGACAGATCTTTCCTTTTTTTCTGCGGAGATGAAGCAGCGATGGTCGCTTCCATCCAATACAGCTCAGACATTGTACGAGAATTGTTCCTATAACACGAAGAGTGTTCAGATCCTTGGGGATTTTTCCAATAATGTACAGTGTCCTCGGTGAAAGCAATACACGTCCTCTACTGCACGGGTAGCCATGAGGCGGCGTACAAAGTGGTTTGCTGCAAAGCGATGGATGTGAGCAGGGTGTGAAGGGCTGCGGACCTGGACGCAAGGCTAATTTTGTGAGCCAAGCCTACTGGGACTCAAAGAGGTTTTACTGAGACTGATGATTAGCCCCTATCCTGGAGCGTAACTAAAATAGGTGCAGGGGTTGCAATCGCACCCAGACCCTGTAGACTAGGTACCCCCAAAGGTCCCTTTGCCCCACCCCATATGAAAAGACTATTAATTTTAAAAACCTGTGCTACTTGGGGGCCCCATTGAAGTTTTTGCATTGGGGTCCTCAAGCTTCAAGTTACGTAACTACCACTATCCATAGGATAGGAGATAACTTTCTGATCTCTGGAGATCTGACTACCACGACCCCCAGCGTTCAAATGGTTTTTCTAATCTCTGGAGATCTAACTACCAATAACACAACATTCAGATGGTTTTTCTAATCTCTGGAGGTCTGACTACCAAGCCCCCACTTGGTTTTTCTAATCTCTGGAGGTCTGACTACCAAGACCCCCTGTTCAGACAGTTTTTCTGATCTCTAGAGGTCTGACTACCCAGCCCCCACGTTCAGATGGTTTTTCTAATCTCTAGAGGTTTTACTACCAAGACCCCCAACGTTCAGATGATTTTTGTAAACTCTGGAGGTCTGACTACCAAGAACTCAACATTCATACGGTTTTCCTAATCTCTGGAGGTCTGACTACCAAGCCCCCACATTGAGATATTTTTTCTAATCTCTGGAGGTCTGACTATCAAGACCCCCACGTTCAGACATTTTTTCTAATTTCTGGAGTTCTGACTACCAAGACCCCACGTTCAGACGGTTATTACGCTTGGCTATTTCGATAGCTTTATAGACAAGGAATAGAGCAGGGTGCAGTCCTCCATTCAGATGCCGCTCTGCAGAGCCCTGTTCTCTGTGCCGGTGGGGATCAATCAGTTGGACCACAAGCAATTAATAACTTTTTCCCTATCCATATAAATAGGGGGTAACTTTTAATCTAAATATTGGTCAAATCCAATGATTTCGGTCAAAGTTGACCATCTAATGTGCTATCCATTTAAGGCCGATCCCATATTGTAATTTCCTCTTATGTGTATATATTTTTCTCTTTGTACACTATATATTTTGCTAGTAAAGCACCAGTTTGTTACCCTTAAAGGGTTTTTCTATTTGCTCTTATGGCCTACAGCCTCAGTACACCCTATAGAAGCCCATTTCTCTCCAGTCACTTGCCTTGATATGTAACACTTTTTAGTTTATTGTTATCTCTTTCAGTTTGTCATGTTGATTTATTTTGATTTTTTTTCCTTAAATTTTCTTGTCTTTTTTTCTTAACAATTTACTGGTATTTTTGTTAATTTTTACAGTGTATGTTTGAGAAAGGTAAATTGTGACCAAAAGTTTGTGGACCCCACTCTTAAATTCCTTTGACTTCATCATACTCACCTCTGAGTGCCAGATTCTTTTACGGTTCAACATTGGCTCCAGTTGACTAAACAATGGCAACAATGTATATTATGGTCAGGTCAATGGGGATGTAATGATACAATTCCTCGGAGGAAACAGGTCCCCATATTGCCTGGATCTCCTTAATAGACATGATGCAATAGTAGAACGATAAACATTTTTGCACCTTACTTGTAGGGTCTGTATGAGTGCTGCCCATACAAACAATGACTTCACATGGACAACACTCGTAACAATTATTATTTAATTGGGTTACTCAGATGTCACATCACTGGTCTATTTAAAGTCTATGAGTGCAAAAAGAAATCACGTGACTAAATCCAAAAATGTCCACCCCATAGCTTCTATATACTGCAATTTATTGTCCATAGCCCCACCATTTTTTTTCCTAATTTCATGATGAGCAGACCTGTGGAAATTTGGGTACTGGTACCCAACCCAAACTTTACTTTAAAGTTTGGTTCGGGTGCCAGAACTTTACCCAAACTTGAGCCAGAACACAATTGAAAATAATGAGGACCCGAACTTTTGAGCTGGGAAAAAAGCTCTCTCTCTCTCTCTCTCTGCAACCAACTTCCTACGGAACTCCGAACATTCCGGTAGAAGTCCGTGTTCTGCATTTACCATCGGACGCTAACTGTCCGGTATGAACCCTGAACTTTTAAGTTCGGGTTTGCTCATCTCAACTCATCTTGATCCTTTATGACTTATCCATAGTCTGATAGGTGTAGGTGGATTGGAGGGGCGACACTTATGTGCAATACTCTCTATTTATTTCTATGGGACTTCCATAATTGCCAAGATGAAAACCCATCAATATTTTTTAGTTATTTTTTTTTCATTATTTTGTTTTTACTAAATACTTAGGGGCCTGATTCATTAGTTTTTTAAATCACTTTCCTTTTTTTTTTTGTCTTGCGGTATTCGTTGATGTTTTTCTCCCCAAATTCTTCAAAATGGTGCATGCGGTTCATAAATTTTTCACAAAAATAAAAAAATCTCCTTATTTTTGTCTTTAACCTCTTTTGAGACTTTTAACTGCAAAAAAAAAAAGTTTCATGTTCTGCTAAAACGTTGCAGGTGGGAAGGGAGATATTGGAAAAGGGGAGAAATGTAACTTTTTAACACGTCGCAATTGATAAATTAATTGAAATATCTGGAAAACTTTTCCAAACTTTTCCTACAATGATGCACATTACAAAAAAACGGTGAATATATATAAAATTGGCTTTAAAAAGGGAAGTCATTAAGGAGAGCTGACGGACGTCACATATCAGCTCACATGGATGTTGATATTTTTCCACCACGACCACATGCATTGGGTTTTCATTCATTTTATGAACATTTTCTTTTACGTGAGTAATAAGTAGACAAAATAAAATATTTCAATTTTATGTTTTTTTTAAATAATCCCTGATCCAACTAGATTCTCTAAAAATGTTCATAACTTTAAGAGATTTTCCCATGGAGACAACCCTTTTTACATCAATCTGACTTCAACTTCATAGGCGAGCCAAATTTTCCATTCAAAGACTTAATATGTCATCAGAAAAGTCCTGTTTTTTAAATCAGATTTTTGTGTTAAAGAAGCACTCCTCCTCCTCCTCCTCCCATCAATATTTTTATCCTCTTAATATATTGCAGCCATCATATTATATAGCACTGTGCACTTACAATTGCTCATTTTGCCTTTCTACCCAGCTCATTCTTCTCTTTTCTTTACTCTATGTAGAAACAGGAAGTCTCTTGTCCCTGCAGAAATCATTCCCCTCTTCACTTCCTGACTATGACTCATACAGGGAAAATTGACCTCCTGTTTCTACATAGAGTTAGAAGGATTCAGCTGGTCAGTTTTTAATCACCTGATGTCATAGACCTAAAGGAAAAGAGAAGAATTAGCTGGGTAGAAAGGCAAAATGAGTAATTGTAAGTGCACAGTTCTATATAATATGATGATTGCAATATATTAAGAGGATAAAAACTTTGATGGGAAGAGGAGGCGGAGGAGGGCTTCTTTAATTGTATTTTTTTAAACATTTTTTATCATTATGAAATCTTTCAGTTTTCAAACTGGCAACTTGAGCCTAATATTTGACTCATTCTTCCTGTCCTATACAGATCACTTTTCAGCAGTCTCCCAAACAGTAGTTCAATGACTGATAACACCTTTATATCCAGTAAATAACATCAATTTGTGATATCACAGCTCACCTCCTCCACCTCCTGTACAGTGACTGATAGCACCTCTATATATAGTAGACAAAACAATATCAAGATCTACCATTCACATTAGGTGATATCAACACTCACCTCTTCTCCCCCTGCACAATGGATACACCTCTGTATATAGTAGATAACACAGGATCCACCATTCACAATAAGTGATGTCACAGCTCTCCTCCTCCTCCTTCTGTACAATGACTGATAACACCTCTATGTACAGTAGATAACACCGGGTCCACCATTCACAATAGGTGATGTTACAGATCACCTCCTCCACCTGTACAATGACTGATAACACCTCTATATACAGAGGATAATACAGGGTCCACCATTCACAATAGATGATGTCACAGCTCACCTCCTCCTCCTGTACAATGACTGATAACATGTCTACAGTTAGGTCCATATATATTTGGACAGAGACAACATTTTTCTAATTTTGGTTCTAGACATTACGACAATGAATTTTAAACAAAACAATTCAGATGCAGTTGAAGTTCAGACTTTCAGCTTTCATTTGAGGGTATCCACATTAAAATTGGATGAAGGGTTTAGGAGTTTCAGCTCCTTACCATGTGCCACCCTGTTTTTAAAGGGACCAAAAGTAATTGGACAATTGACTCCAAGGCTATTTCATGGACAGGTGTGGGCAATCCCTTCGCTATGTCATTCTCAGTTAAGCAGATAAAAGGCTTGGAGTTGATTTGAGGTGTGGTGCTTGCATTTGGAAGGATTTTGCTGTGAAGTAAACATGCGGTCAAAGGAGCTCTCCATGCAGGTGAAACAAGCCAGCCTTAAGCTGCAAAAACAGAAAAACCCATCCGAGAAATTGCTACAATATTAGGAGTGGCAAAGTCTACAGTTTGGTACATCCTGAGAAATAAAGAAAGCACTGGTGAACTCATCAATGCAAAAAGACCTGGGTGCCCACGGAAGACAACAGTGGTTGATGATCGCAGAATAATCTCCATGGTGAAGAGAAACCCCTTCACAACAGCCAACCAAGTGAACAACACTCTCCAGGAGGTAGGCGTATCAATATCCAAATCTATCATAAAGAGAAGACTGCATGAAAGTGACTCGCCCCCTGGGCCGTGGGGCACTCGGAGCCAGGCAATCGGGAAACGATGGGGGTAGTAGTGGCAACCCGGTTCTGTGGCTCAGGGTGGTCAGGCCAATGGTTGTCTGCTATGTGCTGTCCATGTTGTCCGACTACGCCACCCGTGGATTGCGGTTATTATGAACCGCCGCTGCAAGGCAGTCCGCTGGGGCTGATGGTATATGCAGCTGAGGTAGTGTAACTCCCCAGGGGAAGAGTGTAACCCCAGGGCAGTGCAGGAGATGGTGGAGGTGATAGTGACGAGAGTCCCAGTACCGTTAGTGCTGAAGGAGCAAGGAATACTCAGACAACGTACTGCAGTCAAATGTCTTTTACTCACAGTTCATGTGCTCCGGGTCACTTCTGTACAGGTAGTGACCGCCCGAGCCGTGCTGCGTCCACCAGGTGTGGGGCTCAGTCAACTCCCAGGCAGTTTAGAAGTCTGGCTCAGGACCCCCTTTTGTCCTTTCTCTGGCCTGCCTCACCAGTGACCCACTTTTGTCCAGCTGCTGCGGATCTGCACGGGTTAACGTGGGCCCCGTTCCCCGCTGTCCTATATGGTGCCTTCCTAGCAGGTTTGATGAGGTGTCGCACCAATAAATGATCACGACGACCGGTCTTTGGCTGAGGGTAGTTTCTCCTCCACCAACTTGGGATCCGGTACCCTTAATCTGCCTGACCCTTCATTCTGTATTCTCATGGGTTCTTAGCGTCCCTTCCACCTTCTTGTTCCTGAGCCCTTCTGTTTCTCTCTCTCTCTTCTCCTTCTTTCCTGTTCCTTCTCTTCTCAGGCCCCGGCCTTTTCTCTAGGCCTGCCTCTGAGCAGAGCTCCTACAGAGCCTCTGCTCCCTGTCTTCTCTGACTGAACTCGACCCTGATCTAAGATGGTGCCCACCTTTTATACCTCCCTCTAAAGCATGAGCCCAGGTGACCAGCAACCAATGGGCTCCTGTCTACACTCAGGAACCGTCCCCTTCTGCTCCTACATCACTGGGTTTTCCTCCCCCCTCCCCACTCCAACCAGGGACAGATTCTGTCGTGCCTGCATTGGTGTCTAATGGGAGCACCGTTGAACTGTCCCTCGGAAATCGGGTGTGTGTGCTGTATGCAGCTAACTGAGCCCTGGTCCATACTCCATCCTTACCCGGGAGTGGAATATCACACCTCTGGCAGAGGTACAATACCCCTGTAGCGGCCGAACCATTGGGGCGCTACAAAAGTAAATACAGAGGGTTCACTGCATTGTGCAAGCCACTCATAAGCATCAAGAATAAAAAGCCTAGACTGGACTTTGCTAAAAAACATCTAAAAAAGCCAGCACAGTTCTGTAACAACATTCTTTGGACAGATGAAACCAAGATCAACCTCTACCAGAATGATGGAAAGAGAAAAGTATGACGAAGGCGTGGTACAGCTCATGATCCAAAGCTTGGGCTTGATGGGTTGGGCATGCATGGCTGCCAGTGACACTGGGTCACTAGTGTTTATTGATGATGTGACACAGGACAGAAGCAGCCGAATGAATTCTGATGTCTTCAGAGCCATACTGTGTGCTCAGATCCAGCCAAGTGCAGCCAAACTGATTGGTCGTCGTTTCATACTACAGATGGACAATGATCCAAAACATAAAGCCAAAGCAACCCAGGAGTTTATTAAAGCAAAGAAGTGGAATATTCTTGAATGGCCAAGTCAGTCATCTGATCTCAACCCAATTGAGCATGCATTTCACTTGTTAAAGACTAAACTTCAGATAGAAAGACCCACAAACAAACAGCAACTGAAAACCACCGCAGTGAAGGCCTGGCAGAGCATCAAAAAGGAGGAAACACAGCGTCTGGTGATGTCCATGAGTTCAAGACTTCAGGCAGTCATTGCCAACAAAGGGTTTTCAACCAAGTACTAGAAATGAACATTTAATTTACAATTATTTAATCTGTCCAATTACTTTTGGTCCCTTAAAAAATAGGGTGGCACATGTTAAGGAGCAGAAACTCCTAAACCCTTCATCCAATTTTAATATGGATACCATCAAATGAAAGCTGAAAGTCTGAACTTCAACTGCCTCTGAATTGTTTTGTTTAAAATTCATTGTGGTAATGTCTAGAACCAAAATTAGAAAAATGTTGTCTCTGTCCAAATATATATGGACCTAACTGTATATATAGTAGATAACACAGGATCCACCATACACAATAAGTGATGTCATAGCTCACCTCCTCGCCTTCTCGCACAATAAGTGGGTGTTTCTTGCAATTTTTCTTTTTGCCTGCGAATGGGGGTGCAAATGTTGGTAAGAACAATTATGTAGCGAAGATGCTGCTAATACATAATAACACATAATAATTTGCTAATCTGGTCTATAACTGTTATGGATGTTCCTAAGATTCGGTAAGAAGATAGAGGGGTCATAAAACCAGTGGAGATTGTTCTCGAATCTTTATCATAGATTTTGCCTTTTTCAGGAAACAACAATTTTTTTTTCTTTTTTTAAACGATGACTTTTACGGGATTGAAAAGAAAAGAAAAGAAATAAAAAAATAAAATAAAACTTTCTTTGTGATCCCACAGGAATCAGCTCACACGGCAGATACAATAAAATATCCCTGAACACAATAGGATAGAATCATTTCTTTACTGGCTGTGTCCCTGTGCTTCGCCCTGCATTCATCTCCATTACCCGCAGCAATTATAACTGTGAGCAGCTTGTGTGGCCCATTAGACGCAGGCTCCTTTGTACCTCGTACATTGTGCTGCATTTTATTTGGAGTGGATCTCTGTCTGTTAATGTTAAATCAATACTTGTGTGTTTAGTGCTGGCTGGATTCTGGCACTAAATGACAAGTGATAAGCAGGCTTAGGGCTTGTTAATTGGTCTGTGTGTGATATTTACACTAATCAGGAAATTCAAGACCTGGAGCCGTCCAACCCTAGTAAATCTGTATATACAAACCCCGAGCAGAGTCTGAACTATTGATGGAATGAAAGCTCCGCGCTCATGGATGGAGTTAATTACCAGCTTGGTAAAAAAAAAAAACTCATAAAGACGAACCTCATATAAACACCCTCTTTTAATGCACACAGTCAATGTGGTTGTGTCATTACGACAACCCTTGTGGATACAGCTGGACGTACACGGACAAACACATTGGATTAATAGCAACAGTCCAAACGATAGCCGGCATTCACTGTCACGCAAGGTGTAGGAAAGACTAAGTTCAACACGAAGGGATGAGGGGAAAGGAGCCCAGACACTAGAGAAAGGGAGAGTGGAGACCTCCTAGGCTGATCTGATATAGCCCTGTCTCCCCTAAAGTCCCTATATTGGTTCCTCACCAATTGTCACACAGGAACCTAAACCCTGTATTTCTCTAGAGCTTGACCCTGGATAGGGAAGTGGGGGTGATCATTATTTAGTTCCCACTAACAACTAAAGACAACAAGAGAGACGAAGACATGGGAAAGTAACTTAGCTTGAACCAACTTCAGAGAGATTAAACCAAACATCCTCCAAGAAACCAGAGAGGAAGTAAGCAGACTGCAATAGCTCCAAGCCTTCACAAGAGAAAATGTGAATATCAATGGCACTTCCCTGTAGCAAACAGAAAGTATTTCAACACCCAGGCCTGGGTGTCAATTAGCAGAAGGGAGGTAGCCGCTGGGTCCTAGAGTGATACAGATCTAAGAAGGCGTCTGTAATGCCAAATGAAGAGATCTTCTGAAACCAACTGCATGGAGACTGTCAGTCACATCTGACACACCCTTGACATTCACATCTTCCTAAAACAATTGCTTTATTGATTAAGTAGTATAAAAGGCACAAAAAATGGTTGAACACAACATCACAAAATTTAAAAAGGCAGAAAAGAAATATCCGCTGTGCTTCCAGGCAACATGTTTCACACCTACATAGTCCTTTGGCTTGACCGTGTAGGTCTGAAACATGTTGCCTGGGAGCACAGTGGATATATATTTTATGCCTTTTTAATTTTTGTTCTGCTGTGTTCAACTATTTTTTGTGCCTTTTACACTACTGGATCAATTAAACAATTCTTTTAAGATGATGTGAGTGCCGGCTATCATTTGGACTGTTGATTTTACTGGAGTATTTTGCCATGCACCTGGAAAGGTGAGCTCTTTGCTCCTTTTTTCACATTAGATTAATATTGGCTAACGCGCTGATCAATAATTTATATCATGACTTTCCCCTGATACCGGAATTAGGAGAACACAATGATCAGGCATGTTGGATTTTTTAATATGTCTAATCTCAGAGGAAATAAGTTGCCACTAGAGAGACGACTCAATCAGGCAAAATCTGAATTCGCCTTTTCGCACTCTGTTATCTGGGAAATTGTATCTGGAGTGTAATGTCTGCTATTATGCTCTGGGGTCTCTCGAGATAATACATATAAAATAAAAACAAAAAATCTGTATACTCACCTTACCGCTCACCTCTCTGGGCACTATGCCCCTCATTGTCACCCGTCCGGTGACATCTTCTAATTTTCAATGCTCGCGCTAAAATTCCCAGGCCTCTCACATTGAGCCAGACTTCTTGCTCTGATGAGGCTTAAGAGGTTTCTGCGCAAGTACGAAATGTGATGACACCACTCGAATTTAATTGCTCATTTCTAGTTGCCACCCGAGTGGTCTTGCAGCAATTTAGTAGCCTTATCCCACTGAGAACACATGGACGCTCAGCCGAGCATGCAATCCTATTAGTGATAGGGAAAGAGCTTTCAGCCAGATAATCTTATGCCCCAACAAATGTATGATTAGCTTTAAAGAAGTCCTTTCACTAGATTTGTTAACTTAAACTTAGTACCTCCTCCAATTTCTGCTGTTTCACTGATTTTGGAACAATTTTTCTTTAGTGCTTCTCCATTACACAGTTATACCCCCAGGTAAATAACACATTTTTCCTTCAACAATCTGGGCGTACACCACAAAACTTCTCTGTGGGCCTTACTTTTTCTTCTCTGATGCTGGCCATTCAAATCACAGCTGTATCTACAGAAAGGTTGTGTTGGAGATACTAAGTTGATTGACAGCAAAATTTGCATCTTTATTACCAAAGGATATAACTTTGGAATGAATGGGCACAGAAAAGAAAGAAAAACTGTTCCAGAATCAGTGGAGCAGCAGCAGTTGGAGAATTTACTCAATTTAAGTCAGAAAACCGAGTGAAAAGTCTTCTTTAAAGGGAGTATCCAGCTTTACTGACTAACAGGTTGCCACTTGTCAAGTCTCATGCACTTCTAGTGGTTATCACCTATTGGTTCAATTAATTAGTATATGATATGTACAAGATATCTGTGAATGAATGCCACATCAGCAGCGCCTCCCACCTCCTGATGCGGAGTTGAAAAATGCATAATAACTTCTTTAGGTCCTAATTAAGAAGAAAAACAACATATAAGGTTTTTTTTTGGTAGACTCAAGCGTCCGTGCGTTATATGGATGACCACTGAAAACTCTCAAATCAAAATATTTTTCATTCATCTGAACGGCAGCCAAGTTATGCAATATTTCCTTTGGAAGGAACAGCTGTATGTCTGAGGTCTCAGAAGTCCACACCGATCAACTGGTCAAAGCAAAGGGTTTTATGTAATAAGGCAACACCTCTATTATATACTGAATATTCGGGTCACTCAATCCACCCAACTTGAGCAGGAACATCTAGAGCAAGTCACTGAATGATACAGCAGGGAATGAGTTAAGAAAAGGGAAGCTATTAGAAGTTGTTGTAACATGAATTTTCTCATTTAATTCTGCAAACTTTGGTCCAATTAATAAATTACAGCATAATTATTAACTCTGCAGTTAATTAATCGAATACAGTCAGGTACGAAGGGCAATGTATTCTGCACGACAGAAAAATCAATAAAAATGTGTTGATCATTTCCAACATAATAATTGCAAGAATTATTTTTCTACAGCACATACAAGACCTCATTTACTTGGCAGTGCTGCACGGACGAAGCCGGTATGGCGGCACAGAGGATCCCTATGGATGGAGCCGCAGCACCCAACGACACATGGATGTCCTTTATTACTGGGCTCTGTATAAATTAGGTCAAGACCATGTTGTCATTGTGGTTTCTTTGTATCATGGAGGCGAAACCACTATGCCAGATCGGTCATAAAATAGGTACCATCAGTGCCAGACGGACTTTATTGACCTACCATGGAGATAGGTCAGGTTCTGTTCTGGTGCCTTTTTATTTTGATGAGCTGAAGAATATTAACGGATTCAGCAGATCTGATGGAATTTATGGTAAAGACTCAGAACAAAACCTTCGACATAGATGTGAGCGCAGCCATAGAAAGAAAAAAATGTAAATTAGTGACATGCAATGGTATATTTCGGGTCTAGGATCTTCCGAAAGGCACCAAATTACATTTCAGTACAACCTGGGACCTTTACAGAGCTATATCACCATCGTGCCTATGCACAAGACTTAGAAGTAAGGCATACTTGACAAGTTTTTGAGTTGACTGCTCAAAAGTTTGAGTCCTCTGTGAAGCTATGCTGCTTTTAAAGAGGATCTATCACCAGGTCAAAATTTCGCAAGTTTTTGCTCTCGTTTTATTCCTGCTGCTCTTCTGAGTCATCTTTTTTCTTTATAAATCCACCATACTGATCCAGAGAGCAATATCTCTGGATCAGTATGGTGGATTTATAAAAAAAAACGGATTTTTGTTTAGAGCTAATTTTTATGGTCTTTATTAAGGGGGTGTGGTTTAGGATCCTCTAGGGAGTGTCTTTATCATTTAGCTGTTCCGCCTAATTACCCTGCGAGCAATGTCTCTTTTTAAAGGCCATAACAATTAGCAGTAAATAAAACGGCCCATATTTCTGGAACCATATGGTGATATATGAAAAATAAAATAAAAAATGGATTATTTAGGGGATCAGTAGTAAAATAAGAGCAAAAATTGAACACATTTAATCTGGTGATAGGTCCTCAAATTTGCAATGTGCAATATGAAGCATCCCGTATCAGGCACGGAACAACTTCTAAAAACTCCTCTGGTAATCTAGGAGGTCGCTTCTTTCTATGAGAGCCTGGGATAATTGGAAAGTATGAAGTATAAATCTTCATATTGTAGAAGAGTTGGCAAATCTTCTGAGCTCTACTGAAACCGATTGAAAACTCGTAAAAATATGTGATTTAGGCTTGTTTTTTGTTCTCTGGAGTCATGAGGAGGCATAGACCAAGATGAGGAGAGGGTGGTGGTATACATAACAAGGGGTATGGCTTCTATTAAAATTTCTGCCAAATCAGGTCTCATTCTTTGCCCTGATGAGGGGCAATATCCTGAAACACTGTGTCTACAAACTGAGATTCTGATTTGGCTTTTATCCTAAGTCATAAAGCAAGGCTCGTTAAAGGGTCAATAGTGACTTTTAGGATCGCTGTTTCCAATAGGTGGCACTAGAGTTCTAGTGCTCTTCCTATATGAAGAGACAATTTACATATTTAATTTCCCGAGGAGCATGCATGGCGTATTTAAGTCTCCTCACTCTGACATGTCAGTTCTCGCTTGGCACTCTGCAAATGGAGAAACGTTGCCCCTTGGATCTCAGTCTTAAGCCTCTCACCTAGCCAAATCATATCTCATGCTTTGCCCTGATGAGGGGCAATACCCCGAAACACTGTGTCTACAAACTGAGATTCTGATTTGGCTTTTACCCTAACTCATAAGGCAAGGCTCGGTAAAGGGTCATTAGTGACTTTTAGGATCGATGCTTCCAATTGGTGGCACTAGAGTTCTAGTCCTCTTCCTATATGAAGAGGCAATTTGCATATTTAATTTCCCAGAGGAGCATGAATGGCGTATTTAAGTCTCCTCACTCTGCCATGCCAGGCCTGGCTTGGCACTCTCCAAAAGGAGAAATGTTGCCCCTTGGATCTCAGTCTTAATCCTCTCACCTAGCCAAATCATATCTCATGCTTTGCCCTGGTGAGGGGCAATACCCTGAAACACTGCATCTACAAACTGAGATTCTGATTTAGCTTTTACCCTAACTCATAAGGCAAGGCTTGGTAAAGGGTCAATAGTGACTTTTAGGATCAATGCTTCCAATAGGTGGCACTAAAGTTCTAGACCTCTTCCTTTCTGAAGAGGCAATTTGCATATTTAATTTCCCAGAGGAGCATGCATGGTGTATAAGTATCCTCACTCTGCCATGCCAGGCCTTGCTTGTCACTCTCCACATGGAGAAACATTGCCCCTTAGATTGCAGTAAGCTGTGAACTTCATCGGCCAGCCAAAGGACACCGGCCAGCAAAAATCGGCTAGTGTGGTTGACGCGCCCCCTGGGCCTGTGCTGCTGCTGTGCAGGGGGAATACCCGGAGCCGGATCGCTGGGGGTTGTAGTTCTCCGTGGCGGTGACCCGGTCCGTGCCCAGGGCGGTCAAACCAGTGGCAGTCTAAACGTTGTAATAAGTGTCCGACTACGCCACCCGTGGATTGCGGTCAGTGGGGACCGCCGCTGCGCTGCAGACCACTGAGGCTGATGTTGTTTGCGCAGCCGAGTATGGGATGACTCCCCACGGGAGAAGTATTGCCTCAGGGCAGCTAATGTGGAAGATGATGGGAGTGATGGTGTGAGGGTCCCAGTACTAATGGTGCTGGAGCGGCAAGGAATCACAGAGACGTGTGGTGCAGTTCAGGGTCTTTACTGATGGTACAAGGCAGACCCTCCCGGGAGTACTGGCTAGTATAAGGGGCCTGGTCAGTCTGCGAGCAAGCAGGAATTCCCCTGGCCAGGTGGAGTTGTAGGCCTCCCCGTCTATCTGCACTCTTCCTGGCTACCTTGCTGTCAGCGGTTACAAGTAGCCCACGTCCCTGAGTATACCGTGTGGTGCTCACCCGTATGGCTGGTGACTTGGGGCCTTCTGTTAGCCTCCGCTCCTGGATGGCGGCGCTGGTCCCTTCTCTGTGACTGAGCCTCCGGGCTTCTATGGCCAGAGGACCTGGAATCCCCTGCCGGCTGGTTTCTGCTGCTGGGTGTATATCAGTCCCCACAGCCTCGGACTCCTGTGTCCGGCTTTAGTATCTTCGTCCAGGGCGAACTCTGCTCAGCTCCAGCCCCTGGACTTCTGCTACTACTCCTACAGAGCTCCTGTTCTTGCTTTCCCTGTGTCTGGAACTGTCTGCAGCTCCACTCTGACTGCTCTAATCCCGCCCCAGACCCAGTTTAAAAAGGGCAGATTCCTCCCCTCCCAGGTCTGGGTGGGCCGTGTTGCATGTTTAGGGATCCTGACCAGAGAAACCTCCCACTTGCTCTCAGACATAATATCTCTATTACTGCGGCAACCAGACCCCTGGGGTGTCGCATGGTTATTTTGAACGTTAGTGCTGACCTGGTTTATATGGTTGGCAGGGAGCGGGTCTATTTGAGTGAGGGCACTTAGTGTTAATATCACATTTGTTCCTCTATCTTCATTTCTTCTTTCTCCAGTCACCATATACTTTGAAGATTAGTACAAAATTCTGTAAGTATATACACACATATATATATACCGTATATAATTTTTTTTTACAAAGTTGTTACCATGGTTACAGCACATTTCTTGCAAACACAGTTTCGTAGCAATAAATCATTTTTATGATTATAGAAGAATGCACCCAATACAATATCCCCTTAGTAACGAGTAATAGCACTGATCGGGATGCCATAGATATAATTGTATATATTAGAAATGATTGTGTTTCTGGGATTGTTTGTGCCGTAAGTATTGAGTTCTTATCTGTCCTCCCAACATAGTCTGGGGGGGCTGCAGATAGCAGTGTGACTTATTCCTTATCAGTTTGTGGTTGTAATTAGCTGCATGCTTTTTTTTTTTTGAACATTATGCATGCAAATAAGATTCAGGCTTTTTAATTTCCCTTCCCGCATGCCGCATTCTTTTTATTTAAAACATCACCCCTTAATTAAGTGTTTTTCATAATTACTGTTTTATGTAGCGAACGCTTTGGAAAGAGATTGCAGAATTTTGATTGCATAAACTGTGTCGCTCTGGCAGAAACCTGCAATCTTAACCCTCTGGAACGGCTTTGGACAACCTGTAATGTACTTTAGCAAGTACTGTAGAGTCACTGGCTGCCAACTTCCAATCTACAGGGACACGAAATTTGGCAGGATGGTCACTAATCAGAGCAAAAAATATTCAACACATGGCTGATCAGCAAAGATATGAACCTGTAAATCTTTTCGCTTGTTTTCAGGAGGTATGCATTCCCAAATTGCGAAATGAGACCTCTGTTAGTGATGGTTTGCATCACCACCACATCTTCTATCGAGAGGACTTGAGGCTTGTTGATCTTCATCTCTTGTCGAAGAGAAGGATATCACAACATTTGAGAAAAGTACTGTATTGGTACCACCCTTTTCTCACAGGGCAGCACAATTTGAGCATTTCACTCTACATATCTTCACCAAAAGAGTCTATCTTGCCGAATGATTGACAGTCATTGCACTACATCCAAAACGGGTTGTTGTATCCAAAAGTGAGTGAGGTTCCATCAAGTTTCCATCCCTTCATTCACGTACTGTCCATTGTCTCTGTATACTCTGCATTTTGATCTCTACACGTGATTACCTTTCGTAAGAGAGAAGTATGCAGAAATGTTTGTTGGTCCTTATACCTCTCTAGTAAGAAGGAAATGGGCCAGTGGTATTTTGCATAACCCACTCATTTTAAAATCTTGTGGAAAGAAAGAATATCATGATTATTCTTGGTCTCCACACCTTCTCATCTCTTATAAGAAAGAAAAGTATCATGATCATTTTTGGCCTTGACACCTTCTCTTCTTTAGTAGGAGAGAACAGTATCATAAGGGTTCTTGGTGTCCACAGTTTTTCATCTTTGGTAACTCAGAAAGGTATATAGAGGCTTGGAGGTTTACATACCTTTTCATTTCTTGTAGAAGAGAATAGAAAGATGTTTGCAAAGTCCTTGATTTCCACACCTTCTTCTCTTTTATAAAAGAGAAGGGTCTTCTCATGGTTCTTGGTCATCACACCTTTCTATCTTTTGTGTAAAGATGAATGCTGAAATGTTTCTTAGCATTCACACCTTCTCATCTTTGATAGCAGAGAAGATGCAGTGATGTTCTGTGGTTTCCACATATTTGTAGGAGAAAAAAGTGTTATGGTTGTCTTGGCATACCTTCTCATCTCTTTTTGCAAGAGGGGTGTAGTGGTAGTTCTTTGATATTACACCTTTCTATCCTTTGAGTAATGATGATTGCTAGAACATTTCTTGGTATTCTCACCTTCTCATCTTTGATAGGAGAGAAGATGCATTCACGATCTGTGACCTTTGTAGAATTGAAGGTTCTTGGCATCCACACCATTTCATCTCTTTTAGGCCAAATGGTGTTTCAATGGTTCTTGGTCTTCACAACCTTTTATCTTTTGTTAAAGTACAAAATTATGATATTTGGTTTCCGCACCCGCAGAACAAAAGTGTGTTGTGTGCTTGGTGGTTTTAATACATTTTATCTTTGTGGAAGAGGTGAGTGGTGTGTTCTGCATGTGTTTTAATCTTTTGTAGGAGAGATTTGTGCCTTGATGATTGTTGGTCTCTATACCTTCTTATCTTTGTAGGCGACAAGGATACAAAAGTATCATCTCAGGTAGAAGAGTAGAGTACAGTGCTATCTAGTGGTTAAATACACATTTGCCTCTTTTAGAAGAGAAGGATGTTGCAAAAGTCTTTGATTTCCATACCTTTTCAACTTTTGTAGAAAGAATGGATGTTGCAATAGTGTCACGGGTGTGTCAGAAGTGACAGTCGCCCTGCAGTTGGTTGCAGGAGATCTCTACATTTGGCATTACAGACACCTTCTTAGAGGCTGTCTCTAGGACCCAGCGGCTACCTTCCTCTGGCTAATTAACACCCTGGCCTGGGTGTATAAATACTTGCTGAGTGTCAGAGGGAGGTGCCGGCGATACTCATTACTCCATGTGAAGGCTTGAGCGACAGCAGCACTTTTTCCTCTCTGGTGCTTGAGTACGTGTGCGCATTTGTCTGCAGTAGTCTAAAGCTAAGCAGTTGTCCCTTGTTTGTCCTCCCTTGTTGTCTTTAGTGTTCTGTGGGGATCGACTAGTTCTCTTCTTCTTCCTTCCCTCTAGCCAGGGCCAAATGCCAAGGAAAGACAGGGCGAGGAACGAGTGCAGCGATTGGTGAAGAGCCAATATAGGGACGTTAGGGGAGACAGGGTGATATTCTATCAGCCAGTAGGTCTCCACTCCCCCTTACCCTAGAGTCTAGGCTCCCTTTCCCTCTTCCCTTTGTGTTGCACTAAGTCTTTTCCACACCTTGCGTGACAAATAGTCCTTGATTTAATCAACATGACTCTCTTGTAGGAGTCATGGGTGCTATGGTGACTTTTGGTCTTGATGAGTTCTCAACTTTTTTTGAAGAGTGTGGTGAAATGTTCGTATTTGGGTTCCACGCCTGTTCTTCATTTGTAGAAGAAAATGATGTTGAATTGGTCCTCACATTGTTTCATCCACCATTACAAGAAATGGTGACATTATGCTTGTCAGTCTTCTAGAAGAAAAGAATGGTGTTGTGATGCTTCTTGGTCTTCATATTCATCCATCAATTGTACATGAGAAGTGTATCATGACCTTTGGACTGCTTCACTTTTCTTTTTGTTTGGTAAAACTGACATAAAGGCTATAGTCATCACAAAATTCAGATTAATTAAATTCCCTTGACTTAGGAAGATGAGAACTAAATGATTAGACAAATGCCTAATTTCCCAATTATTTTTTGCAAAAACATCAATTACTTACCTAACTTAAAGGCATATAGTATTTTTCATGGTTTATTCCAATTTTAAAAAAAATCCAGTAAAATATATATTTTTACTAATAAAAATTATTTGATGATAAGTTCTTCGAGGTAGCAGCTGATTAACGGTGAATGGATGAATGTGGCGGATAATTTTATGAAATCCGATGTTATTCTGTTCACACATAAAAATTATAGATTTTTCTACACGAGTAAAAGGACAAAAAAATACACTATCTCCAGTGGAACAAGTTTGGTTGAAATCAACTAGGACAGCGTATAATAAAGATTTATGATTTTCATTCTGCCGAGGCCAGAGATGCTGTTGCCTTTCATAGAGGCTGAATCGGAGCTGCCTGACTGATTCCCATCACTTCCACGAGCCGTGATTTAATGTCCGGAGAACTGTCAGGCACTTCTGTGGCTTCAGATAACAGTGTATTTCACTATCCTACAGCTTATAGTCCAGCTTATACCCTGGGGAGTTTAGGGGGACAGGTAGCAATGACAGGAACCAGTGCTAAACACACATGGAAGGGCTTTACGAGGAGAGGATGAAGAGGTTGGGATCACCTTGGGGTTGAGGTCAATAATTGATCAGTGCTAGTATTTGTGAAATGGTCCATGTAGCCTGGGGAGTGATTTCATGGGTCATCACTACAATGTGGTGAACGTTGAGGATATTGCTACTTTGCATTGAATTATGTGAAATAGACATCCAGTACATTTTAAAGGGTTTTCCACCAATAATTCAGGATAAGTGATAAATGTTTGAACTCTTGTATTTCCACCACTGGGATCAGCACTAGATCAGAAGTCCCAGGTCCACAAAACCTCACGGAGAAGGATGGAAAATGGACCGCTAGTCAAGCCTGATAAGTCCAGTAATGGAGCCCAATGATCAAACATTTATCCTTTGGATACATCATAAAATCAAAGAAGCACTCCTCCTCCTCCTCCCATCAAAGTTTTTATCCTCTAAATATGTTGACATCATTATGTTATACAGCACTGTGTACTTACAATTGCTCATTTTGCCTTTCTACCCATTTAATTCTTCTCCTTTTCATTAGGTCTTATGACATCACATGATTAAAAACTGACTAGCTTCTAAGCTCTATGTAGAAGCAGGAAGTCTCTTTTCCCTGCATGAGTCATCATTATAACCATAATTCTACACCACTTCAATGTCTCTAGCAGGGGAGAGGGGTGGATCAGCTAGGTCAGGAGTTGAAGAGGAGGTGAAGCTGGGCTGCCAGGGACTTTGCAGTGATGTAGAATTGTAGTTTTAATGATGACTCATGCTGGAAAAAAGAGACGTCCTGTTTCTACATAGAGCTTAGAAGAATTAAGTTAGTCAGTTTTTAATCACAAGATGTCATAGACTTACTGAAAAAGAGAAGAATTAGCTGGGTAGAAAGGTAAAATGAGCAATTGTAAGTACACAGTGCAATCTATATATTATGATGACTGCAATATATTAAGAAGATGAAAACTTTGATGGGAGGAGGAGTGCTTATATCATTGATGAACTAAGCCCTTTAAATCAGTCAATACCCCAAGATGTCATATCTTCAAAAGTCTTCTATTCTTAAAATCCTCAATGGCCTATTATTAGCAATATGTGAGTGCAGCAGCCCTAATAATCTCTTTAGAGTTCCCAGCAGTTGGAACCAGTGGAATCCCATAGATATAGCATTACCTAAGTACGAAAACGACTTTGTGTCTTTCAAAGAGGTTCTGCAGCCGTTGGGTTTTACAGCAGCTAGTGTGGCATAGCATAACTCCATAATTTTGAAGCAACTATCTATATATCTCATATGTATAGTTGTCTTCTGACTGTCCAAATGTTGGGGGTTGGAAGGATCAGGCATGTTGGGTTTCAGCATGCCTCATCCTTTGTTTACATAGCACATGCTCGCTGCTGCTGCCAGTCTTCAATTTGGCTTCATTGCATATCCATATTGAAATCACATTCACTCTTGGCTGATTATGTGCATACAGATTTGCACTTCCATACCTTTCTTTTTAGCTCAACATATCATGATATGACAAGCTGTGAAAAAACAAACAAAAAAAAAACATGATTTCTTGTTACTCTGTCGGGAGATGTGTACGCTATATGTTTCTATACTGTATGTTGCCTCACAGTGGTTTTGAGGTGGACTGTAGACTTTTCGGTAATTTTGCTAGCATGAATTAGCATTTTGAGTCGTTCTTTGTCAAAATTCTTGGAAACTTATGATGGGAAGGAATAGCAATTCAGCCATCAGCTCTAAAGAGTGAGGGCAGCTTAGACGGATTGTCCATATTTAGGGACAAGACAATTTTTTTTTACTTAAATGCATGTATTTGGGGTCATAAATAATTTTTGCAGTTGGGTTTCATTAAAAGTTTTTCACCTTTTGGCTTTTACAAGTTTTTTTGTTTCTTTGCACCTTCTGCTTTGATGTCTGTTGTCATATATTGGCTGAAAGGAGGTGAGAGAAAGACACATAAAAGAGCTGCAAAGTCTCCCCTCCGACCATCGTACAACTCCAACTGATGGATCCTCTGCTAGCTAATTCTGCAGCAAGGAATGGAGAATGCAACAGAGACTAGAGTAGAAAAATTGTGCAAAATTTTTAAAGAAACCCAATTGCAAAAATGTTTTTGAGCCCCAATTATATGCATTTAAGTAAAAAAAATATGTCTCCAATGGTGGGCAACCCCTTTGGAAAGTCCTAGGAGGATTTCATTAACAGCCAAAAAGGTCATCAATGTAGCACTTAGGTTAGAGCCCCATATCCTTTTGTCATAGTCCAAGGATGGACCATGATGCAAGGAGCGGCCGCAGATCTCCGGACCCGAATGCAGCAAAAACCCTCGGAACCATGGAACCCAAGAAACATTATCCTCTAAATGTAGTAAATGTTCCTGCTGGATCTTGATGTCCATTTTTATGGTAGCACAGATTACCAAATTTCTACCAAATATTTTTGGACACCCGTACAATTCTGCTTGAACCAAACACAATGAATCGCCTTTTATGTTTTATTATACTTAACTGCTGCGATTCCACAGAATTTAACTATTATTTTCAATTTTTTTTTTTAACCCTTTCTCAAGCCTCGACATTTCTAAATGTCACATTTTCGCTGGCAATCTGCAGCTTGAAGTTCATAAATGTCACTCTAAAATGGCGATGATCCAGAGTCGCACCCTTTCATTGCCAGGTCTCTGAAATACTAGGGACCTACAATCGACATCGCATTGTATTTTTTTTTACTCATCTCAGATCTACCAGTATTAGAAAGGCTTTATCTTCATGTAGTAAATTCTCATATGTCAATGACTGAGTCGCAATGACCGGTAAATAAATATAAGAAATCAATATTAAAGGCAGCTTTACTTATTAAGATATGAAAAATAGAATTTATATTGCTTTGCTTGTGTGTAAATTAACATTTTCGTAAGGTCACTTGACGAATAGGTCAAATGTCAGCGTTTAGGCTGCAGGTTTGGATGTAAAGAATGATCTATCTCTGATCAATGTGCTTGGGTTTACACTATGATTTAAAGATTTCATGAATATCATTGTAATCTATTAAAAGCTATCATTTTTTCCTGTCCTTAATTATTGTGTTGAGTTGTGTTTGCTCGTATCTTTTTATAGGAAACCTGTCACCAAATTTTATGCTATACACCTAAAAACTTATGGTAACTTACCACAAAGTGTCTGCTGGGCGTTCCCAGTCTTTCCAAGTGTCCAGCAAACCGATAACCCTAAGGCAAAGTTCACACATGGGCGTATTTTTGGTCCATGTATTGTTTGTGTGTCCAATGGACAATACATGGTCAGCACATGGACCAGTGATAAATAGAAATGAGCGAATCCGAACTGTAAAGTTCTGGGTTCGTACCGGACATCTAGTGTAGTGCCTCTTGAAAAAGCAACACATACCCGCAAAACGCGCGTCGAGGCCTGTCTCTTGCCACAGCTTCCTGCCCTCCTGCTGGTCCCCTCTCTGAGCGTCACTTCCTTACCTCTTGGGTGAGTTGACTCTGTCTCAATATGAAACGGTCTATGATAGTCTATTATTATACTTGAGACATAGGTTCACTCGATTCTAAACTACACTTCCTTTTGTATAGTGCTCTCTGGGGCTCCCTGGGGAGTGGATATCTATTTTCTATCTCTTCATTCGACTTTTATATATTTTCTCTTGCCTCTTTTTCCATTTTTAGGCTCAGGTATTTAGTGGGGCCATCTGTTCCGCATGTTTGCACCTTTTGTATTGTATTTTGGAATTATGTATTAATATTTTATATAATAATAAAGCCTTTATGTGCACATCTAGTGTAGGGTGCTGAACTCTAAACATGGACTTCTCCCGGAAGTCCATTTTAGTTTCAGAGTTCCGAGAGAAGAGAGAGAGATTGACCCCTCCTAGCCCTTTCTGCGACCATTTTACAGCACCACAGTTCGGGTCCCCATTGCCTTCTATGGGATTTGGGGTTCGGGTTCAAGCTTCAGTAGAGTTTTGGTATCTGAACCAAACTTTGGACAAAAGTTTGATCAAACCTGACATACCGGAACATCAACAGGTCCGCTCATCTCTAGTGATAAACCATGTGCTAGTGCATGTAGGCTGTTCTGCCCCCGGACCTGGTCTGCATTGAAAAAAATGCCACATGCGCTAATCTCATCCGACTTACAAATTTATAGACATGACTGCTCTGAAAAAAAGCAACGCCCATGTGAAATTAGCCATAATTTGTTCATATATCATTGATGAAAGTGGATGTTGCCTCGTCATCCGCCAGCTGCTACAGATCTCCCTATGTGTGGGTTAGCATCGATCTGGCGCATGCGCATTGTGACTTCTTCACTTTAGGCAGAAGAAAAACACTTTATTGCTGGGCTCGGTCTGGTTATCATGTGGATCTGTGCCTGCCAAAAAGAAAATGAATACTCAGACCCACAGAACTTATAAAGTGCATGTGCTGATTCTCTGATGACCTGTGCAAACCTGAACTATCCAGTGGTCTGTGGATGACATAGGCGGGTGGGAAAGTTGTAAAGAATTAATTGGGAATCCCACTAGTGAAAAAAATACTAATTTTCTCAAACTTACTGGATACTGTAGGATATAACTTATAGATCAATGGGGTCAGACTGATGGGGCATTGCTGAGTTATAATTGACTTTTGCTCAATTTATACATAGGAGTAGGAGCTACCATATTAGCGACCGTTGGGGGTCCCATTGGCTTAGTGAAAATGGGTAATGTACTTTTGGGAGATTTTCCAGTCTTTAGTTGTTTTCAGAAGATTCACGCAATTTGGCTAACAAATTTGATTTGGTGCTCCGAAAAACACATTTATTATGCTTTGAGGTACAACCCGACCCCAATGCACAATAAACGGAGGGGAATGGATTAAAAAGTTACCGATCACAGAAAATGGCGATCAATTTTTTTGTTTGTTTGTTGATAAAATTCTGACTTTTTTCAGCACTTGGCCTGTTTTATTTTTTTCTCATGAGGATAAAAACTGATAGGCTCGATTTAATCTGGTGCCGGCACACAGCAGTCGCTGATCTCTATTGCCGGCGATTTTGCTGCTTCTGGTCAACAGTGCAGCTCTTCCGGGTCGCTGACTTCCGGGGTGTGACTGCTGATGTCATGGTGATTGACAGCTGGCTCCCTGCTGGTCTAGGCTAAAGCAGCTGTCAATCAGCATGACGTCGGCAGTCACATCCTGTCAATAGAGCAGAGCAAAAGAGAAGGGCTGCTCTATGGACTTAAGCAGCAGAATCGCCGGCAGGTCACTGAGCAAGGAGAGATCGGTGCTGGACACAACAGGCAGGTAGTTAACAACCTGCCTGTGCGTTTGTAGAACCATAAAAGAAAACTAAAATAGTCCTGGACAACTCCTTTATGTAGAAAAAAAAAGTGTACGTGTTTGGTATCAGGCTAAATATACTGGGATTTAAGGGGTAACGTTTCTCCTTATGGAGAGTGACATGCCTGACATGTCAGTGTAAGGAGTTTTATACGCCATGCAATAGTCCTCTGGGAAACTGAGTTTTAGGATCGCTACTTCCAATAGGTGGAGCTAGAGTTCAAGTGCTCTTCCTCTCTTAAGAGTCTATTTGCATACTAAATGTAATGAGATGGAGAATCATGTAGTCAGTAGGGATGAAAGGACCCGTGGAAGTTCGGGTTCTGGTCCAAAGCTCGGCAAACTTGAACCAGAACCCAAACCCCATTGAAAACACTTGAGACCTGGACATTTGAACCGTAAAATTCTCTCTCTCTTACAACGGACTTCCCCTGGAACTCTGAACATTGCAACAGACTTCCCCCGGAACTCTGAACATTGCAATGGACTTCCCCCGGAACTCTGAACATTGCAACGGACTTCCCCCGGAACTCTGAACATTGCAATGGACTTCCCCTGGAACTCTGAACATTGCAACGGACTTCCCCCGGAACTCTGAACATTGCAATGGACTTCCCCCGGAACTCTGAACATTGCAACGGACTTCCCCCGGAACTCTGAACATTGCAACGGACTTCCCCCGGTACTCTGAACATTGCAATGGACTTCCCCCGGAACTCTGAACATTGCAACGGACTTCCCCCGGAACTCTGAACATTGCAATGGACTTCCCCTGGAACTCTGAACATTGCAACGGACTTCCCCCGGAACTCTGAACATTGCAATGGACTTCCCCTGGAACTCTGAACACTGTAACAGACTTCCCCTGGAACTCTGAATATTGCAATAAACTTCCCACGGAACTCTGAACATTGCAACGGACATCCCCTGGAACTATAAACATTGCAATGGACTTCCCCAGAACTCTGAACACTGCAAAGGACTTCCTCGGAACTCTAAACATTGCAACTGACTTCCTCGGAACTCTGTACATTGCAAAAGACTTCCCCTGGAACTCTGAACATTGCAATGGACTTCCCCTGGAACTATGAACATTGCAACGGACTTCCCCTGGAACTCTGAACATTGCAATGGACTTCCCCTGGAACTATAAACATTGCAACGGACTTCCCCAGAACTATAAACATTGCAATGGACTTCCCCTAGAACTATGAACATTGCAACGGACTTCCCCTGGAACTATGACCATTGCAGCGGACTTTCCCCGGAACTCTGAACATTGCAACGGACTTCCACTGAAGCTATGAACATTGCAACGGACTTCCCCTGGAACTCTGAACATTGTAACAGACTTCCCTTGGAACTATAAACATTGCAACGGACTTCCCCTAGAACTATAAATATTGCAACAGATTTCCCCTGGAACTATGAACATTGCAATGGACTTCCCCTGAAGCTATGAACATTGCAACGGACTTCCCCTACAACTATAAACATTGCAACATATTTCCCCTGGAACTATGAACATTGCAATGGACTTCCCCTGGAACTATGAACATTGCAACAGATTTCACCTAGAGCTATGAACATTGCAACGGACTTTCCCAGAACTATGAACATTGCAACGGACTTCCCCTGGAAATATGAACATTGCAATGGACTTCCCCCAGATCTCTGAACATTGCAACGGACTTCCCCTGGAGCTATGAACATTGCAACGGACTTCCCCTGGAACTATGAAAATTGCAATGGACTTCCCCTGGAACTGTGAACATTGCAATGGACTTCCCCCAGAACTCTGAACATTGCAACGGACTTCAACTGGAGCTATGAACATTGCAACGGACTTCCCCCGGAACTCTGAACATTGCAATGGACTTCCCCTGGAACTATGAATATTGCAATGGACTTCCCCAGAACTCTGAACATTGCAACGGACTTCCCCTGGAATTATGAACATTGCAACGGACTTCCCCTGGAACTATGAACATTGCAACGGACTTCCCCTGGAACTATGAACATTGCAACGGACTTCCCCTGGAACTATGAACATTACAATGGACTTCCCCAGAACTATGAACATTGCAACGGACTTCCCCAGAACTATGAACATTGCAACGGATTTCTCCTAGAACTATGAACATTGCAATGGACTTCCCCAGAACTATGATCATTGTAACGGACTTCCCCTGGAACTCTGAACATTACAATGGACTTCCCCAGAACTATGAACAATGCAACGGACTTCTCCTAGAACTATGAACATTGCAATTGACTTCCCCAGAACTATGAACATTGCAATGGACTTCCCCTGGAACTATGAACATTGCAATGGACTTCCCCAGAACTATGAACATTGCAACAAACTTTCCCTGCAACTCTGAACCTTGTAATGGACTTCCCCTGGAACTATGAACATTGCAACGGACTTCCCCTGGAACTCTGAACATTGCAATGTACTTCCCCTGGAACTGTGAACATTGCAACAGACTTCCCCTGGAACTATGAACATTGCAACAGACTTCCCCTGGAACTCTGAACATTGCAATGGACTTCCCCTGGAACTATGAACATTGCAATGGACTTCCCCTGGAACTATGAACATTGCAATGGACTTCCCCTGGAACTATGAAAATTGCAACGGACTTTCCCTGGAACTATGAACATTGTAACAGACTTCCCCTGGAACTATGAAAATTGCAACGGACTTCCCCTGGAACTATGAACATTGTAACAGACTTCCCCTGGAGCTATGAACATTGCAACGGACTTCCCCAGAACTATGAACATTGCAATGGACTTCCCCTGGAACTATGAAAATTGCAACGGACTTCCCCTGGAACTATGAACATTGTAACAGACTTCCCCTGGAGCTATGAACATTGCAACGGACTTCCCCAGAACTATGAACATTGCAACGGACTTCCCCTGGAACTACGAGCTTTGCAATGGACTTCCCTCAGAACTCTGAACATTGCAACGAATTTCCCCTGGAGCTATGAATATTGCAATGGACTTCCCCTGGAACTATGAACATTGTAACAGACTTCCCCTGGAGCTATGAACATTGCAACGGATTTCCCCTGGAACTATGAACATTGCAATGGACTTCCCCTGGAACTATGAGCATTGCAATGGACTTCCCCCAGAACTCTGTACATTGCAACGAACTTCCCCTGGAGCTATCAACATTGCAATGGACTTCCCCTAGAACTATGAACAATGCAATGGACTTCCCCTGGAACTATGAACATTGCAACGGATTTCCCCTGGAGCTATGAACATTGCAATGGACTTCCCCCGGAACTCTGAACATTACAATGGACTTCCCCAGAACTATGAACATTTCAACGGACTTCCCCAGAACTATGAACATTGCAACGGACTTCCCCAGAACTATGAACATTGCAATGGACTTCTCCTAGAACTATGAACAGTGCAATGGACTTCCCCAGAACTATGAACATTGCAACGGACTTCCCCAGAACTATGAACATTGCAATGGACTTCCCCCGAACTATGAACATTGCAACGGACTACTCCTAAAACTATGAACATTGCAATAGACTTTCCCAGAACTCTGTACCTTGCAATGGACTTCCGTGGAAAGTCCATGTCCGCCGTTTAGCACCTGGACACTAACTGTCTGGTACGAACGCCCAACTTTTAAGTTCGGGATCTCTCATCTGTATTTGTGAGGTCATTTTTGCAACATAACGAACACCGTAAGAATAAAACCTCAAGAACAATTGTAGAATCATTAGCTTGAAGTTATAACTTCACCTCACCTGAGTCATCTCCAAGTTTTGTTTTTCCCCTTTTTACAGTACAATCTATGGTAAAATGAAACAAATGAAACTATGAATCATCTTGAAAAAGAAACAAGCGCGCGTACGACGGAAAAATAAAAAAAAAGTTGTGGCGGCTCTTGGAGAAAAAAAACTGTAATTGTAAATTTTTTTATTTTTTTTTTAAACCCCCCCGGATCAAAAGGGTTAATCAGCAGAAAAAATAAGAAAACAGTAATAATGTGAAGCTGGGAATTGGGATAATTAAAGTCATTTTTCCGATAGACATGAGACTCTTGGCCCTTCGCCTCCTATGCATTACATTTTTTGTCGTTTTATGCTGCTTTTTTGCATAGTTTATATACATCAATGTGTAATATATGGGTTTTTGGTCGAGGATATTGCTCTGGGCTCGTGGCATTAACATAAAAGCGGCAGTGAGAAAGAAGCCATGTTCAGGAAATCAATAATATTATCAGTGATGATTCTAATTACGATGATTATTGTTATTATTGTGTTTATTGCAGGCGGCGCGGCGCAGTCAGCGGATGGTTACTGACTGATCATGTTAATGAGCGTCCTGGCCACACACAGATAAATGGCAGCTGTGGATGCGAAATAAACAGAATAATCTGGATTTCTATAATCCATCTGGGGTCCCCGGTAACATGGAAATTCACGCAGTGGACAAAATGGATTCATTGTGTATTAATGACCTGTTTGAAGTCCGGCTCTATGAACTTCCAGATTTTTGTAAAAAAATAAAAACTTGGACGGAACTGACAGCTGAAATAAGCACCAGGACGCAACTCCTCATTATCCTCAAGGTGAATGTTCCAGCCCAGCAAACAACATATTGCTTTTTGTCTTCTAAGGGAAATAACAGGCTAAAAATGCTCAGCCGGCCTCAGTCTGGGTGGGAGGTTTTCATTTCCAGGATACAATATTTTTATATCGTTTTTATTATTTTATTACATGCGAATAAAAAGCTATAAAAGTGCAGAAATAGCAATCAGATCCCGACCCTGATGGATGAAGGGGCCACAAGCACCCCCAAATTCACATATGTTAAATGTCGGGACCTGATATAGATTTACACCTCTGTTCATACTGGGGTTGTCCTTTTCCTAGGACAGCCCATCAATATCAAATGGGTGGGCATCTAACCAGTGTTTCCCACCCGCTCATCAGCTTTGTTTTTTTGACAATCGGTCCTAAAATCACGGATAGACCTAATTTTTTAATAGACATAAACCATGTCCCATTTTTATAAACGTTGCACCCACCTTAATACAATTTTTATAAACCACATTCATTCCTCATAATATAAAGCAACAATCACCAAAATTAGAGGCATGTTGCCCTGACATCTGCAGTCCTATGTAACACGACAGATAGCACAGTGATAACTCTCTGAGAACAGTAGCATATGTCACCTGCAGTCCTATGTAACATCACATGTGAAAGTAATAACTATAAGTATGGATAATGCAGCAGATGTCACCTGCAGTCCTATGTAACACTATAGGAAACATAGTGATAACTTTCTAATTATAGATAATGTAATATATGTAATCTGCAGTCCTATGTAACAAATAACAGTGATAACTCTGAGTACAGATAATGTAGTAGATGTCACCTGCAGTCCTATGTAACATCACGCATAATACAATGATAACTGTTGGAGTACAGATAATGGAGTAGATGTCACACACAGTCCTATGTAACACCATAGATAACACAGTAATAACTCTCTGAATACAGATATTGTAGTAGTTGTTAAATACAGTCCTATGTAACACCACGGAAAACACAGATCAATAACTCTGAGTACTGATAATATAGTAGATGTCACCTGCAGTCCTATGTAACACCACATATAACCCAGTGATAACTCTTTGAGTACAGATAATATACTAGATGGGACCTGCAATCCTTTGCAGCAACAAAGATAACACAGTGATAACTCTTTGAGTATAAATAATGTAGTAGATGTGACCTGCAGTCCTATGTAACACCACACATAATGTAAATTTTGTGATGCCAGTACTGTAAAATTAATGGCTCTATATAAGTGAATTAAATAAATATATATATAATATGTTTTTATGAATGAATGTCTTATTTCACATCCTCTAACTCTCCCACTGACTGATAAGTTGGGTGAGGGATAGTTTATGGGGCCTTTTTTTCACTTTAAACATCAGCTATGAGTATTATGTCTTATTCAGCTCATTGTAAACTTGCTAAATGGGACTTTGATCACTAAAACGCGTTGTTTTTTTTGTAAGCGCTGAAAAAAGAATAAAGAACTACTTCCAAGAAAAAAAAGTTCTGTTCCATGTGGATCAGGGTGGTACCAGTTGTCCTGTCGGCTCCTGTTTGTAGCAGATGGTTCATCTCTACATTTTCCACCCATAGTAATGTTGACAGCCTGTACTGGTGGGATCACAGGACCGGCAGTGTTTTCCACTATTTTTCCTGCTTCATAGTGTTGTGCCTATCTCAACACAACAGGTCAAGGTGATCATTGCTGTCACAGTCTGTCACGGGGGTATCAGGTTTGACAGACAGTTGTTCTGGATCCAGCTGTAGAAGGTTGCTGCTCTTGGCATTCCAGACACCTTGATCCCTTCATCTCTGTAGTGTACTGATATCCTTCTCTTGCTAAGACCCAGCAGTGATCTCCACATTTTGCTGCTAATTAACACACCCTTGTTTGATGTTTAAATACCTCAGTGTCTCCAGAGAGTCGCCGGTGATAGAAGTATTTTCCTCTGTTCAGGACTTGAGTTCTATCGGTCGGCTAGTTTATTCTTGGAGTTCCTTGGTGGATTGTTGTCGTGTTCTCTCTGGTGTCCTCTCAAAGCTAAGTGTATCCCCTTGTCTGTGTAACATCCCTGGCGGTGTGCTTGCATAGTGCACCACCTCCCACTATGCAAGACCGCCATCTTACCCATCAGTCCAGCCTGCAAACTGTAACATCCCTGGCGACGTGCTTGCATAGTGCACCACCTCCCATTATGCAAGACCGCAATCTTACCTGTCAGTCCAGCCTGCAAACCTTGCTCCAGTTCATGCTGTGTGCATGTCTCTTGTCTGATTGCTTAGGGCGGCATCCTGGTTACTTCCTGATTCTTATAGCTGCTGTGAGCGCGCTCCTAATGGGTCCCCAGCCTATTGCTGTGAGTCATTGGATATTTAAACCCCCTCCACCCAGAAGGAGGTGCCTGAGCAACACCTTCACTCAGTTTGTCTTTGCAACTGAATTGCCAGGTCCTGTCCTGTATCTTGTCTGATTCTGGCTGCATACCCAGGCTGTTATCTCTGACTTTTAGTCTGTTTCCGCCACTCTGGGGGCTGCATACCCAGACCTGTTATCTCTGACTTCTAGTCTGTTTCCGCCACTCTGGGGGCTGCATACCCAGACCTGTTATCTCTGATTTCTAGTCTGTTCCACCACTCTGGGGGCTGTATACCCAGGCCTGTTATCTCTGACTTCTAGTCTGTTTCTACCACTCTGGGGGCTGTATACCCAGGCTCGTTCTTGTATCTCGTTGCAGTAGCAGTTCCTTTCTGAACTGAATCCTAGCCTGTTACCTGTTTGTCTCTATGTCCTTACCTTCCCCCTTCCTGCAGTATCTGAACCTGCACCTAACTCAAACTCGTTGTCTCTGTACTTCTGTTTGTGAGTTTTGTGTCCACTCGCTACTTCATAGTAAGTACCTTGTGTATATCTGGTTCTGCTTGTCCCTTTTCCCTTCCTCCGTATCTACCTCCTGTGTTCTAGCCATCTTCCTGCATTTTCCAGTCTTTTCCATGTGAACAGAGCCCTGTCCTCTCTGCCTGCACCTTCAGCCCTGTTCTGCTCTGCCTTATCCACCGCACCACCTGCGGTTTCGCTCCGCTCTGCTTGCTCACCTCGTCAGCGGTTTCTCTCTGCCCTGTCTTGCCCACCGCTCCGGCGGTTCCTCTCTGCTCTGCCTTGCCCACCGCTCTGGCAGTTACTCTCTACTCTGCCTTGTCCACCGGACATGCGGTTTCTCTCCGCTCTGCTTGCTCACTGCACCAGCGGTTCCTCTCTGCTCTGCCTTGTCCTCTGCTCCGGCAGTTTCGCTTTGCTCTGCTTGTCTACCACATCTGCGGCTCTGTTCCTGTCTCCCAGTCTGTACTGGAACCTATCCAGCCTGCGCTCCAACCTGCTATTACCTCCCTGTCTGCACTCCAGCCGTGCTTGCCAGTGCCCACCTGTCTTCATACCAGCCGTGCTTGCCAGTGCCCACCTGTCTGCATACCAGCCGTGCTTGCCAGTACCCACCTGTCTGCATACTAGGCGTGCTTGCCAGTACCCACCTGTCTGCATACCAGCCGTGCTTACCTGTATCCACCTGTCTGCATGCCAGTCGTACTTGCCAATACCCACCTGCCTGTGTGCCAGTCTAACCTGCCTGTTCCTGCATTCCCCGGTGTGGGTCAACAGCTGTGACCGGGGTCTGACCTGGAGTAGCACCTGGTCCCTCTGCTTGGTTCCTCGGCCTTTCGCTCTCAGAGACATTTTAAATCCTTGTCTAGCGAATACGTGCACTAAGGAAAGTTTTTTTCTCAAGCTATGGCCCAGGCGATTTACGCACCAGCCCAAATGAATCCATAAGCACTCGTTCCTGCGGATCCACCACAGTACTATGGGGATCCGAAATGAAGTCGTGCATTTGTGGAGCATTGCATGCTGCATTTCAAGTTCTATGCTCACTATTTTCCTACTGATCGGGTTAAAGTAGCATTCATGATGTTCTACCTAGCGGATGATGCCTTGAAATGGATTACCCCCCTATGGGAAGCATGGGATCCTATCGTCTTTGACCTGCAGGCCTTCCTGGTGGCCTTTCTAATGGTCTTCAATGACCCTAATCCTGAAGCCTCTGGTAAAGCTTCCCTTCCCAATATCCCAGAGCAGCCCTGATGGGTAATGTGTGTAGGTAGCCTACCAGTCCTCCAGCCCGAAGAGACTGCTGCCCACCCAGAGTCCACACAGGATGACTATGCTCCACAGAATACTTCTCTTCCCAACCTCAAGAGGCAGTCCAGACGTGCAAGGCATAGAGGTAAACCGTCACGCCAGGTTCTGTCCTCCCAAAGACCTCCTGTTCCCCAGCCTGTAGAGACAGCTTTCCACACAGAATCCATGAAGGATGACTATGTTCGTCAGGCAAAGCAGAGGCCAGAACTCAGTCACAAAATCGGATTGCGGTCCCGCTGCGGTGGTTTGGGACCCCCTGATGGTCTTTGTCCAGCGAAGGCTGGAGAATCCCAAGACATTGGGCCTGTAGGAGAGGCTGCCCTTTGCGTTAGTGTTTCCTCTCCACAGATGACCATGACTGTCTCCGTGGCAAGTGAAGGCCTCGGATTAACCGGAAGTTTCGGGCTTAAAGCCTTGAAGAGTCGGTGTCTGATTCCCATCCGACAACTCCAGAAGCCGGTTTGGGCATTGTCAGCAGAAGGACGAGCCCTACTCAGAAACAGTCAAAATATGTCTGTACAAATTAAGCTTCAGATGGGAGCATTACACATGAAGAAGTTCACATTCCAGGTGCTGACTGGCTTACCCACAGGTCGTCCAGAGCCGAGAAATCTAGTGCCCACTCAGGTCTGGAGATCCTGCATGGTGTATCCTGGGGGACTGCTAAGGTACAAGGGGTGTCCAGTCCCCATATGTTCAGGACAGTCAGCAGTTTCTTCTTCTTCTTCACCAGATCTGCTAGTTGCTGACTCGCTGTGCGCTGAAGTCTCCAAAGGAAGAGAAGCGGAGGCGATGTCCCCACACAGTCTCGACGATTGTACCAATGATCTGGCTTCAGGTACCGTCCCGCCTCACAGACATGTCATCTCTGAAATCAGATTGAAGATGGTCCCAAACCAAGGACCCTCCGTCTCTAATTAATCTGGTCTTATGTCCGTCAAGGCGGAGTTTACTCCCGAGTCTCTGCACCCCTCCAACCAGGCGGAGGACCTCCAGTTTTCTCCTGAATCCTCCAACCAGGCGAAGGACATCCAGTTGTCTCCTGAATTCCCCGGGGTGCTACCTGATAAACAGAGAGAGACTTTCCTACACCCGGTACCTAGTACGCCGCCCACTTCATCCAGTAAGCTTGGCAAAGTGTACGTCAAGGCGATGGTTACCCCCGAGTCTCTGCACCCCTCCAACCAGGCGGAGGACCTCCAGTTGACTCCTGAATCCTCCGGGGTGTTACCTGATAACAAATGGAGAGAGACTTTCCTACACCCTGTACCTGGTACTTCGCCCACTTCATCCAGTAAGTCTGGCAAAGTGTACTTCGAAGCAGTGATTCCTCCCGAGTCTCTGCACCCCTCCAACCAGGCGGAGGACCTTCAGTTGTCTCCTGAATTCCCCGGGGTGCTACCTGATAAACGGAGAGAGACTTTCCTACACCCGGTACCTGGTACGCCGCCCACTTCATCCAGTAAGCTTGGCAAAGTGTACGTCAAGGCGGTGGTTACCCCCGAGTCTCTGCACCCCTCCAACCAGGCGGAGGACCTCCAGTTGTCTCCTGAACCCACCAGGGTGCTACCTGCTAACAAATGGAGAGAGACTTTTCTGTGTGCTGTTTCTGGTACTTCACCCACTTCATCTGTTGCTGAGGATGGCTTGATAGGAGGAAGCATCCTCGTCACCAAGATGATGAGACCAGTTTCGTTTCCTCTATTGGACAGAAGAGGTATTCCTCTTGAAGAGAAGGATTGGCCTCCAAATTCTCTGCAGACGACCCTTGCAGGCTTGAAGAAGAGGGGGCGTAAAGAGGGGGGTAATGTAACATCCTTGGTGGTGTGCTTGTAGTGCACCACCTCCCACTATGCAAGACCGCAATCTTACCCATCAGTCCAGCCTGCAAACTGTAACATCCCTGGTGGTGTGCTTGCATAGTGCACCACCTCCCACTATGCAAGACCGCAATCTTACCTGTCAGTCCAGCCTGTAAACCTTGCTCCAGTTCATGCTGTGTGCATGTCTCTTGTCTGATTGCTTAGGGCAGCGGCCTGGTTACTTCCTGATTCTTATAGCTGCTGTGAGCGTGCTCCTAATGCGTCCCCAGCCTATTGCTGTGAGTCGCTGGATATTTAAACCCCTTCCACCCAGAAGGAGGTACGTGAGCAACACCTTCACTCAGCTGCATACCCAGGCCTGTTATCTTTGACTTCTAGTCTGTTTCCGCCACTCTGGGAGCTGCATACCCAGAACTGTTATCTCTGACTTCTAGTCTGTTTCCGCCACTCTGGGGGCTGCATACCCAGACCTGTTATCTCTGACTTCTAGTCTGTTTCCGCCACTCTGGGGGCTGCTTAGCCAGACCTGTTATCTCTGACTTCTAGTCTGTTCCACCACTCTGGCGGCTGTATACCCAGGCCTGTTATCTCTGACTTCTAGTCTGTTTCTGCCACTCTGGGGGCTGTATACCCAGGCTCGTTCTTGTATCTCGTTGCAGTAGCAGTTCCTTTCTTGACTGAATCCTAGCCTGTTACCTGTTTGTCTCTATGTCCGTACCTTCCCCCTTCCTGCAGTATCTGAACCTGCACCTAACTCAAACTCGTTGTCTCTGTACTTCTGTTTGTGAGTTTTGTGTCCACTCGCTACTTCATAGTTAGTACCTTGTGTATATCTGGTTCTGCTTGTCCCTTTTCCCTTCCTCCGTATCTACCTCCTGTGTTCTAGCCATCTTCCTGCATTTTCCAGTCTTTTCCATGTGAACAGAGCCCAGTCCTCTCTGCCTGCACCTTCAGCCCTGTTCTGCTCTGCGTTGTCCACCGCATCTGCATTTTCGCTCCGCTCTGCTTGCTCACCTCGTCAGCGGTTTCTCTCTGCCCTGTCTAGCCCACCGCTCCGGTGGTTCCTCTCTGCTCTGCCTTGCCCACCACTCTGGCGGTTCCTCTCTGCTCTGCCTTGTCCACCGGACATGCGGTTTCTCTCCGCTCTGCTTGCTCACTGCACCAGCGGTTCCTCGCTGCTCTGCCTTGTTTACCGCTCCGGCGGTTCCTCTCTGCTCTGCCTTGCTCATCGCTCCGGCGGTTTCGCTCTGCTCTGCCTTGTCCACCGCACCTGCGGTTTCGCTCTGCTCTGCTTGCTCACCGCTCCAGCGGTTCCTCTCTGCTTTGCCTTGTCCACCTCTCCGGCGGTTTCGCTCTACTCTGCCTTGTCCTCTGCTCCGGCGGTTTCGCTTTGCTCTGCTTGTCTACCACATCTGCGGCTCTGTTCCTGTCTCCCAGTCTGTACTGGACCCTATCCAGCCTGCGCTCCAACCTGCTAGTACCTTCCTGTCTGCACTCCAGCCATGCTTGCCAGTATCTCCCTGTCTGCACTCCAGCTGTGCTTGCCAGTACCCACCTGTCTTCATACCAGCCGTGCTTGCCAGTGCCCACCTGTGTGCATACCAGCCGTGCTTGCCATTACCCACCTGTCTGCATACCAGCTGTGCTTGCCAGTACCCACCTGTCTGCATACCAGCCCTGCTTACCTGTATCCACCTGTCTGCATAGCAGTCGTACTTGCCAATACCCACCTGCCTGTATGCCAGTCTAACCTGCCTGTTCCTGCATTCCCCGGTGTGGGCCAACAGCTGTGACCGGGGTCTGACCTGGAGTAGCACCTGGTCCCTCTGCTTGGTTCCTCCTTGGTTCACAGAGTCGACTGAGCCGCCGTGCAACCTTGGTCGGATCGGGTTGATACATAGTTATGCCCCTCCAGGCACTCCTCAGTTCATGGTACAGTGGGATCACTAATCACGCTCACGCCAGTCAGTCCGGGCGTGAGCGTAACAGTTTGCTCAGGCCATGGTTCCCGTTGAGCCCCACGGCCTTTCGCTCTCAGAGACATTTTGATTCCTTGTTTAGCGAATACGTGCACCAAGAAAAATTTTTTTCTCAAGATTTGGCCCAGGCGATTTACGCACCAGCCGAAATGGATCTATCAGCACTCGTTCCTGCGGATCCACCACAGTACTATGGGGATCCAAAACGAAGTCGTGCATTTGTGGAGCAATGCATGCTGCATTTCAAGTTCTATGCTCACTATTTTCCTACTGATCGGGTTAAAGTAGCATTCATGATGTCCTACCTAGCGGATGATGCCTTGAAATGGATCACCCCCCTATGGGAAGCATGGGATCCTATCGTCTTTGACCTGCAGGCCTTCCTGGTGGCCTTTCTAATGGTCTTCGATGACCCTAATCCTGAAGCCTCTGCTAAAGCTTCCCTTCCCAATATCCCGGAGCAGCCCCGATGGGTAATGTGTTTAGGTAACCTATCAGTCCTCCAGCCCGAAGAGACTGCTGCCCACCCAGAGTCCACACAGGATGACTATGCTCCACAGAATACTTCTCTTCCCAACCTCAAGAGGCAGTCCAGACGTGCAAGGCGTAGAGGTAAACGGTCACACCAGGTTCTGTCCTCCCAAAGACCTCCTGTTCCCCAGCCTGTAGAGAGAGCTTTCCACACAGAATCCATGAAGGATGACTATGTTCGCCAGGAAAAGCAGAGGCCAGAACTCAGTCACAAAATCGGATTGCGGTCCCACTGCGGTGGTTTGGGACCCCCTGACGGTCTTTGTCCAGCGAAGGTTGGAGAATCCCAAGATATTAGGCCTGTAGGAGAGGCTGCCCTTTGCGTTAGTGTTTCCTCTCCACAGATGACCATGACTGTCTCCGTGGCAAGTGAAGGCCTCGGATTAACCGGAAGTTTCGGGCTTAAAGCCTTGAAGAGTCGGTGTCTGATTCCTGTCCGACAACTCCAGAAACTGGTTTGGGCACTGTCGGCAGAAGGACGAGCCCTACTCAGAAACAGTCAAAATATGTCTGTACAAATTAAGCTTCAGATGGGAGCATTACACATGAAGAAGTTCACATTCCAGGTGCTGACTGGCTTACCCACAGGTCATCCAGAGCCGAGAAATCTAGTGCCCACTCAGGTCTGGAGATCCTGCATGGTGTATCCTGGGGGACTGCTAAGGTACAAGGGGTGTCCAGTCCCCATATCTTCAGGACAGTCAGCAGTTTCTTCTTCTTCTTCACCAGATCTGCTAGTCGCTGACTCGCTGTGCGCTGAAGTCTCCAAAGGAAGAGAAGCGGAGGCGATGTCCCCACACAGTCTCGACGATTGTACCAATGATCTGGCTTCAGGTACCGTCCCGCCTCACAGACATGTCATCTCTGAAACCAGATTGAAGATGGTCCCAAAGCAAGGACCCTCCGTCTCTAATAAATCTGGTCTTACGTCCATCAAGGCGGTGTTTACCCCCGAGTCTCTGCACCCCTCCAACCAGGCGGAGGACCTCCAGTTGTCTCCTGAATCCTCCAACCAGGCAGAGGACCTCCAGTTGTCTCCTGAATTCCCCGGGGTGCTACCTGATAAACAGAGAGAGACTTTCCTGCACCCGGTACCTGGTACGCTGCCCACTTCATCCAGTAAGCTTGGCAAAGTGTACGTCAAGGTGATGGTTACCCCCGAGTCTCTGCACCCCTCCAAGCAGGCGGAGGACCTCCAGTTGTCTCCTGAATCCTCTGGGGTGCTACCTGATAACAAATGGAGAGAGACTTTCCTACACCCTGTACCTGGTACTTCGCCCACTTCATCCAGTAAGTCTGGCAAAGTGTACTTCGAAGCAGTGATTCCTCCCGAGTCTCTGCACCCCTCCAACCAGGCGGAGGACCTCCAGTTGTCTCCTGAATTCCCCGGGGTGCTACCTGATAAACGGAGAGAGACTTTCCTACACCCGGTACTTGGTATGCCGCCCACTTCTTCCAGTAAGCTCGGCAAAGTGTACGTCAAGGCGGTGGTTACCCCCGAGTCTCTGCACCCCTCCCACCAGGCGGAGGACCTCCAGTTGTCTCCTGAACCCACCAGGGTGCTACCTGATAACAAATGGAGAGAGACTTTTCTGTGTGCTGTTTCTGGTACTTCACCCACTTCATCTGTTGCTGAGGATGGGTTGATAGGAGGAAGCATCCTGGTCACCAAGATGATGAGACCAGTTTCGTTTCCTCTAGTGGACAGAAGAAGTATTCCTCTTGAAGAGAAGGATTGGCCTCCAAATTCTCTGCAGATGACCCTTGCAGGCTTGAAGAAGAGGGGGCGTAAAGAGGGGGGTACTGTAACATCCTTGGAGGTGTGCTTGCATAGTGCACCACCTCCCACTGTGCAAGACCGCAATCTTACCCATCAGTCCAGCCTGCAAACTGTAACATCCCTGGTGGCATGCTTGCATAGTTCACCACCTCCCACTATGCAAGACCGCAATCTTACCTGTCAGTCCAGCCTGCAAACCTTGCTCCAGTTCATGCTGTGTGCATGTCTCTTGTCTGATTGCTTAGTGCGGCGACCCGGTTACTTCCTGATTCTTATAGCTGCTGTGGGCACGCTCCTAATGCGTCCCCAGCCTATTGCTGTGAGTCACTGGATATTTAAACCCCCTCCACCCAGAAGGAGGTGCCTGAGCAACACCTTCACTCAGCTGCATACCCAGGCCTGTTATCTTTGACTTCTAGTCTGTTTCCACCACTCTGGGGGCTGCATAGCCAGACCTGTTATCTCTGACTTCTAGTCTGTTTCCGCCACTCTGGGGGCTGCATACCCAGACCTGTTATCTCTGACTTCTAATCTGTTCCGCTACTCTGGGGGCTGTATACCCAGGCCTGTTATTTCTGACTTCTAGTCTGTTTCTGCCACTCTGGGGGCTGTATACCCAGGCTCGTTCTTGTATCTCGTTGCAGTAGCAGTTCCTTTCTAAACTGAATCCTAGCCTGTTACCTGTTTGTCTCTATGTCCGTACCTTCCCCCTTCCTGCAGTATCTGAACCTGCACCTAACTCAAACTCGTTGTCTCTGTACTTCAGTTTGTGAGTTTTGTGTCCACTCGCTACTTCATAGAAAGTACCTTGTGTATATCTGGTTCTGCTTGTCCCTTTTCCCTTCTCCGTATCTACCTTCTGTGTTCTAGCCATCTTCCTGCATTTTCCAGTCTTTTCCATGTGAACAGAGCCCTGTCCTCTCTGCCTGCACCTTCAGCCCTGTTCTGCTCTGCGTTGTCCACCGCACCTGCGGTTTCGCTCCGCTCTGCTTGCTCACCGCGTCAGCGGTTTCTCTCTGCCCTGTCTTGCCCACCGCTCCGGCAGTTCATCTCTGCTCTGCCTTGCCCACCGCTCTGGCGGTTCCTCTCTGCTCTGCCTTGTCCACCGCACCTGCGGTTTCACTCTGCTCTGCTTGCTTACCGCACCTCCGGTTTTGCTCTGCTCTGCCTTGTCCACCGCACATGCAGTTTCTCTCCGCTCTGCTTGCTCACCGCATCAGCGGTTCCTCTCTGCTCTGCCTTGTTCACCGCTCCGGCTGTTTCGCTCTGCTCTGCCTTGTCCACCGCACCTGCGGTTTCACTGTCCTCTGCTTGCTCACCGCTCCAGCGGTTCCTCTCTGCTTTGCCTTGTCCACCGCTCCGGCGGTTTCGCTCTGCTTTGCCTTGTCCTCCGCTCCGGCAGTTTCGCTTTGCTCTGCTTGTCTACCGCATCTGCGGCTCTGTTCCTGTCTCCCAGTCTGTACTGGATCCTATCCAGCCTGCGCTCCAACCTGCTAGTACCTCCCTGTCTGCACTCCAGCCGTGCTTTCCAGTATCTCCCTGACTGCACTCCAGCCGTGCTTGCCAGTACAAACCTGTCTGCATACCAGCCGTGCTTGCCAGTGCCCACCTGTCTGCATACCAGCCGTGCTTGCCAATCCCCACCTGTCTGCATACCAGCCGTGCTTGCCAGTACCCACCTGTCTGCATACCAGCCATGCTTACCTGTATCCACCTGTCTGCATACTAGCCGTACTTGCCAATACCCACCTGCCTGTATGCCAGTCTAACCTGCCTGTTCCTGCATTCCCCGGTGTGGGCCAACAGCTGTGACTGGAGTCTGACCTGGAGTAGCACCTGGTCCCTCTGCTCAGTTCCTCCTTGGTTCATGGAGTCGACTGAGCCTCCGTGCGACCTTAGTCGGATCGGGTTGATACTTAGTTACGCACCTCCAGGCACTACTCGGTTCATGGTACAGTGGGATCACTAATCACGCTCACGCCAGTCTGTCCGGGCGTGAACGTAACAGTCTGGCTCCCTTTTTGTCTTTAGTTGCAGTGGGACTGACTAGTGCTCAACCCTTCCCCTTCCTACCTACGGCTTAGCTGTAGGGTCAGCCAGGGATTCGGTATCCTGCTCGGCGATAGGTGCGGATCCTATTTAGGAATGATAGGGGAGTCGGGTTGTTGTTAGATTTGCCTAGGGGTCTCCACTCTCCCTTTCCCTAGTTGTTGGGCTTCCCCCCTTTTCCCTTCATCATTCACTGGGTCCTTCCCATACCTAGCATGACACTGTGCCTGCTATGACACACTGACCCGCCGATGTTCCGCCATTCTTTCTCCTCCCACACATTTCTTTCCTACTGGTTATGTGTTACACAAAAATTTATACATTTCATGTACCCCTATATATTCCCCAAAGAATGATGATTATAATAAGAAAATATCAGTCCTGAAATGTGAGTGGAGACAAGTCCGGGTGGCTGTGCGGTCACTATGTGTGTTCTCCCATAAATTCTAGACAGGCAGGAGTCTCATAACTGACTTACACTCATACATGATTTTTATAAAACCCTTTCTGATGGAAAGGGACTGGATAGCTCGGAAATCCTCTGAATGTTTGAGCCGATAAGCTGCCATTTCAGTGGAGAACGTCCAAGAGCCACATTAAAATACAAAGCAGAAAATCACCCAACATCCGCTCTTCTTGTTCATCTGGCTCTTGAATAACAATGTCCTAGGATTTTAGACATTGACCTTAGTTTGATCCTTTGCTGTCAAAGTAAAAGGGCACGAACTAGTCCCAAATCTTAGATGAGAACACATTTCTCGCAGCTCTTCTGTATTATCCAGATATACTGCGATTCTTTGATCTCGAGAACAGAATGGAATTAGTCTTAGAAATGCTGCTTAATGCAAATAGGAAATGAGGAAAGCTACTTAAGGATATTGTGCACTTGAAAAGATTCTGCTAAAAAAAAACTTTTCGGAACATTTGATTTTTGATAAAAAAGAACATTTCCCCAATATTCCAGTCTATACTGCATTCACTAAATCAATGCACTATAACCTGCTCATGGGGATAACTGTGACATCTGTCACCTGTGCTAAAAATATCAAATTTATACCATGTACTCTACTCTTTTTACATAAGTCTGTGTTTTCCTACACAGTTAATAAAAAAAAAGTACCGGCCTGATGGAAGCCAAAGAGACACTCTATCAGCCCATTCAGGTTGCATCAGTCCCTATAAACCATTCAATAGAACCCTGGAAGACACTTTAATATGTAAGTACACCCTTCCCAAATGAACTACTGGCCCCTGTGTTCCTTATGGTTTCATAGATGGTATCTCATTACCGGGCACCCACCTCTGTTTGAGTAATGGACAGGTTATATGTCATACACAGAATAACTACTAGTGATGAAACTTGAGAAAACCAAAATTCAGGTGCTTGATCCTGCAGCCACTTGACAACCAGATCAGATCCATGTAAACCTCCTCCTACTTGCATCTCTTCTGCTTAGTCAAAGCCTAACATCCCCTATAATCCAACCAGGACTTCTCTCATGCTGCACCAGTTTTCTGGAATGCGCTACCCTTGGCAATTCAGTTAATTCCGAGTATCCACAGCTTCAAGCGTGCTTTAAAAATGCATTTCTTTAGACTAGCACTATCACATTACCTCACTAGTCTAACTAACTAACTATCCCTTGTTTTCTCTTCCACGCACTCAGTAGCACTTTGTACTTGTTCTTATACAGCTATTGGAAAACCTACAAAAATAGTACAAAGTCTGATGGATGGTATAAATAATCTTTAATTAATATAAAGTTATAAAAAGAGGTTTAAAATGGGGGAACACACATAGGGTGACATACCCAGCAGGAATAAGTACAAGTAAAATGGTATTAATAAATAAGATGGTAATTATGCAGAATAACTCAACATAGGTAAGTATAACAACAGATCATCAGGGCTGAATTGCAGACATCTGGAATAAATTATTAATAGTAATAAACCAGGTGTCAGGATGGTAATGCGTAGATGAAAGTAACAATTATCCATGTGTCCTCCTCCTGCTGGAATGGTGTAACCCCCTAATGCGCGTTTCGGCACACATGATGTCCTGCCATGTCAGCTAATTAGAAGAGGCTTCAGGGAGTCTGGAAGGTAGGAAGGTTTGCAGTGCTCTGATCCAGCGGCCACGGACTACCGAGACAGCGGCTAGACCTGGGCCCTGCTAATCTTTTTGCTTAACTCTTTTACTGACCTCTAAGGATGAGCTAATCTCCCAAAATTAAAATATGTTAAATTCAATGGAATTCAGTCAGAAAATTTGATTCATATCAAATAAATTTAGTGCAAATTGAATCTGCCGGGATGGAGTAAAAAAAACATGGGGCACAACACACATAAAAATGCAAAAGAAGTGGAAGAATGGCAGCACCGGAGGTCTAGAAACAGAAGACGATGGAAGACAGAGGATAGAAGACAAATTGGGATGATGAGCAGTAGCGGGAAAGGTATAAGGAGGGCGGACGAGAGATGAGTAAAGGATTTTTTTTGACCCTTTTAGAAGTCAGCAAAATGGAGTTTGGCGGGCCACTATTTTGCTGTAATTAGAGCTCATCAAATCTCAAAAAGTTCAGAATCAGGTGAATCCTAATTTTCCTGTGAAATTTGTAACATATTAGATTCTTTATGAATCGACTTGCTCGTCTCTACTGTTGTCCGCAGCCATTTCCACTACTGCGTGTAGACAGTGTGGTCGCTGATGCAGGCAGTCAGAGTCAGTTGGGTAGAAAATCGGCATCAGGACAACGGAAATGCAGAACAGTGCTGTATAGTGCCTGTCATTATATACAGTGGGAAAAATAACTAAGTATTTGATACACTGACGCTGCAAGTTTTCCGACCTACCAAGAATGGAGAGATCTGTAATTTTTATTGTAGTTACTAGTGTTGAGCGAGCACTAAAATGCTCGGGTGCTCGAAGCTCGGCCCGAGCTCACCGTGATACTCGGGTGCTCGAGCATTTGTGCGGCGGCACCCCCGGCAGTCTGTAGAAAGCCTAAAAAGTGCCCAAAACGATAGTTACAGTGCTCAAATGACATGGGGACAGCATTGGGATCGCCCCAGGAAGCATTTCTGACCCCCAGGTCACTGCTGTCAACAACGTGGTCAGAGGTATTAAGCCACTTTTACGGGCTCAAAATAAAACGTTCAAAAACGAAACTGAAACAGAAAGGTTAATAAGACGCGTATTTGTACAGTCTGACTGAGGAAAAAAAAAAAAAGAGGATTTAGATGAAAAAAAAAGGATTTTTCCTGGCCCCTGAGACCTGGGGATAAGTCTAGCAATTTGAGCAGCAGCAGCACACAGGACTGTAATGTAGTGTTTGTTGGTATAACCACTGCGTCTCCTATACAGCCTGACTGCCTGCCTGATATCTGGGATGGATATTAGTCCTCAGAAGGACTGCTTGTTTGATTTTGCAGGCTTTAGAGACCCTACACTACATATTTTGCAGTATAAATATCTCCCTAGCTCAGCAGCACTCTCCCTACACTGTCTGATCCGGAGCGACTGTGTCCAAGATGGCGGCGCCCGGTTTTAAATACTCGAGGCGACGTGTGCGGCCAGCCAATCACTGTAATGCCCACAACCAACATGGCTGCGGAATTACAGTGACTGGCTGGCAATCCCTGCATGTTCATTGGCTCTGTAAACAGCGCCAAACATGCTGGGCGGAGATGCGAGCTCCCGCTCGAGTAACCCGAAAATGCTCGGTGCTCGCCGAACATCCCGAGTAGTGAGATGCTCGGGCAAGTACCGAGCAGTGTCGAGCATGCGAGCTCAACACTAGTAGTTACACTTCACCTGTGAGAGACAGAATCTAAAAATAAAAACCAAAAAATCTCATTGTATGATTTTTACATAATTAATTTCCATTTTATTGCATGAAATAAGTATTTGATACAGTAGAGAAACTGAAGTTAATATTTGGTACAGAAACCTTTGTTTGCAATTACAGAGGTCAGACGTTTCATGTAGTTTCCTTAAATTTGTACACACTGCAGCAGGGATTTTGGCCCACTCCCCACTCCTCCAAACAGATCTTCTCCAGATCTATAAGGTTTCGGGGCTGTCGCTGGGCAACATTGAGTTTCAGCTCCCTCCAAAGATTTTCTAATGGGTTCAGGTCTGGACACTGGCTAGACCACTCCAGGACCTTGAAATGCTTCTTATGGAGCCACTCCTTAGTTGCCCTGGCTGTGTGTTTTGGGTCATTGTCATGCTGGATGACATGAGGGAAGGAAGTTGTTGGCCAAAATCTCGCGATACATGACCCCATCCATCCTCCCTTCAATATGGTGCAACATCCTGCCCCCTTTGCAGAAAAGCACCCCCAAACTTTGTTGTTTCCCCCACCATGCTTCACAATTGGGACGGTGTTCTTGGGGTTGTACTCATCCTTGTTCTTCCTCCAAACACGGTGAGTGGAGTTGATATCAAAAAGTTGTATTTTGATCTCATCTGACCACATGACCTTCTCCCATGCCTTCTCTCGATCATCCAGATGATCATTGGCGAACTTCAAATGGGCCTCGGCATATTCTGGCCTGAGCAGGGGGACCTTGCGTGCCCTGTAGAATTTTAGTCCATGACGGTGTAGTGTGTTAATAAAGTAATAAAGGTAATGTTTGAGACTGTGGCCCCAGCTTTCTTCAGGTTATTGACCAGGTCATCCCATGTAGTTCTGGGCTGATTCCTGACCTTTCTCAGAATCATCCTTACCCCACGAGGTGAGACCTTGCATGGAGCCCCAGACCGAGGAAGATTGACAGTCACCTTGTGTTTCTTCCATTTTCTAATAATTGCACCAACAGTTCTTGCCTTCTCATTAAGCTGCTTGCCTATTGTCCTGTAGCCAATTCCAGCCTTGTGCAGGTCTACAAATTTGTCCCTGGTGTCCTCAGACATCTCTTTGGCCTTGTCCATGGTGGAGAGGTTGGAGTGTGATTGATTGAGTGTGTGGACAGGTGTTTTTTTATACAGGTAACTAGAACAGGTGCAATTAATGCAGGTAATGAGTGCCGAGTAGGAGGGCTTCTTAAAGAAAAACTAACAGGTCTGTGAGAGCCAGAATTCTTGCTGGTTGATAGCTGATCAAATACTTATTTCATGCAATAATATGCAATTTTATTATTTAAAAATCATACAATGTGATTTTATGTTTTTTATTTTTAGATTCTGTCTCTCACAGTTGAAGTGTACCTACGATAAAAATTACAGACCTCTTCATTCTTTGTAAGTGGGAAAACTTGAAAATCGAAAACGTATCAAATACTTATTTTCCACACTGTAAGTGTTATGGAAGATTAGAAAAATGGCTACTTTCTTACAGAAACAGCGCCATACCTGTACATGGGTTGGACTTGGTATTACACCTCAACTCCATTGGGGCTAAGCTGGAATAACATATAGTACCTGCGGACAGTGTGCGGCATTTTTTTTATTTATTTTTTTAATAATCTGACAAACTTTGTTTAAAGTTGGCTGATTCATGTAGTAGAGTGGCAGCATGGCGTGTGTGATAACTGCGGTGATGGAATCATCAAGGGATGAGTGACTGCACTGATCATCATCCTAATGCTTTACATAGTAACCTATTGTAATGCACCAACGATGACTGATGATTGACATCTTGAAGGATCTGATGGAGGAGGATACAATAGAATCTGCACACTCTCTAAAGGTTTTACACCCACTTATGTATGTCAAGAGTAGTGACAGCTCCGCTCTAGGTGGGTGGTGGGTACGTTGCAATTACTCACCTATGAATAAAAGTCAACTTATACTGGACACATGGGTACGGGTAAACCCTGACCATGACTTTGCTTGTATGATGCAGTCATTACTTTATGTATTTATTCAGTTAGGCTTTTTTAGATAATAAAAAAAGGGTGTCAAAAAGTGGACATTGACTTTAACATATCTTCTTTTTGCTGCCCTATAATTTTTGTAAAGTCTTATATTATACTATTATTATAGGGCAACCGTAAAATACAGCCTACCGGAGCCTCGAGAATTGAGTGTATTTTTCTGTATCACTAAGTGCTGTGCTTCACTGCCAGATTAGTTTATGAATTTTTGGCCTTTGTGTGTGGATTACTTTGTACATTAGGCAGTCATAGCCGCGCACAAATAAAACCGTATAATTATGTTAATGTTGATTTAAGACTATATAAAGTACTTCAAACCCGTTCATTTCACACCAAAGGAGCTCGGTTTTTGTAGCTCCACAAAGGCTCCCCGGAAAAAAAAACAGATCTGTTTTTAGAGGATAATCGACTCAAGAGCGGCAAAATCTTATCAAATTAACAAGTGCTCTGACTACACACAGATAAATGACAGCTGTGATTCCTCAAATAAACATTATAATCTGGATTTATATAATCCGCAGAGGTCTTTGGCAAGAAAACCCACCAATGGACCCCGGTTATATTGTACTTGTGTAAAGGAACAATTATCCAAACACTTCCCTTTCGAAAAGGATTGAGGTGAGGTTTTTTTTTGGCTGGGTACGCCGCCGCCTGGAGGAGGTCGCTTTGAATCTCTCGGTAGGGTTGGTTTGAAGTATTACGAAAGCTTTGTACGATGGACAATGAGGGAAAGAAAAAACATCTGGGAAAGCTGAAAGAACGAGGTCGTCTATTTCATGATAGTTCAAACAATTCTACGAGTGTAAGTAGAAAGGAAGTCTTACCGGGGCAGTCGGTAGAACAGCATGTGTGGTCTAATCCCAATCTGTTCTGTTTTTTTTTTTGCATGGGCTTGGCAGATCAGTTGTTTTGGTCCGTCATCAAATACACGGTGGCCGCGTCTATCTTATCACAACGTGCCGAAACAGATGGAAAATCAATCAAATTACATGTTGCACTAATGATGCAGGAAAGCTTGGAGGTCAACGTTGGCCTTGAATGGTTTGGAGCAAGTCCATCAACAATTTTGGCTTTTTTTGGATCCATGACTGTTGACAAGCTCCAGAAAATGTCTACTACATATAGGGTTGTCTTCTTCTGCACCTTTGAACCCAAGTATTTGAGGGGCCTATTGTTGTGTCATAGGAGGACTTTTGGTAGACCGCTGTAAGGACTCATTTAGACATTCATGCACATTATTCCGAGATCGGACTGCTAATGCAAGGACTGGTCGCGAGTCTCCCAAGCTGAGGGTCACAGATTCATGTATTTCTATGAAACTGTCCCACCAGAGTCGGGAGAGCCGCGGCCAGTCACTGCATTGTGGTCCGATCTTAGGCTGATTTGAATGGATGTCTGAATGAGCCTTAACCCTTGATTGCAATGGCCTTTGATCATCGTAAAGGCAAATTAACACATGACAAATACATCAAGGTTTAAAAGCAGCAAACATCCAAAATTAATTATATGAGACTTTGTTTAGAAAGATGGCTAGAAACTAAGAAAGGCTCTAAGATTTTTAAGAGACATTTACCTCTTTAGTGACCGCAAATATGACATTTTATGTTGGTCTCTAAAGGGGTTTGTCTAAAACGACAAGTCTGCAGTGCTACTATGTGGCTGAAAATTTTCGAGGAACCTGTGAGGATCCTCCGGTGTCAGCACCAGGAACAGCAATAATGTGACTGCAAGTATGAGATATGCATACTCCCGGCCCAATCCAACTAGATGGAAGTGGCCTCATTCAATGCAAGTGTATTGAGTGAGGCCGGAAACAGTCTAGTCATATTGTGGTTGGTTATCTCCAGCAGTCCTATAGACAATCAATGGAGCGGTGGTTTGGAGACACAAGGGTCAGTGGGTGCTCTCGTCCACTGGCCTTGCTGTCTTTAGAAAGATCGCATAGGAGAGGGCTCATATCACTGAATGCCCATACTCATTCCCGTGGGCAGAACACTACTCCGACGACACAAGGTGAGGGTACCACACTCCGGTAAGACTTTAATGGATCACCAACAGTCAACAACATATAGTAAATTCCCAGCAAGTACACAAGATGGTGTAAATGACAGAATCTCAGCCTTCTGCTGGCATGTCGGGGATTAGAACCTCCGCAACTTCGGGGCTACCAGGGCCAACTACTCCAACCCGTAGAAACTCTCTTTTGGCTGGCACCCACAGAGAAGAGGTAGCGTCAAGCTTAGGAAGCTGACCGAGCATATGGAGCGGGTATGTGGGCAGGTGACCTGATTGCCCCAACCTGGGTTCTCCAAGTGACTCCATGGGCTCAGTGACGGGCAGTACAGCAGATCTGTATACCACCAGCTGGAGCTGTGGTTCCTGGGCTGATGTCCTGTAGAATCATATTATTGAAAGGGGCAGGCCCCTATAATATCCCACAGGATTGGAAGGAAGTGGGGGGTAGGTAATCCCTCATTGTTCGATTGTTCAGTTAGACTGCATATTTGTCATCCAAGTTGTGCAGACTATTACATCGCAGGGGGCTGATTCAATGGGTAATCAGCAGGCATTCAACAAATTAATATACAACAGTGGTCAATGGACAGTCTCACATGAAACAAAGGCTTATGTTCCTTGACCTACTGAACAAAGGAACAGTTCATCTGGCATAATTAAGAATAATTCACTCCTACACCAGTGGCCAGATTGATAATGTGTCATCACAGGTGGTGCGCATGTGTTATACTCAGATATCTCTAGCTTTCCCTTAGACAATGCGGTGGTGCGCATGCACTGTACATGGCTATCTCCAGCAGTCCTCTACACAATGAATTGAGCGGTGGTGCATATATGTTGTAGTCAGCTGTCTCCAGCAGTCTTATATACAATGAATGGAGCGATGGTGCATATGAGTTGTACTCCGCTATCTCCAGAAGACTTATAGACAATGAATTGAGCGGTGGTGCATATATGTTGTACTCAGCCATCTCAAGCAGTCTTATAGACAATGAATGGAGCAATGGTGCATATGAGTTGTACTCAGCTATTTCCATCAGACTTATAGACAATGAATGGATTGGTGGTACACATGTGTTGTACTCAGCTATCTCCAGCAGTCCTATAGACAATGAATGGAGTGGTGGTACATATGTGTTGTGCTCAGCTATCTCCAGCAGTCCTATAGACAATGAATGGAGCAGTGGTACATATGTTCTGTAGTCAGCTATCTCCAGCAGTCTTATAGACAATGTATGAAGCGGTGGTGCATATATGTTGTACTCAGCTATCGCCAGCAGTCCTATAGACAATGAATGGAGTGGTGGTACATATGTGTTGTACTCAGCTATCTCCAGCAGTCCTATAGACAATGAATGGAGCAATGGTGCATATATGTTGTAATCAGCTATCTCCAGCAGTCCTATAGACGATGAATGGAGCGGTGGTGCATATATGTTGTAATGAGCTATCTTCAGCAGTCCTATAGACAATGGATGGAGTGGTGGTACATATGTGTTGTACTCAGCTATCTCCAGCAGTCCTATAGACAATGAATGGAGTGGTGGTGCATATGTGTTGTAGTCAGCTATCTCCAGCAGTCTTAACAACAATGTATGAAGCGGTGGTGCATATATGTTGTACTCAGCTATCTCCAGAAGTCCTATAGACAATGAATGGAGTGGTGGTACATATGTGTTGTACTCAGCTATCTCCAGCAGTCCTATAGACAATGAATGGAGCAATGGTGCATATATGTTGTAATCAGCTATCTCCAGCCATCCTATAGACGATGAATGGAGCGGTGGTGCATATATGTTGCAATCAGCTATCTTCAGCAGTCCTATAGACAATGAATGGAGTGGTGGTACATATGTGTTGTACTCAGCTATCTCCAGCAGTCCTATAGACAATGAATGGAGTGGTGGTGCATATGTGTTGTAGTCAGCTATCTTCAGCAGTCTCATAGACAATGAATTGAGCGGTGGTGCATATATGTTGTACTCAGCTATCTGAAGCCGTCCTATAGATAATGATTGGAGCTGTGGTGCATATGTGTTATACTCAGCTATCTCCTGCAGTCCTATAGACAATGAATGGAGCGGTGGTACATATATGTTGTACTCAGCTATCTCCAGCAGTCTTATAGACAATGAATGCAGCGGTGGTGCACATATGCTGTTCATGGCTATTTCCAGCAGTCCTATAGATAATTAATGGAGCAGTGGCGCACATGTGTTGTGCTCAGCTATCTCCAGCAGTTCTATAGACAATGAATGGAGCGATGGTGCACATGTGCGGCCATTGCTCTATCCAGACGAGGCACTTACAAGCCCCATTCTCCAGATTGGTGGGGTACCAGCAGTGGGACCCCCAGTAAGTTTTTTTCTATCCTCTGAATAACAGGAACGACCCTTTAAATTACACCTGAGAAACTTTATATTGGTTTCCAATTAATGTATATATTTTGGCATTGGTAATCCCCCTGGCTTGGGCTGCCTGTCACCGTGTACTCATCTCTACTAAATCCACTGTCATATTACTGTTTTTAAATTCATAGGCATCCCCCTGCTTCCATCCATACGTCCCTCCACGATGACTGACAGCAGTGACCGCGGGTTTCTGATTATTTCCCAAGCTTGTAAAAACCACGCTCCAGACAAGCCGTCAGCCGGCTTCATTACAGCCGTCCTCCCTTCCCTTTGGTTCCGGCCGAGGTATAAACCTGCAGATCTATCACACGCTTCTCTCCTCCATGTCCGATCCAGTGGAACATCCTTCGGGGAAATCTATTCTTTCATTATATTTCCACTCTAAATGTGATTGACAAAAAGGCTTTCTCAGTGGCGGCACACAGTTATTTTAACTTGCCTGCCTTCCCTCTTTCTAATTGTTTTCATTTCTCTGCTATTTATAATCTGTCTAATCCTTCTTCTTGTCTAGGGCCTGGAATTACCCAAGCAATGCTATTTAGCTTTCATACAGTTTCTAGAATAATCACAGTCACTTCTGCTGTCGCATTTGATACTCGTATTTTTGCATTAATCAGAATACAGACCTCGCTCGCATCCTTCCCATTGTTTATCTCTCAGTAGTTTCCATCCAATGAATGTTTCATAATAGAAATGTATCTCCTTACATTGGAACAAACACCAATGATACAGTAAGTGATGGGAAAAAATAAGACTATTATTAGTAAAAATTGTATTATTGACATTTTTATAACACTTTTTTAATAGTAAAAGCATAAAGGCAACATATATCTCATTTTATAATACAGTGGGTACGGAAAGTATTCAGACCCCTTTAAATTTTTCACTCTTTATTTCATTGCAGCCATTTGGTAAATTCTAAAAAGTTCTTTTTTTTCTCATTAAAGTACACTCTGCACCCCATCTTGACTGAAAAAAACAGAAATGTAGAAATTTTTGCAAATTTTTTAAAAAAGAAAAACTGAAATATCACATAGTCATAAGTATTCAGACCCTTTGCTCAGACACTCATATTTAAGTCACATGCTGTCCATTTCCTTGTGATCCTCCTTGAGATGGTTCTAATCCATCATTGGAGTCCAGCTGTGTTTAATTAAACTGATAGGACTTGATTTGGAAAGGCACACACCTGTCTATATAAGACCTCACAGCTCACAGTGCATGTCAGACCAAATGAGAATCATGAGCTCAAAGGAACTGCCCAAGGAGCTCAGAGACAGAATTGTGGCAAGGCACAGATCTGGCCAAGGTTACAAAAGAATTTCTGCATTACTCAAGGCTCCTAAGAGCACAATGGCCTCCATAATCCTTGAATGGAAGAAGTTTGGGACCACCAGAAGTCTTCCTAGACCTGGCCGTCCATCCAAACTGAGCAATCGTAGGAGAAGAGCCTTGGTGAGAGAGGTAAAGAAGAACCCCAAGATTACTGTGGCTGAGCTCCAGAGATGCAGTAGGGAGATGGGAGAAAGTTCCACAAAGTCAACTATCACTACAGCCCTCCACCAGTCGGGCTTTTATGGCAGAGTGGCCCGATGGAAGCCTCTCCTCAGTGCAAGACATATGAAAGCCGGCATAGAGTTTGCTCAAAAACACATGAAGGACTCCCAGACTATAAGAAATTAGATTCTCTAGTCTGATGAGACGAAGATAGAACTTTTTGGTGATAATTCTAAGCGGTATGTGTGGAGAAAACCAGGCACTGCTCATCACCTGCCCAATACAATCCCAACAGTGAAACATGGTGGTGGCAGCATCATGCTATGGGGGTGTTTTTCAGCTTCAGGGACAGGACGACTGGTTGCAATTGAAAGAAAAATGAATGCGGCCAAGTACAGAGATATACTGGATGAAAACCTCTTTCAGAGTGCTCTGGACCTCAGACTTGGCCGAAGGTTCACCTTCCAACAAGACAATGACCCTAAGCACACAGCTAAAATAATAAAGGAATGGATTCAGAACAACTCTGTGACCATTCTTGACTGGCCCAGCCAGAGCCCTGACCTAAACCCAATTGAGCATCTCTGGAGAGACCTGAAAATGGCTGTCCACCAACGTTCACCATCCAACCTGACGGAACTGGAGAGGATCTGCAAGGAAGAATGGCAGAGGATCCCCAAATCCAGGTGTGAAAAACATGTTGCATCAATCCCAAGAAGACTCATGGCTGTACTAGCTCAAAAGGGGGCTTCTACTCAATACTGAGCAAAGGGTCTGAATACTTATGACCATGTCATATTTCAGTTTTTCTTTTTCCATAAATTTGCAAAAATTTCTACATTTGTGTTTTTCAGTCAAGATGGGGTGCAGAGTGTACTTAAATGAGAAAAAATGAACTTTTTAGAATTTACCAAATGGCTGCAATGAAACAAAGAGTGAAACATTTAAAGGGGTCTGAATACTTTCCATACCCACTATAAGACAGATGATACATATATAACTCTGGCCCTCAGGGTGATTATATTTGGCCCTCGACACCAGAACAACAACCCCTATGTGAGGTCATTATTCTGTATGCAGGACTATGTGGGGTCCATTATTCTGTATGGAGGACTATGTGGGGTCCATTATTCTGAATGGAGGACAATGTGGGGCCCATTATTCTGTATGGAGGACTATGTGGGGTCCATTATTCTGAATGGAGGACTATGTGGGGCCCATTATTCTGTATGGAGGACTATGTGGGGCCCACTATACTGTATAGAGGACTATGTGGGGCCCATTATACTGTATGTAGGACTATGTGAGGTCATTATTCTCTATGGAGGACTATGTGCGGCCATTATTCTGTATGGAGGACTATGTGGGGTCCATTATTCTATATGGAGGACTATGTGGGGCCCATTATTCTGTATGGAGGACTATGTGGGGCCCTGTATACTGTATGGAGGACTATGTGGGGCCATTATTCGGTATGGAGGACTATGTGTGGCCATTATTCTGTATGGAGGACTATATGGGGCCCATTATTCTGTGTAGGACTATGTGGGGCAATTATTCTGTATGGATGACTATGTGGAGTCCATTATACTGTAAGGAGGACTATGTCGGGTCAATTATACTGTATGGAGGACTATGTGGGGCCATTATTCTGTATGGAGGACTATATGTGACCCATTATGCTATATGGAGAACTATGTGGGGCCCATTATTCTATATGGAGGACTATTTGGGGCCCATTATTCTGTATGGAGGACTATGTGGGGCCCATTAAACTGAATGGAGGACTATGTGGGGCCCATTATCCTTTATGGAGGACTATGTGGGGCCCTGTATACTGTATGGAGGACTATGTGGGGCCATTATTCTGTATGGAGGACTATGTGGAGCCATTATTCTGTATGGAGGACTATATGGGGCCCATTATTCTGTATGGAGGACTATGTGGGGCCCATTATTCTGTTTGGAGGGCTATGTGGGACCATTATACTGTATGGAGGACTATGTGGGGCCCATTATTTTGTGTGGAGAACTAGGTGGGGGCCTTTATTCTGAATGGAGGACTATGTGGGGCCCATTATTCTGTATGGGAGGACTATTTTGGGCCCATTATTATGTATGGAGGACTGTGTGGGGCCCATTTTTATGTATGGAGGACTATGTGGGGCCCATTATCCTGTATGGAGGACTATGTGGGGCCCATTATCCTGTATGGAGGACTATGTGGGGCCCTGTATACTGTATGGAGGACTATGTGGGGCCCATTATTCTGTATGGGAGGACTATTTTGGGCCCATTATTATTTATGGAGGACTGTGTGGTGCCCATTTTTTGTATGGAGGACTATGTGGGGCCCATTATTCTGAATTGAGGACTATGTTGGGCCCATTATTCTGTGTAGGAATATGTGGGTCCATTATTCTGTATGAATGACTAAGTGGAGTCCATTATACTGTATGGAGGACTATTTCGGGTCCATTATACTGCATGAAGGACTACGTGGGGCCATTATTCTGTATGGAGGACTATGTGGAACCCATTATACTATATGGAGGACTATGTGGGGCCCATTATACTGTATGGCGGACTATGTGGGGCCCATTATACTGTATGTAGGACTATGTGAGGTCATTATTCTCTATGGAGGACTATGTGCGGCCATTATTCTGTATGGATGACTATGTGGGGTCCATTATTCTATATGGAGGACTATGTGGGGCCCATTATTCTGTATGGAGGACTATGTGGGGCCCTGTATACTGTATGGAGGACTATGTGGGGCCATTATTCGGTATGGAGGACTATGTGTGGCCATTATTCTATATGGAGGACGATATGGGGCCCATTATACTGTGTAGGAATATGTGGGGCCATTATTCTGTATGGATGACTATGTGGAGTCCATTATACTGTAAGGAGGACTATGTCGGGTCAATTATACTGTATGGAGGACTATGTGGGGCCATTATTCTGTATGGAGGACTATATGTGACCCATTATGCTATATGGAGAACTATGTGGGGCCCATTATTCTATATGGAGGACTATTTGGGGCCCATTATTCTGTATGGAGGACTATGTGGGACCCATTATACTGTATGGAGGACTATGTGGGGCCCATGATCCTGTATGGAGGACTATGTGGGGCCCTGTATACTGTATGGAGGACTATGTGGGGCCATTATTCTGTATGGAGGACTATGTGGAGCCATTATTCTGTATGGAGGACTACATGGGGCCCATTATTCTGTATGGAGGACTATGTGGGGCCCATTATTCTGTTTGGAGGGCTATGTGGGACCATTATACTGTATGGAGGACTATGTGGGGCCCATTATTTTGTGTAGAGAACTATGTGGGGGCCTTTATTCTGTATGGAGGACTATGTGGTGCCCATTATTCTGTATGGGAGGACTATTTTGGGCCCATTATTATATATGGAGGACTGTGTGGGGCCCATTATTATGTATGGAGGACTATGTGGGGCCCATTATACTGTATGGAGGACTATGTGGGGCCCATTATCCTGTATGGAGGACTATGTGGGGCCCTGTATACTGTATGGAGGACTATGTGGGGCCCATTATTCTGTATGGGAGGACTATTTTGGGCCCATTATTATTTATGGAGGACTGTGTGGGGCCCATTATTATGTATGGAGGACTATGTGGGGCCCATTATTCTGTATTGAGGACTATGTTGGGCCCATTATTCTGTGTAGGAATATGTGGGTCCATTATTCTGTATGAATGACTATGTGGAGTCCATTATACTGTATGGAGGACTATTTCGGGTCCATTATACTGTATGGAGGACTACGTGGGGCCATTATTCTGTATGGAGGACTATGTGGGACCCATTATACTATATGGAGGACTACATGTGACCCATTATGCTATATGGAGAACTATGTGGGGCACATTATTCTATATGGAGGACTATTTGGGGCCCATTATTCTGTATGGAGGACTATGTGTGGCCCATTATACTGTATGGAGGACTATGTGGGGCCCATTATCCTGTATGGAGGACTATGTGGGGCCCTGTATACTGTATGGAGGACTATGTGGGGCCATTATTCTGTATGGAGGACTATGTGGAGCCATTATTTTGTATGGAGGACTCTATGGGGCCCATTATTCTGTATGGAGGACTATGTGGGACCCATTATTCTGTTTGGAGGGCTATGTGGGGCCATTATACTGTATGGAGGACTATGTGGGGCCCATTATTTTGTGTGGAGAACTATGTGGGGGCCTTTATTCTGTATGGAGGACTATGTGGGGCCCATTATTCTGTATGGGAGGACTATTTTGGGCCCATTATTATGTATGGAGGACTATGTGGGGCCCATTATTCTGTATTGTGGACTTTGTTGGGCCTATTATTCTGTGTAGGAATATGTGGGTCCATTATTCTGCATGAATGACTATGTGGAGTCCATTATACTGTATGGAGGACTATTTCGGGTCCATTATACTGTATGGAGGACTACGTGGGGCCATTATTATGTATGGAGGACTATGTGGGACCCATTATACTATATGGAGGACTATGTGGGGCCCATTATTCTATATGGAGGACTATGTGGGGCCTATTATTCTGTATGGAGGACTATGTGGGGCCAATTATACTGTATGGAGGACTATGTGGGGCCCATTATTCTGTATGGAGAACTATGTGGGGGCCTTTATTCTGTATGGAGGACTATGTGGGGCCCATTATTCTTTGTAGGACTATGTGGGGCCCATTATTATGTATGGAGGACTATGTGGGGCCCATTATTCTGTATTGAGGACTATGTTGGGCCCAATATTCTGTGTAGGACTATGTGGGGCATTATTCTGTATGGATGACTATATAGAGTCCATTATACTGTATGGAGGACTATGTCGGGTCCATTATACTGTATGGAGGCCTACGTGGGGCCATTATTCTGTATAGAGGACTATGTGGGACCCATTATACTATATGGAGGACTATGTGGGGCCCATTATTCTATATGGAGGACTATGTGGGGCCAATTATACTGTATGGAGGACTATGTGGGACTCATAATACTGTATGGAGGACTATGTGGGGTCATTATTCTGTATGGAGGACTAAGTGGGGTCCATTATACTGTGTGGAGGTCTATGCTGGGTCCATTATACTGTATGGAGGACTATGTGGGGCCGATTATACTGTATGGAGGACTATATGGAGCCCATTATTCTGTGTAGGACTCTGGGGGGCCCATTATAATGTACGGAGGACTATGTGGGGCCCATTACTCTGTCTGGAGGACTATGTCGGGCCCATTATTCTGTGTAGGACTATGTGGGGCCATTATTCTGTATGCATGACTATGTAGAGTCCATTATACTGTATGGAGGACTATGTCGGGTCCATTATACTGTATGAAGGTCTATGTGGGGCCATTGTTCTGTATGGAGGACTATGTGGGTCCCATTATACCATATGGAGAACTGTGTGGGGCCCATTATTCTATATGGAGGACTATGTGGGGCCCATTATACTGTACGGAGGACTATGTGGGGTCAATATTATGTATGGAGGACTATGTGGGGTCCATTATACTGTATTGAGGACTATGCTGGGTCCATTATACTGTATGAAGGACTATGTGGGACCCATTATACTGTATAGAGGACTATGTGGGGCCCATTATTGTGTGTAGGACTATGTGGGGCCCATTATTATGTATGGAGGACTTTGTGGGGCCCATTATTCTGTATTGAGGACTATGTCGGGCCCTTTATTCTGTGTAGGACTATGTGGGGCCATTATTCTGTATGGATGACTATGTGGAGTCCATTATACTATAAGGAGGACTATGTGGGGTCCATTATACTCTATGGAGGACTATGCGGGGCTATTATTCTGTATTGAGGACTATATTGGACCCATTATACTATATGGAGGACCTTGTGCGGCCATTATTCTGTATGGAGGACTATGTGGGGCCCATTATTCTGTATGGAGGACTATATGGGGCCCATTATTCTGTATGGAGGACTATGTGGGGCCCATTATTCTGTATGGAGGACTATGTGGGGTCCATTATTCTGAATGGAGGACTATGTGGGGCCCATTTTTCTATATGGAGGACTATGTGGGGCCCATTATACTGTATGCAGGACTATGTGGGGCCCATTATACTGTATGGAGGACTATGTGAGGTCATTATTCTCTATGGAGGACTATGTGCGGCTATTATTCTGTATGGAGGACTATGTGGGGTCCATTATTCTATATGGAGGACTATGTGGGGCCCATTATTCTGTATGGAGGACTATGTGGGGCCATTATTCGGTATGGAGGACTATGTGCGGCCATTATTCTGTATGGAGGACCATATGGGGCCCATTATTCTGTGTAGAACTATGTGTGGCCATTATTCTTTATGGATGACTATGTGGAGACCATTATACTGTAAGGAGGACTATGTCGGGTCCATTATACTGTATGGAGGACTATGTGGGGCCATTATTCTGTATGGAGGACTATATGTGACCCATTATACTATATGGAGAACTATGTGGGGCCCATTATTCTATATGGAGGACTATTTGGGGCCCATTATTCTGTATGGAGGACTATGTGGGGCCCATTATCCTGTATGGACGACTATGTGGGGCCCTATATACTGTATGGAGGACTATGTGGGGCCATTATTCTGTATGGAGGACTATGTGGAGCCGTTATTCTGTATGGAGGACTATATGGGGCCCATTATTCTGTATGGAGGACTATGTGGGGCCCATTATTCTGTTTGGAGGGCTATGTGGGGCCATTATACTGTATGGAGGTCTATGTGGGGCCCATTATTTTGTGTGGAGAACTATGTGGGGGCCTTTATTCTGTATGGAGGACTATGTGGGGCCCATTATTCTGTATGGGAGGACGATTTTGGGCCCATTAGTATGTATGGAGGACTGTGTGGGGCCCATTATTATGTATGAGGACTATGCGGGGCCCATTATACTGTATGGAGACTATGTGGGGCCCATTATCCTGTATGGAGGACTATGTGGAGCCATTATTCTGTATGGAGGACTATATGGGGCCCATTATTCTGTATGGAGGACTATGTGCGGCCCATTATTCTGTATGGAGGACTATGTGCGGCCCATTATTCTGTTTGGTGGGCTATGTGGGGCCATTATACTGTATGGAGGACTATGTGGGGCCCATTATTTTGTGTGGAGAGCTATGTGGGGGCCTTTATTCTGTATGGAGGACTATGTGGGGCCCATTATTCTGTATGGGAGGACTATTTTGGGCCCATTATTATGTATGGAGTACTGTGTGGGGCCCATTATTATGTATGGAGGACTATGTTGGGCCCATTATTCTGTGTAGGAATATGTGGGGCCATTATTCTGAATGAATGACTATGTGGAGTCCATTATACTGTAATGAGGACTATTTCGGGTCCATTATACTGTATGGAGGACTACGTGGGGCCATTATTCTGTATGGAGGACTATGTGGGACCCATTATACTATATGAAGGACTATGTGGGGCCCATTATTCTATATGGAGGACTATGTGGGGCCTATTATTCTGTATGGAGGACTATGTGGGGCCATTTATACTGTATGGAGGACTTTGTGGGGCCCATTATTCTTTGTAAGACTATGTGTGGCCCATTATTATGTGTGGAGGACTATGTGGGGCCCATTATTCTGTATTGAGGACTATGTTGGGCCCAATATTCTGTGTAGGACTATGTGGGGCATTATTCTGTATGGATGACTATGTAGAGTCCATTATACTGTATGGAGGACTATGTCGGGTCCACTATACTGTATGGAGGTCTACGTGGGGCCATTATTCTATATGGAGGACTATGTGGGACCCATTATACTATATGGAGAACTGTGTGGGGCCCATTATTCTATATGGAGGACTATGTGGGGCCCATTATACTGTATGGAGGACTATGTGGGGTCAGTATTCTGTCTGGAGGACTATGTGGGGTCCATTATACTGTATGGAGGACTATGTGGTACCCATTATACTGTATAGAGGACTATGTGGGGCCCATTTTTGTGTGTAGGACTTCGTTGGGCCCATTATTATGTATGGAGGACTATGTGGGGCCATTATTCTGTATGGATGACTATGTGGAGTCCATTATACTGTATGGAGGACTATGTCGGGTCCATTATACAGTATGGAGGACTATGTGGGGCTATTATTCTGTATGGAGGACTATATTGGACCAATTATATTATATGGAGGACCTTGTGCGGCCATTATTCTGTATGGAGGACTATGTGGGGCCCATTATTCTGTATGGAGGACTATGTAGGACCCACTATTCTGTATGGAGGACTATGTGGGGCCCTGCATACTGTATGGAGGACTGTGTGGGGCCATTATTCTGTATGGAGGACTATGTGGGGCCATTATTCTGTATGGAGGACTATATGGGGCCCATTATTCTGTATGAAGGATTATGTGGGGCCCATTATTCTGTATGGAGGACTATGTTGGGCCCATTATACTGTATGGAGGACTATGTGGGGCCCATTATTCTGTATGGAGAACTATGTGGGGGCCTTTATTCTGTATGGAGGACTATGTGGGGCCCATTATTCTGTGTAGGACTATGTGGGGCCCATTATTCTGTATTGAGGACTATGTTGGGCCCATTATTCTGTGTAGGACTATGTGGGGCCATTATTCTGTATAGATGACTATGTGGAATCCATTATACTGTATGAAGGACTAATTCTGATCCATTATACTGTATGGAGGACTATGTGGGGCCATTATTCTGTATTAAGGACTATATTGGACCCATTATACTATATGGAAGAGTATGTGGGGCCCATTATCCTGTATGGAGGACTATGTGGGGCCCGTTATACTGTATGGAGGACTATGTGGGGCCCATTATACTGTACGGAGGACTATGTGAGGTCATTGTTCTGTATGGAGGACTATGTGGGGTCCATTATACTGTAAGGAGGACTATGCTGGGTCCATTATACTGTATGGAGGACTATGTGGGGGCCATTATTCTGTATGGAGGACTATGGGGGCCTATTATACTCCTTGGAGTACTATGTGGGGCCCATTATTCTGTATGGAGGACTATATGTGACCCATTATAATATATGGAGAACTATGTTGGGCCCATTATTCTATATGGAGGACTATTTGGGGCCCATTATTCTGTATGGAGGACTATGTGGGGCCCATTATCCTGTATGGAGGACTATGTGGGGCCCTATATACTGTATGGAGGACTATGTGTGGCCATTATTCTGTATGGAGGACTATGTGGAGCCATTATTCTGTATGGAGGACTATATGGGGCCCATTATTCTGTATGGAGGACTATGTGGGGCCCATTATTCTGTTTGGAGTGCTATGTGGGGCCATTATACTGTATGGAGGACTATGTTGGGCCCATTATTTTGTGTGGAGAGCTATGTGGGGGTCTTTATTCTGTATGGAGGACTATGTGGGGCCCATTATTCTGTATGGGAGGACTATTTTGGGCCCATTATTATGTATGGAGGACTGTGTGGGGCCCATTATTATGTATGGAGGACTATGTGGGGCCCATTATACTGTATGGAGGACAATGTGGGGCCCATTATCCTGTATGGAGGACTATGTGGGGCCCTATATACTGTATGGAGGACTATGTGGGGCCATTATTCTGTATGGAGGACTATGTGGAGCCGTTATTCTGTATGGAGGACTATATGGGGCCCATTATTCTGTATGGAGGACTATGTGGGGCCCATTATTCTGTTTGGAGGGCTATGTGGGGCCATTATACTGTATGGAGGTCTATGTGGGGCCCATTATTTTGTGTGGAGAACTATGTGGGGGCCTTTATTCTGTATGGAGGACTATGTGGGGCCCATTATTCTGTATGGGAGGACGATTTTGGGCCCATTAGTATGTATGGAGGACTGTGTGGGGCCCATTATTATGTATGAGGACTATGCGGGGCCCATTATACTGTATGGAGACTATGTGGGGCCCATTATCCTGTATGGAGGACTATGTGGGGCACTGTATACTGTATGGAGGACTTTGTGGGGCCATTATTCTGTATGGAGGACTATGTGGAGCCATTATTCTGTATGGAGGACTATATGGGGCCCATTATTCTGTATGGAGGACTATGTGCGGCCCATTATTCTGTTTGGTGGGCTATGTGGGGCCATTATACTGTATGGAGGACTATGTGGGGCCCATTATTTTGTGTGGAGAGCTATGTGGGGGCCTTTATTCTGTATGGAGGACTATGTGGGGCCCATTATTCTGTATGGGAAGACTGTTTTGGGCCCATTATTATGTATGGATTACTGTGTGGGGCCCATTATTATGTATGGAGGACTATGTTGGGGCTATTATTCTGTGTAGGAATATGTGGGGCCATTATTCTGAATGAATGACTATGTGGAGTCCATTATACTGTAATGAGGACTATTTCTGGTCCATTATACTGTATGGAGGACTACGTGGGGCCATTATTCTGTATGGAGGACTATGTGGGACCCATTATACTATATGAAGGACTATGTGGGGCCCATTATTCTATATGGAGGACTATGTGGGGCCTATTATTCTGTATGGAGGACTATGTGGGGCCAATTATACTGTATGGAGGACTTTGTGGGGCCCATTATTCTTTGTAGGACTATGTGTGGCCCATTATTATGTGTGGAGGACTATGTGGGGCCCATTATTCTGTATTGAGGACTATGTTGGGCCCAATATTCTGTGTAGGACTATGTGGGGCATTATTCTGTATGGATGACTATATAGAGTCCATTATACTGTATGGAGGACTATGTCGGGTCCACTATACTGTATGGAGGTCTACGTGGGGCCATTATTCTGTATGGAGGACTATGTGGGACCCATTATACTATATGGGGAACTGTGTGGGGCCCATTATTCTATATGGAGGACTATGTGGGGCCCATTATACTGTATGGAGGACTATGTGGGGTCATTATTCTGTCTGGAGGACTATGTGGGGTCCATTATACTGTATGGAGGACTATGCTGGGTCCATTATACTGTATGAAGGACTATGTGGTACCCATTATACTGTATAGTGACTATGTGGGGCCCATTTTTGTGTGTAGGACTATGTTGGGCCCATTATTATGTATGGAGGACTATATGGGGCCCATTATTCTGTATTGAGGACTATGTCGGGCCCTTTATTCTGTGTAGGACTATGTGGGGCCATTATTCTGTATGGATGACTATGTGGAGTCCATTATACTGTATGGAGGACTATGTCGGGTCCATTATACTGTATGGAGGACTATGTGGGGCTATTATTCTGTATGGAGGACTATATTGGACCAATTATACTATATGGAGGACCTTGTGCGGCCATTATTCTGTATGGAGGACTATGTGGGGCCCATTATTCTGTATGGAGGACTATGTGGGGCCCATTATTCTGTATGGAGGACTATGTGGGGCCCTGCATACTGTATGGAGGACTGTGTGGGGCCATTATTCTGTATGGAGGACTATGTGGGGCCATTATTCTGTATGGAGGACTATATGGGGCCCATTATTCTGTATGAAGGACTATGTGGGTCCCATTATTCTGTATGGAGGACTATGTTGGGCCCATTATACTGTATGGAGGACTATGTGGGGCCCATTATTCTGTATGGAGAACTATGTGGGGGCCTTTATTCTGTATGTAGGACTATGTGGGGCCCATTATTCTGTGTAGGACTATGTGGGGCCCATTATTCTGTATTGAGGACTATATTGGGCCCATTATTCTGTGTAGGACTATGTGGGGCCATTATTCTGTATAGATGACTATGTGGAATCCATTTTACTGTATGAAGGACTAAGTCTGATCCATTATACTGTATGGAGGACTATGTGGGTCCATTATTCTGTATTGAGGACTATATTGGACCCATTATACTATATGGAGGAGTATGTGGGGCCCATTATCCTGTATGGAGGACTATGTGGGGCCCGTTATACTGTATGGAGGACTATGTGGGGCCCATTATACTGTACGGAGGACTATGTGAGGTCATTGTTCTGTATGGAGGACTATGTGGGGTCCATTATACTGTAAGGAGGACTATGCTGGGTCCATTATACTGTATGGAGGACTATGTGGGGGCCATTATACTGTATGGAGGACTATGGGGGGCCTATTATACTCTTTGGAGTACTATGTGGGGCCAATTATTCTGTATGGAGGACTATATGTGACCCATTATAATATATGGAGAACTATGTTGGGCCCATTATTCTATATGGAGGACTATTTGGGGCCCATTATTCTGTATGGAGGACTATGTGGGGCCTATTATCCTGTATGGAGGACTATGTGGGGCCCTATATACTGTATGGAGGACTATGTGTGGCCATTATTCTGTATGGAGGACTATGTGGAGCCATTATTCTGTATGGAGGACTTTATGGGGCCCATTATTCTGTATGGAGGACTATGTGGGGCCCATTATTCTGTTTGGAGGGCTATGTGGGGCCATTATACTGTATGGAGGACTATGTTGGGCCCATTATTTTGTGTGGAGAACTATGTGGGGGCCTTTATTCTGTATGGAGGACTATGTGGGGCCCATTATTCTGTATAGGAGAACTATTTTGGGCCCATTATTATGTATGGAGGACTGTGTGGGGCCCATTATTATGTATGGAGGACTATGTGGGGCCCATTATACTGTATGGAGGACTATGTGGGGCCCTGTATACTGTATGGAGGACTATGTGGGGCCATTATTCTGTATGGAGGACTATGTGGAGCCATTTTTCTGTATGGAGGACTATAAGGGTCCCATTATTCTGTATGGAGGACTATGTGGGCCCATTATTCTGTTTTGAGGGCTATGTGGGGCCATTATACTGTATGGAGGACTATGTGGGGCCCATTATTTTGTGTGGAGAACTATGTGGGGGCCTTTATTCTGTATGGAGGACTCTGTTTGGCCCATTATTCTGTATGGGAGGACTATTTTGGGCCCATTATTATGTATGGAGGACTGTGTGGGGCCCATTATTATGTTTGGAGGACTATGTGGGGCCCATTATTCTGTATTGAGGACTATGTTGGGCCCATTGTTCTGTGTAGGAATATGTGGGGCCATTATTCTGTATGAATGACTATGTGGAGTCCATTATACTGTATGCAGGACTATTTCTGGTCCATTATATTGTATGGAGGACTAGGTGGTGCCATTATTCTGTATGGAGGACTATGTGGGACCCATTATACTATATGGAGGACTATGTGGGGCCCATTATTCTATATGGAGGACTATGTGGGGCCCATTATTCTGTATGGAGAACTATGTGGGGGGCTTTATTCTGTATGCAGGACTATGTGGGGCCCATTATTCTTTGTAGGACTATGTGTGGCCCATTATTATGTATGGAGGACTATGTGGGGCCCATTATTCTGTATGGAGGACTATGTGGGGCCAATTATTCTGTATGGAGGACTATGTGGGGCCCATTATTCTGTATGGAGAACTATGTGGGGGGCTTTATTCTGTATGCAGGACTACGTGGTGCCATTATTCTGTATGGAGGACTATGTGGAGCCATTATTCTGTATGGAGGACTATATGGGGCCCATTATTCTGTATGGAGGACTATGTGGGGCCCATTATTCTGTTTGGAGGGCTATGTGGGGCCATTATACTGTATGTAGGACTATGTGGGGCCCATTATTTTGTGTGGAGAACTATGTGGGGGCCTTTATTCTGTATGGAGGACTATGTTTGGCCCATTATTCTGTATGGGAGGACTATTTTGGGCCCATTATTATGTATGGAGGACTGTGTGGGGCCCATTATTATGTTTGGAGGACTATGTGGGGCCCATTATTCTGTATTGAGGACTATGTTGGGCCCATTATTCTGTTTAGGAATATGTGGGGCCATTATTCTGTATGAATGACTATGTGGAGTCCATTATACTGTATGCAGGACTATTTCGGGTCCATTATACTGTATGGAGGACTACCTCGTGCCATTATTCTGTATGGAGGACTATGTGGGACCCATTATACTATATGGAGGACTATGTGGGGCCCATTATTCTATATGGAGGACTATGTGGGGCCCATTATTCTGTATGGAGAACTATGTGGGGGGCTTTATTCTGTATGCAGGACTATGTGGGGCCCATTATTCTTTGTAGGACTATGTGTGGCCCATTATTATGTATGGAGGACTATGTGGGGCCCATTATTCTGTATGGAGGACTATGTGGGGCCAATTATTCTGTATGGAGGACTATGTGGGGCCCATTATTCTGTATGGAGAACTATGTGGGGGGCTTTATTCTGTATGCAGGACTATGTAGGGCCCATTATTGTTTGTAGGACTATGTGTGGCCCATTATTATGTATGGAGGACTATGTGTGGGCCCATTATTCTGTATTGAGGACTATGTTGGGCCCAATATTCTGCGTAGGACTATGTGGGGCATTATTCTGTATGGATGACTATGTAGAGTCCATTATACTGTATGGAGGACTATGTCGGGTCCATTATACTGTATGGAGGACTACGTGGGGCCATTATTCTGTATAGAGGACTATGTGGGACCCATTATACTATATGGAGGACTATGTGGGGCCCATTATTCTATATGGAGGACTATATGAGGCCCATTATACTGTATGGAGGACTATGTGGGACCCATAATACTGTATGGAGGACTATGTGGGGTCATTATTCTGTATGAAGGACTATGTGGGGTCCATTATACTGTATGTAGGTCTATCCTGGGTCCATTATACTGTATGGAGGACTATGTGGGACAGATTATACTGTATGGAGGACTATGTGGAGCCCATTATTCTGTGTAGGACTATGTGGGGCCCATTACTTTGTATGGAGGACTATATTGGGTCCATTATTCTGTGTAGGACTATGTGGGGCCATTATTCTGTATGGATGACTATGTACAGTCCATTATACTGTATGGAGGACTATGTCGGATCCATTATACTATATGGAGGTCTACGTGGGGCCATTTTTCTGTATGGAGGACTATGTGGGACCCATTATACTATATGGAGAACTGTGTGGGGCCCATTATTCTATATGGAGGACTATGTGGGGCCCATTATACTGTATGGAGGACTATGTGGGGTCATTATTCTGTATGGAGGACTATGTGGGGTCCATTATAGTGTATGGAGGACTATGCTGGGTCCATTATACTGTATGAAGGACTATGTGGGACCCGTTATACTGTATAGAGGAGTATGTGGGGCCCATTATTGTGTGTAGGACTATGTGGGGCCCATTATTATGTATGGAGGACTAGGTGGGGCCCATTATTCTGTATTGAGGACTATGTCGGGCCCTTTATTCTGTGTAGGACTATGTGGGGCCATTATTCTGTATGGATGACTATGTGGAGTCCATTATACTGTATGGGGACTATGTCGGGTCCATTATACTGTATGGAGGACTATGCGGGCTATTATTCTGTATGGAGGACTATATTGGACCCATTATACTATATGGAGGAGTATATGGGGCCCATTATCCTGTATGGAGGACTATGTGGGGCCCATTATACTGTATGGAGGACTATGTGGGGCCCATTATACTGTACGGAGGACTATGTGAGGTCATTGTTCTGTATGGAGGACTATGTGGGGTCCATTATACTGTAAGGAGGACTATGCTGGGTCCATTATACTGTATGGAGGACTATGTGGGACCCATAATACTGTATGGAGGACTATGTGGGGTCATTATTCTGTATGGAGGACTATGTGGGGTCCATTATACTGTTTGGAGGACTATGTGGAACCCATCATTCTGAATGGAGGACTATGTGGGGTCCATTATTCTGTATGGGGCACTATGTGGGGCCCATTATTCTGTATGGAGGACTATGTGGGGCCATTATACTATATGGAGGACTATGTGGGGGCCATTATACTGTATGGAGGTCTATATGGGGACATTATTCTGTATGGAGTACTATGTGTGGCCCATTATACTGTATGGAGGACTATGCGGGGGCCATTATACTGTATGGAGGACTATGGGGGGCCTATTATACTCTATAGAGGACTATGTGGGGCTCATTATACTGTATGGAGGACTATGGGGGGCCTATTATACTCCATGGAGGACTATGTGGGGCTCATTATACTGTATGGAGGACTATGTGCGGCCATTATTCTGTATGGAGGACTATGTGGGGCCCATTATACTGTATGGAGGACTATGTGGGGCCATTATTCTATATGGAGGACTATGTGGTGGCCATAATACTGTATGGAGGACTATGTCGGGTCCATTATACTGTATGGAGGACTATGTGGGGCTATTATTCTGTATGGAGGACTATATTGGACCAATTATACTATATGGAGGACCTTGTGCGGCCATTATTCTGTATGGAGGACTATGTGGGGCCCATTATTCTGTATGGAGGACTATGTGGGGCCCATTATTCTGTATGGAGGACTATGTGGGGCCCTGCATACTGTATGGAGGACTGTGTGGGGCCATTATTCTGTATGGAGGACTATGTGGGGCCATTATTCTGTATGGAGGACTATATGGGGCCCATTATTCTGTATGAAGGACTATGTGGGTCCCATTATTCTGTATGGAGGACTATGTTGGGCCCATTATACTGTATGGAGGACTATGTGGGGCCCATTATTCTGTATGGAGAACTATGTGGGGGCCTTTATTCTGTATGTAGGACTATGTGGGGCCCATTATTCTGTGTAGGACTATGTGGGGCCCATTATTCTGTATTGAGGACTATATTGGGCCCATTATTCTGTGTAGGACTATGTGGGGCCATTATTCTGTATAGATGACTATGTGGAATCCATTTTACTGTATGAAGGACTAAGTCTGATCCATTATACTGTATGGAGGACTATGTGGGTCCATTATTCTGTATTGAGGACTATATTGGACCCATTATACTATATGGAGGAGTATGTGGGGCCCATTATCCTGTATGGAGGACTATGTGGGGCCCGTTATACTGTATGGAGGACTATGTGGGGCCCATTATACTGTACGGAGGACTATGTGAGGTCATTGTTCTGTATGGAGGACTATGTGGGGTCCATTATACTGTAAGGAGGACTATGCTGGGTCCATTATACTGTATGGAGGACTATGTGGGGGCCAATTATTCTGTATGGAGGACTATATGTGACCCATTATAATATATGGAGAACTATGTTGGGCCCATTATTCTATATGGAGGACTATTTGGGGCCCATTATTCTGTATGGAGGACTATGTGGGGCCTATTATCCTGTATGGAGGACTATGTGGGGCCCTATATACTGTATGGAGGACTATGTGTGGCCATTATTCTGTATGGAGGACTATGTGGAGCCATTATTCTGTATGGAGGACTTTATGGGGCCCATTATTCTGTATGGAGGACTATGTGGGGCCCATTATTCTGTTTGGAGGGCTATGTGGGGCCATTATACTGTATGGAGGACTATGTTGGGCCCATTATTTTGTGTGGAGAACTATGTGGGGGCCTTTATTCTGTATGGAGGACTATGTGGGGCCCATTATTCTGTATAGGAGAACTATTTTGGGCCCATTATTATGTATGGAGGACTGTGTGGGGCCCATTATTATGTATGGAGGACTATGTGGGGCCCATTATACTGTATGGAGGACTTTGTGGGGCCCTGTATACTGTATGGAGGACTATGTGGGGCCATTATTCTGTATGGAGGACTATGTGGAGCCATTTTTCTGTATGGAGGACTATAAGGGTCCCATTATTCTGTATGGAGGACTATGTGGGCCCATTATTCTGTTTTGAGGGCTATGTGGGGCCATTATACTGTATGGAGGACTATGTGGGGCCCATTATTTTGTGTGGAGAACTATGTGGGGGCCTTTATTCTGTATGGAGGACTCTGTTTGGCCCATTATTCTGTATGGGAGGACTATTTTGGGCCCATTATTATGTATGGAGGACTGTGTGGGGCCCATTATTATGTTTGGAGGACTATGTGGGGCCCATTATTCTGTATTGAGGACTATGTTGGGCCCATTGTTCTGTGTAGGAATATGTGGGGCCATTATTCTGTATGAATGACTATGTGGAGTCCATTATACTGTATGCAGGACTATTTCTGGTCCATTATATTGTATGGAGGACTAGGTGGTGCCATTATTCTGTATGGAGGACTATGTGGGACCCATTATACTATATGGAGGACTATGTGGGGCCCATTATTCTATATGGAGGACTATGTGGGGCCCATTATTCTGTATGGAGAACTATGTGGGGGGCTTTATTCTGTATGCAGGACTATGTGGGGCCCATTATTCTTTGTAGGACTATGTGTGGCCCATTATTATGTATGGAGGACTATGTGGGGCCCATTATTCTGTATGGAGGACTATGTGGGGCCAATTATTCTGTATGGAGGACTATGTGGGGCCCATTATTCTGTATGGAGAACTATGTGGGGGGCTTTATTCTGTATGCAGGACTACGTGGTGCCATTATTCTGTATGGAGGACTATGTGGAGCCATTATTCTGTATGGAGGACTATATGGGGCCCATTATTCTGTATGGAGGACTATGTGGGGCCCATTATTCTGTTTGGAGGGCTATGTGGGGCCATTATACTGTATGTAGGACTATGTGGGGCCCATTATTTTGTGTGGAGAACTATGTGGGGGCCTTTATTCTGTATGGAGGACTATGTTTGGCCCATTATTCTGTATGGGAGGACTATTTTGGGCCCATTATTATGTATGGAGGACTGTGTGGGGCCCATTATTATGTTTGGAGGACTATGTGGGGCCCATTATTCTGTATTGAGGACTATGTTGGGCCCATTATTCTGTTTAGGAATATGTGGGGCCATTATTCTGTATGAATGACTATGTGGAGTCCATTATACTGTATGCAGGACTATTTCGGGTCCATTATACTGTATGGAGGACTACCTCGTGCCATTATTCTGTATGGAGGACTATGTGGGACCCATTATACTATATGGAGGACTATGTGGGGCCCATTATTCTATATGGAGGACTATGTGGGGCCCATTATTCTGTATGGAGAACTTTGTGGGGGGCTTCATTCTGTATGCAGGACTATGTGGGGCCCATTATTCTTTGTAGGACTATGTGTGGCCCATTATTATGTATGGAGGACTATGTGGGGCCCATTATTCTGTATGGAGGACTATGTGGGGCCAATTATTCTGTATGGAGGACTATGTGGGGCCCATTATTCTGTATGGAGAACTATGTGGGGGGCTTTATTCTGTATGCAGGACTATGTAGGGCCCATTATTGTTTGTAGGACTATGTGTGGCCCATTATTATGTATGGAGGACTATGTGTGGGCCCATTATTCTGTATTGAGGACTATGTTGGGCCCAATATTCTGCGTAGGACTATGTGGGGCATTATTCTGTATGGATGACTATGTAGAGTCCATTATACTGTATGGAGGACTATGTCGGGTCCATTATACTGTATGGAGGACTACGTGGGGCCATTATTCTGTATAGAGGACTATGTGGGACCCATTATACTATATGGAGGACTATGTGGGGCCCATTATTCTATATGGAGGACTATATGAGGCCCATTATACTGTATGGAGGACTATGTGGGACCCATAATACTGTATGGAGGACTATGTGGGGTCATTATTCTGTATGAAGGACTATGTGGGGTCCATTATACTGTATGTAGGTCTATCCTGGGTCCATTATACTGTATGGAGGACTATGTGGGACAGATTATACTGTATGGAGGACTATGTGGAGCCCATTATTCTGTGTAGGACTATGTGGGGCCCATTACTTTGTATGGAGGACTATATTGGGTCCATTATTCTGTGTAGGACTATGTGGGGCCATTATTCTGTATGGATGACTATGTACAGTCCATTATACTGTATGGAGGACTATGTCGGATCCATTATACTATATGGAGGTCTACGTGGGGCCATTTTTCTGTATGGAGGACTATGTGGGACCCATTATACTATATGGAGAACTGTGTGGGGCCCATTATTCTATATGGAGGACTATGTGGGGCCCATTATACTGTATGGAGGACTATGTGGGGTCATTATTCTGTATGGAGGACTATGTGGGGTCCATTATAGTGTATGGAGGACTATGCTGGGTCCATTATACTGTATGAAGGACTATGTGGGACCCGTTATACTGTATAGAGGAGTATGTGGGGCCCATTATTGTGTGTAGGACTATGTGGGGCCCATTATTATGTATGGAGGACTAGGTGGGGCCCATTATTCTGTATTGAGGACTATGTCGGGCCCTTTGTTCTGTGTAGGACTATGTGGGGCCATTATTCTGTATGGATGACTATGTGGAGTCCATTATACTGTATGGGGACTATGTCGGGTCCATTATACTGTATGGAGGACTATGCGGGGCTATTATTCTGTATGGAGGACTATATTGGACCCATTATACTATATGGAGGAGTATATGGGGCCCATTATCCTGTATGGAGGACTATGTGGGGCCCATTATACTGTATGGAGGACTATGTGGGGCCCATTATACTGTACGGAGGACTATGTGAGGTCATTGTTCTGTATGGAGGACTATGTGGGGTCCATTATACTGTAAGGAGGACTATGCTGGGTCCATTATACTGTATGGAGGACTATGTGGGACCCATAATACTGTATGGAGGACTATGTGGGGTCATTATTCTGTATGGAGGACTATGTGGGGTCCATTATACTGTTTGGAGGACTATGTGGAACCCATCATTCTGAATGGAGGACTATGTGGGGTCCATTATTCTGTATGGGGCACTATGTGGGGCCCATTATTCTGTATGGAGGACTATGTGGGGCCATTATACTATATGGAGGACTATGTGGGGGCCATTATACTGTATGGAGGTCTATATGGGGACATTATTCTGTATGGAGTACTATGTGTGGCCCATTATACTGTATGGAGGACTATGCGGGGGCCATTATACTGTATGGAGGACTATGGGGGCCTATTATACTCTATAGAGGACTATGTGGGGCTCATTATACTGTATGGAGGACTATGGGGGGCCTATTATACTCCATGGAGGACTATGTGGGGCTCATTATACTGTATGGAGGACTATGTGCGGCCATTATTCTGTATGGAGGACTATGTGGGGCCCATTATACTGTATGGAGGACTATGTGGGGCCATTATTCTATATGGAGGACTATGTGGTGGCCATAATACTGTATGGAGCACTATGTGAGGCCCATTATAATATATGGAGGACTATGTGAGGCCCATTATACTGTATGGAGGACTATGTGGGGCCCATTATTCTGTATGGAGGACTATGTGGGGCTCATTCTACTGTATGGAGGACTATGTGCGGCCTTTATTCTGTATGGAGGACTATGTGGGGTCATTATACTGTATGGAGGACTATGTGAGGCCCATTATTCTGTATGGAGGACTATGTGGTGCCCATTATACTATATGGAGGACTATGTGGGGCCATTATTCTGTATGGAGGACTATGTGGGGCCATTATACTGGATGGAAGACTATATGGGGACCTTATTCTGTATTGAGGACTATGTGTGGCCCAGTATACTGTACGGAGGACTATGTGTCGCTCATTATAATGTATACTGGTTGGCCCGTAACTTTGTTCAAATGTATAATTTTGGCCCTTTGTGTTTTTAAGTTTGACATCCCTGAGATAGATAATAGATAGATAGATAATAGATAGATAGATAGATAGATAGATAGATAGATAGATAGATAATAGATAGATAGATAGATAGAGTATGTTACTGCAGATAATCTGGTAATCTGGACAATCTGTATGTTCACAGAAAAAATCCAAGAAAATACTTATGATAACATGTTATTATTATACTATGTATATGTTATTCCATAAACTTGAAGCTTACGTGAAAGAAAGGTTGAATACTTATGGAAATAAATCGTACCATCAATTTTACTTTTATTTTTAATAAAGCTGATATATAGTGAATTGCAAAGTTAAAAATCAAGAACATTTCCCTTTTATGCCCTGCACTGTATATAAATCTTTATTCCATTTGTGCTTTCTAATTGATGGGCACTCGGAGGGAGAGACATGCCGCAGACAGGTCAGGTTGGGGCACCAGCTATAAAAGACGCGGGCTAGAATTTTATTTACAGATATGTGCTAAACAGCAATGTTTCTCGGCCCCATCAATCACTCTGACTTGAAAGTTTTGCTTTAATGCCGTTATTTTCTACGCCGGCCAATACTAAAGGGACTGGAAATGATGCTTTTGAAACTACTGCAAGGGCCGTTGCCAAACCCCATCCATCATCCATACACAACACTGTCCTACCTCATCCCATGGCCAAATATACACAGAGAAATTCCCAATCACCCTATACCTAATAGGCAGCTCATTGGACACGGCAGAGAATCGCTGCTCAAGTGACTGTTCCCGAATGGCGGCCTAGCACATCCCATCTGTACCCTGTCCGTCAGACTCAGCCTATTAGGCAAAGTGCAGATGAACATGGAGGATTCTGCTAAAGCAAGCAGAGCCATACAATCTCTATAAAGGACTCGGCGCCAGGGTCAGGGATTATAATACATATGGTGCGGTGCAAGGTGCTTGCTTGCTTATTTTTTTTTTAATCATAGTTGAGTAAATGGCTTGACATCTTGGATCTGTATCAAATATCTCGCCGTCTGTTACTGAAGTTACAGCAGGCATTAGGAGACTCTTCCCACTTTCCGGTATGGAAATTCTGAATATTAAAATTAGCTGTTTCAGATTTGTTGCTACAAGGGTATTTTACCATGAAAAAGGATGGTCATAGAAAACTGTAAAAAAAATATTATGAACAATGCTTTATGTAAAAGGGGAAATTTGAGCATCAGATTAAAGTGCTTTGGTAATGCAAGGAAAAGATGGGGCACCCACCAATGCCTGAAAAAATAAGCTATATTTGTGGTTCCAAAAAGATTGTGGAGGCAGTATGGCTGATAACCGTTTCACGTGTAAGTTACGCTTGGCTCAGATGAAGCGTGACTTACATGCGAAACGGCTATCAGCTGCACTGCCTCCACAATCTCTGTTCGGAACTGCAAATAAAGCTTATTTTAACAAGCAGTGGTGAGTGCCCTATTTTCTCCTTACATTACTATTTGGGCTTTTTCCTGGTGGGAACCATCGAGATGGTTGGTCAGCTGCTGAACATAGATTGGCTCAGATGAAGCGTGACTTACATGTGAAACGGCTATAAGCCGAATTGCCTACACATTCTCTATTTGGAACTATAAATAATGCTTATTTTAATGGGCAGTGGTGCCCCATTTTCTCCTTACGTTACTACTTGGACTTTTTCCTGGTGAGCACCATCGAAACGGTTGACCAACTGCTGAACCTAGATTGTTTTATCTTTGCTGTTTCAATGCACATAGTGTCATTGAAAGCAGTACTGCATCCCTGTTTTTCTACAATGAGCCAAAGTGCTTTGACATGACTCCGAGGATCCAACCTCCATTCTTTTGATTGCCCTCTACACACAGGACATGAGGTCTAGTGCAGATGTAGCACGTGCCATCCTAATCACTCGCTCACATTATGACATAACTTTAGTAACTCTATGCATTTGTTTGGGTGGGAAAGGGTTCATACACATTATTAAAGAATGGTCATGCTGCACAAATGGCTTAAATTCATATGGCATGGTACATAAGTAGCATAGTTAGGATGCCACATGCTGCATCTGTAGGTTATTTGTGAATGATCCCATGAGAAATAGACACGAGCGTCAAACAATTAGCCCTAAAATTGTACCAAAATGCGTTTTTTTCCTGTTTGACCTCTGGAGCACTCTTTGGAAGACCCTATGGGCAAATTATTGTCTTCAAAGACACCTCCAAATGGATTGTCTTCCGTTGGACCATTAGAGTATCCTCTTGAGGACGCAAGTGACAAATTATTGAGTTCAAAGTTACCTTCAAATCGGTTGTCTTCTGATGAAACTTTGGTGTGTCCCCTCGAGGATCATATTGACAAATAATTGACTCTTAAGTCATCTCCAAAAAGGAGTTGTCTTTTGCTGGACTTTTGGAGTAATCTCTGGGGGAACTTATTGGCAAAATGATTGGCTCTAAGTGGGGTTTCCTTTTGTTAAACTTTTCTCTGGTGAACCAACTTGGCAAATGATTGGCACCTCCAAATTGGTTGTCTTCTTCTAGACCTTTGTAGTATTCTCTGGAGGACCTTGCTAGCAAATAAATGGCTCAAAATGAAGTTGCATTTTGTTAGAAGCTTTTCTTTGGCAGACCCCTGTGGCAAATGATTAGCTCTAAAAACAACCTCAAAAGAATTTTCTTCTATTGGAGCTTTGGATTATGCTCTGTAGGACACATGTGGCAAATCATTGGTTCCAAAGTTACCTTTAAATAGGATATAATTTGCTGGAAGTTTGGTTTATCCTCTGGAGGATCATCTATTATGTAGATTGTGCAGTCTAATCCTGAGAATTCAATCTCTTTTTATTTTGTTGTTTCTCCCATTTTTACATTTTTATCATGATGAACACCAGAGATCGTCATGAATTAGTCAAGCTGTAATGTTACGAAGCGATGTCCCGTCCCTCCCTTGTTCTGCCTATTTTGGTGGAGCTGGGTGAAACTGGTGTTAAACCAGCAAAAGTTGCATAATTGATTTGCAACTTTGCATTGTGCATTTTGTGACTTTTCAAAACTATTTATGCCTGAATACTGAATAATCTCTTTGATAAAGCTTTGATTTTGGGCCAAAACGTTTTCTTAGTGCCACCAATAGATGGTCTACCTGTTTATATGTGTCCAGCCTTACCTTTTTGTAAATTTTTAATAAAAAAACTCCAATTTAATATATTATCAAAATTTGCAATCCAAACTCTCAACAAGCTGCAATTCACATCACAACCACTGGATGGCCTAATATAGGCACCACTAGCATAAACATCTCCTGACAGAGTATTCTGTTTTTTTCCAACGTTGGTTATCTTCAGATATTTTTAGATAAGAGGAGTGTTAAGGAAGGACATATCTGTATATCAACCATTCAAAGAGCTTTGAATAGTGGCTATAAACCAGACATTCCAGGGGAGAGAAAGACTGGAGAGAAACAAAGTTCAAAATAGGGTCTTATCTGGGTAACAATGTTAAAAGAATTGCACAATTGCGCTCAACTGGTCGGGTTGTGTGCACACAATCTGTGATAAAGCTTAAGGCTGCTGTAGACCCACAAGAAGATGAATTCATAAGTAGTGGAGAAACAAATGGGTTAATTCTATGCTGCCGTAAAAGAAAGGATGAAGGATGCCAGTCCAAGTAAAAGTGACTTATTTGTCAATGCATTTCGAAGTATACAACTTCTTCATCAGGACAGCTTCAAAACGTGTTGACGAATAAACCACTTATTCTTGGATTGGCATCCTTCATCAGGACAACTTCGAAACGCGTTGACGAATAAACCACTTCTTCTCGGATTGGCATCCTTCATTCTTTCTTTTATGGCAGCACAGAATTAACCCATTTTTTTCTCCACTACATATAAACCAAACAAAGACACCAATGAGTAGACATTGCTGTATCAGAATTTTTGTTCCTCGTCATGCAGAGTGTAGGGTTCATGTTTTACCTGTTTGAGATTAATCCCTCTGTAAAGACCAACAACCTACAGTGGGGAAAAAAAGTATTTAGTCAGCCACCAATTGTGCAAGTTCTCCCACTTAAAAAGATGAGAGAGGCCTGTAATTGACATCATAGGTAGACCTCAACTATGAGAGACAAAATGAGAAAACAAATCCTGAAAATCACATTGTCTGATTTGGAAAGAATTTTTTTTCACATTGGTGGAAAATAAGTATTTGGTCAATTACAAAAGTTCATCTCAATACTTTGTTATATATCCTTTGTTGGCAATGACAGAGGTCAAACGTTTTCTGTAAGTCTTCACAAGGTTGGCACACACTGTTGCTGGTATGTTGGCCCATTCCTCCATGCAGATCTCCTCTAGAGCAGTGATGTTTTGGGGCTGTCGCCAGGCAACTCGGGCTTTCAACTCCCTCCAAAGGTTTTCTATAGGGTTTAGATCTGGAGACTAGCTAGGCCACTCGAGGACCTTGAAATGCTTCTTACGAAGCCAATCCTTTGCTGCCCTGGTGGTGTGCTTGGGATCATTGTCATGCTGAAAGACCCAGCCACGTTTCATCTTCAATGCCCTTGCTGATGGAAGGAGGTTTGCACTCAAAATCTCACGATACATGGGGCCCCATTCATTCTTTCATGTACACAGATCAGTCGTCCTGGTCCCTTGGCAGAGAAACAGTTCCAAAGCATGATGTTGCCACCCCCATGCTTCACAGTAGGTATGGTGTTCTTTGGATGCAACTCAGCATTCTTTCTCCTCCAAACACGACGAGTTGTGTTTCTACCACACAGTTCTACTTTGGTTTCATCTGACCATACAACATTCTCCCAATACTCTTCTGGATCATTCAAATGCTCTCTAGCAAACTTCAGACGGGCCCAGACATGTAATGGCTTAAGCAGGTGGACACGTCTGGCACTGCAGGATCTGAGTCCCTGGCAGCGTAGTGTGTTACTGATGGTAGCCTGTGTAACGTTGGTCCCAGCTCTCTGCAGGTCATTCACTAGGTCCCCCGGTGTGGTTATGGGATTTTTGCTCACCGTTCTTGAGATCATTTTGACCCCATGTGGTGAGATCTTGTGTGGAGCCCCAGATTTAGAGAGATTATCAGTGGTCTTGTATGTCTTCTATTTTCTAATTATTGCTCCCACAGTTGATTTCTTCACACAAATCTGCTTGCCTATTGCAGATTCAGTCTTCACAGCAGGGCTACAATTTTGTTTCTGGTGTCCTTCGACAGCTCTTTGGTCTTCATAGTGGAGTTTGGAGTGTGACTTGTTTGAGGTTGCGGACAGGTGTCTTTTTGTACTGATAACAAGTTCAAACAGGTGCCAGTACTACAGGTAATGAGTGGAGGACAGAGGAGCCTCTTAAAGAAGAAGTTACAGGTCTGTGAGAGCCAGAAATCTTGCTTGTTTGTAATTGACCAAATACTTATTTTCCACCAAAATTTGAAAAAAAATTCTTTCCAAATCAGACAATGTGATTTTCAGGATTTGTTTTCTCCTTTTGTCTCTCATAGTTGAGGTCGACCTATGATGTCAATTACAGGCCTCTCTCATCTTTTTAAGTGGGAGAACTTGAACAATTGGTGGCTGACTTTTTTTCCCCACTGTATATGGGGCACAAGCACAAGAAGGACTTTTTTACCATACGATGGAGAGTTATTTTGCAGAGCTTAGACAAGTTAATTGATACCAGTCATAAAAATGAATGTAGTGGCCAAGCTCACCTTTAAAAATGAGTGAAGAAATGGTCAGGTCTCTAAATCACCTCTAATCCGAGACTTGTAAGTGGAGACATAGGTGAGATTATTCAATACATGTTTATTAGAGTAATGGTCTCCATTCAATGGCTCTCCACACATTAGAATACAACCCCCAGAATACCCAAGGAAGTAGAAGTTGTCACAACATGCTGTGACTCGTAGTTTTCCAGTAGCTGCCGATTCCAGGTTGGAAACAAAATAAGGTAAAAAAAAGAATAAAATGAAACCATCTACAAAGCTTGATATTTGGATCTTTCATGAGTGACCTTTCTGCTCAGGACACCATTTATATACTACTCAGACGGTGTGTTTTTCTCTAACTGCCTATAAATGGATATGACTTTTTATGATCAAGAATATAAAAATGCTTTCAGAGGCACAAACATAATATCTGTAAAAGTATTATAAGCCTGATGATAGGGAGAGTTTATTCGCAAGACGCTGTCAGACAATGATCCATTTGGTCTCCATCTCGTCATCTGAATAGACTTGCTTTTATTCACGTGGTGATTAGAGGAACCTGAGATGTGACCACTGATGGGACAATTTTACACTACTCCTGATTCCCTCTCAATGAAGTCTGGGGGGGTTGTGCAGTTTAGTGGGTAAAACCAATTTAGAACATTTGACGGTTGCCGCTCTGCAATATTACGCTTGAAATCAAATGGACTGCGGTAAGTTCAATTCCAGAAAAAATAACTTTTCTCATTTGTGGTCATAAAAAATGGACAATTTAGGAAAATTGAACTCAGAGACTATGTCTTATTGGAAAGAGACAATTAGACCCAGTGTCAGAAGGCAATGCAAGGCTTTATAGGGTTCTTATCAATAAAATTTATCTACTAGACGTAAAAGCTTTCAGACCTAGTATAGCTCATTGGAGAGACTTTTAGAAAGTATGTTTCTAACTCAGAGAAGGATTCTAGACACACTGATTGAATAGCTGAAGTTCATCACTGTGCTGAAGTACATGATAAATTAGTGTCTATGTTTCCAATCCCTGTACTTGCTGGAAATGGAAACTGCATATCCCCACCTGTGGGAGGGTGAGCTTTTGTATACTACAAGCTGCAGTGTAACAATCTGTTTGTGATGTGATTATGACTAGTGTTGAGCGATACCTTCCGATATCAGGAAATATCGTATCGGATTGGATCGGACCGATACTCAAAAAGTATCGGATATCGCCGATTCCGATACCGGAAACCAATGCAAGTCAATGGGACAGAAATATCGGAATGAAAATAAACCCTTTCTTTCCTTGTAGGTTAATTCTACATGAAGTAAAACAACTAAGAATAATGTAGAATGTATTATGCGAAAAGCCGGCAATTTATCAGTGGCATACACCGGTACCCGACAATTTAGAACAGAAAGAATAGAGCTTCACACATAGATTAGATAGATAGAAACATGTCAGTCACATATATATGAAGTACAGTGACAGTGTTGATTGCTGTACTTGTCATTTAGTGCAAAGGATTTATTAAAAAAAATATTAGTGTTTTCATGCACCGTCTCTTTAAAAAAGCCGGCCGGCAATTCAGCAGCAGTACCCGACAATTTATAACAGACAGAATAGAGCTTCACACATAGATTAGATAGATAGAAACATGTCAGTCACATATATATGAAGTACAGTGACAGTGTTGCTTAATGTACTTGTCATTTAGTGCAAAGGATTTATTAAAAAAAATATTAGTGTTTTCATGCACCGTCTCTTTAAAAAAGCCGGCCGGCAATTCAGCAGCGGTACCCGACAATTTATAACAGACAGAACAGAGCTTTACACATAGATTAGATAGATAGAAACATGTCAGTCACATATATATGAAGTACAGTGACAGTGTTGCTTACTGTACTTGTCATTTAGTGTAAAGGATTTATTTAAAAAAATAATAGTTTTTTAATGCACCGTCTCTTTAAGAAAGCCGGCCGGCAATTCAGCATCTGTACCCGACAATTTAGAATAGAAGGAATAGAGAATCATACATAGATTAGATAGATAGAAACATGTCAGTCACATATATATGAAGTACAGTGACTGTGTTGCTTACTGTACTTGTCATTTAGTGTTAAAATAAAGGATTTATTTAAAAAAAAAATTGGCGTGGGGTTCCCCTTAATTTTAGTCTCTAGCGGAGGTTAAGCAGACGGCTGGGGCAGATGTTTGAAGCCTGGGAAGGGGGTAATACCCACGGAGCTTCCCAGGCTACTAATATCAGCCCCCAGCTGAATACATAGCCTTTACTAGCTATTAAAATGGGGGACCCCCCAAAAAAATGACGTGGGGTCCCCCCTATTTTAATAGCTAGCAAAGGCTAGGCAGACAGCTGGGGGCTGATATTAATAGCCCAGGAAGGGTGCCATGAATATTGGCCCCCTCCCAGGGTAGAAACACCAGCCATCAGCTGCCCCAGAAATGGCGCATCCATAGGATGCGCCAACTCTGGCACTCAGCCTCGCTCTTCCACGCTGCCCTGGTGCGGTGGCAGGGGGTAATGGGGCTGGGGTTCATGTCAGCGCCAGCTGCAATGAAGCCCAGGTTAGTAATGATGGGCGTCTATAAGACACCCCCATTACTAACCTACAAAGTGTTAAAAAGAAAACACACACTACCGCGAATATCGGCCGATACCCGATATTTCAGTATCGGAATGCTCAACACTAATTATGACCCTTTTGTTGTACAAAATTAGAAACATATTAATATTTCTAATCTCTCTCATGAAATGCTGAATAAAGTTTTGCCTGAAGAAAGCAGAGTACAGAACCTGCAGGAGAGAGAACTTGCAGGATACAGAACCTGAAGGATATAGAACTTCCAGGATACAGAACTTGCAGGATACAGAACCTGCACTATACATAACTTGCAGGATACAGAGACTGCAGGATACAGAACCTGCAGTATACATAGCCTGCAGAATACAGAACCTGCAGGATTCAGAGCTTGCAGGATACAGTACCTGCAGGATACAGAACCTGCAGGATATAGAGCCTGCAGAATACAGAACCTGCAGTATTCAGAATTTGCAGGATACAGAGCCTGCAGGAAACAGAAATTGCAGAATATAGAGCCTGCAGGATACAGAACCTGCAGTATACATGTAACGCCCCTTTAGGGCTACCACGGTACACTGGGTGTTATGGGGGGTCTCACCTCTCTAGGGCGCAGTGCCTCCACCCAAATCTTGATTGGAGCTCTCTCTCTGGGACTGCAGAAGGACGGTTATCTTCTGCCAGGGGCTGATTTGGGAAGCCCTTGCCACAGCTCAGTACACACACATGGAACAGGAGTAAAACCGTTTAACAGGTTTATTACTATGCAGCAGAATTGAGGTGGGTGTAAAGGAATAACATACAATACAAGTAACGGTGCTCTACAAAAGCCATATACACATCACAATCTACTTCTACTCCGACCCTGCAAATATAAAGTAGCAGGTTTTCCCTTTTTGAATTAACTCAGTCCAAATGTTGGGGCCCAGTTGCCGCGGATGTTGGAGCGCAAATTAGAACCGTTGGTGCACTTAGATGAATATTAATGTCAATAGTCTGAGTTGTAGTGTACTCACTGTAAAGCGCTGGTAGAACCACAAGTCTCAGAAGGGCACTCACTGTGTGTCTCAAACAGTTGGATGGGTCTCTGGACACCAGCTGGGGGCGGCAGGATTCAGGCCTTTATACAGTGGGAGTGCCGGCAGAACTCTCCGAGTCCTTGATGTAACTTGCTTCAGAGGGTGACAGGACCGCGCTCTCACCAGCAGCGCGGGTATCTCAGGGTTTGCCGCCACACTCTGCAGCGTAGAGGAATGCAGATCCACACCGCTCTGTCTTTCACAGCAAGCTGCCACGCTCCTTCTCCTCTGAACTTTCACTTCCTGCCCAGCTCCCTCCCCCAAGTCCCTCCTCCTCCAATCCACTCTCTCCTTCTATCCTTCCAGGCTGTGTCATCTGACTGAAACAAGGGTCCCTGGGAATTGTAGTCCACTGCAGCTCAGGGGAAAAACGGTTAATGTCTGTAGGTCCCTGTTTAACAGCAGCGGCAAAGCTCTTCTTAGTGGCTGTAAGTTCCAGTATACTGGTAGCTGCCCTGACAGTTCCATGTGCAGGTGTTACATGCATAACTTGAAGGATACAGAGCCTGCGGAATACAGAACCTGCAGGATACAGAGCATGCAGGATACAGAACCTGCAGGATACGGAGCCTGTAGGATACAGAACCTGAAGGACCTTGAACAGGCATTTGTGCCTTATGACTGGATAATACAACATGAGTGACAAGAAAGTAGGAATAAATCAGGGCAAAAAGGAAGTAGTAAGGAATGTTTTTTGAAAAATAAAACAAGAGGTGAAATCTGAAAGGTTTTCTTTATAATCTACAGTGTAGCAGTTTTTTTCATTATGTGATTGTGCTACCGTTTTGGTGCAAAAATTGGCTAATATCAAGATTTTTTATCTCTTTAATAAATGACTGAAGCTTTGGTAATAGGAAGCAGGATTCAAAACCTGCAGGTCCTGTAACAGGCATTTGTTCTACCGCATGATGAATTAATGCAGCACGAGTGACAAAATAGTAGGGGGAAATCAGTGCAAAAAGGGGCAAGCGAACAAAGTTTTTTTTTTGAAAAACATCGTGAAACATGAATGGTTTACTGTAAAAGCTTTAGTCTTGTATGAACAATCTCTTTATTATGTCATTGTGCTTTCTTTTTGTACAAAATGTGAAAAATATTAAGATTTATCATACCTCTAAAGTATAACTGAATTGAGCTTTGTGCAATGGAAGCAGGATATAGAACCTGCAGGTCCTGTAGCAGCCAATTATGAGTGGTTAATACAACATGAGTGACAGGGTACAAGGAATAAATCAGGGCAAAAAGGAGGAAGTGAAGAATAATTTTTGAATAAAAACAAGAGGTGAAACCGGACTATAAAATCTGTAGTGTAACACAAAGTATTTTTTATTGTGTCATTGTGCTCCCTTTTTGGTGTAAGATTTGTATAAGATCAAGATTCATTATAATAAATGACTGAAGCTTTGCTAGTAGGAAGTAGGATACAGAACTTGTGGGTCTTGTACCAGACATTTATTTTGCCTTATGACGTGTTAATGCAGCACGAGTGACAAAATAGTATGGGGAAATCTATGCAAAAAGGGGCAAGTTAAAAAAGTGTTTGTTTGGGAAAACAAGAGGTTAAACATGGCATGATGCTAGTCACTACTCAGGGATAATTTGTGAGTCTGAGTAGTCAAGAGGTCCGAGGTCAAATGCCAAGAGAATACATCATAGACAGAGGGGTGAGACGAAGACGTAGGCAGGAAAAAGTCCAAGGTCAATATTCCAAGAAGGTAGAGGAACACGACAAAAGGGCTAGGCAAATGGATGGTCAAGGCAAATCCTAGGTCGAGCAGCAAAGATCTTTTCTTTTTAATGAATAAATGAATGAAACTTTGCTTACTTAGAACAGAATAGAGAACCTGCAGGTCCTGTAACAGGAACTTATTGTTCCTTATAACTGGTTAATGCAATATGAATGACAAAGGGAATGCTGTGCAAAAAGGGGAAAGGGAAAAAGGTTTATTAATTTACCAGGGCAAAATCATATAATGGTCATGACACACATAGCTCTTTGAGCTTTTGGAATTTGTTTGAAATTTTAATGGATCTCTTATACCCTTTTATGATTAATGAAGTGAAAATGTTGTAAGAAGAAAAACAGTAGTCATTTTTGGAAAAGTAGTAATGACATGCACTGTACATTCTTCAACTAACTTTTCTTTGTGGAACTATTTTTCTCCTACCGGGATAAAGAAAACATTTTTGGTTTTAAATGTCAGTTTTTTGCATAGTTATAGGACGCACAGCATGCTTGACTGGCTTAGTGACTTGCAATCACATCAGCTATTTCAGGTTTATTATGCCAGTCTTTGATCTTCATACATTAAAGAGCAATTCTGTTCACAATGTATTGAAGCAATCTGTTCCCTTGAATAACTATCATACAGCTTTATGGATAATAAAAAATACTAAGGCCAGTGGCGACCCACTAACATCCCTCCCCCCTCTTCCCAGCTAGGCAATCTCCTTTTCCTTTAGGATCTACACAATGTTACCTTATAGTTTAGACCTCAATCCATGGTTTAATAACAGGTTGTAGACAAACTGTAATTTTCATTATACAAAATTCCATCTATTAACATTTTGCTTTTTCTTTTGTCTAGAGATCTGATGCCACGGACAGTAGAAGGACAAATAACCATGGAGAAGACACCGAGTTACTTTGTTACAAATGAAGCTCCACAAAGGATCCATTCAATGGCCAAAGACACCAAGCTCATTGTGGTGGTGAGGAACCCAGTCACACGTGCCATATCTGATTACACACAAACTCTCTCCAAGAAACCAGAAATTCCAACTTTTGAGGTCCTTGCCTTCAAAAACAGGACCCTAGGACTGATCGATGCCTCTTGGAGTGCGCTGCGGATAGGTATCTACGCTCTTCATTTAGAAAGTTGGATGCAGTACTTTCCTCTATCCCAAATCCTTTTTGTTAGCGGAGAACACCTCATAAGTAACCCTGCGGAAGAACTGGCCAAAGTTCAAGATTTTTTGGGTCTCCAACGGATTATCACAGATAAGCATTTTTATTTTAATAAAACTAAAGGTTTTCCATGTTTGAAGAAGCCTGAAGACACAGGGGCACCCAGATGTCTGGGAAAGTCCAAGGGTCGAACTCATCCAAAAATTGACCCTGATGTTATCCAGCGTCTGAGAAAGTTTTACAAACCTTTTAATGCTATGTTCTATCAAATGACAGGTCAGGATTTTCAATGGGAGAAGGAGGAACTGGACAGTTAAAATGGACACATTGGATGGATGTGTACCCTAACGGAAAATATACTTCTCTATGGACAGATTTATCAGTGTACAGAGAATATTTAACATTTTGCCAACAAATAACAGAAAAAAAGATAAAAATTGAAGAAAAGATTAAATAATTATTTCTATAAAAATAATGAGCAGTAAAGTCTACTATGATACATGCAGGGAGGTGTTAAGAGCTCATGTATATGGCACATTTATGGGCTCAGAACCTTTGTGGTCCTACTCGGAATTCCCATGCTTCTTAGAAGCTGTCGGCTTCCATAAGGTGCCACCTTATGGGGCCTCTATGTGGCTCTGTATTACGAGGATATCCTCTACTAGAAGCAACACTCGTAAGAGATAACATTTCTGTAATACGGTGTGTTTTGGAACATACAGATGTGTCCTTCCTTACCTTTTCTCTTGGCTCAACGTATACTGGGATATGTTGATCTAGATTACCAACTTTTGGCTTGGTGCAGACGGCCATATGTTTTCTTATCCAAGTAAATCAAATTGATTATGCAAATCACACTCTGATCAAACTCATAGATGAGGAGAAGATGAAAAAAACAATTTCTCCATCTTCTCCATTCTGTCGGTGTGTGGAAATTGGACTGCACTCAGATGTCATCCAATGATTTCCATACACTCATTGACTTACATGGCCAAGTGCAATCCAAATATTGTTTAAAGCTCGGTCATGCAGCAATTTTTTTTCTCGGACTGAGCCAAAAAAATCTGACATGTGCACAGCCCCATAGAATAACATTGTTCCGGATGCGATCCAATGTTTTGTCAGACTGCGCTCAGATCGATAATATGTTCGTCTGCACGAGCCCTTGGGGTTATCCAGAAGTTTTTTCTTATGCAAACGCCTCCAGCATGATCTAAAGAAAAAAAAAACAAGAAAACATACACTTATATTATCTATCTATCTATATATTATCTATCTATCTATTATCTATCTATCTATTATCTATATCTATCTATTATCTATCTATCTATCTATCTATTATCTCTATCTATCTATTTATCTATCTATCTATCATCTCTATCTATCTATCTATCTATCTATTATCTATATCTATCTATCTATCTATCTATCTATCTATCTATTATCTCTATCTATCTATCTATCTATCTATCTATTATCTATATCTATCTATCTATCTATCTATCTACCTATCTATCTATCTATCTATCTATCTATCTATCTATTATCTATATCTATCTATCTATCTATCTATCTATCTATCTATCTATCTATCTATCTATCTATCTAGCTATCTAGCTATCTATCTATCTGTATCTAAATGTATATTAACACCAATCCCTTTTAGATTATTTTTACCACTGTCTGGGTCCCTGGCTTTTATTTTTACTTTTTCTACCAGTGAAATGGAGAGTGACTGCTGCAGACAATCAATGACTACCGCAGTTACCAGTGATTGGCTGTAGAGGACACTTGCCATTCCTGCAGGAGAAGTAAGCAAGTAAACCAGTGGCAGACCTGGGCAGTGATATGGAGCAGTGGTGGGGGTCAGTAGGTGAGCATTTTACTTTATTAGTAGATTACACTGGACCTGGTTGTCTAAAAAAAGTCTGGACAAGCTTTCGAACGTAATTTAAAGGGAATCTGTGAGCAGATTTTGGTTATGTAATCTGAAGACAGCAAGAGATAGAGGCCGAAACACAGAATTCAGGGATGTGTCACTTTTCAAAGTGCTTACTGTTGTTTACTAAATGTGAAGGATTTATCACTAGTCCAGCTCCGCCCCCTCCTGTGATAAGCAGCTCACTGTCTGTGGACTTTGTACACAGAGAGCCTGGTGTGGGCGGGGTTAGCTTTCATTCTCAATTTAAAAGCTCTGATTGTGTGGGAACGGCTGCACCCAGTATTCTAAGTGATACATCGTTGGATTCAGCTTCTCTTTGCCGACATCATGCAGCTCTCAGATGAGGTAGCAAAATCCTGCTGACAGATTCCCTTTAAGAAAAGTTAAGGGTGGACATAACTTTAGTCCATAGACATTATGAGTGTAGTTTTACATCTCCATCCAACTTGGAACTTGCACAGAGCCTTAATATTGCCGTATGCATGAGGTCTCACCTGTATGGGGAATGATACCTGCGAATATCACTTTTTGGCTGTACAATGTAGCAGCAGATCACTTACCCCCTTTCAATTAGGGAACTTGCACTAGACTAATCACAAATAATATGTGATCAGTTGCTACAAATTAAGGCATAGAGGTTATAAAGCAGGTTAACGCCACCTTATCTACTGTATATGTAGTTCTGAAAGCACCTAAATAACAGAAATATATCATGAACCCTGGCAGAGGAAGGATATCTGTCGGAAATATAGGAGAAAATTGAACTATTTTTGTTATTTTTTTGGGTTGGGTAAAAAGGTATTGCCAAAAAAGTTCTATCCAGCAGAGACAATGAGGAAGCACAGATATTTATTGTATATTTTATTTTCATCACTATGTATCAAGATTTATTGGAAAAAAAGATACCTTACTGTGCCGTTTGTGCAATATAGTATTAAAAAAAACAACAACAAAAAAGAACAAAATTATATTAATTTATTAATGCAACACAACAATCCAAAGAAAATAAAGTTTGGGCATTAGAAAGTCATAAAAGGTTTACAGAATTATATTATGGCTATTCTCTCCCCAAATAGCGCCAGATCTGTCCAAAGGCTGCCTGTGGTATTGCAGCTCAGGAACATACACTTTTTATAATATTGAGCTGCAATACCAGGCACAACCTGAAGACAGGTGTGGCACTGTTTTATTTTTTGTAATAGCAGCAGATGATGAGGAGGAGAATAATTTCCAGTAGTATGGACAGTCAGTGATTCATATGGCTTAAAACATTGGTGAATCTTCAGAGCTGGGGTTGAATTTTTATTTTGTTACCCGGGGTATCACATTTGCAAGACTTATGTTGCTGTATTATAACTGAGATCAAAAAACAGATTTTTTTTTTATTTTGCCAGAATTTAATTTCATTAATTTGCAAAATGCTTCCTAATTTGTTTTAATTTCGATCAAATTGTCCTTTTTTTTTCCAAAAATATTTTATGGTTTCACAGACATCTTGTGTTGGTGGCCTAACACCGTGCATTGTTCATGCTTGTATGGTGGAAGCAAAGCTGACCTTTGGGATTCTGAAAAAACGCAGCAAAAACGAAGCAAGAAAAGCAGCAAAAAAGCAGCAAAAGCCTTTATTGTGTCTGCAGCTTTCTTTACAGGTTTCGGCTGCCGAAAAAAAAGCAGCAAGAAAGCAATGTGTGAATGTAGCCTTAAGCTTAGAAAAAAATCAATGAATCTTTTCCCATCAAACTATCTACTCAACTTTGTCTGCTCTATAACATGCTTTCTGAGATAGATCTATATGTATGACATGACAGAGATGTCAATCACTAAGTAGGACCACCCACTGGACTCTTAAAATGAGAAAAATTAAGGATTCAAAATGAATAAAACACAAGTTCTACTGAATCTTTTCAAACAAAACAATTCAATCTGCTCAGCTCTTTCATGACAATTGCAGCCATATTTTTTCTCATATCCTACAATCCTTTCAATGAAACATTTACTCAGGCTCGGACTGGCCCACAGGAGAGCAGGAGAATCCTCTGGTGGGCCACCACTCTCTTATATTTTTTATTTATTTATTTATTTCACTCACTTATATAGCGCCATTAATTTCACAGCTCTTTACAGACATTTTGGGCAATATCCCCATGGGGGCTCACAATCTAAATTCCCTATTAGTATGTCTTTTGAGTACAATATACTGTATTTGAATCACTATGTACAGACAAAGGCAGCATCTTATTCATGCAACAATCTACCCAGTTCATATAAATTTGTGATTGAGGATAATGTCACATTTGCATGTAGGTGAAGACTGGGGTCCTCGAGTTGGTTACTAGTGGCCGTAGGCCCTATGGGGTCCGTGAAAATAATCGGACAGCGCTCGGCTGCCATCTCACTGCTTGATAAAAGAAACTTTAAAAGTCTACATTTTTTTACTTTTTGCGTATGAGAAAAACTGAGACTTTTTTTCCCCTATGAGATAACTCACTGAACCCCAATTAAGGATGTCCACCATCATTGGGTCGGTGTCATATGTGATGAAAAATCTTCCAAAATTCTCTGCTTTTGCTCTTTTATTTTGCATTCTGACTACACCCCTCATCATACCCTGCCAGTCAGGAAAGGTTAGATGTTTTTTTTTTTTTCCGAGCCTAGAACATGATATTTTTTGGTAATTCTTTCTCCGTCACAGTATATTACAACAAACTGCTTGATCATTAATTGCTGCGCCTTGCAGTAGTAAATCAGCGAAAGCCAAAGGCGCATCTCCTCCCTGTGTGGTAGAGATTGCAAGATAACTGGTGACAAGTTAATTAATTTGTCAAACTCCAATAGTGTGCTGGAATTCTGCCTCTTCATATTATGTAGCAAGAAATTGCCATTGTGCTATAGTAATTAAATGGAAAAGTTCCAACGCCGGCTTATGTACTCTCTCCGCAGAGACCATTTCTGATGGAGGAAGTCCTGACGTATTCAGCCTTCATTGTGCAGAGCTGCGCTGTATTTTGTGCCAACACGTCGCCCCCTCAAAAAATATATATATATGTATATATTTTTTTATTTATTTTGAGATCCTGTGAATGTTTCAGACCAAGAGATGATGTCAATGCAGTAGCCGTATTTACTAGTTGACCATCAGCTTGCTGTGAAATATGGGAGGTGTCAATTTCATCGACTTTGGCCAGCTATAGGTATGAGTTAGCAGAATACTCCAATACATATTCATTGTGGCATTTGCTTTTCAAGGGAATGTTAAAAAGGTTATATACGCTTATCATGAAAATCTGCTGTCACTCTACGTGACTGCAGACTTGTGACCGAGCACACATGCATACTAGACATGCACGTCTAGTCGGAATGTGGCCGGAAGTATGCATATCACATCACATGACTGCTCGGTTTCACCGCCACACTGAGCCGATCTGATGAGATTGAAATCTCCAAATTTTACCCAAAAAATTTAAATTCACAGCAAATTTATTCTCTAAATATTGAATTTCCCTTATTATATCCTGGGGTCTGGCATAATAAACATAAGAAGTAGAAAAAAATAATATTCATCTCATTGCTCAAATGCCGCACATTTCTCGACATTTTTTCTTACCGCCACCACGTGCTTAAACCCAGGGAATTTTCACAATAGACTGAGACTTCCGGCTGCGGCCTGGGACTTTCTGCGTCTTGTTGGGGCGGAAGTCCTGGCCTAGCGTGCACATAGTAGTGTCGCAGCGCAAGTCTTGATGTCAACACAATCAAGAGATAAAGAAAAAAAATGAATAAAAAACCCCACTTGTTAAAAAATAGTAACCTATTGTTTAAATAACACATTCTTTTCAAAGAGAGCCTAAGAGATGTATACTAAGTACAACACAATGTAGAACTCCTCTCTGAACTACAATGCTTAGAGATATTTTTGTTCTCTCTTGAACAAACAGCAGCTTCCAATCCTCCGGATAAATTGCAACTGATCCAATAGTACAAATGTGTCCTTCTTTGCCCTCCTTATTTCTTAGACATATTCGAGCTTAGTGCTGCAAAATGCTTAACTTTAAAAAAAACAGATTTTCTGATATTCTGTCAGGAGATGATTATACTATTATGCTTTGCAATCTCTGGCAGTCCCTTTAAGAGTGAATGGAGCAGCTGTGTGCATGATGGACCACGGCTCCATTTAGCAGGGTAGCCCTGATTCCTGAGGTCATTGGGGGCCTCGGTAGTCAGACCCCCAGCGATGGGAAAGTTATCATCTATCTTTAACAAAGAGGTAAAAGTATCTACTTCTATGTATGCACTTTTTTAATCATTGGATATGAGTAGAGATGAGCGAACTCAAACTTAAAATTTTGGGGTACATACCAGACATTTAGTGTCCAGTGTTAAGCGCTGAACACAGACTTTTCCCGGAAGTCCTTTGCAGTGTTCGGAGTTCCGGGGAAAGTCCAAGAGAGAGAATTTTTTTTTCAGAAAGTTCGGGTCTCCATTGTTTTCAATAGGGTTCGAGTCCTGGTTCAAGTTCAGGTACAGTTCAGGTACCCCAACCAAACTTTGGACTAAAGTTAGGCTCGGTACCAGAACCCGAACTCATCCCTGGATATGAGCAGATCGGCACAATGTGAATCAAATGTGCATTGAAGTTTTAGGAATTCGAAAAATTTGTGTTTTGTGTGATTTGTCTAAAATGGCTACTCTTTATATACTGCCAAAGATTACAACAGCCAGAGAAGGTTCACATGACCTTGTATTCACCAAAGCAATCTTCCCCACAATAACCATCACATGGTATAGCACAGCCAATCAGAAGAGAACTATCAGAGCCTCTATAAAAGTCGAGGCAAGGAATGAAGCATCCAGTTTAAGGTGATTTATAAGGATGAGTAGAGGGTCCTGGTACCAAACCTGAACTGTAGTCCAAAGTTCGGTTAGGGTACCAGAACTGTACTCGAACTTGAACCTAAACCCGAATCCCATTGAAAACAATAGGGACCCGAACTTTGGAACTGGAAAATTCTCCATCTCTCTTTCTCTCTTTTCTCCTGTAAATCCCCAGAACTCTGAACATTGCAGTCTACTTCCGGGAGAAGTCCGTGTTCGGAGTTTAGCACCAGACGTAGAACCCTGAACTTTTACGTTTGGGTTCGCTCATCTCTAGTGATTTAGAATAGTGAGAAGACGTCACAGCTTAGCCATAAAGATTGGGAGAGAAAGCCATAAAACACTGAACAAACAGTACAGATAGTGTGTGACAGCGCAGCAGTGAAGATCAGTGTGTGAAGAACAGGCTGCGGTTTACTACTTTTTTATCATCTATTTAGGTCTCCTTTTTGCTTGATTTGAGCGAATCAAATTGCGTAAAGTTTGGGTTCCTACCAATCTGATTTTTTGTATGGTAATTGAAGTGAATCTGAATCAACCGCTTTGCTCATCTCTGCTCCCTATGTAACTTTACGATGCCTCTACTAGGCACAGGAAGGTACGGTTGACCCATAAAAACTTACAGATCCATACAAGACAATATGACTGTGTGCACGACGCCCTATAGAGGGAAAAAAACAAACATCATAGCACTAATAAATGGTGCAGTAGGGCTCTAAACTAGAAGCATCTGAAGGAAAGAAGCCCTTTGAAATATTTATGTGGACAAAAACATTGCCGTCCCCCCCGGCCCGGCGCGGTATTGATTACAACGGCTTCTGTTTTGTATTTTTATTTCGAGCTGTCCATGTGCTGCTCTGCTTACTGAAAGCAAAACCCATAACCCGCTTTCACATAAAACATTGCTATTTATTGAGGAGGAAGAAAAAAAAAAATCCTGTATAAATAAAAGTTATTTTCAGACACTGGATGTGCTTATTGATTTTCAAAGATTTCTATACACAGTGGTTACATCTCACATTCTGGGAGCCTGTTGAGAGGAGCTGATTATTTGTAGTAATGACTAGGAAGTTAGTGCGCCGCTATCGGGGTATTGTGCAGTAAAGAACTGAGTGACGCCAGATTTAAAGAGATGCCACAGGCATAGATCATCTTGTAATCTTCGACGACAGTAGTTAAAGCCCAGCATCTCCAGGCTGAGCTGCGGACTGCAGGGGATGAAGCCGACCCATCTTATTAATGAGCTTCATTCGCTGCATGCATTATTTCGGAGATTTAGTCACTCTTGTATGAAAAAAAAAACAAGTGTAATATGTTCATATTAAAGGGCTGATGTTGTGTAACGTTGCTGTCAAATTTGGGCCAAAAGCAAAAAAAAAATGATGTTTTTTTTCTCGCCATGGTCGTTCACAATTGTATTATTATATCTAAATGTAGTCACTAACTCATATTTTTGTACCCATTTTTAGTAACCAGCAAAGGCAAAGCAGACAGCTGGGGGCTGATATTAATAGGCTGGGAAGGTTCATAGATAGTGGCCCCTTCCCAGCATAATAAGACCAGCTCACAGCTGTTTGCTTTACCTTGGCTGATTATTAAATATAAGGGGGACCCCACGTTGTTTTTTTTTATTTATTTATTAACAAGTACAGCAAAATACACACGCAAGGCACTGCTCCACGCCTCCACTAGGACCTCCGCATCCTGATTCAAAATTAATATTTTTTATATTTTTTTTATTCTGTTACTTTAAGTAATTTACCTATCCACATTTGTTTTCAGGGCAATTGTCCTGCTCTTACCCCCATTTTGTTTCCTTTTTCAGCCCTCTAGCCCTTAATTCGACCATTTTACAGCCACTTTACAGCACCAAAGTTCAGGTCCCCATTGACTTACATGGGGTTCAGGTCCAGGATAAAGTTCTTTGGACTAAAGTTCGACCGAACTCAAGCAATCTGAACTTCAATGGGTCTGCTCATCCCTAATCTCTAGGTCACATGACTACAGTATATAAAGTACTCATATATTCACCCTTAGGCCTCATTCAGGCATCCAATTTTCACGTACGAGTGCAGTCCGTGTTTTTCATGGATAGCGCTCGCACCTGTGATAGTCCATGGGGCCATTCAGATGTCCAATTTTTTCTTCGGACTGACTGGTAATCGTAAAATGTTGAAGACAAATTTGATTTTGATTCAAGGGTCGGATCAAAATCAGCGATGAAAGTCAATGGGTTCGTGAAAAAAATCGGGCTGCACTGGCATGACATCCGAGTGTGGTCTAATTTTCATGGACTGTCAGAATGGAAAATATGGAGAAATTTTATTTTTTCAGTTTCTCCACATATGAGAAAATTGGATGACACTCGTAACACACTCTGATCAAAGCCTGATCAGATTAATCGGCCCGATCTTCTCGTACACAAAAAAATTGGACGTCTGAATTAGGCCCTGCAATTTTATTAAAACTAGAGATGAGCAAATCAATTCTGCACGGATTAAATTTGCTGTGAATTTTACCCAAGGGATAAAGAAACAATAATTTCTTATACTCTCCTAGGCCCTACCCTTACCTGTCCCGCCGCTGCCACCACCTGCCTGGTCCTCCAATTATCTCCTCTTTGGTTTTCTTCTTTCATGGCTCCTAGGGGGCATCACTACTGATTTAGCCTCACACAGTCACATGGGAGAACTAACGCACGTCAATGGCATGTGCCACACTTCATGTGACTACATGGGGCCTTGTGAACAGCCGCACCTGCTAGAAGAAGAGCCCGAAGGAGAAGAAGACCAAAGAGGAGCTGATCAGAGGATTTGGCAGGGAATGGCCACAAGGAGTGAATAGAAGAGAAGAGACTATTATTTTTAACCACATCCCGGAAGAATTTAATTGCACCAGACTTATTCAATGCAAATCCAATCTACTCTTCTTACACCCTAAATTTAGCGAATCTGCCCAAATCAAATTTTGGGAGATTCGCTCATAATTCTAATGTTTAATCCTTTCTTTTCTCTTTAAAGCGATTACTGTTTGGGTTAATAAATTTAATGATTTGATAGACGGGCGTTTACTGATGTGGCGATAAGAAATACATTTCTTTTTTAATTTCTTTATTTTTAATGTGGAAAAAGGGGGATGATGTGCATTTTTATGTTTTTTCTATTTTTTTATATGCTTCAAAACTTTTTCCAACTTTTGGTACTTTAGTTTTTATTTCCTTTAGGGAACTTATACCTGCAATCATCTAATCACTTATGTTATATGTTTATAAACTTATGTTTATCTCTGCCTGTGGATGAGCTTCTGAGGAGTACCAAGATGAAAGCCATGGGGACCTTCCGCAGGAAGCTCATCTATTCCCCACAACTGCTTCATTGCACTGCCGCTATCGGAGATTAACAGTAGTGGTAGGAGCTCAGCTCGCAGCTGTTAGAGGCAGATGCCGTCTATGTAACACAGCCAGCCTCTACCACGTATGTTGGGAGCAATTGACGGACACCAGGCAGGGGATAAATGTATAGCAGCAGTGATTGGAGCTCTGCTTGCTGCAGTTAGAGGCAGATGTGGGCTATGTAACAGAGCCAGCATCTACTACGTATGTTGGGAAAAATTGGTGGACACTAGGTAGAGGGTAAGACCATTCATCACCAAGCAGGCCCTGATGATGGACCCCATAGCTATCTCATGATCTGCCATTATTGGCAGTATGTTACTGCCTGATGGTGCATACAGTTTTATTTATAATAATAATAAAAAAAAACATAAAGTTCTTCTCAACATGTGTCATGCATAGAGATGGGTGAACCTGAACATAAGTGTTCGGCGTTCGTACCGGACAGTTAGTGTCCGGTGCTAAATGCCAAACACAGACTACCTCTTGTGACTCATCAAGAGAATGCCAAGAGTGTGCAAAGCTGTCATCAAAGCAAAAGGTGGCTACTTTGAAGAACCTAGAATATAAGACATATTTTCAGTTGTTTCACAATTTTTTGTTAAGTATATAATTCCACATGTGTTAATTCATAGTTTTGATGCCTTCAGTGTGAATGTACAATTTTCATAGTCATGAAAATACAGAAAAATCTTTAAATGAGAAGGTGTGTCCAAACTTTTGGTCTGTACTGTACATTGCAATGTTCAGAGTTCCGGGGTAAGTCCGTTGCACAGAGAGAGATTTTCAATGGGTTTCGGGTCCTGGTTGAAGTTTGAGTACTGTTCTGGCACCGACCCAAACTTTGGACTAAAATTCGGGTTGAGTACCAGAACCCGAGCTTCCACCGGTCTTCTCATTCCTAGACATTAGAGATGGGCGAACCCAAACTTGTAAGTTCGACGCTCATACCTGTACGTAACTGTCCAGTGCAAAACACCAAACATGGACTTTCCCGGAAGTGAAATTTTCGGAGTTCTGGGGTAAGTCCGGTTAGAGAGAGGGAGAATTTTTCTACTTACTGTTTTGGGTCTCTATTATTTTCAATGGGGTTCGGGTTTTGGCTGAAGTTTGGGTACCCAAACCGAACATTTGACAATTTTTGGATCAGGTACCAGAACTTGAACTATCACCGGTCTGCCAATCCCTACTAGACATGCATGATACACATGTCAGGTGGGAGTGATTGACGCTATCTGGATGCAAACTGTGTTAAACAGCTGACAACCACCTTTAACTGCCATGGTAAAAGATGACTTTGTATACACACGTGGTCAAAATTGTTGGTACCCCTCGTTTAATGAAAGAAAAACCCACAATGGTCACAGAAATAACTTGAATCTGACAAAAGTAATAATAAATTAAAAATCTATGAAAATAAACACATGAAAGTCAGACATTGCTTTTCTGCTGCCACAGAATTAAAAAAAAAATTAAACTCATGAAATCGGCCTGGACAGAAATGCTGGCACTCTTAACTTAATATTTTGTTGAACAACCTTTGGAGGCAATCACTGCAATCAAACGATTCCTGTAACTGTCAATGAGACTTCTGCACCTCTCGACAGGTATTTTGGCCAACTCCTCATGAGCAAACTGCTCCAGTTGTCTCGTGTTTGAAGGTTGCCTTTTTCAGATGGCATGTTTCAGCTCTTTCCAAAGGTGCTCAATAGGATTTAGGTCAGAGCTCATAGAAGCCATTTCAGAATAGTCCAATGTTTTCCTCTTAGCCATTTTTGGGTGTTTTTAGCTGTGTGTTTTGGGTCATTATCCTGTTGCAAGACCCATGACCTGGACTGAGACCAAGCTTTCTGACACTGGGCAGCACATTTCTCTCTAGAATCCCTTGATAGTCTTGAGATTTCATTGTGCCCTGCACAGATTCAAGACACCCTGTGCCAGATGCAGCAAAGCAGCCCCAGAACATAACAGAGCCTCCTCCATGTTTCACAGTAGGGACAGTGTTCTTTTCTTGATATTCATCATTTTTCCGTCTGTGAACATAGAGCTCATGTGCCTTTCTAAAAACTTCCATTTTTGTCTCATCTGTCCATAGGACATTCTCCCAGAAGCTTTGTGGCTTGTCAACATGTAGTTTGCCAAATTCCAGTCTGTTTTTTTATGATTTTTTTTTTAACAATGGTGTTCTCCTTGGTCATGTCCCATGAATTTCACTTTGGATCAAACTACGATGGATGGTGCAATCTGACACTGATGTTCTTTGAGCTTGAAGTTCACCTTTAATCTCTTTAAAAGTTTTCCTGGGCTATTTTGTTACCATTCGTATTATCCGTCTTTTTGATTTGTCATAAATTTTCCTCTTGGGCCAGGTCCAGGGAGGTTGGCTACAGTCCCATGGATCTTAAATTTCTGAATAATATGTGCAACTGTAGTCACAGGAACATCATATAACCTTTACCTTTAACATGCTTGTCTATAATTTTCTTTCTAATCTCCTGAGACAACTCTTTCCTTTGCTTCCTCTGGTCCATGTTGAGTGTGCTACACACCATGTCACCAAACAGCACAGTGAGTATCTGTAGCCCTATATACAGGCCACTGACTGATTACAAGATTGTAGACACCTGTGATGCTAATTAGTGGACACAACTTGATTTAACATGTCCCCTTTGTCACATTATTTTCAGGGGTACCATCATTTCTGTCCAGGCCTATTTCATGAGTTTAATTATTTTTGAAATTCTGTGGAAGCAGGTTTGAAAAGCAATGTCTGACTTTCATTTGTTCATTTTCATAGATTTTTAATTTATTAATACTTTTGTCAGATTCAAGTTATTTCTGTGACCATTGTGGGTTTTTCTTTCATTAAACAAGGGGTACCAACAATTTTGACCACATGTCTATGGCAACATAGCCCTTTAGATGCTATGGTCATAGCAACTGTGGCATCTGAACGGTTAGACAAAGAATGCTAAATATTCCTAGACAAGTGGCAATATTTTGCAATACACATATAATATTTCTTAACATAACACAACACATCACAAAAAAAGTATCATGTTGCAGAAAACGGACGCTTAACATAGAAAAAGCAATTGAACATGTTAACTCAGAGGTTCTGCATCACAGTTTGTGTGCTAGGATAAGAAATGCTACAACGGTACTCTGCCGGGAGATGTTTATTCTTTATGTGTCAATAAGTGAGGTTTGTGATATGAACTGTAGCCCATCATTGTAGTCCTAGCATCTCGAGAGGATGAATTGGATTTTTTTTGCATGGAGGCCCCAAGGAAAGATAAGGGTGGACACATCTACAGTGTTCTCCATTTTGCTGAACTTTCCACCGTGGAGCCCTAGCCTTTTTTTTTTTTAGTAACACTGTAAATTCATGTAATTTTCTCTCCTTTTTTAGTTTTTAATGCCAAAAAAAAAAAAAACTGATTTATTCAATTTGCCCTACTTATAATTGTCCTGTACATCTACTCAGGGTCATGGAAATCAGTCTCTTCACTCTCCCGCAATGCTCTGCAAGTCCTCGACGATGAATCCAGGCCAAGGGAATAAATGCCGCCTGCTAATAGAAGCTAATAAGTCTGTGATTGATGTCTGAACTTATTCAAAAGTCATTTCTTGCAAATAATTAAGCAATTTTATAGTTCACTACTTCTTAATTTGCTGATAAAAAGAGGTTTCCTCCTCGCTGTCTATGTATCAGGTGGTTACTGGGAGAAATGCTGCACCGCGGATTTCTGCTCCTTTGTGTGTTCTCGTTTCTGTGACTCTTTGGTAATACACAGATCAGCTGTATACCATCCATGAAATGTACTGTCCATCTGTAAGGGCAATTGAAAGGAAACCATCAGACAAATTTCCATATAGCTGCTATCAAACTTCAAAATTGTATTATTGAAAATCTAGTAATAAGATTAAATATAATATTATATAACACTATACATCGATTTAAGTGTACCAGCAATTTCACCCAAATCTAGATTAAAAGTGTGGTCCCCTATTCTCCACAATAAATAAAAAGTTATTTTGGTGCATATATCAGTCTAATGTGTGCAGGAGCTGTATAGATTCTCATGCTCTGTAATTTGTCAGCCAATATTTTCAGCATTCTGCCAGCACTTTAGGAGCTAGAACTTCTTTTCCAACATGCATTGCTCCAGTCATTGTCCAAAACCTTGTCTCAAACTGAAAATCCGCCTGTCTGTTATGCCTGTATGCAGTTTAACAGAAAGGAGCATAGGAACAGAAACACACAGACTCTCTCCACTTCCTGTACAAAGACAAAGAACCTCCTCACTTCCTGTACAAATGCAAAGACCCTCCTCACTTCCTGTACAAATGCAAAGACCCTCCTCACTTCCTGTACAAAGACAAAGATCCTCCTCACTTCCTGTACAAAGACAAAGACCCTCCTCACTTCCTGTACAAATGCAAAGAACCCCCTCACTTCCTGTACAAAGAAAAAGATCCTCCTCACTTCCTGCACAAAGACAAAGACCCTCCTCACTTCCTGTACAAAGAAAAAGGTCCTCCTCACTTCCTGTAAAAAGACATAGACCCTCCTCACTTCCTGTAAAAAGACAAAGAACCTCCCATTTCCTATAGAAAGACAAAGACCCTTACCACTTCCTGCAGAAAGACAAAGATCCTCCCATTTCCTGTAGAAAGACAAAGATTTTCCCACTTCCTGTACAAAGGCAGAGACCCTCGTCACTTCCTGTACAAATACAAATATCCTCCTTCTTCCTGAGCAAAGGCAAAACCCTCCCCACTTCCTGTAGAAAGACAAAGATTCTTCCACTTCCTATAGAAAGACAAAGACCCTCCCCATTTCCTGTAATCTGTTATAGCATCTCGGCCTTCATGTTCCAAAACAAATACAATGCAATACAGACAGTGCTCAGCAAATTAAACAAAAGGAAGATATCTAGTGGCCAGCTGTTAGGCCCACCTAGTGAGGCAGATTCACCAAGCCACAGGTTTGGTTGGACACAAAGACCCAGGGCGTTGGCACAGCAGACTGGAAGGTATGTGGAATAACAGGACCAGGAGAACTGATTATGCTGGGTGGCAGAGAGAAAGGTGAGGAAGGAAACTGGAAGTCTCAGACCCAGGATGGCAGATGACAAGGATAATGGTGGGTCAGAAGCAATACACAGATGTAAGTGGCAGAATCGCTAAACATGTAGTCTCTAATAGTAGTTTGTGATGTCCACAGCAAATGATGGGTAAATCCAAAGAGAGCTAGCTGAGGGTTAACCAGCAGGTTAGAGGGTTTGAAAATATCACTGGCTTTTGCACAAATAAATACAGCGTAGTGAGTGGTCTCTAAATGTCAGTTCGTAATGCTTACTGCAAATGATGGGTTAACCAGCTGGTCTTGTAAAGCTGTAGGTGCAAGATGAAGAACCACAAAATTCTGAGAAAATATTAGCAATAGTAGAAGCTAGATATAGCTTCATAGTCTTAACGTTTAGACATAGGGATGTGTCTTTAAGCAGCCTAAGGAGATGATGTCACTACGACACCTTGTAAAATCCGACATGGAGCACAGCAATCTTTGAAGAAGGGAGCAGAGGACAGCGCAGCCAAGATAGGTGAGCAACACCAGCACTTTGAAGTGGGTTGTCAAGCTAAAAATATAAATGTGGGTGAACAAAACAATATGAAATGTTGTTGTCATTGCATTGGTTGTCAGATGAGCTTACACTGAAATGACAGTAACCTTAATAACCTACAGTATTGTCAGCACTGGTTACCCAGCATTACAATAATTCTGTCCTATGGAAAGACTTAAGGTATTCCATAGGATAGCACAATATTAAAGTGAATTCTTGAGATTTTGGCTAAAATTCCGAGACTTTGTATCAGAGCTGCTATGGGGGAAGCTTCTAAGAGCACCAGGCACTTCTGAAGTAGTAGATCATACAGGCTTACAGCACCAGAACATGGGGATAAAAAACATTCCAGTAGTGCTGAAGGTTATACCAATGTAATTTTATAGTATGATCTCTATCACAATGGGGCTTACCATCTTGCTACATCAATTCCTACCTATAGAGTAAAATCTCACAGATGACCTAATGCAGTTTCATAGCTTTATTCTTTATATGGAAATATTAAAGGGAACCAGTCAGTATGTTCTTTACATAGAGAGTAGTTGTATAGTTGAATAGGTGCTTTTTCCCATATAAAAAAGATACGTTTTCAGAAGAAATCCGATGTAGAATACATCTCCTGTAGAAGTCATATAAAAGTCAGGCTGTAAGTGAATTGAGGGTGTGTCGGTGTACTTATACTGCTTCTTTCAAGTGCATTTGCACTCCCACAGTGCACTTTCTGCCTGATTTGCATATGCCTTCTACACTAGATTTCTCAAAATGGGTACATTGGAGCTTTACAAAAATATATAATTTTGCTAAGGTTAAAGTTAAAATGTCTGTATACAAGTATAAGGTATACAGTGGTGTGAAAAAGTGTTTGCCCCTTCCTGATTTCTTATTCTATTGCATGTTGCTTGTCACACTTAAATGATTCAGATCACAAAACAAGTTTAAATAATAGACAACGATAACACAATTAAGCAGAAAATTCAGTTTTTAAATCAAGGTCTTTATTATTAAGGGAAAAAGAAATCCAAACCTACAGGGCCCTGTGTGAAAAATGGATTGCCCCCTAAACCTAATAACTGGTTGGGCCACCCTTAGCAGCAACAACTGCATTCAAGCGTTTGTGATAACTGGCAATGAGTCTTCTACAACGCTCTGGAGGAATTTTGGCCACTCGTCTTTGCAAAATTGTTGTAATTCAGCCACATTGGAGTGTTTCCAAGCATGAACCACCTTTTTAAGGTTATGCCACAGCATCTCAATCGAATTAAGGTCAGAACTTTAACTAGGCCACACTAAGGTCTAAATTTTGCTTTTTTAAAGCCATTCAGAGGTGGACTTGCTGGTGTGTTTTGAATCATTGTCCTACTGCATAACCCAAGTGCGCTTCAGCTTGAGCTCATGAACAGATGCCTGGACATTCTCCTTCAGGATTTTTTGGTAGACAGCAGAATTCATGGTTCCATTTATCACATTAAGTCTTCAAGGTCCTGAATCAGCAAAACAGCCCCAGACCATCACACTACCACCACCATATTTTACTGTTAGTATGATGTTCCTTTTCTGCAATGCTGTGTTACTTCTACACCAGATGTAATGGGACATACATCTTCCAAAAAGTTCAACTTTTATCTCGTCAGTTCACAGAGTATTTTCCCAAAAGTTTTGGCGATCATCAAGATGTTTTCCAGCAAAACTGAGACAAGCCTTTATGTTCTTTTTGCTCAGCAGTGGTTTTCGTCTTGGAAATCTGCCATGCATACCATTTTTGCCCAGTCTGTTTTTCATGGTGGAGACATGAACACTGACCTTAACTGAGGCAAGTGAGGCCTGCAGTTCTTTGGATGTTGTTGTGGGATCTTTTGTGATCTTTTGGATGAGTCGTCACTGCGCTTTTGGGGTAATTTTGGTCGGCCGGCCACTCCTGGGAAGGTTCACCACTGTTCCATGATTTTGTCATTTGTGGATAATGGCTCTCACTGTGGTTCCCTGGAGTCCCAAAGCATTAGAAATGGCTTTATAACGTTTTCCAGACTGATAGATCTCAATTACTTTGTTTCTTATTTGTTCCTGATTTTTTTGGATCGCAGCATTACAGTATGTCTAGCTTTTGAGGATTTTTTCATCTACTTCACTTTGTCAGGCAGGTCCTATTTAAGTTATTTCTTGACTGAGAACAGGTGTGGCAGTAATCAGGCCTGTGTGTGGCTAGGGAAATTGAACTCAGCTTCCCAAAGATGTGATAAACCACAGTTAATTTATGTTTTAAGGGGGTGGGGGCAATCACTTTTTCCCACAGGGCCCTGTAGGTTTGGATTTCTTTTTTCCTTAATAATAAAGACCTTCAATTAAAAACTGCATTTTGTGTTTACTTGTGTTATCTTTGTATAATATTTAAATTAGTTTTCTGATCTGAAATATTTAAGTGTAACAAACATGCAAAAGAATAAGAAATCAGGAAGGGGGCAAACACTTTTTCACAATACTGTGTATAATACTGCTTCTATATGTAAAAAAGTGCGGACTGGTTGCCATTAAGGCTTATAATCACAGTTTTTCTTGACATTGGGACGAAGGCTTTTTCATTTACTTCTATTTACCTTAATTTATGGTGCCATCAGTGCAAAAATACCTGAAATAGCATAAATATGAACACAGTTTAATCCGAAAGCATAGGTCGCAGCAAAAATCAAGTCCCTAGCTGCTGCTCAGCTCCACATTATAACCAAAACTCATCTACCCTTGGGATGTTAGTCTGAGCACACTATTCGTGCATTGCGGTCATAATTCAGTTTTTTTCAACAAATATGGCATAAACTATTGTATTTTGGTGGCTAAGACCTTTTCCTTGCAACTGTGACAAGGAAGAAGCCCAAGAAAGTCTAAAAAAATAACAGTGAAGGAACATATAACCATGCCACAAAATACCACAAAAATTATTCCAAAGTACCGACCACTGGGTGAGCCTTCTGACTTACTCTCCACTGACTCTGAAAATTGTAAGAAAGGATGCACCAGCACATAAAGTTCTGGTAGAATACTAATGAAGGGGAATCACCCACACTGTAATACTGCATGGAAATTTAAAGAACTTGAGAATTGGGACAGTTCCTGGACCTCTCCAAAATGCATGAATCAACAAGACTAAGCTTTAATCCTATCATCTCATTACCCCCATCATGATGCCCCTCTATCCAGGGATTCCTGATCATATTCCTTATAAATAGCTCCAAATTCCTTAAATAGACATAACTACTATCTACCCTTGACCTAAAAAAAGGAGCTTAGAAATATTCTGCATATTGGATTATAATGGAGTCGAATGTATAACCAGTACGCAGTGTGCTCCCTCTAGTGGTGGCTGAAGGTAGTCAGAATGTTATCATTCAATTCTATGTCTAGCTTTGAGCTCTGTATTAGAAAACCTTGAACCTATTTAGGCAAAGAGAAAAAAAGAAAATATATCATGTCCAGTTATTGAGATTCACTTTGCTGCACATTTTTGTCAATTTTGCCCAAAAATGTGCAAGTAGAATCGACAGGTTGAGCAAGGTCTTTCACTTGTCAATAACCATCGTCCGTCTCCTCGACACTTTCATAAAGAACTCTTCCGGCAATCCTTTGCTTGTACATATAAGTCGCATATTTGTGGTTTTTAGACATAACAATTAGGCTCGCGATGCTGTCATTTGAAGCACTAGAGCAAGGTTTGCAGGAGGTTCTGTTTGTACCGTCTTTTCATCTAGACTTTCCAGATATAAATACTAATGGAAAAAGCATGTTGCTTTGCAAAGTAAATGTGTCAAGAAAATGTCATTTGGATTCAGAGTCAAAGATGACAAGTCAAGCTGTTGTAAAGTATTAGCTGCAATTTATCTGCAAAACAGCCACTTACATGACTTAAATCACATCCTTCAAAAACCCTTTAAGCTCTTACAAACAACAGATTTATACTGGATTTATAAGTGATGCTCATCCGGTATATGGAGATGTATCGTATATGAGGATATACATTGCTATCTAACGGCTTTCTATTTAATTTTCTCACTTTATATATTTCTGCTTTATGCATATATATCTATATATATCTATATACAGTTGTGCGCAAAAGTTTACATACCCCGGCAGAATTTTTCCTTTCTTGGCCTTGTTTCAGAGAATATGAATGATAAAAAAAGTTTTTCTCCACTCATTGTTATTAGTTGGGTGAAGCCATTTATTGTCAAACTTCTGTGTTTTCTCTTTTTAAATCTTAATGACAACCAAAAACATCCAAATGACCCTGATCAAAAGTTCACATACCCTGGTGATTTTGGCCTGATAACATGCACAGAATTTGACACAAATGGGTTTGAATGGCTACTAAAGGTAACATCCTCACCTGTGACCTGTTTGTTTGTAATCAGTGTGTGTGCATAAAAGCTGAGTGAGTTTCTGGGATCCAGACAGACTCTTGCATCTTTCATCCAGCCACTGACATTTCTGGATTGTGAGTCATGGGGAAAGCAAAAGAATTGTCAATGGATCTAAGGGAAAAGGTAGTTGAACTGTATAGCACAAGAAAGGGATACAAAAACATATCCAAGGAATTGATAATTCCAGTCAGCAGCGTTTTAACAAATGGAAAATCAGGGTCTCTGTAAAAACCAAACCACGGTCAGGGAGACCAGCAAAGACTTCAGCCACAACTGCCAGGAACATTGCTTGGGATGCAAAGAAAAACCCACAAATAACATCAGCTGAAATTCAGGACTCTCTGAAAACTAGTGGTGTGGCTGTTTCAAGATGCACAATAAGGAGGCACTTGAAGAAAAATGGGCTGCGTGGTCGAGTCGCCAGAAAAAAGCCATTCTGCGCAAATGCCGCAAAGTATCTCGTCTACAATACGCCAAACAGCACAGAGACAAGTCTCAAAACTTCTGGAACAAGGTAATTTGGAGTGATGAGACCAAAATTGAACTTTTTGGCCATAACCATAAGCGTTACATTTGGAGAGAGGTCCGCAAGGCCTATGATGAAAGGAACACCATTCCTACAGTAAAGCACGGAGGTAAATCGCTGATGTTTTGGGGATGTGTGAGCTACAAAGGCACAAGAAACTTGGTAAAAGTTGAAGGAAAGATGAATGCAGCATGATATCAGCAAATACTGGAGGCAAATTTGCAGTCTTCAGCCCGGAAGCTGCGCATGGGACGTACTTGGACGTTCCAACATGACAACGATCCAAAACACAAGTCGACCTATCATTGGTTACAGCAGAACAAAGTGAAGGTTCTGGAGTGGCCATCTCAGTCTCCTGACCTCAATATCATTGAGCCACTCTGGGGAGATCTCAAGCACGCAGTTCATGCTAGACAGCCCAGGAATTTACAGAAACTGGAGGCTAGTGTTGAGCCACCCCCGTAGTGTTCGAGTTCGGTTCGGTTCGTCGAACACCAGTGTGTTCGCCGAACTGTTCGTCGAACTGTTCGTCGAACACCTTCGAACACCGTTAAAACCAATGGCAGGCAAACAAAAACACATAGAAACACATAGAAAACACCTTCAAAGGTGTCCAAAAGCTGACAAACTGCTCAGAAGACACAACTAACACATGGAAAAGTGACAAGTACATATAGTCATGCGAAAAAAAAAGAGGTGGAGGAGTAAAAGGAGGGGGAGACACAGATATAGGCATGTCATGCCCTTCTAAAATCCAAAAAGTGAGAAGCCGACACGTTCAGTCCGCTCCTGCCCGTGCCACCTCCGTGTCGCCGGGTTTGTGCCAGAGCCGCGGTGAACCCTGACGGCCAGCCCCCCTCTCCCAATACTGGCGCCTGTCCGCTGGTGGGTCGAGCGAGCCCCCCTGTGGTGGAGGCAGCTCTAAGCTTTTTAATTTAAATTGTCTCTCTAATTTGAATAAATACACTTTAAATCCATTTACAAGGATCTATTGGAGGGCAAGTCTCATGCCAGCAGCCGCGTAATTCCAGCTCCAGTAGCGTCCACTAAAGCTGCTGCAGTTGAAAAGCTTTTATAAGGATCGAGCTCGGCTGTCCACCGCAAGGCATCCTACTGCCAGTCCGAGCCCCTATGCCTTGGGGTGCCTCCTGATGCTCTTCACTGAGTATCCCGTGGTCCTGAAGCATTTCCTTTGAAAAAATTAAGTGTCCAAACTACAGGTGGTGTAGCTTGCTTAACAGCCGGGATAATCCGCTGACTAGCAGACACTGCTACTAGGCACAAAGTATTTCCTGGGCTAGATGCAGTTAAAAATTTGTAATTAGATACTCGTGTTGGATGCTGAGAAAGCATTCCATAGAGTCTCCTGGCACGCCATATATGATTCTCTTAAAAAGCTTGGGGTAGGGGTCTAGGGGACCCTTTTATAGCCAAAATCACGGCCCTGTATCGCAATACGTCACCTAGGCTGAAGATAAATGGAACTGTAGCACCCTGAGGGCTCGGTTGCTACAGAGGTATTGCACCTCACCCAGAGGTGTGATATCTCACTCTCAGGTAAGGATGTAGTGTGGATCAGGACCCGACACCTGCATGCATTACACCACATTGCCGTGGGGCAGGGCGACCAATATGCCCCTGAGATGGGCACGACAGTCCCTGTCCCTGGCTGGAGTGGGGGGAGGGAACACTGAGGAAGGGGAACCCTGTAGTGCAGGAGCAGAGAGTAAGCAGTTCCTGGGTGCATTGAGAAGGGAGTATAAAAGGTGGGCACCATCTTAGTTCAGTGCAGAAAAGTCTGAGCAGAAGTGGCAGGGAGCAGGGGCTCTGCATGAGCTCTGCTCCGGAGGCGGGCCTAGTAACAGAGGCCCAGGCCTGGAAGAGGGAGAAGGAAGGAAGAGGAGCGGAGAAGGCTCCAGGAACGAGAAACGAAGGGATCTCAGGGGTGCGGACGGGCGAGTCGCCACCGCACGCCCGAATCCACCTGCGTGGAGGGGTCAGGCCAAAGGGGGAGACCGGTCCCCGAAACTAGTGGAGGCAGGAAACGACCCTCAGCTAGAAACAGGAGGCTGTGACATTTTATGTGGCGCAGCCCCTCACTACACCCGCTAGGAAGGCACCACATAGGGTCAGGGAAACTGGCGCCAAGTTTACCAAGAGGAGGCCCGAGGCAGCCGGACAGAAGGGTTGGTAAGAAAGGCCAGACAAAGGACACACAAAGGGGGTCCTGTGAAGCACTCCAAAGTTATCTGGGAGTTGTCTGAGCCCCTCACCTGGTGAGCACAGTACGACGTGGGCAGCCGTTACCTGCAGACGTGGTCTGGATAATAAGAACTGTGAGTAAAGGCCCTGGACTGCATCACTGACTCCGTGTCATTACTGCTGCTGCCCTGCACCATCACCCCCATCCTCCGCATACACTGCCCTGAGGCTATACTCCTCCCGTGGGGAGTTATGCTACGCTCTGCTGCACCCACAACACCAGTCTCAGCGGTCTGCCCTGGAGCAGCGGTTCACTCTGACCGCAATCCACGGGTGGAGTAGTCAGACATTTAAACATCAAAACCACATAAATAGTTCCGCCACTGGTTTGACCGCCCTGAGCCACGGAACCGGGTTGCCGCCACGGAGACTACAACCACCAGCATCCACCAAAAAGGGTCCGGCTCCGGGTGTCCCAAGGCCCAGGGGGCGCGTCAGAACATTTTTATCACCTTTCACAATCACCAATGGGACAAGGCAGGGATGTTCTCTGTCCCCTCTCTTATACATCCTAGTGACGGAGCACCTGCTCTCATCAATTCGCCATAACCCCAATATTAGGTGGATTGAGGTGGGAGGCACCGAGTACAAGTGCTCTCTATTTGCTGATGATGTCCTAGTATATATCACTCAATCACATATATCCATCCCTGCTGTTATGGCTGAAATAGATCACTTTGTTACATGGTCAAATTTTAAAATCAATGCAGCGAAGTCTGAGGCCCTCGATGTCTCCCTCCCCAAATCCATATAGGATTCCATCCAGTCCAACTTTCCCTTTGCCTGGCCCTCACAGGGTATCAAATACTTAGGAATTCCTATTCATAGAGACCTCTCCCATCTATGTTATCTTAATTTTGGGCCCTTTATTGAACAACTCCATGCAGACCACGGTTGGCAAGTTAGAACTGTAAGATTCACTACGTGAACCACTGGTGTTTTGTGGAAAAGCACATGTACACTGTGTTCCAAATTATTATGCAAAAAGTGTTTAGGAGTGATAAGGGAAGAATTTGTTTGTTTGTCAGTTAAACTCATTGATGGTGATGTGTGTCAGGGCTCTTTATATCACTGTAAGCAATTGCAGACACCTGTGCTAATTAGTTTGGCAGGTGTGTCCAATGAAAGGCAAGACTACTTAAGAAGGCTCTCTCACATTATTAAGCAGCCTACATTTTCTGCCAAAATGGGAAAGAAAAAGGATGTGTCGGCTGCTGAGAAGCAACAAATTGTGGAGTGTTTAGGTCAAGGCATGACTACAATCAACATTGTGCGATGATCAGGATGAAGTGTTTTGGCAATCAAGAAGTATGTAGCTGATTCACAGTACACACGTGTGCGTGCTGATAAGGGCAAATTGAGGACTCTTTCCTACAGGCAATTACGTCAGGTTGAAAGAGCAGCGGCAAAAAAGCCTTGTCATAGCAGCAGACAAGTTTTTGAAGCTGCTTGTGCCTCCAACGTCCCCCGAACAACAAGATGCAGGGTCCTTCAGAGGTTTGCAGCTGTGCATACGCCATCCTGTCGACCTCCTCTATCCACTTCACACAAGCAGAAACGGCTCCAGTGGGCCAAACATTACATGAAGACTGATTTCAAAACTGTTTTGTTCACGGATGAGTGCCGTGCAGCGCTCGATGGTCCAGATGGATGGAGTGGAGGATGGCTGGTTGATGGACACCCCACGCAAACACGGCTACAGCGCCAACAAGGAGGAGGTGGAGTAATGTTTTGGGCTGGAATCATGGGGAGAGAGATTGTCGGCCCCTTTAGGATCCCTGAAGGCGCTAAAGATGAACTCCATAATGTATGTGGATTTTCTCAAACAGCACTTCCTGCCATGGTTCAAGAAGAAGAACCGTGTATTTCACAGCAAGATCATTTTTCTGCATGATAATGCACCATCTCATGCTGCACATAAAACATCTGCATCTCTGGCTGATATGGGCATAAAAGGGGACAAACTTATGGTGTGACCCCCATGATCCCCTGACCTCTACCCCATTCAGAACCTTTGGAGCATCATTAAAAGGAGTGTCTATGATGGCGGGAGGCAGTTCACATCTAAGCAACAGCTCTGGGAGGGTATTCTGTCCTCATGCAAAACAATTGAAGCAGAAACCATCCAAAACCTGACAAATTCAATGGACGAGAGAGTTCAGAAGCTCCTTTCGAACAAGGGGTCCTATGTGAAAATGTAACATCACCTAGAATAAAGTTTTGAGTTGAAAACTGTTTGATTTCGGTTTCTAACAACCTGCTAATGCTTATAATTTCAAAAATGATCATTTTTTTGGTCTTTATTAAAATGAAAAGGTTGATCGAAAAGTTTGGGGGATCTAAGAGTGTGGCAACCCAGTAGTCATGATTACTTCGAATTCTGACAATATGAGGGTCATGCTGCAGGTAGTGCAGCAAGAAGGCACTTATGTGTCTTGCGCATCTCGGAGCCCCAAAATTATTTTCCGGGATAGATGCAGCTAAAAATTATTTTTAATTTTAAATCTGGTGAAGATTATTATAGATGGCCTAATAGGATCAGTGCTGCACACTGCTACAAAGCCCAAATTATTTTCCAGTCAAGATACAGATAAACATGATTAGTAATTTGAAAGCTTAAAACGGTTGGTAGGGTGATTTTAACCAATCATCAAGCTTTTACTCTCCCCAGGATGACACAGGGGTAGAAAAGTCGTTTCGGATCCATGATTTGTTCATCTTTATGAACGTGAGTCTGTCTACATTATCAGTGGAGAGCCGCGTGCGCTTATCTGTCAGCACACCACCAGCAGCGCTGAACACACGTTCAGACAGAACGCTGGCTGCGGGGCATGACAAGATCTCCAAGGCGTAAGTGGCTAGCTCCGGCCATTTATCCAGATTGGAAGCCCAAAAAGAGCAAGGGTCCAGTGACACAGTCATGGCTTCAATGTTTACTTGGAGATACTCCTGTACCATCGTCTCTAGGCGTTGACTATGTGTCAGACTTCTTGTCTCCTGTGGCCTTGCAAAGGATGGGCTAAAAAAGTGGTGAAATGATTCCGCAAAATTGATGTTACCAGCAGATACTGTGGTTCTGTTACGGTTTGAGTGCTGAACACTTGACGGTCCCACGGTTGGCAAGTTGGAACTGTGAGATTCACTACGTGCACCACTGGTATTTTGTGGAAAAGCACATGTAAGATTCTGCAACAGTCTCTGCTGATACTCCTGCATGCGTGCATCCCTTTCTATGGCAGGAATAATTTCTGCAAATTTACTTTTGTACCGGGGATCTAACAGTGTGGCAACCCAGTAGTCAGGATTATTTCTAATTCTCACAATTCGAGGGTCATGTTGCAGGTAGTGCAGCAAGAAGGCACTCATGTGTGTTGCGCATCCAGGAGCACCAAGTCCCTGTTGTGTTGGTGGCGAGGTAACAATCATGCTTCCTTCCTCTGTCCTCTCCCCCCAACCTCGCACAACAGAAATGTGATCAAGGTCTCCCTCATCTGATGAGTCTTCCATCAGTTCGTCCTCCACTTCTTCCTGGGCTCCTGCACCTTCCTCACTAGTTTGGCTGCTACCATGCGCCCTGGTAAAACCATCTCCCCCACCCTCACATGCCTGCCGCCTTGGTGCTGCCGACCGTCTGGACCTTGCAGATGTTAGCCCTTCCGCATACAACTCCTCCTCCTCTACTTCCTCCACCTCCTCTTGTGCCACCACCTGACTCCGAATTCTGTTTAACATGTGCTCCAGCATGTAAATCACCGGAATAGTCATGCTGATAATGGCATCGTCAGCACTAAACATCTTCGTCGCCATTTCAAAACTGTGCAGAAGGGTGCATAGGTCCCTGATCTGAGACCACTCCTCCAGCGTGATTTGCCCCACCTCTGGATCTCGTTGGCCCAGGCTATACGTCAGAACGTATTGCACCAGGGCTTGTCGGTGCTGCCACAGTCGCTGCAACATGTGCAGAGTTGAATTCCACCGGGTAGGCACATCGCATTTTAGCCGGTGAAGTGGCAGGCCCAACGACTTCTGTAGAGATGTAAGTCGCTGAGCTGCGGGATGCGAACGGCGAAAGTGAGCACACAACGACCGTGCCCTCTGCAGAAGGCCATCTAGTCTGGGATAGTGGGCTAAAAATTGCTGGACAACCAGGTTCAACACGTGAGCCATACAAGGAACGTGTGTGACATTGCCCCGGCGAAGGGCCGCACCCAGGTTTGCAGCATTGTCGCACACGGCCTTCCCTGGTTTAAGGTCCAGTGGAGACAACCATTCATGAAATTGGTTCTCCAGAGCTGACCACAACTCCTCAGCTGTGTGACTCACATTTCCCAGACATTTCAATGTAAAAACCGCCTGATGACGTTGAGCCCTACTGCCAGCATAGTAAGGAGGTGTGCAGGATCCCTTCTGCGCAGTTAGAAAGCTTGTGGCATGACCAGACAGGCTTTGGGTGCAGGTGGAAGACCGAGAGGAGGTTGAGGAGGCAGAAGCAGTGGAGGAACTTTGACATAAAGAGGATTGACGCACAACTCGTGGGGACGGCAAGACTTGGACAGCAGCCCCTTGTCCTGCTGTCATCATAGTTACCCAGTGCCCAGTCAGCGACATGTAACGCCCCTGTCCATGCCTACTCGTCCAAGTGTCTGTGGTGAAATGCACCCTGTCACACACAGAGTTTCTCAAAGAAGCGGTGATGTTGTGTGCGACATGCTGGTGGAGCGCAGGCACACCTTTCTTTGAGAAGTAGTACCGATTGGGCATCTGGTACTGGGGCACTGCGACGGACATAAGGTCTCGAAAATCCTCTGTGTCCACCAGGCGGAAAGGCAGCATTTCTGTAGCCAAGAACTTGCAGATGGTGAAATTCAGCCTCTTAGCTTTCTCATGGCTAGGAGGAAATGGTCTTTTACTTGTCCACATCTGAGGGACCGAGGGCTGGCTATTGTGCTTAGACGGGGTTGATAAGGGTGTCCCCGGCAAACTGCCGGTCTGTGAGGAAGATGCAGGCGAACATGTTAGGTTGCCTTGATCCAAAGGTGGTGCTATCGATGTCGGACAGCGCTCAACACCAGCTGGTGTTACCACCTCCAAAGAAAATGATGACCTGCCAATCACGCTGGCTGTTGCGGGTAAAGAGGTTGGCAGGTCTGCGCCCCAAAACAGGTGTGACTGCTGTCCCCCCAGTCACAGAGGATGAAGAGGCCGCGGATGCACAAGATATGGCAGACGGTGGTTGGCCCGGCCGGCTAGGCCGCATTGTAGCACACTGAGCTTCCCACTGCAACTTATGCTTCATGTCCATGTGCCGGTTCATGCATGAAGTACTCAAACTATGTATTTTTTGGCCTCTACTTAGCTTTTGCTGACAAATGTTACAGATAACACGAGTTGGGTCATCTTTATCGATCTGAAAAAATGCCCAGGCTATGCAAGGCTTAGCACCCATGCGACCTGAAGAGCCACCACGACTTGTGGTGAGAGGCAGAGTTGTGTTTGAGGATGCAGTTGTTGACGTGCTTCCAGTACTACGTCTCTGTCCAGGAAGGCGCAACCTGACCTCGTCGTCACTAGCATCTTCCTCCACCTCCTCTGCTGACCTCATCTCTTGGCTGACTGTGGGTTGACAGTAAGTGGGATCTCCAACCTCATCATCATCACCCTGTGCGTTATCACACCCGTCGTCCTCAGAGCCAACCTGTTCCTGCCCTGACAAAAAACTAAAGTTGTCGCTCCAATCAGGTATTTGAGTCTTATCATCGTCTTCCTCATTGTCTCCATCAACAGGAGTTACAGTTTGGGAATGAGGGTCTACATTATGGTCAGAACCTTCTGCGTCTGGTCCTGGATCCGACTCATAAAGATTCTGGGCATCAGTGCAGATCATTTCCTCGTCTGGATTCACAGAAGCGCTGGAGTCGACCTCTGATTCCCAGGCTATAGTAGGAGTAAACAGCTCTGCAGACTCAACCATCTGTTCTACCTCATACTCAGACGGGCAGCTGGAGATTTGGGAGCTGTGAGGAAGCAAGTGCGATTGGGGTGACACCTTTGAGGACTGGAGTATTTGTGATGTTGAAGTTGATGTGGAGGAGAGCCCACTTAAAGGAGCACTTGATATCCGTTGAAGCACCTGCTGTTTTTGTGCCTCATCTGGAATTTGTAGCGATTGGCGTGGCCGTAAGAAAGGGATCTTATCACATTGTCCGCTAAAAGAAGTAGACATTTTAGTTTGGCTGGAAGATGGTCTTTCTTCTGCAGATGTTACTGTTGTTTAACACCTACCCCACGGACACAACCTTTTTTCCCCTTCCCAACACGCCTATTCCCCTTTCCACCAGCAGCAGGCCTTTTTCCACTCATTTTGGTGGTTAACTAATTAACAACTCTGGAGTTGTTTGCACAAAAAAACAATGGATGGGAACCGAGCAGAGCTGAGTGGCCAAACTGTGGTATTAGGCCAAAACTATTGGCTGGGTTAGATGCAGAAAAAAATTATATTCAATTTGCAACCTGATGGAGGTCAGTATAGATGGACTAATAGAGAAAGTCCCACACACTGCTAGAAGGCCAAATATTTTTTCAGAGCTAGATGCAGAAAAAAATATATTCAGTTTGCAACCTGATGGAGGTCTGTATAGATGGATTAATAGAACAAGTCCCACACACAGCTAGAAGCCCAATATTTTTTCAGAGGTAGATGCAGAAAAAAATATATTCAGTTTGCAACCTGATGGAGGTCAGTATAGATGGACTAATACAAGTCCCACACACAGCTAGAAGCCCAATATTTTTTCAGAGGTAGATGCAGAAAAAAATATATTCAGTTTGCAACCTGATGGAGGTCAGTATAGATGGACTAATACAACAAGTCCCACACACAGCTAGAAGCCCAATATTTTTTCAGAGGTAGATGCAGAAAAAAATATATTCAGTTTGCAACCTGATGGAGGTCTGTATAGATGGATTAATAGAACAAGTCCCACACACAGCTAGAAGCCCAATATTTTTTCAGAGGTAGATGCAGAAAAAAATATATTCAGTTTGCAACCTGATGGAGGTCTGTATAGATGGATTAATAGAACAAGTCCCACACACAGCTAGAAGCCCAATATTTTTTCAGAGGTAGATGAAGAAAAAAATATATGCAGTTTGCAACCTGATGGAGGTCAGTATAGATGGACTAATACAAGTCCCACACACAGCTAGAAGCCCAATATTTTTGCAGAGCTAGATGCAGAAAAAAATTATATTCAATTTGCAACCTGATGGAGGTCAGTATAGATGGACTAATAGAATGATGCTATGCCCAAAAGATTTTACTTCACTAGGTGCAGTAAAAAAATTGGTATTCTATACACAGGTGGTATATCTTGCAACACAGATAGGCTACTCCACTGACTAACACACTCTGCAATAGGCCAAAAAGGATTAGCTTTGCTAGATTCAGCCAAATGCTGTGAAAAAAACTTGCACAGCACTGGCACAGACCTGCCTGGCAAAAACTGATAGGAACTGATGTAACCTAGTCCTGAAAAGGACTCCAATTACAATTAGTCTTTACTCCCACAATCTATGTATTTAAGAGCACAGACCTGCCTGATAAAAGTCGTAGGAAATGCTGTAACCTAGTCCTTAAAAGGACTGCAATCACAACTATTCCCTACTCCCAAGCTATCTGTAGATTTGTGCGAAAATTGGCTTGAAATTAACAAGGTATAGCGCACGCAGCAACAGCGGTGCCGTCTAACACGCAGCTGCAGCAGTGAGAAAATGGTGGCGACGGGGAAAATGGCTTGGTCTTATAGGGCAAGGACATGTGACATACACTGCCAATCACTCATGCCCTTGCTTGTGTGAAAAAAGCACTTCGCTCCGTGTGTGTGCTGCTGATAGGCTGACAGATTGCACCTCCCCACTGGAAATGCGGGAAAGAGAAAAAAAAATGGATTTCTTCATTGTTCCTGCAGAGATCCATCCCCTGCCCCTCCCCCCGCCCCGCTGTACACTCAAACTGCGTATTAACATTAATTTTCATCATTACTGAGAAAAAATCCAGTTATGATTTTGGTGCACGAACAGTTATCGAACATAACCTCGAACAGCCGAATTTTTCTCAAATTGTTCGTGTTCGCCGAACGGCTCGAACACCGCCCAAAACAGCTCGAATTTGAGATTGGCGAACAGTTCGAGTAGAACAACGCTCATCTCTACTGGAGGCTTTTTGCCAAGAAGAATGGGCAGCTTTACCATCCGAGAAAATAAAGAACCTCATCCACAACTACCACAAAAGACTTCAAGCTGTCATTGATGTTAGAGGGGGCAATACAAGGTATTGAGAACTGGAGTATGTGAACTTTTGATCAGGGTCATTTGGATGTTTTTGGTTGTCATTAAGATTTAAAAAGAGAAAACACAGTAGTTTGACAATAAATGGCTTCACCCAACCAATAACCATGAGTGGAGAAAAAGATTTTTTTTAATCATTCATATTCTCTGAAACAAGGCCAAGAAAGGAAAAATTATGCCGGGGTATGTAAACTTTTGAGCACAACTGTATCTATCTATCTATCTATCTATCTATCTATCTATCTATCTATCTATCTATCTATCTATCTAATTATTATTCTTTTTCCAATAATTAATTTCTTTAGTGCACTATAGGTGCCAGAACTTCCTTTCTCTCACTCACAGTCTATCTTTCCTATTTTCTAGACACAAAATCACACTATTAGTTGGATAGGATGCCAATTAACCTCTTAATATATTTTTGGAATAGAGGATGTAAGCATATCTCACAACCTTTAATTTTGTAGAAAGGGGAACACAGGGAGCAATTTTTTTTTTATTAATGGTTGGTGATGTTAGATTGTGCTTGTAAAAACAAGCACTTTTGCAATTTACTTTTTCTTTAAATTTGCAGCCGTTTTTCTTTTAATAAGTTTGTTGTCTTGGAGACCGACCACCGCTGCTGTCTAGCTTGTAAGTACTGAAGCTGGCAGTGATTATTAGGCAACAGCACGCTCCAGAGATCCCATCGGCTTCAAAGCAGTGCTTACTAGGTCAATAGAAATTAGCTTGTAAGCACTGTGCATGTTCGGTCACTGCTGCTAGACAGCAGCGGTGGTCGGTCTCCTAGGAAAAAAGTTGTAAAGAAAAGAAAAGTGTTAATATTTCGAGAACAGATTCAAATTTTAATGAACAGTCAATTGCGGAGTTGCTTGTTTTTACAAGCAGTATCCAAAAGTATCCATCTATGTCAATGAAAATAACCCTTTAAGCTAATTTTTTGGGTCACACACTGAATAAACATTCTCTGATTTTGCAAAATCATGTTTTCTTTTAAAGTTGGTCATCTCACTCCTATTATTTTGGGATATGACAAGTCAAGAAAAAAGATAAAGAAGAAAAATATAGGAAAGAATAAAGGAAAAGTCAAGAATAAAGGTAAGGAATGAGGTAAAGAATCTTAAAGGGGTTGCACCACTAAATACATTTTCATATACCAACATGTTAAGTAATAGTTATTGTAAGACCACCGGGGGGCTTATCATTGGGAACCCCACAAGAATGAGGTCACCTGTGGGAATGGAGCAGAAGTGTGCTTGCATGACCACTTCAACATTCATTTCTATGGGACCAATGGATCAGTGATCTCCACCAGTCCTAGAGAAGTGAATGGAGCAGTAGCCACATATTCACACAGGAGATAATGCTGTGAAATAAAAAAAAACTGGCGACTTTCCAGGGGAAGCCGACTGAAGAATGAATATGTCACCTCTTTTAACCGCTTCACAGATTCCGAACCCTGAAGAGGTTTAAAAAAAGTAACAAAAAATGGAACATGTGCACAGCAATATCGTCTTTACATTACTGTGCATTATGTTCATTTTATCGGACGCTGTGTGCACGTTGCCTTATTGTACCAGACTTGCTTGGTCTAGTGATGAAAAATTTAAAGAGGATGTGCAGGGAATACAAATATTTTTTTAAAAAGCCAAAAAATAGAAGAATACTTACAAGGGATGAGCGGACCCGTGGAAGTTAGGTTTGGGTACCTGACCTGAACTTTATTCCAAAGTTCCATTAGTGTACCAGAACTGTACCTGAACTTAAACCAGAACCCGAACCCCTTTGAAAACAATGGTGACCCAAACTTTTGAGCTGCAAATCTCTCTCTTTTTCTTCTCCCGGAACACTGAACATTGCAACAGACTTCCGAGAGAAGTCTGTGTTCGGCACTTCGCACCGGACACTAACTGTCCGGTATGAATCCTGAATGGTTCGCTCAAAATTAATACCCTTGTCGATCCCTGTTTCGCCACTTTCCTGCTCCTTCTACGTCCCGTCTCTATACATTCGAAATTAGAAATACCCATTCAGCCAATGATCGGCTTTAGCAGTGACCTTTCCTGGGTTGTGATTGGTTGATCAGATATTTCCTGCAACTTTGTGTCGAGACGGAACCAAAAAGTGGAAGCCAGTGGTCACCGTGTAAGCAATGCAGTCTATTTATTATTTCCCCTGGACAACCCCTTTAACAAAACCTTGCTTGTATAATACCGATCCGTATTTATTATCTCCACTCAATCATATCAAACATTAAAAATACATATTTGAGCGAAGGAAACAATATTGTGTAAACAGCACATTAGCTGGAACACACAACCCGATGAATGAAATTACAGATAATTGCCTTCACCCACTCACGTCTCCTCTTCACCAGTTGGTACAGAACCAAATCTACCGCTGCTTCATCAGCCACCCTTGTTAAGAATAATTCCTTCTGCCAGATGGTGAAGCCTTGTAGGATCCCGGTGCCACAGACACTGATGATGTTGGATGACATGATAAGACGGAGAACAAGCAGACTGCTTTATTTTGCAGCGTTCATGCCAATTCCCAGTGGTGGGCCGGTGGTGGGTACAGCCCGCCGGGCAGCTTGTAAGTTCTCGTTTTGTAAAGGAAGTTTAGTGTCAGCTTCCATTACTTAAAACAGCACAATATGTGAAGCAGAGATAAAATCTCCAGAACCTAAAATACACTCATATACCTTTCTGAGTTATCCTCGCTGTGAAAGCGCCTTTGTGTTACTGAATTCTTTGGACGGCCCTTCTTTTTTTTTTCCCCCTTGTGATTATGTCCTATAAAAGAGACTTATGGGGTCTTAAACGGACCCGGGAAACAACAGCCTTCGATCATGTTTATGTGAGATCAATAAAAGATATTGCAAAGTGTAAAGAATCTGTGTTTTTTTTCCCGCTCTCCGTACGACTACCAGACCAAGATTTAAACCCAACCTGGAGTTAAAAGGACGTTGCGGGCTTATTGGGCCATTTATTTTTAGCCATCATTTGTTTTGCAAGTTCCTTCAGCATCTAAATGGTTAAAAAAATCAATTTTTCAGCCTTAAATGAAAGAAAGTCACTACCTCCTTCTCCTCATGTGTTTTCCATCTTCAGCAGTGGAGCGGATCCGTGCTCCGGCAGACTGCAGGCTGGTGTGGGTGAGATGGCAACTAACGTGTTACCAGGAGTTACTCTGCCTGTTAGATTCCACGACTTGTAACTGGGAAGAGGCCACGTCTGAAGTGGTGGGTCTCACCAGGTTATGGAGAAAAAGATTGCCTCTGTAACTGACCCTGGTTAAGAAAGCGGATTCTGCTTATAAGGAAAGGATGAAGAGACCACCCAGAGAAAGAGAGAGGGTGAGGAGATAAGTGTGAAAACAAAAAAAGGATTCCGTCAGAAGTAAAGAGAGACTATCTTAGGCTGCATCACCCGAGAGGCCTGTCTGTTCGTGGACAGTGAGGAGTATGTCACTGAGATCTTGAAGTACATGGATAGATAGAAGTAGCCTCTGAGATTATGAAGTATGTGGATAGGTAGGAGTAGACACTCAAATCATGAAGTACATGGCCATTAAGGAATAGCCACTTAGATTGTGAAGTTTGTGAAAGGGGAGGAGTAGACACTGAGATTCTGTAGTATGTGGATGGAGAGGAGTAGCCCCTGAGATTGTGTAGTATGTGGATGGAGAGAAGTAGCCCCTGAGATTGTGTAGTATGTGGATGGAGAGAAGTAGCCCCTGAGATTGTGTAGTATGTGGATGGATAGGAGTAGCCACTGAGATTGTGTAGTATGTGGATGGAGAGGAGTAGACACTGAGATTCTGTAGTATGTGGATGGAGAGGAGTAGCCCCTGAGATTGTGTAGTATGTGGATGGAGAGGAGTAGCCCCTGAGATTATGTATTATGTGGATGGAGAGGAGTAGCCCCTGAGATTGTGTAGTATGTGGATGGAGAGAAGTAGCCCCTGAGATTGTGTAGTATGTGGATAGATAGAAGTATGTGGATAGGGAGGAGTAGACACTCAAATCATGAAGTACATGGTCATTAAGGAGTAGCCACTTAGATTGTGAAGTTTGTGGATGGGGAGGAGTAGACACTGAGATTCTGTAGTATGTGGATGGAGAGGAGTAGCCTCTGAGATTGTGTAGTATGTGGATGGAGAGGAGTAGCCACTAAGATCGTTAACTACGTGGATGGGGAGGACTAGCCACTGAGATTGTGTAATATGTGGATGGAAAGGAGTAGCCATTGAGATCGTGAAGTAAGTGGCCAGAGAGGAGTTTCCACCATGATCATGAAGAATGTTGAAGTACATGACCATTAAGGAGTAGCCACTAAGATTGTTAACTACGTGGATGGGGAGGAGTAGCTACTTAGATTGTGTAGTATGTGGATGGAGAGGAGTAGCCATTGAGATCGTGAAGTAAGTGGCCAGTGAGGAGTTTCCACCATGAGGAATGCTGAACAAGTGTATTAATGAACCTGCTGAAGAAGATATGCGCCAGAAGCTAAATCAGCAAAAGAGTTTCCCAAGGAGACCGTGAGTGGACAAATACATAAGCATGTCCTGCTGTCGTTTGGCCAAGAGACTACTTGAGTTTTGGAGGAGGATTGCAGACACATTAAAATACATGTACTTAAATCCAAGTACCTCATCTGGGTAAAGTTCTTTGTTACTGCTATTAAATGAGACTCTGCTGTGTCCAAGCCTCTGACATCCAGAGAAGGAAATCCTCAGCCGGGTCCATCCTGTAAGTTATACTGAGGTTGTGTCTCACTACACAACACCACTGAACTGCTTACTGGCAGTTTTCGAGAGGCCTCTGTGGTGTCTGGGAAATCTGCCAACTCTTCGAGGAGTCCCAGAGATCTCACCTTTTTCCAGGAGCCTCCAGGATGTTGGCAATCATACAAAGGTGGTATTGAAGTTGCAATTGCACCTGGAAACTTGTGTCCTGTAGCCCTGATGCTACAAAGGCTTCATTCCCCTCATTTGTTCTGCACATGGGTTGAGACTGAGAATTCTCTCTTTAGTTTTTAATTCCAAAGAGAAGGCTTGAGTTTGCATTACCACAGATTTTATTTACTTTTTGAAAACACTCTTAAAGGGGTCGTGTGGTTAAAATAAGTTATCACCTATTCAATATATAGATGACAACTAGTGATGAGCGAGCACTAAAATGCTCGGGTACTTGTTGCTCGGGTCGAGAACATTGTAATACTCAGGTTCTCGACACGAGCAACGAGCCCAATGTAAGTCTATGGGAAACTCAAGCATTTTTCAGGTGGCTCCACCCGGCGGTCTGCAGAGGGCCTAAAAATTGCCCAAATCGATGGGAACAGTGCTCAAATGAAATGGGAACAGCATGGGGAAGACCCCTGGAAGCATCTCTGACTCCCAGGTCACTGCTGTCAACAACCTTGGGCTATGTTCACACGTAGCGTTTTTGATGCGTTTTGCACTTTTGCATGGCTTTCAACCAAGACAAATGCATTCACCAGGAAATGTCATTATAACATTTTACAACCTTATCTGGCCATGTGGTGTATGACCCATCATCAGACACATGCATACAGTGCTGAAAAGACATGGGAACAGCATGGGGAAGACCTCTGGAAGCATCTCTGACTCCCAGGTCACTGCCTAAAAGTGAGCCCATCATAAGTGATCCTTGGTACATGCGAAGAGGCCTCCCGCCATGCACCTGTCATTGCAGACTTGTAACAATCACTGTCCATGTCCTTGTCCCAGTGCAGCGTTCAGTTGTCCCTATCCCATTCCTTGCATTGCAAGCGCAAGTATGCAGCCAGCCACCCACCCACAGACTGCAATACTATACTGCCAAATTTTTGACAGCTGCTTGCACTTGAAATGTGGCCTTTTAGGCTCGTGGAGGCGGAAGCTGTCCACAATCTTATGGCGGCGGCGACCGGGTATCCATACTTAGCCCCCAGCTGCCACTATTTGTCCCGGTGTCATCTCTGCCTTCCACAAGCGCGGGTCCCACAACATTACCCGTGCCCTCCCTAGAGCACTTACTGGGAAGGACCACCTAACCACAAACACGTGGACAGGTGAATGTGGCCAGGGACGGTACGGAGCCAGTCCACAGCTTTTTTTGCTGAGTTGTATTTCACCACAGCCATATTCTTTAGCTTGGTGAAAGGACTTGGGAAACCATATCTACCCAGCTGTCATTTCTCCCAGGAAGTCCTCTAAAGCTGCTTTCACTTGAAATGTGGCCTTTTAGGCTCGTGGAGGCGGAAGCTTTTCATAACCTCATGCCGGCGGCGGCCGGGTGTCCATACTCGGTCCCCAGACGCCACTGTTTCTCCCGGTATCGTCTCCGCCTTGCACAAGCACGGGTGCAGAACATTACCCGTGCCCTCCCCAGTACACTTACTGGGAAGGACCGGGAAATGTCATTTTAACATTTTACAACCTTATCTGGCAATGTGGTGTGTGACACATTATCAGACACATCCTGTTTCATTGATGATGGAGGGACTCTGAATGACACATAGAGTAGGGCCACAGTGACAAGTACGACATGTTCCCATTAGGAAGGAGAGGGTCTGCTATACAGTTATAGGGTATGCAGTGAGTCCGACGGCTGACCAAATTTAGGAAAAACCCCACTAACAATTTAAAGAGACATAGAGAAGGGCCACAGTAACGACAAATTGCTGTTAGAAAAGAGAGAGTCTCCCATAGTGTTGGCCTATGCAGTGAATGCAAGGGCTGCCAAAAATTTCGAGGCACTTCAATGCCAATTGGAAGAGACATGGAGGTCAGAGGGCCTCCTGAAAACAATGTTCCCATTATTAGGAAGTGGGTCTCCCATAGTGTTGGCCTATGCAGTGAATGCAAGGGTTGCCAAATATTTGGAGGCAACCCTTGCAAAAATGTTCCCAATAGAAAGGAGCGAGCTTCCTATACTTGTAATGCCCATGCACTAAGTGTATGAGCTGACAAACATTTACCACTGAAGGTATACATGAACATACTGTATAAAAAATTTTTTTCACGGGCATCATAAACACCCAAGATTATGAGGGTGTTGCATCACGGACCACGGTTACCCTGGTGATATGGTGGTGGAGGATGAGGAGAAGGAGGAGGACAAGAGCAAATAGCCAAAATAATGAAGAGTATACCCATGTCTGGGTGTGAAAAGGTGCATGGGAATACACCTCCCCAGAAAAGACACTGGATTTGAGTTTATGTTACGCTGCTATCATTCGGTGGTGTTGAGAAGTCTGGCCCAATACAAACCTTGTTCATTTTTATAAGAGTCAGCCTGTCAGCATTTTCAGTTGACAGGCGGATGTGCTTATCAGTTATAATTCCACCAGTGGCACTAAAAACCCGCTCTGATAAAACGCTGGTGGCAGGGCAGGCCAGGACCTCCAAGGCGTAGAGAGCCAGTTCATTCCACGTATCCAGCTTGGACACCCAATAATTATAAGTCACAGAGGAATCACGGAGGACGTTGGTACGGTCGGCAAGGTACTGCCTCATCATCTTCCCAAACTTTTCACTCCTTGTGAGAGTACCCCGTGCCTCAGTGCCTGTGCGATGGGAGGGGCTGAGAAAACTCTCCCAGAACTTTGACAGTGTTCCCCTGCCTCTGCTGGATTGAAGTTGTGTCTCTCTCGCCTGTACTCCTTGGTTGTCCAACAAAGTGTGCCCTCTGCCGTCAGCATTTTCAGATGGGAATTTTTTCAATAGTTACCCAACAAGGGCCTGTCCGGCTCAGGAATAAGAGATATAAAGTTCTCCTTGTAGCGTGGGTCTAGAAGTGTCACCAACCAGTAATGACTGTCACCCAAAATTTTGAGAACGCGAGGGTCATGGGAAAGGCAGCGTAACATAAACTCAGCCATGCGTGCCAGACTACTAACAGGCAAGACTTCCGTGTCCTCACCAAGAAGATGACTAACCATGTTCTCCTCCTCCTCCTCTCTGTCCTCTGCCATCCACGCTGAAAAGACGGTATGACAACTGTGCAGGTAGTACCGTCTATAGCACATGAAACTAGCTCCTGTCCTTCCTCTTCCTCCTCCTCTTCCTCATTGTCACCCAATCCATGTTGGGATGAGATGAGGCTGGGCTGTGTGTAATCACCTTATATGGTTCCTTGCTCCATCTCATTGTGCTCCGTCTGCAATGCATCCTCTTTGATTGTGAGCAGAGAGCGTTTCTGAAGACAGAGAAGCGGGATGGTGACGCTAATTATGACATCTACGCTGCTCACCATCTTGGTGGTGTCCTCAAAGTTTTGGAGGATGGTACATATGTGTGACATCCATGTCCACTCTAGAGGTCTTATGTGTGGAGTCTGAACTGAATACCAACAGCCTTGTTGATGCTGGTACTCAACAACTGCCCTCTTCTGCTCACAAATCCTTCCCATCATCTGCAGTGTAGAGTTCCAACGCGTGGGGACATCACACACCAGTCTGTGAGCCGGAAGCTGCAGACGCTGCTGAAACACGGCTAGGGTGGCGGAAGCTATAGCTGACTTTCTAAAATGGGCACACAGGCGCCGTTCTTTAACAAGCAGATCCGGCAGCTCTGGGTAGGATTTGAGAAACCGCTGAACCACAAGGTTAAGCACATGGGCCAGGCATGGTACTTGTGTGAGCTCGCCTCGCCTCAGAGCCACCACCAGGTTCCGGCCAATGTCACACACGACCATGCCTGGCTGTAGGTTCAGTGGTGTGAGCCACAGATCTGCCTGCTCTTTCAGAGCTATCCACAACTCTCCAGCATTGTGCGGTTTGTCACCTAAGCATATCAGCTTCAGCACAGCCTGTTGCCGCTTGGCCTAGGCAGTGCTGCAGTGGTTCCAGCTTGTGACTGATGTGGTCATTTTGGAGATGGAGGCTGAAGAGGAGGAGGAGGCTGAGGAGGATGAGGTGCAGGAGCTGTAGTCGGTGGCGGCAACCCTGATTGACCTAGGGCTGCAATCCTTGTCGTCGGGATGACGTGTTCCATCCCAAGGTCCGACTGAGTCCCGGCTTCCACTATGTTAACTCAGTGTGCCGTCAGCGAGATGTACCGTCCCTGCCCACAAGCACTTGTCCATTTGTCCGTGGCTAGGGGAACTTTCCGGTAACTGCGTTGTTGAGGGCACGGCTAATGTTTTGGGACACGTGCTTGTGTAATGCGAGGACAGCACACCGGGAGAAATAGTTGCTGACTGGGGTATGGACAATTGAACGCTGCACTAGGACAAGGACATGGACGTGCTTCCTGATGCTGCTACTTGAGAGTGTGCAACGACAGGTGCAGGGCAGGAGGCATCTTCGCATGCACCATGGATAGGGGATTGGCTTGCCAGCACAACAGTGGAAGAAGGAATGGTGCCACCCGCAGACACTGTTCCTGGACCCTGGGGTTCGGCCCAAAAAGTCGGGTGCTTTGCTACCATGTGCCTGATCATGCTGGTGGTGGTCAGGCTGCTAGTTTTGCCACCCATGCTGATGCTGGCCTGGCAGGTGGTGCAAATGGCTTTTTGGGGTTATCGACAGAGTCTTTAACCCCTTTACCCCCGAGGGTGGTTTGCACGTTAATGACCAGGCCAATTTTTACAATTCTGACCACTGTCACTTTATGAGGTAATTACTCTGGAACGCTTCAACGGATCCCCATGATTCTGAGAATGTTTTTTCATGACATACTGTACTTCATGATAGTGGTAAAATTTCTTCGATATCACTTGCGTTTATTTGTGAAAAAATCGGAAATTTGGCGAAAATTTTGAAAATTTTGCAATTTTCAAAATTTAAATTTTTATGCCCTTAAATCGAAGAGATATGTCACACAAAATAGTTAATAAATAACATTTCCCACATGTCTACTTTACAGCACAATTTTGGACCAAAATTTTTTTTTAGTAGGGAGCTATAAGGGTTAAAAGTTGACCAGCGATATCTCATTTTAACAACAAAATTTACAAAACCATTTTTTAGAGACCACATTACATTTGACGTGACTTTGAGGGGACTTTATGACAGAAATACCCAAAAGTGACACCATTCTAAAAACTGCACCCCTCAAGGTGCTCAAAGCCACATTCAAAAAGTTTATTAACCCTTCACATGCTTCACAAGAATTTTTGGAATGTGGAAGAAAAAAATGAACATTTAACTTTTTTCACAAAAATGTTACTTTAGACCCAAATTTTTTCATTTTTGCAGGGGTAACAGGAAAAAATGGACCACAAAATTTGATGTGCAATTTCCCGTGAGCACGCATATACCCCATATGTGAGGAAAAACCACTGTTTGGGCGCAAGACAGGGTTTGGAAGGGAAGGAGCGCCATTTGACTTTCTGAATGTAAAATTTGCTTGAATAATTAGCGGACAGACACCATGTTGCGTTTGAGGAGCCCCTGATGTGCCTAAACAGTGGAACCCCCAGCAAATGACCCCGTTTAGGAAACTAGACCCCTTAGGGAACTTATCTAGATGTGTGGTGAGCACCTTGAACCCCCAGGTGCTTCACAGAAGTTTATAACATTGAGCCGTAAAAATAAAATTTTCTCATTTTTCCAACAAAAATGTTTTTCAGCGCCCAATTTTGCATTTTCATAAGGGTAACAGTAGAAATTGCACCATGCAATTTGTTGTGCAATTTCTCCTGAATAAGCCGATACCCCATATGTGGGGGAAAACCGCTGTTTGGACGCACGGCAGAGTTCGGAAGGGTAGGAGCACCATTTGACTTTTTGAATGTAAAATTTGCTTGAATAATTAGCGGATGTGCCTCTGATGTGCCTAAACAGTGGAAACCCCCCACAAGTGACACCATTTTGGAAACTAGACCCCTCCGGGATTTTATCAAGGGGTATAGTGAACATTTTGAACCCAGAGGTATGACACAGAATTTGATAACATTAGGTCATCATATTGAATAAGTTGTCATTAGTCTTGAGTGCAAGTGCTCGCTATTTGAGCTTACATCAGGTACTAGGGTATGCACCAAGTATCGCGGGTGCTCAAGTGACATGCTCGAGTCCCTGCCCCGCATCTTTTTTTTATTATACACCCAAAAAAAAGCATGCGGGGATCGCTCATGCATGGCAGGCAATCCCCGCATGGTTTTTTGGCAGTATAACAGCTGCAAAACATTTGGGGAGGAGACTCGAGCATGTCACTCGAGCACCCGCCTTACTCGGTGTATACCCAAGCACCCAATGCAAACTCAAGTAGCGAGTACTTGCGCTCACTAGTCGCCATATCGTCGTCATTTTTTTTTCTTTACTTCTGAAAAAATCCCAACCCGAACTTTAGCCCAACCCTAACCCTAGCCTAACCCTAACCTTAGCCTAACCTTAGCCCAACCCTAACCCTAGCCCAACCCTAACCCTAGCCCAACCCTAGCCCAACCCTAACCCCAACACTAGCCCAACCCTAACCCAAGCCCTAACCCCAACCCTAGCCCAACCTTAACCCTAGTCCAACGTTAACCCAAACCCTAGCACAACCCTAACCCTAAAGTTTATTTTTTACGCCGTTCCTCGTGTGGTTAGACGATGTTATTCTTCGGGACGGTGCAATTACAGCGATGCCAGATTCATATCGGGTTGTTATGATTAACAGCTGTCACACACTAAAGACGCATTTTTTTGCAAAGACTAGTTTTTGTATCGCCATATTTTGAGAGCTATAATTTTGCCATATTTCGGCTGACAGTGTCATGTCATGGCTTGTTTTTTGCGGGACAAGTTGACGTTTTTATCGGTATCATTTTCGGGCAAATTACATTTTTTGATCGCTTTCTATTCCGATTTTTGGGAGGCAGAATAAACAAAAGCCAACAATTCAGGAATTGTTATTTTTTTTTGCTTTTTATGCCGTTCTGCGTGTGATAAAATTGATAAGGTAGCTTTATTCTTCGGGTCAGTACGTTTACAGTGGTACCGCATTTTTATTTTTTTTCTATATATTTTGGCGCTTTTACACAATAAAAACTATTTTATAGAATAAAGAATTGTTTTTGCATCGCTTTATTCTGAGAGCTATAACTTTTTTATTTTTCTGTTGTTGGAGCTGTATGGCGGCTTGTTTTTTGCGGGACAAGATGACGTTTTCAGCAGTACCATTTTTATTTACATTCGTCTTTTTGATTTCATTTTATTCCATTTTTTGTTTGGCGGTATGATGATAAAACATCGTTTTATGTTTCGTTTTTTTTTTTTTTGCTGTTTTTTTTTACCGTGTTCACTAAAGGGGTTAACTAGTGGGACAGTTTTATAAGTCAGGTCATTCCGGATGCGGCGATACCAAATATGTGTACTTTTATCTGTTTATTTTTTTTCCATAAGATTATCTATTTATGGGTATAATATATATATTTTTTTATTATTATTATTTTCATTTTTTAAAAAAATATTTTTACAATTTTTTTTTCACTTTCTGACATTTTTATTACTTGTTCACATTGTCCCACTATGGGACTTTCACTTTTTGCAGCCTGATCGCCTGCATGGCATAGAGAGCAGCAGCTCCCTATGCCATGCAGCCTGTCAGCGCTGCACAGGGAGAAGTTACTTTGGTCGTGCACTGCGCATGACCAAAGCAACTTCCTGTCTCCTGATGTCCTGGATGTTGTCATGATGACGTCGGGTCACCACGGCAACATCCGGGACCGGATTCAGACGCCGCTGGACGCCGGCAGAGAAGGTAAGTATCGCGCTTACCTCCTCTTGCCACCGGAATGCTGCAGCATTTCAGGGTTAATGTGCCGGGAGCGGTGCGGGACCGCTCCCTGCACATAGTACCGGGTGTCAGCTGTAACAATCAGCTGACACCCGGCGGCGATCTTGCCCGCACCGCTTGTGTGCGGGCGAAATCGCCAGGGCGTATTAATACGTATCAGGCCCATAAAGCCCAGGGCACAGATACGTACTAATACGCCCTGGGTCAGAAAGGGGTTAAAAAAACAACCAGACTCGGGAAGACCTAACAGTTGTACTGGCAACTTCCTTCGTGTTGGTATTACGGGGAACGGTTGCCTGCCTTCTGTCTGTGGCCATCACACTGCTTCTTCCGGCCTGTTGGGGTCCTCTGCCTACATGCCCCTGTGTGCTGCTGTCCTCGCTCTGCATTTCCTCCTGCCAGGTTGGGTCAGTTACTATATCATCCACCACCTCGTCCTCCACTTCCGCACTCTGGTCCTCCTCCTGCCTTTCTGGCAATTGTGTTCCATCATTGTCCACCTCTTGTGACACTTTCCCATCGTCACCTTCGTGTGACCGTGGCTGCTCAAATATTTGGGCATCGCTACTTGCGATCTCCTCTTGCCCTGCTCCAAGTGGACCGGGCGTGTGGCCCGAATCTATGAATGGAAAAGTGAACAGCTCTTCAGAGTGTCGAAGTGTGGGATCAGTTGTCTCTGGGTACTCGACATGGTGGGAGAAAGGAGGATCAGGGTGAGGAATATGCGGTCCAGACTCATGGCTACTGAGACTTGACCGTGTGGAAGACAGGATGGCGCTAAAGAGCGCCAAACATGCAATGAAGGGATCCGAGCTCCCGCCGAGCTACCCCAGAAATACTCTGCGAGCGCCGAGCATCTCGAGCAGTAGCAAGCATGCTCGCTCATCACTAATGACAACCCATCGGTGAGGATCCAACCGATGGGACTCGCACAGATAGGCAGAACAGAGAACGTTTATCCTTGATACAAAATAGAGTGGCAGGTCAAATGCCCGACTCCCAGTACGTCCATTCTCTATGGGGTTGCCAAAAAAAGCTGAACATGACACTTGACAGCCCCATTGAAAATGAATGCAGCCGAGGTTGAGAATGTGCTCTGTCTCTCTATTCTAACAGGGATAAAAGTGCCCCATTTTGCTCCTTGTTGTGGATCCCAGCGGTCAGACCCCTCTGATCCTGTTGATAGGTGATCATTTCACTGGACAAGCCCTTTAAGTATCAACCCTTCTTCTTGTGATTAGCAGGGTACAGCAGCACACGCATGCCTATCTTGCATGTAGATTACAGAGTGGTTCCACAAAGCTGGGTGCATGAGGAGTAAGTATGTGAACACCTGCTTTTCTTAATGTCCCTTTTTCATTACCGTTTCATTCTCAGCCTTCCAAGTCTTTATTTAATTGCTCGCTCACACCGGCGAGTAACATCCAATGATTCTCTCATGCGACAGAATCGGATGCTATATGCAAATGTTTCTCGGCACCAACTCTGCTCTGATCATAAGCCCAGTGTCATTTTACTGTGATCTGATTCTCACATGTGACAATTGGATTACAGGTGCGGAGAAGATGGAGAACTTAATTTCTCCATCTTCTCCGTTGTGTGAGTCTGCGCATATCGGATATATGACATCCGAGTACAGTCCAATGTTTTGCACGCACCCATAGACTCGCATGGATATGCGCCATCCGATATACGCTGCCATTTGCAGCATGCAGCAATTTTTTGCTCATGCCAACCCGGCATGAGAATATAAATGCTAGTCGGCACTACTCCATAGTGTAACATTGGATAGCACTCGCCCGAGTTACACGCTGGCTACTTGCCAGTGTGAGCGAGCCCGAAGAGCCTAAAAAGCAGACAAATCTATATGCACCCGCATCCTCAGCCGTACAGACATACTGGTGTCTGCAGTTGTTCCACTCGCTGCATTCAGTATATTTTTACAGCAATTTTATATTGTAAATCAGCCCTTAAGTTATTATAAGATGCTGAATATGTACCGAAGCCAAAATCAGCAATCAACCACCTCTGATAACACATTCATATTATCAGCGCTGAGCAGATCTCTCTGGCTAAAGCCGATAATGAATGCAGAGTGCGCGGCAAAATTGGAATGTCTCCACCAAAAATGAGAAATTATTCAAGTGTTCTGTGATATTTTATGCATTAATTGTAGTAAACATTTCCTTTTGTCTGATATATATATATATATATATATATATATATATATATATATATATATACACACCGGTATATACATACAGTACATACATACATGCACATTACATATATATATATTTCCTGTCCAAAGCAGCAAATCAGAGCTCAGCTTTTTACCAGAGCAGTGTAAAGAATGAATGACGCCCATCATATCCTTCCCGGGCGGTCAGCTGATACTTACATGGCGTTCTGCTGGCCAATTTCCAGACGTTCCTGTTCCAATGAAAAACAGCATACATGGTGTTGTGTGGAAGTGGCTAAATACAGGATCTGTAGCCGGTGGCAAAAAAAAGAAAAAGCACCTCATATTCGGTCACCTGTCTTTATTGGAGACATCCAGGTGAAGATTATGAGAAGTGTGGCTCCCTGCTGCGCATTGGTGCCACAGATCCTAGAGGGGTGCATGGACGGATTTCCCCACAAGAGGCCCTCATAGCATTCACACACCTCCACCCTACCACCTCAGACCACCAGAGGGAGCCCGGATAGGGTTATATATACGGAGGGTGGAGTTAGGCAGGCAGTTCCTCTGGAGAGTTCAGCAAGTACAGGTCTGAATACAGAGTCGAGCTCAGTCTAGAGAGCAGAGTTCCTGCTCAGAGCCAGAGAGGGACAGAGTTCTCAGTTCAGTTCCTCTAGTGAGAAAGCCTAGAGTGGAGCTCAAGTTAGTGAGCCCAAGGCGTGCTGACGCCATAAGAGCGGTGAAGAGCAGCGAGGCCTACTGCCAGTGTGAAGCCTAGCGAGGGCCCCGAGCGTGGCCAAAGGCGAGTGGAGTAAACGAGCTACATAGGGGGCAGAGGAGCTTAGCCAACTCACCCTAAAACCATATACCGGACACCGGGTCCGTGTCTGCAAGGATCTCTAGGACCAGCAGAAACAACCGGAACCCCTGGCGAACTACATGTCCCAGGAATACAAGAAGCTGACCGTTATCCCAGGGTCAGGAATCACAGAGGCCCAAGAGACCAGGGAGTGTGATCTCCAACAGAAGGCCCTACCACCAGGTCAGCAGGTGCCAGACAGAGACCAAGTTAGGCCTAGCTCCAGGCAGGTCATAAACTTACCAGGAAAAGGCAAGAAACAGGAGACCCCACACCCGCTCACTGGGAAGAGTCCTGAAATGCACCCTTCACCCTACAGTGCCCTGGATCATGCCTGAAAACACCACCAGTAAAGGTACTGAAGTGAACTGTTGTGAGCGTGCCTGTTCTTCTCCTGACCTGGCTGGGTCCTCTCTATCCTGCATCTCTCCTCCTTACGCTGCCCTGAGGCCCCACTCCACCTGTGGGGAGCCACACCAACTAAGCTGCCTGACCACCGGCCTCAGAGGACTGCAGCAGCGCTGGTGATCCTCACCAGACACCACGGGTGGCGTCACGAACATTTCCCTATCCCAAATAACCTTTCTCCCCTTTTTAAGAGTGACCCCAGGGTACGGGCCCAGGAGCCGGCAACCGCGGCATCCCCCAAAACTAACAGCAAGGCCCGGGCGCCGAGTCGTCCCCATCCCCTGGGCGCGTCATCTCTTCCTGGCGTCACGAATAGGATTCTTTGCCCGCTGCAATGACGGAGTGTTATGCCCGTTGCCACCGGGTACTGTCTGGCTTTAATCAAAAACTGTGTATTTAACTGTGTCGAAGATTGCCGCCATTGTTGGGCCGCCGAGCGGGAAGAAGGGCGTAACCGCGGGAAAACTGAGAGGCATACCTGCTGAAGCGCGCGAAGCCTCGGACACGCCCCACGCCTCGACATCAAACCAGAAAGCGCCAGGTCCTGGAAGGAGCGCCGGTGAACGCTCTGACGTAGGACGCAAGCGACACAAGGTCCTGAAGAAGACCGTCGCCTGCGGAGCTGCGGCCTACCGGAAGAAAAGAAAAGAAGGTAGGCCACGGTTCGCTAGGGGGGCGCCAGAATGTCTGAAGAGCAGCACAACGCCGGAGTACCGGTTAGCCACCCTGATGATCAACCCACGCTCGACCCCGAGCAGGCTGGAGCAGCCGCTCCACCAGCAGGGCTTGTAAACCCTGTCATACCCATGGCCCTACCGTACATCCTTGGAGCGAAGTGGCTCCCCCAGTACAGCGGCAAACCAGATACCCTGTCTGGATTTAAAAGGAAAATATGCGGTATACTGGACATGTACTCTATGACAGGCAAGCAAAGAGCCGCTGTGGTATTAGGACAATTGACTGGTGCTGCGGAGCGAGAAGTAGAAACCTGGGCGGCCGCAGACCAGGAGTCAGTGTCCGCAATCTTTAAAAAGTTACAGACTGTCTTTGATAATCGTTCTGAGACAGACCTCCGGATGAGGTTCTACAACTGCTCTCAGCAACCGGACGACAGTGTTCGGGACTATGCCTGGCGTTTACAAGGGGCCCTGCGAGCTCTGAAACAGGTTAGTCCAACCAACATCGATAGTGAAAATAAAATGCTGAAGGAACAGTTTATCCGGGGACTGAGGTCTCAAGAGGAGAGCAGGACTGTACGTTGGTGGTCCCTGGATCATCCAGATGCCACCTTTGACACCCTTAAGGACATGGCTATAAAAGGGCTGCAGCCCCTGGAAACAACTGCTATCCAATGTTACCAGGGTGGGGCCACCCCAGTGCCTGCAGTGTCCACCTTTTCCCCGGTAGCTACTGAAGCCAAGGTGCAAGCAACGTCCCCTAGTTAGCTTGACAGCCTGCGCTCTGAAGTGCGTCAGTTGAGCAAAACCCTGACCACTGTACTGAGTGCCCTGCAGCTGCGGACGGAGCCCAAGGCAGAAGGAAGGATCCTGCTAGCCGACAGCTCTGAGAATGTCCCCTGGATGAGAAGGAGGAGGAGGACAACGCCACCCCCTGGGAGGACCAGCGACCAACGCTGCCCGCCGAGGGACCCCGTCTGCCACCGCTGCCACAAGACAGGTCACGCCGTCCAGAACTGTCCTTTAAATGAGAAAACCCTGGTGCCGAGGGCTGACACCCAGGAGTAGACCCCTCAGGCCCATCCAACTGGTACCGCAGGTTGTGGGAGAAAGACCTTTCCTGTCCATTGTACTGGACGGCATCGCGACACCCGCTCTGCTGGACACAGGATCTCAGGTAACCATCATGCCTGATGTCCTCTACAAGAGGTTTTGGTCCATAGACGAACTTCACCTACCAGATCCAAATCTTTCCGTCTATGCCTCAAACGGCCTCCCCCTTAACCTAATTGGGGTTAAGGATGTGGCAGTAAAGGTGGGAGGAGTGGAACTGAAGGACCAGGGATTAATTGTAGTAGAGACTAATCCTGATGATACAGACTTGTATATGGTACTTGGCACAAATATTGTTAGTAACTGTTTGGGAGAAGTGTTGTTCTTGCTCCAACAGATAGCTGACACTGCCAGACCAGGGCAGAGAAGGGCGCTGCAGAAAGAGATCCGAGCCCTTATGAACAAGCAACAGGTAAAGCTAACAGGCGGTGAAATTGGTAATGTACGGGTGACAGACCCGGTACCCATTGTGATTCCCCCGTTGAGTGAAATGCTAATTTGGTGTAGAGCAGCAATAGGTCTCAAAGGACGGAGATACCAGGCGGTAGTAGAGCCCCTTAGCTCAGAGCATAGACCTACACTCTTAACTGCCAAAGGGGTAGTGGATGTACGCAATGGGAGGGTGCCCGTACGCCTCCTAAACTATGGGGAGGACGAGGTTAGATTACCACGCTATGCCACTGTTGCCAAACTGTACACAGTAAATAACAACTCCATACACACGGCGGAGTCCTTAACCTCACCAGAAGAAGTGGAGGATAATGACCCGGCAACCCAGGTGGAGGATTGGTGTCAACAGCTCCATGTTGGGACAGACACCACTCCTGCCCATCAGAAGCAGGGTGTACACCGGGTGGTTCAGGAATATGAGCAAGTATTCAGTAAGCACCCACTTGACTTCGGGAGGATTAAGGGGGTTCAACACCATATCCCCACAGGTGACCATTCACCCATCAAAGAACGTTACAGGCCTATACCACCAGCACACTACCAGAAGGCGAAGGAAAAACATGAAAAAGGCAGGGGTAGTAAGGAATAGTTGTAGTCCCTGGGCAGCTCCCCTAGTTCTAGTCAGGAAAAAGGACGGAAGCATGAGAATGTGTGTAGATTACAAACAAGTAAATCGCATTACACATAAAGATGCATACCATTCACTTTATGTGTAATGGTACTAAATGTGCCACTTTTTCATTTAACCATTCACTTTCTGACTCCGGAGGGTGTGGACATGCCTGTCTGCCTCTCTGCTAGATTGTGGAGACAATACGGCGCCGGACTACTGGCAGCCCATTGCAGCAGCAGAAGCTTCTACTTTATTTTAGTTACAGTTTTGTTACAGTTATTTTATTTTATTATTTTATTACCTTCTCTGGATTGCAACGTTCCTGTATACTCGTCTATTGGGGATGGAAGATACAACACTTCCCACACTATCAACTGCTGCTGGGCACACAGCACGAGATCTGCACCTGGATCTTCTTCCACCACTTACAAGTCTCCTGCAGGTACAGACACTCTGGGGCACGCAATACGGACCATCTCAGCTAATGCTACTGAAGGATGCATGCTGCTACCCACAGCCTGTGACAGGGATACAGCCATATGTGAGCGGTGGAGGTCACTGTATACGATTTGCCATGGAGAGGACTGGTGTGACGGGTGGAAATAATGACGGGATGGTGGACCCTAGGTCTGTTGCTAAACGAGCAGTGTATTCTAGGGATCGTCTTCTGGAACTGCGCAGGATAAAGTCTTCTCCAGCAGTGGCAATACTGAATGTTCCACGGGAAATAAGGAGACCTTTCAGAGGCTGCAGAGCAGGCAAGAAGATCAAGTCCTGGAGGAGAAGGTTTAAACCAGTGGTCCCATCCATTATCATGGGTAACGTACGATCGCTGGGAAATAAGTCGGATGAACTGCTGGCTCTGAGTAAGACCCAGAAGGAGTTTAGGGAATGCAGTCTCATGTGCTTTACAGAAACCTGGCTGCATGAGGAGGTCCCAGATTCATGTGTCTCGGTACCAGGGTTTCAAATGGTTCGGGCTGATAGAGAGAGAGTTAGATGCGGCAAGAAAAAAGGTGGAGGAGTGATACTCTACATTAACAACAGATGGTGCAATCAGGGGCATGTAACTGTTAAGGAGAAACATTGCTGTCCAAATATTGAACTGTTAGCAGTGGGCCTCAGGCCTTACTATCTGCCTAGAGAATTCACTCTTGTTATTGTAGTTGTGATGTATATACCACCATCTGCGAACCCAGAGGCTGCTGGGGATGTGTTGTCAGGGGTGATGGCCCGGCTTCAGACTAAACACCCAAACTCTCTAACTGTAATTTCTGGGGATTTCAATCGAGTAAAGATCTCATCTGCAATACCAAAGTTCTATCAATATGTCAAATGTCCTACACGGGACAACAACACACTGGATCTCCTCTTTGCTAATGTTAAGAATGCTTATTCATCGGCTGCATTACCCCCCCTGGGGAAATCTGACCACAACCTCATACTATTGTCTCCTGCTTACCAACCAGACGTCCGCAAACAACCAGTGACAATTAAAAAGATAAGGAAGTGGTGTCCAGCAGCAGAGGAGGCGTTACAAGACTGCTTTGACTGTACAGACTGGGAGGTGTTGTGTACCATGAAAGAGAAATGTAATGTTAATGAGATTACTGGCAGAGTTACTGATTACATCAACTTCTGTATGGACATTGTAGTACCTGTTCAAGAGATTCGGTGTTATGCAAACAATAAGCCATGGATTACAAAAGAGTTGAAACATTTACTAAACATGAAAAAACTGGCTTTTAAAAGGAAGGACAAGGAGGCATTGAAAATTATACAGCGAGACCTAAAGGGGAAAATTAAGATTGCCCGTGAGGCATTCAGAGTTAAATTAGAAAATCAATTTGCACAAAAAAGCTCCAGAGAGGTGTGGGCTGGAATGAAGCTAGTGACTGGGTTTAAGGCAAGGTCGGAGCAGGGGGGTGGTGGACTTACAATGGCTAATGAAATGAATCAGTTCTTCAATAGATTCAGCAATAAAGGTGCGGTAGCAGCAGGGAAGGGGGAGGAGGCCGGGGAACAACTAGCTAAATTAACAGGGGGTGAAATAGATCATTTCTCGGTCTCCAAAAATGACGTGAGGGACCAGTTTAGTAAGCTGGCCATTGGCAAAGCAGCAGGGCCTGACGGTCTCAGTCCACGTGTCCTCAGAGTGTGTGCAAATGAGTTATGTACTGTCTTCCAGCATCTCTTTAACCAGAGCTTACAATCAAAGAGAGTACCAGTGCTATGGAAGACTTCCTGCCTGGTGCCGATTCCCAAGACTACCTTCCCGGCTTCCCCGGGGGACTATAGACCGGTGGCCTTAACATCGCATGCGATGAAGTCCTTGGAGAGAATAGTACTTGCTCACTTGTGTCCGAGGGTGATGGCGCATACTGATGCTCTTCAGTTTGCGTACCGGCAGGGACTGGGTGTGGACGATGCTGTAGCGTCTCTGCTACAAACAGTACATTCCTTTTTGGACAATGATGGAACCACAGTGCGTGCTTTGTTCTTTGATTTCTCTAGTGCGTTCAACACATTACAGCCACTCTTACTGCGAGGAAAGTTGATTAAAATGGCGGTGGATGAGGGACTTGTGAATTGGATAATTGACTACCTGTCGGATAGGCCACAGTTTGTTAGGTGGGGGACGGCTACATCAGATAGTGTACTGAGCAGTGTCGGAGCCCCGCAGGGAACAGTGCTGTCGCCATTCCTCTTTACATTGTACACAGCTGACTTTCAGTATAAATCAGACCGTTGTCACCTCCAGAAGTACTCGGATGACTCTGTGATAGTTGGCGGTATTGGGAAGGACCAGGACGAAGAGGAATATAGAAGGGTGGTTGCGGACTTTGTAGTATGGTGCCAGGCTAACCATCTAGAACTAAATGTTAAGAAAACCAGGGAGTTGGTGATGAGCTATGGAAGGTGCAAGAAGGTATGCCTACCTGTTACCATTGACGGTCAGGATGTGGAGATGGTGGACAGTTTCAAATATTTGGGGGTTTACCTGGATAGCAAGCTAGACTGGAAGTGCCACATGGAGAAGGTCTACAAGAAGGGGATGAGTAGATTGTACTTCCTAAGGAAGTTAAGGTCTTTTAATGTGTGTGGCAAAATGCTTGAGGTGTTCTACCAATCCATTGTGGCTAGTGCCACCTTTGCGGCAATAATTTGCTGGGGTAACAGTGTGCGTGTTGCTGACGCCAACAAGCTCAACAAACTTATAAAGAAGGCTAGCGCGACGGTGGGCCTACAGCTTGGGACTTTTGAAGAGGTGGTAGAGGATAGGATTAAGAAGAAGTGCAGAGCTATAATGGGCAACAACACACACCCGCTTTATGAACTGTTTGCGAAACAGAAGAGCACATTCAGCAATCGCCTAATACAACTAAGGTGTAAAAAGGAAAAATACAGGAGATCGTTTGTTCCAACAGCTATGGGGGTGTTTAACAAATGTCTGAAAAGCAATGTCTAAAGCATTCCAAATGTTTTGTTATCATATGTGTCATGTTCGAGATCTGTGTTCTGCTGCTGTGATACCGCAATTTCCTCCGGGATAAATAAAGTATATCTTATCTTATCTTATCTTATACCCTTTACCACGTATAGAGTTATCCCTGGCTGCCTTAAAGTCTGCAAATTACTTCTCCACCCTTGACCTCACTAGTGGGCACTGGCAAATAGCTGTTGCTGAGGAGGATCGGGAGAAGACGGCCTTCACCACCTCGATGGGACTCTACGAGTTCAATAGTATGCCGTTTGGACTCTGCAACGCCCTCGGAACGTTCCAAAGATTGATGGAGTGCTGCCTGGGACACCGCAACTTCGAGACTGTGCTATTATACCTGGACGACGTGATAGTGTACTCCAAAACGTATGAGGACCACTTGAAGCACCAGGCGGAGGTATTTGAGTCGCTGTCCCGGTATGGGATGAAGCTGAAGCCCTCAAAGTGCCACCTGCTCAAGAGAAAGGTACAGTACCTGGGGCACATTGTTAGTCCAGAGGGAGTAGCACCTGACCCGGCGAAGGTCACTGCCATCCAGAAATGGCCGGAGCCGAAGAACCTCAAGGAGGTACGTCAGTTCCTGGGACTAGTCGGGTATTAACGGAGGTTTGTGAAGGACTATACCAAGAAAGCGGCGCCTTTGCAAGATCTCCTGGTAGGACAGTCTGGGAGAGGCAGAAACCCCCCGTTCCAGTGGAGTAAGGAGCAAGCTGAATCCTTTAATGTGATGAAGGAGGTCCTGACCGGCGAAGAGATCCTAGCCTTCCCTGACTACAGCCAACCGTTCCTGCTGTACACTGATGCCAGCAACGAAGGATTAGGGGCTGTACTGAGTCAGAAGCAGAATGGCAAAGAGAAGGTGATCGCTTATGCAAGCAGGAAGCTCCGCCCGACCGAGAGGAACCAGGAGAACTATAGCAGCTTCTAGTTGGAGTTCCTGGCCCTGGTCTGGGCCATCACCGAGCGGTTCAAGCACTACCTTGCCTCCAGTAAGTTCACTGCCTTCACTGATAATAACCCCTTGACTCATCTGGAGACAGCCAAGCTAGGAGCCATGGAACAGCGATGGATGGCTCGGCTGTCAAACTACCAATTCACTATTAAGTACCGGGCAGGCCGCAAGAACGCCAACGCCGATGCCCTGTCCCGGATGCCTCACCAATTGGACACTGAAGAAGAAGTGGATGACCTGGAGGAGATTGAGCTACCTGCCTTTCATCGGAATAGAATGGTCCACGAGCAACGAGCCTCCAGGAGGCCTCTCGGAAAGACGTTAAACCCCCTGCCTCACCACAGCTGGAAGGAGACCCAGGACAGCGACCCGGTTGTCAGCCGTATCAAAGAACTGATAACCCAGGAAGATTCCTCCCTGGAGAAGGAAGCGTCTCTCCAAGCCAAGCAGCTGTGGAATGAGAAGAGTCGGCTGTTCATCTATAGAGAGAAGCTGTGCCGGAGGTACATCAACCCCAAAACCCATGAGATGGTATGGCAGATCGTAGTGCCCAAGACAGACATCCAGATGGTGTTGGAGGCCTATCACAATCAGGCGGGACACTTTGGCTGGAAAAAGCTAGAGACCCTGCTGAAGTGTCGATTCTACTGGGTGGGAATACGCAGCTCCATTGAGAGGTGGTGCCGAAACTGTGGACCCTGTATCCTCAGAAGAAATGAATACAGCAGCCAGAAGGCACCCCTACAACCTATCAAGACGACTCAAACCTTGGAGATCGTGGCCCTGGACCATGTCAAGCTGTCACCTAGCAGGTCAGGATACTCCTATGCCCTGACCATGGTGGATCACTACTTCTGTTTCCTGGTGGTCGCCCCCGTCAAAGATCTGATGGCAGAGACAGCAGCAAAGACATTCCAAGCGTACTTCTGCAGACCCCATGGATACCTGGAGCAGGTGCTGACGGACCAAGGCCCAGCGTTTGAGGCCGAACTGTTCAAAGAGTTCTGCCATCTGTACGGGTGTAAAAAGATCAGGACTACACCGTACCACCCCCAAACCAACGGTCTCTGTGAAAAGATGAACAACATCGTCATCGACCTGCTGAAGACCTTACCACTAGAGGAGAGAAATCAGTGGCCAGACCTACTACCTGACCTGGTAGATCTGTACAACCATATACCTGTGAGTTCCACCAATTGTAGTCCAGCATATCTCATGCGAGCCAGACCCGGGAAGTTACCCATGGACCTGGAGCTTGGTGTAATAGAACCAGAAGCAGATATGTCCACTGAGGACTGGGACACGACCAGACAGGAGCAGTGCAGAAGAGTACAGGCCTGTGTGGAAGACAGTCTCACTCGGGTGAGAGACAAGCAGGAAGCCCACTACAATAAAAGTGCGTCTGCAGAACCCTTCACACCAGGAGAAGTGGTGTTAAAGAGGAAGAGGAGAAACCACAAACTTGATGACCAGTGGGAGAGAGAACCCTACACTGTGTTAAACTCAAGATTTGATAACAAGAAGACCTGTTTGATTAGTAAAGACGGAGGAATAACGACTGCAACGGTATCTAGAGACCATCTGAAGTTGTGTCCAGACCTGCTAAAGCCCCAAGAAGAAGTGCCTCTCACCGTACCGGAGGAGCTTAAAGAAGCAGTACTCCATACTGACTTAGGAGATTTCCCGGCAGATTGGCCTCAACTAGGAGGAGCAGTAATAATACCTGTGATCCACTTCTTTCAACAGCCAGAAGACCCTCCACAGCAAGTAGAACCTGTAAGTGCTTCAGAAGTGCCTGCTCAAGAAGAATCCCCGGAAGAAGGATGCCCGGTTGGAGCAGAGCAAGAAGGCCCAGCCAATGGTACACTTGCCAGTCCCATAGAGAGGTTAAGGCAGTTTTACAACCTACCCACACGTAGAACTGGTAGGGTAACTGACAATGCAGACATTGATACCACCCAGACCCCCGCACTACGCAGATCGACACATAGCACACGAGGTCAGGCCCCAGTCAGATACAGAGAGTAAAGGAAGAAACTCTGACAGTGTAGATAGTTGTCCCTGGGGTATTATATTGTGTATTTTCATATATGAATTTCTTAACTTGTGCTTTGCCTTACTAATGGACAATCTAAGTGAAATGGACACTTTTCTTGTTTGCCTCTTAGGGTACATAAAGAACTTTGTAGCTGAGGACTATGTGCAGCCCAAAAACTGCTTCTTGTAAATAATTGCACTCCCTGGAATGCCCCTTTAGGTGACCTCAGAAGAAAAACCTGTCTGGTGTGGCACTAACAGAGGTCCAACTCAGGATTGCCATGCCCTGCAGCCACCCCAGGGCCTACGTGGAGGGTTTGGGACAGGTCCCTCAAGCTACCAAGTACTCTACCCTGTGAGATGGACATTCTGTTGAGGAACCTCGACGGAAGAGACTTGAATTCTGGGGTTGCTTATTATATGTACAGATCTATTTATTATTTATAATGTTTTATATGTAACGTTCAAGCAAAGTGCCTCCCGTAAAGGGAAGAGTTGTTATTGTTGTTATAAAAAGTAATTCAGTCCAGGAGTACTGAGCTTTGCTAGGGGGGAATGTGGCGCCCTGCTGCACATTGGAGCCACAGATCCTAGATGGGTGCATGGACGGATTTCTCCACAAGAGGCCCTCATAGCATTGACACACCTCCACCCTACCACCTCAGACCACCAGAGGGAGCCCGGATAGGGTTATATATACGGAGGGTTGAGTTAGGCAGGCAGTTCCTCTGGAGAGTTCAGCAAGTACAGGTCTGAATACAGAGTCGAGCTCAGTCTAGAGAACAGAGTTCCTGCTCAGAGCCAGAGAGGGACAGAGTTCTCAGTTCAGTTCCTCTAGTGAGAAAGCCTAGAGTGGAGCTCAAGTTAGTGAGCCCAAGGCGTGCCGATGCCATAAGAGCGGTGAAGAGTAGCGAGGCCTACTGCCAGTGTGAAGCCTAGTGAGGGCCCTGAGCGTGGCCGAAGGCGAGTGGAGTAAGCGAGCTACATAGGGGACAGAGGAGCTTAGCCAACTCACCCCAAGACCATATACCGGACACCGGGTCCATGTCTGCAAGAATCTCTAGGACCAGCAGAAACAACCGGAACCCCTGGCAAACTACATGTCCCAGGAATACCAGAAGATTACCGTTATCCCAGGGACAGGAATCACAGAAGCCCAAGAGACCAGGGAGTGTGATCTCAAACAGAAGGCCCTACCACCAGGTCAGCAGGTGCCAGACAGAGACCAAGTTAGGCCTAGCTCCAGGCAGGTCATAAACTTACCAGGAAAAGGCAAGAAACAGGAGGCCCCACACCCGCTCACTGGGAAGAGTCCTGAAATGCACCCTTCACCCTACAGTGCCCTGGATCATGCCTGAAAACACCACCAGTAAAGGTACTGAAGTGAACTGTTGTGAGTGTGCCTGTTCTTCTCCTGACACGGCTGGGTCCTCTCTGTCCTGCATCTCTCCTCCTTACGCTACCCTGAGGCCCCGCTCCACCTGTGGGGAGCCGCACCAGCTAAGCTGCCTGACCACCGGCCTCAGAGGACTGCAGCAGCGCTGGTGATTCTCACCAGACACCACGGGTGGCGCCACGAACATTTCCCTATCCCAAATAACCTTTCCCCCCTTTTTATGAGTGACCCCAGGGTACGGGCCCGGGAGCCGGCCACCGCCGCATCCCCCAAAACTAACAGCAAGGCCCGGGCGCCGAGTCGTCCCCATCCCCTGGGCACGTCAGAAGCATGGAAGTGGCAAATGCCCAAACAATTGACACCACGGGTTTAGATATACTTCACTGTTGGAGACATCCAGGAGAGGATTATCAGAAGCTCCAGGAAATTGTCACAAAATTGATCTTAGTAGGTACCAACTGCTCAATCTACCAGGATTATATGCTCCAAACATTGAAGCACAATGGTTGGGGTTCCAGTTCCTCTAAACCATAACTGCCATCTTTCATCAAAGAGTTGTATCCATTTGTAGTATTAAGCAGGCAAATTTTCCCTGAACTAGTACTAGATATGAGCAAATTTATTTCAATGGAAGTGAATTCTTCTAGAATTTTGCAAACATTTGGATTTCTCCAGAATACGAATGTTTTGCACTTTGCCCAACGCAAATTTAGCAAAATGGCAGCCAGCTGTGGCCACCATTTCACTGGACCAGAGGAAGTTAGGCAAACAGTTAAAACAAAAAAATAATATTCACTTTCCACGTCACTATCCCGCCATTCCGCCGTCCTTACTGCCCGCCATTTGGTCCTTTGTGTCTCTTCTTTTTTTCTTCCCCTGTCCTCTTCGACCTGCCTCACTCTAGGTCCTTACTTCCAGCTCAACTAGACCTCTGATGTCACTGTGCGCTGTGCCATCGTAGTACATGTTGTTTCGTCATGACGCGTGTCAACCGAGTGACGATGTTGGGATTAGTGAGGTCTAATACCAAGAAGTTGTTGGAGGACTGGACAGTGGGCTGCGAATATAACAGAAAAGGGGAGCTGTGAGCTGAGCATTGATTTATAATTTTTTTCTTACATTATACTTCTACTATGCTTAAGGGTCTTTAAAGACTCTTGAATATAATGAGGAACATTCAATTCACAGAGAATAACATCACTGCAAATCAAATTTCCCTATCCAATCTGAGTGATTTGCCGAATTTGAATCTCGGCAGGTTCTATTATCTCTACCAATTGCCCATCTCTCAATGCTCAATTCCTCATTAAATTGAATGAAGAAACCACCAAGAATATCAGTTACCAAGATATTTAATGCAAAATTAGTCTGGGGAAAGCAATTTGTAAACTCTTCTTTGAGACAGGGAGATATCCTCATACTCCAGTGACCTTCCTCATGTTCCGGGACAGTTGGCAAGTGGTATAAATTCCTTGGGTAGTAGTAAACTATTACATTGTTATGTACAAATAGTTCTCTGACAAGTCTTGAGTAAATCATAATGCCATAAAAAATGTATTCTTGCTTGTCTCAGTTGTGCCTAATGATGTTATGATGTGAGAGGTGCAGATGATGTCAGGTCTACTGACAGCAGGAAGAAGGCGTGCGCAATCGGCAGGTATCATGCACCTATCCCATTCTTTAAAGGGATTGTCCATTATTTACAAAAGAAAAAGACTAAAGGCGAGATAAAATAATAACTTATGCTAACCTGATAAATCTCCTGCCCACCCTGATAATCCTGCTCCATCTTGTTTATGTGTTAGCGCTAGAGATGAGCGTGTGAAGGTTTCACCAATTTAAGATACACTAGGTAACTGCTCTCCTCCAAATTAAAGATGTCCGAGTGCATGCAGAGAAGCTAATTAACCAAATCTGCTCATCTGGTTGAAAAACTTCACTCAGAGACTGAACCACGCAAATGGCATACTTTATTACGTAGACATGGGGTTAAATAGCATTCTCCTTCTAGGTGGGATTAGTAAAATTTATTGCTCTTTTCTGATAACTCGGCACGCAGTAATTTGTTCGTCCAAGTATCTTTTGACCTCTGTAACGCTTTAGGAATTCCGATGGGAGGGGTGAGTTTGTCTCTCAGCGCCATCTTTGCCAACTCGACATGAATCTCTCTGTTATCAGCCGTGCACATGCATACGTCATTCCCTGGAAATCATTTAGTTGTTCGAATCTACAATAAGAATAGAAGCTATTAGTTATATATTCATTTACTATTAACATAATCCATGTGCATATACACATTTGCATACATACATACACATAGATTATTCCATCATCGCTATATTGATTCACACTGATTAGGTAATCTATTAAAAGAAACTAATTGATTTTCAATAATATATATATTTTTCCTTGACAGACCCCCCTAAAATCAATTATTTGCTTTTAATATCCATATGCTAAAAATCAGAGGGGGAAAAGAATTGACCCTATGTTAAGGCTAATCTGGAACCCTACGATGTGACGGGCGCCCCATCCCTTTTAGACGGACCCACCGACGTTCCTAAATCTAACTCATACGAAGACCTACAGGAAAGGGATGGAGACCCTAAAAGATCTAATAACTGGGTAATCGAGGGACACCCCTAACACAGAAATATGGATATTAACTTTACAAACTCATTTACTTCCCAACTGTTTGTTCATAGATTTTGAGAGCCTTAGTAATTTTCCCTGTGGGGCCGGTATTTTCTAGGATATACGTACAACAATGCTCACCTATCATTTTGCATACCCCTCCTTCTCTGCAAGTAACATATCCAGAGCTATTCTGTTTTGGAAAGCCATGGTAGATGGGGGTTCTAGTTGGTCAGCTATCCCTTGCAAGGCATCTTTGGTGTAATTGACAAATCTTTGTTGGTTATAATTAGTGTTGAGCCACCCCCGTAGTGTTCGAGTTCGGTTCGGATCGTCGAACACCCGTATGTTCACCGAACTGTTCATCGAACTGTTCGTCGAACACCTTCGAACACTGTTAAAACCAATGGCAGGCAAACAAAAACACATAGAAACACATAGAAAACACCTTCAAAGGTGTCCAAAAGCTGACAAACTGCTCAGAAGACACAACTAACACATGGAAAAGTGACAAGTACATATAGTCATGCGAAAAGAAAAGAGGTGGAGGAGTAAAAGGAGGGGGAGACACAGATATAGGCATGTCATGCCCTTGTAAAACCAAAAAAGTGCGAAGCCGACACGGCCAGTCCGTTCCTGCCCGTGCGACCTCCGTGTCGCCGGCTTTGTGCCAAAGCTGCGGTGGACCCTGACGGCCAGCCCCCATCTCCCAATACTGGTGCCTGTCCGCTGGTGGGTCGAGCGAGCCCCCCTGTGGTGGAGGCAGGTCTAAGCTTTTTAATTTCAATTGTCTCTCTAATTTGAATGAATACACTTTAAATCCTTTTACAAGGATATGTTGGAGGGCAAGTATCATGCCAGCAGCCGCATAATTCCAGCTCCAGTAGCGTCCACTAAAGCTGCTGCAGTTAAAAAGCTTTTATAAGGATCGAGCTCGGCGGTCCACCGCAAGGCGTCCTACCGCCAGTCCCAGCCCCTATGCCTTGGGGTGCCTCCTGATGCTCTTCACTGAGTATCCCGGGGTCCCGAAGCATTTCCTTTGAAAAAATTAAGTGTCCAAACTACAGATGGTGTAGCTTGCTTAACAGCTGGGATAATCCGCTGACTAGCAGACACTGCTACTAGGCACAAAGTATTTCCTGGGCTAGATGCAGTTAAAAATTAGTAATTAGATACTCTCGTTGGATGCTGAGAAAGCATTCCATAGAGTCTCCTGGCACGCCATATATTATTCTCTTAAAAAGCTTGGGGTAGGGGTCTAAGGGACCCTTTATAGCCAAAATCACGGGCCTGTATTGCAATACGTCACCTAGGCTGAAGATAAATGGAATTGTAGCACCCCGAGGGCCCGGTTGCTAAAGAGGTATTGCACCTCACCCAGAGGTGTGATATCTCACTCTCATGTAAGGATGGAGTGTGGATCAAGACCCCAACACCTGCATGCATTACACCACATTGCCGTGGGGCAGGGTGACCAATATTCCCCTGAGATGGGCACGACAGTCCCTGTCCCTGGCTGGAGTGGGGGGAGGGAACACCGAGGAAGGGGAACCCTGTAGTGCAGGAGCAGGGAGGAAGCAGTTCCTGTGTGCATTGAGAAGGGAGTATAAAAGGTGGGCACCATCTTAGTTCAGTGCAGAGAAGTCTGAGCAGAAGTGACAGGGAGCAGGGGCTCTGCATGAGCTCTGCCCCGGAGGCGGGCCTAGTAACAGAGGCCCAGGCCTGGAAGATGGAGAAGGAAGGAAGAGGAGCGGATAAGGCTCCAGTAACGAGGAACGAAGGGATCCCAGGGGTGCGGACGGGCGAGTCGCCACCGCACGCCCAAATCCACCTGCGTGGAGGGGTCAGGCCAAAGGGGGAGACCGGTCCCCGAAACTAGTGGAGGCGGGAAATGACCCTCAGCTAGAAACCGGAGGCTGTGACATTCTATGTGGAGCAGCCCCTCGCTACACCCGCTAGGAAGGCACCACATAGGGTCAGGGAAACTGGCGCCAAGTTTACCAAGAGGAGGCCCGAGGCTGCTGGACAGAAGCATTGGTAAGAAAGGCCAGACAAAGGACACACAAAGGGGGTACTGTGAAGCGCTCCAAAGTTATCTGGGAGTTGTCTGAGCCCCTCACCTGGTGAGCACAGTACGACGTGGGCAGCCGTTACCTGCAGAAGTGGTCTGGATATTAAGAACTGTGAGTAAAGGCCCTGAACTGCATCACTGACTCCTTGTCGTTACTGCTGCGGCCCTGCACCATCACCCCCATACACTGCCCTGAGGCTATACTCCTCCCGTGGGGAGTTATGCTACGCTCTGCTGCACCCACAACACCAGCCTCAGCGGTCTGCCCTGCAGCGGCGGTTCACTCTGACCGCAATCCACGGGTGGCGTAGTCGGACATTTAAACATCAAAACCACATAAATAGTTCCGCCACTGGTTTGACCGCCCTGAGCCACGGAACCGGGTCGCCGCCACGGAGACTACAACCACCAGCATCCACCAAAAAGGGTCCGGCTCCGGGTGTCCCAAGGCCCAGGGGGCACGTCAGAACATTTTCATCACCTTTCATAATCACCAATGGGACAAGGCAGGGATGTCCTCTGTCCCCTCTCTTATACATCCTAGTGACGGAGCACCTGCTCTCATCAATTCGCCATAACCCCAATATTAGGTGGATTGATGTGGGAGGCACCGAGTACAAGTGCTCTGCATTTGCTGATGATGCCCTAGTATATATCACTCTATCACATATATCCATCCCTGCTGTTATGGCTGAAATAGATCACTTTGTTACATGGTCAAATTTTAAAATCAATGCAGCGAAATCTGAGGCCCTCGATGTCTCCCTCCCCAAATCCATACAGGATTCCATCCAGTCCAACTTTCCCTTTGCCTGGCCCTCACAGGGTATCAAATACTTAGGAATTCCTATTCATAGAGACCTCTCCCGTCTATGTTATCTTCATTTTGGGCCCTTTATTGAACAACTCCATACAGACCACGGTTGGCAAGTTAGAACTGTAAGATTCACTACGTGAACCACTGGTGTTTTGTGGAAAAGCACATGTACACTGTGTTCCAAATTATTATGCAAAAAGTGTTTAGGAGTGATAAGGGAAGAATTTGTTTGTTTGTCAGTTAAACTCATTGATGGTGATGTGTGTCAGGGCTCTTTATATCACTCTAAGCAATTGCAGACACCTGTGCTAATTAGTTTGGCAGGTGTGTCCAATGAAAGGCAAGACTACTTAAGAAGGCTGTCCCACATTATTAAGCAGCCTACATTTTCTGCCAAAATGGGAAAGAAAAAGGATGTGTCGGCTGCTGAGAAGCAACAAATTGTGGAGTGTTTAGGTCAAGGCATGACTACAATCACCATTGCCAAGACACTTCATCCTGATCATCGCACAATCAAGAAGTATGTAGCTGATTCACAGTACACACGTGTGCGTGCTGATAAGGGCAAATTGGGGACTCTTTCCTACAGGCAATTACGTCAGGTAAAAAGAGCAGCGGCAAAAAAGCCTTGTCATAGCAGCAGACAAGTTTTTGAAGCTGCTGGTGCCTCCAACGTCCCCCGAACAACAAGATGCAGGGTCCTTCAGAGGTTTGCAGCTGTGCGTAAGTCATCCTGTCGACCTCCTCTAACCACTGTACACAAGCAGAAATGGCTCCAGTGGGCCAAACAATACATGAAGACTGACTTCAAAACTGTTTTGTTCACTGATGAATGCCGTGCAATGCTCGATGGTCCAGATGGATGGAGTGGAGGATGGCTGGTTGATGGACACCCCACGCAAACACGGCTACGGCGCCAACAAGGAGGAGGTGGAGTAATGTTTTGGGCTGGAATCATGGGGAGAGAGATTGTCGGCCCCTTTAGGATCCCTGAAGGGGTAAAGATGAACTCCATAATGTATGTGGAGTTTCTCAAACAGCACTTCCTGCCATGGTTCAAGAAGAAGAACCGTGTATTCCGCAGCAAGATCATTTTCATGCATGATAATGCAACATCTCATGCTGCACATAAAACATCTGCATCTCTGGCTGATATGGGCATAAAAGGGGACAAACTTATGGTGTGACCCCCATGCTCCCCTGACCTCAACCCCATTCAGAACCTCTGGAGCATCATCAAAAGGAGTGTCTATGATGGCGGGAGGCAGTTCACTTCTAAGCAACAGCTCTGGGAGGGCATTCTGTCCTCATGCAAAAATATTGAAGCATAAACCATCCAAAACCTGACAAATTCAATGGACGAGACAGTTCAGAAGCTCCTTTCGAACAAGGGGTCCTATGTGCAAATGTAACATCACCTAGAATAAAGTTTTGAGTTGAAAACTGTTTGAATTCAGTTTCTAATAACCTGCTAATGCTTATAATTTCAAAAATGACCATTTTTTTATTCTTTATTAAAATGAAAAGGTTGATCGAAGAGTGTGGGGGATCTAAGAGTGTGGCAACCCAGTAGTCATGATTACTTCGAATTCTGACAATCTGAGGGTCATGTTCCAGGTAGTGCAGCAAGAAGGCACTCATGTGTCTTGCGCATCTAGAAGACCCAAAATTATTTTCCGGGCTAGATGTAGCTAAAAATTATTATTAATTTGAAAGCTGGTGGAGCTTAGTATAGATGGCCTAACAGAATCAGTACTGCACACTGCTACAAAGCCCAAATTATTATCATGCCAAGATACAGATAAACATGATCAGTAATTTTAAAGCTTAAAACAGTTGGTAAGGTGATTTTAACAAATCATCAAGCTTTTACTCTCCCCAGGATGACACAGGGGTAGAAAAGTCATTTCGGATCCATGATTTGTTCATCTTTATGAACGTGAGTCTGTCTAAATTATCAGTGGAGAGCCGCGTGCGCTTATCTGTCAGCACACCACCAGCAGCGCTGAACAAACGTTCAGACAGAAGGCTGGCTGCGGGGCATGACAAGATCTCCAAGGCGTAAGTGGCGAGCTCCGGCCATTTATCCAGATTGGAAGCCCAAAAAGAGCAAGGGTCCAGTGACACAGTCATGGCTTCAATGTTTACTTGGAGATACTCCTGTACCATCGTCTCTAGGCGTTGACTATGTGTCAGACTTCTTATCTCCTGTGGCCTTGAAAAGGATGGGCTAAAAAAGTGATGAAATGATTCCGCAAAATTGATGTTACCAGTAGTGTTGAGCATTCCGATACTGAAATATCGGGTATCGGCCGATATTCGCGGTATCGGAATTCCGATACTTAATTCCGATACTTTTGCAATATCGTATATCGGAATCTGAAGTTCCCATAATGCAATGAGCCATTTTCATTTTATTCAGCCAATGAGGATTCTAAGAACTGTGGGCACATCCTGTTAGGCATGTAGGCATCTTAACTAATGGCATGGCTGTGATTGGCTGCTGAAATGATGTCATGATGCACTATAAAAGCCGCCGCCGCCATTTTGAGCTCACTCTGCTGTGAATTCAGTTAGGGATAGGATTCTGTTGTTCTGAGGGACAGTTTTAGCTACCTATTTGGTCTATTCTGCTTTACCCAAGCTACTTTATAAATCGCTGTGCCTTGCAGTGCTAGTGCACAGTTCTCTGTGCTGTTCACCGCTTTCTGCAAGGTCTCTGTGTGTGAGTGCAGCTCACCCTGTAGTGTGTGCTTCAGCCACGTCTGGTTATAGTGCACTCAGTGTGTGTCACTGCCTCATACATTGTCCTTTTTTGCCAATTCATAATTTTTCCTGATATCTCCTATTAGTGTGGTGGTTCCATCCGTATTCAGCTAAATTGGTTCCAAACACACTATATAGGAGTAGATAGAGAAATTTTTTTGGTCTTGCAGCGCTAGTGCACAGTGCTCTGCATCTGTACTGTTCACCGCTGTCTGCAAGGTCTGGTGTGTGAGTGCAGCTCACCCTGTAGTGTGTGCTTCAACCACGTCTGGTTGTAGTGCACTCAGTGTGTGTCACTGCCTCATACATTGTCCTTTTTTGCCAATTCATAATTTTTCCTGATATCTCCTATTAGTGTGGTGGTTCCATCCGTATTCAGCTAAATTGGTTCCAAACACACTATATAGGAGTAGATAGAGAAATTTTTTTGGTCTTGCAGCGCTAGTGAACAGTGCTCTGCATCTGTACTGTTCACCGCTGTCTGCAAGGTCTGGTGTGTGAGTGCAGCTCACCCTGTAGTGTGTGCTTCAACCACGTCTGGTTGTAGTGCACTCAGTGTGTGTCACTGCCTCATACATTGTCCTTTTTTGCCAATTCATAATTTTTCCTGATTTCTCCTATTAGTGTGGTGGTTCCATCCGTATTCAGCTAAATTGGTTCCAAACACACTATATAGGAGTAGTTAGAGGAGCCTGTCTGCAGCATTGGGCCCTGCAGCCCCAGCCAGATTAGTATTAGCCTATTTTTTGCAGCCTCATCTATTGCATTGTAGATTACGTTCCTACATTGTAATAGCTACAAAAAGTTTGTGATACTATCGTTATTACATCTTTAGGCACATCCAGTGTCTTTTTGTGACAAAAAAAACCTAAATAAAGTTCACCAAACACTCCACTTTACAGTTGTGTAGGCCACATTAGCTCATATTAAAGTCTAGTCCACACTTTATAAAATTAGCGTTTCTTATACTTGTTAGCAGCTGTTCAGGAATAAGCACACTAAGCCCTTAGTACTTTTCTGCCTATCTTTATCAGTCTACCAAGATGAAGAAGGCAGGGAGTAAGGCATGTGGTCGTGGGCGTGGGCGTGGGCGTGGAGTTTCTGCAGGGAGAGGACGTGAGGATTCTGTGCCTGCAGGGAGAGGACGTGGGGATTCTGTGCCTGCTGCGAGCACCAGTGACTCAGCATCCCCCAGTTTTACCAGGGAACAGTCCTTTATGCCCAGCTTTGTCGGAGCTAGCCGTACCCCACTGCTGCGGGAGGACCAAATTGAAGCCGTTGTCGGATGGATGGCAGCTAACGCATCGACTTCAATTAGTTCCAGATCCTCTCAGGTCCTGAGCACTGAAGAGCACCCATCTGTCTCTTCACCACCTGCCAAATTGCCCAGGCAGTCAGAGAGCCCTGGACAGGAGCCATCTCTACTTCTGTTCTCTGAATCTCTTGGCTTGGAAAGAGGGGGCCAGCCAAGCAGAATTCGAGAATTTGAAGAAGAGGTAGTATGCAGTGATGCACAACCGTTTTGTCTCTCTGAATCTGAAGAGGCGGGTGGGCCAGTGCCTATGGTCAGCAGCACACCTCAGTACGCATCTGATGATGAGACTCAGGTGCCACTTTCTGGTGCGTACTGTGCTGTCGAGACTACCCAGGAGAAGCAGTTGTTTGAAGAGGGTGGTGTAGATGATGAGGTCCTTGACCCATCATGGCGTGAGGGACAGGAAGGTGGTGGGAGCAGCTCTGAGGAAGAGATTCCCCGAACAGCCCAAAAAGGAGGGAGAGGGAGGGGGCAGACTTGGTTGCCTGTAGCCTCCACTTCGGCACCCATTAGGAGCATGGCTCTTCCAAAATCCAAAGCAGGCGCTCCCAAGACTTGCAGTGCCTGGTCCTTTTTTGACACAGTTGCAGATGACATTTGCTTTGTCAAATGCAAGCTGTGTAATCAGAAGGTGAAAAGAGGGAAAAGTGTCAGCAACCTCAATACCACAAATATGTGGAAACATGTGCGGACCAAGCACGTGGTGGAGTTACAAAAACACACTGAAGACCTAAGCCAACCTACAGCGCCACCTACCACCTCTTCAGCTCGTGTTGTAGCCTCTTCCTCCAGCTCACACACAGCTGGTTCGGCTTCCTCACAGGATCGCCATGGAAGAATCTCTGGCACTGTTGTACAGAGGCACAGTGTAATTCCACCCACAGCACCACTTTCCCAGTCATCCTCACACTCCCAGGCCAGTCTACAGCCATCATTAGCACAGGCATGGGAGAAAAGGCACCCATACTCGGCAAACCACCCCCGAGCACAGGCTCTGAATGCTGGCATTGCTAAACTACTGGCCCTTGAAATGCTATCATTCAGGCTGGTGGAGACTGACACATTCCGTAACTTTATGGCATTGGCAGTCCCACAATACAACGTGCCCAGCCGATTTTATTTCAGCAGGCAAGCCGTCCCTGCCCTGCAACATCATGTGGAGGGAAAAATTAAACATGTGCTACAAAACGCCGTCAGTAGCAAGGTCCACCTGACCACCGATGCGTGGACCAGTAAGCATGGACAGGGACGATACCTTTCCCTCACTGCCCATTGGGTAAATGTTGTGGAGCCGGGTACAGATCTTGAGAGTGGCGCTGTACGTGTTCTGCCAACTCCAAGGATTGCAGGAATCCAGTCTGTACACATTGACTCCTCCTCATACTCCAGTTCCTCTGAATCAGCGCTGCAGGAGCCGTCACGGTCTACCTCCACATCGACCCGTGAACGGTTACCTGTTATGGTGACCAATATGAGCACAGCCGTGGCCAAACGTCAACAGGCCGTATTAAAATTAATTTCTTTGGGGAATCGAAGCCACACAGCGCAGGAGCTCTGGAATGCCATCAAGCAGCAGAGCGACGTGTGGTTTGTGCCAGCGAATCTCCAGCCAGGCATGGTAGTGTGTGACAATGGCCGAAATCTGGTGGCAGCTCTGGGCCTAGGCAACCTCACTCACATCCCATGTCTGGCACATGTGCTCAACTTGGTCGTGCAGAGTTTTTTGAGGGACCATCCGGATCTTGATGCACTGCTTCACAAGGTCCGCATAGAGTGCGCTCACTTGCGGCGTTCCAGCAATGCAAGATCACGCATTGCAGCTCTGCAGCGCCGATTACGTCTTCCGGAACATCGCATCATATGTGACCTACCCACCAGGTGGAATTCAACGTTACATATGTTGGAGAGGTTGTGTGAGCAGCAGGCAGCAGTAATGGAGTACCAGCTGCAGCAGGCGCAAAGAAGTCGCAGTGCGCGCCGTTCACACTTCACCACCACTGAGTGGGCCTCTATGAAGGACATTTGCCACGTTTTGCGTGCCTTCGATTATTCCACGCGGATGGCGAGTGCAGATGATGCACTAGTCAGCATGACTATCCCCCTTATCTGCCTGCTTGAAAAAACACTGCAAGCACTAAGGGACGAGGTTTTGGAAGAGGTGGAGGATGAGGAGTCACAAATGCCATCTGCTTCTCTACAGTCTGCGCAACGTGGTTCCTCACAAAGGCCTAGGCAGGGGACACTTTGTGAGGAGGATGAGGAGGAGTCAATGGATGAGGAAGACATCTGTCCAGAGGAGGGAGGTACACAATGCTCTAGTAGTCAGTATCTAGAGCGAGGGTGGGGTGATGCAGAGCAGGCAGAGATCACGCCTCAAGCAGGGGACAGCGTTTCTTGGCCAGTTGGCAGTCTGCAGCACATGGTTGATTTCATGCTGCAGTGCCTGAGAAACGACCGCCGCATCGCCCACATTCTCAACACGGCTGATTATTTGGTGTCCACCCTCTTAGATCCTCGCTACCGGGACAACTTACAAAGCCTCATAACACCGTTGAACCGGGAGCGTAAAATGCGGGAGTACCAAGACGCACTGGTGCATTCCATCATGTTCTCCATTCCAACCGAGAGCAGTGCTGCTAGTGCTTTACAAAGCAGCTCAGTGCGTCGAGGCAGTGGAGGAAGCTCTGCACAAAGAGGGAGCAGAAGCAGCGCCTCAGCACAAGGCAAGACCAGTATGGCCGAAATGTGGCAAAGTTTTGTGTCCCCGCCGCCACAAATGTCTACACCATCACAGACGGCTCCAGTCAGCAGGAGGCAACGTTTCCGTCAGATGGTGACAGACTACATGTCTTGCCCTCTTAGTGTACTCCCAGACGGCTCTTCTCCCTTCAAGTTTTGGGTCTGTAAGCTAGATACATGGCCAGAGCTAAGTCAGTATGCATTGGAGGTGCTAGCTTGCCCTGCTGCTAGTGTATTATCGGAACGCGTCTTTAGTGCCGCAGGTGGTGTACTAACAGACCGTCGCATGCAACTATCCTCCGATAACGTTGACCGGCTTACTTTTCTCAAAATGAACAAGGCCTGGATCTCTCATGAATTTGCCAGTCCTCTTCCAGAATAAATAATTGTTGGCAAAAGTATCCAGGTCTCCTGTTCTGTTCATGTTTCTACCACCTGAAATGTAATCCCTGAGCTCCAACACCGCCAGTTGGCGCTCAGAAGTGCCGTCTGCACAGTCAACACTTGCTGCCGTGTCATTGGGGTTCAGTAACGTCAGCTGTTCCCCGGCTGTGCGGATGGAAATTTCTCCTGCTCTGTCCACATTCTCACTACTACAGATTTTAAAGTTGCTCCAATTACACCTCTGGCTCCTCTGTTTTCAGTATTATCCCTGAGCTCCAACACCGCCAGTTGGCGCTCGGAAGTGCCGTCTGCACAGTCAACACTTGCTGCCATGTCATTGGGGTTCAGTAACATCAGCTGTTCCCCTGCTGTGCGGACGGCAATTTCTCCTGCTCTGTCCACATTCTCACTACTACAGATTTTAAAGTTGCTCCAATTACACCTCTGGCTCCTCTGTTTTCAGTATTATCCCAGAGCTCCAACACCGCCAGTTGGCGCTCGGAAGTGCCGTCTGCACAGTCAACACTTGCTGCCATGTTATTGGGGTTCAGTAACGTCAGCTGTTCCCCTGCTGTGCGGACGGCAATTTCTCCTGCTCTGTCCACATCCACTGTACTACTGATTTAAAACCTCCTCCAAATACACCTCTGGCTCCTCTGTTTTCAGTATTATCCCTGAGCTCCAACATCGCCAGTTGGCGCTCGGAAGTGCCGTCTGCACAGTCAACACTTGCTGCCATGTTATTGGGGTTCAGTAACGTCAGCTGTTCCCCTGCTGTGCGGACGGCAATTTCTCCTGCTCTGTCCACATTCTCACTACTACAGATTTTAAAGTTGCTCCAATCACACCTCTGGCTCCTCTGTTTTTAGTATTATCCCTGAGCTCCAACACCGCCAGTTGGCGCTCGGAAGTGCCGTCTGCACAGTCAACACTTGCTGCCGTGTCATTGGGGTTCAGTAACGTCAGCTGTTCCCCTGCTGTGCGGATGGCAATTTCTCCTGCTCTGTCCACATTCTCACTACTACAGATTTTAGAGTTGCTCCAATTACACCTCTGGCTCCTCTGTTTTCAGTATTATCCCTGAGCTCCAACACCGCCAGTTGGCGCTCGGAAGTGCCGTCTGCACAGTCAACACTTGCTGCCATTTCATTGGGGTTCAGTAACGTCAGCTGTTCCCCTGCTGTGCGGACGGCAATTTCTCCTGCTCTGTCCACATTCTCACTACTACAGATTTTAAAGTTGCTCCAATTACACCTCTGGCTCCTCTGTTTTCAGTATTATCCCAGAGCTCCAACACCGCCAGTTGGCGCTCGGAAGTGCCGTCTGCACAGTCAACACTTGCTGCCATGTTATTGGGGTTCAGTAACGTCAGCTGTTCCCCTGCTGTGCGGACGGCAATTTCTCCTGCTCTGTCCACATCCACTGTACTACTGATTTAAAACCTCCTCCAAATACACCTCTGGCTCCTCTGTTTTCAGTATTATCCCTGAGCTCCAACATCGCCAGTTGGCGCTCGGAAGTGCCGTCTGCACAGTCAACACTTGCTGCCATGTTATTGGGGTTCAGTAACGTCAGCTGTTCCCCTGCTGTGCGGACGGCAATTTCTCCTGCTCTGTCCACATTCTCACTACTACAGATTTTAAAGTTGCTCCAATCACACCTCTGGCTCCTCTGTTTTCAGTATTATCCCTGAGCTCCAACACCGCCAGTTGGCGCTCGGAAGTGCCGTCTGCACAGTCAACACTTGCTGCCGTGTTATTGGGGTTCAGTAACATCAGCTGTTCCCCTGCTGTGCGGACGGCAATTTCTCCTGCTCTGTCCACATCCACTGTACTACTGATTTAAAACCTCCTCCAAATACATTCCTGGCTCCTCTGTTTTCAGTATTATCCCTGAGCTCCAACACCGCCAGTTGGCGCTCGGAAGTGCCGTCTGCACAGTCAACACTTGCTGCCATGTCATTGGGGTTCAGTAACGTCAGCTGTTCCCCTGCTGTGCGGACGGCAATTTCTCCTGCTCTGTCCACATTCTCACTACTACAGATTTTAAAGTTGCTCCAATTACACCTCTGGCTCCTCTGTTTTCAGTATTATCCCTGAGCTCCAACACCGCCAGTTGGCGCTCGGAAGTGCCGTCTGCACAGTCAACACTTGCTGCCGTGTCTTTGGGGTTCAGTAACGTCAGCTGTTCCCCTGCTGTGCGGACGGCAATTTCTCCTGCTCTGTCCACATTCTCACTACTACAGATTTTAAAGTTGCTCCAATTACACCTCTGGCTCCTCTGTTTTCAGTATTATCCCTGAGCTCCAACACCGCCAGTTGGCGCTCGGAAGTGCCGTCTGCACAGTCAACACTTGCTGCCGTGTCATTGGGGTTCAGTAATGTCAGCTGTTCCCCTGCTGTGCGGACGGCAATTTCTCCTGCTCTGTCCACATTCTCACTACTACAGATTTTAAAGTTGCTCCAATTACACCTCTGGCTCCTCTGTTTTCAGTATTATCCCTGAGCTCCAACACCGCCAGTTGGCGCTCGGAAGTGCCGTCTGCACAGTCAACACTTGCTGCTGTGTTATTGGGGTTCAGTAACGTCAGCTGTTCCCCTGCTGTGCGGACGGCAATTTCTCCTGCTCTGTCCACATCCACTGTACTACTGATTTAAAACCTCCTCCAAATACACCTCTGGCTCCTCTGTTTTCAGTATTATCCCTGAGCTCCAACACCGCCAGTTGGCGCTCGGAAGTGCCGTCTGCACAGTCAACACTTGCTGCCATGTTATTGGGGTTCAGTAACGTCAGCTGTTCCCCTGCTGTGTGTCCGGCAAATTCTCCTGCTTTGTCCACATCCACTGTACTACTGATTTAAAACTTGCTCCAATTACACCTCTGGCTCCACTCTGTTTTTAGTATTTACCCTGGGTTCCAGCACCGCCAGCTGGTTCTCGGTAGTTCCATTTGCTCTAGTACCTTCTACTACCCATCCGGGTTCCAGTACCGTCAGCTGGTTCTCGGCAGTGCCTTTGGATTAGGTGCCTCCTTCTCGGTATCCAAGTTCCACCAACGTCTGCTGGTTCTTGGTAGTGCTTTCTGGCACAGGTATCTCCTGTTTAGTAACCGAGTTCCAGTACCGTCAGCTGGTCTTCGGCAGTTCCATTGGCTCTTGTACCTTCTGCTACCCATCCGGGTTCCAGTACCATCAGCTGGTCCTCGGTAGTTCAATTTGCTCTTGTACCTTCTACTACCCATCCAGGTTCCAGTACCGTCAGCTGGTTCTCGGCAGTGACTTTGGCACGGGTACTCCCTCCTGCCCAGCCTGGTTCCAGCACGCCAGCTGTTTCCGGGTAGTGTCAACGTCACTTTGCCTCCAATGCGTTGTCCTGTCGTGTTGCGGTCGGGTTAGCCGACTCTATGGTGCCTGCAGTTTAGGTGACTCCTATGTGGGCTGCGGGATCTGGCAATGAAGGCTGGTTCCATAGTGCCAATAGGACAAGCACCCCCTGTAGGACTGTGGGTTTTGGTAACTGCGGCCGGCTCGCGGCCTTGAACTTTTTTTTACATGGGTACCTTCTGCTACCCATCCGGGTTCCAGTACCGTCAGCTGGTTCTCGGCAGTGCCTTTGGATTAGGTGCCTCCTTCTCGGTATCCAAGTTCCACCAACGTCTGCTGGTCCTTGGTAGTGCTTTCTGGCACAGGTACCTCCTGCTTAGTAACCGAGTTCCAGTACCGTCAGCTGGTCTTCGGCAGTTCCATTGGCTCTTGTACCTTCTGCTACCCATCCGGGTTCCAGTACCGTCAGCTGGTCCTCGGTAGTTCCATTTGCTCTTGTACCTTCTACTACCCATCCGGGTTCCAGTACCGTCAGCTGGTTCTCGGCAGTGCCTTTGGATTAGGTGCCTCCTTCTCGGTATCCAAGTTCCACCAACGTCTGCTGGTCCTTGGTAGTGCTTTCTGGCACAGGTACCTCCTGCTTAGTAACCGAGTTCCAGTACCGTCAGCTGGTCTTCGGCAGTTCCATTGGCTCTTGTACCTTCTGCTACCCATCCGGGTTCCAGTACCGTCAGCTGGTCCTCGGTAGTTACATTTGCTCTTGTACCTTCTACTACCCATCCGGGTTCCAGTACCGTCAGCTGGTTCTCGGCAGTGACTTTGGCACGGGTACTCCCTCCTGCCCAGCCTGGTTCCAGCACGCCAGCTGTTTCCGGGTAGTGTCAACGTCACTTTGCCTCCAATGCGTTGTCCTGTCGTGGTGCGGTCGGGTTAGCCGACTCTATGGTGCCTGCAGTTTAGGTGACTCCTATGTGGGCTGCAGGATCTGGCAATGAAGGCTGGTTCCATAGTGCCTATAGGACAAGCACCCCCTGTAGGACTGTGGGTTTTGGTAACTGCGGCCGGCTCGCGGCCTTGAACTTTTTTTTACATGGGTACCTTCTGCTACCCATCCGGGTTCCAGTGCCATCAGCTGGTTCTCGGCAGTGCCTTTGGATTAGGTGCCTCCTTCTCGGTATCCAAGTTCCACCAACGTCTGCTGGTCCTTGGTAGTGCTTTCTGGCACAGGTACCTCCTGCTTAGTAACCGAGTTCCAGTACCGTCAGCTGGTCTTCGGCAGTTCCATTGGCTCTTGTACCTTCTGCTACCCATCCGGGTTCCAGTACCGTCAGCTGGTTCTCGGTAGTTCCTCAGCTTTCTTGTACCTTCTGCTACATTTCCAAGTTCAAGCTTTTTGAAATGGTTCTTGGTAATCACTCTGGATCTCCCTGACGAGGACCCTGAAGACGAGGACCCTGAAGACCAACCCTAAGAAGACGAGGACCCCGAAGACGAGGACCCTGAAGACGAGGACCCTGAAGACCACCCCGAAGAAGACGAGGACCCTGAAGACCACCCCGAAGAAGACGAGGACCCTGAAGACCACCCCGAAGAAGACGAGGACCCCGAAGACGAGGACCCAGAAGACCAACCCGAAGAAGACGAGGACCCCGAAGACGAGGACCCCCGAAGACGACGGCCCTGAAGACCACCCCGAAGAAGACCAAGAAGATGACCCTGAAGAAGTTGACCAAGAGGACAAAGAAGAGAAGGCAAGCACCAAGATACAGAAGAACAAGAGACAGAAAACCAAGAAGCAGAAATACAAGAAGCTGCAGAACAAAAAGCGGAAGAACATTAAGCATAAGACTAAAAATCAGAGCAAAAGATAATATCTAAATTATAAGCAGAAGATGACTAAGCAGTGTATGGGGGTGAGTCCGTTCCTCCTCGTGGTGCCCCTGGAAAAGACCTGCTGCTGCAGGCCAAACTGAACGCGGACAAATCCTGTTGTAAATCTTTTGTGACGGGCAGAACGAAAGGTGTAATGTCCAACCTTTTATAGATAACAACTACAGGAATGCCTGTCACAAATAAGAATATGATGAAGAAGAAGAATATGAAGAAGATGAAGAAGTAGAATATGAAGAATGTAAAAAAAAAGAATAATACGAAGAAGGTGAAGAAGAAGAAGATGAAGAAGGTGAAGAAGAAGAGGATGAAAAAGATGCTGAGGATGATGGAGGAGAAAGTTTGGGAGAAGTAAAAAAGAAGGTGAAGAGCATGGAAGTAGTGAAACATAAATATCTGACAAAATATAAAAATACTTAACATAGTCAATATTTCCGTAACTCAGAACGTCTTAAAAAAAATATTAATTCCTGCTATTCCATTTGATTGGGCTAAACCTCTATGCCTTTATTGTCTCCCCCACCTCCCCCAATACATTCTACATTATTCTTAGTTGTTTTCCTTCATGTAGAATTAACGTACAAGGAAAGAAAGGGTTTATTTTCATTCCGATATTTCTGTCCCATTGACTTGCATTGGTTTCCGGTATCGGAATCGGCGATATCCGATACTTTTTCGGTATCGGTCCGATCCAATCCGATCCGATATTTCCCGATATCGGAAGGTATCGCTCAACACTAGTTACCAGCTGATACTGTGTTTCTGTAACGGTTTGAGTGCTGAACACTCGACGGTCCCACGGTTGGCAAGTTGGAACTGTGAGATTCACTACGTGCACCACTGGTGTTTTGTGGAAAAGCACATGTAAGATTCTGCAACAGTCTCTGCTGATACTCCTGCATGCGTGCATCCCTTTCTATGGCAGGAATAATTTCTGCAAATTTACTTTTGTACCGGGGATCAAACAGTGTGGCAACCCAGTAGTCAGGATTATTTCTAATTCTCACAATTCGAGGGTCATGTTGCAGGTAGTGCAGAAGGAAGGCACTCATGTGTCTTGCGCATCCAGGAGCACCAAGTCCCTGTTGTGCTGGTGGCGAGGTAACAATCATGCTTCCTTTCTCTGTCCTCTCCCCCCAACCTCGCACAACAGAAATGTGATCAAGGTCTCCCTCATCTGATGAGTCTTCCATCAGTTCGTCCTCCACTTCTTCCTGGGCTCCTGCACCTTCCTCACTAGTTTGGCTGCTACCATGTGCCCTGGTAAAACCATCTCCCCCACCCTTACATGCCTGCCGCCTTGGTGCTGCCGACCGTCTGGACCTTGCAGATGTTAGCCCTTCCGCATACAACTCCTCCTCCTCTACTTCCTCCACCTCCTCTTGTGTCACCACCTGACTCCGAATTCTGTTTAACATGTGCTCCAGCATGTAAATCACCGGAATAGTCATGCTGATAATGGCATCGTTAGCACTAAACATCTTCGTCGCCATTTCAAAACTGTGCAGAAAGGTGCATAGGTCCATGATCTGAGACCACTCCTCCAGCGTGATTTGCCCCACGTCTGGATCTCGTTGGCCCAGGCTATACGTCAGAACGTATTGCACCAGGGCTTGTCGGTGCTGCCACAGTCCCTGCAACATGTGCAGAGTTGAATTCCACCGGGTAGGCACATCGCATTTTAGCCGGTGAAGTGGCAGGCCCAACGACTTCTGTAGAGATGTAAGTTGCTGAGCTGCGGGATGCGAACGGCGGAAGTGAGCACACAGCGACCGTGCCCTCTGCAGAAGGCCATCTAGTCCGGGATAGTGGGCTAAAAATTGCTGGACAACCAGGTTCAAAACGTGAGCCATACAAGGCACGCGTGTGACATTGCCCCGGCGAAGGGCCGCACCCAGGTTTGCAGCATTGTCGCACATGGCCTTCCCTGGTTTCAGGTCCAGTGGAGACAACCATTCATGAAACTGGTTCTCCAGAGCTGACCACAACTCCTCAGCTGTGTGACTCACATTTCCCAGACATTTCAAAGTAAAAACCACCTGATGACGTTGAGCCCTGCTGCCAGCATAGTAAGGAGGTGTGCAGGATCCCTTCTGTGCAGTTTGAAAGCATGTGGCATGACCAGACAGGCTTTGGGTGCAGGTGGAGGACGGAGAGGAGGTTGAGGAGGCAGAAGCAGTGGAGCAGCGCTCAACACCAGCTAGTGTTACCACCTCCAAAGAAAATGATGACCTGCCAATCACGCTGGCTGTTGCGGGTAAAGAGGTGGCAGGTCTGCGTCCCAAAACAGGTGTGACTGCTGTCCCCCCAGTCACAGAGGATGAAGAGGCCGCGGATGCACAAGATGGGGCAGACGGTGGTTTACCCGGCCGGCTAGGCCGCATTGTAGCACAGTGAGCTTCCCACTGCAACTTATGCTTCATGTCCATGTGACGGTTGATGCATGAAGTACTCAAACTATGTATTTCTTGGCCTCTACTTAGCTTTTGCTGACAAATGTTACAGATAACACGAGTTGGGTCATCTTTATCGATCTGAAAAAATGCCCAGGCTATGCAAGGCTTAGCACCCATGCGACCTGAAGAGCCACCACAACTTGTGGTCAGAGGCGGAGTTGTGTTTGAGGATGCAGTTGTTGACGTGCTTCCAGTACTACGTCTCTGTCCAGGAAGGCGCAACCTGACCTCGTCGTCACTAGCATCCTCCTCCACCTCCTCTGCTGACCTCATCTCTTGGCTGACTGTGGGTTGACAGTAAGTGGGATCTCCAACCTCATCATCATCACCCTGTGTGTTATCACACCCGTCGTCCTCAGAGCCAACCTGTTCCTGCCCTGACAAAAAACTAAAGTTGTCGCTCAAATCAGGTATTTGAGTCTCATCATCGTCTTCCTCATTGTCTCCACCAACAGGAGTTACAGTTTGGGAATGAGGGTCTACATTATGGTCAGAACCTTCTGCGTCTGGTCCTGGATCCGACTCATAAAGATTCTGGGCATCAGTGCAGATCATTTCCTCGTTTGGATTCACAGAAGCCCTGGAGCTGACCTCTGATTCCCAGGCTATAGTATGAGTAAACAGCTCTGCAGACTCAACCATCTGTTCTACCCCATACTCAGACGGGCAGCTGGAGACTTGGGAGCTGTGAGGAAGCAAGTGCGATTGGGGTGACACCTCTGAGGACTGGAGTATTTGTGATGTTGAAGTTGAGGTGGAGGAGAGCCCACTTAAAGGAGCACTTGTTATCCGTTGAAGCACCTGCTGTTTTTGGGCCTCATCTGGAATTTGTAGCGATTGGCGTGGCCGTAAGAAAGGGATCTTATCACATTGTCCGCTAAAAGAAGTAGACATTTTAGTTTGGCTGGAAGATGGTCTTTCTTCGGCAGATGTTACTGTTGCTTTAACACCTACCCCACGTACACAACCATTTTCCCCTTCCCAACACGCCTATTCCCCTTTCCACCAGCAGCAGGCCTTTTTCCACTCATTTTGGTGGTTAACTAATTCACAACTCTGGAGTTGTTTGCACAAAAAAACAATGGATGGGAACCGAGCAGAGCTGAGTGGCCAAACTGTGGTATTAGGCCAAAAGTATTGGCTGGGTTAGATGCAGAAAAAAATTAGATTGAATTTGCAACCTGATGGAGGTCAGTATAGATGGACTAATAGACCCAGTCCCACACACCGCTAGAAGCTGAAATATTTTTTCAGAGCTAGATGCAGAAAAAAATTATATTGAATTTGCAACCTGATGGAGGTCAGTATAGATGGACTAATAGAACAAGTCCCACACACTGCTAGAAGCCTAAATATTTTTTCAGAGCTAGATGCAGATAAAAATGATTTTTAATTTGCAACTTGGTGGAGGTTAGTATAGATGGACTAATAGACCAAGTCCCACACACTGCTAGAAGCATAAATATTTTTTTCAGAGCTAGATGCAGATAAAAATTATTTTAAATTTGCAACCTGGTGGAGGTTAGTATAGATGGACTAATAGAACAAGTGCCACACACTGCTAGAAGCCGAAATATTTTTTCAGAGCTAGATGCAGAAAAAAATTAGATTGAATTTGCAACCTGATGGAGGTCAGTATAGATGGACTAATAGAACAAGTCCCACACACTGCTACAAGCTGAAATATTTTTTCAGAGCTAGATGCAGAAAAAAATTAGATTGAATTTGCAACCTGATGGAGGTCAGTATAGATGGACTAATAGACCAAGTCCCACACACTGCTAGAAGCCTAAATATTTTCAGAGCTAGATGCAGAAAAAAATTATATTGAATTTGCAACCTGATGGAGGTCAGTATAGATGGACTAATAGAACAAGTCCCACACACTGCTACAAGCTGAAATAATTTTTCAGAGCTAGATGCAGAAAAAAATTAGATTGAATTTGCAACCTGGTGCAGGTCAGTATAGATGGACTAATAGACCAAGTCCCACACACTGCTAGAAGCCTAAATATTTTCAGAGCTAGATGCAGAAAAAAATTAGATTGAATTTCCAACCTGATGGAGGTCAGTATAAATGGACTAATAGAACAAGTCCCACACACTGCTAGAAGCTGAAATATTTTTTCAGAGATAGATGCAGAAAAAAATTATATTGAATTTGCAACCTGATGGAGGTCAGTATAGATGGACTAATAGAACAAGTCCCACACACTGCTAGAAGCCTAAATATTTTTTCAGAGCTAGATGCAGATAAAAAATATTTTTAATTTGCAGCCTGATGGAGGTCAGTATAGATGGACTAATAGAACAAGTCCCACACACTGCTAGAAGCCTAAATATTTTTTCAGAGCTAGATGCAGATAAAAAATATTTTTAATTTGCAACCTGGTGGAGGTTAGTATAGATGGACTAATAGACCAAGTCCCACACACTGCTAGAAGCCTAAATATTTTTTCAGAGCTAGATGCAGAAAAAAATTAGGTTGAATTTGCAACCTGATGGAGGTCAGTATAGATGGACTAATAGAACAAGTCCCACACACAGCTAGAAGCTGAAATATTTTTTCAGAGCTAGATGCAGAAAAAAATTATATTGAATTTGCAACCTGATGGAGGTCAGTATAGATGGACTAATAGAACAAGTCCCACACACTGCTAGAAGCCTAAATATTTTTTCAGAGCTAGATGCAGAAAAAAATTATATTGAATTTGCAACCTGATGGAGGTCAGTATAGATGTAATAATAGAATGATGCTATGCCCAAAAGGTTTTACTTCAATTGGTGCAGTAAAAAAAATTGTATTCTATACACAGGTGGTGTAGCTTGCAACACAGATACGCTACTCCACTGACTAACACACTCTGCAATAGGCCAAAAAGGATTTGCTTTGCTAGATTTAGCCAAATGCTGTGAAAAAAACTTGCACAGCACTGGCACAGACCTGCCTGGCAAAAATTGATAGGAACTGGTGTAACATAGCCCTGAAAAGGACTGCAATTACAATTAGTCTTTACTCCTACAACCTATCTATTTAAGAGCACAGACCTGCCTGATAAAAGTCGTAGGAAATGATGTAACCTAGCCCAGAAAAGGACTGCAATCACAACTCTTCCCTACTCCCAAGCTATCTGTAGATTTGTGCGAAAATTTGCTTGAAATGAACAAAGTATAGCGCACACAGCAACAGCGGTGCCGTCTAACACGCAGCTGCAGCAGTGAGAAAATGGTGGCGACGGGGAAAATGGCTGGGTCTTATAGGACAAGGACATGTGACATACACTGCCAATGACACATGCCCTTGCTTGTGTGAAAAAAAACACTTCGCTCCGTGTGTGCGCTGCTGATACGCTGACAGACTGCACCTCCCCACTGTAAATGCGGGAAAGAGAAAAAAAAATGGAGATCTTCAGTATTCCTGCAGAGATCCATCCCCTGCCTCTCCCCCCGCCCCGCTGTACACTCAAACTGCATAGTAATATTAATTTTCAGCATTACTGAGAAAAAATCCAGTTATGATTTTGGTGCACGAACAGTTATCGAACATAACCTCGAACAGACAAATTTTTTTCAAATCGTTCTTGTTCGCCGAACGGCTCGAACATCGCCCAAAACAGCTCGAATTTGAGATTGCCGAACAGTTCGAGTCGAACACCGCTCAACTCTAGTTATAATATATGTAATTTATCCAATCTACGTTCTTGTTAACGGTTATTATGGATGTTATGGACTCAAATCCCACCTTCACTTGGTCTCAGGCCTTGAATTTGTCTGGCACCCCCCTAAGCACTCCGAGAACATCAATGTTTGGGGTTAACTTCTCTCTTGGCCTTGTATGTGCCTGCAAACACAGCCTTTATTTCCTTTTTGGATTCCTGGGACTCAAATATAAGATAAATAGACATTATTGCTTTAGTTAAGGTACATTCCCCAGTCGATTTGCCCTCCAATCTAATCCTAATCTTCATGTCACCACATTCAAGGAAGTATTGTACCAGAAAACTGGAATATTATTCTCTTTAGCAATAATTGTTTGGAATGCACGTGTTACCGTAACAAAGGCTTCCCCCCCAGCTACTGTCATCAGACAAAGGAACATCAGGGTTGTCGGTCTGAGACCGCCTTCTTGCAATGGGATGTGTGGACCCATGATGTTCGGCCTTCGACCTTCACAGCCGTAGGTGATGTAAGCAACATTAGGTAGGGCCCTTCAAATCTGGCATCCAGTGTGCCTCGCACGTGATTCTTTATTCAGACAAAATCTCCAGGCTGGATGCTGTGAGTACCTGGTTCAAGATCTGAGTCTGGAATAGAAGAGTACACTGGAGAATGTGTTAGTTTTAACTCTTTAGCAAGTCCGACAACAAAATTCACAAGCTTATCATTCCCTGAACTAAGCTGCTCTGGGTAATATCGACCCATTCTAGGTGGCCCCCCAAACAAGATCTCATATGGTGTGAGCCCTGTGGGTTGTCTCGGGGTGTTTCGGACTGAGTATAGGGAAATAGGCAGCACCTCCGACCATGGAAGTGACAATTCTTTACTGGCTTTAGGAATTTTGATTTTTAAAGTGCCATTCATCCTTTCAACTTTGCCGTTACGTTGAGGATGATAAGGAGAATGCAGGCCCAAATCCGCCCCAATCATCTCCCAGATTGATTTGGTAACTTCTGCAGTGAAGGCGGGTCCTTGATCACTTTCAATCACTTCTGGAATCCTGAATCTGCAGATAAGTTCTGCCAGAAGCCTTTTCACTGTAGTTCTAGCAGTCATGTTGGCTACTAGGTGTGCTTCTGTCCAGCCGGAAAACATATCCACCACCACCAGAACATATTCATATCTTCCACTCTGGGGTAATTGCATATGATCAATTTGGATTCTCTGGAAAGAATACTGTGACTTTGCCAGCTTCTTCTTTGGCACATGTTCTACTCTTCCGGGATTACAAGTGTTACAAATCTCACAGCTCCCAGTATAGTTTGTAGCAAGAACTGAGATCTTGGGTGCAATATAGGATGCACTGCAGGATACAGTGCTCTTGGCAGACATATTGCTCTTCCCACTCTCCAGATTCCATCATTACAAAACGTTCCTCCCCGTCCGATCCATCCTTGTTTTCCTTCTTCCGTTACCGCGTTCTGCCTGTCCACTTAAGTCCTGTGTGTCGGATTCTCTTCCAGTCTTTGCTCCTCTTCATCTTCCTCCTCTTCTTCTTCCAACCCCAAATTTCTCATTCCCGTTTCTTCCTCATCCCCTCGTTGTCTCTGACTTCTGGTAAGCACAAACACCTCCGTGCCCCCCGACACCTCTGCTTCCTCTGGAAATATTGGTTCCATAGCTGCTGCTTTTGCTGTAATGTCAGCCAGATGATTCCCCTTGGCTTCCTCTGAATTCAGTTTCCCATGAGCCTTAATTTTGATCACAGCCACTTGCCTAGGTAATTTCAGAGCTTCTAGCAGACTTCTCACTGCCACTGCATTCCGGATTGGAGCTCCACTGGCTGTCTTGTAGCCCCTCAGGGCCCATATCAGGCCAAAGTCATGGGCAATGCCGAATCCGTACCTCGAGTCCATGTAAATATTGGCCACTCAACACTTGCAGGCTTCGGTCAGAGCATACAGTTTGGCCTCTTGAGCTGACATATAAGATGGCAGTGGTCCAGCAGAAACAACCGTTGGTGGGGACACCACCACATATCCGGCATGGTAAGTTCCATATTCATCAGCGTATCTGGACCTGTCAGTATACAGTATCAGATCCGCTTCAGGTAGTGGCTGCTCAGAGACAGTAGGTAGGTGAGAGGTTTCTGCCTTCATGACCTCAAGGCAATCATGGTCACTCGAATCAGGGTATTCATGGTCTTCTGAGAACCCCCCTAAGTCTTCAGAGCAGTCCCCCCTTGACAGAGGAAGCTGAGTGGAGGGGTTCAAGACAGTACATCGCCGAAGAGCTATATTTTCTGGTAAAAGGAGCTCACATTGGATTCTGACACGACGTTGCATGGATAGATGGTTGTGCTGGGTTTGTGCAAGGATAGCTTTCAAATCATGGGGGGCTAATATAGTTGTAGGATGGCCAAGTACAACATCTGCTGTTCTGTGGAGGAGTTCTGTAGCTGCCAGCACTGCTTTGAGATATATTGGAGCTGTTTGCACCACTGGATCCAATTTACTGGAATAATATCCGATGGGTCTCATGTGGCCTCCATGTTTTTTGTGCCAGAACTCCTGAGGCATGGCCACACGCTTCAGAGACAAATAGAAAGAATGGGAATTCATAGTTGGGAATCCCAGTGCAGGGGCTGAAATGATGAGTTCTTTCAACTGGTCCATTGCATCTTCAGCTTCTTGGTCAAAATGCACGTGAAGCTCAGAAGAGTGCACCCGATCATATAGAGGTTGCATGAGAGCTGACGCATTAGGGATCCACTGCCTGCAGTATGTGACCATTCCCAGGAAAGCTTGGAGTTGTTTGACAGTTCTCGGGTACGGGATGTCACGTATGGCAGTTTTCCGCTCTTCGGTGAGATGCTTGGTACCTTGGGATATGTGTAGCACCCCGAGGACTCGGCTGCTACAGGGGTATTGCACCTCGAACCAGAGGTGTGGTATTCCACTCCCGGGTAAGGATGGAGTGTGGGACTGAGCTCAGTAAGCTGCATGCACTACACTCATCCCATTTCCGGGGGACAGAACAACGGTACTCCCACTAGGTAGATGTGCAGGTACGACAGCGTCTGTCCCTGGCTGGAGTGGGAGGGGGGGAGGAACATCCCAGTAGTGTAGGAGCAGTCAGGGGAGGGACTCTGGGCATAGGAAGGAGCCCATTGGGTGCTAGTCACCTGGGCTCGGGTGTCAGAGGGAGTATAAGAGGTGGGCACCATCTTGAGACAGAGAGTTGAGCCTGAGGAGAAGCTGAGGGAGAGTTCAGCCAGAGAGGGCTGACAGGGAGCTGTGGCTCCGGCTGGGCCCAGCTCCAGGGCCAGGCCTGAAGCGCAGAGAAAGAGGAAGAAGAACTAAGACCCAGTAAAAGGCCCAGAGACGCAAGCAGAGGGAACTCTGAGATCCACAAGTGAACTAAGACGGGTGAAGGGTTGGCAGAAAAGGGTACCGGATCCCAAACTGGCAGAGGCTAATCATCCTTAGCCAGGAACCGGAGGTCGTGGACAAGCTTTGGCGTGACCCCTCACCATATCCACCCAGAAGGCATACCACGCATAGGGTCAGGGAAGCCGAGAAAGGTTTCGCCACCAAGAGGCCCGAGGGAGCCGGACATAGGTGGGTCCCTGGTGAGGACGGCCAGTAGGAAGGAAGAGAGGGGAGCTCAGGACCACGCTCCGGAACTGCCTGGGAGTTGGCCGAGTCCCGCACCTGGTGGACGCAGCACGGCTCGGGTGGTCACTCTTGGCCGAAGTGACCGGAGCAACACCTGTGAGTAAAAGCCTTGAAACTGCACCACACGTCTCTGAGCTTCCTTGCTGCACCATCACTACCACTATTATCGTCATCTGCTGCCCTGAGGCCATACCCCTCCCGTTGGGGGTTATACCATCTACGCTGCACAACCATATCACCGGCCTCAGCGGTCTGCCCTGCAGCGGCGGCCTCATAGCTGCAATCAACGGGTGGCGTAGTCGAACATTTCTAACATCTACTGCTAAACGCTGCCACTCAGTTTGACTCCCTGGGCACGGATCGGGTCACCGCCACGAGACTACTACCCCCATCTGATCCGGATCCGGGTAAGCTTCCCCGTGCGCGCGATGCCGCGCGACGCAGCAGGCCCAGGGGCGCGTCATATGCAATGACCCAAAAACACAACTTTGGTACAACACCATTGTAGCTTTCGCAGAGTAACTATGCATCCGATGGTGGCCAGAAATTGGAGCAAAGAATAGCTGAACCTGTGGCAAGTTTGGTCGTCGGGACAACAGAGGAGTAGATCATCAACATATTGTATCAATGTGACTTCAGGGTTCTCACTCTTCCAGGGTTGGAGACAGGTTGTTAAGGCCAGTGTGAAGTGATGAGGAGAATTCTGAGCTCCTTGAGGAATAACGGTCCAGGTGTAATGTACTCCTCTGTGTGTAAAAGCAAAAAGATACTGACAGTCTGGATGCAGAGGCACACTGAAGAAGGCGTTTGCCAAGTCAATTACTGTAAAATGTGCTGCCTCAGGGGGGATTTCACTGAGTAATGTATGTGGATTTGGCACCACTGGGGTCTCCAGGATTGTAACTGCATTCACAGCTCTCAGATCTTGCACCATCCTGAATTTATCCGGTTCTCCTCTTGCAGTTTTCTTCTTCACTGGAAACAATGGAGTATTAGCAGGAGAAATACAGGGAATTAATGCTCCTTTCTTGAGTAATTCTTGGATCTGGGCATCTAATGACGCTTCTTGGGCTGCTTTCATTGGGTACTGTGGGAGTCTGGGAATCCGTGCACCTTCTTTCAGGAAAACTTGGACTGGCATGACAGGCAGCCGGCCTATATCATCAGGACCTTGAGACCAGAGTTCAGGTGGTATGCCATCAAGATAATGCTGTGGTATGGCGGTTGTTGCAAATTGGATGACACACAATGGGAGGGCATGTACCTTTGCTTGTTCCTCTAATGATAACGGAGTAGAGACATCTAGATGCATTCCATTTTCATCATATGATATCTGAGCATTTAACTTTTGGAGTAGATCTGCTCCCAACAAATTAAGCGGGCAGGTGTCTGAAATGAGCAATCTGGCCAGCAGCTTCTGTTCTTTCCCAATAGGCAATAGAAATGTTAGTCGGGATGAATGTGGTTTTCTATCCACTCCCACGCAAGAAAGGAAATCATCAGATATAAGCGATTCATAGGGAAAATCTCTTGACTGTATTACTGATCTGGCTGTACCCGTGTCTACTAGGAAAGGTAAAGTTCTGTCCTTTACATCAATTTTGACAGTAGAAATCAGTCCAGATTTAGTGGGGGCATTTTCAACTGAGGTCAAGGTGAGCACGGGTTTGCCACTGTCCTATGTGGGGTAATTCTGGCCTTCCCCCGCAAACCGGCGTGGTGGTCCCTGTTATTTTGGTACATCTGTTGCGGTGGCCAGTCTCTGTAATTCTGCACAGGTTCTCTTGGCATTGTCTCATACTCTCTCTTTGGTGGCTGCCGTGATGGCTGTCTAAACTCTTGGCGGGAGTACAATGGATTTCCTTGGTAGTGTGGAGAATCTCTTCTTTTAAATTGCAGGTTGTAGGAGAGTGGCATTGAGCCATAGACAGGATCCCCTCTATTCTCTGGACATCCTCTTCTGAAATTCCCTGGTTGATTACAACGGTAACAGATTGGTTCCCTTAGTCTTATACTCGGTCCTGTACATTTGTTGAGGACCCATCCATCGTGGGGTTGAGGGGTATAGTTGTTGTGGGTATCCTGGGGGATATGGCAACTGTTCTTGTTGATTATCTGCAGGTTGATAGAATGCTAGAGCAGCTGGAGCAGGAGCTGGAACAGGAGTCGGTGTAGGTGCTGGAGTAGGCTCTGGAGCAGGCCTTGGAGCAGGCCTTGGTACAGCATTCAATTGTTTCTCTATAGCTTTAGCAATGAGGAGTGCCTTTCACAGGGACATGTCAACGTATTCTGGCCTGGAGTCTGTAAGTTTCGCTGAGATTTCCTCTCTGAGTCCCCAAAAAATAAAGTGACTAGCAGATTCTGTTGGATCCTCTGACCTTCATTGAACCCTTGATCCTTGAACAAAGTATAGATTCTGGTGTAAAAATTTTTGACATTCTCCCGTGATTCTTGAGTACAGTCCAATACACTGGTAGATGCGTCTGTGAGCTGCTCCTTGGCCCATTGCTGAAGTTGTTGACAAAAAAATCCTCCTGATTGGTAAGTCTCCTTGTCTGTCACTTGGCTGTCATTCAGAGCTACTAGAATTATTGGCCAGAAGGCATCTCTCACTTTAATGCTGTTGATTTCATGAAGATCTTTCCAAGTGGCTGAATAAGTTTGTTGAATTTGTCTGATTCTTCTGTAGAACGCCATAGGGTGTCTGTCTGGGTCTGGTAGTTGACTAATCACTCGATAAACTTGCGAAGGTATGAATGCCACATATCTATTATGGTAATCTGGCACTGGAGATTCTGACTGAGAAGATGTTGAGGGAGATACTGGCAACACAGCAACAGGAGGTGGGCTTGTTTGTCCAGGAAATAGTTCATTTGTGTTATCTTCTGAGGTCATCTGGCGGCTGAGTGGGTCTGATATAGCTGTGACACTTTCCACAGCTTGGGTGAGAATTTGAGATTTATGATAGTCATTGCTGATTAGTCTTATCTCCTCCAACTTAGTTAGTCATCTATACTCCCGTATAGCTTGGACTATCGTTTGGGCACAGGCTTGCATAGGAAATCCATACATTCCAGAATTTATAGCAGGAAGAGCAATAGAAGTAAGGTTCCTTGTTCCAGCATATTTCAGAATATTGTTGATTGTAGCTCTAAGTTGTGACACACACGGATCATGATGATCTTCATCATACACATTCTGGGTGTAGTGTGTATTGCGGCCTGTATTCCGGGTGTGCCAAGATGGCTGCCACCGAAAGGGACATCTGGTCAGAGGCCGGAGGTGATGCAATGGGTGTAGCAACATGGCCGTTGCTGGAAGGGTTTGAACTTTGGGCGGACATAGGTATAACAGATGAGGATGGGGCACTAGGAGAGGCTTCGATAGTAGCAAGGGGTGGGCCTCCTGGACGGGGCGTATGACATGCAACACAATAATCTGCTGACAATGGATTCTGCTGGCCACAATTGGAACACCCCCAACAATTCATTGCGCCGCCATTATAGGGCGGTGGCGGAGTCATGGTGGGGAGGGGAGGAACAGTGTGAGGTCTGGGACGTGGTGCCCCGCATGCAAGACAAGTATCTCTATTATCAGTATTCTGCTGACTGCAATTTGTACAAGTCCATCCCCCCGTCTGCCATTATCGAGCGGTGGCTGGAGAGCAGTATCTTTGTAATACACATAACATGGCATCTTTCCCTTATTGTCTGTATTTTCTTCCTCCACCCACCCTTCTTTTGACAAATTCTCTGCTGTTCTATACCAAGGCAAGGCTGTTTGTAACAATCCTTTATCTTTTAGCTTGCCCTTTTTTCTTCTTCATAATTTCTTGCTTTTCTAGCAGCTGTAACCGGCCCTTATCTGGTAGCTCGCATATTTTAGTTAACTGTTTAAGTTTCTGCACATACTTTTTTCCCTTCTTTCGACAAACTCAGCGCAACCTTTTTCCACAAGAATTCACTTTGCAACGACCCATTATCCAGTTTTCCCCTGTTTTCACAAATTGCTGCATTCAACATCTTGTACTGTAATCTACCCCCCGGGTACAACCCACACAATGACATTACTTTTTAAGTTTTCTTTACATATTTCCTTCCTTCTCTTCTAGCAACTATATCTTTGGGGTCCTGTCATTCCTAATCGAGCGACCCCTGCGACACAAACAATGTCTTTAGTTTTTTCATGATTTTGGCTCCAAGCGTTCTGTCCCCTTAGACTTATGATCAGACCAGGCAGCTGATACACAAGTAGAATTGTAACAAGTCCCTACACTCCCTAACAAGCACTGAATTGATTCTTTTACGACTTAATAAAGCACTGAACACCCCGCGCACCCGCGTCCTAGTGACGTCTTAATATACGACTTAACGATGCAGTTGGCTCCCAGCGTATTCCACGTCTTAATAGAGGATTGGTTAACCCCGCGTGCCCACGTCCAAATGACGTCTAAATACACGACTAATTATAATACACGTCTAAATATACTACCGAAAAGTAGGAAGAATGGGAAGCATTTAAGGAAACCAGGATGGATGAACACAGAACTTAAACACATGCTAAAAAGAAAGAAAGAAATGTTTATTAAATGGAAAGAGGGAGGCATATCTAAAGAAGATTATAATGCAGTCTGCAGATCCTGTAGGGCACGTATCAGGTTAGCTAAAGCTGACAATGAATTAAGGCTTGCAAGAGATGTCAAAAGCAATAAAAAAGGATTTTGGGTGTATGTCAAAAGTAAAAGAAAAGTCAAAGATGCTATAGGATTTTTACAGGATGAAAATGGAGAAATGGTAAGAGAGGATGTTGAGAAGGCCGAACTTTTTAATTCCTATTTTGCATCTGTTTTCTCTCAGAAAGAAAATGTAACATCAACTGATCTTCACTGTCCTTTTAAAGGAATAGAGGAATCCAAGTTATCTGTAAACAGAAAGATTGTGAGGGAATATTTAGCTAACATAAATGAGTTCAAGTCTCCAGGTCCAGATGAATTACACCCCAGAGTACGAAGGAGATCGTAGAAGAAATTTTAGAACCACTCTCCATAATCTTTGAAAATTCTTGGAGAACAGGAGAAGTCCCAGAAGACTGGAGAAGAGCAAATGTTGTTCCTATCTTCAAAAAGGGGAAGAAGGTGGACCCAGGGAACTATAGGCCGGTGAGTCTGACTTCTATACCAGGAAAGATCTTTGAACAAATTATTAAACAACATGTATGTAAGTACATGGATAAGAATGAAGTGATTAACCAGAGTCAGCATGGGTTTGTAACTAACAAGTCATGTCAGACTAACTTAATTTCCTTCTATGACAGAATCACTGACTGGGTGGATCAGGGAAATGCTGTAGATATAGTATATCTTGACTTCAGCAAAGCATTTGACAAAGTATCTCACACCATCCTTATTGAAGAAATGACCAAGTATGCAATGAACCAGGCAACTGTTAGGTGGATTCATAACTGGCTTAGTGATCGGACTCAAAGGGTGGTTGTAAATGGCTTCACATCCAGCTGGATGAATGTCTCAAGTGGGGTACCACAGGGCTCCGTCCTGGGACCTGTATTGTTCAACATCTTTATCAATGATTTAGATGAAGGAATTGAGGGTAAACTGATTAAATTTGCTGATGACACAAAGCTAGGAGGGATAGCTAATACTAGAGAAGAGAGAGAGAGGATTCAAAAAGGCCTAAATAAACTGGAGCAGTGGGCAGCAACCAACAGAATGGTTTTTAACAGGGAAAAATGCAAAGTACTACATCTGGGCAATAAAAATGAAAAAAGCATATACAGAATGGGAGGAATAGAGCTAAGCAACAGTACATGTGAAAAAGACTTAGGTATACTAATAGATCATAGACTGAACATGAGTCAACAGTGTGATGCAGCAGCAAAAAAGGCAAATACAATTCTGGGATGTATTAACAGAAGCATACAGTCTAGATCACGTGAAGTCATTATCGGTCTTTACTCCTCTTTGGTCAGACCTCATCTGGAATACTGTGTACAGTTTTGGGCACCACATTTTAAAAAAGACATAGACAAACTGGAGCAAGTTCAGAGAAGAGCGACCAGAATGGTGACTGGTCTGCAAGCCATGTCCTATGAGGAACGGTTGCAGGATTTGGGAATGTTTAGCTTGCAAAAAAGAAGACTGAGAGGAGACTTAATAGCTGTCTACAAATATGTCAAGGGCTGTCACATTGTAGAAGGATCATCTTTATTCTCATTTGCACAAGGAAAGACTAGAAGCAATGGGATGAAACTAAATGGGAGGAGACACAGATTAGATATTAGAAAAAACTTTTTGACAGTTAGGGTGATTAATGAGTGGAACAGGCTGCCACGAGAGGTGGTGAGTTCCCCTTCAATGGATGTCTTCAAACAGAGGCTGGACAGACATCTGTCTGAGATGATTTAGTGAATCCTGCTTTGAGCAGGGGGTTGGACCAGATGACCCAGGAGGTCCCTTCCAACTCTACCATTCTATGATTCTATGATTCTATGACTTATCAGTAACTTCACTCCCCGCGTGTCCCACGACTTAATACACGACTTAATAGAGGATTGGTCTGCCCCGAGTGCCCGCGTCCTAATGACTACTTAATACACGACTTATCAGCAACAACGTCACTCCCCGCGTGCCCGCGTTATAAACAAAGAAATTTTCCTAAATTCTCAAGTGTATACGTGTACGCCCCTGCATACAAAGATCGTTCTAATGGGACGGGACCCCTGATATACCACAGAGCAGCAGTTAGCCAGGAGCGACTACAAACCAGAGTTCTTGGAATCACACAGCGGGGACCCGCCCAGTCGCACGGGGCTGTCCCTAAGGGCCAATCTAGGCACCACAAACTCACCAGAGACCGCTCAAAATTTGAGTAAGTACTACGGATTCATTAAATCTGCAGACTTACCGTATTCAGTGATGAGAGTTGATCAGGCTCTCGCTTTGAGCAGTCCCAGCTCATCCGTAGGTGGTCCGGTGATGGGCACCCCGAGACCTAGAGTTCCCCTCAAGTGTGATCCGAGTCACGGCACCATTTGTGTAGGTTTCACCAATTTAAGATACACTAGGTAACTGCTCTCCTCCAAATTAAAGATGTCCGAGTGCATGCAGAGAAGCTAATTAACGAAATTGGCTAATCTGGTTGAAAAACTTCACTCAGAGACTGAACCACGCAAATGGCATACTTTATTACGTAGACATGGGGTTAAATAGCATTCTCCTTCTAGGTGGGATTAGTAAAATTTATTGCTCTTTTCTGATAACTCAGCACGCTGTAATTTGTTCGTCCATGTATCTTTTGACCTCAGTAATGCCTTAGCAATTCCGATGGGAGGGGTGAGTTCGTCTCTCGGCGCCATCTTTGCCAACTCGACATGAATCTCTCTGTTATCAGCCGTGCACATGCATACGTCATTCCCAGAAAATCATTTAGTTGTTCGTATCTACAATAAGAATAGAAGCTATTAGTTATATATTCATTAACTATTAACATAAACCATGCGCATATACACATTTGCATACATACATACACATAGATTATTCCATCACCTCTATATTGATTCACACTGATTAGGTAATCTATTAAAAGAAACTAATTGATTTTCTATAATATATATATTTTACCTTGACAAGCGGATCAGGCAAAATTCGAATTTGCAATTTTTTCCCGAGAAATTCGATTGGTGGAGAAATTATTCTCTGCAAATTTAAAGTTCCTTATTATGCACTGGGGTCTTTCCAAACACCACAGCATAATAAACACAATATGTAAAAAATAGAAACAGTTCTTATACTCACCTCTCTGGCCCCTCCACTCCTCACCGTTATCCATCCGATCGTCGTTGCATCTTCAGATCTCCGCCACTCGTGTTGAAATCCCCAGACCTCTCGCACTCGGCCGGGTCTTCTGGCTTTGATATGGCCTTGCAGGGTTCTGCGTGTGTGCGCTTAAGATCATGGCGCACGCTGTGACACCATGACGAGTGACATTTCCCTCGGTTGCGCAGAATCCTCCTGGTCCCGCGTCAAAGCCCAACGTGAGAGGTCCAGAGATTTCAGCTCGATCAGAAATGATCTGAAGATGTGGCAAAGACTGGACGGGTGCTGCGGAAGGGCTGGTTAGGTAAGTATAAGACTTTTTTTTATAATTTTTATGGCCTTTTACGGTTCTGAAAAATGACTGCCAGAGGCCACCATTTTCTGCTCTGAAGAAAATTACTAAAAATTTTGGTAAAATTTGAGAAGAATTCAATTCTGCTCACAGTTAGGCTGGGTGCCCACGTAGCGTTTTACAAGCGTTTATGCTGCGCTCAAATATCCGCAGCATGTCCATTAATTTTGCAGACACGCTGCGTAATCGCCGCCATTGACTTGCATTGGACCGCGTGACATCCGCATCACTGCATTTGCACATGCGGATATCACACGGTTCAATGTGTGGATGGTACCCAAGTCTGGAGGAGAGGAGACTCTTATCCAGACCCGGGTACCATAGAAACTGTAAAAAAAGAATTTAAAATAAAAGATAAAGTTTATACTCACCTTCCGATGTCTTCCCGGTGTTTTGCCTGCTCCGTCCGGTGTCTTGCAATGTTCGCGTTGATGTGAAGGACCTGCCATGACGTCACTGAGTCATGTGACCCATCACATGGCTCAATGACGTCACCGCAGGTCCTTCACACCCCCGCAAGCAGTGCAAGACACTGGACGGAGCAGGCAAAACACCGGGAAGACATCGGAAGGTGAGTATAAACTTTATTTTTATTATTTTTTACCATTCTTATTCTTTTTTTTAACTAACTTGGTCACACTACTATAAATCCATGCCGGTTGCATGGATTTATATAGTGTGAACAAGTTGTCAAGCACTTTTCCAAGTGATGCTAAAATCGCTTGGAAAAGCGGTTGATAACCCGCATGCAGAAATGCATGCAAAAGCGCTTCACAAACGCTTCTACTTGGCGGGAAAACCGCATTTAAAATCTGCATGCGTTTTTCCTGCCAGGGAGAAGCGTAAAAAATATGCAGCATTTCTGCATCGTGGGCACTTAGCCTAATTCTCTCATCTCCAGATAAGGCTGTAACCAACCACCTGCTCCTATGATGTGACCGTATTTATGGCACAAGACCACTGAGACCCATGATTGGCAGCAACAGTCCCATGTACATGGTTGGCATATCCTCTCTACAGGACAAGTCAAGAAGCCTGGTGCTAGATCTTTACCACTTTGGCGTAACTCTAATAGATCTCCTCCCACTAGTGATGAGCGAGTATGTTCTATTAACCCTTTTGCCGAGTATACTCGGCCGAGGTCCGAGTATTTACAGCGTGCTCGGTGATATGTTTGAATCACTCCTGTGTGCATGATTTGCAACGGTTTGACACCTTTAATACAATTGCCTAAATCTGCTCTAAACCATTTGCTTTCTCTTTTTTCCATTGCTCTGACGTAATCTAAGGATTTTTCTCATAAAAAAAAGGTCTCCTTTTATTTTCCCAGAAACAGCACCTTTCTAGTCCATAGACTTTATCTGACATTGCAGCCGAGTACCATTACGAGGCCGAATTGCAATACCAAACACAGCCCATGCTCCATGGTGGCGCTTTTTTTGAGAAAAAAAAGAAAGTCACAACTTCAAGAAATAAACCTTCAGCACAGGATGAGTTAATTCCTATCAGAACCTATTACAGATATCATAGCGGTTTATAGTATTACAGCACAGGCCAGAGAAGGAAGCTTTCTATTTTCCAGTTTTACGATGATTGTTCTTTGTCTCAACCTCGGACTGTCAAATAAATGAGATTTTTTTTTTTATTGTCTCCCATTTTTTTCCCTCTGGACTTTGCATTGTATTTTGCGCCCTGAATACTAACAGCTGCCAAGGACGTGGCTCTGTCACATCGGTGAGAACTTGCTGCCCCTCCAGACAAAACAGAACGCGGGATGTCTCTGGCAGTGTCAGGGACTTGTGCACTAGGGGACCTGCCATTACTACACCCTGGAATATGTGGGCTTTGTCTGAAGCTCAGGACACGAGGCCTCACATGACTGCAATCCATCAAAGCCATCTACAGATTAATATGTGAGATGTCAAAGGGACAACGTCTGATGCCGATGTGCGGAAAAAGAAAAGAAGCATTGCTTCCTGATATTTTATTAGAGGAAATATGTTGGTAGGTTTTTCTATGTAATCGGAGAGAAACATATTATAGGGCAAAAGAGCCTGATTCCAGCAATGTGTCACTTACTGGACTGTTTAGTTCAGTTTTAATAGAATCCCTGTTTTTTCTGCTGTAGATGTAGTAGTGGTCAGAGCACTGAGCTGTGTTTAACCCCGCCCACTCCCCTGATTGGCCGCATCCTGTGTACACTGTGAGCAAACGGCCAATCAGTGGTGGAGGCGGAGTCACCCAGATTAGCCGGACTGCCTGGCATGTGACACCCAGTCCTGCAGTGATAAAATACTGATTGTATTGAAATTACAGCACACAGCCTAATAAGGGACACATCGCTGGAATCAGGCTTTGAGCCATTACATTATTCTGCTAAAACCTGCTGACAGATTCCTTTTAAGTACTTCCAAACTGATCACAAAACTATTCCACCTCCAGTGTTCCCCAAGAGCCACCAACAGGTCATGTTTTCAGGATTTCTTTAGTAGTGCCCAGGTGATAATTGCAGTACCCGCACAGGCAATAATTTTATCACTTGGGCAAAGTTAAGGAAATCCTGAAAATAAGACCTTTTGATGAATCTTGAGGACCAGAGTTGGGGAACACTGATCTAGAACGATCTACATTAATTATTTTTGCGTATTCTTCATATTTATTAGCTAAAAAATTGTTATACCCATGACTCAACATCCGACCAATTATATTGGCTAGCTTTTTCAATTTTAGGTTGTATATAAAATTACAGAAAAGTTTTGTTAGTAATTTTATATATTCTGTAAAATAATGTTAATTCAAAGAACATTAAAAAAAGAAAAACTAGGGTATTCTCCTGGTGAATCAACATGTAGTGATCAGTCAAGAGATTTAATGGGAGTTGGTCAGCAGTTTTTTCCTATTTAATCTGAGAGCAGCATAATGTAGGGGCAGAGACCCTAATTACAGCGATGTATCACTTACTAGACTGAGTGCTGTAGTTTCAAAACAATCAATGTTTTATGAGCAGGAGATTATCACTACAGGACTAGGTGTCTGGTGCCTTCTAGTCAACTACTCTGTGTAACTCCACCCTCACCACTGATTGGCAGTTTAAAGACAATGTACAGAATAGACAGGAAGCATCTAATCGGTGGTGTGGGTGGGGTTATACATAGCTCAGCATTCAGAGCTCCGCTAGATCTGCAGCAGAGAAAACTGTAATTCTATCAAAATTATACCAAGCAGCCCAGTAAGTGATACATCGCTGGAATCAGGGTCTCTGCCCTACATCATGCTGCTCTCAGATTGCATAGTAAAACCTGCTGACGGATTTCCCTTTAAGAACACACATGGATTGAACAAAGTGAGTTCTTTTATAGTAACTATATTGGGTACTTTTATTTAAATTTTTATTTATTAGTTTTTCCACTCTTTTCTTCTTTTCAGCCAACAGAGGAGCATGTGGGTTGGTTAAATGTCAAGGACTTTCAAACAAAGAATTTCAGGCATATGTAAAACAGATTTTATATATGGAAGGTATTTTGGAAAGCTTTGCCTGAACATGGGGCCACTTTTTACATTCACTTATCACAAGGCTTAAGCAATATACCAGCCACTAGCGTATAGAGAGTTTTACGGCCACCTCTTCTCCTCTGATGTTTGCATGGCCAGAGCATAAAATCACATTAAAACTCGTTGCCTACAGAGGAGACAATTTATGACATATTGTGGCCCTTTTTTTCCCCTCGGATAAAACTGGTGCAGGATTTTATGAAAAACTCTTAGTAGATCCAATATTTTTTTTTCTGTATTTTCTGTCCGAGTGCGGATTGGACCGATCCCAGATGTCATTGAATTGCGGTCTGATTTTTTCTGAGGATTTTCACAGATTGACAGAATGGAGATTTTTTTTCCATCTTCTCATCTGAGAAAATTGGATCCCTCTCTGATCAAACTCTGATTTTCTCGGATGAAATATGGTCATAAGACCCTCGCCTAAGAGTGTTTGACTCTTTTTTTTTTTTTTACTTCCATCATCTGTAATATTTCTTTCATACTTGCCTTGTGGCTGGAATCAGACGTGAAGATTTTGGTGCATTTTTTTTCTTGCAGTTCTCTGAGCCAAATTTTTGAAGTCTTAAGCTATGTTCACACATTGCGTTTTTTTAGCATTTTAATTATGCATTTTTTTATGCAAATTTTGTGCTGCGTCTTACAGTACCAGCAAAGTCTATGAGATTACAGAAATCTCATGCACACATCTTGCTTTTTATTTGATCAGTATTTTGTGCTTTGCATGTTTTTTTGCAGAAAAGAGCATGTCACTTCTTTGAGGGTTTTTTCAGTTTTTCACCCATTGGAAGTAACGGGTGGTAAAAAAAAGCTGTAGAAACGCCTAGTGTGAACATAGCTATCTGGATTTGCTGCATTTTTTGTGAAATATAGCAAGTGCAACAGTATGTGAAACTCATTTATTTTTGTGATTTTACCATCTTGTCTTCATCACCTGAGATGGCAGTTAGGATTAGTACAGTTTAATTAAATTAGTAATGCGTACACAGTAAACATTGGCTGAGATATGTGTGAGATTGAACAATACCTGTGTCCCATGGAGTTGTGAAATTGAACAATGACTGAGCAACTCAATGGCAGACGATAGTGTGAAAATAAATAGTGTCCTACAAGCTAAATGCACTGCCAGTGTCTTAGGTAAACTATTCCTGAACAATTCACCTCTCCCTACTGCTACATTTGTAATTCGGGTTAATATAGTTTCACATATGTCTTGCATTGGTGACCTGTGTTCATGTTTCTGTGGTGGAAGCAAAGTTGAACTTTGGGATCCTGAAAAACTCACCAAACACACACCAAAAAAACAAAGCAAAGAACAAGGAAAAGCCAAGCAAAATCCTAAACAAACCTTCCTGGCAAGAGATAAGATTTTGCTGCAGAAAAAAACACTGAAAAAACGCAATGTGTGAACATAGCCTTAGGGTATATGCAGGCAATGTCTGAATCCTTCTGAAGAAGGGCGTAAAAATGCTAAAAAAAATTAACATACGCACTGCATTGTCAAAATGACCAATTCAGGCTACGAAAGCGGCTAAAAGAAGTGACCTGTCCGTTCTTCAGATGGCTTCATTTGGAAGATGCTTTCTAGATTATATATGCTATTAAAAAAAAATTACACCGGTGACAAAGTTGCAGGAAAAATGTCTCTAAAGGGTGAAACTTGCACCTACATGAACAGCATAAATTGTCATGCTGCTTCTGTCCATTTATGCTGCGGATATATTTCTAACAATGTCATGCACTATGGTGGCACTCTAAGACTCAATGGATTTTTCTGCAAGGGAATACGCAGTAGAAAATTCCACTGTGTTTTCCCACTGTGGAAACTTAGCCTTATTCTTCTCCACCTTGCTGGAACCCCTTCTGCTGGATCAAAAAAACTACATCAAAATCTGCACTTTAAATTGCATGAAAAACTACACGTGTGATTTCATCCCAGTGCTACATTCACACATTTGTTTCCATTTTTATTTTCATTTTTCCTCTGCTTTGCATCCATTTTTTTTCTCATCCGTTTTTTTTTTACTGAAACAGGTAGACTGTCTGAACTTTTATTTGTTCATTGACGTTAACAATATATGTAATGCCAAACGCTCAAAAGGCTACTTCGGACAGACATGGCACAAGCCACTTAGTCTGGCAGGTTCAGAGAAATCCTGATACCCTTTAACCCCCTGTACAGGGATCTGATTTTACAATAGAAATGCATGTTTTTTTTGCTCAGTAGAGCATGTCAACTCTCAGTGTTTTGTCAGCATTTTTCACCCATTGGAAAAATGGGTGATGAAAAAACGCCTAGTGTGAACATAGCTATCAGGTTTTGCAGCGTTTTTAGTGAAAAAAAAGCAAGTACAGCAGTATGTGAAACTCTTTTATTTTTGCGATTTTACCATCTTGTCTTGGTCACCTCAGATGGCAGTTTGGATTAGGACAGTTTAATTAAATTAGTGATGTGTACACAGCAAATATTGGCTGAGCTAGGTGTGAGATTGAACAATACCTGTGGCCAATGGAGGTGTGAAATTGAACAATGACTGAGCAACTCAATGAAATGCTACCATGGAAGGGCTGCCATCCATAGGCAGGAATGGTCACCAAGCAGGGTCAAAGCTGAAAAGTCACATCAAGGACAAAATCAGGATCCATAAGAATAGTCAGAAACATGAGCCAAGGTCAAAACAGGAAAACACTAAAACCAAACAGGAGCAGAAGACACACACCTAACCAGGGAAACACAAGCTATATCTGGAAGCTTCCAGCAGTAAGCTGGAAGCTTTAGTAGGGTTTATTGCTGTCCAATTGGCTGATATCAGTACACACACACAGATTGTCGGACTGGACAACATCACAGGTCCCAGGCACTCCAACCTTGGTGGCTAGACAGATCTGGCGCCATCCAGAGCTTCTGGTTCTGACATCTCCTCTTTCACCAGGGCCGCCTGCACAGTGAATATGGCAGCGCCTGGCGACAAAATCAGAAGTAGTAGGAGCGGGAGAAGTAGGCAGAAGTAAAAAATATGTGTTCAGTTTTTCATCCGCACTCCACATGACAGCGTGCCACCTACTAAAAGGAAGACTTTGCTAAAAGAAAGATAGAACAGTCAAAAGAAGGCTAGAAGGTGGGAAGACATGAGTTTTGACCTCTTCTTGACCCTCTATAATCCAGCAAAATGGCCAGCTACTATTTTGATGAATTTGCTTGCATTGCAACTCTAAAATTTTGGATTCTAGTTATTTTTTATTTTTGCAAAATTCAATTTAAATTCCAATCTTCTCTAACAATTTTCTTATCTCTGCCAATCACACATTCTGGGAGGCGCAGAATTGATGTCTAGGGGAGGCATGGCTTCTAGTAGAAGAAGAAGAAGCTGGTAAGTATGCTCCAACCTCCTGTGATCAGCTAGTCTGGCATGGGAAGAGATTGTATGTCATTCATCAAGATGTGCATTCAGGGGTGGATTAAGAGTAGCAAGGGCCCCGGGCAGTTTAGAAGGCGTGGGCCCCCCACACACACACCTCATGTATCACATGTCACATGATCCCCTGTGATAGATCATGTGATAGTTCACGTGAAATTAATTTGGCACAATATTAATTATAATAATTTTTTTTATGCTGTGTGCCCACTATGCGTTTTTTAAGCGTTTCCGCAGCGGCAATTCCACGGCAGAAACACTTTGAAAATGCTTGGTAGAAGGTCTGTCATGTTCCCCAATGATAATCCGCTGCGGATTATCATTGCGGAAAAATCCGCAGCATTACCAATTATTTTGCAGAAGCGCGGCGTTTTCGCCGCCATTGACTTGCATTGGAACGCATGGAATCCGCATCACTGCATCTGTACATGCAGAATACATAAGTTTCAATGTGCGGATGGTACTCGGGTTTGGAGACGAGGAGACTCTCCTCCGGACCCGGGTACCATAGAACCTGTAAAAAAAGAAAAAAAGAAAAATAAATATTATACTTACCTTCTGATGGCCCCCAGTGTCTTTATCCGATGCGTCCTGGCTTGCTGGCAGCTCGCAATGGTCTAAAAAGGACCTGCCGTGACGTCATTTAGTCATGTGACGTGTCACACGACCGCTGACGTCGGCAGGCCATCAGAAGTTAAGTACATATTTTTTACCATTCATTTATGGTCACACTGGTTGCATGGATTTATATAGTGTGATCAAGTTGTCAAGCACTTTCCAAGTGATGCTAAAATCGCTTGGAAAGCGCTTGTCAACCCGCATGCAGAAATGCATGTGAAGAAAGCTTCACTTCCGCTTGTCCCTGGCAGGAAAAATGCATGTACAATCCGCATGTACAATCCGCATGTACATTCCGAATGTACAATCCGCATGTACAATCCGCATGCGTTTTTTCTGCCAGGGAGATGCAGAAACGCTCAAAAAAAAATCCGGAGCATTTCTGCATCATGGGCACATAGCCTTACATTAATTGTATGACTCAATATGGAGCAGACATAGCCATCTATACACAGCGGGAGGCCGCACGTAGCCATCTATACACAGCGGGAGGCCACACGTAGCCATCTATACACAGCAGGAAGCCGCACGGTGCCATCTATACACAGTAGGAGGCTGCACGTAGCCATCTATACACAGCAGGAGGCCGCACATAGCCATCTATACACAGCAGGAGGCCGCACGGTGCCATCTATACACAGCGGGAGGCCGCACATAGCCATCTATACACAGTGGGAGGCCGCACGTAGCCATCTATACACAGCAGGGGGCCGCACGTAGCCATCTATACATAGCGGGAGGCTGCACGAAGCCATCTATACACAGAGGGAGGCTGCACGGTGCCATGTATACACAGCGGGAGGCCGCACGTAGCCATCTATACACAACGGGAGGCCGCACATAGCCATCTATACACAGCAGGAAGCCGCACGTAGCCATCTATACAAGAAGGAGGCCGCAGGTGCCATCTATACACAGTAGGAGGCCGAATGTAGCCATCTATACACAGCAGGAGGCCGCACGTAGCCATCTATATGTACATTCCGAATGTACAATCCGCATGTACAATCCGCATGCGTTTTTTCTGCTAGGGAGATGCAGAAACGCTCAAGAAAAAATCCGGCGCATTTCTGCATCATGGGCACATAGCCTTACATTAATTGTATGACTCAATATGGAGCAGACATAGCCATCTACACACAGCGGGAGGCCGCACGTAGCCATCTATACACAGCGGGAGGCCACACGTAGCCATCTATACACAGCAGGAAGCCGCACGGTGCCATATATACACAGTAGGAGGCTGCACGTAGCCATCTATACACAGCAGGAGGCCGCACATAGCCATCTATACACAGCAGGAGGCCGCATGGTGCCATCTATACACAGCGGGAGGCCGCACATAGCTATCTATACACAGTGGGAGGCCGCACGTAGCCATCTATACACAGCAGGGGGCCGCACGTAGCCATCTATATACAGCGGGAGGCTGCACGAAGCCATCTATACTCAGCGGGAGGCTGCACGGTTCCATCTATACACAGCGGGAGGCCGCACGTAGCCATCTATACACAGCGGGAGGCCGCACGTAGCCATCTATACACAGCAGGAAGCCGCACGTAGCCATCTATACAAGCAGGAAGCCGCAGGTGCCATCTATACACAGTAGGAGGCCGAATGTAGCCATCTATACACAGAAGGAGGCTGCACGTAGCCATCTATACATAGCAGGAGGCCGCATGGTGCCATCTATACACAGCGGGAGGCCGCACATAGCCATCTATATACAGTGGGAGGCCGCACGTAGCCATTTATACACAGCAGGGAGCCACACATAGCCATCTATACACAGCGGGAGGAAGCACGTAGCCATCTATACACAGTGGGAGGCTGCACGTAGCCATCTATACACAGCGGGAGGCTGCACGGTGCCATCTATACACAGAGGGAGGCCACTCGTAGCCATATATACACAGCGGGAGGCCGCACGTAGCCATCTATACACGGCAGGAGGCCGCAAGTAGCCATCTATCAACATCAGGAGGCCGCATGGTGCCATCTATACACAGCAGAAGGCCGCACGGTGCTATCTATACACAGCGGAAGGCCGCACATAGCCATCTATACGCAGTGGGAGGCGGCACGTAGCCATCTATACACAGCAGGGGGCCGCACGTAGCCATCTATACACAGCGGGAGGCCGCACGTAGCCATCTATACACAGCGGTAGGCTGCACGTAGCCATCTATACACAGCAGGAGGCCGCACGGTGCCATCTCTGCACAGCGGGAGGCCGCACGTAGCCATCTATACACAGCGGGAGGCCGCACGTAGCCATCTATACACAGCAGGGGGCTACACTGTGCCATATATAAACAGCAGGGGGCCGCGTGTAGCCATCTATACACAGCAGGAGGCCGCACGGCGCCATGTATACACAGCAGGAGGCCGCACGGCGTCATCTATATACAGCAGGAGGCCACACAGTGCCATCTATGCACAGCAGGGGGCTGCACGTAGCCATCTATACACAGCAGGGGGCCGCACGTAGCCATCTATACACAGCGGGAGGCCACACATAGCCATCTATACACAGTGGGAGGCCGCACGTAGCCATCCATACATAGCAGGGGGCCGCAAGTAGCCATCTATACACAGCGGGAGGCCGCACGTAGCCACCTATACACAGCGGGAGGCTGCACGTAGCCATCTATACACAGCGGGAGGCCGCACGGTGTCATTTATACACAGCGTGAGGCCGCACATAGCCATCTATATACAGCGGGAGGCCGCACGTAGCCATCTATACACAGCGGGAGGCCACACGTAGCCATCTGTATACTGCGGGAGGCCGCACGGTGCCATCTATACACAGCAGGGTGCCACACGGTGCCATCTATAAAAAGAAGGGGCCTCACGTAGCCATCTATACACAGCAGGAGGCCGCACGGCGCCATCTATATACAGCAGGAGGCCGCACGGTGCCATCTATACACAGCAGCGGGCTGCACGTAGCCATCTATACACAGCAGGAGGCCGCATGGTGCCATCTATACACAGCAGGAGGCCGCACGGTGCCATCTGTACACAGCAGGGGGCCGCACGGTGCCATCTGTACTCAGCAGGGGGCCGCACGGTGCCATCTATACACAGCAGGGGGCCGCAAGGTGCCATCTTTACACAGCAGAGGGCCGCACGTAGCCATCTATACACAGCAGGGGGCTGCACGAAGCCATTTATACACAGCGGGAGGCTGCACGGTGCCATCTATACACAGGAGGAGGCCGCACGTAGCCATCTATACACAGCGGGAGGCCGCACGTAGCCATCTATACACAGCGGGAAGCCGCACGTAGCCATCTATACAAGAAGGAGGCCGCAGGTGCCATCTATACACAGTAGGAGGCCGAATGTAGCCATCTATACACAGCAGGAGGCTGCACGTAGCCATCTATCCACAGCAGGAGGCCGCATGGTGCCATCTATACACAGCAGGGGGCCGCACGTAGCCATCTATACACAGCGGGAGGCTGCACGAAGCCATCTATACACAGCGGGAGGCTGCACGATGCCATCTATACACAGCGGGAGGCCGTACGTAGCCATCTATACACAGCGGGAGGCCGCACGTAGCCATCTATACACAGCAGGAAGCCGCACGTAGCCATCTATACAAGAAGGAGGCCGCAGGTGCCATCTATACACAGTAGGAGGCCGAATGTAGCCATCTATACACAGCAGGAGGCCGCACGTAGCCATCTATATGTACATTCCGAATGTACAATCCGCATGTACAATCCGCATGCGTTTTTTCTGCTAGGGAGATGAAGAAACGCTCAAGAAAAAATCCGACGCATTTCTGCATCATGGGCACATAGCCTTACATTAATTGTATGACTCAATATGGAGCAGACATAGCCATCTACATACAGCGGGAGGCCGCACGTAGCCATCTATACACAGCGGAAGGCCACACGTAGCCATCTATACACAGCAGGAAGCCGCACGGTGCCATCTATACACAGTAGGAGGCTGCACGTAGCCATCTATACACAGCAGAAGGCCGCACATAGCCATCTATACACAGCAGGAGGCTGCATGGTGCCATCTATACACAGTGGGAGGCCGCACATAGCTATCTATACACAGTGGGAGGCCGCACGTAGCCATCTATACACAGCAGGGGGCCACACGTAGCCATCTATACACAGCGGGAGGCTGCACGAAGCCATCTATACTCAGCGGGAGGCTACACGGTGCCATCTATACACAGCTAGAGGCCGCACGTAGCCATCTCTACACAGCGGGAGGCCGCACGTAGCCATCTATACACAGCAGGAAGCCGCACGTAGCCATCTATACAAGCAGGAGGCCGCAGGTGCCATCTATACACAGTAGGAGGCCGAATGTAGCCATCTATACACAGCAGGAGGCCGCACGTAGCCATCTATATGTACATTCCGAATGTACAATCCGCATGTACAATCCGCATGCGTTTTTTCTGCTAGGGAGATGAAGAAACGCTCAAGAAAAAATCCGACGCATTTCTGCATCATGGGCACATAGCCTTACATTAATTGTATGACTCAATATGGAGCAGACATAGCCATCTACATACAGCGGGAGGCCGCACGTAGCCATCTATACACAGCGGGAGGCCACACGTAGCCATCTATACACAGCAGGAAGCCGCACGGTGCCATCTATACACAGTAGGAGGCTGCACGTAGCCATCTATACACAGCAGAAGGCCGCGCATAGCCATCTATACACAGCAGGAGGCTGCATGGTGCCATCTATACACAGCGGGAGGCCGCACATAGCTATCTATACACAGTGGGAGGCAACACGTAGCCATCTATACACAGCAGGGGGCCGCACGTAGCCATCTATACACAGCGGGAGGCTGCACGAAGCCATCTATACTCAGAGGGAGGCTGCACGGTGCCATCTATACACAGCAGGAGGCCGCACGGTGCCATCTCTGCACAGCGGGAGGCCGCATGTAGCCATCTATACACAGCGGGAGGCCGCACGTAGCCATCTATACACAGCAGGGGGCTACTGTGCCATATATAAACAGCAGGGTGCCGCATGTAGCCATCTATACACAGCAGGAGGCCGCACGGCGCCATCTATACACAGCAGGAGGCCACACGGCATCATCTATATACAGCAGGAGGCCACACGGTGCCATCTATGCACAGCAGGGGGCTGCACGTAGCCATCTATACACAGCAGGGGGCCGCACGGTGCCATCTATACCCAGCAGAGGGCCGCACGTAGTCATCTATACACCGCGGGAGGCCACACATAGCCATCTATACACAGTGGGAGGCCGCACGTAGCCATCCATACATAGCAGAGGGCCGCACGTAGCCATCTATACACAGCTTGAGGCCGCACGTAGCCATCTATACACAGCGGGAGGCTGCACGTAGCCATCTATACACAGCGGGAGGCCGCACGGTGCCATTTATACACAGCGGGAGGCCGCACATAGCCATCTATACACAGCGGGAGGCCGCACGTAGCCATCTATTCACAGCGGGAGGCCACACGTAGCCATCTGTATACTGCGGGAGGCCGCACGGTGCCATCTATACACAGCAGGGTGCCACACGGTGCCATCTATAAAAAGAAGGGGGCCTCACGTAGCCATCTATACACAGCAGGAGGCCGCACGGCGCCATCTATATACAGCAGGAGGCCGCACAGTGCCATCTATACACAGCAGCGGGCTGCACGTAGCCATCTATACACAGCAGGAGGCCGCATGGTGCCATCTATACACAGCAGGAGGCCGCACGGTGCCATCTGTACACAGCAGGGGGCCGCACGGTGCCATCTATACACAGCAGGGGGCCGCACGGTGCCATCTTTACACAGCAGAGGCCGCACATAGCCATCTATACACAGTAGGGGGCCGCACGTAGCCATCTATACACAGCGGGAGGCTGCACGGTGCCATCTATACACAGCGGGAGGCCGCACGTAGCCATCTATACACAGCGGGAGGCCGCACGTAGCCATCTATACACAGCAGGAAGCCGCACGTAGCCATCTATACAAGAAGGAGGCCGCAGGTGCCATCTATACACAGTAGGAGGCCGAATGTAGCCATCTATACACAGCAGGAGGCCGCACGTAGCCATCTACATGTACATTCCGAATGTACAATCCGCATGTACAATCCGCATGCGTTTTTTCTGCTAGGGAGATGCAGAAACGCTCAAGAAAAAATCCGGCGCATTTCTGCATCATGGGCACATAGCCTTACATTAATTGTATGACTCAATATGGAGCAGACATAGCCATCTACACACAGCGGGAGGCCGCACGTAGCCATCTATACACAGCAGGAAGCCGCACGGTGCCATCTATACACAGTAGGAGGCTGCACGTAGCCATCTATACACAGCAGGAGGCCACACATAGCCATCTATACACAGCAGGAGGCCGCATGGTGCCATCTATACACAGCGGGAGGCCGCACATAGCTATCTATACACAACGGGAGGCCACACGTAGCCATCTGTACACAGCAGGAAGCCGCACGGTGCCATCTATACACAGTAGGAGGCTGCACGTAGCCATCTATACACAGCAGGAGGCCACACATAGCCATCTATACACAGCAGGAGGCCGCATGGTGCCATCTATACACAGCGGGAGGCCGCACATAGCTATCTTTACACAGTGGGAGGCCGCACGTAGCCATCTATACACAGCAGGGGGCCGCACGTAGCCATCTATACACAGTGGGAGACCGCACGTAGCCATCTATACACAGCAGTGGGCCACACATAGCCATCTATACACAGCGGGAGGAAGCACGTAGCCATCAATACACAGCGGGAGGCTACACGTAGCCATCTATACACAGCCGGAGGCTGCACGGTGCCATCTATGCACAGAGGGAGGCCGCTCGTAGCCATATATACACAGCGGGAGGCCGCACGTAGCCATCTATACACAGCAGGAGGCCGCAAGTACCCATCTATCCACAGCAGGAGGCCGAATGGTGCCATCTATACACAGCAGGAGGCCGCACGGTGCTATCTATACACAGCGGGAGGCCGCACATAGCCATCTATACACAGTGGGAGGCGGCACATAGCCATCTATACACAGCAGGGGGCCGCACGTAGCCATCTATACACAGCGGGAGGCCGCACGTAGCCATCTATACACAGCGTGAGGCTGCACGTAGCCATCTATACACAGCAGGAGGCCGCACGGTGCCATCTCTGCACAGCGGGAGGCCGCACGTAGCCATCTATACACAGCGGGAGGCCGCACGTAGCCATCTATACACAGCAGGGGGCTACACTGTGCCATATATAAACAGCATGGGTCCGCATGCAGCCATCTATACACAGCAGGAGGCCGCACGGCGCCATCTATACACAGCAGTAGGCCGCACGGCGTCATCGATATACAGCAGGAGGCCACACGGTGCCACCTATGCACAGCAGGGGGCTGCACGTAGCCATCTATACACAGCAGGGGGCCGCACGGTGCCATCCATACATAGCAGGGGGATGCACGTAGCCATCTATACACAGCGGGAGGCCACACGTAGCCATCTATACACAGCGGGAGGCTGCACGTAGCCATCTATACACAGCGGGAGGCTGCACGGAGCCATTTATACACAGCGGGAGGCCGCACATAGCCATCTATACACAGTGGGAGGCCGCACGTAGCCATCTATACACAGCGGGAGGCCACACGTAGCAATCTATATACTGCGGGAGGCCGCACGGTGCCATCTATACACAGCAGGGTGCCACACGGTGCCATCTATAAAAAGAAGGGGGCCTCACGTAGCCATCTATACACAGCAGGAGGCCGCACGGCGCCATCTATATACAGCAGGAGGCCGCATGGTGCCATCTATACACAGCAGTGGGCTGCACGTAGCCATCTATACACAGCAGGAGGCCGCATGGTGCCATCTATACACAGCAGGAGGCCGCACGGTGCCATCTGTACACAGCAGGGGGCCGCACGGTGCCATCTATACACAGCAGGGGGCCGCACGGTGCCATCTTTACACAGCAGAGGGCCGCACGTAGCCATCTATACACAGCAGGGGGCCGCACGTAGCCATCTATACACAGCGGGAGGCTGCACAAAGCCATCTATACACAGCGGGAGGCTGCACGGTGCCATCTATACACAGGAGGAGGCCGCACGTAGCCATCTATACACAGCGGGAGACCGCACGTAGCCATCTATACACAGCAGGAAGCCTCACGTAACCAGCTATACAAGAAGGAGGCCGCAGTTGCCATCTATACACAGCAGGAGGCCGATTGTAGCCATCTATACACAGCAGGAGGCTGCACGTAGCCATCTATCCACAGCAGGAGTCCGCATGGTGCAATCTATACACACCCTGGGGGCCGCACGTAGCCATCTATACACAGCGGGAGGCTGCACGAAGCCATCTATACACAGCGGGAGGCTGCACGGTGCCATCTATACACAGCGGGAGGCCGTACGTAGCCATCTATACACAGCAGGAGGCCGCACATAGCCATCTATACACAGCAGGAGGCCGCATGGTGCCATCTATACACAGCGGGAGGCCGCACATAGCTATCTATACACAGTGGGAGGCCGCACGTAGCCATCTATACACAGCAGGGGGCCGCACGTAGCCATCTATACACAGCGGGAGGCTGCGCGAAGCCATCTATACTCAGCGGGAGGCTGCACGGTGCCATCTATACACAGCGGGAGGCCGCACGTAGCCATCTATACACAGCGGGAGGCCGCACGTAGCCATCTATACACAGCAGGAAGCCGCACGTAGCCATCTATACAAGCAGGAGGCCGCAGGTGCCATCTATACACAGTAGGAGGCCGAATGTAGCCATCTATACACAGAAGGAGGCCGCACGTAGCCATCTATACATAGCAGGAGGCCGCATGGTGCCATCTATACACAGCGGGAGGCCGCACATAGCCATCTATACACAGTGGGAGGCCGCACATAGCCATTTATACACAGCAGGGGGCCACACATAGCCATCTATACACAGCGGGAGGAAGCACATAGCCATCTATACACAGAGGGAGGCCGCTTGTACCCATATATACACAGCGGGAGGCTGCACGTAGCCATCTATACACAGCAGGAGGCCGCAAGTAGTCATCTATCCACATCAGGAGGCCGCATGGTGCCATCTATACACAGCATGAGGCCGCACGGTGCTATCTATACACAGCGGAAGGCCGCACATAGCCATCTATACGCAGTGGGAGGCGGCACGTAGCCATCTATACACAGCAGGGGGCCGCACGTAGCCATCTATACACAGCGGGAGGCCGCACGTAGCCATCTATACACAGCGGGAGGCTGCACGTAGCCATCTATACACAGCAGGAGGCCGCACGGTGCCATCTCTGCACAGCGGGAGGCCGCACGTAGCCATCTATACACCGCGGGAGGCCGCACGTAGCCATTTATACACAGCAGGGGGCCACACATAGCCATCTATACACAGCGGGAGGAAGCACATAGCCATCTATACACAGAGGGAGGCCGCTTGTACCCATATATACACAGCGGGAGGCTGCACGTAGCCATCTATACACAGCAGGAGGCCGCAAGTAGTCATCTATCCACATCAGGAGGCCGCATGGTGCCATCTATACACAGCATGAGGCCGCACGGTGCTATCTATACACAGCGGAAGGCCGCACATAGCCATCTATACGCAGTGGGAGGCGGCACGTAGCCATCTATACACAGCAGGGGGCCGCACGTAGCCATCTATACACAGCGGGAGGCCGCACGTAGCCATCTATACACAGCGGGAGGCTGCACGTAGCCATCTATACACAGCAGGAGGCCGCACGGTGCCATCTCTGCACAGCGGGAGGCCGCACGTAGCCATCTATACACCGCGGGAGGCCGCACGTAGCCATCTATACACAGCAGGGGGCTACACTGTGCCATATATAAACAGCAGGGGGCCGCGTGTAGCCATCTATACACAGCAGGAGGCCGCACGGCGCCATGTATACACAGCAGGAGGCCGCACGGCGTCATCTATATACAGCAGGAGGCCACACAGTGCCATCTATGCACAGCAGGGGGCTGCACGTAGTCATCTATACACAGCAGGGGGCCGCACGGTGCCATCTATACCCAGCAGAGGGCCGCACGTAGCCATCTATACACAGCGGCAGGCCACACATAGCCATCTATACACAGTGGGAGGCCGCACGTAGCCATCCATACATAGCAGGGGTCCGCAAGTAGCCATCTATACACAGCGGGAGGCCGCACGTAGCCACCTATACACAGCGGGAGGCTGCACGTAGCCATCTATACACAGCGGGAGGCCGCACGGTGTCATTTATACACAGCGTGAGGCCGCACATAGCCATCTATACACAGCGGGAGGCCGCACGTAGCCATCTATACACAGCGGGAGGCCACACGTAGACATCTGTATACTGCGGGAGGCCGCACGGTGCCATCTATACACAGCAGGGTGCCACACGGTGCCATCTATAAAAAGAAGGGGGCCTCACGTAGCCATCTATAGACAGCAGGAGGCCGCACGGCGCCATCTATATACAGCAGGAGGCCGCACGGTGCCATCTATACACAGCAGCGGGCTGCACGTAGCCATCTATACACAGCAGGAGGCCGCATGGTGCCATCTATACACAGCAGGAGGCCACACGGTGCCATCTGTACACAGCAGGGGGCCGCACGGTGCCATCTGTACACAGCAGGGGGCCGCACGGTGCCATCTATACACAGCAGGGGGCCGCAAGGTGCCATCTTTACACAGCAGAGGGCCGCACGTAGCCATCTATACACAGCAGGGGGCTGCACGAAGCCATCTATACACAGCGGGAGGCTGCACGGTGCCATCTATACACAGGAGGAGGCCGCACGTAGCCATCTATACACAGCGGGAGGCCGCACGTAGCCATCTATACACAGCAGGGGGCTACACTGTGCCATATATAAACAGCAGGGTGCCGCATGTAGCCATCTATACACAGCAGGAGGCCGCACGGCGCCATCTATACACAGCAGGAGGCCACACGGCATCATCTATATACAGCAGGAGGCCACACGGTGCCATCTATGCACAGCAGGGGGCTGCACGTAGCCATCTATACACAGCAGGGGGCCGCACGGTGCCATCTATACCCAGCAGAGGGCCGCACGTAGCCATCTATACACAGCGGGAGGCCACACATAGCCATCTATACACAGTGGGAGGCCGCACGTAGCCATCCATACATAGCAGGGGGCCGCACGTAGCCATCTATACACAGCGGGAGGCCGCACGGTGCCATTTATACACAGCGGGAGGCCGCACATAGCCATCTATACACAGCGGGAGGCCGCACGTAGCCATCTATACACAGCGGGAGGCCACACGTAGCCATCTGTATACTGCGGGAGGCCGCACGGTGCCATCTATACACAGCAGGGTGCCACACGGTGCCATCTATAAAAAGAAGGGGGCCTCACGTAGAAAACTATACACAGCAGGAGGCCGCACGGCGCCATCTATATACAGCAGGAGGCCGCACGGTGCCATCTATACACAGCAGCGGGCTGCACGTAGCCATCTATACACAGCAGGAGGCCGCATGGTGCCATCTATACACAGCAGGAGGCCGCACGGTGCCATCTGTACACAGCAGGGGGCCGCACGGTGCCATCTATACACAGCAGGGGGCCGCACGGTGCCATCTTTACACAGCAGAGGCCGCACGTAGCCATCTATACACAGCAGGGGGCCGCACGTAGCCATCTATACACAGCGGGAGGCTGCACGGTGCCATCTATACACAGCGGGAGGCCGCACGTAGCCATCTATACACAGTAGGAAGCCGAATGTAGCCATCTATACACAGCAGGAAGCCGCACGTAGCCATCTATACAAGAAGGAGGCCGCAGGTGCCATCTATGCACAGTAGGAGGCCGAATGTAGCCATCTATACACAGCAGGAGGCCGCACGTAGCCATCTACATGTACATTCCGAATGTACAATCCGCATGTACAATCCGCATGCATTTTTTCTGCTAGGGAGATGCAGAAACGCTCAAGAAAAAATCCGGCGCATTTCTGCATCATGGGCACATAGCCTTACATTAATTGTATGACTCAATATGGAGCAGACATAGCCATCTACACACAGCGGGAGGCCGCACGTAGCCATCTATACACAGCAGGAATCCGCACGGTGCCATCTATACACAGTAGGAGGCTGCACGTAGCCATCTATACACAGCAGGAGGCCACACATAGCCATCTATACACAGCAGGAGGCCGCATGGTGCCATCTATACACAGCGGGAGGCCGCACATAGCTATCTATACACAGTGGGAGGCCGCACGTAGCCATCTATACACAGCAGGGGGCCGCACGTAGCCATCTATACACAGTGGGAGACCGCACGTAGCCATCTATACACAGCAGTGGGCCACACATAGCCATCTATACACAGCGGGAGGAAGCACGTAGCCATCTATACACAGCGGGAGGCTACACATAGCCATCTATACACAGCCGGAGGCTGCACGGTGACATCTATACACAGAGGGAGGCCGCTCGTAGCCATATATACACAGCGGGAGGCCGCACGTAGCCATCTATACACAGCAGGAGGCCGCAAGTAGCCATCTATCCACAGCAGGAGGCCGAATGGTGCCATCTATACACAGCAGGAGGCCGCACGGTGCTATCTATACACAGCGGGAGGCCGCACATAGCCATCTATACACAGTGGGAGGCGGCACGTAGCCATCTATACACAGCAGGGGGCCGCACGTAGCCATCTATACACAGCGGGAGGCCGCACGTAGCCATCTATACACAGCGTGAGGCTGCACGTAGCCATCTATACACAGCAGGAGGCCGCACGCTGCCATCTCTGCACAGCGGGAGGCCGCACGTAGCCATCTATACACAGCGGGAGGCCGCACGTAGCCATCTATACACAGCGGGAGGCTGCACGTAGCCATCTATACACAGCGGGAGGCTGCACGGAGCCATTTATACACAGCGGGAGGCCGCACATAGCCATCTATACACAGTGGGAGGCCGCACGTAGCCATCTATACACAGCGGAAGGCCACACGTAGCAATCTATATACTGCGGGAGGCCGCACGGTGCCATCTATACACAGCAGGGTGCCACACGGTGCCATCTATAAAAAGAAGGGGGCCTCACGTAGCCATCTATACACAGCAGGAGGCCGCACGGCGCCATCTATATACAGCAGGAGGCCGCATGGTGCCATCTATACACAGCAGTGGGCTGCACGTAGCCATCTATACACAGCAGGAGGCCACATGGTGCCATCTATACACAGCAGGAGGCCGCACGGTGCCATCTTTACACAGCAGAGGGCCGCACGTAGCCATCTATACACAGCAGGGGGCCGCACGTAGCCATCTATACACAGCGGGAGGCTGCACAAAGCCATCTATACACAGCGGGAGGCTGCACGGTGCCATCTATACACAGGAGGAGGCCGCACGTAGCCATCTATACACAGCGGGAGACGGCACGTAGCCATCTATACACAGCAGGAAGCTGCACGTAGCCATCTATACAAGAAGGAGGCCGCAGGTGCCATCTATACACAGTAGGAGGCCGAATGTAGCCATCTATACACAGCAGGAGGCTGCACGTAGCCATCTATCCACAGCAGGAGGCCGCATGGTGCCATCTATACACACCCTGGGGGCCGCACGTAGCCATCTATACACAGCGGGAGGCTGCACGAAGCCATCTATACACAGCGGGAGGCTGCACGGTGCCATCTATACACAGCGGGAGGCCGTACGTAGCCATCTATACACAGCGGGAGGCCGCACGTAGCCATCTATACACAGCAGGAAGCCGCACGTAGCCATCTATACAAGAAGGAGGCTGCAGGTGCCATCTATACACAGTAGGAGGCCGAATGTAGCCATCTATACACAGCAGGAGGCCGCACGTAGCCATCTATATGTACATTCCAAATGTACAATCCGCATGTACAATCCGCATGAGTTTTTTCTGCTAGGGAGATGAAGAAACGCTCAAGAAAAAATCCGACGCATTTCTGCATCATGGGCACATAGCCTTACATTAATTGTATGACTCAATGTGGAGCAGACATAGCCATCTACACACAGCGGGAGGCCGCACGTAGCCATCTATACACAGCGGGAGGCCACACGTAGCCATCTATACACAGCAGGAAGCCGCACGGTGCCATCTATACACAGTAGGAGGCTGCACGTAGCCATCTATACACAGCAGGAGGCCGCACATAGCCATCTATACACAGCAGGAGGCCGCATGGTGCCATCTATACACAGCCGGAGGCCGCACATAGCTATCTATACACAGTGAGAGGCCGCACGTAGCCATCTATACACAGCAGGGGGCCGCACGTAGCCATCTATACACAGCGGGAGGCTGCACGAAGCCATCTATACTCAGCGGGAGGCTGCACGGTGCCATCTATACACAGCGGGAGGCCGCATGTAGCCATCTATACACAGCGGGAGGCCGCACGTAGCCATCTATACACAGCAGGAAGCCGCACGAAGCCATCTATACAAGCAGGAGGCCGCAGGTGCCATCTATACACAGTAGGAGGCCGAATGTAGCCATCTATACACAGCAGGTGGCCGCACGTAGCCATCTATACACAGCAGGAGGCCGCACGGTGCCTTCTTTACACAGCGGGAGGCCGCACATAGCCATCTATACACAGTGGGAGGCCGCACGTAGCCATCTATACACAGCAGGGGGCCACACATAGACATCTATACACAGCGGGAGGAAGCACGTAGCCATCTATACACAGCGGGAGGCTGCACGTAGCCATCTATACACAGCGGGAGGCTGCACGGTGCCATCTATACACAGAGGGAGGCCGCTCGTAGCCATATATACACAGCCGGAGGCCGCACGTAGCCATCTATACACAGCAGGAGGCCGCAAGTAGCCATCTATCCACAGCAGGAGGCCGCATGGTGCCATCTATACACAGCAGGAGGCCGCACGGTGCTATCTATACACAGCGGGAGGCCGCACATAGCCATCTATACACAGTGGGAGGCGGCACGTAGCCATCTATAAACAGCAGGGGGCCGCACGTAGCCATCTATACACAGCGGGAGGCCGCACGTAGCCATCTATACACAGCGGGAGGCTGCACGTAGCCATCTATACACAGCAGGAGGACGCACGGTGCCATCTCTGCACAGCGAGAGGCCGCACATAGCCATCTATACACAGCGGGAGGCCGCACATAGCCAACTATACACAGCAGGGGGCTACACTGTGCCATATATAAACAGCAGGGTGCCGCACGTAGCCATCTATACACAGCAGGGGGCCGCACGGTGCCATCTATACCCAGCAGAGGGCCGCACGTAGCCATCTATACACAGCGGGAGGCCACACATAGCCATCTATACACAGTGGGAGGCCGCACGTAGCCATCCATACATAGCAGGGGGCCACACGTAGCCATCTATACGCAGCAGGAGGCCGCACGTAGCCATCTATACACAGCGGGAGGCTGCACGTAGCCATCTATACACAGCGGGAGGCCGCACGGTGCCATTTATACACAGCGGGAGGCCGCACATAGCCATCTATACACAGCGGGAGGCCGCACGTAGCCATCTATACACAGCGGGAGGTCACACGTAGCCATCTGTATTCTGCAGGAGGCCGCACGGTGCCATCTATACACAGCAGGGTGCCACACGGTGCCATCTATAAAAAGAAGGGGGCCTCACGTAGCCATCTATACACAGCAGGAGGCCGCACGGCGCCATCTATATACAGCTGGAGGCCGCACGATGCCATCTATACACAGCAGCGGGCTGCACGTAGCCATCTATACACAGCAGGAGGCCGCATGGTGCCATCTATACACAGCAGGAGGCCGCACGGTGCCATCTGTACACAGCAGGGGGCCGCACGGTGCCATCTATACACAGCAGGGGGCCGCACGGTGCCATCTTTACACAGCAGAGGCCGCACGTAGCCATCTATACACAGCAGGGGGCCGCACGTAGCCATCTATACACAGCGGGAGGCTGCACAAAGCCATCTATACACAGCGGGAGGCTGCACGGTGCCATCTATACACAGCGGGAGGCCGCACGTAGCCATCTATACACAGCGGGAGGCCGCACGTAGCCATCTATACACAGCAGGAAGCCGCACGTAGCCATCTATACAAGAAAGAGGCCGCAGGTGCCATCTATACACAACAGGAGGCCGCACGGTGCCATCTATACACAGCGGGAGGCCGCACATAGCCATCTATACACAGTGGGAGGCCGCACGTAGCCATCTATACACAGCAGGGGGCCACACATAGCCATCTATACACAGCGGGAGGAAGCACGTAGCCATCTATACACAGCGGGAGGCTGCACGTAGCCATCTATACACAGCGGGAGGCTGCATGGTGCCATCTATACACAGAGGGAGGCCGCTCGTAGCCATATATACACAGCCGGAGGCCGCACGTAGCCATCTATACACAGCAGGAGGCCACAAGTAGCCATCTATCCACAGCAGGAGGCCGCATGGTGCCATCTATACACAGCAGGAGGCAGCACGGTGCTATCTATACACAGCGGGAGGCCGCACATAGCCATCTATACACAGTGGGAGACGGCACGTAGCCATCTATACACAGCAGGGGGCCGCACGTAGCCATCTATACCCAGCGGGAGGCCGCACGTAGCCATCTATACACAGCGGGAGGCTGCACGTAGCCATCTATACACAGCAGGAGGCCGCACGGTGCCATCTGTACACAGCAGGGGGCCGCACGGTGCCATCTATACACAGCAGGGGGCCGCACGGTGCCATCTTTACACAGCAGAGGCCGCACGTAGCCATCTATACACAGCAGGGGGCCGCACGTAGCCATCTATACACAGCGGGAGGCTGCACAAAGCCATCTATACACAGCGGGAGGCTGCACGGTGCCATCTATACACAGCGGGAGGCCGCACGTAGCCATCTATACACAGCGGGAGGCCGCACGTAGCCATCTATACACAGCAGGAAGCCGCACGTAGCCATCTATACAAGAAAGAGGCCGCAGGTGCCATCTATACACAGTAGGAGGCCGAATGTAGCCATCTATACACAACAGGAGGCCGCACGGTGCCATCTATACACAGCGGGAGGCCGCACATAGCCATCTATACACAGTGGGAGGCCGCACGTAGCCATCTATACACAGCAGGGGGCCACACATAGCCATCTATACACAGCGGGAGGAAGCACGTAGCCATCTATACACAGCGGGAGGCTGCACGTAGCCATCTATACACAGCGGGAGGCTGCATGGTGCCATCTATACACAGAGGGAGGCCGCTCGTAGCCATATATACACAGCCGGAGGCCGTACGTAGCCATCTATACACAGCAGGAGGCCGCAAGTAGCCATCTATCCACAGCAGGAGGCCGCATGGTGCCATCTATACACAGCAGGAGGCAGCACGGTGCTATCTATACACAGCGGGAGGCCGCACATAGCCATCTATACACAGTGGGAGACGGCACGTAGCCATCTATACACAGCAGGGGGCCGCACGTAGCCATCTATACCCAGCGGGAGGCCGCACGTAGCCATCTATACACAGCGGGAGGCTGCACGTAGCCATCTATACACAGCAGGAGGCTGCACGGTGCCATCTCTGCACAGCGGGAGGCCGCACGTAGCCATCTATACACAGCGGTAGGCTGCACGTAGCCATCTATACACAGCAGGGGGCTACACTGTGCCATATATAAACAGCAGGGTGCCGCATGTAGCCATCTATACACAGCAGGAGGCCGCATGGCGCCATCTATACACAGCAGGAGGCCACACGGCATCATCTATATACAGCAGGAGGCCACACAGTGCCATCTATGCACAGCAGGGGGCTGCACATAGCCATCTATACACAGCAGGGGGCCGCACGGTGCCATCTATACCCAGCAGAGGGCCGCACGTAGCCATCTATACACAGCGGGAGGCCACACATAGCCAACTATACACAGTGGGAGGCCGCACGTAGCCATCCATACATAGCAGGGGGCCACACGTAGCCATCTATACACAGCGGGAGGCCGCACGTAGCCATCTATACACAGCGGGAGGCTGCACGTAGCCATCTATACACAGCGGGAGGCCGCACGGTGCCATTTATACACAGCGGGAGGCCGCACATAGCCATCTATACACAGCGGGAGGCCGCACGTAGCCATCTATACACAGCGGGAGGCCACACGTAGCCATCTGTATACTGCGGGAGGCCGCACGGTGCCATCTATACACAGCAGGGTGCCACACGGTGCCATCTATAAAAAGAAGGGGGCCTCACGTAGCCATCTATACACAGCAGGAGGCCGCACGGCGCCATCTATATACAGCAGGAGGCCACACGGTGCCATCTATACACAGCAGCGGGCTGCACGTAGCCATCTATACACAGCAGGAGGCCGCATGGTGCCATCTATACACAGCAGGAGACCGCACGGTGCCATCTGTACACAGCAGGGGGCCGCACGGTGCCATCTATACACAGCAGGGGGCCGCACGGTGCCATCTTTACACAGCAGAGGCCGCACGTAGCCATCTATACACAGCAGGGGGCCGCACGTAGCCATCTATACACAGCGGAAGGCTGCACGAAGCCATCTATACACAGCGGGAGGCTGCACGGTGCCATCTATACACAGCGGGAGGCCGCACGTAGCCATCTATACACAGTGGGAGGCCGCACGTAGCCATCTATACACAGCAGGAAGCCACACGTAGCCATCTATACAAGAAGGAGGCCGCAGGTGCCATCTATACACAGTAGGAGGCCGAATGTAGCCATCTATACACAGCAGGAGGCCGCACGTAGCCATCTACATGTACATTCCGAATGTACAATCCGCATGTACAATCCGCATGCGTTTTTTCTGCTAGGGACATGCAGAAACGCTCAAGAAAAAATCCGGCGCATTTCTGCATCATGGGCACATAGCCTTACATTAATTGTATGACTCAATATGGAGCAGACATAGCCATCTACACACAGCGGGAGGCCGCACGTAGCCATCTATACACAGCGGGAGGCCACACGTAGCCATCTATACACAGCAGGAAGCCGCACGGTGCCATCTATACACAGTAGGAGGCTGCACATAGCCATCTATACACAGCAGGAGGCCGCACATAGCCATCTATACACAGCAGGAGGCCGCATGGTGCCATCTATACACAGCGGGAGGCCGCACATAGCTATCTATACACAGTGGGCGGCCTCACGTAGCCATCTATACACAGCAGGGGGCCGCACGTAGCCATCTATACACAGTGGGAGACCGCACTTAGCCATCTATACACAGCAAGGGGCCACACATAGCCATCTATACACAGCGGGAGGAAGCACGTAGCCATCTATACACAGCGGGAGGCTGCACGTAGCCATCTATACACAGCGGGAGGCTGCACGGTGCCATCTATACACAGAGGGAGGCCGCTCGTAGCCATATATACACAGCGGGAGGCCGCACGTAGCCATCTATACACAGCAGGAGGCCGCAAGTAGCCATCTATCCACAGCAGGAGGCCACACGGTGCCATCTATACACAGCAGGAGGCCGCACGGTGCTATCTATACACAGCGGGAGGCCGCACATAGCCATCTATACACAGTGGGAGGCGGCACGTAGCCATCTATACACAGCAGGGGGCCGCACGTAGCCATCTATACACAGCGGGAGGCCGCACGTAGCCATCTATACACAGCGGGAGGCTGCACGTAGCCATCTATACACAGCAGGAGGCCACACGGTGCCATCTCTGCACAGCGGGAGGCCGCACGTAGCCATCTATACACAGCGGGAGGCCGCACGTAGCCATCTATGCACAGCAGGGGGCTACACTGTGCCATATATAAACAGCATGGGGCTGCATGTAGCCATCTATACACAGCAGGAGGCCGCACGGCGCCATCTATACACAGCAGGAGGCCGCACGGCGTCATCGATATACAGCAGGATGCCACACGGTGCCATCTATGCACAGCAGGGGGCTGCACGTAGCCATCTATACACAGCAGGGGGCCGCACGGTGCCATCTATACACAGCAGAGGGCCGCACGTAGCCATCTATACACAGCGGGAGGCCACACATAGCCATCTATACACAGTGGGAGGCCGCACGTAGCCATCCATACATAGCAGGGGGCCGCACGTAGCCATCCATACATAGCAGGGGGCCGCACGTAGCCATCTATACACAGCGGGAGGCCGCACGTAGCCATCTATACACAGCGGGAGGCTGCACGTAGCCATCTATACACAGCAGGAGGCCGCACGGTGCCATTTATACACAGCGGGAGGCCGCACATAGCCATCTATACACAGCGGGAGGCCGCACGTAGCCATCTATACACAGCGGGAGGCCACACGTAGCCATCTATATACTGCGGGAGGCCGCACGGTGCCATCTATACACAGCAGGGTGCCACACGGTGCCATCTATAAAAAGAAGGGGGCCTCACGTAGCCATCTATACACAGCAGGAGGCCGCACGGCACCATCTATATACAGCAGGAGTCCGCACGGTGCCATCTATACACAGCAGCGGGCTGCACGTAGCCATCTATACACAGCAGGAGGCCGCATGGTGCCATCTATAAAAAGAAGGGGGCCTCACGTAGCCATCTATACACAGCAGGAGGCCGCACGGTGCCATCTGTACACAGCAGGGGGCCGCACGGTGCCATCTATATACAGCAGGGGCCGCACGGTGCCATCTTTGCACAGCAGAGGGCCGCACGTAGCCATCTATACACAGCAGGAGGCCGCAAGTAGCCATCTATACACAGCGGGAGGCCGCACAGTGCAATCTATACCCAGCGGGAGGTCGCACGTAGCCATCTATACACAGCGGGAGGCCACACGTAGCCATCTATACACAGCGGGAGGCCGCACGTAGCCATCTTTAAACAGCGGGAGGCCGCACGGTGCCATCTATACACAGCAGGGGGCCGCACGGTGCCATCTATACACAGCAGGGGGCCGCACGTAGCCATCTATACATAGCAGGAAGCCGCACGGCGCCATCTATACACAGCAGGAGGCCGCACGGTGCCATCTGTACACAGCAGGGGGCCGCACGTAGCCATCTATACACAGCAGGAGGCCGCACGAAGCCATCTATACACAGCAGGAGGTCGCATGTAGCCATCTATACACAGCAGGAGGCCGCACGTAGCCATCTATACACAGCGGGAGGCCGCACATAGCCATCTATACACAGCGGGGGGCCACATGTAGCCATCTGTGCACAGCAGGAGGCCGCACATAGCCATCTATACACAGCGGGGGGCCACATGTAGCCATCTGTGCACAGCGGGAGGCCGCACGTAGCCATCTATATACAGCGCGAGGCCGCACGTAACCATCTATACACAGCAGGAGGCCGCACGGCGCCATTTATACACAGCAGGACGCCGTACGTAGCCATTTATACACAACGGGAGGCCGCACGTAGTTATCTATACACAGCGGGAGGCCGCACGTAGCCATCTATACACAGCGGGAGGCCGCACATAGCCATCTATACACAGCAGGAGGCCACACGGCGCCATCTATACACAGCGGGAGGCCGCACGGTGCCCCCCCCAGAGACAGCAGGAGGTCGCACGGTGCCATCTATACTCAGCAGGAGGCCGAACGCAGTCACGCACACAGACAAACATATACAGACATATACATACATGAATAAACACATTTGAAACACAAAAATACATATAAACAGACATCACACAATGATATCTGCCTGCACACACACTCACTCAATCACACACACTCTCACATACACTCACACACACTCACCATCCCCCGGCTCGGCTCCAGTCCTCCTGCTCCTCTCCGATGCAGCAGTGCAGGCCGGGCGTGCACTGCATGACGTCACAGCTAGGAGACACGGCCGCGCACAGGGCCATGTCTCCTCGCTGTGATGTGGCTGGGCCAGCACAGGGAAGTTAACTGCTGCAGTGCTGGCCCAGCCGAAGAAGAAGTAGCGGCCGTGCGCCGCTGCTGGGGGAGCGGTCCGGGGGCCCCCCCGCCACTGTCTGCCGGTATGTGCCGCGGTGCCGCACATATAATGAGGGCAATCTGGCCATAGACACCCCGGAGCCCCGGGCCCCATGGGAGTGCGGGGCCCCGGGCAGTAGCCCAGATTGCCCTCATTATAATCTGCCTATGTGTGCATTACATGGCGGAGATTGGAGTAATTGTTATACAAGTTTACTAATTGGTTTTGAATTATAGAGGGGTCCTAGACATGGGACCCTCCCTTTTTGATGGCTGTGTGTAGAGCATGCAGTATGTAGAGGAGTTAACTTCATGAGACAAGTAAATAATGCCAATACCTATTTTTCCCGTGTATTATCTTCTGATCATCCACCCTCCCTGTGCTTCAATGTTAAAACATTTACAGCTATTACAATATAGATTGCTTTAAAATTGTAAATGATTTTAAGCTTTCAGAGGCCTTGGCTGGAGGAGAAATTATATCTATTGAATTCTGAAATAATGACGAATGCCAGAAATCCTTTAAATGTAAGAACAAATGAAAGTGAAATAAGTTCACCGTGTGTAATTCTGTATCCATATTGTGTGATATTGTTGAAATTGATTATATAATTACATCATGAAAAATTCATAGCCATTACCATGTGGGGGCATGTGATCCCACCCTTCGCTCCTGATAATATCTTGTAAAAAGATTTTCATGTGCGATATAATATTTGTATTATTTTCTTATCAATTTTAAGATCTCTGCTTACTGTCATTAAAAGGGCTGTCTAGAATCGGAAGAAAAGTATAGAGTCACTCTATGTGACTGCAGACTGCCAAATTGTGACAGTGTGTGATGTTCATGCTATATACTCTGTGCGGGAGAGAAGTCACATGACCACATTTACATGATTTGCATACTTGTGGTCACATGCCGACTAGTCTCATCCAAATTCTCTCAATTGAAGTCTAGTCTGCCTGTGACCACAACTATGCAAATCACATACTGTACACGCAGTCATGAGACTGTCCTTCCACACGGCACAAAGTTACTGCAGACTTTGCTTCTTAAACTGGACAACTCCTTTAAATGGCATCATTTTATTCCTTGATGCTAGAGAGCAAAAGTCTTTCTTGATACTGTGGAGAGCACACAGCTGCATGTTTTGTTACAGTACAGTTATCAGAGATGTGTATTGCAATAAGCTATGCTCCTGTGTTAGCAGATCCTCTGGAAAAAAAATGAAATTGCCCAATTCCATCAGTACATTGTGGTCTCTGAATTTGGCGCCCCTGCGGGTTCAGTCGGCACAGAGGTACTGCATCTCAACCAGAGGTTTGGTACCCCACTCTCAGGTAAGGAGGGAGTACCACCCGGGATCCATCCACCTGCATCCAACACTACACTACTCCAGGCTAGTAGGCAGAGGCAAGATGCACTTAAGTATTGCTGAGCCCTGTTCCTGGCTGGAATGGGGGGAACCAAGACAGGGGGAACCATGTAGTGGGTGTGGGTGGAGGAAGCAGTCCAGGGGAGCACTTCAAGTAGGAGTATAAGAAGGGAACCATCTTGTTGGAGAGAGTTCAGTCTGATCAGTCTGAGGAGAAGAGTCAGAGGAGAGAGAGTTCAGAGCAGGAGCTCAGCAGGAGCTCTGCTCAGGAGGAGTGGAGGAAGAAGCAGAGTCTAGACTGAGAGGCCCAGGACAAACTTAGAGGAGAGAATGGTAGCAGAGGTAAGGCTCCAGAAGACAGAGGGGATCCCAGGGGCACGGTGAGTGCAGGAAGGCACCCGTGCGCCTGAATCTACATGGACGTGGAGGGATCAGGCCGCAGAGTGGGGACCGGCCCCTAAACTAGTGGAGAAGAACCAGGCTCAGCTAGATAACTGGAGGTTGCAGTACTTTCACGGCGCTGCAGCCAACAGCCACACCTAAACCGCCGAAAAGGTGGCCGCATAGGGTCCAGGGGACTGCAGGTCGCCCGACAAGATCCGAGGTCAATGGCTTGGGACACTGGGTGTGAGGCTCAGGGCAGGAGGGAGAGAGCCAGCGCAGGGAAGATGACCGAGAAAGGAACACAGAACAGGGTCCCGTTTAAGTACTCCTGAGAGACTTGAGAGTTGCTGAACCCCTTCCCTGGTGGGCACAGGACGACGTGGGAGGTTACACACTGGTACCTGTAACCTGGAATCTGAACAACTGTGAGTAAACCTTGAAGACTGCACCTCATTGTGTCCTAGAATTATTGCTGCACCATCACCAGCCCTGCACTACACAGCACCAACAACATCTACCTCATAACATCACTGCACCGCCCTGGAGCTTAGTTCTGCCTGTGGAGAGCAGAACCAACTCTGCTGCGTCACCATCAGCTCCAGAGGATCTGCACCGCAGCGGCGGCCCCATATAGCCGCACCACAGGTGGTGTCACGAATATTATATATATAAAAACTTTATTCCCTTTCTACATTTCCCTTTTATTGACCGCCCTGGGTCACGGACCGGGTCACTGCCACTGTGACATCCCAAATAGAACCGACTGGCCCGGCTACCGAGTACCCCACGGCCCCAGGGGGCACGTCATGAACATTCAGACAACTTGATCTCATTTGAAAGATAATGTGTTAAATAGACAATTTACAAATCACTTTATATAAAAATATATCTTTCTTTCCCCCAAATGATAAGTCCACTAGGTGTCACCCTTCTGTTTAAATTCTTGTCCCCTATCCGTCAAGTGTAATCTGTTTCTAGCTGCAGAAAGGCCGATATGGACTAAAGGGAGTGGGTTCAGGTCTTTGTCTCTCCGGGAAGGGAGGGTGGATCTTTGTCTCAACAGGAAATGTGGGCTGGTCTTTGTCTTTCTACAGGAAGTGGGGTAGGTCTTTGTTTCTCTACAGGAACTTTGGGTAGGTCTTTGTCTCCTTACATGAAGTGGGGCTGCAGCTTTGTCTCTCTACGGGAATTGTACAGTCATGGCCAAAAGTTTTGAGAATGACACCAAAATTATATTTTCACATGATCTGCTGGCCTCTGGATTTTATTAGTGTTTGTCTGATGTTTATATCACATACAGAAATATAATTGCAATCATATTATGAGTACCAGTACCAATAGGTTATATTGACAGTTAGAATGAGTTAATGCAGCAAGTCAATATTTGCAGTGTTGCCCCTTCTTCTTCAAGACCTCTGTAATTCTCCCTGGCATGCTCTCAATCAACTTTTGGACCAAATCCTGACTGATAGCAGTCCATTCTTGCATAATCAATGCTTGCATTTTGCCAGAATTTGTTGGTTTTTGTTTGTCCACCCGTCTCTTGATGATTGACCACAAGTTCTCAATGGGATTAAGATCTGGGGAGTTTCCAGGCCATGGACCCAAAATCTCTATGTTTTGTTCCATGAGCCATTTAGTTATCACCTTTGCTTTATGGCAAGGTGCTCCATCATGCTGGAAAAGGCATTGTTGGGCGCCAAACTGCTCTTGGACGGTTGGGAGAAGTTGCTCTTGGAGGACATTCTGGTACCATTCTTTATTCATGGCTGTGTTTTTAGGCAAGACTGTGAGTGAGCCGATTCCCTTGGCTGAGAAGCAACCCCGCACATGAATGGTTTCAGGATGCTTTACAGTTTGCATGAGACAAGACTGGTGGTAGCGCTCACCTCTTCTTCTCCGAATAAGCTGTTTTCCAGATGTCCCAAACAATCGAAAAGGGGATTCATCAGAGAAAATGACTTTGCCCCAGTCCTCAGCAGTCCACTCCCTGTACCTTTTGCAGAATATCAGTCGGTCCCTGATGTTTTTTTCTGGAGAGAAGTGGCTTCTTTGCTGCCCTCCTTGAAACCAGCCCTTGCTCAAAGAGTCTCCGCCTCACAGTGCATGCAGAAGCACTCACACCAGCCTGCTGCCATTCCTGAGCAAGCTCGGCACTGCTGGTAGTCCGATCCCGCAGCCGAAACAGTTTTAAGATACAGTCCTGGCGCTTGCTGGTCTTTCTTGGGCGCCCTGTTGCCTTTTTGACAACAATGGAAGCTCTCTCCTTGAAGTTCTTGATGATGCGATAGATTGTTGACTGAGGTGCAATCTTTGTAGCTGCGATACTCTTCCCTGTTAGGCCATTTTTGTGCAGTGCAATGATGGCTGCACGTGTTTCTTTAGAGATAACCATGGTTAACTGAAGAGAAACAATGATACCAAGAACCAGCCTCCTTTTAAAGTGTCCAGTGATGTCATTCTTACTTAATCATGACTGATTGATCGCCAGCCCTGTCCTCATCAACACCCACACCTGTGTTAATGGATCAATCACTAAAACTATGTTAGCTGCTCCTTTTAAGGCAGGACTGCAATGATGTTGAAATGAGTTTTGGGGGTTAAAGTTCATTTTCTGGGCAAATATTGACTTTACTAGTACAGTAATTGCTGTTAAGCTGATCACTCTTTGACATTCAGGAGTATATGCAAATTGCCATTACAAAAAATGAAGCAGTAAACTTTGGAAAAATTACTATTTGTCTCATTTTCAATACTTTTGGCCATGACTGCAGGTAGGTCTTTGTATTTGTACTGGAAGTGGGAATGGGTCTTAGCTAGTGTTGAGCGAACATGCTCGACACTGCTCGGTACTCGCCCGAGCATCACGCTACTCGGGATGTTCGGCGAGCACAGAGCATTTCCGGGTTACTCGGGCGGGAGCTCGGGTCTCCGCCCTGCATGTTTGGCGCTCTTTACAGAGCCAATGAACATGCAGGGATTGCCAGCCAGTCACTGTAATGCCGCAGCCATGTTGGTTGTGGGCATTACATTGATTGGCTGACCGCACAGCGTCACATCGAGTATTTAAAACCAGGCGCCGCCATTTTGGAAACAGTCGCTCCGGATCAGACAGTGTAGCGACAGCGCTGCTGATTTAGGGAGAGATATATCCTGCAAAATAGTTAGTGTAGGGTCTGTAAAGGCTGCCAGATCAAACAAACAGTCCTTCTCAGGACTAATATCCATCCCAGATATCAGGCAGGCAGGCTGTATAGGAGACGCAGTGGTTATACCAGCAAACGCTGCATTACAGTCCTGTGTGCTCCTGTTGCTTAAATTGCTGGACTTAGCTTCAGGTCTCGTGGGCCAGGAAAAATCCTTCTTTTTCATCTAAATCCTCTTTTTTTTTTCCTCATTCACACTGTACAAATACCCGTCTTATAAACCTTTTGGTGTCCCCCCCCCCCCCAAAAAAAAAGTGTGGCTCTGATTTTTCGGACACAAATAAATCTGTTGAAAATAGTCTGGTGTAGGCCAGAGAAATAGAAGTGTGGTTTTGCAGTTCCATGGGCCATTTGTATCCAAAAAAAACAGTTTGAGTGTGTCGCTCACTGTTCAGCCGCAAATATATATATATATTTTAAAAAGTCTGGTATACACCAGTAAATTATAACTGTGGTTTTGCTGTTCCACGGTAAAAAATCTCTATTATCCTGCTTTTGGCATTTTTTGCCATAAAACATAAATAGTGTCTCCTGATTGTTCAGACACAAATATATCTGCTGAAGATAGTCTGGTGTAGGCCAGAGAGACAGAAGTGTGCTTTTGCTGTTCCACGGTAAAAAATCTCTATTATACTGCTCTTGGCATTTTTTGCCATAAAAAAAAAATAATAGTGTCTCCCTGATTTTTCAGACACAAATATATCTGTTGAAAATAGTCTGGTGTAGGCCAGAGAGACAGAAGTGTGCTTTTGCTGTTCCACGGTAAAAAATTTCTATTATCCTGCTCTTGGCATTTTTTGCCGTAAAAAATAAAATAATAGTGTCTCCCTGATTTTTCAGACACAAATATATCTGTTGAAAATAGTCTGGTGTAGGCCCGAGAAATACAAGTGTGGTTTTGCAGTTCCACGGTTCAAACCTCTGTATTATCCACTTTGGGCCATTTGTATCTAAAAAAAACAGTTTGAGTGAGTCGCTCACTGTTCAGCCGCAAATATATATATTTAAAAAAGTCTGGTATACACCAATAAATTGTAACTGTGGTTTTGTTGTGCCACGGTAAAAAATCTCTATTATCCTGCTTTTGGCATTTTTTGGCGTAAAAAATAAATAGTGTCTCGTAATTGTTCAGACACAAATATATGTGTTGAAAATAGTCTGGTGTAGGCCCGAGAAATACAAGAGTGGTTTTGCAGTTCCACAGGTCAAATCTCTGTATTATCCTGCTTTTCGCAATTTTTGGCCGTAAAAAATAAATGATAGTGTCTCCTGATTGTTCAGACACAAATATATCTGTTGAAAATAGTCTGGTGTAGGCCCGAGAAATACAAGTGTGGTTTTGCAGTTCCACAGTTCAAACCTCTGTATTATCCACTTTTGGGCCATTTGTATCTAAAAAAAACAGTTTGAGTGAGTCGCTCACTGTTCAGCCGCAAATATATATATTTAAAAAAGTCTGGTCTACATACACCAGTAAATTATAACTGTGGTTTTGCTGTTCCACGGTAAGAAATCTCTATTATTCAGCTTTTGGTATTTTTTCCGTAAAGAGAAACAGTAATATTTTCTCCCTGATTGTTCAGATTGTTTAAAAGAGTTAGGTGTAGGCCAGAGAAATAGAACTGTGGTTTTCCTCTTCCACGGTTCTAATCTACTTTTTATTACCTTTTTTCCATTGATAGTGGGAGTGTAAGCTATTTTACTTACTTTACAATGGGCAAGGCACGTGGCAAGGGATGTGGAAGTGGACGTTCTGGTAATGGTGCGTGCAGAGGACGGGGCCGTGGCCAAGGTGAAAATGTGCCACAACCAACAGCCACATCTTCTCGCTCCCACTTCTTGACCAAATTACTAGGGAACCACAGAACAACACCAGTATTGCGAACTGATCAGTGTGAACAGGTTATTAATTGGATAGCAGATAATACTTCCAGTTACCTGGGCACCACCACCTCCGGCATGTCTTCCACATGGTCGACTCTTAGTAGCCGTGAGTCTCGACCGCATACTCCTCCTCACCCTGATGCTCCTGCCTCCCACCATGCCGAGTGTCGTCAGACAGCAACTGATCCCACACTTGGACACTCTGAAGAGCTGTTCACTGGTCCATTTCCATATTTGGGCCCCTCACCTGCTCCGCTTGAAGTGGTGGAAGAGGAGATCCCATGTAGCGATGCCCAAATATTTGAGCAGCCACGGCCACAGCAAGTCGACGCTGGCAATTTGTCACAAGAGGTGGACGATGACGAGACACAATTGCCAGGAAGTGAGGAGGAGGATCGTGGTGCGCAAGTGGAAGAGGAGGAGGTGGTGGATGATCTAGTAACTGACCCAACTTGGCAGGAGGACATGCAGAGTGAGGCCAGCAGCACACAGGGGGAGGGAGGCAGAGTACCCCAAAAGGTAGGAAGAAGCAGTGTGGTGGCCGCAGACAGAAGGTGGGCAACCATTCCCCGTAACACCAACACGGGGGACGTTGCCAGTACAACCGGTAGGTCTTCCAGAGTCTGGAATTTTTTTAAAGACTCTACTGATAACCCCAAAAAGGCCATTTGTATCACCTGCCATGCCAGCATCAGCAGAGGTGACAAAACTACCAGCCTGACCACCACCAGCATGATCAGGCACATGGCAGCAAAGCACCCGACTTTGTGGGGCGAAACCCAGGGTCCATGACCAGTGTCAGCGGGTGTCACCACTGCTTCTTCCACTGTTGCGCATGCAATTGAACCCCCTGATGTGTGTGCAAGGCAATCCCCTGTCCATACTGCTTGCAAAGATGCCCCCTCCTCTCAATCTTCACTTGTTATGGCAGTTTCTCAAGAAAGAGCATCAACGTCCACGTCCATGTCCCACCGCAGCGTTCAATTGTCCATATCCCAGACCTTTGAACGAAAGCGGAAATTCGCAGCTAACGCCCCACAGGCCACAGTCCTAAATTCACACATTTCACGACTGCTTGCGTTTTAGGCTGGTGGAGACGGAATCCTTCCGCAACCTTATGGCGGTTGCCGTCCCTCGGTACTCGGTCCCCAGCCGTCACTATTTTGCCCGGTGTGCCATCCCCGCACTACACAAGCACGTGTCCCAAAACATCTGCCGTGCCCTCAACAACGCAGTTACTGGGAGAGTCCACCTGACAACGGACACGTGGACAAGTGCTTGTGGCCAGGGATGGTACATCTCCCTGACGGCACACTGGGTAAACATAGTGGAAGCCGAGACCCAGTCGGACCATAGGACGGAACACATCCTCCCCACACCGAGGATTGTGGGCACTATGTCAGTCAGAGTTGCCCCCATAGTGTACAGCTCCTGCGCATCATCCTCCTCCTCCTCCTCATGTTCAGCCTCCATCTCAGATATCACCACATCCGTTACAAGCTGGAAGCACTGCAGTACTGCCTCCGCCAAGTGGCAACAGGCTGTGCTGAAACTTCTTAGCTTAGGTGAGAAACCTCACACTGCTTGTGAGTTGTGGACAGCTGTGAAAGAGCTGGCAGATCTGTGGCTGAGACCGCTGAACCTACATCGTGTGTGACAATGGCCGTAACCTGGTGGCGGCTCTGAGGCGAGGCGAGATCACACACGTACCATGCCTGGCTCATGTGCTTAACCTCGTGGTTCAGCAGTTTCTTAAATCGTACCCCGAGTTGCCAGATCTGCTCGTCAAAGTACGCCGGCTGTCAGCTCATTTTCGCAAGTCGGCTACAGCTTCCACCACCCTTGCTGTGTTGCAGCAGCGTTTGCAGCTTCTGTCACACCGACTGGTGTGTGATGTCCCCACACGTTGGAACTCTGCCCTCCACATGTTGCAAAGGGTTTGTGAGCAGAAGAGAGCAGTTGTGGAGTACCAGCTGCAAAAAGGCCATCGATATTCAGGTCAGACTCCACACATAAGACCTCAGGAGTGGACCTGGATGTCTGACATCTGTACCATCTTGACAAACTTTGAGGAGTCCACCCAGATGGTGATGGGCGATGACGCCATCATTAGCGTTAGCATTCCACTTGTCTGTCTTTTGCAACGCTCTCTGCAGAGAATTAAAGAAGAGGCATTGCAGCCAGAGTATGATGAGATGGATCAAGAAGCCGTAGCGGTCGATTACACACAGCCCAGCCTCATCTCATCCCAACGTGCATTGGGGGACAATGAGGGAGAGGAGGAGAAAGAACAGGAGCTTGTATCATGCACTGTAGACGGTAGTACCTGTACAACTGTCATACCGTCGGTTCAGAGTGGGTGGCCTGAGGACAGGGGGGAGGAGGAGGAGGAGGAGAGCATGGTCTGTCGTCATCTTGGTGAGAACACGGAAGTCTTGCCCGTTACCAGTCTGGCACGCATGGCTGACTTTATGTTACGCTGCCTTAACCGTGACCCTCGAGCTGTCAAAATGTTGGGTGACAGTCAGTACTGGTTGGTGACACTTTTAGACCCCCGCTACAAGGAGAACTTTCACTCTCTTATTCCTGAGGTAGAGAGGTCTACAAAAATGGCCCTTGCTGCAGAACTGTTAAAAAAATTCCCATCTGAACACGCTAGCGGCAGAGGTCACAGTTCGTTGACCAACCAAGGAGTACAAGCGAGAGAGAGGCAGCTCAAATCCAGCAGAGGCAGGGGAACACTGTCAACGTTCTCGGACAGTTTTCTGAGTCCCGCCCAGCTTACGCGGGGTACTCTCACAAGGAGTGGAAAGTTTCAAAATATGGTGAGGGAGTACCTTGCCGACAGTACAAGCATCCTCCGTGATTCCTCTGTGCCTTTTAATTATTGGGTATCCAAGCTGGACACTTGGAATGAACTCACTCTGTACGCCTTGAAGGTCCTGGCCTGCCCTGCCGCTAGCGTGTTATCGGAGTGTGTTTTTAGTGCCGCTGGGGGAATTATAACTGATAAGCGCACTCGCCTGTCAACTGACAATGCTGACAAGCTGACCCTTATCAAAATGAACAAGGGCTGGATTGGGCCAGATTTCTCATCACCACCAAATGACAGCAGAGTAACATAAAGTCAAATCCACTGTGTTATTTCGGGAGGTGTATTCACATGCACCACTTCACACCCACACATGGGTATATGCTTCCTCATTTCGGCTGTTTTATGTTCTTCTCCTTATCCTCAGCCTCCATCACCACCATACCACCTGGGTGACCGTGGTCCGTGTTGCCATTATTGAAAGTTCCTCCGTCCTTATTTTTGTCAGCTTTTGCTCGGAAGGCATAAGCAAAGACTGTGGGAGACCCACTCCCCAATAATGGGAATAATATTTTTAAGATGCTGTACTGTATGGCTCTTGTAAGGGGCATTAAAAGCGTCTTGTTAAGCTACTGCGACCTCCACCACTTTTCCGAGGGGTATTAAAAGCATCTTGTTAAGCTACTGTGACCTCCACCACTTTTCTGAGGGGCATTAAAAGCATCTTGGTAAGCTACTGGGACCTCCATCACTTTTCCGAGGGGCATTAAAAGCGTCTTGTTAAGCTACTGTGACCTCCACCACTTTTCCGAGGGGCATTAAAAGCGTCTTGTTAAGCTACTGGGACCTCCACCACTTTTCCGAGGGGCATTAAAAGCGTCTTGTTAAGCTACTGGGACCTCCACGTCTCTTCCAAGGGGCATTAAAACCGTCTTGTTAAACCACTCTGAACTCCACGTCTCTTCCAAGTGGCATTAAAAGCGACTTGTTAAGCTACTGTGACCTCCACTTCTCTTCCAAGGGGCATTAAAACCGTCTTGTTAAACCACTCTGAACTCCTCGTCTCTTCCAAGGCGCATTAAAAGCGTCTTGTTAAGCTAGTGTGACCTCCACGTCTCTTCCAAGGGGCATTAAAAGCGTCTTGTTAAACCACTCTGAACTCCACGTCTCTTCCAAGGAGCATTAAAAGCATCTTTTTAAGCTACTGTGACCTCCACGTCTCTTCCAAGGGGCATTAAAACCGTCTTGTTAAACCACTCTGAACTCCACGTTTCTTCCAAGTGGCCTTAAATGCGTCTTGGTAAGCTACTGTGATCTCCACTTCTCTTCCAAGGGGCATTAAAACCGTCTTGTTAAACCACTCTGAACTCCTCATCTCTTCCAAGGGGCATTAAAAGCATCTTGTTAAGCTAGTGTGACCTCCACGTCTCTTCCAAAGGGCATTAAAAGCATCTTGTTAAACCACTCTGAACTCCACGTCTCTTCCAAGGAGCATTAAAAGCGTCTTTTTAAGCTACTGTGACCTCCACGTCTCTTCCAAGGGGCATTAAAACCGTCTTGTTAAACCACTCTGAACTCCACGTCTCTTCCAAGTGGCCTTAAAAGCATCTTGTTAAGCTACTGTAACCTCCACTTCTCTTCCAAGGGGCATTAAAACCGTCTTGTTAAACCACTCTGAATTCCACGTCTCTTCCAAGGAGCCTTAAAAGCTTCTTGTTAAGCTACTGTGACCTCCACGTCTCTTCAAAGCGGCATTAAAACCATCTTGTTAAACCACTCTGAACTCCACGTCTCTTCCAAGGGGCGCTAAAAGTGTCATGTTAAGCTACTGCAACCTCCACCACTTTTCCGAGGGGCATTAAAAGCATCTTGTTAAGCTACTGTGACCTCCACCACTTTTTCGAGGGGCATTAAAAGCGCATTGTTAAGCTACTGTGACCTCCACCACTTTTTCAAGGGGCATTAAAAGCGTCTTGTTAAGCTACTGTGAACTCCACAGCTCTTCCAAGAGGCATTGAAATGTTGTTTTTAATTAACTCTAACCTCCACAACTCTTCGAACGGGCATTGCATTTTCTCCTAATTTTTGGCAGCTTTTGCTTCGAAGGCATAAGCAAAGACTATGGGAAACCCACTCCCCAAGAATGGGAATAATGTTTGTAATATGCTCTACTGCATGGCTCTTGTAAGGGGCATTGCAAGTTCCTCCTTCCTAATTTTTGGCAGCTTTTGCTTGGAAGGCATAAGCAAAGACTATGGAAGACACACTCCCCAATAATGCATATAATGTTTGTAATATGCTGTACTGCATGGCTCTTGTAAGGGGCATTGCAAGTTCCTCCGTCCTAGTTTTTGGCAGCTTTAGCTTGGAAGGCATAAGCAAAGACTATGGGAGACCCACTCCCCAATAATGGGAATAATGTTTGTAATATGCTGTACTGCATGTCTCTTGTAAGGGGCATTGCAAGTTCCTCAGTCCTAATGTTTGACAGTTTTTCTTGGAACGCATAAGCAAAGACTAGGGGAGACACACTCCCCAATAATGGAAATAATGTTTTTAAGATGCTGTACTGTATGGCTCTTGTAAGGGGCATTAAAACCGTCTTGTTAAGCTACTGCGACCTCCACCACTTTTCCGAGGGGCTTTAAAAGCGTCTTGTTAAGCTACTGTGACCTCCACCACTTTTCCGAGGGGCATTAAAAGCGTCTTGTTAAGCTACTGGGACCTCCACTACTTTTCCGAGGGGCATTAAAAGCATTTTGTTAAGCTACTGTGACCTCCACCACTTTTCTGAGAGGCATTAAAAGCGTCTTGATAAGCTACTGGGACCTCCACCACTTTTCCGAGGGGCATTAAAAGCGTCTTGTTAAGCTACTGCGACCTCCACCACTTTTCCGAGGGGCATTAAAAGTGTCTTGTTAAGCTACTGTGACCTCCACCACTTTTCCGAGGGGCATTAAAAGCGTCCTGTTAAACCACTCTGAACTCCACGTCTCTTCCAAGGGGCATTGAAATGTTGTTTTTAATTAACTCTAACCTACACGACTCTTCGAACGGGCATTGCATTTCCTCCTAATTTTAGTCAGCTTTTGCTTTTCAATGCAAAGGCGAAAACTAAGGGAGACCCACTCCCCAATAATGGGTAGAAGGTTTTTAGTATGCTGTAATCCACGTCTGTTTCAAGGGGCATTGCAGTTCCTCATAATTTTTGGAAAGCCTTTCATTCACTGCTTAGGCCAACAGTGTACTGGAGACCCAGTTGCTATAAATGGAAAAAACGGTTTAGTTAAGGCCCTCTGACCTCCATGTCATTTCCAAGGAGCATTGGAGTGCCTCAAAATTTTTGGTAGGCATTGCACTCACTGTATGCCCTATAACTGTGTAGCCGAATCTCTCCTTTTGTTACAGAAACATATCCTACAAGACATATATGGTTGACTGGCCTGATATTGATGTGAATGGTCCCTGTTCCTCCTGCTCTTTCTCCTTTGCCACTGCTTCATCCATCATTTATAACCTGAAGCTTTGTTTTAACGGGAGTCATAGAACTGGGATAGTAGCAGGAAAACATCCAGCAATCCTCGGAGGATGTAGGATATGCGCCAAAACGCTGACCACCTCAGGCCTAGCCGCTACTACATACATGCGCTTGCATTCCAAGAAAACAAAGCATATGCTAACTTCTATCATCATCATGCTCCTCACCTTGGCACTCTCAACTCCCCTGATGGAGAAGCCAGGGCCCACTGGAGGAGTCTGGTTCTCTGTTGGGCTCGTCCAATGCTGCCCTAAAGCAGGCCGGGCTAAGAAAAGTGAGTGGGGGGAAGTTCCAAGCAGAAATAGGGGCGGCTGGGGACCGAGTATGGACACCCGGCCACCCTCTGGCAACTGGGGACCGAGTGTGGACACCCGGCCGCCGGGCAGCTGGGGACTGAGTATGGATTCCAGGCCGCCAACGCAGCCATGACGTGGTGGCCAGATTCCGCCTCCACATGCCTAAAAGGCCCAATTTCAGGTGCAAGCAAGCAAGCAGTATGGTATTGCAGCCTGGGGGTGGGTGGGTGGCAGGCTGCACACTTACGCTTGCATTCCAAGAAAACATAGCAGATGCTAACTTGTATCATCATCATCATGGTCCTCACCTTGGCACTCTCAACTCCCCTGATGGAGAAGCCAGGGCCCACCGGAGGAGTCTGGTTCTCTGGTGGGCTCGTCCAATGCTGCCCTAAAGCAGGCCGGGCTAAGAAAAGTGTATGGGGGGAAGTTCCAAGGAGAAATAGGGGCGGCTGGGGACCGTTTATGGATACCCGGCTGCCCCCAGGCGGCTGGGGACCGTGTGTGGACACCCGGCCGCCGGGCGGCTGGGGACTGAGTATGGACTCCAGGCCGCCAACGCAGCCATGACGTGGTGGCCAGATTCCGCCTCCACATGCCTAAAAGGCCCAATTTCAAGTGTAAGCAAGCAGTATGGAATTGCAGCCTGGAGGTGGGTGGGTGGTTGGCTGCATATTTGTGCTTGCAACACACAAGTCTTTACCCTGGAAAGGAACTTCCTTAACATATTTCACAGGAAAGCAGTTTCAGTTTCGTTTTTGAACGTTTTATTGTGAACCCTTAAAAGTGGCTTAATACCTCTGACCACGTTGTTGACAGCAGTGACCTGGGGGTCAGAAATGCTTCCTGGGGTGATCCCCATGCTGTCCCCATGTCATTTGAGCACTGTCACTATCGTTTTGGGCACTTATTAGGCTTTTAAATGACTGCCGGGGGTGCCGCCGCAAAAATGCTTGGGTCTCCCATAGACTAACATTGGGCTCGTTGCTCGCGTCGAGCACCCGAGTATCACGGCGAGCTCGGCCCGAGCTTCGAGCACCCGAGCATTTTAGTGCTCGCTCAACAATAGTCTTAGCCTCTCTACAAGAAGTGTGAGCGAGTCTTTGTCTCTCTACAGAAAATGGGTGTGAATCTTCAGGAAATGGTGAGCAGGTCTTTGTCTTTCTACAGGAAGGGAGGTGAGTTTTTGTTTCTCCACAGGAACTTTGGATAGGTCTTTGTCTCTTTACATGAAGTGGGGCTGCAGCTTTGTCTCTCTACGGGAATTGTTGGTAGGTCTTTGTCTTTGTACTGGAAGTGGGAATGGGTCTTAGCCTCTCTACAAGAAGTGTGAGCAAGTCTTTGTCTTTCTACAGAAAGTGGGTGTGAATCTTCAGGAAATGGTGAGCAGGTCTTTGTCTTTCTACAGGAAGTGAAGTGGGTCTTTGTTTCTCTACAGGAACTTTGGGTGGATCTTTGTCTCCTTACAGGATGTAGGGCTAGAGCTTTTTGTCTACAGGAATTGTCGGTAGGTCTTTGTTTTTCTATAGGAAGTGGGAATGGGTCTTTGTCTCTCTACAGGAACTGTGGGTGGGTGTTAGTCTCTGTATATGAAATCTGGGTGTCCTCTTTGTCTCTGTACATGAACTGTAGGTGGGTCTTTGTATTTCTATAGGAAGTGGAGCTGGATCTTTGTCTCTGTTCAGTATGTGCATGGTGGGTCATTTTCTCTCTAAAAGAAACGTGAGCAGGTCTTTGCCTCTGCAGAATGGATGGGGGGAGTCTTTGTCACTATGCAGGAAGTTTGTTGTTGTCTCTCTACAGGAAGTTAAGGTAGATTTTTGTCACTCTACAGGAAGTTGAGGTTGGTTTTGCCTTTTCTTGAAGTGTGTCTCACTGGAAAGTGGGGGAAGGTCTTAGTCTCTCTTCTCTGACTCTCTAGTCTGATAAACTGCATACAGAGAAGTGGACTTGTAATTTATGCCAGGAGCATACCTGGAAGTGAACTAGGAATGCTGCCACCATCACATTGGCACGAGCACCTACCTGAGAACATGCACACTGGTGGCCTAATTGTGCTAAGCAGTATAATGCTTTGGGTTTAGAAGCCCATAAACTAATATTGATAGCAAGGCATAACTGTGAGGGGCAACCCAGGCTTCGGAGAGGAGGCCAACAAGCCACCTTACCTTGGTCAGATTATTTAGATATATCGATAGAGCAATGAAATGAAGCTTAGTCTAAGATGAAGTCAAGCCTAACTGTAACTTTGATTAAGGTTTCCATACACATTAGAATAAGGATGGCCAAACCCATTAATTTCAGCAGGATCGGTCTACATTTCATTGTCAGATTTTGTGGGAAAAAAGATAGGGCATAATGAATTTGAACATGTCCAATCATTTTTTTCTGAAGGAAGATAACCTGCCTCCAGAGTCTATTGAAAATATGCACGGTCAGCCAAGTGTGCATTTCTATATAGATTTTTTTTCGGGGGGTGGGGGCTCAGAAAAGATTAATGTCAACCCAATTGGCTGACAACTATTGAAGGTTTATGACCACCTTTACACTTCACCCATCATCTGTTCTCTGCTCGCCTCGGGGGCTACTAATAGTCATTGACTATCGCATACTTATTTAATGTTAATCTGGCATGGTGTTTCAAAGCACGATGGAAATAATAGTGTTTCATCATCTGAAGAGCCACAGGTTGAAAACCTTCGCTCTACTAATTTTTATCTTCATTATCGTGGGTTGTTAATTTCTTGTTACAGAAATATCAAAGAGTCGCTAAAAAATGACAGTATAATGGCAAATGAAAACAAAAACCCGTCTTCAATAGATTTGACTGAATGGACAGTGAACGCACAATATAACGGTACCACCGGACCACCCAACCCCAATGTCCTTGTTTAGATCTGCTCCATTGAATTTCCTTCCCCTCCATGGAGCCTTAATAATGTTTTAATGTGCTCATTGTTGGCCAATCCATGTTACATATGGAGGTAATTAAACACTCATTAGATCAAGAAAGGAAAAAAAGCCGTCATTTTTCTGACTAATGATGTCGTAGGATAATGTCATTTTGCCAGATGTTACCCGCAAAGGCACCCAATTCGCATCAATGATGGTGTGACCGCCTGCCTTCTGTCATTTTCCTTTATGGGGTGATGATGTCCTATGTTTCTCATGTCTTTATTATTTTATTGGGTTACATCAATGTTCTCTCACCTGTACACTTCGAATCATGAAAAACTACAACTCCTGTGATGCCCTATCAGTCATTAGCATTTAGGGCATGATGGGAATTGTAGTTTTGTAATAGCAGAATAGTCACAGATTGGGAAGCTCTAAGTGAAAGGGGTTCTCACTATTTTAAATGTTAACCTTAATTGGCCCATGGTGGTATTTAGAAATGAAAAAATAAATCTATACTCACCTACCAGATGGGTGTCGCTCCTAAACCAGCATTACATCATGCCCCTTATGGGTCTCCTGGCATCAACATCCAGATGGTGGCTGATTGGCCGCTGATTGGCTGCAGCAGTCACTTGACACCCTGCTCACCTTGATGCCAGGAGATCAGAGGGGTAACCAGTACCAAGTGTGGAGAAGTGGTCCCAGTACATTAGGTGAGTATAGGATTTTTTTTTTCTTTCACCATCCAGGGGCCCTTCAGGTTAAAGGGGTTGTCCAGGCTTGGGGCTTTATGTGACTGTAGACTTGTGAATCCTCACAGCGCGTGCTTTCAGGATTAGATGGTGCCAGGAGTGGGTGGTCATGTGACCACAAGTATGCGATATGCATACTTTCAGCCACATTCCGACTAGACTTGTCCGACCTCGCTTAATCACTTGAGCCATGCACGTCTAGTTAGCATGTGACCACATATATGCAAATTGGACACTTGTGGTCCCACACATTCCCGCTCTCAGAAGCGACACCGGAGAATCCTACTTTGAGGATTCACAAGTCTGCAGTCACATAGAGTGACTGCAGACATGAGCACTAAGCCTAGACAACTCCTTTAACTTTTAAAGAATTGAAAACCCATTTAAAGAATAGGAATTATTTTATATTATATAATTGCAGCAAATACATTGTATGGCTCATATAATGATGTACATAAACTAAAAGAGTCCAGAAGAAGTTAATACTAATACTAATTTGACAATACTTTTTTTCTCCTTATATTAGAAGTGTGCCCCAATTATATGATGATCACAGGGACCTCTGGCAATCATTATTGATCTGTCTGTTAGAATCTGAAGGCTGGTGTTAAATTTTCCTGCAGTGCCACCGCTGGAGAAATGAAGCATTGCAAAGTGTGTATCCTACTGTTCTAATTTCATTTACTATACACTTGTACTGTTTCGGGTCAATATGACCCGACCTATAAAAATGTTGATTTTAGCTACTGTAAGTGTTTTATTTGAATACCTATTTCATTATTAAACTGTATGTGAACATGTTTGATCATAAACAAATGAATAATGAAATTAAAACTTAATTTTTATTTATTTTTTTCAGAAAAAGGTTACACGGGCTGTTTGCAATTATGTTCGCTTTATAGCATTCTGCACACAAATAACAAACATGTTTTAGATTTCTTCTACTATAACATGAAATTAATTAACTAAATATAACTTTGTGTTAATGACGCGCCCCTGGGCCTGTGTCGCGCTGCGTTGCACACGCGGGAGCTTACCCGGAGCCGGATCTCTTGAGGGTTGTAGTCTCGTGGCGGTGACCCGGTCCGTGCCCAGGGAGTCAAACTGAGCGGCGATGTAACAGCGGTAGATGCAGGACGACTACGCCACCCGTTGAATGCAGCTATGGAGCTGCCGCTGCAGGACAGTCCGCTGAGGCCGGTGGATGGATGGTGCAGCGTAGATGGTATAACCCCCAACGGGAGGGGTATGGCCTCAGGGCAGCAGATGTGGATGATGGGGGTAGCAGGAACCACTCAGAGACGGTGCGGTGTAATTCAGGGTCTTTACTGGTAACAACGATAGACCCTCCCGGAGTACTTGCTAGTGAACGGGGCCTGGTCAGTCCTTGAGCAGATGGGATCTCCCCTGGCCAGGCGGAGTTGTAGGCCTCCCAAACTGACTGTACTCTTCTGGCTACCTTGCTAGAAGCGGATATAAGTAGCCCACGTCCCTGAGTGTACCGTGTGGTGCTCACCCGTATGGCCGGTGACTCGGGGCCTTCTAATGGCTTCCGCTCCACGATGGCGGTGCTGGTCCCACGCGTGTGACCGTGCCTTCGGGTTTCTGGGCCTGAGGACCTGAAATCCCCTGCCGGTCGGCTTCTGCTGCTGGGTAAGAGTTAGTCCCCACAGCCTCGGACGCCGGGTCCGGTAAGAAAGCTTCTCAGTCAGGGCGAGCTCTGCAGCTGCCAGCCCCTGACTCGTAGTAGTATTGCTTCTGCTGTTTCTTGTCTCTACTCTCCTTGACTCCAGGCTCAGGCCCCTGGACAGGGCCTGCCTGTGGAGCAGAGCCCATAGAGCAGCTCTGCTCCCTGTCTTCTCCTCTCAGAACTCACTAACCCTGCCTCAGCCCCAGGTCTATATAGGGGAAGTCCTTCCCCTCCCAAGACTGGGCAGGAGGTGTGGCATGCACAGGATCCCTGACCAAAGGACCTCCCACCTGCTCTCAGACATAACATTACATTACTGTGGAAACCAGACCCCTGGGGTGCCACATTAACATATTTTATAAAACAACAAATGAAAAATAATGAAAACTTCAGTGTGACTGCTACGCTTGCGATGCTGGAGCCTCGCGTTTGTGATGTTTCAGCATTGCAATCATAGGGTGAATCTTTGTGTGTGTGATGGGGCCCTAAAACAGACCCTGTTCAAATCTGTACTCAATACTCATCCATGCAATCAATATATCACATCAGTGAGAATACACCCCCTCCTAGACAAACATTCAGTCTACACAAGCCTAAGGGTACCTTTAGACAGGCACACATTAGCTTACATCATGACACAGTAATCAAAAAATGGCTGTACAATATGCAATCTAAAGAACAGAGTTGAATAATTTGAGAAGAAAAGCATAGCTTATATGCTACATACCTGTAAAGATGTGTATTCACTAGTGATGATCGAGCATGCTCATTGCTCGAGATTTACGAGCATTCTCGGGCGAGCACCTATTATCTTCAGCGTGCTCGGGGGTTAAGTTTTCGTCGCTCCGTGAACATGATTTGCGACTGTTTGACAGCTTTAATACTTGTGAGGAATGCTGGAAAACAGGCATTCCTCACATGTATTAAAGCTGTCAAACTGTCGCAAATCATGTTCACAGAGCGACGAAAACTTAACCCCCGAGCACGCTGAAGATAATTGGTGCTCGCCCGAGCATGCTCGTAAATCTCGAGCAACAAGCATGCTCGATCATCACTAGTATTCACAGCTTAGTGTCCTCTCTCACAGAATACAGTGTCTTCTCTCTCAGGATTGAAAGTGAAACTACTTGTGTCCTCTCTCACAGAATTGAAAGAGGAATGACTGGATGAGTACTTCCTCACTGATAAGAACAGTGAAACCTCCACCCTTTTGAATAATGAGATGAAGTACACAGGAAAACAAATAAATTTAGCAGGCAGAAATAATTAGTGACCTGTTGAACAGTATAAAATGTTATCGGGTCATATTGACCCGAACAGTACAAGTGTAACAATCAGTAAACAAAAAAACAAAAAATAAACAACACTCATAGTAAGAACCCCTCAAATGGGGAAAAGTCAATTAATCACAAGTTTCAGATCCACATAATAAATAATCTGCAGGGTCTCAAATTTAATTTCGGGTCATATCGACCCGAACAGAACAGCAGGGTTAAATCAATTGGCTAGACATATCATGAATACAACTGTTAAGTCCTCCAAGGAGAAATAAGTTTTTGGTGACCACATTTTTCTGCTTTGGGAAATAGATGAAGATCTTGAACACAACTTCAAAATTCACAGCTTCCTAAAATAGTTTTTGACAATGACTCACATAATGATGCATAAAACCAAAAAGTACTTATCAAGACTATGTTAGAGGGTTGTCCATCTTTTGACTATTCCCTTTATTTAGAATTGTGCTCAATAATAAGACAATCACAAGGACCCTGGACAATCATCAGTGATCTGTCAGGTAGAATCTCGAGGCAGATGTTTAGTTTCTCTGCAGTGCCACTACAGGAGAGGTGAAGCATTGCAAGGTATCTATTGAAATCGATGGGAAATCAATGGGCTTCATACATGATGAAGTACAACTGTTGAGTCCTCGAAGGGGAAAGAAGTTCCTTGTGACCACTTTTTGCTCCTGGAAATAGATGAGGGTCTTGAACACAACCTCATAACTCACAGGTCCATAACAAGGTTTTTGACAATAACTCAGATACAGTAATGATACATGAAAACTAAAAGAGTCCAGAAGTAGTCATCAAGACTATTTTATAGGGTTGTCCACCTCTTGACCATCCTCTTATTTTAGATGTTTGTCCCAATGATAAGCTGATCACATGGATCCTCACAATCATCAGTGATCTCTTTGGTAGAATCCTCAGTCAGGTGTTTAGTTCCCCTGCAGTGCCACCACTGGAGAAATGGAGCATTGCAAGGTCTTTGATTAAATCAATGGACTATACATATAATGAAAACAGTTGGGTCCTCCAAGGAGAGGTAAGTACTTTATGGCCATTTGGGTGATAGAAAAGAATCCTGAATAGGGAAGCTTGATCTATAATCTCACAAATTTAATAGGAACTTTGATAAAAAGTTTTCTACATTTTTTAACACAAGACAGGTATTCTCAGAACTTAGAACCTGAGTAGGGACTCATATGTCTAAAGATCGCCATACCCTTTCGCCAGCCATGAGTGTAATGTGATTTTAGAAGCTAATGAGACCCTGTGAAATTTGTTTGGAAATAAAATCTGGAAATGTAGAAGTAAATGGATTAACTGTCAACTTATTTGTGAGAAAGGGAAATTATGTATATCAAAACGTATCGAAGCAACAATAGAGGGGATTGGATTTTTGTAGGCTTGTGTTGGATCAATACAAATATAATTCTTGGGAGTTCACGGAGCACAAAGCTGTGAACAAGCCAAAGATTTAAACAATCTGGAGGCAATGGAGCTATTGAGAGGATGATGAGGATAATGTGAGATGCAGGATGAGCGATCCTCATAGTGGACTCGGCTTCATGGATTTCAATTATAGATATATATATAAGCAATGCTAATCTTAAAATTGTTCCATTATTCTGGGAAATTATGTTTAGAAACCTATGATAGGGTTTATTATGTTATAATGAAACCTTCACTCCATTGTGAATCGGTGTGTATGGCAACTAATAGAAAAGGTCAGACTAAGGATCCTGGGGACCACCCTACTAGAAGATTCTGTGATCTACCTTCCATCTTTACATAATATGTACACATCCAATTTTATTTTCATTGCTTTTCTTATCAATATCATTATACACACCTGACGTATCATCTATAAATTCTAAAAATTATGAAAAATTTCATGAAAAATAACCCCAAGTGGTAAGTGATTGGCTCCAAAGTTCCCTCTAAATGTGGTTGTCTTTTGTCCTGTGGGGAGGATATTTTATTAATGGCCCATCATAAGTGTCAGATTGTTGGAGAAACCTTTGGCACAGTGGTGGGATGGGAGTCTTGAAAAATAAAAATGTGTTTCCTAGAACTATATGGATTTCAAGGATAATAAAAGGGGCATCTATCTGGGACTTTCGATAGGATAGGCCAAAAATGTGCGATTGATGCCAGTACCACCACTGGAACCAGCACCATATTCAGTTCTGCGGGGCTCTTCTTGCGGAGGAGACTCCGGGAGATCCGAGGAATCAACTACTGGGGATTGCAAATCATTTCCCGACTCATTCTGAGTTCCACTCGGGAGTGGCACCAACGGTTCTGACGGGCCCAACTGCATTGTGGACCAATCCTTCTTCATCCTCCAAGGTTCCTTTATGTGGCACTTCAGCCAACACGTCTGAGGGCCCAACTCCGTTACAGACTTCTGCTTCAGAGGAGCAAGGTCGCAACATATTACGGTGCAACACCCTGGATGTCGCGGCGTCATCCCCTTCGGGCCTAACCTCGTAGACGGGGTTGTCTGGGTGAGCCTTCCTCACCACCCGATATGGTATTGCCTCCCAACGATGGTCCAGCTTACTCCCAAATCGTTTAGCCCTGACCAGCACTCGGTCTCCTGGCTGAAGTGATCCACCTGTGGTCTGGGGCCGAACTGCATGCTCTACTTCCTGAAACTTCTGAGCAACCAGTCTTCTCACAGTATGGAGTCGACGCTGGTGTTCTCGACTCCAGGTACTTGGGCTACTGCCCGGGCCGGGGTCTTCTGAGTCTAGCTCCAGTTCGGTGATTTCTCGGCCACTTCTTCCAAACAGCAACATGTAGGGGGTGTAGCCGGTGGTTGCATGAACTCGATTATTATACACCCACACTAGCTTGGACACAAATTCGGGCCACTTCATCTTTTTGTCCGCTTCCAGTGTTCGCAACATTTGCAACAGGGTTCGGTTAAAGCGCTCGCATGCACCGTTCCCTTGCGGGTGGTAGGGCGTTGTCCGGGAACGGTCGATCCCATAGATGCGGTATAGCTCATCCATCACTCGTCCTTGGAAGCAGGCTCCCTGGTCAGAATGTATTCACTTCGGGCTCCCATAAATCAGGATGAAATCTTGACAGATGGCCTTGGCTGCGGCTTCTGCCGTCTGGTCTTTAGTGGGCGTCACTACTGCGAACTTGGTGAAGTGATCAGTCATGACTAGTGTTGAGAATTCTGATACTGAAATATCGGGTATCGGCCGATATTCGCGGTATCGGAATTCCGATACTTAATTCCGATACTTTTACAATATCGAATACCGGAATCGGAAGTTCCCATAATGCCTGCACTCTGCAGTGTCTCTGAAGTATGACAAGCTGGATGGCAGCGCTCAGCTGAGATCCAGCCTGTCATCAGAATGCCATCCCAGCGTGGGAGAATTCTCCTGATCGTTTAAAAGCCGGCGGGCGGTAAAAAGCCGCCGGCTTTTAAACAATCACACAGCCCCATACTGCTTCCCCGCAGCCTCCCACCCCGATCCTCCGCTCCCCTCGCCACCTCCCATCCCGATCGTAAGTTAGGACCGGGCGGGGAGCGCAGCACCAAGGAGCGGGGAGCGAAGGACCCGGGCGGGGAAGCCGGCAGTGAAAAGACTTCACCGCCGGCTTTCCCGTTCTGTGCTGCCCTTTCCCGCCGGTTATTTCAAATGAACAGCTGAGGTATCAGGTGATGCTGATCAGCTGTTCATTTGAAGTAGCCGCGGTGCCCTCAGAGGGTTCATGTGAGTTCATGCTTGACTGCATTGCATGAACTCACATGAACTTTCCCACGGTCGCACAGGTCAGCCTCACCTCCCAGACGATCAGCCCGTCATGTCTGTGCGATGTCTGCGAGTGTGTGCGGTGTCTGTGCGATGTCTGCGAGTGTGTGCGGTGTCTGTGCGATGTCTGCGGGTGTGTGCGGTGTCTGTGCGATGTCTGCGAGTGTGTGCGGTGTCTGTGCGATGTCTGCGGGTGTGTGCGGTGTCTGTGCGATGTCTGCGGGTGTGTGCGGTGTCTGTGCGATGTCTGCGGGTGTGTGCGGTGTCTGTGCGATGTCTGCGAGTGTGTGCGGTGTCTGTGCGATGTCTGCGAGTGTGTGCGGTGTCTGTGCGATGTCTGCGAGTGTGTGCGGTGTCTGTGCGATGTCTGTGAGTGTGTGCGGTGTCTTTGCGATGTCTGCGGGTGTGTGCGGTGTCTGTGCAATGTCTGCGGGTGTGTGCGGTGTCTGTGCGATGTCTGCGGGTGTGTGCGGTGTCTGTGCGATGTCTGCGGGTGTGCGCGGTGTCTGTGCGATGTCTGCGAGTGTGCGCGATGTCTGCGAGTGTGTGTTTGCAGGCAGACATAGGCCGATGTGACACTACTACTCCCATTGGCCTATGTCTGTCCCCCGTCCACTCGTGCCAGCAGGATCAGCTCGATGGGAGCAGTAGTTCCCATCAGCCTGATCCTGCTATTTAAATTGCCCTACTGTGTCCCCAATAAATTTTAAATACATGTCATTGGTGGCCAGTGGCTGCCTACAATAAATTAGTTTATACATTACCTGTCCCCGCCGATCGCCACCTAAAATAAAGTAAAAAATAAAAAACTACACCTATACTCACCTAGACACCTAATTCCCTGAAGCCATCGATCTCCTGTAATAAAATATAAAATAATAAACCACAACCTTAACCTTACCCCTCCGTAGTAGTCCACGAGTGTCCCACGAAGATCTCCAGTTTAGAGCAGCCAAATAGAATGTGACCGCTCTGAACCGCTGCCGCCGCTAGAATGATGGGGCCGTAAAGCAGCCCCGTCATTGCATAAGCGGGTTCGCCGGAGTTCAGGCAGCGCTGCTCCGGTCAGCTCCTTTACGGCCCTGCTGTATCGTGAGAAATTCCCACGGTACAGCACTGCCGTAAAGGAGGTCTCCGGAGCTGCGCTTCCTGAATGCACTCCGGTGACCTCAGTCAGTGGCTCCCGCTGCCGGGAGTGGACATGTTCCCGGCAGCGTGAGCTTACAGCAGCCATGACAGCTGTCACCATCTCCAGATGTGACAGCTGTGCATGGGAGATCAGCGCAGGAACGTGGACAGGTAACTATTTTTTTTAGTAAACTAAGAATTAAATAAAATTGTGTGTTTTATTTCAAATAAATTATTTTTTTCTGGGTGTAGTGTGTTTTTTCTTTTTAACACTTTGTAGGTTAGTAATGGGGGTGTCTTATAGACGCCCATCATTACTAACCTGGGCTTCATGGCAGCTGGCGCTGACATGAACCCCAGCCCTATTACCCCACTGCCACCGCACCAGGGCAGCGTGGAAGAGCGAGGCTAAATGCCAGAGTTGGCGCATCCTATGGATGCGCCATTTCAGGGGCGGCTGACGGCTGGTGTTTCTAGCCTGGGAGGGGGCCAATATTCATGGCACCCTTCCTGGGCTATTAATATCAGCCCCCAGCTGTCTGCCTAGCCTTTGCTAGCTATTAAATAGGGGGTACCCCACATCATTTTTATTGGGGGGGGGTCCTCCATTTTAATAGCTAGTAAAGGCTAGGTATTCAGCTGGGGGCTGATATTAGTAGTCTGGGAAGCTCCGTGGGTATTACCCACTTCCCAGGCTTCAAACATCTGCCCCAGCCGTCTGCTTAACCTCCGCTAGAGACTAAAATTATGGGGGATCCCACGCCAATTTTATTTTAAATAAATACTTTATTTTAACACTAAATTACATTTGAGGAGTTAATAAAGATGCAGTCCCTAAATTATTATTTATTTTTTAATTAATTTTTCCCATATTTTTGTATGCAAGCCAGGTACAGCATCCAGCTTCTATGAACGCGCCATTTTCCGGGGTGGCTGCGGACTGCAATTTGCACTGGGGGGGCAGAAAGCTTGGGCCTCCCTGCGCTGCAGATTCCATCCCCCAGCTGCCTAGTTGTACCTGGCTGGACACACAAATAGGGAGAAGCCCCACGTATTTTTTTTTTTATTATTTCATGAAATTCACGAAATAATTAAAAAAAATTGATGTGGGGCTTCGCCCTATATTTGTGTCCAGCCAGGTACAGCAGGCAGGAACGGGCTGCCCCCAACCACCAGCTGCCTATTTGTACCTGGTTGGACACAACAATATAGGGAAGCCCTTTTTTTCTTAATTATTTCATGAATTTCATGAAATAATTAAAAAAAAAAATACGTGGGGCTTCGCCCTATTTTTGTGTCCAGCCAGGTACAACTAGGCAGCTGGGGGCTGGAATCTGCAGCGCAGGGAGGCCCAAGCTTTCTGGGCCCCACCCGCTGCAAATTGCAGTCCGCAGCCACCCCGGAAAATGGCGCGTTCATAGAAGCGCCATCTTCTGGCGCTGTACCCAACTCATCCAGGGCCCTGGTGCGGTGGCTCACTGGGTAATAAAGGGGTTAAGGCCAGCTTGGCATTATCAGCTGGCCCTAAGCCCGAAATTCATGGGGTCACGCCAATATTAGACATGACCACCATGAATTTCTAGTAAAGTATTTAAAAAAAACACAACACTCAGAAAAAAGTCCTTTAATTGAAATAAACACACAATTCTTTATTGTTCTAAATTAAACTATACTTAACATCACGCCCATTCCAGCTGAAGCCAACGATCTCCTGCAATAAAAGAAAAATAATAAAGCAACCTCATCCTTACCTTTCCATGGTTCCCACGACAGCTTCAGCTCTGCTACATCGAGATGACAGGCTGGACCGCAGCAGAACGCTGCCATCCAGCCTGTCATCCCGCAGACACTGAGAAGCGCAGGCATGCTTGCGCTCCTCAGTGTCTCTCTGTGACGGCATAAAGATGAGCCGAGGTCATGTCCAATGAACTCGGCTCACCTCATGCACGTCACTGACAGCGTGGGAAAATTCTCCTGCACTCAGCTCTTCAGCGTGAGAATTTTCCCACGCTGTCAGTGACGTGAATGAGGTGAGGTCATGTCCAATGAACTCAGCTCACCTCATGCACGTCACTGACAGCGTGGGAAAATTCTCACGCTGAAGCGCTGAGTGCAGGAGAATTCTCCCACGCTGTCAGTGACGTGCATGAGGTGAGCTGAGTTCATTGGACATGAACTCGGCTCATCTGGATGCCGTCACAGAGAGACACTGAGGAGCGCAAGCATGCCTGCGCTTCTCAGTGTCTGCGGGATGACAGGCTGGATGGCAGCGTTCTGCTGCGGTCCAGCCTGTCATCTCGATGTAGCAGAGCTGAAGCTGTCCTGGGAACCATGGAAAGGTAAGGATGAGGTTGCTTTATTATTTTTCTTTTATTGCAGGAGATCGTTGGCTTCAGCTGGAATGGGCATGATGGTAAGTAGAGTTTAATTTAGAACAATAAAGAATTGTGTGTTTATTTCAATTAAAGGACTTTATTCTGGGTGTTTGTGTTTTTTTTTTAACTTTGACTATGGGGTTAGTAATGGGGGCGTCTTATAGACGCCTCTCCATTACTAACCTGGGCTTGATGTCAGCTGGCATTATAAGCTGACATCAACCCCAACCCTATTACCCCACTGCCACCGCTACAGGGCAGTGGGAAGAGCGAGGCTAAGTGCCAGAATTGGCGCATCCTATGGATGCGCCATTTCTGGGGCGGCTGACGGCTGGTGTTTCTAGCCTGGGAGGGGGCCAATATTCATGGCACCCTTCCTGGGCTATTAATATCAGCCCCCAGCTGTCTGCCTAGCCTTTGCTAGCTATTAAATTAGGGGGGACCCCACGTCATTTTTTTGAGGGGGTCCCCCATTTTAATAGCTAGTAAAGGCTAGGTATTCAGCTGGGGGCTCATATTAGTAGCCTGGGAAGCTCCGTGGGTATTACCCCCTTCCCAGGCTTCAAACATCTGCCCCAGCCGTCTGCTTAACCTCCGCTAGAGACTAAAATTAAGGGGAACCCCACGCCAATTTTTTTTAAATAAATCCTTTATTTTAACACTAAATGACAAGTACAGTAATCAACACTGTCACTGTACTTCATATATATGTGACTGACATGTTTCTATCTATCTAATCTATGTATGATTCTCTATTCCTTCTATTCCAAATTGTCGGGTACAGATGCTGAATTGCCGGCTGGCTTTTTTAAAGAGACGGTGCATGAAAACACAATTATATTTTTAAATAAATCCTTTACACTAAATGACAAGTACAGTAAGCAACACTGTTACTGTACTTCATATATATGTGACTGACATGTTTCTATCTATCTAATCTATGTGTGAAGCTCTATTCTTTCTGTTGTAAATTGTCGGGTACCGGTGTATGCCGCTGATGAATTGCCGGCTTTTCGTGTAATACATTCTACATTATTCTTAGTTGTTTTACTTCATGTAGAATTAACCTACAAGGAAAGAAAGGGTTTATTTTCATTCCGATATTTGTGTCCCATTGACTTGCATTGGTTTCCGGTATCGGAATCGGCGATATCCGATACTTTTTGGGTATCGGTCCGATCCAATCCGATACGATATTTCCTGATATCGGAAGGGATCGCTCAACACTAGTCATGACTAAACAGTGTCCATAACCGTTGTATGAAGTTCCTACCATCAGGTAGTCAATCATCAAGACTTCCAAGGGGGCAGAAGTTCGGATGGTCTGAATGGGAGCTCTTTGCTCCGGGGGCTTGTTCAACTCACACTGGCGACATGTTCGGCAGACCCCCTCGACTTCTTGCCGCAGTTGAGGCCAATACACCAGCCGTTGCAACCACCGGAAGGTCTTTTCTACTCTGAAGTGAGCACCTCTTCTATGAGCTTCTTGGGCTCGCTATGTTACTAGCGCTCATGGAACTACCACTTGCCAGATAACATCAAACTCTCGAGGCAGCTGGATTCTTCGGCATAGCAAGCCGTACTTCAGGAGGAGCCTCTCCCACTGGCCTATGATTTGCAGGGTAGTTGGAAGTGAAGCGGCTCTGGCTTCCTGGTCGGGTCTCTGATTAAGGGCGACCCATTCTCTCAACTTTGCTAGCTCCGGGTCGGATTGCTGCAGATGTATCCATTCGTCTCTTGAACGGTCCAGAATCTGAGTGGGCCTCGGCTCCTCTCTGGTCTCTTGGGCGTCGACCACAGCAGCGGCGAACTGGCTGAAATCCGGGATCTCGTCGCCTTCGTGCTCCTCATCTCTGTCCTTCTTCGGCTCCGCCTGAGTGACCCGGGACAGGGCATCTGCATGTGTGTTCAGGGCCTTGGACCGATAGGCGATTTTATACTGGAATTTGGACATCCTTGCGACCCACCGCTGTTCTAACGCGCCCAGTTTGGCGTTCTCCAAGTGGGCCAAAGGGTTGTTATCTGTCCGCACTTGCACTTCTGACCCTGACAAGTACTCAGCAAATTTCTCGGTCATGGCCCACACCAGTGCCAGTAGCTCCAGCTTAAGCGAACTATAGTTGTCCAGATTCTTCTCTGTATCTCGGAGTGACCTGCTGGCATACGCGATCACGCGCTCTTTCCCTCCTTGTACTTGAGCCAGCACTGCTCCCAGTCCATGCAAGCTTCCATCAGTGTATAACATGAAAGGCTGCGAAAAGTCAGCGTAGGCCAGAATTGGGGCATTTGTTAGCGCCATTTTCAATGCTCGGAATCCCTCTTCTTGTCGTGGGCCCCACTGAATGGGCTGCCGCTTGGCTCCCCCGGCTGTTCCTCTCAGCAATTCATTGAGCGGGATCGCAATCTTAGCAAAGTCTTTAATGAATCTGCGCAGGGGCGGACACAGACTGTAGTGGGCCCCTGTGCAAGAAATTTTGGGGGGCCCCCCCTGCCCTTCATAAGGCAACAAAGTTATGTAAACATAACCCCCCATGTGCATCTCTCACCCCCCCATGTGCAGCTCTCATCCCACCCATGTGCAGCTCTCACCCCCCGTGCATCTCTCATCCCCCCATGTGCATCTCTCATCCCCCCCATGTGCATCTCTCATCCCCCTCCGTGCATCTCTCATCCCCCCCATGTGCATCTCTCATCCCCCCCATGTGCATCTCTCATCCCCCCCCATGTGCATCTCTCATCCCCCCCATGTGCATCTCTCATCCCCCCCCATGTGCATCTCTCATCCCCCCCCATGTGCATCTCTCATCCCCCCCCATGTGCATCTCTGATTCCCCCCACTCCTAGTTAATTAATTGTATTTAAAAAAAATAAAACTTGTTATACTTACCCCCATGCAATCCCTGCAGAATCCTGGCGCTCGTCCACGTCGCTGCCACCAGGTTCTCCTGACGTTCGGCCATGTGACGGCGCCACATACATAGCCATCAGCTTTTGTTTTGGCCAAAAGATTTTTAAAGCCGCCACCACGATAAGGTAGACTCTTCTGGGCGGGCCCTACTCTAACCTATTAAAATTTTCTTAAAATATCCAATACTCTTTTTAGATATATTTTTATTTAGTTTTCTTTAAGGGAATGTGTCATATACATTTTTTTTTTAAATGACCAATAATACCACATACAGGGAATACCGCCACACCATGACCAGACCACATATTACCACAACATAGTGACCGAATAATACCACACAGAAGGGAGAAAAACTGCCACACCATGACCAGACCACATATTACCACTACATTACTAATATTACCACCACATTACTAATATTACCATAAGTGTCATTATACACGGGAGCTCTATACATGGTATGTATAACGTAAGTGTCCAGGTAATCTAGTGATCACCAGTGAAATTATACACAGGAGCTCTGTATATAGTGTCAGTGTACAGGTAATACAGTGACATTATACACAGGAGCTCTGTATATAGTGTACAGGTAATACAGTGATCATCAGTGACATTATACACAGGAGCTCTGTATATAGTGTCAGTGTACAGGTAATACAGGGATCACCAGTGACATTATACACAGGAGCTCTGTATATAGTGTCAGTGTACAGGTAATACAGTGATCACCAGTGAAATTATACACAGGAGCTCTGTATATAGTGTCAGTGTACAGGTAATACAGTGATCACCAGTGACATTATACACAGGAGCTCTGTATATAGTGTCAGTGTACAGGTAATACAGTGATCACCAGTGACATTATACACAGTGTACATGTAATAGACTGACTCACCGGTGACGTCTCTAGGTGAAGTCCTTCATCTTCGCTTTTCTCCTTCATCCAGCACAGACCGCCATCACTCGTCTCTGCATAAAATAACACAGTTATCTAGAGCACATTCCCCAACTTCTACATTACGCAGCTGAATACAGACGTGCATCCACCATCAATATATGGTTAGTTATTAGGCAACCTACCATTCCAAATATAAATTGTAATCCACCACTGTGCCCCCATTAACTGTAAATAGGCACTTAATATATAATTTAATTAGAACCTCTACTCTTTCCGCCAATTTGTTACCAGTCACACTCCTGCATCCGCAACGCCCCCTACTCTATACTTCCTGCTCCCCGCATTCAATATTTACATGCACCCCCTGCCCCAATTCATTATATCATGTCCGTGCTCTCCCCACCCCATCATCATTTATCATTTACTCTCCCCCACCCCACATTCGTTATGTGCAGCTCATTATCCCCCTACTCCCAATTCCCCCATGTGCAGCTCTCAAACCCCCCCATGTGCAGCTCTCACCCCCTCCCCCCCACATGTGCCCCTCTCTCACCCCCTCCCCCCCACATGTGCCCCTCTCTCACCCCCTCCCCCCCACATGTGCCCCTCTCTCACCCCCTCCCCCCCACATGTGCCCCTCTCTCATCCCCCTCCCCCACATGTGCCCCTCTCTCATCCCCCTCCCCCACATGTGCCCCTCTCTCATCCCCCTCCCCCACATGTGCCCCTCTCTCATCCCCCTCCCCCACATGTGCCCCTCTCTCATCCCCCTCCCCCACATGTGCCCCTCTCTCATCCCCCTCCCCCACATGTGCCCCTCTCTCATCCCCCTCCCCCACATGTGCCCCTCTCTCATCCCCCTCCCCCACATGTGCCCCTCTCTCATCCCCCTCCCCCACATTTGCCCCTCTCTCATCCCCCTCCCCCACATGTGCCCCTCTCTCATCCCCCTCCCCCACATGTGCCCCTCTCTCATCCCCCTCCCCCACATGTGCCCCTCTCTCATCCCCCTCCCCCACATGTGCCCCTCTCTCATCCCCCTCCCCCACATGTGCCCCTCTCTCATCCCCCTCCCCCACATGTGCCCCTCTCTCATCCCCCTCCCCCACATGTGCCCCTCTCTCATCCCCCTCCCCCACATGTGCCCCTCTCTCATCCCCCTCCCCCACATGTGCCCCTCTCTCATCCCCCTCCCCCACATGTGCCCCTCTCTCATCCCCCTCCCCCACATGTGCCCCTCTCTCATCCCCCTCCCCCACATGTGCCCCTCTCTCATCCCCCTCTCCCACATGTGCCCCTCTCTCATCCCCCTCCACCACATGTGCATCTCCCATCTCCCCCCCCCACACATGTGCATCTCCCATCTCCCCCCCCCATGTGCATCTCCCATCTCCCCCCCACACATGTGCATCTCCCATCTCCCCCCCCCCACACACATGTGCATCTCCCATCTCCCCCCCACCACACACATGTGCATCTCCCATCTCCCCCCCCACCACACACATGTGCATCTCCCATCTCCCCCCCACACACATGTGCATCTCCCATCTCCCCCCCCACACACATGTGCATCTCCCATCTCCCCCCCCACACACACACGTGCATCTCCCATCTCCCCCCCCACACACACACGTGCATCTCCCATCTCCCCCCCCACACACACACATGTGCATCTCCCATCTCCCCCCCCACACACACACATGTGCATCTCCCATCTCCCCCCCCCCACACACACACACATGTGCATCTCCCATCTCCCCCCCCCACACACACACACACACATGTGCATCTCCCATCTCCCCCCCCACACACACATACACACACACACACACATGTGCTTCTCCCATCTCTCCACTCCTAGTTAATTGTATTTTAAAAAAAATAAAACTTGTTATACTTACCCCCATGCGATCCCTGCAGAATCCTGGCGCTCGTCCAAATCGCTGACAGCAGGTTCTCCTGACTTCCCGCCATGTGACGGCACCGTCACATGACCGGAAGTCAGGGGAATCATCAAGGCGCTGCTGCAACAGCGCAGCTCAGCGCTGAAATGTCCCGGACCCGGCGCATAGCATGGGGCCCCGGAGAGAGACGCACAAGAGGGGGGCCCCCGAGGGGGCCCCTACCGGCCGGGCCCCATACTGGAGTCAGGGCAGTCATGCCCTGATGGCGGCCCTGCTGGAGGCTGGAGGGGCCCCCTCTCCCTCGGGGCCCCCGTTCAATGAACCGGCTGCACGGGCGGTAGTTCCGCCCCTGAATCTGCAGTAGTATCCAGCAAGCCCCAGGAACGCCCTTAGTTCCCTTAGATTGGCGGGCGTGGCCACTTCTGCACGGCAGCTACTTTCTCCGCAGTGGGGTGCACCCCTGCACTGGACACAGTGTGCCCCAGATATTCAATTTCTCGTTTGAAGAGACGACACTTACGAGGCTTAATTTTCAGGCCGTGCCTTTGTAGCCGTTCTAACACTTGTTCCTATCGGCAGAGATGATCCTCAAACGTAGCGGAATAGATAATTATATCGTCCAGATATATTAAAGTGGCTTCAAAGTTGAGGTCCCCCAAGCATCTCTCCATCAGCCGTTGGAAGGTTCCTGGCGCATTTGTTTGTCCGAACGGCATTCAATTGAACTCAAACAGGCCCATAGGGAGAACAAAAGCTGTCTTCGGACGATTCTTCTCAGCTACTGGGACCTGCCAATAGCCACTGGCCAGGTCGAGGGAGGAGAAGAATTTGGCGCTCCCTAGTGCAGATAGAGACTCTTCGATTCGGGGGAGTGGATAGGAGTTCCGTACTGTACAGGCATTCAGCTTTCGATAGTCTACGCAGAATCGCAGGGTACCATCCTTCTTTCGGACCAGCACGATCGGAGCCGCCCAGGGGCTCTGGCTTGCACGGATCACACCGTTCCGCAACATGTGGGCCAACAGCTCTTTCACCTCCTGGTACATTTGAGGCGGGATCTGCCGATATCTCTCTTGGATGGGAGCAGTATTTCTGGTGGGTATTTCGTGCTGAATGTCCCGAGTGCACCCGAAATCATCTTCATGCTGTGCAAACACTCCCTGATATCGCTGTAGAAGTTGTTCGATCTGCCTTACTTGTCCAGCAGAAAACTCAGTCAGGTTAGCCTCCATTTCTTCCAGGAGGTGGCGTCCAGCCAATGGTTCTTTCCATGCTCCTGGCTATTGAGGGACACATCTAGGGTCCATGGCTTTCCTTCCACAGGAGCCAGCCCTATAGCGTCAGCTCTAGTAAGGGCCTCTGGCATTATGCACACTCGCGCCACCTCTTGTTGGGGCAACAACTGTAAACTGGTGCCACTTAAATTGATGCAGCGCACGGGTACTCAACCGTGCCGCACGGTGGCCAGAGTTCGAACAATCAGGAGTCCAGAGGGCGCTTCTTCTCCCTCCATTGGTTCAATTTGAATGTCCACGCCCTCTAAAGACACATGTGCCAGCACCAGCAAAGTGAGTACAGTCTGTCCCACCTGCAGTGTCATTGTGTCTTCGGGCGGAATCGATACCTTACCAAGGTACTGAGAGGTGGTGGGCAACTTTTGAATCTGACTGACCCGCACGAGGTGCTGGAACACTCACTTGTTAGCTGGGTCTCGAGTGGGGTGGGTCCAGTTGTTTTTGCTACAGCCCTCAGCCAGGAACTGTCCGACTTCTTTCAGCACATTCATGCACAGGGTTACAATGTGCCCATCGCCTCCGGACCCTGTAGTCAGTACGATCCCTTTTCGACCGAGGTCCTTTCCACATGCCCGTACGGACATCCATACTACTCCCGCTACTGGGATAGGTAGTTGATTAGTCGCCACCAGTTTGACAGTGGGTTCCCGGCAGGAACGAGCGACTTCAGGAAAGTGACTTTGGAAGTACGTCTTAGGCATAGTGGTCACTTGAGACCCGGTGTCCATCAAACAGCGGATCCGCTGTCTATTGAATTCAGCCCAGATAATGGGCCTCTCGGAGACAATGTCTTCAGAGCTCCCTCTTCTACTCTCTGAAGCTCGAGACCCCACGGTATGCTCCACAACCGTGGGGCATTTTAGTTTAACGGCTGTCCCCTCCTCCTCCTTTCTCGGTTGGGACAATCTTTGGAGATATGCCCCCTACCTCCGCAGGTCCAGCACTCCGGTCCTCGTTCTGCCGATAGGTCGGTTACATGTCGTGCTGGGGCCGGATAGGAACGTCTTTCTCGTTCTGGTCTCCGTCCGCGTTGAGCAGTACGGTCCGTCGGCAGGGGGGCAGTAGGAGTCTTCCTAATAGCATTCAGCTCACCCCGAATGTCTCGAATTTCCTGCCGCATTTCCCGTACCCAATCAGGCTCTTGGTTGGTGAATCCAGGAGCAATTGCCTCATGACTTCTAACTGTGGCTTTGAGAACAGGAACTTCACTCTCCAGGACTCTAGCTTCAGCCCCTACCTCCAGGAAGCCCATATCAGGGCTCAATCGCAGCCGCTCCTTCAGGATCTGCCTCAGGGAAGGGTCTTTCAAGCCAGCAATCAGTTGGTCACGCAACACCTCATCCAATGGTCCCAGTCCTCGGTTCCCATCTCGAGTTTTCTTAGTGATATGGGCCGTCACTTCCTGTAATGCATTAACATACTGATTTACTGTCTCATTTTCCCCTTGGACCCGCTGAAACAACCGTAAGCGCAAGTGTCCCAAATCTGTAGTGTCACCGTGCATGTCCTCTAGAATTTTTTTCACTTTATCCACGGTGTCACGGACCCCAGGTGGGCGGTACATCACAGTCTGTCGGGCCTCTCCATCAAGGGTTAGGAGGGCCAGCTCCGCCTGGGCTAGAGGGTCAAGGGGATACGTACGTAGCATACTTCTCAGTCTTTCTGCCCAGTCGCACAGTGACATGCCATCCCCTGTAAACTTGGGAAGATGGCTGAGCATAGCCCCCAGGGGTATATGGCTCCGGCCGGACCCAGCCACAGACTGATCCGCCTTCTCTGCGTCTGAATGTTGCATCCTACCGACTACGCCAAATGTAATGCAGGTGCCGGAATGCAACGCACAGAGACACAAGGCGAGAACAGTCAGAGATGATTGTAAACAGTTTTATACAACAGGTATTCTGAAACAAGGGATTAGCAACAAGGGTAATGAACGGTGGTTTGAAATATCAGCAAAATACGAAACTTCTCAAAGTAAGGCGCAGTCTCTTAAAGTAAGGCGCAGTCTCTTAAAGTAAGGCGCAGTCTCTTAAAGTAAGGTGATGCCCTCAATCATGGGAGACACCACGCAAGTTCTTTAACTGTGCATTTGGCCCTAGCGGGGGTCACCGGTTATTCCCGCTAGGCCGTGAGTCTCTTCCGGATAAATTCAACTAGATCACGTTGTGCTACTTTAGCCCCAACCGTTCCCCTCCCAACCTGAGTACATAAACCCAATTGTCCCCGTTACCGTGGGTGAACAGTGGAAGTGACGGCCCTGCTCACGTATGCAGCTCCTCTGCTTCCGCTGGCGTGACTTTCCTGGGGCAACCATCTCTCAACTCCTCTCTGCTTGGCCGTTGTAGGCAGTCTATCGAGCCTTGGATAGGGGGGTCCAGGCCTCGTCTGTCGGCGGGCGACGTCGGGTTCCGCGAACTCACTCAGCACCGCGATCAGGTTCCTAGTCCCCTCAGCAGGCACAGCACTCGGGTCACAACTGTGAGGGATCCGGAGCTCTTTTACCGGTGCCCGGCTGGAGCACCCCTCAGGCCTCTGGATTTGGCCTGTCACGCGGGGTTTCTCAGGACGCAGGGAGCATGTCTGCTCCTTTCTGCTGCTTGGCGCCAAAGACCCCTCAGGTTTGGCACGCTGGCCTCTTATCTCCTGGAACTCCTTCCTGGAAGTCACCTGATCGGGTCCAGCGTCTGAACCTGCCCTCCCTGCAACTTCCCTTGCATATTTTGGTTCCGCTTGACAGTATCTGGCCAGTAGATGGCAGTCTCGCTCCATCCTTGAAACGTCATGTTGAAGTCCTTTTACAAGCTTTCTTGCCTGTTCTACAATACCACTGACTGACATATAATTTAGGCCACCCAGAGTTTCCTGAAGTAGTGAAGGTTCACACCAGGGTATTAGCAACCAGACCAGAGTCAAATCGGCTGATTTTGGGATAGCTGACTATGGCTAGTGATGCGCCCACTGGGCCGTGGGGTACTCGGTGCCGGGCCGGTCGTTGCTAGGGGAGATGTCACAGTGACGGTGATCCGGTCCATGACCCAGGTCGGTCAATAAAAGGGGTTTATTTACACGGGATTTATAGTTCTTATAATCAGTTTGTGATGCCACCTGTGGTATGCGGCTAAAAGGGAGCCTCCACTGCGGAGTAGATCCTCTGGAGCAGAGTTAATGCAGCAGAGTTGGTTTAGCTCTCCACAGGTAGAGCTTAGCTCCAGGGCTGTGCTGAGATGTTATGGATGTTGCTGTAGCAGTTGTAGTGCAGTGTAGTGCAGGGAGTGATGGCGCAGCAATAATTTTACAGAGACAGTGGGGTGCAGTCTTCAGGGTTTACTCACAGTTGTTAAGTTCCTCAGGTTGCACTTTCCGGATTACGACCTCCCACGTCGCGCTGCGTTCACCAGGCGGGGTTTAGCAAACTCCCAGGTGTTTCAAGAGTGCCTGACAGGACCCCGTTCTATATGCCCTTCTCAGCCATCTTCCTGCGCTGGCCCTCACCCTTCTTGCCCTGCGACTCGCCAAACAATGTCCCAAGCCGGTATCCTCGGATCTTTCTGGGCAACCTGGAGTTCCCTGGAACCTATGTGGTTACCTTTTTGGCGACTTGAGTGCGGAAGTGGCAACTGCACTCTGAAAGTACAGAAGCCTCTGGTTTCTAGTTGAACTTTGTAATTTTTACTAGTTAGGGGCCGGTCCCCTCTGCGGCTTAATCCCTCCACCACCTGGCAGATTCGGGCGTACGGGTGGCCTCCAGTACTGCCCGTACCTCTGGGATCCATTCCTCATTGCTGGATCCTTCTCTCTACTCCCGTTCCTCCCTCCTCTCCTTCTCAGTCTGTCCTGGGCCTCTCTCTAGGCTCTCCTCCTGAGCAGAGCTCCTACAGAGCTCCTGCTCCTCTCACTGTCCTCCTCTGACTGAACTCTCCTCTGACTCTCCTCTTTCTAGAATGTTCCACCCTATTTTTATATCACTTCTTACTGAGCTCCCCTGAACTTCTTCCTCCACCCACACCCACTACATGGTTCCCCCTACTTTGGTTCCCCCCACTCCAGCCAGGGACAGGGCTCAGCAGGGAAGCGACGCATCTTGCCCCTCCTGCTGGTCTGGAGTAGTGTAGTGTTGGATGCAGGTGTTAGGGTCCCGGGCAGCACTCTATCCTTACCTAAGAGTGAGATACCACACCTCTGGGTGAGATGCAGTACCTCTGTGGCGACTGAACCTGCAGGGGTGCCACACTAGCTTCCCAGCACCGCTTCTGTATCTCTGAGCTTTATTGGGGCACCTTTGCACCAAAATGCCCAAAAATCCAAAATATCCAAGACATCGGAATTGTTCCTTAGTTGAATCCTTTATTTTGTTACATAAATGGCATGCATTTTTTACTGGCCGATATGTGCCAAATAAAGGATTTAACTAATGAACAATTCCGGTGCCTTAGGGATTTTCTTTGGATTTCTTGGATAGCTGCCAATAGACAAATAGATTGGGCGCTGATGTGCTCAGAAGGTAGGTCTATGCGGCAAAATTGTTACACCGTGTTATGCCTAGTGTAGAGAATGAGGGGGTAAAGCAGGGCGTAAATAAGAGAATACACCTGTCATTCCTCGACCCTTGCGCCCTGCCGTAGACATAACACACTGTTCCTTTAATGTTTATCCTGATGACTGAACGATAATTCAAGTATGACAAAATAAACCAGAATTTGTTATATGCAGAGACCTCGGTTTGAGAACAATACAAATAAGCCTCTGTAATTCTTCTTCCAACATCCGCTAATCCTCAGACAACAATTGAAGGGAAGAGAATAGTTACCAGGTCCCATGAGCAAGGACAGCGAAGAGACAACAACTCGAGAGTTTAATGTGACGCAGCCGGTTATTGTACTGGCAATGGTGGTTACCTTCACTATTACCTTGTCACATTGTGATTGTATCCCAGGCGTACTAGACATATAAAATATAGATATAGTGCAATTCTGAAATCACAAAGGTAAAAGAAGAGAAGTATGTAAGTGATAATGTGAGAGTGTGACAGACACTGTCGTATACCTGCCCCTGCAGGCAACAATTGTAGTGTGAATATTGACTTGGGTTTTAGTGCGTTTTATTGTATGATGTGAAATGTGTAAAATGTAATGTAAAATGCATAGAGTGTTTTAGGTACTGATGCTGCTGGTACACTCAGCTCAAGGGTAGGGAAAGTATAGAACATAGTTTAGTTTTTAGTTTGTTATAGATAGGAACATTAGGGCAAATAGGCAGTGTATAAGATATAGGAACAGAATAGGATACAGTTAAATGTTTGGGACCAGCCCGGCCGGGAAAGGAATCCAGGTTAAAAGAGGAATCACTTCCTGATTTAGTGAGTGAGGTTCGTGTGAAGTTCTGGTTCAAGCTGCAATGGGCTGAAGGCACGTGGAGTACAAAGCCTTCTTACAGCATGAGGTTGTACCGAATTTCCTGCGGACATTCCTGTAATGTCTGGGGCCTATGGCCCGGACTAGGTACTGAGGAGTGTGCCTTAATCCCTTCCATACAGAGGAAGCCGGATAGAGAAAAGCGTAAGGAAAATATAACAGAACTCGGGATTGCTGTGGTGCCGGATGAGAAATCCCTGGTGCTGACGGGAGGGTCAAGCATGGAGATTGTGCAAGCTGAATGTAAGCAAGAGCTTAAAATGTACTGTGTTGATGGAATTGGAACCGGAGGGTGCTGTCCAATATTGAGTGTTAAAGACTACTGTACTTGAACTGTCCAGTAAAGTTGAACTTGCTATAATGAACCGGGTGTCCCCTGATGTGTGTGCGGCTGATCCTGGACCTATGGGCGTGGATGCAGTGGAGTCCTCTGGCCTGCAAGTGAGTGCAAGCCATGTTCACAGGACGAGAAGAAGCAGCAGCTCGCCCACGGCTACCGCCCTGGGCACTTTACAATAACATTCCAATAAAAAATCCTAAATATTATCTATCTATCCCATTTATATAGCTTAGGTCTATTTCATACCTGTCTATTTTATCATTAATTATCATTATGTTCAATACCTGTTAGAATATATTGATATATAGTAAGCATCAAATCAGCATCAGCACATCACGCTTAGGCCTCATTCACATGTCAGTATTTTTCATGTACAAGAAAAACAGACCGATTATTTTGATCAGAGTTTGGTAAAAAGTTTCATCAGTTTTTCTCGTACGTGGAGAAAAAAAAAAGTTTCTCCACGCCCTCTTATGTGACAGTCTGTGAAAATTGGACTGTGCATTGCTCTCGTCTGAGTGAGGTGCTTTTTTTTTCACGGACCCATAGACTTGCATTGCCGATCTTGATCCGATGCACCAATCAAAATTGAACATGTCTCAGCTATTTTCCACAGACTGCTTGGTCCATGAAAAATTATGGACATGTGAATGGCCCCGCAGACTATCACAGGTGTGAGTGCTATTCGTGAAAACCACAGATAGATCTCGTATGAGAATATCGGACGTGTGTGCCCTTAGGCTATTTACAAAGAATTGTGAGATCACTATACTGTTTATGGGGGGGAACTGGATACATAATACTATGTGAGGGTGCAGTGGTGGTAGCATACTGTGCATGAGGGCATCAAACTGTGTGTGTGGGGGCTGGGACCATCAAACTGTGTGCGAGGAGTGACATTCTGTGTGGGGGCTGTAAGGGCATCATGATATGTGATGGGGACTGTGGGCATCATCCTGTGTGTAGGGAGCAATGTGGGGTGTATTGTACTGTGTAAAGGGGGAATGTGGGGCATCACACTGTGGGGAGAAAATGGGGGCAGCATACTGTGTGGGGGAGAATATGAAGGGCATCATACTGTGTAGGTGGACTCTGTGGGTGAACTTTATCATCTGGGGGTCTCAATTGACATCATACTGTGTGTGGGGCTCAGTGTGAGGGTCATGAAAGTTGCATTGTACTGGGAGGGAACTCGGCTTCAGTAGGAGCAATATTTCTGTGTGTGCATTTTTTGGACTGGGCAAGATTAGGGAAGTTGCTTAGAGTAAAATAAAAATTGTGCTGGTCCTGAGCACACCACAGTATTTGTCCCTCTTTCCTGGCTTTCAAGGTTGGGAGGTAAGGTGGTGAAGGTCAAATTGATTTGTCAGGGTGAAGTTTTATGGTAGATTGGAGGCAAGAGTATATTGGAGTATGAGCCACCATCCACAGCCCATGGACTTTAGTGGCGCTATTTCTAATCCTGGACACCCCTTGAAGATCTTCACATAACCAATGACGTATTTTCTGGAAGATGTTAGAACTGGAACCCTTCACACCCTTTGAATTATTCCCGAATAGGCGTTTACATGAATTCATGAGTTGGAAAATAAACTTAGCACAAACTCAATGTATCTTCTGCAGGCGTTACAAGCAGCTGACAACAGAACAAAAAACTATTTTCACCTTGAATTTCGAGACATTGCACCTGACAAAGAGGTAGAAGCACAGCTTGTAAAGAAACCACATGTCACATAAATTATTCATGCCACATTCCACATCGATTTAAAGGAAAATGCACCATATGTTTTATACCAACGTGTTTGCAACTAATTTTTTCATTGTTAGAATTGCAGCTAAATTTGAGCCCTTTCTGCCACATAAGAAGGCACCAGTATTATTCATGGCACGTGGCAAATTCATACATGCCAATGCTCCCGAAGTGCATGGCAGGCTCTCGAAAATATAGAACTCATGGACAATTTAAAAAATCTCCCTGGTGCATGCCATAACTTCCCAGGAAGCGGCGCTATTGGATGGTTTCTTCTCTGAGAGGTTGTGTAAAAGGCTATGATTAAGGATGAGATATTCTTCTGAAATTCATATTAATCAGATTTGCTCAAATTATCCCGAGAAATTTAAAGCAAATTGAAGGTGCATTATTATATTCTGAGGTCTATGTGGACACCTGAGCATAATAAACATTGGCAAAATAAAATAAATGTACATATACACTCTTCCAACCTTCACCTGTTCCGACCGGCAGTTCTGCTCTGGTTGAGTGGTCTTCTAGTCTGGTTTGATATATTCCTTTGGTTCCTAGTATATTGGGCGCTGACTAGGTCTCGCGTTGTGACGTATGTCATGAAGAAGAGAGACCAGTTGGTGTCAAAAATGCCAGAACCTTGTGGAAGACACTGCACCAGATGGAGAAGAGGCTACACCAGACCAAAGAAGACCATAAGACCAGAGTGGGGTTGTGCAATGAAAAAGGTAAGGACTGGATGAATATTTTTTTTTTAACTCTTTCCCAGCCCTCTATAATTTATTTTACTCATCATTTTGCTGAATTTGTACAAAGTGAATCACAAAGAATTCACTTTGGACAATTTTTCTAAAATAGATTGTGAATTCAATTTGCCTTGAACCATTATGCTCATGACTCACCCAGGGGGATATGGGGGACTCGGTACCCGGGCCTTTACCTTCTTGGGAGGTCACGGCAGTCGCCTCCCGGGCCCATACTCTGGGGTCACTCTTTAAAAGGGGCTTGTTACTTGAAGGGATGAATAACAGTTTTGTCTCGTGATGCCACCTGTGGTTCCTGGTAATGGGTACCAGCGCTGCTGCAGACCTCCGGGGGTGAAGGGATGTCAGCTGGGATGCTTCGGCTCCCCACAGGTGGAGCGGACCCCCGGGGCAGGGTTGATGGAAGGGATGCAGGTGAGAGGTGGCCCGGTCGGGTCCGGGGGAATGACGGACATGCACACAGGGGATTTGCTTCAGTACCTTTACTGGTGTAATGGCAGGTATGGTCCAGGGTACCTAGTAGGAAGGGTGCACTTCTGGACTCTCCCCAGTGAGCAGATAGTAGGCCTCTTGGTCCGTTTCTTTCTCTCTCTAAAGCTCCTGGCCAGCCTGGAACTAGGCCTAGCTTCTGTACTGTTTCACTCTCTCACCTGTCGGCTTGGTAGTAGACCTTTTCCCTGGCAACCACTATCCCTGGACGCTGGGGCCTTCGTGTCTCCTAGTTCTGTAAATGATTATAGCTTCAGGTTAACCAGGGGTCTGTAATCCTCCTGGTATTCAGGTTATCCCTACTGGGTGTAGAGGACCCTGTAGGCATGGACCCGGTGTCCGGCTTGTGTTCTGGGGTGAGCTTAAGATGCTCCTCTGCCCCATTAACTCCTCTCTCCTCTCTTTGCCTCCGGCCACACTCTAGGCCCTCAGGCTTCAGCACATGCTTTGGGCCTTGGCTTGCCCTCAGCACAGGAGCTCAACAGGTGCTGCCTCTTCACTGATCTCCAGTGCCAGCACACTCTCCCTACCTATCTCCACCCTAACAGGGCTCCCTCTGGTGGTATGAGGTGGAAGGGTGGACGTGTCTGTGTGTAGTGAGGGCCTCTTGTGTAGAAGTCCGTCCATGCACCCTTTTGGGTCCTGTGGTACCTGTGTGTAGCAGGGTGCCACACTCAACTCTAGCAAATCTTCTAGACACATATCAAATCCCCCCAAAACTCCTGGAAAGCAGTGTTTCTGGAAGTCTTCTTTCATGAGAGTGCATGGAAGGGGTATGGAGAAGGTATGACACAATGTGACTTACAGCTTACAATTTTTCTGATGTCTACTTTCTTCTCCCAGCTTCTGGAAAATGCAGAAACCTCAGTTCAGCAAATCAACCAGGCAAATCCTCCTGAAACAATTTGGGGACCAGCAGTTACAGAAGTTTTTCTTTTTTTTTCTGTTGTGAAGGCACAGAGGTGTAGAGCGGTGTACTGTAGAGGAGTTGTGATTTGTCATGATTAGTGATGAGCGAGTACTAAAATGCTCGGGTGCTCGTTGCTTGGGTCGAGCACATTGGAATATTCGGGTGCTCGACCCGAGCAACAAGCCCAATGTAAGTCTATGGGAAACTCAAGCATTTTTCAGGCGGCTCCCCCCGGCGGTCTGCAGAGGGCCTAAAAAGTGCCCAAATCGATGGGAACAGTGCTCAAATGACATGGGGACAGCATGGGGAAGACCCCTGGAAGCATTTCTGACTCGCAGATCACTGCTGTCAACAACGTCGTCAGAGTATTACACCACTTGTACGGACTCACAATAAAACATACAAAAACAAAACCAAAATGGATTTTCCTGGGAAATATGTTAAGGAAAATCCTTTCCAGGGTAATGACTTGTATACAAGGCAAAATAAATAACCTAAAACAAAAATACTCCTCCACACCTCAGGCTATATTCATGCGTCGCGTTTTTGATGCGTTTTCGGACTTTTGCATTGCTTTCAACCAAGACAAATGCATTCCCCATGTTCATGTGGTGTGTAACACATCATCAGACACATGCATATAGTGCTGAAAAGACATGGAAATGACGCGCCCCCTGGGCCGTGGGGATACCCGGAGCCGGGCCTTGTAAATGCTGGGGGTTGTATTCACCGTGGCGGCGACCCGGTCCGTGACCCAGGGTGGTCAAACCAGGGGTAGTCTATGTGTATCTGTTTGGAATAGTCCGACTATGCCACCTGTGGAATGCGGTTATTGGGAACCGCCGCTGCGGAGCAGTCCGCTGAAGCTGGTGGTATGTGCAGCAAGGTGATGCAACTCCCCACAGGAAGAGTGTAGCTTCAGGGCGGCGTGTATGGATGATGGTGGTGATGGTGCAATGTGTCGCGGTGCCAGAATGATCAGAGAGTCCAGATGATGCAGTCCCAGATCCTTTACTCACGGTTTAAGCAGTTCCACTTACAGGGCCAGTGTAAGAGCCCACAGCGTCCCGTGCTCACGAAGTAAGGGGCTCGGTCGACCCTCAGGTATCTCTGGAGCATTTAGCAGGACCCCCCTTTTGTGTGTCGTCTCTGGCCTCTCTCCTCGTACCTCACACCTAGCGGCACCTCTGTCCAGTGTTCTCGGGCCTTGGCGGGTGACGTGTGTTCCGTCCCCTGACCCTATGTGGCTACTTTCCTAGTGGCTGGTGTGGACGGCCTGCTGTACTTGAAGAGCTGCAACCTCCGGTTCAGAGTTGAGCCCTGTAGTCTCTGCTGGTTGAGGGATCCGGTTCCCTTCTTCTGGCCTGACCCCCCTACCTCCTGGCAGCGGCGGGCGTATGGGTGGCGGTTGCACGGCCCGTACCCCTAGGGTCCCTTTGGTTCCTGTCCTGGAGCATTCCTGCTCCCTCTTTCCCCTCTTCTCTCCTTTCAGGCCCAGGCCTCTTGACTAGGCCTGCCTGTGGAGCAGAGCTCGTACAGAGCCCCTGCTCCTGACACTGACTCCTCTGACTGACCACACTAAACTAAGATGGTTCCCATACTTATACTCCTACTCCAGTGCTCCCAGGATCTACGTCCTCCACTCATCCACTACCTAGTTCCCCCTCTCTAGGTGGTTCCCCCCACTCCAGCCAGGGATCAGGGACTGTGCTCTCCCGTAGGAGCAATCTCGCCCTTTCCCCCGGAAATGTGGTGTAGTGGATGTAGTGTTAGGGTCCTGAGCCATACTCCTTCCTTACCTGAGAGTGAGATACCACACCTCTGGATGAGATGCAATAACTCTGTGGCGACCGAACCCTCAAGGGCGCCACAGATACAGCATGGGGAAGACCTCTGGAAGCATCTCTGACTCCCAGTTCACTGCCTAAAAGTGTGCCCATCATAAGTGATTCTTGGCACATGCGAAGATACCTCTCACCATGCACCTGTCATTGCAGACTTGCAACAATCACCGTCCACGTCCTTGTCCCAGCGCAGCGTTCTGTTGTCCCTACTCCATTCCTTGGAATGCAAGCGCAAGTATGCAGCTAGCCACCCATTAACCCACAGGCTGCAATACTAAACTACCAAATTTTTGACAGCTACTTGCACTTGAAATGTGGCCTTTTAGGCTCGTGGAGGCGGAAGCTGTCCACAATGTTATGGCGGCAGCGACCGGGTATCCATACTTGGTCCCCAGCCGCCACTGTTTCTCCCGGTGTCGTCTCTGCCTTCCACAAGCACGGGTTCCACAACATTACCCGTGCCCTCCCCAGTGCACTTAGTGGGAAGGACTGCCTAACCACAAACACGTGGACAGGTGAATGTGGCCAGGGACTGTACAGAGCCAGTCCACAGCTTTTTTTGCTGAGTTGTATTTCACCACAGCCATATTCTTTAGCTTGGTGAAAGGTCTTGGGAAACCATATCTACCCAGCTGTCATTTCTCCCAGGAAGTCCTCTAAAGCTGCTTTCACTTGAAATGTGGCCTTTTAGGCTCGTGGAGGAGGAAGCTTTTCATGACCTCATGCCGGCGGCGGCCGGGTGTCCATACTCGGTCCCCAGCCGCCACTGTTTCTCCTGGTGTCGTCTCCGCCTTCCACAAGCATGGGTCCCACAACATTACCCATGCCCTCCTCAGTGCACTTACTGGGAAGGACTGCCTAACCACAAAGACGTGGACAGGTGAATGTGGTCAGGGACGGTATGGAGCCAGTCCACAGCTTTTTTTGCTGAGTTGTATTTCACCACAGCCATGTTCTTTAGCTTGGTGAAAGGACTTGGGAAACCATATCTACCAAGCTGTAATTTCTCCCAGGAAGTCCTCTAAAGCTGCTTTCACTTGAAATGTGGCCTTTTAGGCTCGTGGAGGAGGAAGCTTTTCATAACCTCATGCCGGCGGCGGCCGGGTGTCCATACTCGGTCCCCAGCCGCCACTGTTTCTCCCGGTGTCGTCTCCGTCTTCCACAAGCATGAGTCCCACAACATTACCCATGCCCTCCCCAGTGCACTTACTGGGAAGGACTGTCTAACCACAAAGACGTGAACAGGTGAATGTGGTCAGGGACGGTACGGAGCCAGTCCACAGCTTTTTTTGCTGAGTTGTATTACACCACAGCCATGTTCTTTAGCTTGGTGAAAGGACTTGGGAAACCATATCTACCCAGCTGTCATTTCTCCCAGGAAGTCCTCTAAAGCTGCTTTCACTTGAAATGTGGCCTTTTAGGCTCGTGGAGGCGGAAGCTTTTCACAACCTGATGCCTCATGCCTCGTGTCCATACTCGGTCCCCAGCCTTCACTATTTCTCCCGGTGTTGTCTCCGCCTTCTACAAGCGCATGTCCCTGAAAATTACTGCTCGTACTTTTCTGTGGGAATTTGCTTGCCTCCTACCAGCCTGGAATATTTCCAGTAAACTATGGTACGACGCCATGGTATTAGCACTGCCCCCAGTAACAGTAGCGAAGCCATCCCCAATTTCCTTCTCAGGAATTTTATTTGGTAGACTGAGTGGCTGCCCAAATACATTATTTTCTCACAAAGGAGCTGAAGATAGAGTGGCAGTAGGTACACGTTTCTCCAGCCTGTTAGATATTAGAGGGTGAACGGCAGCACATTGGATCAGTGGTTAGCACTGAAGCCTTGCAGCGCTGGGATCCTTGGTTCAAACCCCAGCAAGGACAACATCTGCAAGGACTTTGTATGTTCTCCACATGTTTGCATGGGTTTCCACCTCAGTAAAAAAGCAGCCATAAAGTGTCCTGGAACCTTCCCACACACTTTTCTTAACCAGGACTGCTTCTTGGCAGGGTTGGACGGTCCCACCAGAGAATACTCTGGTGTGCCCTGGCTTCTACATCAGGAGAGTTCATGATAGCGCTAACTTTGCAGCTGCTATGGGGCTCTTGAGCGGGGGAGAAAGGTTAGCCCACAGAATCAAATCCTCTGGTGGGCACAATGTTTTTCAATCTGAAACAGCTTCTCAGTGGGAGTTGTATTTCACCACAGCCATGTTCTTTAGCTTGGTGAAAGGACTGGCATAGAGGGAAACCGTATCTACTCCGGCTGTCATCTCTCCGTCACCAGGTTCGGCCCATTGTCACGCACGACCATGCCTGGCTGTATGTTCAGCGGTGAGAGCCACAGATCAAGCTGCTGTGCTAAAGCTTTCAACAACTGTGGAGCGCTGGGCGGTTTGTCACCTAAGCATTAAGCATGTTATCTTCAGCACAGCCTGTTGCCGCTTGGCCAAGGCAGTGCTGCAATGCTTTCAGCTTGTGACTGATGTGGTCATTTCGGAGATGGAGAAGGAGGTGCAGGAGCTGAACAATGTGATTACATTGAGGTTACATTGGCGACTCCTTTAATACAAAAGAAAGATCCTACTTTTTTTTACGTTATTTTTTAAGGCAAATGCATTCACATGGAAATGTGATTTCAACATTTTACAACCTTATCTGGCAATCTGGTGTGTGACACATCATCAGACACATCCTGTTTCATTGATGATGGAAGGACTCTGAAAGACACATAGAGCAGGGCCACAGTAACAAGTACGACATTTTCCCATTAGAAAGGAGAGAGTCTGCTATACAGTTATAAGGTATGCAGTGAGTCTAACGGCTGACCAAATTTAGGAAAAACCCCACTAACAATTTTAAGAGACATAGAGCAGGGCCACAGTAACGACAAATTCCCATTAGAAAGGAGAGAGTCTCCCATAGTGTTGGCCTATGCATTGAATGCAAGGGTTGCCAAAAATTTGGAGGCACTTCAATGCCCCTTGGAAGAGACATGGAGGAGGGCCTCATAAAAACATGTTCCCATTATACTTGTAATGCCCATGCACTAAGTGTATGGGCTGACAAACATTTACCCATGGAGGGTATACATGAACATACTGTATAATTTTTTTTTTTTACGGGCATCATAAACACCTTTTAAAAAAATGATGTGGGTGTTGCATCACGGACCATGGTCACCCTGGTGATATAGTGGTGGAGGATGAGGAGAAGGAGGAGGACAAGAGCAAATAGCTAAAATCAGGAAGCGTATACCCATGTCTGGGTGGGAAAAGGTGCATGAGAATACACCTCCCAAGAAAAGACACTGGATTTGAGTTTATGTTATGCTGCTATCATTCGGTGGTGTTGAGAAGTCTGGCCCTATCCAGCCCTTGTTCATTTAATAAAAGTCAGCCTGTCAGCATTTTCAGTTGACAGGCAGATGCGCTTATCAGTTATAATTCCACCAGCGGCACTAAAAACCCGCTCTAATAAAACGCTGGTGGCAGGGCATGCCAAGACCTCCAAGGCATAGAGAGCCAGTTCATTCCACGTATCCAGCTTGGATGCCCAATAATTATAAGGCACAGAGGAATCATGGAGGATGTTGGTATGGTCGGCAAGGTACTCTCTCAGCATCTTCCCAAACTTTCACTCCTTGTGAGAGTACCCCGCGCCTCAGGGCCTGTGCGATGGGAGGGTCTGAGAAAACTCTCCCTGAACTTTGACAGTGTTCCCCTGCTTCTGCTGGATTGAAGTTGTGTCTCTCTTGCCTGTACTCCTTGGTTGTCCAAAGAAGTGTGCCCTCTGCCGCCAGTGTTTTCAGATAGGAATTTTTTAATAGTTCCGCAACAAGGGCCTTCTGGTACAGCCCCATTTTTGTAGACCTGCCTGCCTCAGGAATAAGAGATATAAAGTTCTCCTTGTAGCGTGGGTCTAGAAGTGTCACCAACCAGTAATGACTGTCAGCCAAAATTTTGGGAACGCTAGGGTCATGGGAAAGGCAGCGTAACATAAACTCAGCCATGCGTGCCAGACTACTAACATGCAAGACTTCTGTGTCCTCACCAAAAGGATGACTGACCACGCTCTCCTCCGCCTCCTCCTTTCTGTCCCCTAGCCATCTACGCTGAACAGATGGTTTGACAGCTGTGCAGGTAGTACCGTCTACAGTGCATGAAACTAGCTCCTGTCCTTCCTCCTCCTCCTCTTCCTCATTGTCACCCAATGCACGTTGGGATGAGATGAGGCTGGGCTGTGTGTAATCACTCTGTATGGTTCCTTATCTCCATCTCATCGTGCTCCGCCTGCAATGCATCCTCTTTGATTGTGAGCAGAGAGCGTTTCAGAAGACAGAGAAGCGGGATGGTGATGCTAATTATTGCGTCATCGCCGCTCACCATCTTGGTGGAGTCCTCAAAGTTTTGAAGGATGGTACATATGTGTGACATCCATGTCCACTCCTGAAGTCTTATGTGTCTAGTTTGAACTGAATACCGACGGCCTTGTTGATGCTGGTACTCAACAACTGCCCTCTTCTGCTCACAAAACCTTCCCAACATCAGCAGTGTAGAGTTCGAACGTGTGGGGACATCACACACCAGTCTGTGAGCCAGAAGCTGCAAACGCTGCTGAAACATGGCAAGGACGGAGGAAGCTGTAGCTGACTTTCTAAAATGGGCACACAAACGGTGTACTTTAACCAGCAGATGCGGCAGCTACGGGTAGGATTTGAGAAGCCGCTGAACCATGAGGTTAAGCACATGGGCCAGGCATGGTACGTGTATGAGCTCGCCTCGCCTCAGAGCTGCCACCAGGTTCCGTCCATTGTCACACACGACCATGCCTGGCTGTAGGTTCAGCAGTGTGAGCCACAGATCTGCCTGCTCTTTCACAGCTGTCCACAACTCTTCAGCATTGTGCGGTTTGTTATCTAAGCATATTAGCTTCAGCACAGCCTGTTGCCGCTTGGCCGAGTCAGTGCTACAGCACTTCCAGCTTGTGACTGATGTGGTCATTTCGGAGATGGAGGCTGAAGAGGAGGAGGAGGCTGAGGAGGACGAGGTGCATGAGCTGTAGACCGTGGGGGCAACACTGATTAACCTAGGGCCCACAATCCTGGGTGCGGGAGGACGTGTTCCGTCCCAAGGTCCGACTGGGTCCCGGCTTCCACTATGTTAACCTAGTGTGCCATCAGTGAGCTGTACCGTCCCTGCCCACAAGCACTTGTCCACGTGTCAGTGGTTAGGTGAACTTTCCCGGTAACTGCGTTGTTGAGGGCACAGCTAATGTTTTGGGACATGTGCTTGTGTAATGCGGGGACGGCACACCGGGAGAAATAGTGGCGGCTAGGGACTGAGTACCGAGGGAAGGCCGCCACCATCAGGTTGTGGAATGTTTCTGTCTCCACGAGCTTAAAAGGCAACATTTCGAGCGTAAGCAGTCGTGAATGTGAGAATTTAGTAGTGTGGCCTGTGGGGCATTGGCTGCATATTTGCGCTTGCATTCCAAGGACTGGGGTATGGACAACTGAACGCTGCGCTGGGACAAGGACATGGATGTGCTTCCTGATGCTGCTACTTGAGAGTGCGCAACGACAGGTGCAGGGCAGTAGGCATCTTCGCATGCACCATGGACAAGGTATTGGCTTGCATGCACAACAGCGGAAGAAGCAATGGTGCCACCTGCAGACACTGTTCCTGGACCCTGGGATTCGGCCCTCAAAATCGGGTGCTTTGCTGCCATGTGCCTGATCATGCTGGTGGTGGTCAAGCTGGTCGTTTTGCTACCTCTGATGATGCTGGCCTGGCAGGTGGTGCAAATGGCCTTTTTGGGGTTATCGGAAGAGTCTTTTAAAAACAACCAGACTCGGGAAGACCTAAGAGTTGTACTGGCAACTTCCTTCGTGTTGGTGTTACAGGGAATGGTTGCCTGCCTTCTGTCTGCAGCCACCGCATGCTTCTTCCTGCCTGTTTGGGTGCTCAGCCTCCCTCCCCCTGTATGCTGCTGTCCTCGCTCTGCATGTCCTCCTGCCAGGTTGGGTCAGTTACTATATCATCCACCACCTCGTCTTCCACTTCCGCACCCTGGTCCTCCTCCTGACTTTCTGGCAAATGTGCCTCATTATCGTCCACCTCTTGTGACACTTTCCCACCGTCACCTTCATGTGACTGTGGCTGCTCAAATATTTGGGCATCTCTAAACGCGGTCTTCTCTTGCCCCGCTTCAAGTGGACCGGGCGAGAGTCCCGAATCTATAAATGGAAAAGTGAACAGCTATTCAGAGTGTCCAAGTGTGGGATCAGTTGCCATCTCATCAACCCCTGAGGTCTGCAGCAGCGCTGGTACCCATTACCAGGAACCACAGGTGGCGTCAAGAGACAAAACCTTTTATCATCCCTTCAAACAACAACCCCTTTTAATAGTGACCCCAGGGTACGGGCCCGGGAGCCGACCACCTTGACATCCCAAGAAGGTAAAGGCCCGGGTACCGAGTCCCCCATATCCCCCTGGGCAAGTCACCTTGCCCATTTTAAATGGAGGACATTATCTTCCACGCTCACTACAACTGACTGAGTTTGGAGTTAACTTATATGTGATCCTTGTGACAGACAAACCACAGTTTTAAATAGCTGGCCTGTAGGTAACTATTTTGAACAGCAAACCGGTGTGAATTGCTTTTCTGACACACTAAAGGAAATTTTTACTGGATGCCAGAAATGGCAGTATTTTCTGACAACGTATATGTGATCCGTGTGATGGAGGAAACAGAGTTTTAAATACCTGGCCTGTAGGTAACTATTTTGAACAGCAAACCGGTGTCAAAAACTTTGCTGACACAGTGGAAAAAAATTGGAAAGGAGGCCAAAAATGGCAGTATTTTCTGAAAACGTATATGTGATCCGTGTGACGGAGAAAACACGGTTTTAAATAGCTGGATTTCTAGCGCTGTAATATGGAAAGGACCTGGCTGTATTTGTGGCGCCCCTGAGGGTTCGACCGCCACAGGGATGCTGCACTTCTCTAATGGAGTGTAGTGTTCCTCCTCTGAGGTAAGAACAGTGTGATGGTCAGGACCTCACCTCCACGTTCAACACCTCACTTCTCCCACCAGAGGGGGCTAGAATGCACTAGGTGCTGCCCCTCCTGGTACTCGGGAGACTGGGGAACCAAGAGATAGGGGAACCATTTAGTGGGTGAGGGTGGAGGACTCACATTTTAGTGACACTTAATAATTCATATTTAACACACAGCCATCTTGGGCTCATCGTTCTTTGTTCTTTGTTCTTTGGTCTTTGTTCTTTGACTGTTCTTCTATCGTTATCTCCCTCCCTGAGAGTGGATCCTGTGTGGGCCTGCGGAGGATGGAGACACGGCCCTCGTACCCCGGCCTTGGGTCAAGGGGCAGGTTGAAGATAATGGATGTCTCAACCCGGTCAAGGACCATGACCAAGAAGGCCCGGAGCTTAAGAGTGTAGCTCCACCGCAAATGGATCCCAGGGAGGATGCAGACGGAGCGGTATACGCCACCTGTCCTCGCCAAGCTGATCTATTCAGAGGGATTCTGGCTGCAAGAGGGGTACCGGCCCCCGACACCCGACCTTGCTACTCCACGTCCTGGTCGGGAAAGCCCGGTAGGCTCAGAGGATCCCACCGGGTAATGGTAAGAGCAGAGCTGCCACCCGTACCCTTTTTCTGAGTGAAGTTCAGAGGGAGACCCGGCCTATTTACACACACACAGACAGGAAAGGACCTGGTCTGAAGTCTTGGAACACTCTGGTGCGGGGTCCTGATTGAACACTGGACTTACTCGGAGGTTGTCGGACCCGACCACGTCTCTGGTGACCGCAGAACTCCGCGAGGAGCAGGGAGAAGCCTTGCAGCTGTACTCTTCAACGTGAGTAAAATCCCTGGAAGTTAACCCCTATGGCCTCCGGACTCTTTATTCTGCATTACACCGCACTACGCAGCACCGGACCTCCTAGACTACTACCCCCTCCATCCTATCCTTCTGCCCCGAGGCCCTGCTCTGCCTGTGGGGAGTAGTAACAACGTGGGCTGCCATAATACCATGCCTCGGCGGACTGCAGCAGCGCTGGTGGTCCTCACCAGGTGCCACAGGTGGCATAGTCGAGATCAGCCACTCAACCCGTATAAGCCCTTACCATCTCTTTTTTTAGTGTGATGACCCTGGGCACGGAGCGGGTCCGGGCCACGGCTGCACCCCTCTCTACATCACAGGACCCGACTCCGAGTCCCCCATCTCCCAGGGTAGGGCTTCAAGGCGTCACATTTCTGGCGTAGTCGGCAGCATCGCGTGCCCACAGCAAAGGAAGCAATTACCCATTGCTATCGGGTACTGTGTGCCTTACACCTTGGACTGTCGTTTTCACTTAAAATGGCGCCCGTCCAAGAAGAACAGGCACCATAGTGCTGTAGAAAGACGGTCTTCTAACACCTCCTATCGTGGGCCAGGCTCCCACTTGGCGCTAAAAGTGCGGACCGCCCCTTCCATCAGAAACTGTCCGCGGGGTAATGCCCGTCAAACCGGATGGGCTGAATGAAGGCGGGCCTGTCAGCATACCGCCCTGGAGCCGCCCCAAAAGAGGAGGGAAAGGAAAAACAACAAGGTGCGGCCATTGCAGTTGGAGTTTGGCGACCTTCAGGAGCGGACCTGGACGCTGCTGGAGCGTAACAAATGGAGCCTTCCGAACCCGGCCCAGGTCCTTCCCCCGGCAGGGAGCGAAGCGGCACCAAACTTACAGCGGGAGATATAGCATTTCTCCACCAGGAAGCCCCGGGTCTTGCACAGAGACTGGATGAGGCCCAGAAGGCGGCGTCTGCTGCGTGGCGGGAAGACATGCTGCTGCGCATCCGGACCCGCCGCCAAGGACCTGAAGCTCAGGGAGAAGCGGTGACAGAGGTCGCGAGCGGCATTGAGGCGGGTGAGTGTGCTACCCCTGCCCCAGCTGCTGAACCTACCGTACCCATACTGGACCTCATGGCCGAATATCTCCTGCCCGGCGCGGTCACCTGGGAGCAGGTCTTTGCGCCGGAGCTTCAAGCTTCAGCTATAGGCGGAGACCTGCACTGCCGCCCAACTGCCGAATCGGAAGCGCCTGAGGCTGCTGGGGTGTCCACCGACCCCAACCCGGACTGGTCCGCACTTGCAGAGGACCCGCAGCAACCCCTTATGACACCGCTACCCGCACCGACAGTCACCTGGCCGGCGGCTGAAGAGTGGGCCTGGGACAACCAGGGGGGGGACCTGATGGGCTTCCCCCGGGAGACCCGGGCTGAAGCGCAGAGGAGGAGCGAGCGGTGCTGTGAGCAGATTCTCAAACTCACACGGGAGCAATGCCAGAGGGAGATCCGCTGCGAGCGCCTCAAGGTGCGGGCCAAGGCTGCAAAGTCCCGGGCCCGACAGGAAGAGGAAACCCGTCCAAGTCCGCGTGTGGAAGGGCAAGTCGTCCGCTTCCACCATGAGGCAGGGTGGGGGTTCATAAGGAGTCCCCATTATCAGGACAATGTCTTCGTCAGCAGGCAGGACGTCGAGCCGCGTCTGAAAAAGGGACACCCTGGCCGGAACCTCTTCCCGGGTGACGTAGTTACATACACCCGCCACCATGGGGTGCAGGGGTGGTATGCCCTGGATGTCCACAAGGTGTCCGGGAGCGATGCCCCCTCGCGCTCAGCCTCAGAGGACCAGTCAGCCTCCGTCGGGAGGAACGAGCCTTTTCCCAGGACGGAACCCGAGAGTTAAGCAGCCCCGGCGGCTGTAACCTGTTCAAAGTTATTATGTTGACGTTTATGTTTTGATTTGCTTGCCCCGGTTTCTAGAGACATTGGTCCCTGCGGACTTGCAGTAGACAGACTCTTACCCTGTAAATAGTTTGCATCTCTTTGCGTGCTCCTTATTGGTTTTATGTAAAACCTCGGATATTTCTACCTCAGACCTCAGAAGAAAAACCTGTCAGGGTGGCTCTCCTGGAGGTCCAACTCGGGATCTTCATGCCCTGCAGCCACCCTAGGGCCCACGTTGGGGGTTTGGGACAGGTCCCTCGCGCTTCTGAACTGACTCTTCGTCCTTGCACTTTAACCCGTCTGTGCATAAATGTCTCTGGATAATGCTAGCACTTTTATAATTTTATACTTTTATACCTTTGTACTTTTACATATTCTGTTTGAAAAGTTTAAGAAGAAGTGCCTCCCATAATGGGAAGATGGTTTATTGTTATATAAAAGAAAACTTTCCTAGGTATTACTCTTTTGCAGCCCGCGGACGTGCTGTGTTTCTCCAGGGAGGAATGTGGCGCCCCTGAGGGTTCGACCGCCAGGGATGCTGCATTTCTCTAATGGAGTATAGTGTTCCTCCTCTGAGATAAGAACAGTGTGATGGTCAGGACCTCACCTCCACATTCAACACCACACTTCTCCCACCAGAGGGGGCTAGAATGCACTAGGTGCTGCCCCTCCTGGTACTCGGGAGACTGGGGAACCAAGAGATAGGGGAACTATTTATTGGGTGAGGGTGGAGGACTCACATTTTAGTGACACTTAATAATTCATGTTTAACACACAGCCATCTTGGGCTCATCGTTCTTTGTTCTTTGGTCTTTGTTCTTTGACTGTTCTTCTATCGTGATCTCCCTCCCTGAGAGTGGATCCTGTGTGGGCCTGCAGAGGATGGAGACACAGCCCTCGTACCCGGCCTTGGGTCGAGGGACAGGTTGCAGATAATGGATGTCTCAACCCGGTCAAGGACCATGACCAAGAAGGCCCGGAGCTTAAGAGTGTAGCTCCACCGCAAATGGATCCCAGGGAGGATGCAGACGGAGCGGTATATGCCACCTGTCCTTGCCAAGCTGATCTATTCAGAGGGATTCCGGCTGCAAGAGGGGTACCGGCCCCCGACACCCGACCTTGCTGCTCCACGTCCTGGTCGGGAAAGCCCTGTAGGCCCAGAGGATCCCACCGGGTAACGGTAAGAGCAGAGCTGCCACCCGTACCCTTTTTCTGAGTGAAGTTCAGAGGGAGACCCGGCCTATTTACACACACACAGACAGGAAAGGACCTGGTCTGAAGTCTAGGAACACTCTTGTGCGGGGTCCTGATTGAACACTGGACTTACTCGAAGGTTGTCGGACCCCCCCCGTCTCTGGTGACCGCAGAACTCCGCGAGGAGCAGGGAGAAGCCTTGCAGCTGTACTCTTCAACGTGAGTAAAAACCCTGAAGTTAACCCCTATGACCTCCGGACTCTTTATTCTGCATTACACCGCACTACGCAGCACCGGACCTCCTAGACTACTACCCCCTCCATCCTATCCTTCTGCACCGAGGCCCTGCTCCGCCTGTGGGGAGTAGTAACAACGTGGGCTGCCACAACACCATGCCTCGGTGGACTGCAGCAGCGCTGGTGGTCCTCACCAGGTGCCACAGGTGGCATTGTCGAGATCAGCCACTCAACCCGTATAAGCCCGTACCATCTCTTTTTTTAGTGTGACGACCCTGGGCACGGAGCGGGTCCGGGCCACGGCTGCACCCCATCTCTACATCACAGGACCCGACTCCGAGTCCCCCATCTCCCAGGGTAGGGCTTCGAGGCGTCACATATTCTGCAGTGCCAACAAGCAAATGACGCAGAAAAAAGGTGTTCTCTGGATTGCTTTTTAAGCAAATAATGAGGATTAAGATCCAAAAAAGGTATTCCTGGCCCCTGAGACCTGGGCGTTTGTATAGAAATATCTAACAGCAGCAGAAGGCAGAACTAGAATGGAGCCTCTTGTGCTATATGCACTGCAGTCTGCTATATACCCTGCCTGCCTATATACACTGCCTGCCTGATATCTCTGCAGATGGATTAGTCCTCAATAGGACTGTTTGTTAAGATTTGTTTTTCTCCCCACACTACCTAATACACAAGCAAATCTCTCCCTGACGCAGCAGCACCTCTCCCTACTCTGTCTGATTCCAGAGAGACTGTGACGAGCATGGCGGCGCCTGGTCTGAAATATACCTGATGAACCTGTGCGGCCATCCAATCACTGTAATGCCCACAACCAACATGGCTACGGCATTACAATGAGTGGCAGGAAATCCCTGCATGTTGATTGGCGCTCTAAAGAGCACCAAACATGCAGGGAGGGAACCCGAGCTCCCGCCAAGCAATCTCGGAAATACTCGGCGAGCGCCGAGCATCTCGAGCAGTAAGATGCTCGGTCGAGCACCGAGCAGTAGTGAGCATGCTCGCTCATCACTAGTCATGATATAAAATTAGGGTGTGGTGGCTGCACAAAAATTTCTGATGCACACTTTTATCTCCTAGCTATCCGAGAAAGAGGAAAAATTGGTATATCTCCTTGGCACATGCTGAAACTCAACATTTTCTGGAGAGCAGCAAACTTAGATTTCTTCTGTAGAGGGGGTGTGGAAGAAGCATGGAAAAATGTGTGTTTAGTAGTGATGAGCGAGTATGTTCTGTTAACCCTTTCACCGAGTATACTCGGGCGAGCACCGAGTATTTACAGCGTGCTCTGGGGTTAAGTTTTCGTCGCTCCATGAACATGATTTTCGACTGTTTGACAACTTTAATACATGTGAGGAATGTCTGCTTCTTACATATTCCTCGAATGTATCAAAGCTGTCAAAAAGTCGAAAATCATGCACACGGGAGTGATTCAAACATATCACCGAGCATGCTGTAAATACTCGGTGCTCGGCCGAGCATACTCGGCGAAAGGGTTAACAATAATGATGAGCGAGTATGTTTTGTTAACCCTTTCACCGATTATGCTCAGCCGAGCACCGAGTATTTATAGCGTGCTCGGTGATATGTTTGAATCACTCCCGTGTGCATGATTTGCGACTGTTTGACAGCTTTAATACATGTGAGGAATGTCTGCTTCTTACACATTCCTCACATGTATCAAAGCTGTCAAAAAATCACAAATCATGCACACGGGAGTGATTCAAACATATCACCGATCACGCAATAAATACTCGGTGCTCGCCCGAGTATACTCAGCGAAAGGGTTAACAAACCATACTCGCTCATCCCTAGTTAACAAAACATACACGCTCATCACTAGTGTTTAGATAAAGGAGTGTCGCTGCAGCAGAAGCATCTTCTGATGCATGCTCCCTTCAAGAATGGTAGAAATTTTCTTATACATACTCACACATACAGTACAGACAAAAAGTTTGGACACACCTTCTCATTTAAAGATCTTTCTGTATTTTCATGACTATGAAAATTGTACATTCACACTGAAGGCATCAAAACTATGAATTAACACATGTGGAATTATATACTTAACAAAAAAGTGTTAAACAACTGAAAATATGTCTTATATTCTAGGTTCTTCAAAGTAGCCACCTTTTTCTTTGATGACTGCTTTGCACACTCTTGGCATTCTCTTGATGAGCTTCAAGAGGTAGTCACCGGAAATGATTTTCACTTCACAGGTGTGCCCTGTCAGGTTTAATAAGTGGGATTTCTTGCCTTATAAATGGGGTTGGGACCATCAGTTGTGTTGTGCAGAAGTCTGGTTGATACACAGCTGACAGTCCTACTGAATAGGCTGTTAGAATTTGTATTATTGCAAGAAAAAAGCAGCTAAGTAAAGAAAAACGAGAGGCCATCATTACTTTAAGAAATAAAGGTCAGTCAGTGCTCAAAATTGGGAAAATTTTGAAATTGTCCCCAAGTGCAGTTGCAAAAACCATCAAGTGCTACAAAGAAACTGGCTTACATGAGGACCGCCCCAGGAAAGGAAGACCAAGAGTCACCTCTGCTTCTGAGGATAAGTTTATCTGAGTCACCAGCCTCAGAAATCGCAGGTTAACAGCAGCTCAGGTTAGAGACCAGGTCAATGCCACACAGAGTTCTAGCAGCAGACACATCTCTTCAACAACTCTTAAGAGGAGACTTTGTGCAGCAGGCCTTCATGGTAAAATAGCTGCTAGGAAACCACTGGTAAGGACAGGCAACAAGCAGAAGAGACTTTTTTGGGCTAAAGAACACAAGGAATGGACATTAGACCAGTGGAAATCTGTGCTTTGGTCTGATGCATCCAAATTTGAGATCTTTGGTTCCAACCAAAGTGTCTTTGTGCGACGCAGAAAAGGTGAACGTACGGACTCTACATGCCTGGTTCCCACTGTGAAGCATGGAGGAGGAGGTGTGAAGGTGTGGGGGTGCTTTGCTGGTGACACTGTTGGGGATTTATTCAAAATTGAAGGCATACTGAACCAGCATTGCTACCACAGCATCTTGCAGTGGCATGCTATTCCATCTGGTTTGCGTTTAGTTAGACCATCATTTATTTTTCAACATGACAATGACCCCAAACACATCTCCAGGCTGTGTAAGGACTATTTGACCAAGAAGGAGAGTGATGGGGTGCTACGCCAGATGATCTGGCCACCACAGTTACCAGACCTAATGGTTTGGGGTGAGCTGGTCCGCAGAGTGAAGGCAAAAGGGCCAACAAGTGCTAAGCATCTCTGGGAACTCCTTCAAGATTGTTGGAAGACCATTTCCGGTGACTACCTCTTGAAGCTCTTCAAGAGAATGCCAAGAGTGTGCAAAGCAGTCATCAAAGCAAAAGGTGGCTACTTTGAAGAACCTAGAATATAAGACATATTTTCAGTTGTTTCACACTTTTTTGTTAAGTATATAATTCCACATGTGTTAATTCATAGTTTTGATGCCTTCAGTGTGAATGTACAATTTTCATAGTTATGAAAAGACAGAAAAATCTTTAAATGAGAAGGTGTGTCCAAACTTTTGGTCTGTACTGTACTTTCTTGTTCCAGTATCTGGAAAAAGAAGAGAAGTTCTTGATGAGTTGGCAGATCTTCCAGGCACACGTAGAATCTTCCCGGAATTCCCTGGAAAGCTGTAGAGCACTTCCAGAAATTTGTTTTGAAAGCCAAGGTGTGATTGAATGTGGTTTAAAATCCAGGAGTGGTAACAGCGGGAACATTTCTGATGCATTCTCTCTTCCCTTGGCCATCTGACAAAGGGTAACCAAATAATGAGCACACTTCACGCGAAGCGATGGAGGTCTCCTTTCTTGCCTGTGCTAATTGTTTTGAAAACTTTACCCTTCTTACAGCACAACTCGTTTGTCTGATGAAGGTCTGATTGACCGAAATGTCACATATTTGTATAGGAGAACTATTAAAGCAACTTATTTGGAGTATCCAGTTTTTCTTCATAATCCGAAAAGAGGAAGACCTCTGGGACAAGTTGGAAAACCTCCTTGGCACACATCGAATTCTCTCAGAACCTTCTAGAAAGCAGCACATGCAAAATATTTCTTCAGTGGAGGGGATGTGAAAGATGTTTGGTTGGAAGAGTAGTCAGATAAAGAGGGGCATAGTCGCAGCAGAAACATTTTCTGAAGCTTTTTCTATTCTCCTGGACAAGCTTGCTGGAAAGTTGGCAAGTTTGGGTAGATGGGGGTCCAATTAGATAATTTTCTGTGTGGTCCATGAGATACTAGTTACAGCTCAGTTTCATATTAAAAATATTTACAGTCTTTATTCTAGAATTCTTCTGCAGTAAACTTAATGTCCTGATTTGGGGTCAGCAATGTAGTTGACTCGAGAGCGGATGATTAATAGCTAGGATGCACCCTGGCATTGAGCTTTACTACTGTAGGTGTTAAATTCATGGCATACCTATTACTACCTGTAATTACTCTAGTAAGTATTTAATGTAGTCAAGAAAGAAAAACAAGTGTGTAAAATGCAGTGATTAATACTATAAGATAATAAAGATGCATAAAATCGAGCCGAGAGCACAAATCCCGCAATCCATACACAGTTATTGAATTCTCAGGTAGACAATTACAAGCTCAGCCATTGAGTCAGAAAAATGTAAAGCGGAGATAAAAAACCCTAATTAAAAACTAACATGAAACATATCAAGATTGAAAGAAGCCATAAAGAAGTTAGTATAGGCCATGAAAGAAAAAATAAAACCTTAATTAGAGTTTATAAATGGAGCAGAACGCATGGCCATGAAGCTCCTTGTAGAAGATTCGGAGAATACCTTATACCCCGGTAATATCCAGGAGTCTATTAAACCACTTTTTGAGATCTGTTCCTTAATATCATATATTTTCATATGATGTGAAACCCCAACCTGCAAATCACTTTATATAAAAGTTATGTTGTCTTATTATCTCTGAAAAAAATCACTACAATTTGCTATTCCCGTTGTTTGCTAGGTATGTTTGGTATGGTCAGGCCTCATCTGGAATACTGTGTCCAGTTCTGGGCACCACATTTTAAAAAATACTATTCAGCCAAAAAAGAAAAAAACTCCCATGCAAGAAAGAATAGGTCAATAGAAATAATACAAATAGATAAAATGTATAAATTTTATTGAACATATATTCAAAAATACATTAAAACCAAATAAATACAGGAGGAAAATCTACTGCCATTGAGCAAGTCAAAGGTAAAAAACACTACTATATAGAAGTGTTTTTAGTAAAATACATGGGAGTACACAACAGTCTACATGGGGAAATATAGTATCATATGTCACAAGATTATTGCACAATAATTTCCCAAGTAGGGGTTAGTATAAAGTGACTTGTGCATATAAAGAGTGGTAGAATATTCATAAATGTGGTATAAATTCATATAATCATTATCCCCATCTAGTGGACTATTATAGTCTGACCACTAGAATTAAATGTACACTGGAATTACTCCATTAACATGCAAGTTTAACAAGGTTAAACCCAGACAGACAATGCTATATTAGTCAGGGGTTAACTAGATCCACAGAACACGCATATGTTATATATTAGACCAAATGACTCTCATATAGAATGCACTGTGATAGCTGTCCATTGAACCCATATAGATAACAAGTCACACAAAGTAGACTGCAACATAATAATTACCAAGACTTGCTTCCCCCTAACGCGCGTTTCCCAAGATCGCTTCTTCAGTGAGGGTCATTTTAAAAACTACATTGAAAAACTGGAACAAGTTCAAAGAAGAGCTACCAGGATGGTGAGTGGACTGCAAACTATGTCCTGCGAGGAACAGTTAAAGGATCTGGAAATGTTTAGCTTGCGAAAAACAATGCTATGAGTAGACTTAATAGCTGTCTACAAATATCTGAAGGGATGTCACAGTGTAGAGGGGTCATTCTTATTCTCATTTGCACATGGAAACCATGGAAACATGAGAAGCAATGGAATGAAACTGAAAGGGAGAAGATACAGATTAGATATTAGAAAAAAACTTTTTGACAGTGAGGGTGATCAATGAGTGGAATAGGCTTCCACGAGAGGTGGTGAGTTCTCCTTCAATGGAAGTCTTCACACAGAGGCTGGACAGAGATCTGTTGGAAATGATTTAGTGAATTCTGAATTGATCACGGGGTTGGACACGATGAACCTGGAGGTCCCTTTCGACTCATAACATTCTAGGATTCTATGATTCTATAATCCATCTCCAGCAGCAGAGACACTGAGACGGTTACAGGAAGTTGGGCGGATCTTTGTCTTTCTATAGGAGGTTGGAGAGTGGTCTTTGTGTCTCTAAAGGAATAGGGAATGGATCTTTGTCTTTCCACAGTAGGTTAGGGATTCGTCTCCACTCCTGTCCTCCAGGCTTTGTCTTGCTGCTCCTGCACTCCTGTCTATCAAACATTATTCAGGTATAACAGAGATGTGGAGTTCTAGTTCAGAATAGGCAATGACGGGAGAAATAGTGACTAAAATCAAGTTCCAGTTAATATAGAGCTGGCAGAATGGTGAAAAATTTGAACCATTCATTGAAAAGAATGGATAGCAAAAATTAGAACATGGGTGCTGGACAGTTTCTGGACTTATTAGACTGATATGTGAAGCAAAAGAAGTTTTAGCTTGTTATGGGTTTGAGGGTGACTGAAGACATTCTTCTCTGCAGTTTTTGTACGAAAGGACACATGCACTTCTGTTTAAAAATTTCAATATGGCTGCAGGGAAAAAAAGGGGCCTACCTAGGAGTGTAGAGGCAGAGCACAAGTCTGAGTGGAAGAAGAAGTCAGAAGAAGATGTTATCTGCGTGACAGCATGGCAAAACAGGGATGTTCGTGGGCAGAACACTAGTCATTAAATCCAGTACTCCAGAACAATGAAGCACTGTGCAGCCTCTCAAGTGGTTTCTTGCCAGCATATCTCTGCTCTGGATCGTGTCTAGAACAGAGTTGCTGCTGTGAGAGATCATTTCACTTAAAAGGCTGGAGCCTCCTTTATTACATTGCAGAGCTCAAACCCGAAAGCAGTCGTAACTGTGTGCTGGTAACTAAGAGGAGTGATGTACTACAGGATGGGGCTGTGTATACAGGGACTGAAATGAGTGATATACTGCCGGACAGCCCCCTTTTTATTTATAGGGCACTGAGAGTAGTAGTATATTGAAGGAGGGGGCTAAATGGAATGAACAATTGCAGGAGGGGCTGTATACAGAGGGGCTTAGATGAATGATACAATACAGGATGGGGCTTATAGGAGTTACATATTGAAGGATGAGACTTTGTATAGGGGACTGTAAGGAGTGATATGCTGCAGGATGAGGCTGAAAATAGTAATATGCTGCAGGATGATGCTGTGTATGGGGTTAGGGTGTGAGAAGAGTGATACTGTAGGATGAGGTTTTTTTTTAGAGGGGTTGAGAAAAGTTGAGCTGTATTTGCTGCCCACTGCTGAAACATCAGTGATGTAAAAATCCCTATTCTGCTCTGTTGATGCATATAAAAGAAGATTATCCTCTGCTAAAAGCATCAACTATGCTCAGCTCTGCACTGCTTGGTAATTACAGGCTCCATTGTGAAGGAGCTATTAACTAAATATAAATTAAAACCACACAGGCAGCTGCACTGATGTAGATGGCAGAAGATACAATTTTTCCTGGCAGGGTTCTGTATAGGAACAGAAAGTACACAGAAGCATAATGTGAATTCTACACCTAGATTAGTTTGATGATAACTCATAGAGATGGCATTAAACAGGAGGACACAGGAGAGGAGAGAGTGGTCTGCAGTACTGAGGAGAAGCAAGGAGCTTCTGGGAAATGTAGCTTTAGCATTGTAGGAATAGGTCTGCCCAATCAGCTATTCAAAGCTGGATACACAGAGGGGCAGATAGAGATGAAAATAGACACAAAGGTACAAGAACGAAATGTTATATTAGGCTTAGTGTATATATGGACATTAAGTATATATTTATTGTGCTGTGCGAAAAATAGTGTGATTGTGGGAATAACCCTTTTATAGCTATGTTGCAAAGAGGGTACATCATTTTAAAGTGACTCTATCATGTTGAACATGCAATCATATCTACCAGAAGCATGTTATAGAGTAGAAAGAGTTGAGTGGATACAAATTATAATTTTAAGAGAAAATATTCAATATAACTTTATAAATGTATTCATTTAACTTCCTGTTAATTCTGAGCTTTCGAGTGCAGTAGTCAGTCCTACTGATTGACAAACTTGGTTGTATTAGTACACATACAGCTGTCATTCAGTGAGTAGGATGGTCCACTGGATTCCTAAGCTGAAAAATAGCAGGAGGTACAATGAAAAAATTATGTTATACTGAAAACTTTACAAAAAAAAATGGAAAATATATAACTATAAAAGTTGAACAGTTGCCTTTTAGGTACTACATCTATGACTTCTCCATAAGTTTGTCAATAAATTATTTCTCAGGAAAAGTCCAAAATGTTTTAAAAAGAGTCCTTTTCTTCATTTTTGTAAATGATCCCAACTAAATACAAGAAGAGGAGCCCTCCACATTTTCTCTTCACTGCTTCTACATTGAATTCACCTAAATAGTATGCAGTTGTCTCTTAAGCTCCCCCTAGTGATGACTTGAGGCAGTAAGAATTTAATTATTGATATTTAGGTCCATGCAGGGAACTAGTGCTCTGTATGAGAAAAAAAGAGCTCTGAGTATAAAGATTATTAACTGAATCAGCACAGACTGGATGAATTAAAATATATTGTGGACATTCGCTTTCAGCAATATGCAATGAACCGTTCATAATACCTTGTAAATGTAATCTTTGTTTAGACAACCTTCCTGCAATTTATTATACCTCTGTAGTCAGCTAAAGAGTACAATTTCTCTTCCTTTAGTTTATCATTATACAGTATTGATCAGCTTCAGACATATTAAAACTGAGTAAAGTTTCCCGGCGTAATGTTTTATTAAGAAATGCAATATATTGGAATGTTAACCCTTCATTAACCGCTGGAAAATGTAATAAATTGCACAGAGTAGTACTCTTTGATGCCATGGAAGTGATATGAAAGATCGTACTAGACATTGATAATGCTGGATTGAGGCACAACGTAACCTGCACAATCTATTGAAATGCGTTGGTTGAGCAATCTTTAAGTTTCCAGTGAATTGTCTGCTCCAGTGCTCCAAGGATCGGAGAAGTGACTGACCCACAGCTATTTTTTTATTCATCTATGGCATACATGTAAAAATCCGACCTGTGGTCTCAATCTGGCCCCAAAGGAGGTTATATTTGGCCCATGATGCCAGAATCGCCAACAATATGCGGGGCCCATTTTTCTGTATGGAGGACTATGTGGGGCCAATTACACTCTATGGAGAGCTATGTGGGGCCCATTATACTGTATGGAGGACTATGTGGGGCCCATTATTCTGTATGGAGGACTATGTGGGGCCATTATTCTGTATGAAGGACTATGTGGGGCCCATTATACTATATGGAGGACTATGTGGGGCCATTATCCTGTATGGAGGACTATGTGGGGCCCATTATTCTGTATGGAGAACGATGTAGGGCCATTATTCTGAATGGCGGACTATGTGGGGCTATTATTCTGTATGAAGGACTATGTGGGGCCCATTATACTATATGGAGGACTTTGTGGGGCCATTATACTGTATGGAGGATTATGTGGGGCTCATTATTCTGTATGGAGGACAATGTGTGGCCAATTATTCTGTATGGAGCACTATGTGGGGCACATTATACTGTATGGAGGACTATGTGTGGCCGATTATACTGTATAGAGGACTATGTGGGGCCCATTATACTGTATGGAGGACTATGTGGCCCATTATTCTGTATGGAGGACTATGTGGGGCCATAATTCTGTATAGAAGACTATGTGGGGCCCATTATTCTGTATGGAGGACTATTTGTGGCCATAATTCTGTATAGAAGACTATGTGGGGCCCATTATTCTGTATGGAGGACTATGTGGGGCTCATTATTCTGTATGGAGGACTATATGGAGCCCATTATTCTGTATGGAGGACTATGTGGGCCATTATTCTGTATAGAGGACTTTATAGGCCCATTATTCTGTATAGAAGACTATGTGGGGCCATTATTCTGTATGGAGGACTATGTGGGGCCCATTATTCTGTATTGAGAACTATGTGGGGCTCATTATTCTGTATGGAGAACTATGTGGGGCTCATTATTCTGTATGGAGAACTATGTGGGGCCCATTATACTGTACACTGGTTGGCCCACGATTTTGTCCACATTTTTCGTGTTGACCCTCTGTGTGTTTGAGCTTGACATTGGATTCCCAATTCTGGCAGAAAATCTGCCATGACTGTTGGTGCTATTCTGTTCCCTCTATACTCAAGTTCATAGATAAGATTGAGTCATCTTAGGTGGCTTCTATGATGCTAAACAGGGAAGGTGTCCATATACTGGATGGCTAATTCCTTTGCTTTCCATGCACTTTGTAAAATTGCACGAGGTGGACACTTGCAGTAAATGAATCGAATTTGCTACAAATAAAAGAAAAATAGAATTTAATGAAGCAGAACTTTTAGGTGATTTGATTTGCTTTATGTAAGTTCAGTGGTTGTGTCTTTGCAGAGGTGCTGAGCTGCTGATTGAGATCGGACAGCACTCGCTATCAATCACGATATGACAAAGTGCTCAGTGTGCAGAATGAGGGGGCGTAATGGTGCACTGATCACTTGGCCACGTCTACAGACACCAAAGCCCCCTTATTTTCATATTAAATACACATTTTTTTAATGTTATCTAAACCATTAAAAGCTATTCTACAAGTATGAGTTTTATAGTAAGTCTTCTATTTACCTGTAAAAGTGGTTTCGGTAGCGTTTTTGGGGTAACACAAGATTTTGAACCCCTCTTCTAGTAAGCCCTCCCAATATCAGCTGGCTATGGGTGTGCTAGACGCTGGTCTTGAGGTCAACTAACAAGAAAGGTCCCATTTTGATTTTTGATTTAGACCTTATTCAGATCAGAGTCCATGCTTTCCACAGATGGCACAAAGACTTAGGCTATGTTCACATGTTGTGTCTTTGCAGTATTTTTTCTGCAGCAAAACCTGGAATATGCTTACAAAAAGCAGGTTCGGCTTCTTTTTTTTGGTGCATTTTTTTATATTTTCTGGTGCGGATTATATGTGTCATTTGTCTACAGCACATATTTAATAAAGATAATTTTATTGGAGTTGCATTCTTTTGCAGCGCTTTTTTCATTGATTTCTATGGTTAAAAAATGCTGCAAAAAATGCTAAAAGTATTGACATTCTGCAAATTTAAAAAACTCTGTAGTTTTCCAATTCAGCGTGTGCAGGAGATTTCTGAAATCTCAGAGCTTTTTCTGGTACCATAAAAAGATGATTTTAATTTGCATAAAAAAAAAACAGCATAAACGTAGCAAAACTGCAACGTGTGAACATAACCTTACAGTATAGTCAAATTTTCATGCGGAACCTATGGTTTGTGTGAGAAAATGAATATCATGTCCTACTCTGGTCTGTTTTGCCAGTCCAACTCTCCCATTCAAGTGAATGAGTCCCGAAAATGATGACACGCGAATACTAGTTGTTTGGGGACGATTGGGAAACCCCGTTTTGAAAAAAAAAAAATGAATGACACATAATAAAAAAAAAAGTGGATGAAAACTTTGTTTGCAAAAGTAAATTTTTCTCAAAAGCAACAGTCAAAAATTAGAGTTAAAAAAACAAACAACAAAAGGGAGCAAATGGATCCAAACCTGGTAAACAGATGATATTCTGTGCAGCTGAGGACTGATTGGCAAAATTATGCAAAGAAATCAACACCTGAGGAAGGGGTGACCTTTCTGGGAAGACTTGTATAATGAAGGCAAGCTTTCCCAATGAAAAAAAAAAAACCTCTTAAACGTTAACCTCTTTCATGCAGACTCAATTTCATGGCCATTGCTGATGAGTGGAGAACTCCCAGATATTAAGAGGGGGAGCATTCTTCTGTTCCGAGCATTGGCAAAAAAAATTAAGAAATAGTGCAGCAATCAATACTTCTGCCTTAGAAATTCAGTATATTCCATTAGATATGAGACCTAGTGATGAGCGAGTTTGTTCTGTTAACCCTTTCGCCGAGTATGCTCAGGCGAGCAACGAGTAGTTACAGCTACTCGGTGATATGTTTGAATCGCTCCCGTGTGCATGATTTGCGACTGTTTGACAGCTTTAATACATGTGAGGAATGTGTAAGAAATAGACATTCCTCACATGTATTTGTAGCACCCCGAGGACTCGGCTGCTACAGGAGTATTGCACCTCGAACCAGAGGTGTGATATTCCACTCCCGGGTAAGGATGGAGTGTGGACCAGGGCTCAGTAAGCTGCATGCACCACACACACCCCATTTCCGAGGAACAGACCAACGGTGCCCCCACTAGACAGAGTGCAGGCATGACAGCTTCTGTTCCTGGCTGGAGTGGGGAGGGGGAGGAAAACCCAGTGGTGTAGGAGCAGATAGGGGTGGGTTTCTGGGCATAGGAAGGAGCCCATTGGTTGCTAGTCACCTGGGCTCGGGTGTCAGAGGGAGGTATATAAGGTGGGCACCATCTTAGATCAGTGTTTAGTTCAGAGAGGAGGAGAAGAAGAGAGGAGCTCAGCCAGAGAGGGCTGACAGGGAGCTGTGGCTCAGTCTGGGCCCAGCTCCAGAGCCAGGCCTGGAGAAGAGGCCTGAGACAGCGGAGAGGGAGAGAAGAGAAGGAACAGCAAGGAAAGTAAGAAAGGAACTGAAACAGAAAGAGAAAGGAGGCAAGGAACACAAAGAAAGGCCCAGAGACACGAAGGCAGAAGGAACCCCATATTCCCAGAGGAGATACTGGGTGAAGGGTTGGCAGAGCAGGGTACCGGAACCCGAATTGGTGGAGGCGACTAATCCTCAGCCAAAACCGGAGGTTGTCATCACATCTTGGTGCGACCCCTCACTACATCCACCAGAAAGGCATACCGCATAGGGTCAGGGAAACCGGAGAGAGGTTTCACCAACAGAAGGCCCGAGGAAGCTGGACAAAGGTGGGTCACTGGTGAGGACGGCCAGTAGAAAGGAAGAGAGGGGAGCTCTGAACCGCACTCTGGAATTGCCTGGGAGTTGACCGAGTCCCTCACCTGGTGGATGCAGCACGGCTCGGGCGGTCACTGCTGGCCGAAGTGATCTGAACAACAACAGTGAGTAAAGCTTTGGAAACTGCACCACAAGTCTCTGTGTTTCATCGCCGCACCAGCACCATCAGTACTGGGACACTCGCACCATCACTCCCATCATTATCCACACTAGCTGCCCTGAGGCAATACTCCTCCCGTGGGGAGTCCTCCCATACTCAGCTGCACAAACAACATCAGCCTCAGCGGTCTGCAGTGCAGCGGCGGTCCCCACTGACCCCAATCCACGGGTGGCGTAGTCGGACACTTATTACAATACAGATAGACTGCCACTGGTTTGACCACCCTGGGCACGGACCGGGTCACCGCCACGGAGAACTACAACCCCCAGCAATCCGGCTCCGGGTATTCCCCCTGCACAGCAGCAGCAGCACAGGCCCAGGGGGCGCGTCATATTAAAGCTATCAAACAGTCACAAATCATGCACACGGGAGTGATTCATCCATATCACCGAGCAGCTGTAACTACTCGGTGCTCGCCCGAGCATACTCGCCGAATGAGTTAACAAAACATACTTGCTGATCACTAATGAGAACCACTCCAGGGATCCAGGTGAGGCGCTGGGCGCATTGATGTGATGTTCTTCATCCTTAGCCGCTGCCTCCAGATACTGAAGATGTTTAAAGAAGCACTCTCGGCAGCAGCTTTAAATCACTCGCAACATAACAGGTCCCATGAATAGGAAAAGGACGTATTCAATTTTACAGTATATTAAACTTCATCTAATTTGCGCATAAGAAAAGGCTTGGCAAAATAAATGACCAATTTTTGCAGGAGGAATTACTGCTGGGCTGATGCCATTAGTTGCCTGTCGGCTTTCCATCATGCTCTTAATATAATATTGCTTGCCTATTGATGCATATTTACCGCGCTCTCCTAAATTAGGAGATACTGAAGGATAGGGGCAGGCAACGTCTAATAGGTGTCATCTGTCTTGTTTAATGGTGAGGGGATTGGAGGATTAGATTGTAGAGATTACAACACAATGCAAGCATACGGCATAACCATATCCCCAGAGAGAAGGAAAGCTCAATAAATGCCCCCAATGCAAAATGTACAGAGCTAGAGAAGAAGGGATGTTTGGAAATGCAAATTCACCAACTTAGTCTAATTTTTCCAAAAAATTACTGCAAAGCCTCCAACTGCCCTAAAGAGATATATATGATACAATGATGTCTCCTAGGACTTTATCCAACCCCTTTCAATCTCTTTACCGCAAACACAGACTTAGCAATTTCAAAGTGACCTCAACATACACAGTATGGCTATGAGTAAATAGATGATAACCAGCAGCCTGTCCTTCACACACTAATCTTTTTCAGTGCTGTGCTGTCACACACTATCTGTACAATTTGTTTAGTATTTTATGGCTTTCACTCGCTATCTGTGTGGCTAAGCTGTGACTAGTGATGTCCACTTCCTATCCAGATGATCGCCATATCTCCAGCACAGCAGTGCATATGTGGCACCCCAGGTCTGGTTGCCACAGTGGCAGCAATGTCATGTCTGAGAGCAGGTGGGAGGTTTCCTGGTTGGGGACAATTAGCATGCAGCACCTCCTGCCTCAGTCCAGGGAGGGGATAAATCTGCCCTTTATAAACTGGATCTGGGGCAGGGTTAGAGAGACTAGTGAGAGAGAAGTTCCAGACAAGTTGCAGATAGGGACAGGTCAGCAGCAGGCTGAGGAGTCCCTGTAGGCAGAGGAGGAACACGAGGCCAGGAGGGGAGCTAGCAGAGCTCATCCTGGCTAGAGACTTACAAAGCCGGACACTGGAGTCCGAGGCTGTGAGGGTTATAAGCCCAGCTGCAGAAAACCACCATGCAGGGAACTTCAAGTCCTCTGGCCCAAGGAAGCCCGGAGGCTCAACCACACGAGAGGGACCACTACTGCCTCGGAGGGGTGAGAAGTACGGAAGGCCCGAGTCGCCAGTCATACGGGTGAGAACAACACGGTACACTCAGAGACGTGGGCTACCACCACACTACAGCGAGATGGACAAGAAAGAGTGAAGTCAGCAAGGTAGGCCTACAAACTCCCCCTGACCAGCGGGATTTCCCAGTTGCTCTCAGACTGACCAGGCCTCCATTGTTAACCTGTATTCCGGGAGGGTCCCTTAATGCCGCCAACAGTAAAGACCCTGAATTGCATGACAGACTCCGTGTGGTTACTGCTGCTCCCGCGCACCATCACTACCAAAATCCCTATTTACTGCCCTGAGGCAATACTCCTCCTGTGGGGAGTTATACTACCCTCTGCTGCACCCACAACACCAGCCTCAGCGGTCTGCCCTGCAGCGGCAGTTCACTCTGACCGCAATACATGGGTGGCGTAGTCGGACATTTAATCACAAAACCCTATAAATAGACCGCCATTTGGGTTGACCACCCTGAGCCACGGGACCGGGTCCCTGCCACACAAGGACTACAACCCCCAGCATCCACGACAGGTCCGGTTCCGGGAATCCCCACACACACACGGCCCAGGGGGTGCGTCAACTTTTTGGCGTAGTCGGCAAGATTTCGTGCCCGCCACCAACGGGTACTGCGTGCCTGTAGAAAGACTGTAATACTTACCTTGGTGGAGTTTCCCGCCATCCGCAGCCGTTTCCCGACATCCGCAGCCATTTTCCCGCCATCGGGCGCCATCTTTGGGATGCCACGCGGGAAGAAGAGGGGCATGGACGACGAAAGCGCGAGAACTGGAGCCCCGCCTTACGCATGGTCGCTGCGCAAGGTCCTGAAAGGAGCCGAGCGGATGCTGACATCACCAGGACGCACCGCAAGGTCCTCAACCCCGACGGTCGCCTGCGGAGCCGCGGCCTACAGAAGAAAAGCAACAGAAGATAGGCCACGGTTGACTAGGGGGTAAGAAGATGTCGAAAGCGGAGGGAACTGCCACCGCCAGCGCGGCCTCTGCCGCAGTAATGCCGTTCACGATGCCTTACATCCCTGGAGCGGCCTGGTTGCCCTAGTACTCAGGGTAGTCACATACCCTGAGCGACTTTAGGCTATGTGCCCACGATGCAGAAATGAAGCAGAAAATTTCTGCAGCATTTCTGCATCTCCCTGGCAGAAAAAATGCATGCAGATTGTGCATGCGTTTTTCCTGCAGAATACATGCGGATTCACATGCGTTAACGCATGTGTTTCCGCATGCGGACTGACAAGCACTTTCCAGGCGATAGCATCACTTGGAAAGTGCTTGACAACTAGGTCACACTGTATAAATCCATGCAAACGGCATGGATTTATACAGTGTGACCGTAAAAATAAAAAAAATAAAGCTATACTCACCCCCGATGCCCCGGCGTGTTCTGCAGCGCTCGTCCTGGCTTCTTCCGGGTTGCCGGTGTGGCACCCCAGGGGTCTGGTTACCACAGTAATAGAGATATTATGTCTGCGAGCAAGTGGGAGGTTTCTCTGGTCAGGAGCCCTAAGCATGCAACACGGCCCACCCAGACCTGGGAGGGGAGGAATCTGCCCTTATAAACTGGGTCTGGGGCGGGATTAGGTTAGTCAGAGCCTGGAGAGGGAAAGTGACAACAGGAGCTCTGTAGGAGCAGGAGCGAGTGCCAGAGGCTGGAAGCTAGAGAGCTCGCCTTGGCTGAAGACACTAACCCGGACACGGAGTCCGAGACTGTGGGGACATCCAGGTCCAGCAGCAGAATCCAACCGGCAGGGGATTCCATGTCCTCTGGCCTTAGAAACCCGAAGGGACGGTCACAAGCAAGGGACCAGCACCGCCATCGTGAAGCGGAAGCTAACGGAAGGCCCCAAGTCACCGGCCATATGGGTGAGCACCACACGGTATACTCAGGGACGTGGGCTACTTCTACCCGCATAGAGCAAGGTAGCCAGGAAAGAGTGCAGATAGTCGGGGAGGCCTACAACTCCACCTGGCCAGGGGAGATCCTGCTTGCTCACAGACTGACCAGGCCCCTACTGCTAACCAGTACTCCCGGGAGGGTCTGCTTTATACCATCAGTAAAGACCCTGAACTGCACCACACGTCTCTGTGATTCCTTGCTGCACCAGCACCATTACTACTGGGACGCTCACACCATCACTCCCATCATCCACATTAACTGCCCTGAGGCAATACTTCTCCCGTGGGGAGTTATCCCATACTCGGCTGCGCAAACAACATCAGCCTCAGCGGTCTGCAGCGCAGCGGCGGTCCCCACTGACCGCAATCCACTGGTGGCGTAGTCGGACAATTACAATACCAATAGACTGCCACCGGTTTGACAGCCCTGGGCACGGACCGGGTCACCGCCACATTGAGACTACAACCCCCAGCGATCCGGCTCCGGGTATCCCCCTGCACAGCACAGGCCCAGGGGGCAGGTCAACTTTGGCGTAGTCGGCAGGATTTCGTGCCCGCAACCACCGGGTACTGCGTGCCTGAAAAAGAGACTTTTATACTTACCTGTGGTGAAGTTTCCCGCCGTCCGGAGTCGTTTCCCGCCATTCGCAGCCGATTCCCGCCATCAGACGCCATCTTGGACCGTTTCCCGCCGTCTTCTGCCTTCTTCCCGCCATCCGCAGCTGCTTCCCGCCTTCGGACGCCATCTTCGGGACGCCGCGCGGGAAGAAGAGGGGCGTGGACGCCAAAAGAGCGCGAGATCCGAAGCTCCGCCCCACGCTCCGCCCGACGCTCCGACGCTGCGTATGGTCCTGGAAGGAAGAGCGACGCTGACGTCATCGGAGCGCGACGCCAGGTCCTCAACCCCGACGATCGACTGCGGAGCCGCGGCCTACGGAAGAAGAGCATCGCAAGGTAGGCCACGGTCCACTAGGGGGGAAGGAGGATGTCGGACACCGAGGGGAGCTCCACCGCCACACCGGCCGCCAGCGCAACCGCTGCTGCGGTCATGCCCTTCACCATGCCCTATATCCCGGGGGCAACCTGGCTACCCCAGTACTCAGGGGAGTCACATACCCTGAGTGACTTTAGGGAAAGACTTGATAGCCTCTTCCAGGTATACCCCCTCACAGAAGAGCAAAAAGTGAGCATTCTGGGGCCCAGTTAATCGGGGCAGCCCAAAGGGAGGTAAAGTCCTGGTCACCTGGGAAGAAGAGGACTGTCAGAGAGATACTAGCCCGGCTGAAAGACACATTTGATACCCGAACCTCAGCCGAGATAAAACTAAGATTTTACGGGTGCAAACAACGGGCACATGAAAGTATAAGGGACTATGCTCTAAACTTACAAGAGGCCCTGAGAGCCATTAAGCAGGCAGACCCTGACAGCGTGGGAAATGAAGACAAGCTGTTGACCGAACAATTTATTGAGCGTCTACTGTGCAATGCCCACCGAACCCAGTTGCGGGCAATGGCCTTACAGGACCCTGACCTGGACTTTGCACAGTTCAAGGACAGAGCCATCCGGGTGCTCCGAGAACCGGCACCAGGTGGCGCTGTGACCCACAGGCGCCCTGCTATCACTTATCACCAGGACGCGGCACCCTTGTCTGCAGGGCCTGTGGGAGCTGATGCACAGGCTTTGAACAATAACCCGGCTACAGACCTGCACCATCAGGTCCAAGAGCTGACTAAGAGCGTTGCCGCGCTAACCAGAACTGTGCAGTCTTTACAGGTCTCTTCTCCAGGAAAGATCCAGCTGGCTTCCGGACCGGAGGACGTCCCGTGGCGCCGACTGAGGAGGACCCCACCGGCCAGAGGAAGACCCAGCGACAGATACAACGAGGACGGACGACCCATCTGCCGCCGCCGCTGCAATCAACCCGGACATATGGCAAGGTACTGTCATTTAAACGGGCACAACCTGGGGTAGAGGGCCAACTCCCAGGCATAAGATCATCTGGCCCATCAAACTGGCGTGACAAATACGTAGGGGGACGTCCGGTCTTGCCTGTGGTACTGGATGGCATTCCTATGAGTGCCCTACTAGACACAGGGTCACAGGTCACCACCATCCCGTACGTGCTCTTCAAGCAGTACTGGAATGACTCGGACATAACCCGCTACCCAGATGACGACCTGAGCTTTATCGCCAGCAATGGTCAGCCCGTGCCACAGATAGGATTTAAGGAAATGACCATCAAGGTCGGTAAAGTTGAACTGCCGGCACAAGGACTTATCATTGTGGACATTGACCGTCGCGAGAGTCACCCAAAAATCACCCTAGGTACTAACGTAATTGAAAACTGTCTTGCAGAGGTGATTCCTATTTTGCAGCAGGTTGCCAAGAACGCCAGTTCCAGCCAGCAACGTGTGCTCCAAAAAGAGATCCGGGCACTGATGAAATGGCAACAGGTGGAACTATCTGGTGGTGAGATAGGTAGCGTGAGAATGTGTGACCCGTTCCCTATTGCCATGCCCCCAAAAAGTGAGATGATGATATGGTGCCGGGCAGCTATTGGTCTAAGAGGTAGAGACTACCAAGCAATGGTAGAACCTGTCTACTCAGACAGTAGGCCCACCATTTTGACAGCACGGGGGGTGGTCGATGTACGCCATGGGAGGGTGCCCGTCCGCATCATCAATATCGGGGAGAGAGAAGTATACCTGCCCCAGTATGCCACACTAGCCAAATTGTTCACCATCAACCAGAACTCTGTACAGGCCGTGGAACCCTTGCCTCCATCTCAACCAGAGGAAGGTAACGGCTCTAAGAAACCAATGGAGGACTGGTGTCAGCAACTGCATTTGGGTACAGACTCCACTCCCTCACACCAAAAACAGGGAGTCTATCGGGTGGTTCAAGAGTACGAAAGAGTGTTTAGCAAACACCCGTTAGACTTTGGGCGAGTAAAGGGGGTAGAACATCACATCCCAACGGGAGACCATCCTCCCATAAAAGAGAGATACCGACCCGTACCCCCTGCACACTATCAACACGCCAAGGGGATGCTAAAAGACATGAAGGAGGCTGGGGTAATTAGGGACAGCTGTAGCCCCTGGGCAGCACCACTAGTCTTAGTGAAAAAGAAAGACAACACCATGAGAATGTGTGTAGACTACAGGAAGGTCAACCGTATCACACACAAAGATGCGTACCCGTTACCAAGGATAGAAGAGTCCTTCGCTGCATTAAAAACTGCTAACTTCTTCTCTACTTTGGATCTCACTAGCGGGTACTGGCAGGTTCCTGTAGCAGAGGCGGACCGGGAGAAGACCGCATTCACCACCCCGATGGGACTCAGCGAATTTAACTGTATGCCGTTCGGGCTCTGCAACGCACCAGGAACCTTCCAACGGTTGATGGAATGCTGTCTGGGACACCGGAACTTCGAGACGGTCCTACTATACCTGGACGACGTCATCGTCTATTCCAAGACCTATGAGGACCATCTGGAACACCTGGCAGAAGTGTTTGAAGCCCTGGCAAACTATGGCCTAAAGGTAAAACCCTCAAAGTGTCATCTACTGAAGCCAAAGGTACAGTACCTGGGACACGTGGTGAGTGCTGACAGAGTAGCCCCTGACCCTGACAAGATCACTGTAATTAAGGACTGGCCAAGACCATCCAGCATCAAGGAAGTGCGGCAGTTCCTCGGGTTGGTAGGCTACTACCGAAGATTCATTCCCAGTTTTACCAAGAAGGCAGCTCCTATGCAGGACCTCCTGATAGGCCAGTCCAGGAAGGCCAAAAACCAGAAGCCACCCTTCAAATGGGAAAAGCTGGAAGAGGAGTCCTTCCGCCAGCTGAAGATGGCCCTCACGGGGGATGAAATCCTGGCGTACCCTGATTACAGCCAGCCTTTTATCCCATACTCTGCTGCGCAAACAACATCAGCCTCAGCGGTCTGCAGCGCGGCGGCGGTCCCCACTGACCGCAATCCACGGGTGGCGTAGTCGGACAATTACAATACCAATAGACTGCCACTGGTTTGACCGCCCTGGGCACGGACCGGGTCACCGCCACATTGAGACTACAACCCCCAGCGATCCGGCTCCGGGTATTCCCCTGCACAGCACAGGCCCAGGGGGCGCGTCACCGGCACATCGCGAGTCCGCGACGTCATCTCACGTCCTGGAAGGAGAAGCGCTGCCGGCAAGCCGAGAGAAGCCACCGGACAGGTGAATATAAACTTTATTTTTTATTTTATTCTTTTTTTACAGGTACAATGGTACCCAGGTCTAGATGAGAGTCTTCTCTCCTACAGAACTGGGTACCATCCGCACATTGAGATGCTTGTTATCCGTTTGTACAAATGTACTGACACGGATTCTATGCGTCTCAATGCAAGTCAATGGCGGCGCTTCCGCTGGGCTTTCGCAAAATTAATGAACATGCTGCGGATTTATGAGCGCTGCAGAAACGCTGCGGAAAAATCCGCAGCATGTGCATTGACATTGCGGAATGCCATTGGGGACCATGGGGTGCGGATTACCATGCTTTTTTGATGTGTTTCCGCTGCGGAAATTCCGCAGCGGAAACGCATGAAAAACGCATCGTGTGCACGCAGCCTAAAAGAGAGACTGTATAGCCTATTCAAAGTATACCCCCTGATGGAGGAACAAAAAGTGAGCATACTGATAGGCCAGTTAACCGGCGCGGCCCAACGAGAAGTAAAGTCCTGGTCAGTCAGGGACAAGGGGACAGTGAAGGAGATTTTAGCCCGTCTAAAGGACACTTTTGATACCCGCACCTCAGCAGAGATCAAAATGAGATTTTATGGGTGCAAGCAGCGGGCCCAAGACTGTATAAGAGACTATGCTTTGAATTTGCAAGAGGCCCTGAGAGCCATTAAGCAGGCAGACCCTGACAGGGTGAGGAATGCAGATAAACTGCTGACTGAACAATTCATTGAGGGTCTGCTGTCCAGCGCCCACCGAACCCAGTTATGCCTGATGGCCCTGCAGAACCCAGAGTTAGACTTTGCACAGTTTAAGGACAGAGCCATCCGGGTACTCCGAGAACCCGCACCCGGTGGCGTTGCGGCCTCCAGGCGCCCTGCTATCACTTATTACCAGGAGGCGGCGCCCCAGTCTACAGAACCTGCAGGAGCCAATGCATAGACTATGAATAGTACCCCGTCTTCAGACCTGCACCATCAGGTCCAAGAACTGACCAAAAGCGTTGCCGCACTAACCAGGACTGTGCAGTCGTTACAGGTATCCTCTCCAGGAAAGATCCAGCTGGCTACCAGTCCGGAGGACGTCCCGTGGCACTGACAGAAGAGGATCCCACCATCCAGAGGGAAGCCAATGGACCACTACGACCAGGATGGACAACCCATCTGCCGCCGCTGCAGCCAGCCAGGACATATTGCGAGGTACTGTAATTTAAACGAGCCCAATATGGGGCAGAGGGCCAACCCCCAGGCGTAAGATCATCAGGCCTGTCAAACTGGCGTGACAAGTATGTGGGGGGACGACCGGTCTTGCCTGTGGTACTGGATGGCATTCCCATGAGTGCACTGTTGGACACCGGGTCACAGGTAACCACCATCCCCTATGTACTTTTCAAGCGGTACTGGAATGACACGGATATTACCCGCTACCCAGATAATGACTTGAGTATCATCGCCAGCAATGGTCAGCCCGTGCCGCAGGTGGGGTTCAAGGAGATGACCATCAAAATTGGTAAAGTTGAACTGCCGGCGCAAGGACTGATTATTGTGGACATTGACCGTCGTGAAAGTCACCCTAAAATAACCTTGGGTACGAACGTTATTGAAAATTGTCTTTCAGAGATAATTGCTATATTACAGCAGGTTGCAATGAATGCCAGCTCCAGCCAGCAGCGTGTCTTACAAAAAGAGATCAGAGCCCTGATGAAGCGGCAACAGGTAGAACTGTCTGGTGGTGAGATTGGTAGCGTTGGGATGAGTGACCCGTTCCCTATCGCCATGCCCCCAAAAAGTGAAATGATGATCTGGTGCCGGACTGCAATCGGGTTAAGAGGTAGAGACTACCAAGCTATGGTAGAACCCGTTTACTCGGACAGTAGGCCCACCATTTTGACAGCACGGGGGGTGGTCGATGTACGCCATAGGAGGGTACCCGTCCGCATCCTAAACATTGGGGAAAGAGAAGTATACTTGCCCCAGTATGCCACTCTAGCCAAATTGTTCACCGTCAACCAGAACTCTGTAAAGGCCGTGGAACCCTTGCCTCCATCTCAACCAGAGGAGGGTAACGGCTCCAAGAAACAAATGGAGGACTGATGTCAGAAACTGCATGTGGGCACCGACTCCACTCCCTCACACCAAAAACAGGGAGTCTACCGGGTAGTTCAGGAGTACGAAAGAGTCTTTAACAAACACTCGCTAGACTTTGGGCAAGTAAAGGGGGTAGAGCACCAAATCCCCACAGGAGACCATCTACCCATAAAAGAGAGATACCGGCCTGTACCCCCTGCACACTATCAGAATGCCAAGGGTATGTTACAAGAAATGAAGGAGGCTGGGGTAATCAGGGATAGCTGTAGCCCCTGGGCAGCTCCTCTAGTTCTTGTAAAAAAGAAAGATGGCACGATGAGGATGTGTGTAGATTATAGAAAGGTCAACAGAATAACACACAAAGATGCGTACCCGTTACCTAGGATAGAGGAGTCTTTGGCTGCATTAAAATCTGCTAACTTCTTCTCTACTTTGGATCTCACTAGCGGGTACTGGCAAGTTCCTGTAGCAGAGTCAGACAAGGAGAAGACCGCCTTCAACACCCCAATGGGTCTCAGTGAATTCAACTGTATGCCGTTCAGACTCTGCAACGCACCAGGGACCTTCCAGAGGCTGATGGAGTGCTGTCTGGGGCACAGAAATTTTGAGACGGTCCTACTCTACCTGGACGATGTCATTGTGTTTTCCAAGACCTATGAGGACCATCTAAAGCACCTGGCAGAGGTGTTCGATGCCCTGGCAGGCTTCGGCCTAAAGGTGAAACCCTTCAAGTGTCATCTACTGAAGCCAAAAGTACAGTACCTGGGACATGTGGTGAGTGCTGACGGAGCAGCCCCAGACCCTGACAAGACCACGGTGATTAAGGACTGGCCAAGACCCTCCAGCATAAAGGAAGTACGGCAGTTCCTCGGGTTGGTAGGCTACTACCGAAGATTCATCTCCGGGTTCACCAAAATGGCAGCCCCTATACAGGACCTCCTGTTAGGTCAGTCAAAGACTAAAAGTCAGAAGCTGCCCTTTAAGTGGGACAAGCTGGAGGAGGAGTCTTTCCGCCCGCTGAAGATGGCCCTCACGGGGGATGAGATCCTGGCCTACCCTGATTACGGCCAGCCTTTTATCCTCCACACCGACGCCAGTAACGTGGGGCTAGGAGCCGCACTGTCCCAGATCCAGCAGGGCAGAGAATGGGTAATTGCTTATGCTAGCAGAAAGCTGAGACCCACAGAGAGAAACCCTGAGAATTATAGCTCCTTCAAGCTAGAGTTCCTGGCAGTGGTGTGGGCGGTCACCGAACGCTTCAAGCATTACCTGGCTTCTTCTAAGTTCACTGTGTACACGGACAACAACCCATTGACACACCTGGACACTGCAAGACTTGGTGCCCTAGAGCAGAGATGGATGGCCCGGCTGTCCAATTATGAATTTACCATCAAATACCGGACAGGGCGCGCAAATGCCAACGCAGATGCATTGTCCAGAATGCCTCACTTGCAGGACGGGGAAGAGAATCCAGAAGAACTGGAAGAAATTGAACTCCCTGCATTCCACCGTCATGGGATCACCCAGTGTTCCCACTGCGTAAAGGAGAGGTGCTCTGCCACGGCTACGTTCAATCCCTTACCCAACCATGGCTGGGCAGAGACACAGGATAGTGAACCCGCAGTCCGCCTGATAAAAGAGATGCTGACCCAGGCTGATGCCCACCTTGATCCGGATGCTCCAGAAGAGACCAAACAGCTGTGGAAGGAGAGGAGAAAGCTGTTTCTCTACGAGGGGAGGCTGTGCCGCAGAACCGTCAACTCTCGAACACACGAGCTGACCTGGCAGGTAGTGGTCCCAAGGCGGGATGCGGCTTTGGTCCTAGAAGCATACCATGACGGAGCAGGGCACTTTGGATGGAAGAAGCTGGAGTTCCTGTTGCTTGAGCGGTTCTTCTGGGTAGGCATGAGAGGGGCTATAGAGAGATGGTGCAGAGACTGTGGCCCGTGCAACCTAAGGAGGAAGGACCGCGCCAGCCAGAAGACTCCCCTGCGGCCCATCATCACAAAGCAGCCCCTTGAGCTGGTGGCCCTGGACCACGTAAAGCTGGCTCCAAGCAGATCGGGATACGTCTACGCCCTCACAATCGTAGATCACTACTCCCGGTTCCTAGTGGTGGTCCCTGTCAAAGACTTAACAGCTCAGATGGCCGCCAGAGCCTTTCAGCAGCATTTCTGTCGCCCACACGGGTATCCAGAGCAAGTGTTGACTGATCAAGGTCCAGCGTTCGAGGCTGAAGTCTTCCAGGAATTCTGCAACCTGTATGGCTGCAAGAAGATAAGGACAACGCCTTAGCACCCCCAAGCCAACGGGATGTGTGAGAAAATGAACCAGGTAGTAATAGACCTGCTCAAGACGTTGCCCCTGGAGGAACGCAGCCTGTGGCCTGAGAAACTGCCAGATCTGGTGGACTTGTATAACCATATCCCAGTAAATTCTACTAACTGCACCCCAGCTTACCTAATGAGAGCAAGACCTGGTAAGCTGCCAATTAACCTGGAGATGGGAGTCCTGACTAGAGATGAGCGTTGTTCTACTCGAACTGTTCGCCAATCTCAAATTCGAGCTGTTTTGGGCGGTGTTCGAGCCGGTCGGCGAACACGAACAATTTGAGAAAAATTCGGCTGTTCGAGGTTATGTTCGATAACTGTTCGTGCACCAAAATCATAACTGGATTTTTTCTCAGTAATGATGAAAATTAATGTTAATACGCAGTTTGAGTGTACAGCGGGGCGGGGGGAGGGGCAGGGGATGGATCTCTGCAGGAACAATGAAGATCTCCATTTTTTTTTCTCTTTCCCGCATTTGCAGTGGGGAGGTGCAATCTGTCAGCCTATCAGCAGCGCACACACGGAGCGAAGTGCTTTTTTTCACACAAGCAAGGGCATGTGTGATTGGCAGTGTATGTCACATGTCCTTGCCCTATAAGACCAAGCCATTTTCCCCGTCGCCACCATTTTCTCACTGCTGCAGCTGCGTGTTAGACGGCACCGCTGTTGCTGTGTGCGCTATACCTTGTTAATTTCAAGCCAATTTTCGCACAAATATACAGATAGCTTGGGAGTAGGGAATAGTTGTGATTGCAGTCCTTTTAAGGACTAGGTTACAGCATTTCCTACGACTTTTATCAGGCAGGTCTGTGCTCTTAAATAGATAGATTGTGGGAGTAAAGACTAATTGTAATTGGAGTCCTTTTCAGGACTAGGTTACATCAGTTCCTATCAGTTTTTGCCAGGCAGGTCTGTGCCAGTGCTGTGCAAGTTTTTTTCACAGCATTTGGCTGAATCTAGCAAAGCTAATCCTTTTTGGCCTATTGCAGAGTGTGTTAGTCAGTGGAGTAGCCTATCTGTGTTGCAAGATATACCACCTGTGTATAGAATACCAATTTTTTTACTGCACCTAGTGAAGTAAAATCTTTTGGGCATAGCATCATTCTATTAGTCCATCTATACTGAACTCCATCAGGTTGCAAACTGAATATAATTTTTTTCTGCATCTAGCTCTGAAAAAATATTTGGGCTTCTAGCAGTGTGTGGGACTTGGTCTATTAGTCCATCTATACTGACCTCCATCAGGTTGCAAATTAAAAATAATTTTTTTCTTCATTTAGCTCTGAAAAAATATTTGGGCTTCTAGCAGTGTGTGGGACTTGTTCTATTAGTCCTTCTATACTGACCTCCAGCAGGTTGCAAATTGAATATAATTTTTTTCTGCATCTAGCTCTGAAAAAATATTTGGGCTTCTAGCGGTGTGTGGGACTTGGTCTATTAGTCCATCTATACTGACCTCCATCAGGTTGCAAATTAAAAATAATTTTTTTCTGCATCTAGCTCTGAAAAAATATTTGGGCTTCTAGCAGTGTGTGGGACTTGGTCTATTAGTCCATCTATACTGACCTCCATCAGGTTGCAAATTAAAAATAATTTTTTTCTTCATTTATCTCTGAAAAAATATTTGGGCTTCTAGCAGCGTGTGGGACTTGTTCTATTAGTCCATCTATACTGACCTCCATCAGGTTGCAAATTAAAAATAATTTTTTTCTGCATCTAGCTCTGAAAAAATATTTGGGCTTCTAGCAGTGTGTGCGACTTGGTCTATTAGTCCATCTATACTGACCTCCAGCAGGTTGCAAATTAAAAATAATTTTTTTCTGCATCTAGCTCTGAAAAAATATTTGGGCTTCTAGCAGTGTGTGGGACTTGGTCTATTAGTCCATCTATACTGACCTCCATCAGGTTGCAAATTGAATAAAAAAAATTTCTGCATCTAGCTCTGAAAAAATATTTGGGCTTCTAGCGGTGTGTGGGACTTGGTCTATTAGTCCATCTATACTGACCTCCATCAGGTTGCAAATTAAAAATAATTTTTTTCTGCATCTAGCTCTGAAAAAATATTTGGGCTTCTAGCAGTGTGTGGGACTTGGTCTATTAGTCCATCTATACTGACCTCCATCAGGTTGCAAATTAAAAATAATTTTTTTCTTCATTTAGCTCTGAAAAAATATTTGGGCTTCTAGCAGTGTGTGGGACTTGTTCTATTAGTCCTTCTATACTGACGTCCAGCAGGTTGCAAATTGAATATAATTTTTTTCTGCATCTAGCTCTGAAAAAATATTTAGGCTTCTAGCGGTGTGTGGGACTTGGTCTATTAGTCCATCTATACTGACCTCCATCAGGTTGCAAATTAAAAATAATTTTTTTCTGCATCTAGCTCTGAAAAAATATTTGGGCTTCTAGCAGTGTGTGGGACTTGGTCTATTAGTCCATCTACACTGACCTCCATCAGGTTGCAAATTAAAAATAATTTTTTTCTGCATCTAGCTCTGAAAAAAAATTTGGGCTTCTAGCGGTGTGTGGGACTTGGTCTATTAGTCCATCTATACTGACCTCCATCAGGTTGCAAATTAAAAATAATTTTTTTCTGCATCTAGCTCTGAAAAAATATTTGGGCTTCTAGCAGTGTGTGGGACTTGGTCTATTAGTCCATCTATACTGACCTCCATCAGGTTGCAAATTGAATAAAAAAATTTTCTGCATCTAGCTCTGAAAAAATATTTGGGCTTCTAGCGGTGTGTGGGACTTGGTCTATTAGTCCATCTATACTGACCTCCATCAGGTTGCAAATTAAAAATATTTTTTTTCTGCATCTAACCCAGCCAATAGTTTTGGCCTAATACCACAGTTTGGCCACTCAGCTCTGCTCGGTTACCATCCATTGTTTTTTTGTGCAAACAACTCCAGAGTTGTGAATTAGTTAACCACCAAAATGAGTGGAAAAAGGCCTGCTGCTGGTGGAAAGGGGAATAGGCATGTTGGGAAGGGGAAAAAAGGTTGTGTCCGTGGGGTAGGTGCAGAAGAAAGACCATCTTCCAGCCAAACTAAAATGTCTACTTCTTTTAGCGGACAATGTGATAAGATCCCTTTCTTACGGCCACGCCAATCGCTACAAATTCCAGATGAGGCACAAAAACAGCAGGTGCTTCAACGGATATCAAGTGCTCCTTTAAGTGGGCTCTCCTCCACATCAACTTCAACATCACAAATACTCCAGTCCTCAAAGGTGTCACCCAAATCGCACTTGCTTCCTCACAGCTCCCAAATCTCCAGCTGCCCGTCTGAGTATGAGGTAGAACAGATGGTTGAGTCTGCAGAGCTGTTTACTCATACTATAGCCTGGGAATCAGAGGTCGACTCCAGCGCTTCTGTGAATCCAGACGAGGAAATGATCTGCACTGATGCCCAGAATCTTTATGAGTCGGATCCAGGACCAGACGCAGAAGGTTCTGACCATAATGTAGACCCTCATTCCCAAACTGTAACTCCTGTTGGTGGAGACAATGAGGAAGACGATGATAAGACTCAAATACCTGATTGGAGCGACAACTTAAGTTTTTTGTCAGGGCAGGAACAGGTTGGCTCTGAGGACGACGGGTGTGATAACGCACAGGGTGATGATGATGAGGTCGGAGATCCCACTTACTGTCAACCCACAGTCAGCCAAGAGATGAGGTCAGCAGAGGAGGTGGAGGAAGATGCTAGTGACGACGAGGTCAGGTTGCGCCTTCCTGGACAGAGACGTAGTACTGGAAGCACGTCAACAACTGCATCCTCAAACACAACTCTGCCTCTCACCACAAGTCGTGGTGGCTCTTCAGGTCGCATGGGTGCTAAGCCTTGCATAGCCTGGGCATTTTTTCAGATCGATAAAGATGACCCAACTCGTGTTATCTGTAACATTTGTCAGCAAAAGCTAAGTAGAGGCCAAAAAATACATAGTTTGAGTACTTCATGCATGAACCGGCACATGGACATGAAGCATAAGTTGCAGTGGGAAGCTCAGTGTGCTACAATGCGGTCTAGCCGGCCGGGCCAACCACCGTCTGCCATATCTTGTGCATCCGCGGCCTCTTCATCCTCTGTGACTGGGGGGACAGCAGTCACACCTGTTTTGGGGCGCAGACCTGCCACCTCTTTACCCGCAACAGCCAGCGTGATTGGCAGGTCATCATTTTCTTTGGAGGTGGTAACACCAGCTGGTCTTGAGCGCTGTCCGACATCGATAGCACCACCTTTGGATCAAGGCAACCTAACATGTCCGCCTGCATCTTCCTCACAGACCGGCAGTTTGCCGGGGACACCCTTATCAACCCCGTCTAAGCACAATAGCCAGCCCTCGGTCCCTCAGATGTGGACAAGTAAAAGACCATTTCCTCCTAGCCATGAGAAAGCTAAGAGGTTGAATTTCACCATCTGCAAGCTCTTGGCTACAGAAATGCTGCCTTTCCGCCTGGTGGACACAGAGGATTTTCGAGACCTTATGTCCGTCGCAGTGCCCCAGTACCAGATGCCCAGTCGGCACTACTTCTCAAAGAAAGGTGTGCCTGCGCTCCACCAGCATGTCGCACACAACATCACCGCTTCTTTGAGAAACTCTGTGTGTGACAGGGTGCATTTCACCACAGACACTTGGACGAGTAGGCATGGACAGGGGCATTACATGTCGCTGACTGGGCACTGGGTAACTATGGTGACAGCAGGACAAGGGGCTGCTGTCCAAGTCTTGCCGTCCCCACGAGTTGTGCGTCAATCCTCTTTATGTCATTTTTCCTCCACTGCTTCTGCCTCCTCAACCTCCTCTCGGTCTTCCACCTGCACCCAAAGCCTGTCTGGTCATGCCACAAGCTTTCTAACTGCGCAGAAGGGATCCTGCACACCTCCTTACTATGCTGGCAGTAGGGCTCAACGTCATCAGGCGGTTTTTACATTGAAATGTCTGGGAAATGTGAGTCACACAGCTGAGGAGTTGTGGTCTGCTCTGGAGAACCAATTTCATGAATGGTTGTCTCCACTGGACCTGAAACCAGGGAAGGCCGTGTGCGACAATGCTGCAAACCTGGGTGCGGCCCTTCGCCGGGGCAATGTCACACACGTGCCTTGTATGGCTCACGTGTTGAACCTGGTTGTCCAGCAATTTTTAGCCCACTATCCCAGACTAGATGGCCTTCTGCAGAGGGCACGGTCGCTGTGTGCTCACTTCCGCCGTTCGCATCCCGCAGCTCAGCGACTTACATCTCTACAGAAGTCGTTGGGCCTGCCACTTCACCGGCTAAAATGCGATGTGCCTACCCGGTGGAATTCAACTCTGCACATGTTGCAGCGACTGTGGCAGCACCGACAAGCCCTGGTGCAATACGTTCTGACGTATAGCCTGGGCCAACGAGATTCAGAGGTGGGGCAAATCACGCTGGAGGAGTGGTCTCAGATCAGGGACCTATGCACCCTTCTGCACAGTTTTGAAATGGCGACGAAGATGTTTAGTGCTGACGATGCCATTATCAGCATGACTATTCCGGTGATTTACATGCTGGAGCACATGTTAAACAGAATTCGGAGTCAGGTGGTGGCACAAGAGGAGGTGGAGGAAGTAGAGGAGGAGGAGTTGTATGCGGAAGGGCTAACATCTGCAAGGTCCAGACGGTCGGCAGCACCAGGGCGGCAGGCATGTGAGGGTGGGGGAGATGATTTTACCAGGGCGCATGGTAGCAGCCAAACTAGTGAGGAAGGTGCAGGAGCCCAGGAAGAAGTGGAGGACGAACTGATGGAAGACTCATCAGATGAGGGAGACCTTGATCACATTTCTGTTGTGCGAGGTTGGGGGGAGAGGACAGAGGAAGGAAGCATGATTGTTACCTCGCCACCAACACAACAGGGACTTGGTGCTCCTGGATGCGCAACACACATGAGTGCCTTCTTGCTGCACTACCTACAACATGACCCTCGAATTGTGAGAATTAGAAATAATCCTGACTACTGGGTTGCCACACTGTTAGATCCCCGGTACAAAAGTAAATTTGCAGAAATTATTCCTGCCATAGAAAGGGATGCACGCATGCAGGAGTATCAGCAGAGACTGTTGCAGAATCTTACATGTGCTTTTCCACAAAATACCAGTGGTGCACGTAGTGAATCTCACAGTTCCAACTTGCCAACCGTGGTCTGTATGGAATTGTTCAATAAAGGGCCCAAAATTAAGATAACATAGATGGGAGAGGTCTCTATGAATAGGAATTCCTAAGTATTTGATACCCTGTGAGGGCCAGGCAAAGGGAAAGTTGGACTGGATGGAATCCTATATGGATTTAGGGAGGGAGACATCGAGGGCCTCAGACTTCGCTGCATTGATTTTAAAATTTTACCATGTAACAAAGTGATCTATTTCAGCCATAACAGCAGGGATGGATATATGTGATTGAGTGATATATACTAGGACATCATCAGCAAATAGAGAGCACTTGTACTCGGTGCCTCCTACCTCAATCCACCTAATATTGGGGTTATGGCGAATTGATGAGAGCAGGTGCTCCGTCACTAGGATGTATAAGAGAGGGGACAGAGGACATCCCTGCCTTGTCCCATTGGTGATTGTGAAAGGTGATGAAAATGTTCTGACGCACCCCCTGGGCCTTGGGACACCCGGAGCCGGACCCTTTTTGGTGGATGCTGGTGGTTGTAGTCTTCGTGGCGGCGATCCGGTTCCGTGGCTCAGGGCGGTCAAACCAGTGGCGGAACTATTTATGTGGTTTTGATGTTTAAATGTCCGACTACGCCACCCGTGGATTGCGGTCAGAGTGAACCGCCGCTACAGGGCAGACCGCTAAGGCTGGTGTTGTGGGTGCAGCAGAGCGTAGCATAACTCCCCACGGGAGGAGTATAGCCTCAGGGCAGTGTATGCGGAGGATGGGGGTGATGGTGCAGGGCAGCAGCAGTAACGACACGGAGTCAGTGATGCAGTTCAGGGCCTTTACTCACAGTTCTTATTATCCAGACCACGTCTGCAGGTAACGGCTGCCCACGTCGTACTGTGCTCACCAGGTGAGGGGCTCAGACAACTCCCAGATAACTTTGGAGCGCTTCACAGGACCCCTTTGTGTGTCCTTTGTCTGGCCTTTCTTACCAACACTTCTGTCCGGCTGCCTCGGGCCTCCTCTTGGTAAACTTGGCGCGAGTTTCCCTGACCCTATGTGGTGCCTTCCTAGCGGGTGGAGCAAGGGGCTGCGCCACATAAAATGTCAGAGCCTCCGGTTTCTAGCTGAGGGTCGTTTCCTGCCTCCACTAGTTCGGGGACCGGTCTCCCCCTTTGGCCTGACCCCTCCACGCAGGTGGATTCGGGCGTGCGGTGGCGACTCGCCCGTCCGCACCCCTGGGATCCCTTCATTCCTCGTTCCTGGAGCCTTCTCCGCTCCTCTTCCTTCCTTCTCCCTCTTGCAGGCCTGGGCCTCTGTTACTAGGCCCGCCTCCGGAGCAGAGCTCATGCAGAGCCCCTGCTCCCTGCCACTTCTGCTCAGACTTCTCTGCACTGAACTAAGATGGTGCCCACCTTTTATACTCCCTTCTCAATGCACCCAGGAACTGCTTCCTCCCTGCTCCTGCACTGCAGGGTTCCCCTTCCTCAGTGTTCCCTCCCCCCACTCCAGCCAGGGACAGGGACTGTCGTGCCCATCTCAGGGGCATATTGGTCGCCCTGCCCCACGGCAATGTGGTGTAATGCATGCAGGTGTCGGGTCCTGATCCACACTCCATCCTTATCTGAGAGTGAGATATCACACCTCTGGGTGAGGTGCAATACGTCTGTAGCAACCGAGCCCTCGGTGCTACAGTTCCATTTATCTTCAGCCTAGGTGACGTATTGTGATACAGGGCCGTGATTTTGGCTATAAAAGGGTCCCCTAGACCCCTACCCCAAGCTTTTTAAGAGAATCATATATGGCGTGCCAGGAGACTCTATGGAATGCTTTCTCAGCATCCAACGAGAGTATCTACTTACAAATTTTTAACTGCATCTAGCCCAGGAAATACTTTGTGCCTAGTAGCAGTGTCTGCTAGTCAGCGGATTATCCCGGCTGTTAAGCAAGCTACACCACCTGTAGTTTGGACACTTAATTTTTTCAAAGGAAATGCTTCGGGACCACGGGATACTTAGTGAAGAGCATCAGGAGGCACCCCAAGGCATAGGGGCTGGGACTGGCACTAGGATGCCTTGCGGTGGACAGCCGAGCTCGATCCTTATAAAAGCTTTTTAACTGCAGCAGCTTTAGTGGACGCTACTGGAGCTGGAATTACGCGGCTGCTGGCATGAGATTTGCCCTCCAATAGATCCTTGTAAATGGATTTAAAGTGTATTCATTCAAATTAGAGGGACAATTTAAATTAAAAAGCTTAGAGCTGCCTCCACCACAGGGGGGCTCTCTCGACCCACCAGCGGACAGGCACCAGTATTGGGAGAGGGGGGCTGGCCGTCAGGGTTCACCGCGGCTCTGGCACAAACCCGGCGACACGGAGGTGGCACGGGCAGGAGCGGACTGGCCGTCTCGGCTTCTCACTTTTTGGATTTTAGAAGGGCATGACATGCCTATATCTGTGTCTCCCCCTCCTTTTACTCCTCCACCTCTTTTCTTTTCGCATGACTATATGTACTTGTCACTTTTCCATGTGTTAGTTGTGTCTTCTGAGCAGTTTGTCAGCTTTTGGACACCTTTGAAGGTGTTTTCTATGTGTTTCTATGTGTTTTTGTTTGCCTGCCATTGGTTTTAACGGTGTTCGAAGGTGTTCGACGAACAGTTCGACGAACAGTTCGGCGAACACACGGGTGTTCGACGAACCGAACCGAACTCGAACACTACGGGGGTGGCTCAACACTAGTCCTGACACCCGAGGACACCTCACCAGAAGCAGACTGGGGCACAGAATGACAGCAGCAGTACCTGAAAGTACAGGAGAGTGTGGAGCGAAGTCTGTCTCAAGCAAGAGAGAGGCAAGAGAGGAATTACAACCAGCATGCTCCTGCTGCTCCCCTGGCACCTGGAGAGCAGGTCTTGAAGAGGAAGAGACGGCTCCACAAGTTGGATGACGAGTGGGAGAACGACCTGAACACTGTACTGCCCTCAAGCCATGAAAACCCAAAGGTATGTGTTATCAGTAATAATGGAGGAGAGACCACAGCCACTGTCTCCAGAGACCTCCTGAAGAAGTGTCCCGAGCAGCTGCAAAGCACTGATGAAGACCAAGATAGCCCTCAACCCGCAGAGGAAAGAGAAGAAATGGTCAGTACAGTGCTCGGAGAATTTCCCCGGTCCTGGACACAAATCAACAACGCTATAGTGGTACCCATCCTTACCTTTCTCCAGCCAGCCCCTCAAGGGCCTGCAGAAGAGCAAGTAGTGTTGGAAGAGCAAGTGGCCCCGGAGGCAGAAGAGTTCATACCAGCAGCTCAGGAGAATCAACCCTCTGCTGGTAGTGAACCTGCCAGGCCCGTGGTGAGCCAAAGAGTACGCAGAAAGCTGCCCAACCTACCCGTAACATCTGCAAACACCTCTAGTGCAGACACGAGCACACCCAGTACACAGGGGGTGGAAACAGGGGACCCGAATAGAGTACCACCAGACAGTGGGTTACGTAGGTCCAACAGGAGCACTAAAGGCCAGGTACCCGCTCGCTGGAGAATCTAATATGTCGTATTTACCTGTATAGATGCAAAAGTTGGAAATGTTTAATGTCTGTGTTACCTGGTTACTAATTATGTTTTTCTAGTTCAATGGACTAACAGGTTATGGACAATGAATAGCCGGAACTGTACCTTGTACATAGTTGCACCTGGTAAGGTGCCCTCTTTTGAAGACGACCACAGAACACAAAACCCGTGGAGGTGGCTGAAGACGTGGTCCTGCTCCGGATCATCAAAGCCCTGTAGCCACCCCAGGGCCTACTTGGTGGGTTTGGGACGGGTCCCTCAAAGTGCATCTTGGGTGTCAAGGACACCTGGTTACGGGAGCTCTGTGACCTAAAAAGACTAAGCTTCTTGTATATATATTACTGTATTGTTATTACCTGTTGTGTTATTGCAAAATGTGTTTAGTCCCGGAGTACTAAATTTCACTAGGGGGGAATGTGACACCCCAGGTCTGGTCGCCACAGTGGCAGCAATGTCATGTCTGAGAGCAGGTGGGAGGTTCCCTGGTTGGGGACAATTAGCATGCAGCACCTCCTGCCTCAGTCTAGGGAGGGGAAAAATCTGCCCTTTATAAACTGGATCTGGGGCGGGGTTAGAGAGACTAGTGAGAGAGAAGTTCCAGACAAGTTGCAGATAGGGACAGGTCAGCAGCAGGCTGAGGAGTCCCTGTAGGCAGAGGAGGAACACGAGGCCAGGAGGGGAGCTAGCAGAGCTCACCCTGGCTAGAGACTTACAAAGCCACACGAGAGGGACCACTACTGCCCCGGAGGGGTGAGAAGTACGGAAGGCCCGAGTCGCTAGTCATACGGGCGAGAACAACACGGTACACTCAGAGACGTGGGCTACCACCACACTACAGCGGGATAGCCAAGAAAGAGTGAAGTCAGCAAGGTAGGCCTGCAAACTCCCCCTGACCAGCGGGATTTCCCAGTTGCTCTCAGACTGACCAGGCCTCCATTGTTAACCTGTATTCCGGGAGGGTCCCTTAATGCCGCCAACAGTAAAGACCCTGAATTGCATGACAGACTCCGTGTGGTTACTGCTGCTCCCTCGCACCATCACTACCAACATCCCTATTTACTGCCCTGAGGCTATACTCCTCCTGTGGGGAGTTATACTACCCTCTGCTGCACCCACAACACCAGCCTCAGCGGTCTGCCCTGCAGCGGCGGTTCACTCTGACCGCAATCCACGGGTGGCGTAGTCGGACATTTAATCACAAAACCCTATAAATAGACCGCCATTTGGGTTGACCTCCCTAAGCCACGGGACCGGGTCCCCGCCACGCAAGGACTACAACCCCCAGCATCCACGACAGGTCCGGTTCCGGGTATCCCCACACACACACGGTCCAGGGGGCGCGTCACATATCTCTAGCGTCGTTCTAGAATTCTTAAAGAGGTTCCCCTTTTCTGATAAAGATCATGTAATTGGCCGAAACGTCAAATTGTTGTATACACAGTAGATGAACCTGTACTAAACAAAACACATATTACGTTCTTTGCATATACTTTGGAGTGCCGAATCTATTTTTACATTATTTGTGGAGAGGAATCCTATTTGTGCACCCAAGTTTCCTGGAGATCCATGCCTCCTTTTTTGTCACATCCTATCCAGATTCACCACCAAATGGCTGCTCCATTCCCTGCCTCTGCTTTTATACAGGCTACAATAGTGCCTCCTGATGGGCTGTGGCCCCTCAGCTCTACCAGAATTAAGTGCCTGTCTGCCAATCCAACTTTGCTGTTCCTGAGTGCTCTGTGTACACTCAACTTTGTTGAAATGAAATACATGCCTGTCAGTTCTGCTCTGCTGCACCTGGATTTTGACCCACACACATAACTCTGCTAAAACAAGGTACCTTTCTGCGAATTTGGCTCTGCAGTTCCTGAATTTTGCCTGCACACTCGACTCTGCTACAAAGAGGTGCCTGACTAGCCAATCCAGTTCTGCTGTTCCTGGGTGTCAGCATACTTGATTTTATTACAACAAGGTGCCATTTTGCTAATTTTGCTCTTTTATTTCGGGGTATTGTCCACACACTTGGTTCTGCTACAACAAGGTGCCTGTCTGCAATCTGGCTCTGCTGTTTCTTAGTACTGTCTGCACACTTGACTTTGCTACAACAAGGTGCCTGTCTGTCAGTCAAAATTAGAAGGAGAAAGACCGCCACATTGTCCTATTAAAAAATTGTGTTCTTGAGAAAGGGACTCGTGGTCCAGACTTGTTGAGGAAGGAACCTCAGCACCACAAAAGAAATTTAGACTGTAGGTATTACTGCAGTGATAGTTTATTTTGATCCAGCAAGGAGTCAAAAAACAGTTATGGTCTAATGTTTCAACCAGAAGTGGTCTTTGTCAAGGACATCTGTTGCGGTTGCAGGTAGGCAGAAATCTAGTAGCGCAATAACGTAAATCATAAGATCTCTTTCATGTCAAGGACCTGCGTGGAAAAGAAGCCTGGAATCAGGAAATGTGGCAAGCAGGGGATAAGCCTTGGGTTAAGTCTGTCAGTCCAGCTCTGCTGTTCCTGTGTTCTGTCCGCACACTTGGATCTGTTACACCAAAGTGCCTGCCCATATACCCTGCTACATAGTTACATGTGCCATCCGGTTATCCTGGTCTGCTCCAGAGCCTCATATCTAGGCTGTCCATACAGCCTTATGGGTTAGTTGAGGGATAAAAATGTTCCTATCCTGTGAATAGCTGATTTTCAGCAAATGTCCAGTGTGTGAGTGGCATAAGTGTGGCATGTGTACAGTATGAGTTGCATATGTGCGACAAGTATCTACAGTGCAAGGTGTGTATGTCAGTCGGACTCGTCTTGTCCACCACTGTTGAGTATATATAGGTTGGTTTCATACATATGGAAAAACAAAGCCTTTTTTAGGAGGATTTTTTTTTCCAAAAGTTCCTTAAAAAATAAATACACTACTCAGAAAAAAGATTGTCTATTACCGTGAAATGTATGACAATAGTTACAAGAAGTCTTTGTGAAGGAAGCCATAAAGTGATTGAAGATTGGGTGTAGGCTTGGCATCTGCATGAGAAGTAAATGTACCTAGAGAAGCTGGAAAAAATAAAATGATATGTGTAGACGTAAAACTGTATTTCATCATTACAATGCAGGAAAATTGGAAACAAACTGCATTTTCTGTGTCTCTATGTAATGGGGTTAGAAGTGATTTCCCCAATATCAGTAGCAATAAAATAGACGGAAATAACTGTGAAGAAATAATACGTGAATTCCTGCAAGAAGGCAACGTGCAGGTGAAATATGGTCTCGATTTCCTTCTATTGTTATGTATGCGCAATATTCATTCATTCTGACTGGTTGTGTGAATACAAATAAAGGTTTTAAACATATCGGTGGAGAATCGCTAATATCATTACTTCATTAGAACAGCTCATTATTGCGGGTAATGGGCCAGGAAAATCAAGGTGAATGGATGAATTAGTGGTTTAAAGTGGAAGTTTGCAAATGAATTTAGAAAATAAGCTGATTACGGCGTCATACGGCGTGTATGCTGATCAGTCGGGTGCAGAGATCACCGGGAGAAATGGAAAAAATACATTTATTTTATGATAGATACAACCTTGCGAGTGAAATATTGCAGTCGTGCCAGGAATCAGATGCAAAGGGGCAGGGAAGAAAGGATTATATTGTAAAGTCCTCTGTAGACATTAGATGAAGTTGGCTGAACCTGATGATTTTGGCCTCCCATCCTCATTTGTTGGGAAAAAGAAAGATGGGTGATCGCCCGAGCCGAGTGCTCATGTGTATGGGGAGTCGAGAAAGATAGCTGTCCGCCAAATGAACGTTTGGCCAAAGGTTGTCTCATCTATATTTCCATCATGGTCACAAATGTCATAACATTTTCAGGTACAACTTTTGGGCGCAACATAAATTTTCGGCACAACATCAATGTTTCTTGACAAGGATAAAAAATGTTGAATGACCATATTGTAAGTCTTGTTTGTAATTGGTACAGGACCATTTACCCTGTTGTCCTGTTTGCCCAATTGGACTTTCATCATAGGTGAGCATTCTCAAAGGAATTCTTTATATATTCTTTGATCTTAATGCTCTGGACAGCTTGATATTACTGAAGTAACTCAAAGAAATACAGTATATTTTCAGAAGATTCTTTCCTTGGCGATAACAAGTCATGTCTGGGGGATTGATATGTCCAGCCAGCAGACCTTGCCATCTTTCAGTTTGAAGCCAATAGCACCAAGGGGACAATCGTCCACACCAGTACTATTGGCAGCACTTACTATAATGCTCAGTGCATGCCTGTAGTAATAATACCGATTCCAATCCGGTTTGTGCCACCTTGAGAGTTAACGCTCTTTTCCTCTTCTTCCACTGTTGATATTTAGCGGTGTCCGAACGACACTGCAGGGCAGGACTCAAATACGGTATAGTAGACGAGGAGGAAGAAACAAAAGATTGACTTTATTGAAAGACAGAAGATTATATGCCGGAAAATAAGACTAACAGTTATTGTAATGATAATAACAATAATAGATACAAGGAGAGATAGCTGGAGTGTGCCACACAAGCTGCGCTCCAACTATGGCAATGCAAAGTTCATAACAAACAGTATAAACAACTTCGACAAACTACTCTCTGTTAAATTCCTACCTGGCTTCCAATAATCGGGCCGCGCTGCTACACCGCCCTAGCTAGAGAAACCTGCTCTACACCCTAGCATAGAACACTGGTGTCACACTCACAGTTCTGTAGCCTTAGAAGAATGTCTGGTAGCTGCTGCTTGGTCCTGATGTAGTAGAGCCGAGTTTGTTGTGTTAAACTCCTCCTTCAGGTTAATGGATCCATCCTCTTTCAGATCAGGGCAAGTCTCATTCTCACTTTTAATGTTGAGGGATTACTGGTTTCACAGAGTTGTTTTCTCCCTCAGGCTACAGGTGCATGGGGAGATCTACCCTGTCTGTGCAAAGCGCCTCTTTATTTCTGACACAGTCCTGGAGATCGATCCTGCGATAACCAGTGACTATCTTCTTCCTTGTTAGGACACAATTATTGTCCTGTCTGTCTCTAACAGGCACCAGTCTCTCACAGGGCAGCACAAGTTTCTCACAGGCACGAGTCCCTCTCTTCACCTCCTGAACTGACACTTCCTGCTTCTTGTTCAGACTGGAAAAGTCATTGGTGGCCTTGGATCATTCCTCCTTCCTGATGGGTTGGTTAGGTTTTCAACACTGCAGCCATTACCAGACTCCAGGAGCAGCGATGTGGATGCAGTGCTGGACCCAAGGAGTTGTATTTTCTTTTATAGCAAACTCTAATCAGGGTCTGGGAATTTCAGAAAGGGAACAACCCCTTTAAGTCCAAAAAGAGGTTCTGGCACCAACTAATCACATTACCATGCTTAACTGAGTCTATCGGCAGAAGTTCTTTTTATTCCTTTAATTTTTTTTTTTTATTTCTTAGTTATTCGGTATGAATTTTTATAAAAATTGTTGATGCTTATTTGTGTTTTTGTTTCATTTCCATACTGTATGTATTTATTGTGTATGACTACTACTACTGACTGCTCACATATGCCACTTGGAAAACGGTCTACATTTCTTCACTCTTTTCTTATAGTTTACTTTTTCCCTCCTAATCAAGAATTAGACAGAGGTCTCGGATGTTTTCACCGTTTGCCTACATCAGCTTATATTTCCAGGAACAGTTAGCATAAACCTTGTCTGTGTATAAACCGTCTTCCTATGGACCTTGAAGAAGTTCAATAATGGGTCTCCAGAGAGAGTATGAGAGCACAACGCTATCTATGTTACTGAGCTGAAAAAGCAATGAATCCAAGACACTAAGAAGAGAAACTGCAACTGGATATTCAGCTTTACAGTATCTGTAAAAAGAAAAGTGCTCTGGCAACTCATTTTTGATAAAACAGTCCTCCAATAATTAGCTGATCAGAAGCCGCCCACCATCTGTTGAATTTTTTCTGCAGTGCCACCACTGGAGAAATGGCATTATTGCATCGTTCCCAGTTAAATCATGGATTACTAAAGATGAGTGAATCAATTCGAAGAAAACTGAATTAGCAAAAATTTTTACAAAAAAACCTTGGGCTTGCTAAAATCCAAGTTTTCTGCTGTTGGCCATTTTGATGGATTTTTTTTAGGGCCAGGAAACTTTTGAAAAAATCTAAAAAGATATAATAATCATCTTCCTTCTCAACTTTCCCACCTTCGAAACTTTCCCCAGTCCTAAGCGGACTCTCTCCAGATCTGCTCTTCTTCTCTTCAGTCGTCAATCTTCAGTGCTGACTAAACTTCACCCTTAGTGACTAGGACTCATGTGAGGTCATGATGAGCGTAGAACCACTTGTCATGGTGTCGCGGGGCACCCATCAGGATATCGAGGATAATGAGTGAAGAAATGAAGACAGGAGCTGGAGGCAGGAATCCAGCGGAGAACCGGCCAGGAATCTGCAGGGTCCGAATAGGTGAGATTCGAGGTGAGTATCATATTTATTTTTTATTTTTAAACCATTCTTTCATTATCCTCTGGGGTCTGACAAGACCTGAGAATGTCTTTTTGTAGCAATTGGGGCACAGTTGATTGGCATTGAAATCAAATTTCCCAGCTGAATTTGAGTGAATCTACCACCTTAAAGAGAATCTGTCAGCAGGATTTCACACCCCAAACTATTTATATGCTCATGTAGATCTTTCAAAGACAAGTCCAACAATACCTTTACATGGCCGGTCCGTTCCTCCTTTACTGAAAAATCAGCATTTGAATAGATATTTAAATGAGGCTGAAGAGCTATGGTAGATCTGAAGCCTCTGTCACACCAGCTCTATTTCCTGCCCATATCTGTCGCCTTCTGCCTGAAGTCACACAGCATATAGGTTGTCAGTATAGCAAGAGGTGGCGTCTCTGGGTGGGGAATAGAACTGAAGTGACAGAGGCTTCAGATCTACCATAGCTCTTCAGGATCATTTGTATATACTATAAATTAAAACACTAATTTATCAGTAATGGAGGAACAGAGTTGACATGTGAAGGTATTGCTGAACTTGACGTTTAAAGAGCTAAATGCACATATAGTTTGGAGGGAGAGAGGGGGTTAAATACAACTAGCAGATTTTCTTTAATATTTTGGCAAATTCACTCGTCTACATAAAATATCCATGCAATGTAACTACTAACCAAGGAATCTAAAGTCATTATTGACCCAGGTAATCTTCTTGAATCAATGTTCTTACCCGTTTCCTTAATTTTGGCTATGCATATCCGCCAGGCTCCTGCAGCTGATCACAGATACGGAGCACTAATCGACTTGTGCACATGCGTAATATATGCACCATAAAGTGTGAAGGAGTTAAAACATGAGAGGTGAAATATCTCTCGAATTTTAGTGCAAATATACCTTGCACCAAAGTTCTAGACTTTCTTGCTTCATAAAAGAAGCTCAAAGACTTGATTTTTTTTATTCCATATTGTTATTTTATAACAATGTCTCTTTAACAAAATATATCACTTGTCAGTCACAGGTGATAAATGTATAATTTCCATGGGTCTGACTTCTGGGAGCCTCATCGATCAAGAATAGGTTATCCAAAGTCTCCTATGTGAAATGAATGCTATTGAGCATGTGCAACCAATGTTCCATTTGCACATGCTCAGTACTGCTACACTCACACAAGGGACTTTGCAAACTTCATTCTTGGGATCAGTGAAGTTCTCGGCAGTTGTACTAACTTAGATCATACATTTATTATCTATCCTGTGAAGAAATGATAAATGTTTATGGGGCAACTGCAACCACTTTAATAGCAGTTTTTACATTACATATACATATATATATATATATATATACACCTACTTAAATATATATATATATATAGAACTGTACTGTATTAATTTAAATATAACATGAACGGAAGGGAAATTAGAGACTTTTCACTGCCAAAAATTTCTCAATTGGGGCTTTAAGTTCTTTTACTTTTATAGAATAAAGTGCAATTTGATTTGTGGGATAGTTAAGGATACAGATCCCGAGTCTTTTATCTTAAAGTACTTTATTCTGCTAGAGACCTCAAAAGAATATATTTTCATTGTTCCATCCAATAGTCTACCTGGTGGGAGATCCATTTCTGATTCATCATTGTGTTTCAGTGGAAGAAAGCCTGCAGAGGGGATACAAAGAAAGACTTGCGGCACTGCCAGCGTGGGGGGAGAGGCTCACAACATCTCCAGTGTCTTGGAAAAACTTACACGGTGTCTTAAGTGAAGCCATTTTTAATTGTAATATTATTAATATCTTACAGACTCAGAAGTAACCTGCAAGGAGAAGAGATTTACTTTGCAGAATAATTGCACAGTGCGTATAATAGAAAAATGGGTTTCGATTACCTAACGTGACCTGGTTGGGATTTTATGCTATGCCATCCATCAAGCTGTGCTAGAATTAGGAAGGTCACTGGAAACGTATCCTACTTATGTAATAAAAAAGAGAAAAAAGTATCAAAACTAAAGATATTTTTGGAGAAAAAGTTGACAATGGAAAGAAGGAAATAGTTCTTCACTATGATTGTCTTCTAGAGCGAGATGTTCTGAAAATGCAGTCACACATCTTTCCCACATAACTTTAGTAAAAGTTAACTCTAAACCACAGTCATAAATTGAGGTTGTAAGATCCAAGTACAACATTTCTAAGATCTCCTCCCAAATTTTATGTGAAATTTATTCTATTGTTCTAACTACATGAAAAAATGAGACTTTTTGGATTATCTTAGGTCCTATAAAACAGGTTGGCCGCCATACAGTTTATGGTTGCAGACCCTGGGACTAAAGGTGTGTCCACAAGAGGCAGAGAGCAATGGACACCTGCTCGAGTGAATAAGCGTCAGAGTTTGCAGTAACACCTTGGTTCTTTTAATGTAATATGGAGGACAGCTTTCATTTTGGTCATGGCGGCTTTCATTGGGTGGTGGACTGGTGGGTCCTTGAAGTTGGTAGTTAAATTGGTGTTGGAGGTATCATCAAATCATAATTTGGTTGATCTGGCCTATCTTGGGATCTTTTTACAAGGGGTGCTCCTGGTAGTCAGTGGAACAATATTAGTTCACCATGGTTGTTTATGGGGCCCTGAGTCGGTGGTAATGTCTGGGGTGGTAGTGGGGAGATTCAGGGAAGTATTTACTGAAAGAGACATGTATGAGAGCGAAGAGGTCCACTTTATGTAATCACTTTTGGTTTGGTTACTGATGAATTTTCCAAAAAAATTAAAAAAACAAAGAGGACAACCCTGTACAAAAGAGGGTCAGGTACTTAAATGGATTGTCCAGTCTAAAACTGCAAGTCTGCAGTCATTCTATGTGACTTCAGACTTGTGAATTCTCACATTGCACGCACTGTGAGAATGGTGGTCATGTGACTGCAAATATGCAATATGCACACTCCTGGTAACAAACCAACTGGATGGGTGCAACCTTCCTCAATGCAAGTGTATTGATCGAGGCCGGAAACAGTCTAGTTGGATTGTGGTTGGGAGTATGTATGACCACCGTTCTGGGTGCTGACACCAGAGAATCCCCACAGCGTGCAGTGTGCATGATGTGAGGATTCACAACTCTGCAGTCACATAGAGTGACTGCAGACTTGCAGTTTTAGACCGGACAACCCACAAATTTTTTTGAATTATAAGACATACTTTTCCCCTCCAAATTTGGGAGGAAAATGGGGGTGTACCTTATAATTCGAATGTAGCATAGCGGGGGGGTCAACGGCAATGGCGCAGGGTCACAGGAGGCAGGGTTGTTGCTTCAGGAGGCTGGCAGTGGCGGCAGGGGTAAAGCAATGCTGGGGGCCCTTGACTGGGAGGAGGGGGTGTTCCGGAGCTACGAGGCTGCAGGAGGGCCCTGGACTATTCTAAGATGTCGTCACTGTGCAAAGTCCCCATTCCCATTGATTTCCCTGTGGTAGACTCCAGGAAAATAGTTACCGGAGGCGGCGCATACGCAGACTGAGTTCTCGGGAGACGAGATCTCGGGACAACTGTCGTAAAGTTTACAGGACAATCTAGCAAACAAAGGAGTAGGGCTTATTCAAACTCTGCCTAAAACTGTAAGCTTTTTGAGGTGTTTCTGTCAGTTTTTAAACTTTAATAAATTGATATGTACGCACTGAGTGCAATTTTTTGATATACTGCATCCGCCTGCCTTATTTTGCTCCGATCGTATAGGCACTTCTGCACATAGAAGACTGCGCAGTCAGTGAACATAACAGAAATGTAGACCCGCTGCAAATTTGCATTTTTCTTCCTTTACCTTGCAAATCAGTCATTAGGCTTGAACAGTTTTATATCTTATCGAACATATAATGGACATTATTTATCACTGTAGCACCAACCATCTTTTCTACAATTGAGGACATGTCGACTCCAGTCTAAATCTACAGCGAGTATATCTTTTGTTTCCATGTTCTCTTATACAGGACTGGCAGGAAAGACAGCGTCACTTAAAACAGATTGGCATTAAATTTCACGCTCAGATCTACGAGCCTCACAGAATGCATTAAACTAACTGAGCTAAACTCCGACTGAATTATGCAGAGTATTTCCTAACAAGCAGAGTACTGTGCATGATGTATGCAAATACCCAGCCTATTGTTTGTGATTGAACTTCATTTCAGCTTTGGTCCACTGCCTGCGAGCGAGAAATAAAGAAGTATCTGGGGAAAATAACTCTAAATTTGTTTTTATTTTTTAAAGGATTGCTGGGGAACTAATATTGTATTACTATGACTAGTATGCAAAAGTACTGTAGCTTCAGGACCCGAATGAAAATCCAAACTTAAACCCCCTTCCAGTAGGATGCTCCATGATGGCCCTTCACATATTATGGTGTCCCAAAGAAGCCTCCTCTCACACAGTATAATGCACCCACAATGCCCCTCTGCAAAGTACTGTATAATGTATCCATAGTGCATTCCACACACACAGCATGATGCCCCGCAGTGCCTCCTCACACATAGTATATTGCCCTTCCACACATTATGATTCTCCTACTGAGCCCACACACAATATAATGCCCCCAAATTACCCCACACACAGTATGATGACCTCACACAGTATGATGCCCCAACAGTGCCTCCTTACACATAGTATATTGTCCTTCCACACATTATGATTCTCCTACTGAGCCCCTACACAATATAATGCCCCCAAATTACCCACACACACAGTATGATGACCCCACACAGTATGATGCACCAGCAGTGCCTCCTTACACATAGTATATTGCCCTTCCACACATTATGATTTTCCTACTGAGCCCCTACACAATATAATGCCCCCAAATTACCCCTACACACAGTATGATGGCCCCACACAGTATGATGCACCAACATTGCCTCCTTACAAATGGTATATTGCCCTTCCACACATTATGATTTTCCTACTGAGCCCCTACACAATATAATGCCTACAAATTACCCCCACACACAGTATGATGACCCCACACAGTATGATGCCCCAACAGTGCATCCTCACACATAGTATATTGCCCTTCCACACATTATGATTAGAGATGAGCGTTGTTCTACTCGAACTGTTCGCCAATCTCAAATTCGAGCTGTTTTGGGCGGTGTTCGAGCCGTTCGGCGAACACGAACGATTTGAGAAAAATTCGGCTGTTCGAGGTTATGTTCGATAACTGTTCGTGCACCAAAATCATAACTGGATTTTTTCTCAGTAATGATGAAAATTAATGTTAATACGCAGTTTGAGTGTACAGCGGGGCGGGGGGAGGGGCAGGGGATGGATCTCTGCAGGAATAATGAAGATCTCCATTTTTTTTTCTCTTTCCCGCATTTGCAGTGGGGAGGTGCAGTCTGTCAGCCTATCAGCAGCGCACACACGGAGCGAACTGCTGTTTTTCACACAAGCAAGGGCATGTGTCATTGGCAGTGTATGTCACATGTCCTTGCCCTATAAGACCAAGCCATTTTCCCCGTCGCCACCATTTTCTCACTGCTGCAGCTGCGTGTTAGACGGCACCGCTGTTGCTGTGTGCGCTATACCTTGTTAATTTCAAGCCAATTTTCGCACAAATCTACAGATAGCTTGGGAGTAGGGAATAGTTGTGATTGCAGTCCTTTTAAGGACTAGGTTACAGCATTTCCTACGACTTTTATCAGGCAGGTTTGTGCTCTTAAATAGATAGATTGTGGGAGTAAAGACTAATTGTAATTGCAGTCCTTTTCAGGACTAGGTTACATCAGTTCCTATCAGTTTTTGCCAGGCAGGTCTGTGCCAGTGCTGTGCAAGTTTTTTTCACAGCATTTGGCTGAATCTAGCAAAGCTAATCCTTTTTGGCCTATTGCAGAGTGTGTTAGTCAGTGGAGTAGCCTATCTGTGTTGCAAGATATACCACCTGTGTATAGAATACCAATTTTTTTACTGCACCTAGTGAAGTAAAATCTTTTGGGCATAGCATCATTCTATTAGTCCATCTATACTGACCTCCATCAGGTTGCAAATTGAATATAATTTTTTTCTGCATCTAGCTCTGAAAAAATATTTGGGCTTCTAGCAGTGTGTGGGACTTGTTCTATTAGTCCATCTATACTGACCTCCATCAGGTTGCAAACTGAATATAATTTTTTTCTGCATCTAGCTCTGAAAAAATATTTGGCCTTCTAGCAGTGTGTGGGACTTTCTCTATTAGTCCATCTATACTGACCTCCATCAGGTTGCAAATTAAAAATAATTTTTATCTGCATCTAGATCTGAAAAAATATTTGGCCTTCTAGCAGTGTGTGGGACTTTCTCTATTAGTCCATCTATACTGACCTCCATCAGGTTGCAAATTATAAATAATTTTTATCTGCATCTACCTCTGAAAAAATATTTGGGCTTCTAGCTGTGTGTGGGACTTGTTCTATTAGTCCATCTATACTGACCTCCATCAGGTTGCAAACTGAATATAATTTTTTTCTGCATCTAGCTCTGAAAAAATATTTGGCCTTCTAGCAGTGTGTGGGACTTTCTCTATTAGTCCATCTATACTGACCTCCATCAGGTTGCAAACTGAATATATTTTTTTTCTGCATCTACCTCTGAAAAAATATTGGGCTTCTAGCTGTCTGTGGGACTTGTTCTATTAATCCATCTATACAGACCTCCATCAGGTTGCAAACTGAATATATTTTTTTCTGCATCTACCTCTGAAAAAATATTGGGCTTCTAGCTGTGTGTGGGACTTGTTCTATTAATCCATCTATACAGACCTCCATCAGGTTGCAAACTGAATATAATTTTTTTCTGCATCTAGCTCTGAAAAAATATTTGGCCTTCTAGCAGTGTGTGGGACTTTCTCTATTAGTCCATCTATACTGACCTCCATCAGGTTGCAAACTGAATATATATTTTTTCTGCATCTACCTCTGAAAAAATATTTGGGCTTCTAGCTGTGTGTGGGACTTGTTCTATTAGTCCATCTATACTGACCTCCATCAGGTTGCAAATCGAATATAATTTTTTTCTCCATCTAACCCAGCCAATAGTTTTGGCCTAATACCACAGTTTGGCCACTCAGCTCTGCTCGGTTCCCATCCATTGTTTTTTTGTGCAAACAACTCCAGAGTTGTGAATTAGTTAACCACCAAAATGAGTGGAAAAAGGCCTGCTGCTGGTGGAAAGGGGAATAGGCGTGTTGGGAAGGGGAAAAAAGGTTGTGTCCGTGGGGTAGGTGTTAAAGCAACAGTAACATCTGCAGAAGAAAGACCATCTTCCAGCCAAACTAAAATGTCTACTTCTTTTAGCGGACAATGTGATAAGATCCCTTTCTTACGGCCACGCCAATCGCTACAAATTCCAGATGAGGCACAAAAACAGCAGGTGCTTCAACGGATATCAAGTGCTCCTTTAAGTGGGCTCTCCTCCACATCAACTTCAACATCACAAATACTCCAGTCCTCAAAGGTGTCACCCCAATCGCACTTGCTTCCTCACAGCTCCCAAATCTCCAGCTGCCCGTCTGAGTATGAGGTAGAACAGATGGTTGAGTCTGCAGAGCTGTTTACTCATACTATAGCCTGGGAATCAGAGGTCGACTCCAGCGCTTCTGTGAATCCAGACGAGGAAATGATCTGCACTGATGCCCAGAATCTTTATGAGTCGGATCCAGGACCAGACGCAGAAGGTTCTGACCATAATGTAGACCCTCATTCCCAAACTGTAACTCCTGTTGGTGGAGACAATGAGGAAGACGATGATGAGACTCAAATACCTGATTGGAGCGACAACTTTAGTTTTTTATCAGGGCAGGAACAGGTTGGCTCTGAGGACGACGGGTGTGATAATGCACAGGGTGATGATGATGAGGTTGGAGATCCCACTTACTGTCAACCCACAGTCAGCCAAGAGATGAGGTCAGCAGAGGAGGTGGAGGAAGATGCTAGTGACGACGAGGTCAGGTTGTGTCTTCCTGGACAGAGACGTAGTACTGGAAGCACGTCAACAACTGCATCCTCAAACACAACTCTGCCTCTCACCACAAGTCGTGTTGGCTCTTCAGGTCGTATGGGTGCTAAGCCTTGCATAGCCTGGGCATTTTTTCAGATCGATAAAGATGACCCAACTCGTGTTATCGGTAACATTTGTCAGCAAAAGCTAAGTAGAGGCCAAAAAATACATAGTTTGAGTACTTCATGCATGAACCGGCACATGGACATGAAGCATAAGTTGCAGTGGGAAGCTCAGTGTGCTACAATGCGGCCTAGCCGGCCGGGCCAACCACCGTCTGCCATATCTTGTGCATCCGCAGCCTCTTCATCCTCTGTGACTGGGGGGACAGCAGTCACACCTGTTTTGGGGCGCAGACCTGCCACCTCTTTACCCGCAACAGCCAGCGTGATTGGCAGGTCATCATTTTCTTTGGAGGTGGTAACACCAGCTGGTGTTGAGCGCTGTCTGACATCGATAGCACCACCTTTGGATCAAGGCAACCTAACATGTCCGCCTGCATCTTCCTCACAGACCGGCAGTTTGCCGGGGACACCCTTATCAATCCCGTCTAAGCACAATAGCCAGCCCTCGGTCCCTCAGATGTGGACAAGTAAAAGACCATTTCCTCCTAGCCATGAGAAAGCTAAGAGGTTGAATTTCACCATCTGCAAGCTCTTGGCTACAGAAATGCTGCCTTTCCGCCTGGTGGACACAGAGGATTTTCGAGACCTTATGTCCGTCGCAGTGCCCCAGTACCAGATGCCCAGTCGGCACTACTTCTCAAAGAAAGGTGTGCCTGCGCTCCACCAGCATGTCGCACACAACATCACCGCTTCTTTGAGAAACTCTGTGTGTGACAGGGTGCATTTCACCACAGACACTTGGACGAGTAGGCATGGACAGGGGCGTTACATGTCGCTGACTGGGCACTGGGTAACTATGGTGACAGCAGGACAAGGGGCTGCTGTCCAAGTCTTGCCGTCCCCACGAGTTGTGCGTCAATCCTCTTTATGTCAAAGTTCCTCCACTGCTTCTGCCTCCTCAACCTCCCCTCGGTCTTCCACCTGCACCCAAAGCCTGTCTGGTCATGCCACAAGCTTTCTAACTGCGCAGAAGGGATCCTGCACACCTCCTTACTATGCTGGCAGTAGGGCTCAACGTCATCAGGCGGTTTTTACTTTGAAATGTCTGGGAAATGTGAGTCACACAGCTGAGGAGTTGTGGTCAGCTCTGGAGAACCAATTTCATGAATGGTTGTCTCCACTGGACCTGAAACCAGGGAAGGCCGTGTGCGACAATGCTGCAAACCTGGGTGCAGCCCTTCGCCGGGGCAATGTCACACACGTGCCTTGTATGGCTCACGTGTTGAACCTGGTTGTCCAGCAATTTTTAGCCCACTATCCCAGACTAGATGGCCTTCTGCAGAGGGCACGGTCGCTGTGTGCACACTTCCGCCGTTCGCATCCCGCAGCGACTTACATCTCTACAGAAGTCGTTGGGCCTGCCACTTCACCGGCTAAAATGCGATGTGCCTACCCGGTGGAATTCAGCTCTGCACATGTTGCAGCGACTGTGGCAGCACCGACATGCCCTGGTGCAATACGTTCTGACGTATAGCCTGGGCCAACGAGATCCAGAGGTGGGGCAAATCACGCTGGAGGAGTGGTCTCAAATCAGGGACCTATGCACCCTTCTGCACAGTTTTGAAATGGCGACGAAGATGTTTAGTGCTGACGATGCCATTATCAGCATGACTATTCCGGTGATTTACATGCTGGAGCACATGTTAAACAGAATTCGGAGTCAGGTGGTGGCACAAGAGGAGGTGGAGGAAGTAGAGGAGGAGGAGTTGTATGCGGAAGGGCTAACATCTGCAAGGTCCAGACGGTCGGCAGCACCAAGGCGGCAGGCATGTGAGGGTGGGGGAGATGGTTTTACCAGGGCGCATGGTAGCAGCCAAACTAGTGAGGAAGGTGCAGGAGTCCAGGAAGAAGTGGAGGACGAACTGATGGAAGACTCATCAGATGAGGGAGACCTTGATCACATTTCTGTTGTGCGAGGTTGGGGGGAGAGGACAGAGGAAGGAAGCATGATTGTTACCTCGCCACCAACACAACAGGGACTTGGTGCTCCTGGATGCGCAACACACATGAGTGCCTTCTTGCTGCACTACCTGCAACATGACCCTCGAATTGTGAGAATTAGAAATAATCCTGACTACTGGGTTGCCACACTGTTAGATACCCGGTACAAAAGTAAATTTGCCGAAATTATTCCTGCCATAGAAAGGGATGCACGCATGCAGGAGTATCAGCAGAGACTGTTGCAGAATCTTACATGTGCTTTTCCACAAAACACCAGTGGTGCACGTAGTGAATCTCACAGTTCCAACTTGCCAACCGTGGAACCGTCAAGTGTTCAGCACTCAAACCGTAACAGAACCACAGTATCTGCTGGTAACATCAATTTTGCGGAATCATTTCACCACTTTTTTAGCCCATCCTTTGCAAGGCCACAGGAGACAAGAAGTCTGACACATAGTCAACGCCTAGAGACGATGGTACAGGAGTATCTCCAAGTAAACATTGAAGCCATGACTGTGTCACTGGACCCTTGCTCTTTTTGGGCTTCCAATCTGGATAAATGGCCGGAGCTAGCCACTTACGCCTTGGAGATCTTGTCATGCCCCGCAGCCAGCGTCCTGTCTGAACGTGTGTTCAGCGCTGCTGGTGGTGTGCTGACAGATAAGCGCACGCGGCTCTCCACTGATAATGTAGACAGACTCACGTTCATAAAGATGAACAAATCATGGATCCGAAACGACTTTTCTACTCCTGTGTCATCCTGGGGAGAGTAAAAGCTTGATGATTGGTTAAAATCACCCTACCAACCGTTTTAAGCTTTCAAATTACTAATCATGTTTATCTGTATCTTGGCTGGAAAATAATTTGGGCTTTGTAGCAGTGTGCAGCACTGATTCTATTAGGCCATCTATAATAAGCTCCACCAGATTTAAAATTACTAATCATGTTTATCTGTATCTTGGCTGGAAAATAATTTGGGCTTTGTAGCAGTGTGCAGCACTGATCCTATTAGGCCATCTATACTAAGCTCCACCAGATTTAAAATTATTAATAATTTTTAGCTGCATCTAGCCCGGAAAATAATTTTGGGGCTCCGAGATGCACAAGACACATAAGTGCCTTCTTGCTGCACTACCTGCAACATGACCCTCATATTGTCAGAATTCGAAGTAATCATGAATACTGGGTTGCCACACTCTTAGATCCCCCAAACTTTTCGATCAACCTTTTCATTTTAATAAAGACCAAAAAAATGGTCATTTTTGAAATTATAAGCATTAGCAGGTTATTAGAAACTGAAATCAAACAGTTTTCAACTCAAAACTTTATTCTAGGTGATGTTACATTTTCACATAGGACCCCTTGTTCGAAAGGAGCTTCTGAACTCTCTCGTCCATTGAATTTGTCAGGTTTTGGATGGTTTCTGCTTCAATTGTTTTGCATGAGGACAGTATACCCTCCCAGAGCTGTTGCTTAGATGTGAACTGCCTCCCGCCATCATAGACACTCCTTTTGATGATGCTCCAGAGGTTCTGAATGGGGTAGAGGTCAGGGGAGCATGGGGGTCACACCATAAGTTTGTGACCTTTTATGCCCATATCAGCCAGAGATGCAGATGTTTTATGTGCAGCATGAGATGGTGCATTATCATGCAAAAAAATGATCTTGCTGTGAAATACACGGTTCTTCTTCTTGAACCATGGCAGGAAGTGCTGTTTGAGAAAATCCACATACATTATGGAGTTCATCTTTAGCGCCTTCAGGGATCCTAAAGGGGCCGACAATCTCTCTCCCCATGATTCCAGCCCAAAACATTACTCCACCTCCTCCTTGTTGGCGCTGTAGCCGTGTTTGCGTGGGGTGTCCATCAACCAGCCATCCTCCACTCCATCCATCTGGACCATCGAGCGCTGCACGGCACTCATCCGTGAACAAAACAGTTTTGAAATCAGTCTTCATGTAATGTTTAGCCCACTGGAGCCGTTTCTGCTTGTGTGAAGTGGATAGAGGAGGTCGACAGGATGGCGTATGCACAGCTGCAAACCTCTGAAGGACCCTGCATCTTGTTGTTCGGGGGACGTTGGAGGCACCAGCAGCTTCAAAAACTTGTCTGCTGCTATGACAAGGCTTTTTTGCCGCTGCTCTTTTAACCTGACGTAATTGCCTGTAGGAAAGAGTCCTCAATTTGCCCTTATCAGCACGCACACGTGTGTACTGTGAATCAGCTACATACTTCTTGATTGCCAAGACACTTCATCCTGATCATCGCACAATGTTGATTGTAGTCATGCCTTGACCTAAACACTCCACAATTTGTTGCTTCTCAGCAGCCGACACATCCTTTTTCTTTCCCATTTTGGCAGAAAATGTAGGCTGCTTAATAATGTGAGACAGCCTTCCTAAGTAGTCTTGCCTTTCATTGGACACACCTGCCAAACTAATTAGCCCAGGTGTCTGCAATTGCTTACAGTGATATAAAGAGCCCTGACACACATCACCATCAATGAGTTTAACTGACAAACAAACAAATTCTTCCCTTATCACTCCTAAACACTTTTTGCATAATAATTTGGAACACAGTGTACATGTGCTTTTCCACAAAACACCAGTGGTTCACGTAGTGAATCTTACAGTTCTCACTTGCCAACCGTGGTCTGTATGGAGTTGTTCAATAAAGGGCCCAAAATTAAGATAACATAGATGGGAGAGGTCTCTATGAATAGGAATTCCTAAGTATTTGATACCCTGTGAGGGCCAGGCAAAGGGAAAGTTGGACTGGATGGAATCCTATATGGATTTGGGGAGGGAGACATCGAGGGCCTCAGACTTCGCTGCATTGATTTTAAAATTTTACCATGTAACAAAGTGATCTATTTCAGCCATAACAGCATGGATGGATATATGTGATTGAGTGATATATACCAAGACATCATCAGCAAATAGAGAGCACTTGTACTCGGTGCCTCCCACCTCAATCCACCTAATATTGGGGTTATGGCGAATTAATGAGAGCAGGTGCTCCGTCACTAGGATGTATAAGAGAGGGGACAGAGGACATCCCTGCCTTGTCCCATTGGTGATTGTGAAAGGTGATGAAAATGTTCTGATGCACCCCCTGGGCCTTGGGACACCCGGAGCCGGACCCTTTTTGGTGGATGCTGGTGGTTGTAGTCTTCGTGGCGGCGACCCGGTTCCGTGGCTCAGGGTGGTCAAACCAGTGGCGGAACTATTTATGTGGTTTTGATGTTTAAATGTCCGACTACGCCACCCGTGGATTGCGGTCAGAGTGAACCGCCGCTGCAGGGCAGACCGCTGAGGCTGGTGTTGTGGGTGCAGCAGAGCGTAGCATAACTCCCCACGGGAGGAGTATAGCCTCAGGGCAGTGTATGCGGAGGATGGGGGTGATGGTGCAGGGCAGCAGCAGTAACGACACGGAGTCAGTGATGCAGTCCAGGGCCTTTACTCACAGTTCTTATTATCCAGACCACGTCTGCAGGTAACGGCTGCCCACGTCGTACTGTGCTCACCAGGTGAGGGGCTCAGACAACTCCCAGATAACTTTGGAGCGCTTCACAGGATCCCCTTTGTGTGTCCTTTGTCTGGCCTTTCTTCCCAACCCTTCTGTCCGGCTGCCTCGGGCCTCCTCTTGGTAAACTTGGCGCCAGTTTCCCTGACCCTATGTGGTGCCTTCCTAGCGGGTGTAGCGAGGGGCTGCGCCACATAACATGTCAGAGCCTCCGGTTTCTAGCTGAGGGTCGTTTCCTGCCTCCACTAGTTTCGGGGACCGGTCTCCCCCTTTGGCCTGACCCCTCCACGCAGGTGGATTCGGGCGTGCGGTGGTGACTCGCCCGTCCGCACCCCTGGGATCCCTTCATTCCTCGTTCCTGGAGCCTTCTCCGCTCCTCTTCCTTCCTTCTCCCTCTTCCAGGCCTGGGCCTCTGTTACTAGGCCCGCCTCCGGAACAGAGCTCATGCAGAGCCCCTGCTCCCTGCCACTTCTGCTCAGACTTCTCTGCACTGAACTAAGATGGTGCCCACCTTTTATACTCCCTTCTCAATGCACCCAGGAACTGCTTCCTCCCTGCTCCTGCACTACAGGGTTCCCCTTCCTCAGTGTTCCCTCCCCCCACTCCAGCCAGGGACAGGGACTGTCGTGCCCATCTCAGAGGCATATTGGTCGCCCTGCCCCACGGCAATGTGGTGTAATGCATGCAGGTGTCGGGTCCTGATCCACACTCCATCCTTACCTGAGAGTGAGATATCACACCTCTGGGTGAGGTGCAATACCTCTGTAGCAACCGAGCCCTCAGGGTGCTACAGTTCCATTTATCTTCAGCCTAGGTGACGTATTGTGATACAGGGCCGTGATTTTGGCTATAAAAGGGTCCCCTAGACCCCTACCCCAAGCTTTTTAAGAGAATCATATATGGCGTGCCAGGAAACTCTATGGAATGCTTTCTCAGCATCCAACGAGAGTATCTAATTACAAATTTTTAGCTGCATCTAGCCCAGGAAATACTTTGTGCCTAGTAGCAGTGTCTGCTAGTCAGCGGATTATCCCGGCTGTTAAGCAAGCTACACCACCTGTAGTTTGGACACTTAATTTTTTCAAAGGAAATGCTTCGGGACCACGGGATACTCAGTGAAGAGCATCAGGAGGCACCCCAAGGCATACGGGCTGGGACTGGCAGTAGGATGCCTTGCGGTGGACAGCCGAGCTCGATCCTTATAAAAGCTTTTTAACTGCAGCAGCTTTAGTGGACGCTACTGGAGCTGGAATTACGCGGCTGCTGGCATGAGACTTGCCCTCCAATAGATCCTTGTAAATGGATTTAAAGTGTATTCATTCAAATTAGAGAGACAATTTAAATTAAAAAGCTTAGAGCTGCCTCCACCACAGGGGGGCTCGCTCGACCCACCAGCGGACAGGCACCAGTATTGGGAGAGGGGGGCTGGCCGTCAGGGTTCACCGCGGCTCTGGCACAAACCCGGCGACACGGAGGTGGCACGGGCAGGAGCGGACTGAACGTGTCGGCTTCTCACTTTTTGGATTTTAGAAGGGCATGACATGCCTATATTTGTGTCTCCCCCTCCTTTTACTCCTCCACCTCTTTTCTTTTCGCATGACTATATGTACTTGTCACTTTTCCATGTGTTAGTTGTGTCTTCTGAGCAGTTTGTCAGCTTTTGGACACCTTTGAAGGTGTTTTCTATGTGTTTCTATGTGTTTTTGTTTGCCTGCCATTGGTTTTAACAGTGTTCGAAGGTGTTCGACGAACAGTTCGACGAACAGTTCGGCGAACACACGGGTGTTCGACGAACCGAACCGAACTCGAACACTACGGGGGTGGCTCAACACTAATTATGATTCTCCTACTGAGCCCCCACACAATATAATGCCCCCAAATTACCCCCACACACAGTATGATGACCCCACACAGTATGATGCCTCAACAGTGCCTCCTCACACATAGTATATTGCCCTTCCACACATTATGATTCTCCTACTGAGCCCCTACACAATATAATGCCCCCAAATTACCCTCACACGCAGTATGATGACCCCACACAGTGTGATGCCCCAAATAGCCCCCCCAATCACAGTAGGATATCCCCACATTGTTCCCCACAAACAGTATAATGTCATCTCAGTGCCACCTACACAGCTTAACATCCCATTAATGTCCCTACAAACATTATGATGCCCACAAGAAAACTTCCCACACATAGTATAATGCCCTCACACATAGCATGATACCCCAACCTCACACCAACAACTCTAAATTTGTTTTTATTTTTTAAAGGATTGCTGGGGAACTAATATTGCATTACTATGACTTGTATGCAAAAGTGCTGTAGTTTCAAGACCCGAATGAAAATCCAAACTTAAACCCCCTTCCAGTAGGATGCTCCATGATGGCCCTTCACATATTATGTTGTCCCAAAGAAGCTTCCTCCCACACAGTGTATTGCCCCCACAATGCCACTCTGCAAAGTACTGTATGATGTATCCATAGTGCATTCCACCCACACAGTATGATGCCCCAGCAGTGCCTCCTTAGAAATAATATATTGCCCTTCCACACATTATGATTCTCCTACTGAGCCCCTACACAGTATAATGCCCCCAAATTACCCCCACACACAGTATGATGAGCCCACACAGTATGATGCCCCAACAGTGCCTCCTCACACATAGTATATTACCCTTCCACACATTATGATTTTCCTACTGAGCCCCTACACAATATAATGCCCCAAATTACCCCCACACACAGTATGATCACCCCACACAGTATGATGCCCCAACAGTGCCTCCTCAGGCATAGTATATTGCCCTTCCACACATTATGATTTTCCTACTGAGCCCCTACACAATATAATGCCCCCAAATTACCCCCAAATGCAGTATGATGACCCCACATAGTATGATGCCCCAAATGCCCCCCCCCCCAATCACAGTAGGATATCCCCACATTGTTCCCCACAAACAGTATAATGTCATCTCAGTGCCACCTACACGGCTTAACACCCAAATAATGTCCCTACAAACATTATGATGCCCACACGAAAATTTCTAACACATGGTATAATGGCCTCACACATAGCATGATACCCCAACCTCACACCATATGATTACCACATACAAAGTATGATGTCCCCTCAATGCTCTGCCCCGCCATATTGTGTGATATCCCAAAGACGCCCCCACATGGTATGAGGGCACCATAGTGCATTCCCACAAACACAGTATGATGCTTCCAAAGTGTCGTCCACACAATATGATTCTTCCACAGTGCCCTCCACAAAGCATGATGCCCTTACAGAATTTTCCCTCATATGTAAGTTAATGCTCCAACAGTACCCTTCCACATAGTATAATTTTCCACATTGGTACCCACACAATGCCCACACACAGTATAATGCACCCAAATTATCCCTCACACAATGCCCACACACAATATAATGCACCCAAATTATCCCTCACACAATATTATGACCCTACATTTCGTTCCCTCATATACAGTATGATGCCACCAATGTGCCGCTCCTACAGTACAATGCCCTCAACACAGTAAGGTGCCCCAAAGCACCCATCCCCACAATATATCATATTTTACAGTATGGTAACCCTCCAACCCTCACCACTCTGAATGGTGAATTGACTAACTAAAAAAATACTCATATAAATCCAATTTCTTAAACTTTGTCAGACACCAGAGGACGGTGCAAGAGCCAAAATATTGTAGTATAGCATGGTGGACACCATGATAGTAAAGCCTGATTTTCTATTACTTCATACTTAGCGGCTCTTAGAGTAGCATTTCCTCTGCAGGTGTAGAGGCTGAGAGCACTGAGAATAAGATCTATTGTAATCTGTGTAGATATACTGTATGTTGACTCCCCCATTCTTCTTCATACCTCTCATAAAAGGTAAAACCTCACAAACGCTAAGAAGAATTGGCAAATCTCTTGTCCACTGTTGCAACTTCTTGAAACTTCATGGAGAGCAGCCTTGTGTGATGCCAGGATTTGTTATGGTAGGAGGAAAAACATGGCGAAGAGGTATGTTGGGGACATGGTTTAACAAGTGGAAATGGTTGTGGAAGTGGAGGGAAAATTTTTGCTTCATGAACTGCTGCCCATGCCCCCCAGAAAGACCATCCCTAAAGGTTAGCAAATTTATATTACTTCAAACAGGACACCTTTCATGATCAGATACATCCAGAGACCAATTCCTTCATAGATACCTCCTAGCAAAAGATGATGTCAGGTAATTTCACTCCATGGGCGTAACAATCAGAAAATTAACCATATCATCTGCAATGGGGCCAAGGAAATGAAGTGGCCCAATTCGACTTAACAAAACCAATGGGGAAAGTCCACAATGGTAGGAAATGTTGCAAATTTTGTGTGGCTTTGTAGCAAAAATTTTCCACCCCAAATTCATTACATGTGAATGTACCCTTAGGGGGGTGAAGGGAATGGATAACCTCAGTCTATTTTGGAATAGAGGAAGATGGAAGGCATGAAGGACTGGAGCAAAGACTACAATAACCATAACACTTTGGTTGTGGTGCCCCCATAGTTACTCGTAAAGCAATATGAATTAGGCCATCATCAGTTTCCTTAAAAGACTATTCTCTCCATCCTGCATTGTTGTGTATCACAATTCCCATATTGGTATTAGCTCACCTAAAGTTCTCATATTTGATTTCTCTTCGTTGACCGTGTCTTCACTCATCATCTTCTCATTTTCCTCTCCACGTTGTGCTCCAACACTGTTGTTTACTGTAGAAGCGTCTGAAGATTGATGGGCGGCTATAGCAGAGATTTATTGCTGTGTTTTCGCTCTCCTTATCAGTTATGACAGTCATAAAGTGATTTTTATTTTCTTTCGCCAAGTGTTACTTTTCTTATATGTAGCATTTACAGACAAACTGTGGCTCCCCTGGTCTTGTCCAGGTACGAAAAGGTGAGCCAGCCATAATTTGGTATATCAAGAAACTGGACTATTTATATGTATTTTGTCCTTTAACCAATGGTTACATTATAACATGTCCTGACTACTATCTGATAATATGATTTGTTCTGTTGTCATCACTTATAATACTTTATGTCCCTGGGCACCAATGCAACGTGTATAACTGGATCCCAATTTATCATGCGTTAATTATAATACCAATCTTTTCTTGTATGACCTCTGGAGTCAGGCAAACTGTACCCCTTATAAATGCAGCCCTTTCAAAAGGTTTAGTAACTCACACTGAAATGATCTTAAAGGGTTTGATTATTTTTTAATAAACATCAATAAAATAATTGAACACTTGGTACTCAGAGTATATTATAGAAAATGGGTGGTCAACTCTTTTCCTTTTGGAAGCTAAAGTTTAGAGATAATGAGAACATGTTTGAAATAACATTAGAGGCATACACAGAAATATGGGGGGCTGAATTGGGGCTGCCCATGTGCCCCATTAAACCAGACATTGGCTTCCCGCGATCACATCACAGGGACACAATGGAGGTGACAGAAGACCCCCCATCTCATCCCTTAGATGCTATAGTGACTTCTCACCGTGACATCTAAGAGGTTATACTGCTGTTATCAGAGGTAGCTGATATATGCATAAATGCGGGGGCATTTATGCATATAGCATTTATGCATACTTTATCGAAGTGCCATAATTTATCAAAGTGCCGCGGCAGTTAGAAAATGGCAGTTGGACAGGGCAGGAGACAGGTAAGACATGCAAGACAATTAAACAAACTTGCTTCCAGGTCATCTGTTTTGCAAACAGTATTCACCATTTGTATCTGTGCCATTTATATTCTGGCTGCTACAACCATCCACATTCACCGTTCTCCCACAAATTCGGCACACTTCATCCATATTAACCCCTCACTCCTCTCTTCTCCTATGTACAGTTGTCATGCTCTCTTCACAATGTTATACCACGCAGATCCATTCATTCCCACCATATAACACAGGAAACGCTCTCACAAATCACTCAACCATCTGCTCACTCTCTGTATCTTCCTTCTATTAGTCGCAGGTGATATTTCTCCCAACCCAGGACCCTCCAGTAATAATAACACTAACTCTTTCCCTGTTACATTCTGAAACCCTGCTAATCTCATTAATATTCCCTGCATATCTTCTGTCTCATTCCACTGTGCCCTTTGGAATGCGCGCTCAGCTTGTAATAAACTCTCTTACATCCATGACTTTTTCCTCTCTAATTCTCTCAACCTTCTGGCTCTCACTGAAGCCTGGATCCAGCAGTCAGACACCACCGCCGCTGCAGCTCTCTCCTATGGTGGCCTACATTTCTCTCATACCCCGCGACCTGACAACAGATCAGGGGGAGGTGTTGGTCTGCTTCTTTCAACAAAATGTACTTTTCAGGTTATCCCCCCTGTACCCTCCCTTATCTTCCCGTCTTTTGAGGCTCACAAAGTCAGACTCTACCGGCCCTTCTCACTGCGAGTGGCGGTTGTCTATCGCCCTCCAGGTCCCCCCCGTCAATTCCTGGATCACTTTGCTGCCTGGCTTCCAAATTTTCTATCCTGCGACATCCCCACGATAACCATGGGAGATTTTAACTTCCCAATTGGCGATTCTCTTTCCCCATCTGCCACTCATCTTTTATCACTAACCTCCTCCTTTGGCCTTTCACAGCTTGCTAATTCTCCTACACATGAAGACGGGAACACATTGGACCTGATCTTCTCCCGGCTTTGCTCAGTACATGACTTTACTAACTCTCCCCTTCCACTCTCTGACCATAATCTTCTTTCATTCTCTGTCAAGAACTGTGACTCTACTCAAGACACTCCCACCGTCCACACTTATAAAAATTTACGCGCCATTAACACCCAGAAATTTATAAAAAGGTTGCACTCATCATTGGCCCCAATCTCCTCCCTCTCATGTCCCGACTCTGCATTGAAGCATAATAACAAAATAATGCTATGCGCCCTGGATGAAGCCGCACCTCCTACACAAAGAAAAATTCAGCATAGACGGCGACAACCCTGGCAAACGCCTCAAACACGTCTTCTCCAGAGGTATTCCAGGTGCACTGAACGGCTGTGGAGAAAATCAAATCTGCCCGAAGATTTCCTCCATTATAAATTTATGCTGAAAACATATAACTCCGCTCTTCACCTCTCCAAACAAACCTACTTTAACAACCTCATCATCTCTAGTGTTGAGCCACCCCCGTAGTGTTTGGGTTCGGTTCGGTTCGTCGAACACCGGGATGTTCGAGGAACTGTTCGTCGAACTGTTCGTCGAACACCTTAGAACACCGTCGAACACCGTTAAAACTAATGGCAGGCAAACTAAAACACATAGAAACACATAGAAAACACCTTCAAAGGTGTCCAAAAGCTGACAAACTGCTCAGAAGATGCTCTCTTTAAAAAAGCCGGCCGGCAATTCAGCATACACCGGTACCCGACAATTTAGACAAGAAGGAATAGAGCATCACACATAGATTAGATAGATAGAAACATGTCAGTCTCATATATAAGAAGTACAGTGACAGTGTTGGTTACTGTACTTGTCATTTAGTGTAAAGGATTTATTAAAAAAAATATTAGTGTTTTCATGCACCGTCTCTTTAAAAAAGCCGGCCGGCAATTCAGCAGCGGTACCCGACAATTTAGAACAGAAAGATAGAGCATCACACATAGATTAGATAGATAGAAACATGTCAGTCACATATATAAGAAGCACAGTGACAGTGTTGGTTACTGTACTTGTCATTTAGTGTTAAAATAAAGGATTTATTAAAAAAAAAATTGGCGTGGGGTTCCCCGTAATTTTAGTCTCTAGCAGAGGTTAAGCAGATGGCTGAGGCAGATGTTTGAAGCCTGGGAAGAGGGTAATACCCATGGAGCTTCCCAGGCTACTAATATCAGCCCCCAGCTGAATACCTAGCCTTTACTAGCTATTAAAATGGGGGACCCCCCCAAAAAATGACGTGGGGTCCCCCCTATTTTAATAGCTAGCAAAGGCTAGGCAGACAGCTGGGGGCTGATATTAATAGTCCAGGAAGGGTGCCATGAATATTGGCCCCCTCCCAGGCTAGAAACACCAGCCATCAGCCGTCCCAGAAATGGCGCATCCATAGGATGCGCCAATTCTGGCACTTAGCCTCGCTCTTCCCACTGCCCTGTAGCGGTGGCAGTGGGGTAATAGGGTTGGGGTTGATGTCAGCTTATAATGCCAGCTGACATCAAGCCCAGGTTAGTAATGGAGAGGCGTCTATAAGACACCCCCATTACTAACCCCATAGTCAAAGTTAAAAAAAACACAAACACCCAGAATAAAGTCCTTTAATTCAAATAAACACACAATTCTTTATTGTTCTAAATTAAACCATACTTACCATCACGCCCATTCCAGCTGAAGCCAATGAACTCTTGCAATAAAAGAAAAATAATAAAGCAACATCATCCTTACCTTTCGATGGTTCCAAGGACAGCTCCAGCTCTGCTACATCGAGATGACAGGCTGGATCGTTGCAGAAAGCTGCCATCCAGCCTGTCATCCCGCAGACACTGAGAAGCGCAGGCATGCTTGCGTTCCTCAGTGTCAGGCTGTGACGGCATCCAGATGAGCCGAGGTGACATGCATGAGGTGAGCTGAGTTCATTGGACATGAACTCACCTCATGCACGTCACTGACAGCATGGGAGAATTCTCACGCTGAAGCGCTGAGTGCAGGAGAATTTTCCCACGCTGTCAGTGACGTGCATGAGCTGAGCCGAGTTCATTGGACATTGTAGCGCCGGCGTCCCTGCCCTCTGCTAGGCAGGGACGCTGTTACCCTCACCTCTCTGCTCCGTGCCCGGCGTCCTCCTCCCGCTCTGCTGGCAGCGCGCGCTCCTTCCCGGCCACTGTGCTTAGGGCGCGCGCGCGCGCTCTCCCTCCCTCTTAAAGGGGCCGCGCGCACCGTCCTAAGGAGTCCCCGGCCAATGGCCGGAGGACTTCACCATATATAAGGCACCTCCTCCAAAATGGAGGTGCCCGAGCAATGTTGTTGCACTGTTCACTACTCTGCTTCAGCCCTCAGGTCCCGTTGCCAGTTACCTGCCAGATACCTGCCAGATTCCTGTCAGCTTGCTGTCTTATTCCTGCCAGATATTCTGCTACCTGCCTGCTAGCCTGAGGTCCAACGGTCTGCCTTACAACTCCTGTCAGTCTGTCTAAGGACCAGCTTGCCCGCTCACCTGGGAGCGCACATCAGCTACCTGCCTGCTTGCCTGAGGTCCGATGGTCTGCCTTCCAACTCCTGTCAGTCTGTCTATGGACCAGCATGCCCGCTCACCTGGGAGCGCACATCTGCTACCTGCCTGCTAGCCTACCTGGAGGCTCGCCGTCACGTGCTGTGACCACCTGCCTGTCCAGTGACTCCTGCCCGCTCACCTGGGAGCGCTCATCTGCTGCCTGTCTCCTAGCCTACCTGGAGGCTCTGCCGTCACGTGCTGTGACCACCCGCCTGTCCAGAGACTTCTGCCCGCTCACCTGGGAGCGCTCATCTGCCGCCTGTCTGTTGGTCTTCCTGGAGGCTCCGCCGTCACATGCCGTGACCACCCGTTTATCCAGAGACTCTCGCCTGCTCACCTGGGAGCTCACGTCTACCATCAGCCGCCACAGGTCGTACCAACCCTTTACCCAGAGACTGCCCCGGTCACTTGCTGTGACCATCTGCCCGTTCATCCAGAGACTGCCCCGGTCAATTGCCGTGACCATCTGCCCGTTCATCCAGAGACTGCCCCGGTCACTTGCCGTGACCATCTGCCCGTTCATCCAGAGACTGCCCCGGTCACTTGCCGTGACCTCCTGCCCGTTCTTCCAGAGACTGTCCCGGTCATCTGCTGTGACTGCCTGCCTGGTCGCCACCCGCTCCCTTACAAGGACCGCCCCCTTGTATAGTAGCTCAGAGGTTCCGCCTCCCAGACCCGTTACAGACATGAACTTTGCTCATCTGGATGCCGTCACAGGCATACACTGAGGAGCGCAAGCATGCCTGCGCTTCTCAGTGTCTGCGGCATGGCAAGCTGGATGACAGCGTTCTGCTGCGATCCAGCCTGTTATGTGAATGTAGCAGAGCTGAAGCCGTCGTAGGAACCATGGAAAGGTAAGGATGATGTTGCTTTATTATTTTATTTTTATTGCAGAAGACATTGGCTTCAGCTGGAATGGGCGTGATGGTAAGTATGGTTTAATTTAGAACAATAAAGAATTGTGTCTTTATTTCAATTAAAGGACTTTATTCTGGGTGTTTGTGTTTTTTTTTAACTTTGACTATGGGGTTAGTAATGGGGGTGTCTCATAGACGCCTCTCCATTACTAACCTGGGCTTGATGTCAGCTGGCATTATAAGCTGACATCAACCCCAACCCTATTACCCCACTGCCACCGCTACAGGGCAGTGGGAAGAGCGAGGCTAAGTGCCAAAATTGGCGCATCCTATGGATGCGCCATTTCTGGGGCGGCTGACGGCTGGTGTTTCTAGCCTGGGAGGGGGCCAATATTCATGGCACCCTTCCTGGGCTATTAATATCAGCCCCCAGCTGTCTGCCTAGCCTTTGCTAGCTATTAAAATAGGGGCGACCCCACGTCATTTTTTGGGGGGGGGTCCCCCATTTTAATAGCTAGTAAAGGCTAGGTATTCAGCTGGGGGCTGATATTAGTAGCCTGGGAAGCTCCGTGGGTATTACCCCTTCCTAGGCTTCAAACATCTACCCCAGCCATCTGCTTAACCTCCGCTAGAGCCTAAAATTACGGGGAACCCCACGCCAATTTTTTTTAAGTAAATCCTTTATTTTAACACTAAATGACAAGTACAGTAATCAACACTGTCACTGTACTTCATACATATGTGACTGACATGTTTCTATCTATCCAATCTATGTGTGATGCTCTATTCTTTCGGTTCTAAATTGTCGGGTACCGGTGTATGCCGCTGCTGAATTGCCGGCTTTTCATGTTTCACTGTGAGCACTGTTCCCATCGATTTGAGCAATCACTGTAATGCCACAACCACCATGGCTGTGGCATTACAGTGAGTGGCAGACAATCCCTGCATGATTGGTGCTCTAAATAGCGCCAGACACGCAGGACACGCTTTTGGTGCATGAACAGTTATCGAACATAACCTCGAACAGCCGAATTTTTTGCAAATCGTTCGGGTTCGTCGAACAACTCGAACACCGCCCAAAACAGCTCGAATTTGAGATTGGCGAACCGTTCTAGTCGAACACCGCTCATCTCTAATCATCTCACTTTCCAATAATCCTAAATGACTCTTTGACACGTTTCATTCTCTCCTTAATCAAACAACACAGGCCCCGACCACCGACCTCAGCGCTGACGATCTGGCCAAATATTTCAAAGAAACAATTGACCATATCCGACAGGAAATTTTCTCCCAATCCCCAAATGTTATGCATGCTCTCCCCCGCCACATTGTATCTTGCTCACTTTCTGACTTCGAACCAGTCACGGAAGATGAAGTGATCAGGCTCCTTGCATCTTCTCGCCCTACCACCTGCACCAGTGACCCTATTCCCTCACATCTCCATCAGTCCCTTGCTCCAGCTGTCACCACTCACCTAACTAAAATTTTCAACCTTTCCCTCTCATCTGGTATCTTTCCCTCTTCTTTTAAACACGCCAGCATACAACCATTACTTAAAAATTCATCCCTTGACCAGAACTGCACGGCCAACTACAGACCTGTTTCCAATCTTCCCTTTATCTCTAAACTCCTGGAACGCCTGGTCCACTCCAGTCTCTTCCGCTATCTCTCAGCATACTCTCTTCTTGACCCTTTACAATCTGGTTTTCGCTCTTCACATTCTACTGAAACTGCCCTCACTAAAGTCTCTAATGATTTACTAACAGCTAAATCTAATGGTCACTGCTCCCTGCTGATTCTCCTGGATCTCTCTGCAGCATTCGACACTGTGGATCACCAGCTCCTCCTCACTATGCTCCGCACTATCGGCCTCAAGGACACTGTTCTCTCCTGGTTCTCCTCCTATCTCTCTGACCGCTCCTTCTCTCTGTCTTTTGCCTGCTCCTCCTCCTCCCTACTTCACCTTACTGTCGGGGTTCCTCAAGGATCAGTCCTAGGCCCCCTTCTTTTCTCCTTATACACCGCTCCTATTGGACAAACAATCAGTAGATTCGGTTTTCAGTACCATCTCTATGCTGATGACACCCAATTATATACCTCTTATCCAGACATCACCCCTGCATTACTACAAAAGACCAGTGATTGTCTTTCTGCTGTGTCTAACATTATGTCCTCCCTCTGTCAAAAACTGAATCTGTCAAAAACTGAACTACTCGTCTTTCCTCCCTCCACTAACCTACCTGTGCCCGATATTGCCATTTCCGTTTGTGGCTCAACCATTACTCCCCAGCAACAAGCCCGCTGTCTCGGGGTCATTTTTGATTTAGATCTTTCTTTCACTCCTCACATCAAATCGCTCGCTCGTTCATGTCATCTACACCTCAAAAACATCTCAAGAATCAGGACTTTTCTCACTTTGACTCGGCAAAAACTCTTACTGTAGCTCTTATTCATTCTCGTCTTGACTATTGCAATGCTCTACTAATCTCCCTCTTACTAAACTCTCCCCTCTCCAATCCGTCCTTAATGCAGCAGCCAGGATCATATTCCTCGCCAACCGCTACACCGATGCCTCTTCCCTGTGCCAGTCATTGCATTGGTTGCCCATCCAATATAGAGTTCAATTTAAACTTATCACGCTTACCCACAAAGTGCTCCATGCTTCAGTACCCCCCTACATCTCCTCTCTTGTCTCAGTCTACCACCCTACATGTGCCCTCCGTTCTGCAAGATTTCTTGCGTGCTGTGCCAATTCTTTGGAATGCACTACCCAGGACAGTTTGATTAATTCCCAATACCCACAGTTTCAAGCGAACCCTAAAAACATATTTCTTTAGACTGGCGTATCGCCTAAACACACTCTGTCCGTCCCAGTTTTCCCCCATATTAAAATCTTCTTCAACTTCAGGTTCATACCAACCATGCACTTAATAGCCTCTGTCAGGACTGTACACATACTGCCAGGCAACCAGTCCATGTATTATTATTTATCCTATTCAGTATATCAAGGCTGCATTATACAATATATGTACTTTTTACCTTTTGTGTCTCCCCCATTTCCTCATAGACTGTAAGCTTGCGAGCAGGGCCCTCACTCCTTTCGATATGAGAAATGCTTATTCTGTATTGTCTGTATATATCCCCCCTAAAATTTGTAAAGTGCTGCGGAATATGTTGGTGCTATAAAAATAAAAACTATTATTATTATTATTATAGCTATAATCACAGAAATTACCACTAAGTGTCTTCTGTGTGAAACAGCTGGAATCTGCTGGGTATGGAGCGGGCTCAGCTCGTGAGTGTGCGCCATATGTAACCTCCCTACTTCGGTGTCTACACAGAAGATGTTAGGAGAAGTAGTTTGGGCTGTTTGGCATGAAGCCCCCCTTCCATTATCACATGGGGAATGATAATCATTGAAATGAATCATGCCTCACGTGACCATGTGATACCTAGTCAGTGCTGGAAGATCTCAATTAAAGACTAAAGAGAAGGTCAATTCGAAGAGCTAAGCAAGTGGTAGAACTGTTCGAGATGTGAAAGCAGGACAGGTGAAGGAAGGGCTTAGGACAAGTGAAGGAAGAGCCTTGGTTAGATGACATGAATACAATATTTTATTATTTTTAACCCAATCCCAGCCTTACAGGCTGGTGAATTTTTAGGGAAATTTGAAACAAATTTGATTACTTTCAGACATGTGATACCAAGTCAGTGCCGTAAGATTCAGAATAAAGGCCAAAGAGAAGGTCAATTTGAAGAGCTAAGCGAGTAGAGAACTGTTCGAGATGTGAAAGCAGGACAGGTGAAGGAAGGGCCTTGGTTAGATGATATGAGTACAATATTTTATTATTTTTAACCCCATCCTAACCTTATAGGCTGGTGTACTTTGGGGGGAATTTGGAACAAATTTGATTACTTACAGACATGTGATACCTAGTCAGTGCCACATGATAAAGATTAAAGGCCAAAGAGAAAGTCAATCTGAAGAGCTAAGCAAGTAGAGAACTGTTCGAGATGTGAAAGCCAGACAGGTGAAGGGCCTAAGACTAGTGAAGGAAGGGCCTTGGTTAGATGACATGAGTACAATATTTTATTATTTTAAAATCCTGGTGAATTTTTGGGGAAATTCTTAAACAAATTTGATTACTTACAGACCTATCCAATCCCTTTAAAAAATATTAGTATGGTATTGTCCATCACTTCTTAATAGCTTTTTGTCCAGCATTGCAGATGTCCAACAAAAGGATGAAATCAGCAGAAGAAAGGGCAGCAGAAGTGAGCAGATTACAGTTGTGAAGGTGGAGGCAAGTAGACGATGTTTCTCTGGGTCTTACAATTTTAAGGCAGGTAATAAGGGATACAGATGTAGCCTGCCGGCATCATTATCACATTAAATTACAAACTCAGAAATTATCCAATTGGTCCTGAATGATATTTAGTTGAAGGGCACTTGCTATTAACCCAGTAAGATGCCAAGGTAATTAAGGATGACCAACGTAAGCAAGGATGGAACGTGGTTGAATATAAAGACTGAGAATGAACTACAGAAAAAACTATTCCTGATGGAAAAGAGTAATGTATGGTAAATTGGGGTTGAGTAAATAAATATAACCTAAAAAAATTAAACATTCAATGCCTAATGTAATTTTATTTATGGACTCCCGAGTCTTTCCCCCACACATCTCTCACAGTTATATCTGAGTTCAAGGTAGGTGTAGAAATTCTTGTGATGTTTATACCAGCGGCTGTTGCTGACATTCATCAGAAAGTAAGATTTCTTCTCTTTGTCTCTTCTAATTCTGCTAGACAACATCTGTTGCTGTATTTCTTAGGATTTGACAGCTATTGTAATGATGTTTCTCATTTTACTCACCAGTTAGGCCCTTCTGTATTTGTATTTTGCTACTTTCATGTCGGAAATATTAATATATTCGGCAGTCTTATCACACCTGCTTCACAAGTGTTATTTTATTACAAATCCGATCCTCAGTGGATGTCATTCTGAATGAACATGACTTATTAATGGCCATGGGCTAGGCTGTGAATGAAAATAAAGAAGTCTAATTATACCTTATTCCACATTGGCCTCAAATTAAATAGTCACTGTATTTTTAGACAATTTGATCTCGGATAGATAATGTGATAAATAGGAAATGTGCAAATCACCTCTTTAAAAATTATATTGTCTTAACAGCCAAAAGTCACTTCAAAGTACCAGGCAATGGGTGATTGCCTTCTTTGTACTTTGCTGCGCACTGCCTGTTGTCAAGCGCAATCCTTCTCTAGTAGCAAAGATGAAGTGAAACAGATAAAGGGCGCTGTCATCGAGATAAAATGGCAAATAGATCTGAAAAGTGCAGAAAAATCCAAAGTATTATGTAAAAAAATCTTTTTATTAAAAAACAGTACACTTTACTGCTGCATCCAGCCTTCCTCAGGTATACACTCCCTGACAGAAGTTATGTCGCTTATCCATGTTATGCAAATAAAAGCTTATAACCTGACGTTAAATTCATCCATTGGTTTTATAAATGACTCATTTGAAAGCTGAAACCCTCCCAAATTTGGTTTAGGTTAAGAAAATAAATTGGCATCAATGTTGAAATATTGATCATTTAATGAACACAGAATGGTCAGATTTTGGCAAGACAAAAGTTTTGTCGCCCACAGAAATTAATGTGATATTCAAACAAATAATTATCTTAAAATACAAATATATGTTGCATAACATTGGTGAATAAAGTTGTGGTGCTATTAGAGTCATATTTAATACTTTGTGTGACTTCCATGAGCTTGAAGGACTGCATCCATGTGGTTCAACAATGATTCATACAATTTATTTATGAAGTCATCAGGAATAGCAAAGAATGCAGTCTTACATGCCTCCCAGAGTTCATCTAGATTCTTTGGTTTTGTCGTCCAAGCTTCCTCTTTCATCCTACCCCAAACATGCTCAATGATGTTCATGTCTGGTGACTGGGCTGGCCAGTCCTTGAGCACCTTGATCTTTTTTGCCTGGAGGAACTTTGTTGTAGAGATGGATGTATGAGATGGAGCACCATCCTGCTGCAGAATTTGACACCTTTTATAATTTTAAATGTAAGAGATAGCTAATACTTCTTGATATTTTAGGCTATTGATATTGCCTTTCACCTTGCAAATGTTTCGCACACCCCCTTACTGAATGTAACCCCAGACCATGAAATTTCCACCACCAAATTTAACTCTTTTCTGGGTGTATTTTGGATCCATACGGGGTCCAGTAGGTCTCCTGCAGTATTTGCAGCGGCTGTGGTGTAATTCTACTGAAAATTCATCAGAGAAATCCACCTTTTGCCACTTTTCCAGCATCCATCTGTTTAGCAGGCTGTTGGACTTTGCAAATGCCACACGTTTTTTATTTGCCTTTTGTTTAGTGCTGGCTAGTGTTGAGCCACCCCCGTAGTGTTCAAGTTCGGTTCGGTTCGTCGAACACCAGTGTGTTCGCCGAACTGTTCGTTGAACTGTTCGTCGAACACCTTCGAACACCGTTAAAACCAATGGTAGGCAAACAAAAACACATAGAAACACATAGAAAACACCTTCAAAGGTGTCCAAAAGCTGACAAACTGCTCAGAAGACATAAATAACACATGGAAAAGTGACAAGTACATATAGTCATGCGAAAAGAAAAGAGGTGGAGGAGTAAAAGGAGGGGGAGACACAGATATAGGCATGTCATGCCCTTCTAAAATCCAAAAAGTGAGAAGCCCACACGGCCAGTCTGCTCCTGCCCGTGCCACCTCCGTGTCGCCGGGTTTGTGCCAGAGCCGCGGTGAACCCTGACGGCCAGCCCCCCTCTCCCAATACTGGTGCCTGTCCGCTGGTGGGTCGAGCGAGCCCCCCTGTGGTGGAGGCAGCTCTAAGCTTTTTAATTTAAATTGTCTCTCTAATTTGAATGAATACACTTTAAATCCATTTACAAGGATCTATTGGAGGGCAAGTCTCATGCCAGCAGCCGCGTAATTCCAGCTCCAGTAGCGTCCACTAAAGCTGCTGCAGTTAAAAAGCTTTTATAAGGATCGAGCTCGGCTGTCCACCGCAAGGCATCCTACTGCCAGTCCCAGCCCCTATGCCTTGGGATGCCTCCTGATGCTCTTCACTGAGTATCCCGTGGTCCCGAAGCATTTCCTTTGAAAAAATTAAGTGTCCAAACTACAGGTGGTGTAGCTTGCTTAACAGCCGGGATAATCCGCTGACTAGCAGACACTGCTACTAGGCACAAAGTATTTCCTGGGCTAGATGCAGTTAAAAATTTGTAATTAGATACTCTCGTTGGATGCTGAGAAAGCATTCCATAGAGTCTCCTGGCACGCCATATATGATTCTCTTAAAAAGCTTGGGGTAGGGGTCTAGGGGACCCTTTTATAGCCAAAATCACGGCCCTGCGTTGCAATACGTCACCTAGGCTGAAGATAAATGGAACTGTAGCACCCTGAGGGCTCGGTTGCTACAGAGGTATTGCACCTCACCCAGAGGTGTGATATCTCACTCTCAGGTAAGGATGGAGTGTGGATCAGGACCCGACACCTGCATGCATTACACCACATTGCCGTGGGGCAGGGCGTCCAATATGCCCCTGAGATGGGCACAACAGTCCCTGTCCCTGGCTGGAGTGGGGGGAGGGAACACTGAGGAAGGGGAACCCTGTAGTGCAGGAGCAGGGAGGAAGCAGTTCCTGGGTGCATTGAGAAGGGAGTATAAAAGGTGGGCACCATCTTAGTTCAGTGCAGAGAAGTCTGAGCAGAAGTGACAGGGAGCAGGGGCTCTGCATGAGCTCTGCTCCGGAGGCGGGCCTAGTAACAGAGGCCCAGGCCTGGAAGAGGGAGAAGGAAGGAAGAGGAGCGGAGAAGGCTCCAGGAACGAGGAACGAAGGGATCCCAGGGGAGCAGACGGGCGAGTCGCCACCGCACGCCCGAATCCACCTGCGTGGAGGGGTCAGGCCAAAGGGGGAGACCGGTCCCCGAAACTAGTGGAGGCAGGAAACAACCCTCACCTAGAAACCGGAGGCTGTGACATTTTATGTGGCGCAGCCCCTCGCTACACCCGCTAGGAAGGCACCACATAGGGTCAGGGAAACTGGCGCCAAGTTTACCAAGAGGAGGCCCGAGGCAGCCGGACAGAAGGGTTGGTAAGAAAGGCCAGACAAAGGACACACAAAGGGGGTCCTGTGAAGCGCTCCAAAGTTATCTGGGAGTTGTCTGAGCCCCTCACCTGGTGAGCACAGTACGACGTGGGCAGCCGTTACCTGCAGACGTGGTCTGGATAATAAGAACTGTGAGTAAAGGCCCTGGACTGCATCACTGACTCCGTGTCATTACTGCTGCTGCCCTGCACCATCACCCCCATCCTCCACATACACTGCCCTGAGGCTATACTCCTCCCGTGGGGAGTTATGCTACGCTCTGCTGCACCCACAACATGTCACGCTGTCTCTGTATACTGGAGTTAGGGGGCCTAGGCTGACCCTAAGCTGGGGCCCTGACTAGTCCCTCAACCTGGAGGTACTGTTAAAGGTACAGAGGTCCAGGCCGCCAGCGTAACCCCTACCTCCTGAGGATCCCTGCACCTAAGTAATCTAGTCCTGAGAAGGACCCCGATCACAACAAAAGGGAACAAGTAATAATATGCCCACACACAGTACTTAGACGAACGAGACAGTACAAGGGAAAAACCAAAACCACCTTGCATACAACAACTACACAACTACAACAGAGGGAACACCAACGGGAAAGGAGATAAATGATAAAGCGAGGAAGGGAAAAAACACTCCAAATACACTTATCTCAGAAACTCCAAACAACACGATCCGCTCTGTTAGTCTGAATGAAATGCTTTCACCGACACTTCCCAAACAGACCAGCAGGCATTTGAAGGAGTCTCACTACAGCAGTATTGATTGCAGCTGGGCGAGGCTGGACCTCGTCTAGCACAGAGAGAGAGAGAATTAACTCCCTCACTGCCGAAAAACACAAAGCACCAACAAGTCAGCTGCGAGAAGTCAGGCTGTGTACTCGTGACGATCTTCGTGGCGACACACCCGTGACAGTACCCCCCCTTCTACGAGGGGCCTCCGGACCCTCAGGGTCAGGTTTATCCGGGTGAGTCGTGTGGAAGGCCCGAACTAATCGGTCTGCGTTAATATCCGACGCAGGAACCCACATCCTCTCCTCAGGACCATACCCTTTCCAATGAACCAGGTACTGAAGGGACCGGCGATTAAAGCGTGAATTGATGACCCTCGATACCTGGAACTCCAAGTTACCATTGACCACCACTGGAGGGGGAGGTAAAGGTGACGGTACCACCGGCGCCACATACCTCTTAAGCAACGATCTGTGGAACACGTTGTGAATTTTAAACGTAGGGGGGAGGTCAAGACGGAATGCCACCGGATTAATAATAGAACTGATTCTGTACGGCCCAATGAACCTGGGACCCAGTTTCCAGGAGGGAACCTTAAGTTTTATATTCCTGGTAGACAACCATACCCGATCGTTCACACTTAGGTCCGGACCAGACACTCTCCTCCTATCAGCCATACGTTTGTATCGGTTCCCCATAGTATTCAGATTCTTCAGCACCCCTCTCCATACTGAAGCGAGTGATGAGGAAAATCGTTCCTCCTCAGGAACCCCCGAAGAGCCCCCCCTACTGAAAGTACAAAACTGGGGGTGAAAACCATATGCCCCAAAAAACGGGGACTTACCAGTGGACTCGCTCCGCCTATTATTAAGAGCAAACTCTGCCAGAGGTAAGAAAGAAGCCCAGTCCTCCTGGTTCTCTGACACAAAACACCGGAGATATGTCTCCAAGCTCTGGTTCGTACGTTCCGTCTGACCATTGGTCTGAGGATAAAATGCTTTCACCGACACTTCCCAAACAGACCAGCAGGCATTTGAAGGAGTCTCACTACAGCAGTATTGATTGCAGCTGGGCGAGGCTGGACCTCGTCTAGCACAGAGAGAGAGAGAATTAACTCCCTCACTGCCGAAAAACACAAAGCACCAACAAGTCAGCTGCGAGAAGTCAGGCTGTGTACTCGTGACGATCTTCGTGGCGACACACCCGTGACACAACACCAGCCTCAGCGGTCTGCCCTGCAGCGGCGGTTCACTCTGACCGCAATCCACGGGTGGCGTAGTCGGACATTTAAACATCAAAACCACATAAATAGTTCCACCACTGGTTTGACCGCCCTGAGCCACGGAACCGGGTCGCCGCCATGGAGACTACAACCACCAGCATCCACCAAAAAGGGTCCGGCTCCGGGTGTCCCAAGGCCCAGGGGGTGCATCAGAACATTTTCATCACCTTTCACAATCACCAATGGGACAAGGCAGGGATGTCCTCTGTCGCCTCTCTTATACATCCTAGTGACGGAGCACCTGCTCTCATCAATTCGCCATAACCCCAATATTAGGTGGATTGAGGTGGGAGGCACCGAGTACAAGTGCTCTCTATTTGCTGATGATGTCCTAGTATATATCACTCAATCACATATATCCATCCATGCTGTTATGGCTGAAATAGATCACTTTGTTACATGGTCAAATTTTAAAATCAATGCAGCGAAGTCTGAGGCCCTCGATGTCTCCCTCCCCAAATCCATACAGGATTCCATCCAGTCCAACTTTCCCTTTGCCTGGCCCTCACAGGGTATCAAATACTTAGGAATTCCTATTCATAGAGACCTCTCCCATCTATGTTATCTTAATTTTGGGCCCTTTATTGAACAACTCCATACAGACCACGGTTGGCAAGTTAGAACTGTAAGATTCACTACGTGAACCACTGGTGTTTTGTGGAAAAGCACATGTACACTGTGTTCCAAATTATTATGCAAAAAGTGTTTAGGAGTGATAAGGGAAGAATTTGTTTGTTTCTCAGTTAAACTCATTGATGGTGATGTGTGTCAGGGCTCTTTATATCACTGTAAGCAATTGCAGACACCTGTGCTAATTAGTTTGGCAGGTGAGTCCAATGAAAGGCAAGACTACTTAAGAAGGCTGTCCCACATTATTAAGCAGCCTACATTTTCTGCCAAAATGGGAAAGAAAAAGGATGTGTCGGCTGCTGAGAAGCAACAAATTGTGGAGTGTTTAGGTCAAGGCATGACTACAATCAACATTGTGCGATGATCAGGATGAAGTGTCTTGGCAATCAAGAAGTATGTAGCTGATTCACAGTACACACGTGTGCGTGCTGATAAGGGCAAATTGAGGACTCTGTCCTACAGGCAATTACGTCAGATTAAAAGAGCAGCGGCAAAAAAGCCTTGTCATAGCAGTAGACAAGTTTTTGAAGCTGCTGGTGCCTCCAACGTCCCCCGAACAACAAGATGCAGGGTCCTTCAGAGGTTTGCAGCTGTGCATACGCGATCCTGTCGACCTCCTCTATCCACTTCACACAAGCAGAAACGGCTCCAGTGGGCCAAACATTACATGAAGACTGATTTCAAAACTGTTTTGTTCACGGATGAGTACCGTGCAACGCTCGATGGTCCAGATGGATGGAGTGGAGGATGGGTGGTTGATGGACACCCCACGCAAACACGGCTACAGCGCCAACAAGGAGGAGGTGGAGTAATGTTTTGGGCTGGAATCATGGGGAGAGAGATTGTCGGCCCCTTTAGGATCCCTGAAGGGGTAAAGATGAACTCCATAATGTATGTGGAGTTTCTCAAACAGCACTTCCTGCCATGGTTCAAGAAGAAGAACCGTGTATTCCACAGCAAGATCATTTTTATGCATGATAATGCACCATCTCATGCTGCACATAAAACATCTGCATCTCTGGCTGATATGGGCATAAAAGGGGACAAACCTATGGTGTGACCCCCATGCTCCCCTGACCTCTACCCCATTCAGAACCTCTGGAGCATCATCAAAAGGAGTGTCTATGATGGCGGGAGGCAGTTCACATCTAAGCAACAGCTCTGGGAGGGTATTCTGTCCTCATGCAAAACAATTGAAGCAGAAACCATCCAAAACCTGACAAATTCAATGGACGAAAGAGTTCAGAAGCTCCTTTCGAACAAGGGGTCCTATGTGAAAATGTAACATCACCTAGAATAAAGTTTTGAGTTGAAAACTGTTTGATTTCAGTTTCTAATAACCTGCTAATGCTTATAATTTCAAAAATGACCATTTTTTTGGTCTTTATTAAAATGAAAAGGTTGATTGAAAAGTTTGGGGGATCTAAGAGTGTGGCAACCCAGTGGTCAGGATTACTTCGAATTCTGACAATATGAGGGTCATGTTGCAGGTAGTGCAGCAAGAAGGCACTTATGTGTCTTGCGCATCTCGGAGCCCCAAAATTATTTTCCGGGTTAGATGCAGCTAAAAATTATTATTAATTTTAAATCTGGTGGAGCTTAGTATAGATGGCCTAATAGAATCAGTGCTGCTCACTGCTACAAAGCCCAAATTATTTTCCTGCCAAGGTACAGATAAACATGATTAGTAATTTTAAATCTGGTGGAGCTTAGTATAGATGGCCTAATAGAATCAGTACTGCACACTGCTACAAAGCCCAAATTATTTTCCTGCCAAGATACAGATAAACATGATAAGTAATTTTAAATCTGGTGGAGCTTATTATAGATGGCCTAATAGAATCAGTGCTGCACACTGCTACAAAGCCCAAATTATTTTCCAGCCAAGATACAGATAAACATGATTAGTAATTTGAAAGCTTAAAACGGTTGGTGAGGTGATTTTAACCAATCATCAAGCTTTTACTCTCCCCAGGATGACACAGGGGTAGAAAAGTCGTTTCGTATCCATGATTTGTTCATCTTTATGAACGTGAGTCTGTCTACATTATCAGTGGAGAGCTGCGTGCGCTTATCTGTCAGCATACCACCAGCAGCGCTGAACACACATTCAGACAGAACGCTGGCTGCGGGGCATGACAAGATCTCCAAGGCGTAAGTGGCTAGCTCCGGCCATTTATCCAGATTGGAAGCCCAAAAAGAGCAAGGCTTCAATGTTTACTTGGAGATACTCCTGTACCATCGTCTCTAGGCGTTGACTATGTGTCAGACTTTCTGTCTCCTGTGGCCTTGCAAAGGATGGGCTAAAAAAGTGGTGAAATTATTCCGCAAAATTGATGTTACCAGCAGATACTGTGGTTCTGTTACGGTTTGAGTGCTGAACACTCGACGGTCCCACGGTTGGCAAGTTGGAACTGTGAGATTCACTACGTGCACCACTGGTGTTTTGTGGAAAAGCACATGTAAGATTCTGCAACAGTCTCTGCTGATACTCCTGCATGCGTGCATCCCTTTCTATGGCAGGAATAATTTCTACAAATTTACTTTTTTACCAGGGATCAAACAGTGTGGCAACCCAGTAGTCAGGATTATTTCTAATTCTCACAATTCGAGGGTCATGTTGCAGGTAGTGCAGCAAGAAGGCACTCATGTGTGTTGCGCATCCAGGAGCACCAAGTCCCTGTTGTGTTGGTGGCGACGTAACAATCATGCTTCCTTCCTCTGTCCTCTCCCCCCAAACCTCGCACAACAGAAATGTGATCAAGGTCTCCCTCATCTGATGAGTCTTCCATCAGTTCGTCCTCCACTTCTTCCTGGGCTCCTACACCTTCCTCACTAGTTTGGCTGCTACCATGCGCCCTGGTAAAACCATCTCCCCCACCCTCACATGCCTGCTGCCTTGGTGCTGCCGACCGTCTGGACCTTGCAGATGTTAGCCCTTCCGCATACAACTCCTCCTCCTCTACTTCCTCCACCTCCTCTTGTGCCACCACCTGACTCCGAATTCTGTTTAACATGTGCTCCAGCATGTAAATCACCGGAATAGTCATGCTGATAATGGCATCGTCAGCACTAAACATCTTCGTCGCCATTTCAAAACTGTGCAGAAAGGTGCATAGGTCCATGATCTGAGACCACTCCTCCAGCGTGATTTGCCCCACGTCTGGATCTCGTTGGCCCAGGCTATACGTCAGAACGTATTGCACCAGGGCTTGTCGGTGCTGACACAGTCCATGCAACAAGTGCAGAGTTGAATTCCACCGGGTAGGCACATCGCATTTTAGCCGGTGAAGTGGCAGGCCCAACGACTTCTGTAGAGATGTAAGTCGCTGAGCTGCGGGATGCAAACGGCGGAAGTGAGCACACAGCGACCGTGCCCTCTGCAGAAGGCAATCTAGTCCGGGATAGTGGGCTAAAAATTGCTGGACAACCAGGTTCAACACGTGAGCCATACAAGGCAAGTGTGTGACATTGCCCCGGCGAAGGGCCGCACCCAGGTTTGCAGCATTGTCGCACACGGCCTTCCCTGGTTTCAGGTCCAGTGGAGACAACCATTCATGAAATTGGTTCTCCAGAGCTGACCACAACTCATCAGCTGTGTGACTCACATTTCATAGACATTTCAAAGTAAAAACCGCCTGATGACGTTGAGCCCTACTGCCAGCATAGTAAGGAGGTGTGCAGGATCCCTTCTGCGCAGTTAGAAAGCTTGTGGCATGACAAACAGGCTTTGGGTGCAGGTGGAGGACCGAGAGGAGGTTGAGGAGGCAGAAGCAGTGGAGGAACTTTGAGATAAAGAGGATTGACGCACAACTCGTGGGGACGGCAAGACTTGGACAGCAGCCCCTTGTCCTGCTGTCACCATAGTTACCCAGTGCCCAGTCAGCGACATGTAACGCCCCTGTCCATGCCTACTCGTCCAAGTGTCTGTTGTGAAATGCACCCTGTCACACACAGAGTTTCTCAAAGAAGCGGTGATGTTGTGTGCGACATGCTGGTGGAGCGCAGGCACACCTTTCTTTGAGAAGTAGTGCCGACTGGGCATCTGGTACTGGGGCACTGCGACGGACATAAGGTCTCGAAAATCCTCTGTGTCCACCAGGCGGAAAGGCAGCATTTCTGTAGCCAAGAGCTTTCAGATGGTGAAATTCAACCTCTTAGCTTTCTCATGGCTAGGAGGAAATGGTCTTTTACTTGTCCACATCTGAGGGACCGAGGGCTGGCTATTGTGCTTAGACGTTGTTGATAAGGGTGTCCCCGGCAAACTGCCGGTCTGTGAGGAAGATGCAGGCGGACATGTTAGGTTGCCTTGATCCAAAGGTGGTGCTATCGATGTCGGACAGCGCTCAACACCAGCTGGTGTTACCACCTCCAAAGAAAATGATGACCTGCCAATCACGCTGGCTGTTGCGGGTAAAGAGGTGGCAGGTCTGCGCCCCAAAACAGGTGTGACTGCTGTCCCCCCAGTCACAGAGGATGAAGAGGCCGCGGATGCACAAGATATGGCAGACGGTGGATGGCCCGGCCGGCTAGGCCGCATTGTAGCACAGTGAGCTTCCCACTGCAACTTATGCTTCATGTCCATGTGCCGGTTCATGCATGAAGTACTCAAACTATGTATTCTTTGGCCTCTACTTAGCTTTTTCTGACAAATGTTACAAATAACACGAGTTGGGTCATTTTTATCGATCTGAAAAAATGCCCAGGCTATGCAAGGATTAGCACCCATGCGACCTGAAGAGCCACCACGACTTGTGGTGAGAGGCAGAGTTGTGTTTGAGGATGCAGTTGTTGACGTGCTTCCAGTACTACGTCTCTGTACAGGAAGGCGCAACCTGACCTCGTCGTCACTAGCATCCTCCTCCACCTCCTCTGCTGACCTCATCTCTTGGCTGACTGTGGGTTGACAGTAAGTGGGATCTCCAACCTCATCATGATCACCCTGTGCGTTATCACACCCGTCGTCCTCAGAGCCAACCTGTTCCTGCCCTGACAAAAAACTAAAGTTGTCGCTCCAATCAGGTATTTGAGTCTCATCATCGTCTTCCTCATTGTCTCCACCAACAGGAGTTACAGTTTGGGAATGAGGGTCTACATTATGGTCAGAACCTTCTGCGTCTGGTCCTGGATCCGACTCATAAAGATTCTGGGCATCAGTGCAGATCATTTCATCGTCTGGATTCACAGAAGCGCTGGAGTCGACCTCTGATTCCCAGGCTATAGTATGAGTAAACAGCTCTGCAGACTCAACCATCTGTTCTACCTCATACTCAGATGGGCAGCTGGAGATTTGGGAGCTGTGAAGAAGCAAGTGCGATGGGGTGACACCTTTGAGGACTGGAGTATTTGTGATGTTGAAGTTTATGTGGAGGAGAGCCCACTTAAAGGAACACTTGATATCCGTTGAAGCACCTGCTGTTTTTGTGCCTCATCTGGAATTTGTAGCGATTGGCGTGGCCGTAAGAAAGGGATCTTATCACATTGTCCGCTAAAAGAAGTAGACATTTTAGTTTGGCTGGAAGATGGTCTTTCTTCTGCAGATGTTACTGTTGCTTTAACACCTACCCCACGGACACAACCCTTCTTCCCCTTCCCAACACGCCTATTCCCCTTTCCACCAGCAGCAGGCCTTTTTCCACTCATTTTGGTGGTTAACTAATTCACAACTCTGGAGTTGTTTGCACAAAAAAAGAATTGATGGGAACCGAGCAGAGCTGAGTGGCAAAACTGTGGTATTAGGCCAAAACTATTGGCTGGGTTAGATGCAGAAAAAAAATATATTCAATTTGCAACCTGATGGAGGTCAGTATAGATGGACTAATAGAACAAGTCCCACACACAGCTAGAAGCCCAAATATTTTTTCAGATGTTGATGCAGAAAAAAAATATATTCAGTTTACAACCTGATGGAGGTCAGTATAGATGGACTAATAGAGAAAGTCCCACACACTGCTAGAAGGCCAAATATTTTTTCAGAGCTAGATGCAGATAAAAATTATTTTTAATTTGCAACCTGATGGAGGTCAGTATAGATGGACTAATAGAGAAAGTCCCACACACTGCTAGAAGGCCAAATATTTTTTCAGAGCAAGATGCAGAAAAAAATTATATTCAGTTTGCAACCTGATGGAGGTCAGTATAGATGGACTAATAGAACAAGTCCCACACACTGCTAGAAGCCCAAATATTTTTTCAGAGCTAGATGCAGAAAAAAAATATTTTTAATTTGCAACCTATTGGAGGTCAGTATAGATGGACTAATAGAGAAAGTCCCACACACTGCTAGAAGGCCAAATATTTTTTCAGAGCTAGATGCAGACAAAAAATTATTTTGAATTTGCAACCTGATGGAGGTCACTATAGATGGACTAATAGAACAAGTCCCACACACTGCTAGAAGGCCAAATATTTTTTCAGAGCTAGATGCAGAAAAAAATTATATTCAGTTTGCAACCTGATGGAGGTCAGTATAGATGGACTAATAGAAAAAGTCCCACACACTGCTAGAAGCCCAAATATTTTTTCAGAGGTAGATGCAGAAAAAAAATATATTCAGTTTGCAACCTGATGGAGGTCAGTATAAATGGACTAACAGAACAAGTCCCACACACAGCTAGAAGCCCAAACATTTTTTCAGAGGCAGATGCAGATAAAAAATATTTTTAATTTGCAACCTGATGGAGGTCAGTATAGATGGACTAATAGAGAAAGTCCCACACACTGCTAGAAGGCCAAATATTTTTTCAGAGCTAGATGCAGAAAAAAATTATAATCAATTTGCAACCTGATGGAGGACAGTATAGATGGACTAAAAGAACAAGTCCCACACACTGCTAGAAGCCCAAGTATTTTTTCAGAGCTAGATGCAGAAAAAAATTATATTAAATTTGCAACCTGATGGAGGTCAGTATAGATGGACTAATAGAGAAAGTCCCACACACTGCTAGAAGGCCAAATATTTTTTCAGAGCTAGATGCAGACAAAAAATTATTTTGAATTTGCAACCTGATGGAGGTCAGTATAGGTGGGCTAATAGAACAAGTCCCACACATTGCTAGAAGCCCAAATATTTTTTCAGAGCTAGATGCAGAAAAAAATTATATTCAATTTGCAACCTGATGGAGGTCAGTATAGATGGACTAATACATAAAGTCCCACACACCGCTAGAAGGCCAAATATTTTTTCAGAGCTAGATGCAGACAAAAAATTATTTTGAATTTGCAACCTGATGGAGGTCAGTATAGGTGGACTAATAGAACAAGTCCCACACACTGCTAGAAGGCCAAATATTTTTTCAGAGCTAGATGCAGAAAAAAATTATATTCAGTTTGCAACCTGATGGAGGTCAGTATAGATGGACTAATAGAGAAAGTCCCACACACTGCTAGAAGGCCAAATATTTTTTCAGAGCCAGATGCAGAAAAAAATTATATTCAGTTTGCAACCTGATGGAGGTCAGTATAGATGGACTAATAGAACAAGTCCCACACACAGCTAGAAGCCCAAATATTTTTTCAGAGGTAGATGCAGATAAAAATTATTTTTAATTTGCAACCTGATGGAGGTCAGTATAGATGGACTAATAGAGAAAGTCCCACACACTGCTAGAAGGCCAAATATTTTTTCAGAGCTAGATGCAGACAAAAAATGATTTTGAATTTGCAATGTGATGGAGGTCAGTATAGATGGACTAATAGAACAAGTCCCACACACTGCTAGAAGGCCAAATATTTTTTAAGAGCTAGATGCAGAAAAAAATTATATTCAGTTTGCAACCTGATGGAGGTCAGTATAGATGGACTAATAGAACAAGTCCCACACACTGCTAGAAGCCCAAATATTTTTTCAGAGGTAGATGCAGAAAAAAAATATATTCAGTTTGCAACCTGATGGAGGTGAGTATAGATGGACTAATAGAACAAGTCCCACACACAGCTAGAAGCCAAAATATTTTTTCAGAGGTAGATGCAGAAAAAAATTATATTCAGTTTGCAACCTGATGGAGGTCAGTATATATGGACTAATAGAGAAAGTCCCACACACTGCTAGAAGGCCTAATATTTTTTCAGAGCTAGATGCAGACAAAAAATTATTTTGAATTTGCAACCTGATGGAGGTCAGTATAGGTGGACTAATAGAACAAGTCCCACACACAGCTAGAAAGCCAAATATTTTTTCAGAGCTAGATGCAGAAAAAAATTATATTCAGTTTGCAACCTGATGGAGGTCAGTATAGATGGACTAATAGAACAAGTCCCACACACAGCTAGAAGCCCAAATATTTTTTCAGAGGTAGATGCAGATAAAAATTATTTTTAATTTGCAACCTGATGGAGGTCAGTATAGATGGACTAATAGAGAAAGTCCCACACACTGCTAGAAGGCCAAATATTTTTTCAGAGGTAGATGCAGACAAAAAATTATTTTGAATTTGCAACGTGATGGAGGTCAGTATAGATGGACTAATAGAACAAGTCCCACACACTGCTAGAAGGCCAAACATTTTTTCAGAGCTAGATGCAGACAAAAAATTATATTCAGTTTGCAACCTGATGGAGGTCACTATAGATGGACTAATAGAACAAGTCCCACACACTGCTAGAAGCCGAAATATTTTTTCAGAGCTAGATGCAGAAAAAAATTATATTCAATTTGCAACCTGATGGAGGTCAGTATAGATGGACTAATAGAGAAAGTCCCACACATAGCTAGAAGGCCAAATATTTTTCAGAGCTAGATGCAGACAAAAAATTATTTTGAATTTGCAACCTGATGGAGGTCAGTATAGGTGGACGAATAGAACAAGTCCCACACACTGCTAGAAGGTCAAATATTTTTTCAGAGCTAGATGCAGAAAAAAATTATATTCAGTTTGCAACCTGATGGAGGTCAGTATAGATGGACTAATAGAACAAGTCCCACACACAGCTAGAAGCCCAAATATTTTTTCAGAGGTAGATGCAGAAATAAATTATATTCAGTTTGCAACCTGATGGAGGTCAGTATAGATGGACTAATAGAACAAGTCCCACACACTGCTAGAAGGACAAATATTTTTTCAGAGCTAGATGCAGATAAAAGTTATTTTTAATTTGCAACCTGATGGAGGTCAGTATAGATGGACTAATAAAGAAAGTCCCACACACTGCTAGAAGGCCAAATATTTTTTCAGAGCTAGATGCAGATAAAAATTATTTTTAATTTGCAACCTGATGGAGGTCAGTATAGATCGACTAATAGAGAAAGTCCCACACACTGCTAGAAGGCCAAATATTTTTTCAGAGCTAGATGCAGAAAAAAATTCTATTCAGTTTGCAACCTGATGGAGGTCAGTATAGATGGACTAATAGAACAAGTCCCACACACTGCTAGAAGCCCAAATATTATTTCAGAGGTAGATGCAGATAAAAAATATTTTTAATTTGCAACCTGATGGAGGTCAGTATAGATGGACTAATAGAGAAAGTCCCACACACTGCTAGAAGGCCAAATATTTTTTCAGAGCTAGATGCAGACAAAAAATTATTTTGAATTTGCAACCTGATGGAGGTCAGTATAGGTGGACTAATAGAACAAGTCCCACACACTGCTAGAAGCCCAAATATTTTTTCAGAGCTAGATGCAGAAAAAAATTATATTCAGTTTGCAACCTGATGGAGGTCAGTATAGATGGACTAATAGAGAAAGTCCCACACACTGCTAGAAGGCCAAATATTTTTTCAGAGCTAGATGCAGAAAAAAATTATATTCAGTTTGCAACCTGATGGAGGTCAGTATAGATGGACTAATAGAACAAGTCCCACACACAGCTAGAAGCCCAAATATTTTTTCAGAGGTAGATGCAGATAAAAAATATTTTTAATTTGCAATCTGATGGAGGTCAGTATAGATGGACTAATAGAGAAAATCCCACACACTGCTTGAAGGCCAAATATTTTTTCAGAGCTAGATGCAGAAAAAAATTATATTCAATTTGCAACCTGATGGAGGTCAGTATAGATGGACTAATAGAACAAGTCCCACACACTGCTAGAAGCCCAAATATTTTTTCAGAGCTAGATGCAGAAAAAAATTATATTCAATTTGCAACCTGATGGAGGTCAGTATAGATGGACTAATAGAGAAAGTCCCACACACTGCTAGAAGGCCTAATATTTTTTCAGAGCTAGATGCAGACAAAAAATTATTTTGAATTTGCAACCTGATGGAGGTCAGTATAGGTGGACTAATAGAACAAGTCCCACACACTGCTAGAAAGCCAAATATTTTTTCAGAGCTAGATGCAGAAAAAAATTATATTCAGTTTGCAACCTGATGGAGGTCAGTAAAGATGGACTAATAGAACAAGTCCCACACACAGCTAGAAGCCCAAATATTTTTTCAGAGGTAGATGCAGATAAAAATTATTTTTAATTTGCAACCTGATGGAGGTCAGTATAGATGGACTAATAGAGAAAGTCCCACACACTGCTAGAAGGCCAAATATTTTTTCAGAGCTAGATGCAGACAAAAAATTATTTTGAATTTGCAACCTGATGGAGGTCAGTATAGGTGGACTAATAGAACAAGTCCCACACACTGCTAGAAGCCCAAATATTTTTTCAGAGCTAGATGCAGAAAAAAATTATTTTCAGTTTGCAACCTGATGGAGGTCAGTATAGATGGACTAATAGAGAAAGTCCCACACACTGCTAGAAGGCCAAATATTTTTTCAGAGCTAGATGCAGAAAAAAATTATATTCAGTTTGCAACCTGATGGAGGTCAGTATAGATGGACTAATAGAACAAGTCCCACACACAGCTAGAAGCCCAAATATTTTTTCAGAGGTAGATGCAGATAAAAAATATTTTTAATTTGCAATCTGATGGAGGTCAGTATAGATGGACTAATAGAGAAAGTCCCACACACTGCAAGAAGGCCAAATATTTTTTCAGAGCTAGATGCAGAAAAAAATTATATTCAATTTGCAACCTGATGGAGGTCAGTATAGATGGACTAATAGAACAAGTCCCACACACTGCTAGAAGCCCAAATATTTTTTCAGAGCTAGATGCAGAAAAAAATTATATTCAATTTGCAACCTGATGGAGGTCAGTATAGATGGACTAATAGAGAATGTCCCACACACTGCTAGAAGGCCTAATATTTTTTCAGAGCTAGATGCAGACAAAAAATTATTTTGAATTTGCAACCTGATGGAGGTCAGTATAGGTGGACTAATAGAACAAGTCCCACACACTGCTAGAAGCCCAAATATTTTTTCAGAGCTAGATGCAGAAAAAAATTATATTCAGTTTGCAACCTGATGGAGGTCAATATAGATGGACTAATAGAACAAGTCCCACACACAGCTAGAAGCCCAAATATTTTTTCAGTGGTAGATGCAGATAAAAATTATTTTTAATTTGCAACCTGATGGAGGTCAGTATAGATGGACTAATAGAGAAAGTCCCACACACTGCTAGAAGGCCAAATATTTTTTCAGAGCTAGATGCAGACAAAAAATTATTTTGAATTTGCAACTTGATGGAGGTCAGTATAGATGGACTAATAGAACAAGTCCCACACACAGCTAGAAGACCAAATATTTTTTTAGAGCTAGATGCAGACAAAAAATTATATTCAGTTTGCAACCTGATGGAGGTCAGTATAGATTGACTAATAGAACAAGTCCCACACACTGCTAGAAGCTGAAATATTTTTTCAGAGCTAGATGCAGAAAAAAATTATATTCAGTTTGCAACCTGATGGAGGTCAGTATAGATGGACTAATAGAACAAGTCCCACACACAGCTAGAAGCCCAAATATTTTTTCAGAGGTAGATGCAGAAAAAAATTATATTCAGTTTGCAACCTGATGGAGGTCAGTATAGAAGGACTAAAAGAACAAGTCCCACACACTGCTAGAAGGACAAATATTTTTTCAGAGCTAGATGCAGATAAAAACTATTTTTAATTTGCAACCTGATGGAGGTCAGTATACATGGACTAATAGAGAAAGTCCCACACACTGCTAGAAGGCCAAATATTTTTTCAGAGCTAGATGCAGATAAAAATCATTTTTAATTTACAACCTGATGGAGGTCAGTATAGATGGACTAATAGAGAAAGTCCCACACACTGCTAGAAGGCCAAATATTTTTTCAGAGCTAGATGCAGATAAAAATTCTATTCAGTTTGCAACCTGATGGAGGTCAGTATAGATGGACTAATAGAACAAGTCCCACACACTGCTAGAAGCCCAAATATTTTTTCAGAGGTAGATGCAGATAAAAAATATTTTTAATTTGCAACCTGATGGAGGTCAGTATAAATGGACTAATAGAGAAAGTCCCACACACTGCTAGAAGGCCAAATATTTTTTCAGAGCTAGATGCAAAAAAAAATTATATTCAATTTGCAACCTGATGGAGGTCAGTGTAGATCGACTAATAGAACAAGTCCCACACACAGCTAGAAGCCCAAATATTTTTTCAGAGCTAGATGCAGAAAAAAATGATATTCAATTTGCAGCCTGATGGAGGTCAGTATAGATGGACTAATAGAGAAAGTCCCACACACTGCTAGAAGGCCAAATATTTTTTCAGAGCTAGATGCAGACAAAAAATTATTTTGAATTTGCAACCTGATGGAGGTCAGTATAGGTGGACTAATAGAACAAGTCCCACACACTGCTAGAAGCCCAAATATTTTTTCAGAGCTAGATGCAGAAAAAAATTATATTCAGTTTGCAACCTGATGGAGGTCAGTATAGATGGACTAATAGAGAAAGTCCCACACACTGCTAGAAGGCCAAATATTTTTTCAGAGCTAGATGCAGAAAAAAATTATATTCAGTTTGCAACTTGATGGAGGTCAGTATAGATGGACTAATAGAACAAGTCCCACACACAGCTAGAAGCCCAAATATTTTTTCAGAGATAGATGCAGAAAAAAATTATATTCAGTTTGCAACCTGATGGAGGTCAGTATAGATGGACTAATAGAATGATGCTATGCCCAAAAGATTTTACTTCACTAGGTGCAGTAAAAAAATTGATATTCTATACACAGGTGGTGTAGCTTGCAACACAGATAGGCTACTTCACTGACTAACACACTCTGCAATAGGCCAAAAAGGATTAGCTTTGCTAGATTCAGCCAAATGCTGTGAAAAAAACTTGGACAGCACTGGCACAGACCTGCCTGGCAAAAACTGATAGGAACTGATGTAACCTAGTCCTGAAAAGGACTGCAATTACAATTAGTCTTTACTCCCACAACCTATCTATTTAAGAGCACAGACCTACCTGATAAAAGTTGTAGGAAATGTTGTAACCTAGTCCTTAAAAGAACTGCAATCACAACTATTCCCTACTCCCAAGCTATCTGTAGATTTGTGCAAAAATTGGCTTGAAATTAACAAGGTATAGCGCACACAGCAACAGCGGTGCCGTCTAACACGCAGCTGCAGCAGTGAGAAAATGGTGGCGATGGGGAAAATGGCTGGTTCTTATAGGGCAAGGACATGTGACATACACTGCCAATGACACATGCCCTTGCTTGTGTGAAAAAAAGCACTTCGCTCCGTGTGTGCGCTGCTGATAGGCTGACAGATTGCACCTCCCCACTGTAAATGCGGGAAAGAGAAAAAAAAATGGAGATCTTCATTATTCCTGCAGAGATCCATCCCCTGCCCCTCCCCCCGCCCCGCTGTACACTCAAACTGCGTATTAACATTAATTTTCATCATTACTGAGAAAAAATCCAGTTATGATTTTGGTGCACGAACAGTTATCGAACATAACCTTGAACAGCCGAATTTTTCTCAAATCGTTCGTGTTCGCTGAACGGCTCGAAGACCGCCCAAAACAGCTCGAATTTGAGATTGGCGAACAGTTCGAGTCGAACAACGCTCATCTCTAGTGCTGGCTTCTGGGCACTGATTCCACCATGGAGGCCATTTCGAGACAGAATCCTACAAACTGTTCTAGTTGACACAGGGACTTGAGGTGGCCAGGCCTGTTGGAGCTCTGCTGCAGTGGAAGAGCGGCTTGCTTTGGATTTTCTAACCAACAAACGTTCCTCATGAGCAGTTGTCTTGTGGGGTCTGCCGGACCTGGGCTTGTCAAACACATCTCCAGTCTCTTAAAATCTTTTTTTAATTCTTTGTACTTGATGCTGAGACACATTAAAGGTGCCAGACACCTCTGCAGTGGATCTGGTCTTCAGCCTCTTGATAATCAAGGCTTTGGCCGCAGGGTGGATTTTTGGCATGTTGTCAGAGCTCAAGTTGCAGTTCAAGTGAAGGTCTGGGGTGCTGGGTTTCTTTTCATACACACCCACTATTTAACCGATCATTTACTGAGCACTGGTGAAGATGTAAACTAGGATTGGGTGCATTATATGACCAGGCGACAAAACTTTTGTCTTGCCAAAATCTGACCATTCTGTGTTCATTAAATGATCAATATTTCAGCATTGATGTCAATTTATTTTCTTAACCTATACCAAATTTGGGAGGGTTTCTGCTTACAAGAGAGTAATTTATAAAACCAATGGATGAATTTAACGTCAGGTTATAAGCTTTTATTTACATAACATGGATAAGCGACATAACTTCTGTCAGGGAGTGTATAATTAGATCCATTTCATATCCATTCAGGTGTATTATCAGATGTCATCAAATCCATTTGTATTTCTATCTCAATGGGAGTACCTTTATCTAGTTTATTTCACTTCATTCAGCTCTGCTAGAACTTCCCATGGAGGATATTTCCACTGTATAGCAGATTGGCTGCACCCACTGGAATCCACTATAGTGCAATTGGAGTTGTGCCTATTGCACAACTTTGCCAGGTAAGACTATTTTCTACTATTGGTTTTATAATTTTAACTTTCTGCTCTCAAAAAGAGCTCCTCTCTCTCCTTTACCCACTAAGAAAAATCCACTATTGGTCTAGTAGCAGAGATGCTGAGATAGATTAAAAGAAGTAGTGGCGGATCTCTGTCTCGCTACAGGAAGTGGGGGCGGCTCTTCGTCTCTATACAGGAAGTGGGGGCAGCTCTTTGTCTCTATACAGGAAGTGGAGGCAGCTCTCTCTACTGGAAGTGGGGACAGGTCTTTGTCTCTTTACAGGAAGTGGATGTGGCGCTTTATCTCTATAGGAAGTGGGAGCGACTCTTTCTCTCTCTACAGGAAGATGGGATGGGTCTTTGTTTCTCTGTACAGGGAGCTGGGCATGTTTGTCTCTCTACAGAAAGTAGGGAGCAGGCCTTTGTCTCTTTTCTGGAAATGGTGGTGAGACTTTGTCTACAATAAGTGGGGGTGGGACTTTGTCTCTCTACAATAAGTGGGGGTGGGACTTTGTCTCTCTACTGCATATGAAGGTTGATTTTTGTCTTTCTACAGGAGGTCAGGGTGGATCTTTGTCTCTTCTCTCTTTCCTGTTTCTAGAAGTCCCGAGAGGTCGGGAGTATATTCCAACTTCAAATGTTTCACCAATGGACAATTGAGCAAAAAAGGAAAACATCAGATCCCTATTTTACCATCTGGACAGAGAATGAATGACCTGCAAGTTTTTTTCAACTTATGAGACATACTTAGATAACATGAATAGCAGCAAAGTCCAGCTCAAAAGGAAAGCAGAACAGACCGACAAATGGGAAGCTTGTGTGGAAGCATCATATTATGTGGTGGGTATCATACTGTGTGGGGGTAGGGGACTGTGAGAGGCATTATACTATGTGTAAGGGAATTTTAAGGGCATCATATTGTGTGTGATTGGCTGTGGGCTATTATACAGAGTGTGGGAACATAATATAGTGTACAGTCATGGCCAAAAGTTTTGAGAATGACACCAAAATTATATTTTCACATGATCTTCTGGCCTCTGGTTTTTATTAGTGTGTGTCTGATGTTTATATCACATACAGAAATATAATTGCAATCATATTATGAGTACCAATAGGTTATATTGACAGTTAGAATGAGTTAATGCAGCAAGTCAATATTTGCAGTGTTGCCCCTTCTTCTTCAAGACCTCTGTAATTCTCCCTGGCATGCTCTCAATCAACTTTTGGACCAAATCCTGACTGATAGCAGTCCATTCTTGCATAATCAATGCTTGCATTTTGCCAGAATTTGTTGGTTTTTGTTTGTCCACCCATCTCTTGATGATTGACCACAAGTTCTCAATCTGGGGAGTTTCCAGGCCATGGACCCAAAATCTCTATGTTTTGTTCCATGAGCCATTTAGTTATCACCTTTGCTTTATGGCAAGGTGCTCCATCATGCTGGAAAAGGCATTGTTGGGCGCCAAACTGCTCTTGGACGGTTGGGAGAAGTTGCTCTTGGAGGACATTCTGGTACCATTCTTTAATCATGGCTGTGTTTTTAGGCAAGACTGTGAGTGAGCCGATTCCCTTGGCTGAGAAGCAACCCCACACATGAATGGTTTCAGGATGCTTTGCAGTTGGCATGAGACAAGACTGGTGGTAGCGCTCACCTCTTCTTCTCCGAATAAGCTGTTTTCCAGATGTCCCAAACAATCGAAAAGGGGATTCATCAGAGAAAATGACTTTGCCCCAGTCCTCAGCAGTCCACTCCCTGTACCTTTTGCAGAATATCAGTCGGTCCCTGATGTTTTTTCTGGAGAGAAGTGGCTTCTTTGCTTCCCTCCTTGAAACCAGCCCTTGCTCAAAGAGTCTCCGCCTCACAGTGCGTGCAGAAGCACTCACACCAGCTTTCTGCCATTCCTGAGCAAGCTCGGCACTGCTGGTAGTCCGATCCCGCAGCTGAAACAGTTTTAAGATACGGTCCTGGCGCTTGCTGGTCTTTCTTGGGTGCCCTGGAGCCTTTTTGACAACAATGGAAGCTCTCTCCTTGAAGTTCTTGATGATGCGATAGATTGTTGACTGAGGTGCAATCTTTGTAGCTGCGATACTCTTCCCTGTTCGGCCATTTTTGTGCAGTGCAATGATAGCTGCACGTGTTTCTTTAGAGATAACCATGGTTAACTGAAGAGAAACAATGATACCAAGAACCAGCCTCCTTTTAAAGTGTCCAGTGATGTCATTCTTACTTAATCATGACTGATTGATCGCCAGCCCTGTCCTCATCAACACCCACACCTGTGTTAATGGATCAATCACTAAAACGATGTTAGCTGCTCCTTTTAAGGCAGGACTGCAATGATGTTGAAATGTGTTTTGGGGGTTAAAGTTCATTTTCTGGGCAAATATTGACTTTGCAAGTACAGTAATTGCTGTTAAGCTGATCACACTTTGACATTCAGGAGTATATGCAAATTGCCATTACAAAAAATGAAGCAGTAAACTTTGGAAAAATTACTATTTGTCTCATTCTCAATACTTTTGGCCTTGACTGTAGAAATTATACTGTGTTAGTTGTGTGGGCACATCATACTGTGTGTGGGTAAACTGTGGGGGGTATCATGATGTGTGTGGGTGGCATTGTGGTGTCATAATTGGGGTGGGGACCTGTTAGCTTATAATACTGTATGCGGGGCTATGAAGGAATCGTACTGTGTGTGGGGGCTGTGTGAGGGGAAATCTAGTAACATAAGAATATTTGAGGGGCTTGGGGTATCATACGGTGTGGAGATTGTGGAAGAATGAAGCATGGGCAGCATCATACTGCGGTATGTCAGAGGATGCAGTCTTGGGGGATTATACTGTGTGTGGAGGTGTAAGGGCATCATACTGTAATAGAACATTATGGAGCTGTCATGCTTTGTGTGTGAGGGGAAAGTGGAGAGCATCATACTATTTATGAAGGGGACTGTGGGGGGCATCATACTTTGTGTCTGGACAGTCAGGCAGCATACTCTGTGTGGGGAAGTGTGGGAGGCATCATACTGTGTGGGTGTCTGTGTAGGCATCATACTGTGTGTGGAGGAATGCGGGGGAAACATACTATGTGTGTGGGACATTATACTATGAGGGAAACTCTTTGAAGGGCATCATACTATGTCTATGAAACTGTGGAAGGCATCATATAGTGTGGATGGCTGTAGGGACATCATACAATGTGCTGGGGAATGTAGGGATATCATACTGTATGTGTGTAGGAGGCTTAGGGTAAATATACTGTGGGAGCATCATACAGTATGGGGGGCATCACACTGTGTTTGGGAGGCACTGTGGAGGGCATGAGAGGATACCATACAATCTGTGAACACTAATGGGTACTGCTATGAGAATTTTTTCTGTTTGAAAACTTGTAAAAGACTGGGAAGTTGTTTAGCTCAAAATTAAAAATTTCTGTGCATTGCAGTATTTGTCCTTCTTTCTTAGCTTTCAAAATTGGGACGTATGGATACAGTATAAAAGAGGCCTTAGTAAGATAACTCTCTGTTTTGGTGTCATAAGTTTACATTTTTTTTCTAGTTACATATAGCAGGTTTTCTCCTGTATCAAGTGCACAGCGAGTTTAAATCTTAAAGTAATCCTGAGACATGTGTAGTCATCTTGGGAGTTCTTGTGCCGGACCTGGTTGGTTCCAGATATTGAGCAGATGTTCCATCTGGATGGGATCAAGCGAAAGAGAAGGGACATGTTCTTTTACATCTAATCTGATTTCCAGCATCACGTAGTCTTGGATCACATTGCATTTAACGCAATGACATCTTGCTAACGTTTATATCAGATGATATGCGAGCTCTAAATAACTCAAACCTTGTCCTGTTCTTTTCTAAAATTAACTAGGATAGAGCTGAGAAAAACAGAACAGCTGTCATTTGACTGATTATAATATTTAGTGATACATGTTGAAAGAATAACTGACTTTAAAAAATCCTGCCTGTACAAGAAGCATGATGGTGGGTGTATTGACTTTGTTTAGAAGGCAATGGCTTGAAAATCTGCAGCGAGTAGGAGACTGAAAGGCATAATGTTATTAATGCATAATAGAGGTTATTTATTGTCGGCCTTTAGCTGCAGTATGAATAGAACTACTGTGTGACCTGTTTTGCTGTAATTTTTCATGGGAAATAATAAGTAGCTACCGATATATAGATGTGATGCAAATTCTTATTACTGTACATTGATCTAAACACTGGTTTTGAACTCTCTCGTATATAGCAAGGAATATGTAAAAGGATCAAAGGCAAAGGTATGCTTTTTTTTACTTGAGAAAAAGGTTTAGCCTTGTGTGCAATTACCCTGGGAAAGAAAGGAAAAGAGGGGTCTTGGTGCTTCCTCCCCACTGGTGCTCTGGGACAAGTCATAGCTGCTCATTCCCAGATATGGCTCTGAAAAACATAATTGTAACATCCCTGGCGGCGTGCTGGCATGGCTTACCACCTCCCACCATGCAAGACCGCCATCTTACCTATCAATCCAGGCTGCACGCCTTGCTCCAGTACCTGCTGTGTCTCATGTCTGATTGCTTAGTGTGGCAGAGCGTTTACTGCCTGATTCTTATAGTTACTGTGTGCGCACTCCTAATGCCTCCCCAGCCTATTGCTGTGAGTCACTGGATACTTAAACCCCCTCCACCCAGTAGGGGGTGCCTGAGCAACACTTTCATTCAGTGTGTTCTGTGCATCTGAGTTGCCAGGGCCGGACCTGTATCTTGTCTGTTTCCGCCCCTGGGGGCTGTATACCCAGGCCTGTTACCTGTATCTGTGACTTCTAGTCTGTCTCCGCCACCCTGGGGGCTGAGTTCCCAGGCTCGTTCCTGTATCTTGTTCCTTGTTCAGTTCCTGTCTGAAAGTGTCCTAGCCCATTACCTGTTTGTCTCTATGTCTGAACCTTCCCTTTTTCTGCAGTGTCTGAACCGGCACCTAGCTCCAACTGGTTGTCTCTGAACTTCTGTTTGTGAGTTTTGTGTACACTCACTACTTCATTGTAAGTACCTTGTGTGTATCTGGTTCTGCTTGTTCACCGCACCTGCAGTTTTTCTCTGCTATGCTTGTCCACCGCACCTGCAGTTTCGCTCTGCTCTGCTTGTCCACAGCACTGGCGGTTTCGCTCTGCTCCGCTCTGCTTGCTGCTTGTTCACCGCGCCGGTGGTTTCGCTCTGCTCTGCTTATTCACCGCATCTGCGGTTTCGCTCTGCTCTGCATGTTCACCACACCTGCAGTTTCGCTCTGCTTAGCTTGTTCACCGCACCTGCGGGTTTTGCTCTGCTCTGCTTGTTTACCGTACCTGCGGGTTTTGCTCTGCTCTGCTTGTCTACAGCACCTGCGGGTTTTGCTCTGCTCTACTCTGCTTGTCTACCGCATCTGCGGGTTTTACTCTGCTCTGCTTGTCTACCGCATCTGCGGGTTTTGCTCTGCTCTGCTTGTCTACCGCACCTGAGGGTTTTGCTCTGCTCTGCTTGTCTACCTCACCTGCGGGTTTTGCTCTGCTCTGCTTGTTTACCGCACCTGCGGGTTTTGCTCTGCTCTGCTTGTCTACTGCACCAGTGGGTTTTGCTCTGCTCTGCTTGCCTACCGCATCTGCGGGTTTTGCTCTGCTCTGCTTGTCTACCGCACCTGAGGCTCTGTTCCTGTATCCCAGTGTGTACTGGTCCCTATCCTGCCTGCGTTCCTACCTGCCAGTACCCGCCTGTCTGCATAACATCCGTGCCTGCCAGTGCCCACCTGTCTGCATGCCAGCCATGCCTGCCAGTGCCCACCTGTCTGCATACCAGCCGTGCCTGCCAATACCCACGTGTCTGCATACAAGCCGTGCCTGCCAGTACCCACCTGTCTATATGCCAGTCTAACCTGCCTGTTCCTGCATTCCCCGGTGTGGGTCAACAACTGTGACCGGGGTCTGACCTGGAGTAGCACCTGGTCCTTCTGCTCGGTTCCTCCCTGGTTCACGGAGTTGACTGAGCCGCCGTGTAACCTTGGTCGGACCGAGTTGATACTTAGTCACGCCCCTCCAGGCACTCCTCGGTTCATGGTCCAGTGGGATCACTAATCATGCTCATGGCTATCAGTCCGGGCATGTGCGTAACAGTTTGCTCAGGCTATGGTCCCTGTTGGGCCCCACGGCCCTTCGCTCTCGGAGACATTTGAATTCTTGTCTGGCGAATACGTGCACCAAGGAAAAAAATTTTCTCAAGCTGAGTTCCAGGCGATTTACGCACCAGCCCAAATGGAGCTATCAGTACTCGTTTCTGCGGATCCGCCATGGTACTATGAGGATCCAAAACGAAGCCGTGCATTTGTGGAGCAATGCATGCTGCATTTCAAATTCTATGCTCACTATTTTCCCACTGATCGGGTTAAAGTAGCATTCATGATGTCCTACTTAGCGGGTGATGCCTTGAATTGGATCACCCCCTATGGGAAGCATGGGATCCTATCGTCTCTGATCTGCAGGCCTTCCTGGTGGCCTTTCTAATGGTCTTCGATGACCCTAACCCTGGGGCTTCAGCTAAAGCTTCCCTTCCCAATATCCTGGACCAGTCCCGATAGGTGATGCGTGTAGGTAGCGCATCAGCTCTCCAGGCTGAAGAGACTGCTGCCCACACAGAATTCACACAGGATGACAATGCTCCACAGAATGCTTCTCTTCCCAACCTCAAGAGGCAGTCCAGACGTGTAAGGCGTAGAGGTAAACCGTCACGCCAGGTTCTGTCCTCCCAAAGACCTCCTGTTCCCCAGCCTGTTGAGGCAGCTACCCGCACAGAATCCATGAAGGGTGACCAGGTTCTTCAGGCAAAGCAGAGGCTGGAACTCAGTCACAAAATCGGATTGCGGTCCCGCTGCGGTTGTTTGGGACACCCTGACGGTTTCTGTCCAGCGAAGGTTGGAGAATCCCAAGACATTAGGCATGTAAGAAAGGCTGCCCTTGGCATTAGTGTTTCCTCTTCACAGATGACCGTGACTGTCTCTGTGGCAAGTGAAGGCCTCGGATTAACCGGAAGTTTCGGGCGTAAAGCCTTGAAGAGTCGGTGTCTGATTCCCGTCCGACAACTCCAGAATCCGGTTTGGGCATTGTCAGCGGACGGACGAGCCCTACTTAGAAACTGTCAAAATATGTCTGTACAAATCAAGCTCCAGATTGGAGCATTTCACATGAAGAAGGTCACATTCCAGGTGCTGTCTGGTTTACCCACAGGTCGTCCAGAGCAGAGAGATCTAGTGCCCGCTCAGGTCTGGAGATCCTGCATGGTGTTTCCTGGGGGACTGCTGAGGTACAAGGGGTGTCCATTCCTCATATCTTCAGGACAGTCAGCAGTGTCTTCTTCTTCTTCACCAGATCTGCTAGTCGCTGACTCGCTGTGCGCCGAAGTCTCCAAAGGAAGGGAAGCGGATGCATTGTCCCCACACAGTCTCAACGATTGTACCAATGATCTGGCTTCAGGTACCGCCCCGCCTCGCAGACGTGTCATCTCAGAAACCAGACTGAAGTTGGTCCCTAATCAAGGATTCTCCATCTCTTACAAATCTGGAAATAATTCCATCAAGGCGGTGGCTACCTCCAAGTCTCTGCACTCCTCCAACCAGGCGGAGGACCTCCAATTGCCTCCTGAATCCTCCGGGGTGCTACCTGATAACAAATGGAGAGAGAATTTTCTGCACCCTGTACCTGGTACTTTGCCCACTTCATCCAGTAAGCTTGGCAAAGTGTACGTCAAGGCGGTGGTTACCCCCGAGTCTCTGCACCCCTCCAACCCGGTGGAGGATCTCCAGTTGTCCCGTGAATCCTTTGGGGTGCTAGCCGATATTAACAAATGGAGAGAGACATTCCTGTGTCTTGTTCCTGGTACATCACTCACTTTATCTGTTGTTGAGGATGGCTCGATGGGAAGAAGCATCCTAGTCACCAAGATGATGAGACCAGTTTTGTTCCCTCTAGTGGACAGAAGAGGTAATCTTCTTGAAGAGAAGGATCGGCCTCCAAATTCTCTGCAGAAAATCCTTGCAGGCTTGAAGAAGAGGGGGTGTAAGGGGGGGGTACTGTAACATCCCTGGCGCCATGCTGTCATGGCTTACCACCTCCCACCATGCAAGACCGCCATCTTACCTATCAATCCAGGCTGCACACTTTGCTCCAGTACCTGCTGTGTCTCTTGTTTGATTGCTTAGGGCAGCGGCGCGGTTACTGCCTGATTCTTATAGTTATTGTGTGGGAACTCCTAATGCCTCCCCAGCCTATTGCTGTGAGTCACTGGATACTTAAACCCCCTCCACCGAGTAGGGGCTGCCTGAGCAACACTTTCATTCAGTGTGTTCTGTGCAACTGAGTTGCCAGGTCCTGACCTGTATCTTGTCTGTTTCCGCCCCTGTTGGCTGTATACCCAGGCCTGTTACCTGTATCTGTGACTTCTAGTCTGTCTCCGCCACCCTGGGGGCTGAGTTCCCAGGCTCGCTCCTGTATCTTGTTCCTGGTTCAGTTCCTGTCTGAACTGTGTCCTAGCCCATTACCTGTTTGTCTCTATGTCCGAACCTTCCCTTTTTCTACAGTGTCTGAACCTGCACCTAACTCCAACTCGTTGTCTCTGAGCTTCTGTTTGTGAGTTTTGTGTACACTCGCTACTTCATTGTAAGTACCTTGTGTGTATCTGGTTCTGCTTGTTCACCGCATCTGCAGTTTTGCTCTGCTCTGCTTGTTCACTGCACCTGTGGTTACGCTCTGCTCTGCTTGTTCACCGCGCCTGCTGTTTCGCTCTGCTCTGCTTGTTCACCTCACCTGCGGTTTTGCTCTGCTTTGCTTGTCCACCGCACCTGCGGTTTCGCTCCGCTCTGCTTGTCCACCGCACCGGCGGTTTCGCTCTGCTCTGCTTGTTCACCCCATCTGCTGTATCGCTCTGCTCAGCTTGTTCACCGCACCTGCGGGTTTTGCTCTGCTTGTATGCGGGTTTTGCTCTGCTCTGCTTGTCTACCACACCTGAGAGTTTTGCTCTGCTCTGCTTGTCTACCGCATCTGTGGGTTTTGCTCTGCTCTGCTTGTCTACCGCATCTGCGGGTTTTGTTCTGCTCTACTTGTCTACCGCACCTGCGGGTTTTGCTCTGCTCTGCTTGTCTACTGCACCTGCGGGTTTTGCTCTTCTCTGCTTGTCTACCGCACCTGCAGGTTTTGCTCTGCTCTGCTTGTCTACCGCACCTGCGGGTTTTGTTCTGCTCTGCTTGTCTACCGCACCAGCGGGTTTTGCTCTGCTCTGCTTGTCTACCGCACCTGCGAGTTTTGCTCTGCTCTGCTTGTCTACCGCATCTGCGGGTTTTGCTCTGCTCTGCTTGTCTCCCGCATCTGCGGCTCCGTTCCTGTATCCCAGTCTGTACTGGTCCCTATCCTGCCTGTGTTCCTACCTGCCAGTACCCGCCTGTCTGCATGCTAGCCGTGCCTGCCAGTGCCCACCTGTCTGCATGCCAGCCGTGCCTGTCAGTGCCCACCAGTCTGCATACCAACCGTGTCTGCCAATACCCACGTGTCTGCATACCAGCCGTGCCTGCCAGTACCCACCTGTCTATATGCCAGTCTAACCTGCCTGTTCCTGCATTCCCCGGTGTGGGTCAACAGCTGTGACCGGGGTCTGACCTGGAGTAGCACCTGGTCCTTCTGCTCGGCTCCTCCCTGGTTCACGGAGTTGACTGAGCCGCCGTGTGACCTTGGTCGAACCGAGTTGATACTTAGTCACGCCCCTCCAGGCACTCCTCGGTTCATGGTCCAGTGGGATCACTAATCATGCTCACGCCAGTCAGTCCGGGCGTGTGCGTAACAAAAATTTTATGATTAAGCCAGAGGACCGTACCTGAGCCTCCATCCAAACCCAAACTGCAGCCACGAGTGCTGATGGGAGAAGAGGCTACTCACATTGCTGTCCACCCTGTCTATCTGATCTAATACTGGAGATACCGGGCATAATGGGGTAAGAAGAAGTTGTTCACACTGCTGTCCACCCTGTCTATTTTATCTAATACTGGAGATACCAGGGGAGCTGAGGTAAGAAGAGGCTGCTCACACTGCTGTCCAACCTGTCTATCTCATATAATACTGGAGATACCAGGGGTGATACGGTAAGAAGAAGTTGCTTACACTGTGTATCTAATACTGGAGATACAAATGGTGTTCACACTGCTGTTCACCATGTCTATTTGATCAAATATTAGAGATACCAAGTGTGTTTTGGTAAGAAGAGGCTGCTCACACTGCTGTCCGCCATGTCTACCTGATCTATTACTGGTGATACCAGGGTTACTGAGGTAAGAAGAGGCTGCTCACATTGTTGTCTCATCCCTGTCTATATTATCTAATACTGTAGATACCAAGAGTGTTGAAGTGAGAAAAGGCCACTCACAATGCTTTCCACCTGCCTATCTGATCTAATAGTTTTGATATCAGGGATGCTGAGTGAAGAAGATGCTGCTCACACTGCTTCCATCATGTCTACCTGATCTAATATTGAATTTACCAGGGGTACTGAGGTAAGAAGAGGCTGCTCACACTGCTGTCCGCCCTGTCTATCTTATTGAATACTGTTGATGTCATAATTGCTGAGGTAAGAAGAGGCTGTTCACACTGCTGTCCACCCTGTCTATCTAATCTAATATTTGAGATACCAGAGGTTCTAAGGTAAGAGTAGGCTGCTCACACTGCTGTCCACCCTCTTTCTCTGATCTCATACTGGAGATATCAGAGGTGCTGCGGTAAGAAGAGGCTCCTCACACTGCTGTCCACCCTGTCTATCTGTTCTAATACTGGAGATACCAGGTGTGATGAGGTAAGAGGAAGTTGCTTACACTGCTGTCCACCCTGTCTATCTGATCTAATACTGGAGATACCAGCGGTGCTGAGGTAAAAAGAGGCTGCTCACACTGCTGTCCACCCTGTCTATCTGCTCTAATACTGGAGATACCAGGGATGATGGGGTAAAAATAAGTTGCTCACACTGCTGTCCACCCTGTCTATCTGATCTAATACTGGAGATACCAGGTGTGATGAGGTAAGAAGAAGTTGCTCACACTGCTGTCCACCCTGTCTATTTTATCTAATACTGGAGATACCAGGGGAGCTGAGGTAAGAAGAGGCTGCTCACACTGCTGTCCAACCTGTCTATCTCATCTAATACTGGAGATACCAGGGTGATGCGATAAGAAGAAGTTGCTCACACTGCTGCTTACACTGTCTATCTAATACTAGAGATACAAATGGTGCTGAGGTGAAAAGAGGCTGCTCACACTGCTGTTCACCATGTCTATTTGATCAAATATTACAGATACCAAGTGTGCTTTGGTATGAAGGGGCTGCTCACACTGCTGTCCACCCTGTCTACCTGATCTATTACTGGTGATACCAGGGGTACTGAGGTAAGAAGAGGCTGTTCACATTGCTGTCCCATCCCTGTCTATATTATCTAATACTGTAGATACCAGGAGTGTTGAGGTGAGAAAAGGCCACTCACACTGCTTTTCACCTGTCCATCTGATCTAATACTTTTGATATCAGGGATGCTGAGGGAAGAAGATGCTGCTCACACTGCTTCCATCATGTGTACCTGATCTAATATTGAATTTACCAGGGGTGCTGAGGTAAGAAGAGGATGCTCACACTGCTGTCCATCCTGTCTATCTGATCTAATATTAGAGATACCAAGTGTGTTTTGGTAAGAAGAGGCTGCTCACACTGCTGTCCACCCTGTCTAACTGATCTAATATAGGACATACCAGAGGTTCTAAGGTAAGAGTAGGCTTCTCACACTGCTGTCCACTCTGTTTCTCTGATCTCATACTGGAGATACCAAAGGTGCTAAGGAAAGAAGAGGCTGTTCACATTGCAGTCCACCCTGTCTGTTTGAATGTCAAATGCCTGTTGTGGTCTGCAGATTGCTTGAAGTACTTGGTATTGGTTATCACTAAGTCATAACAGCAAAGCCTCCTAATTCGCAGGCTTTCAGGCACCAGTTCTGATAACATTCTAGGAGACATTTCTGTCAGTGTAACAAGACTTTTTAACTTAAGAGGACTGGGAAAGTCGAACTGTGTGTTTTTTCAACCAAAGCAGCTAAAGGGGTTGTCTCAAGTTTGGAAATTTTCCCCTATATGTGAAATGAGGGGTAACTTTGCAATTGTTGGGTGTTTGAGTGCAGGGACCCCACCCATCTCAAGAAATGGAGCTCTACACAGCTGTGTGAATGGAGCAGGAGTTGATTATGCGCACTGCTTCTCTATTTATCTTTATTGGGACCACCGGATATAGCTGACTTGTTTTTGGCACTCACTTAAGAAAGAATGGATCGGCCATGCTCATGATCAACCTCTGCACCATTTACATGTTGCTCTTGAGAGCCTTAGTTCTCAGGATCATTGACGGTACCAGTTGTCAGACCCCCCAGCAATCAGGGAGTTATACTCTATCCTTCGGATAGGTAATAACTTCCAAACTTAAGAATACTCCTATAATAAAGTGAACAGAATCAGTTGAAGAATGGTTACAGCCACTTAATCTCTGCTCAGTGGATGACACCCAATGTGTTGATGCAACATCCTCAAGTTGCCAGGATTGTGGAGTCTGTGTTCTCTAATATAGTTTCAGAAGTGCTGGAATAGTGTGGGTTCACCTGAGCTGCCACCCATAGATGGCAAGAAAGAATGGGAGTCCAAAAGTAAGTTGTTCGATTTATTGGTCAACGCGTTTTGGAGTATCAAACTCCTTCATCAGGACAAAACCAAGGTAATGAACAAAGTGGATGGCATATAAGTATATATATAGACATGTGGTTCAAATTAGGGGGCGCAAAGCACTCCACCTAAAAAGTCATATAACCGGGAATGATATCTAACCCGAAGGAAGTGATTTGAATGAGAAACACTAGACATTTGGTGAAAATCATAAAAACAGATTAAAATAGAAAGATAGTTGCATACAAAACATATGTAAGAAACATCCTTTGACTGTGATTTGTATTGCAGCCTGTCAAGTTTTTTTGCTAGATTATTGCAGTAATGTATTGAATATGCTAACAATAGAGTCAATTGCAAAAGGGGAAAGGATCAAACAAGGGTGCGCCCCTTCTCTCTCCAACAACCGCATAGCCACCACATGATATATAGAGTGCAGTAAATATCTTTATGGCTGTTTTTATATACTGTAAACTATTTTCTTCTTTTATTGTAGAAAATAGTAATAAAATACATGTACTTTGGGTTACTTCTGTTCTTGAATGGGATCATGATGATTTGTAAAATTTCTGGGTGATGGAAACAAACACTAGTCATGCTCTATAATTGCTGGACTGACTACAGAGACCGTGGTTATAAGTGATAAGTGGTCATTAAAAATATAAGACCATGGGCTTTGTTGGCACAAGGAGGTTCAAAGTGGCATCTGCCCAACATAGTGACCAACAGCAGAGGTTACATTTCTACTCTCTTTCGTGGATCTCCGCTGGTTCTTCTGCCCTCAGCCGCTTGCCATATCTGCCATTAGAAATGTTATTCTATTTTAACGTTACAGTAAAAGTGAATTTTAAAATGTAAATCAACTTCTTCCAGCTTTTTTTTTTAAAGTTGACTTCCCTTTTATGCTGCTCGGTAAATATTGCAAAACTCCCATTGCTCATAAAAAGAGACACGGTAATGTTAAGAATAAAATGCATGAGGAGATTGAATAATAGATTGCTTCTTTAATTCATATTGATCTGGTGGTGGTAGACTCCCAAGAAACTTCTACCTTCTTCCTGAAATTATTCCATTCGCTGTGAAGACGTCTTCATCTTTCTGATGACCTATTTGTGAGAGATGAAAAAATAAAAAAAAATGAACAAGAAGTTTCTGGTCTAATTGCTCCTTAAATTAACAAGTTTAATATAAATGTTGATCCTTGAAATCTACTGCTTTCCTTCACAATGTTAAAGGGGTTGCACAATTTCGAAAATTAATTTTCATCTATCTCATTGGGGAATGCTGCGTTAATGGAAAGGGTTTCTTGTTTAGGATCCTCAACCTTTGGCCGGCATAGAGCGTTTCTTGTTTTGGAGGACCTCACCAGACTTGACCTGGCCTAACATGACCTGTCCCATCCTGTATTACACAGACAACCAACTAATTTATATAGATTGTGTGTAACGCTTAGTTTCCCAAGTGGTGGTGTACGAGTTGCTCTAGATGATGAGACGCCCTCTGTGAGCAACACTAAGCACTTCTCTCGAAGCCCCGACAAGAAGCCAGGAATTGAAAAATGGACTACACAATAATTTATGAGGAATCTTTCTGAAGAATACGTTATCTAAGAGGTAACATTTCTCCTTGCGGAGAGCGACATGTTAAGCATGTCATGGTGAGGGGACTTTTAAAGCCGCAATGCTCCTCTGGGAAATATGCAAATTGTCTCTTCAGAGAGGAAGAGAACCAGAACTCTAGTGCCACCTACAGGAAGTATAAACCCTAAAAGTCCATAGTGACCCTTTACCGAGCTTTATCACATGACTTAGGATATAAGCAAGAACCAGAAACTCAATTTGCAGACACTGTGTTTCGGGGTACTGCCCCTCGTCAGTGCAAAGTGTGAGTTCTGGTTTGGCTGGGTGAGAGGCATCAGACCGGTATCTAAGGGGTAACATTTCTCCTTGCGGAGAGCGACATGTTAAGCATGTCAAAGTGAGGAGACTTTTAAAGCCGCAATGCTCCTCTGGGAAATATGCAAATTGTCTCTTCAGAGAGGAAGAGGACCAGAACTCTAGTGCCACCTACGTTATAATTCAACTGTTGTATCGCAAATAGTGATGAGCGAGCACTAAAATGCTCGGGTGCTTGAAGCTCAGGTCGAGCACATTGGAATACTCGGGTGCTCGACCCGAGCAACAAGCCCAATGTAAGTCTGTGGGAAACTTGAACATTTTTCAGGCGGTCACCCCCCCCGGCGCTCTGCAGAAGGTCAAAAATTGCCCAAATCGATGGGAACAGTGCTCAATTAAATGTCAGGCAGGCAGAATATATAGGCAGACAGGCAGGCAGGGTATATAGGAGGGTGCATGAAAAACATAGCAGGGCACTTGGAACACACTAGTGCCCTCCGATTTTCATGCACCGGCCTCTTTAAAAAAGCCGGCCGGCAATTCATCAGCGGAATACACCAGTACCCGACAATTTAGAACAGAAAGAATAGAGCATCACACATAGATTAGATAGATAGAAACATGTCAGTCACATATATAATAAGTACAGTGACAGTGTTGGTTACTGTACTTGTTATTTAGTGTTAAAATAAAGGATTTATTAAAAAATAAATAAAAGTGTTTTTGTCTCTTTAAAAAAGCCGGCCGGCAATTCATCAGCGGCATATATTGGTACCCGACAATTTAGAACAGAAAGAATAGAGCATCACACATAGATTAGATAGATAGAAACATGTGAGTCACATATATAATAAGTACAGTGACAGTGTTGGTTACTGTACTTGTCATTAAGTGTTAAAATAAAGGATTTATTAACAAAAAAATTGGCGTGGGGTTCCCCGTAATTTTAGTCTCTAGCGGAGGTTAAGCAGAAGGCTGGGGCAGATGTTTGAAGCCTGGGAAGGGGGTAATACCCACGGAGCTTCCCAGGCTACTAATATTAGCCCCCAGCTGAATACCTAGCCTTTACTAGCTGTTAAAATGGGGGGACCCCCCCAAAAAAATGACGTGGGGTCCCCCCTATTTTAATAGCTAGCAAAGGCTAGACAGACAGCTGGGGGCTGATATTAATAGCCCAGGAAGGGTGCCATGAATATTGGCCCCCTCCCAGGCTAGAAACACCAGCCGTCAGCAGCCCCAGAAATGGCACATCCATAGGATGCGCCAATTCTGGCACTTAGCCTCGCTCTCCCCACTGCCCTGTAGCGGTGGCAGTGGGGTAATAGGGTTGGAGTTGATGTCAGCTTATAATGCCAGCTGACATCAAGCCCAGGTTAGTAATGGAGAGGCATCTATAAGACACCCCCATTACTAACCCCATAGTGAAAGTTAAAAAAAAACACAAACACCCAGAATAAAGTCCTTTTATTGAAATAAAGACACAATTCTTTAATGTTCTAAATTAAAGTCTACTTACCGTCACGCCCATTCCAGCTGAAGCCAACGATCTCCTGCAATAAAAGTAAAATAATTAACCAACCTCATCCTTACCTTTCCATGGTTCCCAGGACGGCTTCAGCTCTGCTACATTGACATGATAGACTGGATCGCAGCAGAACGCTGCCATCCAGCTTGCCATGCCGCAGACACTGAGAAGCTCCTCAGTGAAGCTCCTCAGTGTCTGGTTGTGACGGCATCCAGATGAGCCGAGTTCATGTCCAGTGAACTCAGCTCACCTCATGCACGTCACTGACAGCGTGGGAGAATTCTCTTGCGCTTGCAGTGCCGGCAAATGACGTCACCGCTTAAGCAGGAGAATTATCCCACGCTGGGACAGCATTGAGACGGCAGGCTGGATGGTAGCAGAACGCTGCCTTCCAGCTTGTCATCCTTCAGAGATACTGCAGAGCGCAAGCATGCCTGCACTCCTATGGATGCGCCATTTCTGGGGGTGCGGCTGACGGCTGGTGTTTCTAGCCTGGGAGGGGGCCAATATTCATGGCACCCTTCCTGAGCTATTAATATCAGCCACCAGCTGTCTGCCTATCCTTTGCTATCTATTAAAATAGGGGGGACCCCACGTCATTTTTTTTTGGGTCCCAGATTTTAATAGCTAGTAAAGGCTAGGTATTCAGCTGGGGGCTGATATTAGTAGCCTGGGAAGCTCCGTGGGTATTATCCCCTTCCCAGGCTTCAAACATCTGCCCCAGCCTTCTGCTTAACCTCCGCTAGAGACTAAAATTACGGGGAACCCCACGCCAATTTTTTTTTTAATAAATCCTTTATTTTAACACTTAATGACAAGTACAGTAACCAACACTATCACTGTACTTATTATATACAGTACAGGCCTAAAGTTTGGACAAACCTTCTCATTTAAAGATTTTTCTGTATTTTCATGACTATGAAAATTGTACATTCACACTGAAGGCATCAAAACTATGAATTAACACATGTGGAATTATATACTTAACAAAAAAGTGTGAAACAACTGAAAATATGTCTTATATTCTAGGTTCTTCAAAGTAGCCAACTTTTGCTTTGATGACTGCTTTGCACACTCCTTGGCATTCTCTTGATGAGCCTCAAGAGGTAGTCACCAGAAATGGTCTTCCAACAATCTTGAAGGAGTTCCCAGAGATTCTTAGCACTTGTTGGCCCTTTTGCCTTCACTCTGTGGTCCAGCTCACCCCAAACCATCTCGATTGGGTTCAGGTCTGGTGACTGTGGAGGCCAGGTCATCTGGTGTAGCACCCCATCACTCTCCTTCTTGGTCAAATAGCCCTTACACAGTCTGGAGGTGTGTTTGGGGTCATTGTCCTGTTGAAAAATAAATGATGGTCCAACTAAGTGCAAACCGGATGGAACCTAATGCCGCTGCTAGATGTTGTGGTAGCCATGCTGGTTCAGTATGCTTTCAATTTTGAATAAATCCCCAACAGTGTCACCAGCAAAGCACCCCCACACCATCACACCTCCTCCTCCATGCTTCACGGTGGGAACCAGGCATGTAGAGTCCATCCGTTCACCTTTTCTGCGTCGCACAAAGACACGGTGGTTGGAACCAAAGATCTCAAATTTGGACTCATCAGACCAAAGCACAAATTTCCACTGGTCTAATGTCCATTCCTTGTGTTCTTTAGCCCAAACAAGTCTCTTCTGCTTGTTGCCTGTCCTTAGCAGTGGTTTCCTAGCAGCTATTTTACCATGAAGGCCTGCTGCACAAAGTCTCCTCTTAACAGTTGTTGTAGAGATTTGTCTGCTGCTAGAACTCTGTGTGGTATTGACCTGGTCTCTAATCTGAGCTGCTGTTAACCTGCAATTTCTGAGGCTGATGACTCGGATAAACTTATCCTCAGAAGCAGAGGTGACTCTTGGTCTTCCTTTCCTGGGGCGGTCCTCATGTAAACCAGTTTCTTTGTAGCTCTTGATGGTTTTTGCAACTGCACTTGGGGACACTTTCAAACTTTTCCCAATTTTTCAAACTGACTGACCTTCCTTTCTTAAAGTAATGATGGCCACTCGTTTTTCTTTACTTAGCTGCTTTTTTCTTGCCATAATACAAATTCTAACAGTCTATTCAGTAGGACTATCAGCTGTGTATCCACCAGACTTCTGCACAACACAACTGATGGTCCCAACCCCATTTATAAGGCAAGAAATCCCACTTATTAAACCTGACAGGGCATACCTGTGAAGTGAAAACCATTTCCGGTGACTACCTCTTGAAGCTCTTCAAGAGAATGCCAAGAGTGTGCAAAGCAGTCATCAAAGCAAAAGGTGGCTACTTTGAAGAACCTAGAATATAAGACATATTTTCAGTTGTTTCACACTTTTTTGTTAAGTATATAGTTCCACATGTGTTAATTCATAGTTTTGATGCCTTCAGTGTGAATGTACAATTTTCATAGTCATGAAAATACAGAAAAATCTTTAAATGAGAAGGTGTGTCCAAACTTTTTGTCTGTACTGTATGTGACTGACATGCTTCTATCTATCTAATCTATGTGTGATGCTCTATTCTTTCTGTTCTAAATTGTTGGGTACCGGTGTATGCCGCTGATGAATTGCCGGCCGGATTTTTTAAAGAGACGAGTGCATGAAAACACTATTATTTTTTTTTAATAAATCCTTTATTTTAACACTAAATAACAAGTACAGTAACCAACACTGTCACTGTACTTATTATATATGTGACTGACATGTTTCTATCTATCTAATCTATGAGTGATGCTCTATTTTTTCTGTTCTAAATTGTCGGGTACCGGTGTATGCCGCTGATGAATTGCCGGCTTTTTATGTTTCACTGTGAGCACTGCTCCCATCGATTTGGGCAATCACTGTAATGCCACAACCACCATGGCTGTGACATTACAGTGAGTGGCAGACAATCCCTGCATGATTGGTGCTCTAAATAGCGCCAGACATGCAGGACGGGGATCCGAGCTCCCACCCGAGCATCTCGAAAGTACTCGGCGAGCTCCGAGCATCGTGAGTACTGAGATGCTCGGGCGAGTACCGAGCAGTGGCGAGCATGCTCACTCATCACTAATCGCAACCTCTTTGCCGTCTCTGGTTTTCATATTGGCCAAATCATCTAAACTCACAAGGTTCACCTGAGCTCGCAACACCATCTCACACAGGCTTCTTCTGGCTACCTCATTATGACAGGACTCAAGGCCACACTTGCGACTATCCAATACTCTGGACAGTTCTTCGGCTTACTTTCACCATCTTCTTCTGTACTCAGTAGACACACTCAACATTCTTGAACATCAGACTCTGCACTAGCTTAATCCTCACATTTTTGTCCCTCCTAGACTGCAAGAACGCCTTTGCTAATCAACTACTTCAGGCATCTAACCCCCAACTAACTAGACTGCTGCAGTGTTGGCATGACTCAAAATTTTCCACTTTATACACAAAATGCAATAATGAAAAAAAAACTGATAACAAAACATAGAGAAGTGCACTGAGCATAAAAAGAAGAGGAGGAGCTGAAAGCTCACAAGTGAATGGACTGGTCTCTTGCAGGAGGGTTAACAGAAAAAGTCATTTTCATCCTTCTTACTGCCATTTCACACTGAGTTTATTTCCAAGTTCGGTGGCCCCGTCGGGTCCTATGTCTGAACATATGCCTGGATAAAGAATACAAAAACCTTCAGTGGCCCTTCTTTTTGTTTTTACTTTTACCATTCCTTTTTGTTGCTGCTTTTTTTTTCTTTTCTTTTACTTAAATGCATGTATTTTAAGCTAAATTAATTTCTGCTGCTTTGGATTTCATTAAAAATTTTGTACAGTTTTGACTTTTACAGGCGCTTTGTTTCCCTGAGCATCGCTGGCTGCAGAATGAATTAACTGAGAATTTGTCAGTCAGTTCTCCCTGATGGGAATGGCAGTTAACAATTTATAGAAAAATAATGGGAGAGTGCTTTGTAGGGTAATCAACTGTGTGGTGGGGTAGGAGAAAAAAGGTTCCCCTTTACCCCCTGTATATCGTCTCTCACCTTAATAGGTTATGTAAAGACTTCAGTCCGTCCAGAGCTTTCTGCTGGTGATCCCTCACCCAGATCTAATTTGGACAGCTAGAGGTATGCAACAAGTAAAAAAATGGGGGTAGTAGTAGCAGTGCCATCTTCAGAAATTCATACTCCAGTAGGATGGTCTACATGCTTCGACAGGACAAGTTAACAAGTGTGAACCTGAAACGCGTAGACCATTCAGTAAACAATTTATTTCCATTGGAGCATGAATGTCTGAAAAAAGCAGTGCTACGACTATCCCAATTTTTTTACTGCCTTTCTCATGGGGAGCGTCTATTTTCTGTCTTTTTCTAAGCTCCTGTGTGCTGATTTACTGTATTACCACACAACACATCAAACCGGAACTAAACTTTGGGGTCATCAAAAAACTTACAGTTAAAACAGTTACAAAGTTTCCCATCAGAACGAGCTCACTGATAGATTCTCAGGTAACTCCTTCAGCAGCCAGCAACCAAAGAGAATATAAAAGCCAAACTGTGCAATTTTTTTAACCAAATTGCAAAAATGATTTGTAGCCCAAAATAAATGAATTTCAGTAAAAAAATATATATATATATATATTGCGTCATTTTGGTTTTATTAGCTGGGAAATGATTTTTTTTGTGCCACTTTGTATAAACTGTCTCGAATTTTATAATGAAATATCCTTTACAGTAGAAAAGTCTTCCATTATGATACGTGGAGAATGAGATCATTATCACCGTCATGATTATTCCACGGATGCATCTTTTGTTTAAAGCCCGGATGTCACTCTGCAGAATGTGCAGATCTGACGTTTCTCAGTGGCACCACAGATGTTCTTCCTCCTCATCCAGCAATTTGTGCTTAGTCTGACTGTATCTAATACTTCTGTGTTATAACAAGGTGGCGTTTTCATGTGTATAGCGCATTTACTCTTCCTCCGTCATTAACTTGCACCGCAATTGCCAGTCACTCACATATCTCATTCTGATGTTCAAGTCCTACAAGAAAGCAAAGTATTCTCATCTATTCATCCCAAGGAAATAGACTCTAGAGGAGATCAAGTCTGATAGAAGAAGATGCAGAAATAGTGGCCGTTTATATTTATTAATATTTTATTTTATTTATTTGTATGTTTATTAAAAGGAAGTTTCAATGTATGTCAATTTTTAAAGAAATTATGTCATGCTTAAAGGGATTTCCCCATGAACAATAAATCATTTTAATCAATAGATATTGGAATAATAATATGTTCCACAATTGGATGTGTTTAAATAAAATGTCCCTGTACTGATAATTTTATACATGTGTCCCTGCTGTGTACTGTGTAATGGCTGTGTCTGACCATACTGGAACATGGTCTGATCATTCCACATCTCCTGGGCAGGGGAGAGAGAAAAAAAGAGTATACAGACATTCCCGCAGGGGATCACAGCTGATTTTTTCTTTGAAGCAAAACATTGTTTAAAAACAGACTGTGAAATGCTTTATCTCACAAAAAGAATCAGCTGTGATCCCCGGCTGTCCTGTCTGTATACTCTTTTCCTTCTTCCCCTGCCCAGGAGATGTGGTATGATCAGACCATGTTCCTGTACGGTCAGACACAGCAATTACACAGTACACAGCAGGGGCACATGTATAAGATTATCTCAGCACAGGAACATTGTATTTAAACACAACCAATTGTGGAACATATTATTATTCCAAGATCTATTGATTAAAATGAACTTTAGTTTATGGGAAAACCCCTTTAAGAGACTAAAAAAGATTTACTTAAAGAGGCTTTTCAGTTTCAGGTTTTTTTTTTTTAGTTTCAGGAAAGAGCGTCCCCAAAGAAAAGTCTGCAGTGATTCTGATTGACTGCAGACTGCTGAATCGTGATAGTGAGCAATGTGCACATTGTCAAGATTCTCCTGTATGCCCAGTACAAGCGATTGTTCAACTGACCACATGTATGCGCTTTGCAAACATGCACAGACCACATCAAAGATGGGCAGAACTTTAATGTGGTCATTGGCTGAGAGGAGCTTAGAATAAGACATATAACAGAGTTAAAAACGCCCCACAAGGGGAAACTCACTGCTGGTTTCTCAGTTAAAGGTGTTTTACACTTATAGGGCCTTAGGATAAGAAGCCAAAGCAAAAAGTCTATTTACAGTGTAGGAAGAAAAGTCTTCTCTCAGTCTATGTGAGTGCAGGCTGACAAATTGTGACAGTGTGCAATGTGCACACTGTCATGATTCCCCTGTATGCCCCATGTGAGTATGTGGTCATATACAAATCACATACATAAAGTTATCAGAGCAAGCTCACTGATTGATTCTCAGTTTCCTCAATCTGCAGGCAGAAAACCAATAACAAAAATTATTTTTAGCCCAAAATTCATGCCTATAAGTAAAAAAATAAAAAAATGAATGTATCCATATTTGTTTAATAGAAAAGTAAAGCCTTTTTTATTTTGACAGAGCTATTATTTAAAATTTTACCTATGACTCTGCATACATCTGGAATTTTATATCCATTGGAGGTATATATCTGGCAAAAGTCCCAATGTATGCCACTATACAGACACGTAAAGACATACATTGGCCATTGAATGGCATTTTAAAATAATGTATACCTCCCACTACATATAAAAGTGTAGTACACAGCGATTAAAATAAAAAAATAGCTTATACATAAAAGTCCAACATATGAAAACATAAATTATTTTGGCTTATTCAGGGTGTATGGGATCCTATAGATCATTTTCATCACTACTGACACTGTGCAGACACTAACAGGCACTGTCGAACTGTACTGGCAAAAGCCCACCTTTGATTCTTGGGGTCCACTGTTCAGCTACATCCAAAAGTTACGTGACCCTAGTATGCAAATTTACTTTTGTTTCTATATAATATTTTTACCTTTTTCTGCAAATTGTGAATCAAGTGTAATAGCATTACTCATTAGAAGTATTTCACAGGGACGGCCTACCGGAGGATTTCCCGGTTTTGCTGTGGGCCAGTCCGAGCCCGCTAACAGTACACGAGGATATCTGTAAAGTCTCCCTACTGACCTGGGATCTGCTGTCCACCTGTTTAAAACTGATATCGCCCTTACTAGATGACTTCTGCTGATGCCCCTTATGTTGCAGACCATCAAAATATTTACCTGCTTTATTTTCCATTATTCTCTTCAGTTTTATCAGGCTACACCAATAAATATTACATAAATGGTTTCATCAAATGAAAAGAAGCAATTTCTGCAGCACTTGAGATGACATTTTACTCATAATAAAAAAAACTGTAAGTAGAAAGTAAGTTGACAAAAGCATTTTGCTTCCAAAATAATTGGACTCGTCAACATGAATTAACATTTCGTGTTCAATAATAACAATATATTTACTACTTTTCCTATATATTTTTTTGGGATTCATTATTTTCTTCATTATCCAAATAAGTCCCACTCAAATTCTTTCTTGTAAATGAATGTAGATGAGTATATTTATTTATAGCTTTTTTTTCTAGCATTTTCTGGCACATGATTTATTTTTTATTTCATATTAAAGTACATAAGGAATAAGCAACATGGTGTCTGTAGGTTAAAAAAGGACCTGTCACCAGGTCAAAAGTCACCCGTTTTTACACTTAATTTAGTCCTCTAGCTTCTCTGAGTGTGACAGATTTTCTTGTTTAAAATCCATCATACTGTTCCAGAGATATGGGCCTTTTAATTTAGAGCAATTTTTATGGCCTTTACAAAGGAGGTGCATCTCACAGGATCCTCAGGGGCGTGTCTTTAGACATCATTATTACTCTAAAAGCCACACCCTCTTAGTAAAAAAACATAAAAAATAGCACTAAAAAGAATGGCCCATATCTCTGGAACTGTATGGCTTATTGAAAAAAAAAAAGTAATACTCAGGGGGACAAGAGGAATTACAATTAAGTATTTAATTTAATATACTAAAATGATGGTCCCCGATATGAAAGAAGTTATCAAGATGGAAATTTCAATCCTGAAATGGAATGAACTCTAATCGGCAATATCCCGAATTAAGTGAGCAAACTAAGTTTAAAATTTTTGTTTTATTCTTGATATAAAAATATCTGTTGTAAAAATTAATATTAAAGAGTAGGCACAATACCTTTAATAATCTGCTGTCATGCAAGGTGAGGGAAGGAACAAGTGTACAATGACGAGAAGAGGGAGAGGGGAGCCCAAAAACTAGGGAAAGGGGGAGTGGAGACCCCTAGGCAGATATAATATCACCCTGACTACCCTATCGTCCCTATATAGGTTCCGCACCTATCGCCGAGCAGCAAACCAAATTCCTGAATGTCCCTAGAGCTAAGCCCTAGGTAGGGAGGGGACGGGGTGAACACTAGTCAGGCCCCACTATAACTAAAGACCACAAGGTAAACAAACAAAGGGAATACACTTAGCTTGAGCAGACACCAGAGAGATAACGCCAACTGTCCTCCAACGGAACCAAAGAAGAAACTAGCCGACTACTAGTACTCCAAGCCTGCACAGAGGAACATAGAACTATCACCGGTGACTCTCTAGAGAAATTGAGAGTTTTTAACTACCAAGCAAGGGTGTGTCAATCAGCAGCAGAAGGTGGAGGTCTCTGCTGGGTCCTAAAGGGAGAAGGATATCACTATACTACAGAGATCAGAGGATCAAGAAGGTGTCTGCAATGCCAAGATCAGTGACCTTCTACAGCCGGATCCAGAGTGACTGTCAGTCACACCTGACACACCTGTGACACATTGGGTGTCCACATATATTCTCATATAACATAAACATCTCCTGACAGAGTATCATAATTTTTTTTAAGTTAGCCATGTCTTGCCACTCATTTCTGAATATGTGAAGCCAAGAGTACAGCAGACTATTGTTTGTGACCCATCGCCTTCAACAAGATTAGTTTGAAATATATTTTTTGGGAGGATATAACTGTGTTAAGGCTTAATACTGTAAGAAAGACCCTTTGCTGGTACATTAGTATGACCGATAAATATTTGATGTACCCCTTGCTTTCTGACAGCTTGATGTCAGCGTACGGTATCACTAGACAAACGCTTCTAAAAGAACAGCTGACAAAACGCTCATCGTGAAATGCGTTCTGTGAATTAAATAAGGTGAGAATTGAAGATGCTCAATCCCTCGGCTCCTTCAGTCCAATGGTAGACGTCACTTCCAAGTTGAAAAAAAAAAAGAAAACAAAAAAAGTTAATTTTCTTTGACAATTTAAACAAATGCATTTCTACCGGCTTTGGTTAGCGCTAAACGCTTTCGCTTTGTGTTTGGGGGCATGAGAAGTGATGCACCATGACATCTGATCAGACAGGGGAGAATCACAGCTAGACTGGGCTTTCTCTCCAGACGGCTCATTGCTTTAATGCTTTTCCTAGGTTGATGTAATGGAAGGCGACATACAACACTCTGTAATCTTTTGTGTCTTCCCGTAAATTCAACGGCAAGACTCTAGAACCTCGTAGAAAGTCCTATGTCCTTTGATGTGTGTAACATTTGCCCTCAAAGCCAACGAGCCTACGTTACAGCTACGGTTATTGTCATTTTCTATGGGAAATGGCCTTGAAGCGTCAAACTGAAGAAAGCTATCGACAATTGTCAGATTCTTATGTCCTCAGAACATTCACTTAAGGACAAATAAGACACTTGTATCTATTAAATTCTTCGATCTGTTGATGACGTTATTTGGCCTGGTTGAATTCTTAGGTGACATATTCATAGTGCTATAGAGTTGTGTTTTATATATACAATGATATTGTAGAGCTCGTATGTCAGATAAGGTTCTGGAAAAGTGGTCATATAGCGCAAATCAATTTGAGTTTCTGATACAAAAGTTATTTCTTGATTTCTTTTTGGACAATTAAAAAAGACTGTAAAAACCTAAGACAAATTAATGTTTGGCAAAAATACTCTTTGCTTTTAAAGTGGCATTAAAGGGAATCTGTTAGCAGATTTTTGATATTTAATGTAGGGGCAGAGAGCCTGATTCCAGGGATGTATCACTTATTAGGCGGTATGCTGTAGTTTCAATACAATTAGTGTTTTATCAGGAGGAGATTATTTTTACAGGATTAGGTGTCCCCTGTGAGCCAGTCCAGCTTATCTGTAACCTCGCCTTCACCACTGATTGGTAGCTTGGTCACAGTGTACACAGGAAGCAGCCAATCAATGGTGTGGGCGGGGTTATACACAACTCAACATTCACAGCACTGCTACATCTACAGAAGAAAAAACAGGGATTTCATCAAAACTGCACCAAGCTGTCAAGTAAGCAGCACTTCGCTGGAAACAGGGCCTCTGCCCCTACATACTGCAGCTCTCAGATTACATAGCAAAAATCTGTTGACAGATTCCCTTTAACTTTGGTAGGTATTATAGTTATAGTAAGATGGTAGAGCTGGTAGGGTGTATCATATATTTTGGAGGTATGCAAATTAGCTCTCCCAAGGAGGAACAAAAGCTGTTCTCAAGTGCCACCTATCAAAGGTATCTATTCTATAAGTCAATGTCCAAGTCTGCAATCACTTAAATGGTTTCTCCAGTCTTAAATGTGACTGTAGACTTGTGAATCCTTACATCGTGCTCACTTCGCGCTGTGAGGATTCTTCTGTGCCAGCGCTAGGAGCAACGGGTGAGTGACCACAAATATGTGACTTGCATACATGCGGTCACGTGGCGACTAGATGGACTTAGCCTCACTCAATGTAAGTGTATTGACTGAGGTTGAATACAGTCTAGTCGGAATGTGGCCGGAAGTATGCAAATTGCAAAATTGTGGTCACATGACCATCCGCTCCCGACATCGGTACCGAAAAATCCTCACAGTGCGAATACTTGTAGCTTAAGACTAGACAACCCCTTTAAGGATGCAGCCAATTTAAATTTTTTAAGTTTTCCTTTTTCTCCCCTTTTTTCAAAAAACCCAAGCTTAGTTATTTTTCCATCAACGTAGCTTGTTTTTGTGCACAACGATTTGCAAGTTTTACAAGACACCATTTATAATAAACAAAACACCATTCTGCCTTTGTCTTTTGGGCTTCATTTTAATTATTTACTATTTTAGTGGCTTAAAAAAAATCTCAAAAATTGGTTTATATCCTATAACTTATTTATTTTACCATGAAGCCATGTGAGGATTTGTATTTTCTGTGTTGAGCTGCAGTTTTTCTTGATATCATTTTGTGTTTCATACTACATTTTGATTTCTTTTTTATTGCATTTTTTTGGGTGACAAAATCCCTGCAGTTTTAGTGTTTCCATTGTTTTTGCTCTTTACAATATTTACAGCACTAATTAAACAATTTTATATTTCATAGATCGGACATTTACGAATGCAGCAATATCATGTATGTATTTTTTTTAATTTTTACGAATTCTTTTCTAACCAATTAATTTTGGGTTGATTTGAATTTTTATGTTTTTATTTTTTAAATACTTTTAAAAAACGTTCTTATTTTTTTAATTTTCACTTTTTTTTTCCATAGGGGACGTGGACCTGCGATCATTTCATTGTTTGTACTATATAATTAAATACTGCAGTATTGCAGTATATAGTAAAAGTCATGGTCTTCTATGAAGCCTAGGAGAACAAACATGACAGCCACATGTTAATAAATTTAGCTTTCCACAATTGCATCATGGACGTGGCTGATTGGCACCCGGAACAAAGAGGCTGGGAAACGGCTGATTAAATGCTGCCATCAGTCATATGCAATGTACTTAAAGGGAATCTGTCCGCAGGTTTTTGCTACCTCATCTGAGAGCAACCTGATGTAGGCAAAGAGAATCTGAATCTAAGGATGTATCACTTAGATTACTGGGGGCAGCCGTTCTCACACAATTAGAGCTTTTAGATTTAGCATAAAGCAGAGCTGAGGAAGCTAATCCTGCCCACTAGACAGTGAGCTTCCTATATCACAGGAGGGGATGTGTCAGACCAAGAGGCATGCTACCAGATAGTCACGGCAATGTTAGGCTACTGATGCTAAAACAGTCATTGTAAGCAAACAAAACTTCAGAGCTTGATAAGAGAGGCATTGCTGAAATCTGTGTTTTAACCCCTACACCATGCTGTCTTCAGATTACATAGAAAAGCCTGCTGACAAATTCCCTTTAAGGGATTAATTGTAAGGATTAATCCATTTGTGGTTTTGCTGCCTTTTGTCAAACTATACAATGTGCGCATTCCAATAAAAACAAGGAACACCATTGCATGAACAGGTGAGTCCAAACTTCAAACTTTAAGAGGTTAACAAGCGTTGCGACATGATTTAGGATATTACCAAACCAGAGACCTCCTCAAAAGAAGAAGACAGTGTAGAGCAGGGTACTGGGTAGTTAGGTAAGAGGCTTTTGACGATGGTTTTCCAGACCCCCTGTACATCTTGACTTACTTGAGATAGTTTTGTAGACTTAGGCTATGTGCACACGATGCAGAAATGCTCCGGATTTTTTCCTGAGCGTTTCTGCATCTCCCCTGGCAGAAAAAAACGCATGCGGATTGTACATGCAGATTGTACATGCGGATTGTACATGCGGATTGTACATGCAGATTGTACATGCGTTTTCCTGCCAGGGACAACAGTGAAGCGTTCTTCACTTGCATTTCCACATGCGGGTTGACAAGCGATTTTAGCATCACTTGGAAAGTGCTTGACAACTTGGTCACACTATATAAATCCATGCAACCGGCATGGATTTATATAGTGTGTCCGAAAGAATGGTAAAAAATAAAAAAATAAATGTATACTTACCCTCCGATGGCCCCCGGTGTCCTGCTTCACTCCGTTCTCCCTTGCAGGCAGCGGTAACTGAAGGACCTGCCGACGTCAGCGTCGCGTGACCCGTCACATGACTCTGACGTCAGCGCAGGTCCTCCAGTCCATCCCGAAGTGCTGGGAAGCAAGAAGGAGCGCAGCGCGGGCCGCCAGAAGGTAAGTATATATTTATCTTTTATTTTATTCTTTTTTTACAGCTTTTTTAATGGTACTTGGGAGTGGATGAGACTCTCCTGTCCTCCACACCCGGGTACCATCCGCACATTAGAACGCGCCAATTACGCATGTACAGATGCAGTCTCGCGGAATTGGCGCGTTCTAATGCCAGTTAATGGCGGCAAAAACGCAGCACTACCGCAAAATAATTGGTAGTGCTGCGTTTTTTTCCGCAATGATAATCCGCAGCGGAAATTTCCGCAGCATGTGCACAGCACATGCGGATTAACATTGGGGGACATGGCAGACCTTCTACCATGTGTTTTTTAAGCATTTCTGCAGCGTTTTTGCCGCTGCGGAAACGCTTAAAAAATGCATCGTGGGCACACAGCCTTTAGGATTTTTTTTATCAGGTTTTTGCAATGTAACCTATGTTATTTATATGCAATGTACTATTACAATTTACTTACTTACAGTAGGGTATATGCTTATTTTGTGTCTTAGGCTTTGTGTGTGAAATGGCCACAGTGTGAACATGCTCTTACACGTTGCACGTATACCAATTTACGCTTTTTGGTTTTGCTGTAGTTTTTTGTACTTTGTACAAACAGGGGTGCGGCTCTTTCTTTCTGAGTAAGGCATTACATTAATATGGTGTCTGTCTAGTCGGACCCTGGTCCTTCTCTACCCCTATCTATAATGAGGTCGTCTGACACAAAGTGTGGATTTAATACTAGAAGATAGTAGGGTCCCGATTTGGGTACACCTTGTCGCTGGTGGGATGGATTTTACGCTTTTTTGATCATAGACAGTGTTTACAGTGTTTATGATATTGACATGTACTATTGCTATTTACTTACTCACAGGAGGGTATATGCTAATTCTGTATCTATCTTGCGTCTTGTATTTAATTTCACAGCAGAATGATTAGTTTACTGGGTGCAGCAGTTGTGATACAATCACAGTTTTCTCTGCCGCAGATCTAGCAGAGCTCGGAATGCTGAGCTCTGTATAACTCCACCCACACCACTGATTGGCTGCTTTATTTGTACACTACAATATTGACAGAAATCTGCCAATCAGTGGTGGGGGTGTGGTTGGACTAGGAGGCACAAGACACCTAGTCCTGCAGTGATAAAACACTGACTATAAGGAAACAGCAAAACAAAACACATCTTAGTAAGTGATACAAAGCTGGAATCAGTGTCTCTGCCCCTACATCATGCTGCTCTTAGATTACATAACACAGCATGCAAACATATTTGCTTTAATTGGCTCTCTTCTTTTTGTATCTTTGGATAATGCTTGTAATTCCCAATGATAATAAGAGCAAAAGCTTGACTTTCAACTGATACTTCTCTTGATATTTCAAGATAGGAAACATACGAGTTAAAAACCCCATTGTCAGACGAGTTCACAGATAGATTCACTGTTATCTCAAGCTGCACCCATCCATGTACTATTATACATAGAAGCTGTAGAAGACAAATAGTGTTGGTATATGCAACAGTTGTGGACTTCTTTGTTTGTGTGAAGGAGGACTTTATGCTGATCTGACAGTAGATGGTGATGCTGTGTAAAGTTTCCTTGTTTACTGTATTGTAAAAGAAAAAAGGTCTCTCTTGTATTTTCTGTTTTGTTCTTACTTCCTGGTGCAGTACTGTGTGACTGTGAGTTTTTTTCTTTACCTCATGTTCTGAGAAGTAAAAGCTTGTTATCCCATGTAATCTGCTCTGTGAAGTTTCTACCACAACTGTGGGTATCCAGAAGCTGTACAACAAATAGTCCAACATTTTTAAGAAAAATTCCCAAAAAACTGATGTTTTCCATGGAGTAGATTCATATATGGTATCCTTTGAATGACATACTAGATAAATAATGTGCAATAATAATATTTTAAATTCCACGTTGAGTTGGAATTAAGGCTAAGTAGAGTGAACACAGTTTCGAGATTAGTTGACAGGCATCAGACAGAAAATAAATAGTTTAATTTCACGCCGATACCAGTGTATGGAACAATAGTCACGTACTGTAGCTGCGTTCTTGTAGTGAAGATTAGCATTTAGCTTCTGTGTTTTACATTGGCACAGTCCATGTTTCCTTCCATGCTGGGATCTCTCACCAACTGTAAGCTCTAGAGAAGCATCATCCCTTGTCATCGGCATCATTTGTTGTAATTAAATGCTCTGGATAAGCTGCCAGGTCTGGGCATCCCAGGAATGACCACGCTTTCCTTCCAAATAACTCCTCAGGGCTTCCTACAGTTTACAGATCCTCCTGGTGGCCAATGAGCCGGCAACGAGCAGCTGGGTGACAGTACTGGATGCAGAATCATAATTATTTAATGCGTTCACGCAGCATGTCCTGGAGGAATGTGGCATTATACAGGTGGAGCCGGCATCTCATCTGCTTTCACTACGCAGACTCTTACTATAAGGAAAACCTTTGGCGTAAAGAACGGAGAACAAACATTTATGGAAAAAAAGAATATACAATACAAGGAATTGCTTCTGTAGAAGACAAAAGGATCAAAAGAAAGAAACTTTTTAAAGGAATAATCCTCTCTTAATGCAATGACCTTCATGGATCTTGGTAGTTGTCCATGGGGTGGTCAACAGTCCATAAAGAATACAAAAGAAATCACCAAATGGTTTATTTTCTTGGCAAGGCTAGTTGGCGGCTAGTTGACTATTACTTAAAGGGTTATTTGAGATTAGATTTTGTTGCCATTGAGAAAGGTCCGATTGCCGAAAAATTAACCCTGATCGCATACGATTATGAGGTTGCATGTGCTCCGACTCTACTCAATTAACCTTAGCTGGTGCTTGGTGTTGATTGGTGGCACCATCTTTGTTTTAAGTTAATCTCTACAGCATTGTAATTTATGCAAGTAGCATGTGATCGTGGGAAAATGGTCAAGCCATCAATAAAGTCAATAAAGTCTAAAAGACAGTGAGAGGCTGAATTTACACCAACAATTATCGTGAATAAGCGTTCTTAAAAACCCATGTGTCACCATTATCTTGCATTATAAACAAGCTTCCGATCTCACGATGAACGAGCAAAACGCTCATTCATCAAGTGAATTGCTCTTAGTTCTTGAAGGTGCATCATCCTGTGTAAAGAGGACTGCCAAGATCCATGGCAGCCGGTCCGCACTGAAAGACCTTTTACAGATGACCTTGGTCTGCCTGTGTAAACAAGCTATTAAAGGCGTGCCATATAATTCTGCTGGTCGATCCATGTTAAAGGGTCCATATGACCCATTGGGCAATTTGTGCCCTTATTATCATATATGATCAGAGTTTATTTTTTGGCCAATTCTAAGGATAAGTTTGGGTTTAGTCCCAAAACCCCATTAATCAGGAAAAAAACTCAGATTCAGACAAACAGACAGCCTCGTTCATTTTGTTTTGCCTGATACTGCAACTTAAATCCATTAAAATTCAGTTATCCATTTCTTGAAATTATGCTAACACACACTAAATGAAAAATCAAGGGGTTGAAGGGGTTGTCCAGACTTGGGGTTCAAGTCTGCAGTCACTTTATGTGACTGCAGACTTGTGAATCCTCATAGCGTGTAATGTGCGCGCTATCAGGATTTTCCAGTAGAGTTGCCATGAGTGGGAGGGGGTCTGTGACCGCAAGTATGCGATTTGCTTACATTCAGTCATGTGCCAACTAGACGTGCGTGGTTTCATTCAATACATGTGAATTGAGCGAGACTGGACACGTCTAGTTGGAATGTGGCCAGAAAGTAAGCAAATCGCGTATTAGCAGTTAAATGACTGTCCACTTCCGGTATCAGCACTGGAAAATCTTGACCGTGTGCACTGTGAGGATTCACAAGTCTGCAGTCACATAGAGTGGATAACCTGGACAACCCCTTTTATATTTTCACTAATATCTCAGCAAAGTACTCATGTAGACAATACATGTATCGTTCATTGATTTTTACAGTAAGCTTTCATTTAAAGGCAAATTGTTGTAAGAAGCCGCCTGAAGAAGTTTACAAGACTTTTTAGCTCCTGATGTAAAAGGACGACAACTGCATTAATTTATTTTGCAGCTTTCGTGTTTTTTTTTATTTTGCATTGGAACTGAGAGTTTGAAATCCATTTATGGCTCTCGCATAGGAACATGCACATGAATCAATTTGCTTAAGGGCACTTTGGAGTTTAAATGTTGCTTAATTAAATTTATAGAGATTTTTCTTTTTAATGGCGCATGTTACGTTTTACTCTAAATGCTTGTAAAAGGCCGGTCTGTGAACGCCAGCACATTTGTGGTTAAAGCTTCCACTACTTCCATCTCTGCTGTGAGAGTTTTCGTCACCGGTTGTGATTCAGAGATTAAAACGTTTTTTTTTTTCCTGTTATTGTTTTAGCCAGTGGTGGAGCTATAGTCGGTGCTGATACAGAATGACGGTGCGATTGTTGGCGTTTAACGCTCATTTTAAGATGGAATCAGCATGGAAACCTTTACGCCCTGACTTTGTGTCTCTGTGAACAGGTTACTAGAATGCAACATGCAAATAGAGATGAGGTGGAAGTAACCAACTGAGCTATTCATTTTCCTAGCATGGAAATGAAGGTGTTAATTATGGAAACAGTCGGTGGTTGGGGTATAGGGTATCAAATCACACAATATTAGCTGTAATGGCGATAACAACAATAAATAGTAGCCAGTCACTTAATAGTCTATGTGTGCTCCTCATGACGCGCCCCCTGGGCCAGTGCTGTAGGGGATACCCGGAGCCGGATCTCGATGGGGGTAGTAGTCCTTGTGGCGGTGACCCGGTCCGTGCCCAGGGTGTCAAACTAAGTGGCAGTCTATGGCAGTAGATGTTAACTTGATTGTCGACTACGCCACCCGTTGAGTGCGGCTTTGACGCCGCCGCTGCAGAGCAGTCCGCTGAGGCCGGTGGTATATGTGCAGCAGTGATGGTATAACCCCCAACGGGAGGGGTATGGCCTCAGGGCAGCAGGTGTAGATGATGGGGGTTGTGATGATGCAGAAAGAAGATTCAGAGTCAGGAGATGCAGTTCAGGGTTTTTACTTACTGGTGTTCTCTTGGTCACTCTGGCCTTGAGTGACCACCCGAGCCGTGCTGCGTCCACCAGGTCCTGGACTCGGCCAACCCCCAGGCGATTCCGGAGCGTGGTCCTGAGCTCCTTTCTGACTCTCCCTTCCTCTGGCCGTTCCCACCAGGGATCCACTTTTGGCCGGCTCCCTCGGGTCTCTTGGTGGTCAAGCCTCCTTTGGGCTCCCTGACCCTATACTAGGTGTGCCTTTCTAGTGGATTTGGTGAGGGTCGTGGCAGATCCTGACCACGACCTCCGGTTCCTGGCTAAGGTTGGTTTTGGCCTCTGCCAGCTTGGGATCCGGTACCCTTGTCTGCCAACCCTTCACCCTTTTGTCTTTATTCTGGGATCTTGGGGTTCCCTTCTTGTCTCCTCTCTGGGTCCTTCTTTTCTCCTCTCTCCCTCTGCAGGCTCTGCTCTGGAGCTGGGCCCAGCCGGAGCCACAGCTCCCTGTCAGCCCTCCTGGCTGAGCTCCTCTGCTCTGCTCCTCAGGCTAAACTCTCACCCTGTTCTAAGATGGTGCCCACCTTATATACTCCCTCTATGTGTGAGCTCAGGTGACCAGCACCCAATGAGCTCCTATCTTTACCCAGACTACTCCCCCTATCTGCCCCTACACTACTGGGATGCTCCACCCCCCTCCCACTCCAGCCAGGGACAGACGCTGTCGTACCTGCACATAAACTGGTGGGAGTACCGTCGTTCTGTCCCCCGGAAATGGGATGTATGTAGTGCATGCAGCCTACTAGCTCAGTTCCACACTCCATCCTTACCCGGGAGTGGAATACCACACCTCTGGAGTGAGGTGCAATACCCCTGTAGCAGCCGAATCCTCAGGGTGCTACATTCCCCCCTGGTAAATCACAGCACGTCCTCGGGCTGTAAAAGAATAAACATCCAAAAACATACAATTTTTTCAAAACATCATAAACATATCAAACATTATAAACATTATCCTTCAATCATCCCTTTATGGGAGGTACTTCTCACTTATAATGTTACCAGCATCAAATGTTACGGACACATCATATAATAATATTAACTCTTTCAGCATAATAAAACTTTTCCTATAAAACATTTTTGACCTCTGGCCACTTGTGCAAATAGTGACCAGGGAAGTGCCACAGTCTCTTCAAGAAAAACACAGCTTTCCTATAAAACCAGTAGGGGGCGCCTTAGAAAGCGCAACTATATACAAGGGGAGGTATGGCCGCTCTCAGTCCTCGGCCAGTGGGGAAAGGGGATGGCTGCTCACAGTCCTCAGCCTGTGGGGAGATGGGACACGCTGGAACAGTTCACTGGTCCCAACGGGGACTATATTTTAACTAGCAGCAGTACTTATAACAGTTCTCATACCGTACTCTAATAACGGCGTCCTCCTGATGCTTCCTCCCTGTATTCTTCAGACCCGTCTGGGTCCTCTTGAGTGAACCCGATGAGGTCTCCTCCTGCGGGGTCCCACTCAAACTGCGCCTCCTCTAACGAGAGCGGGGTCATCTTGACGGGCGCCGGAGCCGGGATCAGGGGCTCATCCAGAGGTCTTTCTTTCCGGAGTCGGGGATGGTGGAACTCCGGTGGCCACACAAAGGGCTGCCCATCCGGGCATGTGTGCTGGGCAAATAGGTCTTCACCCAGGTGTGGCGCTGTGGACGTTGAGGGCGCTGTTGTGGTGGCGGCGCCCGGGTTCACCAGGCCTTGCGACCAGGCTCGGGGCACCCTGAATGTAAAGGGCACCGTGAAGACGGCGGCGCCCGGGGTTACTTGGCCCAGCGACCAGGCCGGTGGCGTCTCCTGCTTGGCCGCGCTCAGGGTTGAGGCGCGTGACGTCACAGGGGGCGTGGTCGCGGCTCCTGCCGCTTGAGGCCTAGCTTGGAGCGGTGACGATGCAGCAACGTGAGTGGTGAGTGGGGTCTCGGGCTCTGCGACGGGGAGTTGGGGCAGGCTTGCGACCATCGGGCACGGGATGTTGTCGTCCCCATTACCTGCTCCCTTTTCTTCAACTCCCTCCGCGGCGTCGTCTCCGGCCGTCGTCCCTCCTGCACCGTCCTCAGAGGCAGACATGCTCCTTGTTGTGGGTGGCGTGCTTCGCTGGCGGGTTCCAGCCTGCTGGGCCATCTCTCTGCTCCATGCGGCCAGTACGTCCCGCTGCACTCGGGCCATCCTCTGAGCCAAGCCCTCCAGTGCGGTCCGTGCATGCTCCCGATCTCTGGGGAGCTGCGCCAGGATCTCCACCAGGCCTTCTGGGGTTGTCGCTTGCAACAGGCTCCTGACCACTGGGTCGGTGCTGCCTGCCTCTCCCTCCATCTCCGGGTACGGCTCCTCCAGACTCCTCCAAGCTGCTCCCATCTTCTCTCTTTTGTTCTGTCTCCGCCCCCATTGAGGGCGGTCCTGGGGCAACTTGGTGATTGACAGCTCCAGGGGCAGTTCTCTCACACTGATGGACATCGCTAGCATCGCAGCCTCTGCTGGTGGGGGCAGTCTTCGTGTTTGGCGCCATTCTTGGTCCTGGCCCACGATGGGAGGTCGTCTCTTACCACCCTCTGGCACGCCCATAATGGCGTCCGCTCTGCCAGGGCGGGAAATCTTCTCAGATGGCGGGAACCGCTTCCCAGTGGCGGGAAACACTGCAGATGGCGGGAAAAGACTGCAGATGACGGGCAAATGGCGGGAACCGATCCGAGATGGCGTCCGATGGCGGGGACCCTCCGGAACCGGCGGGAGACTTCTTTTTGAGGTAAATGCGAACTTTTCTTCAGGCACGCAGTACCCGATGGTTGCGGGCACGTGATCCTGCCGACTACGCCAAAAGTTGACGCGCCCCCTGGGCCAGTGCTGTAGGGGATACCCGGAGCCGGATCTCGATGGGGGTAGTAGTCCTTGTGGCGGTGACCCGGTCCGTGCCCAGGGTGTCAAACTAAGTGGCAGTCTATGGCAGTAGATGTTAACTTGATTGTCGACTACGCCACCCGTTGAGTGCGGCTTTGACGCCGCCGCTGCAGAGCAGTCCGCTGAGGCCGGTGGTATATGTGCAGCAGTGATGGTATAACCCCCAACGGGAGGGGTATGGCCTCAGGGCAGCAGGTGTAGATGATGGGGGTTGTGATGATGCAGAAAGAAGATTCAGAGTCAGGAGATGCAGTTCAGGGTTTTTACTTACTGGTGTTCTCTTGGTCACTCTGGCCTTGAGTGACCACCCGAGCCGTGCTGCGTCCACCAGGTCCTGGACTCGGCCAACCCCCAGGCGATTCCGGAGCGTGGTCCTGAGCTCCTTTCTGACTCTCCCTTCCTCTGGCCGTTCCCACCAGGGATCCACTTTTGGCCAGCTCCCTCGGGTCTCTTGGTGGTCAAGCCTCCTTTGGGCTCCCTGACCCTATACTCGGTGTGCCTTTCCAGTGGATTTGGTGAGGGTCGTGGCAGATCCTGACCACGACCTCCGGTTCCTGGCTAAGGTTGGTTTTGGCCTCTGCCAGCTTGGGATCCGGTACCCTTGTCTGCCAACCCTTCACCCTTTTGTCTTTATTCTGGGATCTTGGGGTTCCCTTCTTGTCTCCTCTCTGGGTCCTTCTTTTCTCCTCTCTCCCTCTGCAGGCTCTGCTCTGGAGCTGGCCCCAGCCGGAGCCACAGCTCCCTGTCAGCCCTCCTGGCTGAGCTCCTCTGCTCTGCTCCTCAGGCTAAACTCTCACCCTGTTCTAAGATGGTGCCCACCTTATATACTCCCTCTATGTGTGAGCTCAGGTGACCAGCACCCAATGAGCTCCTATCTTTACCCAGACTACTCCCCCTATCTGCCCCTACACTACTGGGATGTTCCACCCCCCTCCCACTCCAGCCAGGGACAGACACTGTCGTACCTGCACATAAACTGGTGGGAGTACCGTCGTTCTGTCCCCCGGAAATGGGATGTATGTAGTGCATGCAGCCTACTAGCTCAGTTCCACACTCCATCCTTACCCGGGAGTGGAATACCACACCTCTGGAGTGAGGTGCAATACCCCTGTAGCAGCCGAATTCTCAGGGTGCTACACTCACACTGTCCGGCCCCGGTCCCTTCTGTTGCACGGCACTGGCCCACACCCTGTACCGTGCGTCTACGCTGGAAGTACCAACCTGGTTCACTCGTATCTCCATCAGACGTCTGACCCCGATCGGGGATTAGGGTTTGATCTTCGGTGCTTGACCTGGGATGTCCATATCGAGTCTCAACTGGGGAAGACTGGGTTTCGGGTCTTGACCGTTGCCGTCTGGATCTGGTGTCTTGTCTGGCGTCATCTGGACTTCGATGCTTGATTTATGATGTCCCACTAGTCTCAGTTCCCAGCCATTTCTCGGTCGTTCTGCCTCCTTGCTCCACTGTTTAAACGTCCTTCCTCTTTCACTGGTTGGTGCCAACTGCCCTCCCACCTTGCCACTCCGACCTTTTATATTTAGTAATTGTGCCACAGCTACCACCTGACCGTGTGCTTTCTTCAAATCCAATTCCCGCAGGAACGCTTCCTCCATCTTCCGGTTCCGCTTTACTTCGCTTACTCAGTAGATGGCGTCATTTGGTCACAAGTGTCGTGGAATTTTGATGAACCGTATCTTCGACTGTCTCTGACGTGCCCCCAGGGCATTGGGGTACACGGTAGCCGGGCCAGTCGGTGCTGGGGGATGTCATGGTGGCAGAGACCCGGTCCGTGACACAGGGCGGTCAATTAAAGAGAAAGTAAAAAGGGAATAAAGTTTTTAGAGATAATGTTCATGACGCCACCTGTGGTATGCGGCTATATGGGGCCGTCGCTGCGGTGCAGATCCTCTGGAGCTGATGGTGGCGCAGCAGAGTTGGTTCAGCTCTCCACAGGCAGAGCTTAGCTCCAGGGCAAGATATAGTGATTTTATGAGGTAGATGTTGCTGGTGCTATGTAGTGCAGGGCTGATGATGGCGCAGCAATTATTCAAAGACACAGTGGGGTGCAGTCTTCAGATTTTACTCAAGGTTGTTCAATTCTCCAGGTTACAATGGCCAGTGTGTAACCTCCCACGTCGTCCTGTGTCCTCCGGGCTAGGGGTTCAGCAATCTCTCAAGTATCTCAGGAGTACTTAAACGGGACCCCATTCTATGTACCTTTCCCGGTTGTTTCACTGCGCTGGCTCTCACCCTCCTGCCCTGCACCTCACAATCAGTGTCCCAAGGCAGTGGCTTTGGGGCTTGTCGGGCGGCCTGCAGTCCCCTGGACCCTATGTGACCATGTGGTGCCCCTGAGGGTTGAGTCGCCACAGAGGTACTGCACCTCACCCAGAGGTGTGGCATCTCCTTCTCTCAGGTAAGGATGGAGTGCTGCCCGGGACCCCAATACCCGCACTCAACACAACACTACTCCAGACCAGCTGGAAGGGCATGATGCACTGCTTTCTGCTGGCCCCGTCCCTGGCCGGAGTGGGAGGAACCAAAGTGAGGGGGAACCATGTAGTGGGTGTGGGTGGAGGACGTAGACCAGGGGAGCACTTCAAGAAGAGACATATATATATGGGAAGCCATCTTCTGGGAGTCGAGAAGAGAGAGAGAGAGAGAGAGAGAGAGAGAGGACGTGGGGAGCTGAAGCTCTTCAGGAGCTCTGCTCGGGAGGCAGGCTTGGCCTGTCATGCCCAAGGCTGAGAGAGGAGTGGGAGCAGGAGAAAGGCTCCGAGAACTGAAGGGATCCCAGGGGGTACGGTGAGTGGAGGACGGCACCCACCCATACGCCCGAATCTGCCAGGCAGTAGAGGGATCAGGCCGCAAGAAGGGAACTGGTCCCTGGACTAGCTGAGTTACTTCAGGTCTCAGCTAGAAAACCGGAGGCTTCTGCACTTTCAAGGTGCAGTCGCCACATCCGCACCTAAGCCGCCGAAAAGGGCACCAAGTAAGGTCCGGGAACTCCAAGTTGACCAGAGGGATCCCAAAGTACCTGATCTGCACTTTGTGTGGCGGGACGCAGGGCAGGAGGGAGAGACCCAGCTCGGGAAGTCGGCTAAGAAAGGAACATACAGAGAGGGGTCCCGTTAAGTGCTCTTGAGATACTTGAGGGAGTGCTGAACCCCTGCTTGGTAAATGCAGCGCAACGTGGGAGGCAGTTGACGCGCCCCTGGGCCTGTGTCGCGCTGCGTTGCGCACGCGGGAGCTTACCCGGAGCCGGATCTGTTGAGGGTTGTAGTCTCGTGGCGGTGATCCGGTCCGTTCCCAGGGAGTCAGACTAAGTGGCGCTGTTTTAGCGGTAGATGTTGGACGACTACGCCACCCGTTGAGTGCAGCCAGGGAGCTGCTGCTGCAGGGCAGACCGCTGAGGCCGGTGGTAGGATTGTGCAGCGTGATAGTATAACCCCCAACGGGAGGGGTATGGCCTCAGGGCAGCCGACGTGGATGATGGGGGTAGCAGGAACCACTCGGAGACGGTACTGTGTAGTTCAGGGTCTTTACTGGTGACAAAGATAGACCCTCCCGGAGTACTGGCTAGCGATTGGGGCCTGGTCAGTCCTTGAGCAGATGGGATCTCCCCTGGCCAGGTGGAGTTGTAGGCCTCCCAAACTAATGATACTCTTCTGGCTACCTTGCTAGAGGCGGGTATAAGTAGCCCACGTCCCTGAGTGTACCGTGTGGTGCTCACCCGTATGGCCGGTGACTCGGGGCCTTCGGGTTTCTGGGCCAGAGGACCTGCAATCCCCTGCCGGTCGGTTTCTGCTGTTGGATAGGAGTTAGTCCCCACAGCCTCGGACTCCGGGTCCGGTGATAACTTCTCAGTCAGGGCGAGCTCTGCAGCTGCCAGCCCCTGACTCCTTGTAACACTGCTCCCACAGAGCTCCTGTTGTTTCTTCCTATATTTGCTTCTTTTCTCTGCTTCTTCTCTACTCCTGGCATGGCCCAGGAGCTGGGCCCAGCCGGGGCCACAGCTCCCTGTCAGCCCTCCTGGCTGAACTCTCCCTCTGAACTCTCTAACCCTGCCTCAGCCCCAGGTTTATATAGGGGAAGTCCTTCCCCTCCCAGGACTGGGCAGGAGGTGTGGCATGCATAGGATTCCTGACCAAGAGACCTCCCACCTGCTCTCAGACATAACACTGCCGTTACTGTGGAAACCAGACCCCTGGGGTGCCACACAGTCACCTGTACAGGCAATCTGAGGAACTTAACAAACTGTGAGTAAACTCAGACAACTGCACCCCACTGTCTCTGTCAGTTATTGCCGCTGCATTACCGCTCCTGCACTACAATGCCCAGCATCACCATCTGCACCTACACTGCCCTGGAGCTGAGCTCTGCCTGTGGAGAGCCGCACCAACCCAGCGGCCCTAACATCTGCTCCGGAGGTCTGCAGTAGCGCTGGTACCCATTACCAGGAAACACAGGTGGCGTCACGAGACAAAACTGTTATTCATCCCTTCAAGTAACAAACCCCCTTTTAAAGAGTGACCCCAGGGTACTGCCGTGACATCCCACAGAAGGTCAAGGCCCGGGCACAGAGTTTCTCCCATATCCCCCTGGGCAAGTCAGCCACCTTTTTGGCAATAAAATTGTGGCGGTTGGCGGCAGCACCTTGAAAATGCAGCAGCCTTCGGTTATCTAGCTGAGCCTGGTTGTTCTCCACTAGCTTAGGGGCCGATCCCCTCTCTGCAGCCTGATCCTTCCTCGTCAGCGTGGATTCGGTCGCACGGGTGGCATCTGCACTCACCGTGCCCCTGGGTTCCCCTCTGGTCCTCCTGGAGCCCTCCTCACTGCTCCTCTCTTCTCTCCTTCCTTCTCCTGGGCCCCTCTCACTGGGTCCTGCTCCTTTCTCCACTCCTTCTGAGCTCCTGCTCCCAACTCTCACTCTGAATCTCTCCAACTCTAAACTGTCTCTAGAACCTTCCACCCTCTCTTTAATACTCCTACCCTCTGTGCTCCACTGAACCTCTTCCTCCACCCACCTCCTCTACCTAGTTCCACCCTCCAGCTAGGGACCAGAGACTGTGCTTTCCCTTAGGAGCAATCTCGCCCATCCCCACTGAAGTGGAGTGTATCGGATGCGGGTGTGTGGGTCCCGGGTAGTACTCCGTCCTTACATGAGAGTGGGGTACCACACCTCTGGGTAAGATGCAGTACCTCTGTGGCGACTGAACCCGCAGGGGCGCCACATCTCTGTAAAGGAAGAGTGAGAGGGATCATGTGGCAAGTAACTTCAGAAAGAAAGATCACAGCTTGATACTGTCATCTCAGGGACTTTTCCTCATGTTATCACCCCCTTTACCAAAAAGGGAGCATATGTTATTTTCTAATTTAGGAGTTCTTGCATTTCTTTTTTCTTTACTTATGGAGAGAAAAAGTGATCAGTGGAACTAATAACTCCCAGAACCTTTTCAGGCCTCATGTCGGCTACAATATTTAGAGGTGTTGTCCAGGCTTGGGGCTCAAATCTACTGTCCATTCTGTGACTGCAGACTTGTGAATCGTACAGTGCATGCTGTCAGGATTCTTCCGTGCTGGCTGCTGAAGCAGGTGGGTGCATGACCACAAGTATGCAGTCACGTGTCAACTAGATGTGCGTGTCCTCCCTCAATAGGAGTGAATTGAATGAGGCCAGACATGTCTAGTTGAAATGTGGCTGGAAGTATGCAAATTGCATACTTGCAGGCACATGAATGCTCACGAGCATTAATATTTATGAATTTTGTACAAAACTTTTCATAATAATGAAAAATTGCATGACGTGTATAGTGATGGGTGGCATTTTCACAGAGTTTCAGGGTTTTACTATCAGAAACTATATGGGGTTGGTCAGCAAGTTATCATTTTGTTATTTCAAGTTTTATTTGTGTACATGAAAGGTGAAGTTTAAATTGTAACTGTCGATTCAGGAGAACTTGCAGCAGATTTTTTTGTGTCTATCTCCTCCCCTCTCCATAGAACTTTATAAGCACCAACAACCATCTCCTATCTCAGTAATAATCATGTCTGTATTCACTGAAGACAGATGTTATCCATGAACTGTGAATTTTGAGAATGAATGATCAGTCCAAGAAAAGAAAGAAGCAGATTTCTCTGATAAAATTTATTACAAAGTTTCTTATTTTGTACAATTGAGTTACAGGGAGAAAAAAACAGTTACTCTTTAAGGATTAAAATAACTTTTGCTGCTTTCTTCCAAGAAGAGTATTCAGAAGTTGTATGTGATTTTGCAACTCGGCACTATTCCCTTCAATGTAGCAAGGTTGCAAACCCACATATTGCTATTTTGGAGGAAAGCAACCATGTTTTCTTTGTTATTTAATCTTGGACAACCCCTTAATAACCCCTTAATAATAAACAAATGGGCGGGGATTGCTTGGCCCGGACGCCAAACCTGTACAAAAATAGAATTGATTAAAGCGCTTTTCTCTGCATTCAGACCTCTACTATGGGCCATACAGGTAAGTATAGATTTACTTCTCTATACCCCGTATGGCCATAGTAGAGGTCTGATATCTCCAAAGTGGTGACAGATTCCCTTTAAGTCAACTGTGGATTGAAAATTTGAGCTACATAATAGCTCCACTCAAAATACATTACCTACACACTCCCAAAGTGGAGATTTGATTTTTTTTTGTATGAGAAAATTGCATTTTGGAAGGTTGTTTTTAGGCTGTGTGCCCACTATGAGTTTTTTAAGAGTTTCCGCAGCGGCAATTCCGCTGCAGAAACGCTTAAAAAACACTTGGTAGAAGGTCTGCCATGTTCCCCAATGATAATCCGCATGTGCTGTGCACATGCTGCGGAAATTTTCGCTGCGGATTATCATTGTGGAAAAATCCGCAGCACTACCAATTATTTTGCGGAAGTGCGGCGTTTTCGCCGCCATTGACTTGCATTGGACCGCGTGACATCCGCATCACTGCATCTGCAGTTGCGGATTCCATGCATTTAAGTGTGCGGATTGTACCCGGGTTTGGAGAAGAGGAGACTCTCCTCCGGACCCGGGTACCATAGAACCTGTAAAAAAAAAGAATAAAATAAAAAATACATATTATATTTACCTTCTGATTGCGCCCGGAGTCCTTGTCTCGGCTTGCCGGCAGCTCGCAGTAGACTAAAGGACCTGCGGTGACGTCATTTAGTCATGTGACGGGTCACGCGACCGCTGACATCGGCAGGTCCTTTAGTCTACCGCGAGCTGCCGGCAAGCCGAGACAAGGACCCCGGGGAGCCATCAGAAGGTAAGTATAATATGTATTTTTTATTTTTTACCATTCTTTCGGACACACTATATAAATTCATGCCGGCTGCATGGATTTATATAGTGTGACCAAGTTGTCAAGCACTTTCCAAGTGATGCTAAAATCGCTTGTCAACCCGCATGCGGAAATGCATGTGAAGAACGCTTCACTTCCGCTTGTCCCTGGAAGGAAAAACGCATGTACAATCCGCATGTACAATCTGCAAGCGTTTTTTCTGCCAGGGAGATGCAGAAACGCTCAGGAAAAATCCGGAGCATTTCTGCATCATGGGCACATAGCCTTACATACATTTCTCCTTGACTTTTTATACAGTGACAGTATGAGTTCTGTGAACTCTCCATTTTTTTTTCACACAGCGGCACATGCACATTCTATACATGCAAATTGCATGCATGCAAAAATACAGTGGCTAAGGTAATGTAAGGCTATATTCACACATCATGGGTTTTTTTTAATCACAAATCTGCAGCAAAACCTGATTTCTGGCAGGAAAAAAGCTGCTTAAAAAAAGCAGGCTTTGCTGCATTTTATGATGCGTTTTTTATGCATTTTTTTTGCAGAATTGTGTCTCTTGTTCATGCTTTGTCTCTTTTATTCATGTACATGAAGTTCAGTGAAAAAAAAAATCTCTTTCTGGTTGTGGGGCATAACAGTGGGGGAGATGAATTGTTCAGGAATAGTTTAACTCAGTGTGGGACTGGGGTGTCTGGGGCCCACAGGAGGAATTGATCCTCGAGGCCCACCCTACAGCTATATGCAAATACCTGTTAGCCGTTATCCCTGTTATAGTGGAGCGATGACTGTAAATCACAGGCGGCTCCTGCACATCTACTGTGCACCGCTACAACTGGGATGTACAATTACGTTAGTTTGCATTAAAGGGGTTCTTTGGGTAAAACAAGTTATCACCGATCTATGGGCTCCACAAAATAGGTGATAACTTATTGATCGTTTGGGTTTGAACATTGGAAAACGCACTGATCGGAAGAATGGGGACATTTTATCTCTGACCGGACACTTTTCCTCATTTTAAAATGCAGCGGCAGGTGGGACATCTGACCGCAGCTCAGCTCCATTCATTCTGTTTGTGGCTTCCAGAAAAAAACAAGAGCAGCCACTGAGGGAATGAATGGATCAGTGGTTAAGTCGCACATGAGCTCCAGTCTAATGGGGATAAAAGCTCCACATTCTACCAATCGGTGTGGGTCCCAGCAGTCAGACCCCCACTAATCATTAATTTATCACTTATCCTGTGGAGAGGTGAATACTTGTTTTGCCCGGAGAACCCCTGTAAGTGCATCTTGTTCCAAGTATTTAACCACTAATGGAAATAAAGAATCTTCGAATTAATATCAGAGAGAACAAATGACCGCCATACACAGCACAATCCAATATACCAACACAAATAGTACCACATACAAGGGAGAAATACTGCCACACCATGACCAGACCACATATTACCACCACATAGTGACCGAATAATACCACATACAAGGTAGAAATACCACCACACCGTGACCAGACCACATATTAACAGCATATAGCGTCCAAATAATTCCCCATCATTGCTCTCCCACATCCCCATCATTGCTTTCCCCACCTCCTCCATCATTGTTCTCCCCCACCTCCTCCATCATTGTTCTCCTCCACCTCCTCCATCATTTTCATATCTCCTCCACCTCCTCCATCATCATTGCCATATCTCCCCATCATCATTGCCATATCTTCCCCACCTCCTCCATCATCATTGCCATATCCCCCCCACCTCCTCCATCATTGCCATATCTCCCCCCACCTCTTACATCATCATTGCCATATCTCCCTCCACCTCCTCCATCATCATTGCCATATCTTCCCCCACCTCATTCATCATTGCTATATCTCCCCCACCTCCTCCATCATCATTGCCATATCTTCCCCCACCTCATTCATCATTGCCATATCTCCCCCACCTCCTCCATCATCATTGCCATATCTACCCCCACCTCCCCCATCATTGCCATATCTACCCTACCTCCCCCATCATCATTGCCATATCTCCCCCACACATCCTCCATTATCATTGCCATGCTATATCCCCCCCACCTCCACCATCATCATTGCCATATCTTCCCCACCTCCTCCATCATCATTGCCATATCTTCCCCCAACTCATTCATCATTGCCATATCTCCCCCACCTCCTCCATCATCATTGTCATATCTCCCCCACCTCCTCCATCATCATTGCCACATCTTCCCCCACCTCATTCATCATTGCCATATCTCCCCCACCTCCTCCATCATCATTGCCATATCTCCCCCACCTCCTCCATCATCATTGCCATATCTCCCCCACCTCCTTCATCATCATTGCCATATCTTCCCCCACCTCATTCAACATTGCCATATCTCCCCCACCTCATCTACCGTCATTGCCATATCTCCCCCACCTCCTCCATCATCATTGCCATATCTCCCCCATCTCTTCCATAATCATTGCCATATCTCCCCCACCTCCTCCATCAACATTGCCATATCTCCCCCCACCTCCTCCATCATTGCCATATCTACCCCGCCTCTTCCATCATCATTGCTATATCTCCCCCACACATCCTCCATCATTGCCATATCTCCCCCACCTACTCCATCATCATTGCCATATCTCCCCTACACATCCTCCATCATTGCCATATCTCCCCCACCTCCTCCATCATCATTGCCATGTCTCCCCCTCCTCCTCCATCATCAATGCCATGCTATATCTCCCCCACCTCCTCCATCATCATTGCCATATCTTCCCCTCCTCCTCCATCATCATTGCCATATCTTCCCCCACCTCATTCATCATTGCCATATCTCCCCCACCTCCTCCATAATCATTGTCATATCTCCCCCACCTCCTCCATCATCATTGCCACATCTTCCCCCACCTCATTCATCATTGCCATATCTCCCCCACCTCCTCCATCATCATTGTCATATCTCCCCCACCTCCTCCATCATCATTGCCATATCTCCCCCACCTCCTCCATCATCATTGCCATATCTCCCCCTCCTCCATCATCATTGCCATATCTCCCCCACCTCCTCCATCATCATTGCCATATCTCCCCCACCTCCTCCATCACCATTGCTCTACCTCATCTCCCTCCATCTCCTCCATCATTTTTGCTCTCCCTCATCTCCCCCCCACCTCCTCCATCACCACTGTATTAGTAAAAAAAAAAAACAATTACCCTCTCTGCTCGTTCCCCCGCAGCATCGTCCTCGGCTTCCTGCCCGGCATCTTTCTCCCTGACACAGGCCCGTGATGCATGGTGACATCATCAAGCAGCGCATGCCTTTGTCAGGGAGAAAGTGGCGGGCAGTAAGCACAGGACGGATCTCTCTGCTCCGCTGCCATTTTCCTCCCGTCAGCAGCGGAGCGGAAGGGATCGCACACTATGAGGGCAATCTGGCCATGGGCCCCCCAGAGCCTGGAGGTTCACGAAGCAGGCCAGATAGCCCTCATCAGCCGCACTGCAAGGGCCCCCCCCTCCACTTTCGGGCTCCGGTGCAGGTGCACCAGCGGCCATGTTAGCCAGCAGGCCCCGTGCGTCCTGCTCAGGGGGCCGCCGAGGACCCAGGCCCACTGGAGAATCATCCGGTGTCCCAGTGCCCCTGTCCCACCCTGGTTTAACTAACAAATTCAATGCACTGCCAGTGTGTGTGACACTATTTACTTTCACACTATGGGGTCTGCCATTCAGTTGCCCAGGTATTGTTCAATCTCACACATAGCTCAACCAATGATTACAAATATACACATCACTAATTTAATTAAACATTCCTTATGCAAACTACTATCTCAGTGACCAAGACAAGATGGTAAAATCGCAAAAATAAATGTGTTCCACATACTGTTGTACTTGCTTATTTTCACAAACACACAGCAAAACCTGATAGCTATGTTCACACATCATGGTTTCTTCAGCATTTTTCACTACCCATTACTTCCTATGGGTGAAAAACGCTGAAAAAATGCTGAAAGAAGTGACATGCTCTACTTTGCAGAAAAGGCTGCAAGGCACAAAATATGCAACAAAAGAAAACCATGATGTGTGAACAGAAATTTCTGTTTTTTTCATAGACTTTGCTGGCACTGCAAAAGACAGCTGAAAATTTGCATAAAAATCTGCAACAAAAAAACGCTGAAAAAACCATAATGTGTGAACATAGCCTAACTCATATGGCATATCATTACCATGCTATTATGGCTCCATACCTCTCCAGAATAGTAAGAACCATAAAAGTGTACTGTGCATGAGACCTTAAAGGAGTTTCCATTAGATCAAAATTATTTTGTAAAGGGCTCAGGCTGTGTTTTTCTTTTTCAAACAAAGTAATATTCTTCCTCCTTATTCCAATGTTTACCCAGCCCCCTCTAGTCTCTACTTTTTGTTCTCAAACACAGGAATAGGAAAAAAAGCCGGCTCAGCCAATCACTGGAGGAGGCGGGCCACTGCCGCGACCAGTGATTGGTTAAGCAGGTATTTCCTGTTTCCACACAGGAAGTAGAGACCTTCCCATACAGCATACTGTAAAAGTTGGTTTAGAAGCTACAAAACATTGATCAGATGAGTATAATTTATTTTAGTTTCTATATATTTTTTAACCAGTCTAAATTCTATGCAAAATATACATTTTTTTTTTATCTATGGGAGAGCCCCTTTAAGGAAATGCCAGAAATTCCCAGGTTAAATCCCAACAACTATATGACCATCGGTTGGAACATTACAGTTGTTTTGTTGCGCCGCCTTATATTCAGTTTCCTCTACCATTATGATACCGTTCTTCCAGAATAATATGCAGTGACTGGAGAAATGCCAACTGTCTATTCCAGTTTAGCATTCTGTGATATTATGTTCTTCCATCCCTTGACACCTTGTGGGTTTTTGAGGACGGATTCCGCCACTCCTTATTCAGAGAATATTAAATGAATTGTGCAAGGTGTCCTAGGCAAACAGCTGTGCCGGCGCTGCAGGTAATATCATTTCATTATTTGACTCGATAGAGGAATGTATTTCATATAGGGAATGATACGAGTTTACAGTAATATAACAGACAGTCAGAGGAAACGAGAAATAATACAAAAATACTCTTAAAAAAATCAGCGCTATCGCTTCCAAACTTCCCCAAAAATATAAAGATAGAATCTCCTCCGCTCTTCGTTATCTGGTCCTCTGTTACTATTACAAGTCACACAGGTAGAGCGATGCTCATGTTATACCGCAACACAGTGACAACAAAGATTGGCTTCTGCTACAATCAATCCCATTACTGTGAATTTCACCATGGGAGAATGCAGACGGAAAGCAAAATTGTTGAGAAATGATATTGCTTTTCTGTCAAAGAGCAATAGATTAAGAAGCTTGTTAAAAATTCATCTAAAGGAGGCGAGGTAGATGGGGCACATCTGAATGAATATTTATAAAGCACACAGCTTTTCAGTGCCACTCATTAAAAGGCAAAGCAGCAAAATGCAAAAGGTGTCACCGGCAAGCAGGACAATGCAACTGGGTTGACGGCGCCGAAGTACCAGGGATTTCCAATCAGAAGCTGGGAGCAGATAAGGGCAAGCTAAACTGCTTCAACTTCACTTTCCATGCCTGGGTAAGCAGAACGAGCCGGCTCAGTATATACACTTCTTCACTATCAAGGAAGGAGAATTGCCATCTGCTCTCAATGTCATCAGGCAAAGTAGCTTGAGAAGTCTAAAAGCTACCCAGACAATGCTTTTACTGGGCTTTAACGCTTATGCCACCAAATATCATCATGAATGTCTCATTTCAGCACCCCATCTCCATATGACCTCAAAATGAGCCACTCTTCCGCTGGCAGAACTGGGCGGCCCATCTGTGTATTACATTGTCGGCCATTCACCTGGATACATAACCACTAGAGGGAAATTGCTTGGCCAGCAGTAGTTTCTACTGGTGATAATAGCTGATTCCAGAGATTTTTGCATCTAGACCCATAGAGATTAGTTATGCAGGCTTGGTCAGGCCCACAGGAGAACAGGAGAATCCTCTGGTGGATGTTAAGGATCCGGGTGGTGGAACCTATGTGCTGCGGTGCAAGGAGGGACCAGAGGGGCATGACTAAGTACCTACTCGGCCTGACCAAGGTCGCACGGCGGCTCAATCGACTCTGTGAACCAGGGAGGGACCGAGCAGGGGGACCAGGTGCCACTCTGGGACCAACCTTGCATGAGAGCAGGTGACTCCCACGGGTCAGTTGGCAGGAACTGACCGGTACAGCGGATGAGCACAGCAGGAAGGCTGACGGGTGGTCCGGGTAGATAAGCAGGCAGATTCGGCTGATAGCCAGACGGGTGTTCCGGGTAAGCAGGCAGGCAGGCACGGCAGGTAACAGACAGGTGCTTCTAGGTAAGCAGGCTGGCGGGCACGGCAGGTAACAGGCAGGTGCTTCCAGGTAAGCAGGCTGGCGGGCATGGCAGGTAACAGGCAGGTGCTTCCAGGTAAGCAGGCTGGTGGGCACAGCAAGTAACAGGCAGGTGCTTCCGGGTAAGCAGGCTGGCGGGCATGGCAGGTAACAGGCAGGTGCTTCCAGGTAAGCTGGCTGGCGGGCACAGCAGGTAACAGGCAGGTGCTTCCAGGTAAGCAGGCGGGCAGAGCCCATAGACAGACTGGCGGACTGGACTGTAGACAGACTGTCGGGCTGGATCGTAGTCAGACTGGCGGGCTGGACTGAAGAACAGACTGGCGGACAGGACTGACTTGCAGAGGGACCTGAGGGCTGAAGCAACAGTAAGAACACAGAGCAACAACCTTGCACAGGCACCTCCATATTGGAGGAGGTGCTTTAAATAGGGAAAGTCCTCCGGCCATTGGCCGGGGACTTTTTAGGACAGCGCGCGCGGCCCCTTTAAGAGCGAGGGAGCACGCGCGCGCTCTAAGCACAGTTCCCGGGAAGCTGCGAGCAACAGCAGCAGCAGGGAGGCCGGAAGACGCCGGACCAGGAGCGCAGCGGTAACGGGGACGGCATCTCTGCCTGGCAGGGGGCAGAGACGCCGATGCTACAGTGGATACAGGCTTGGACTGGCCCACAGAAGAACAAGAAAATCCTCTGGTGGATGCAGGCTTGGACTGACCCACAGGAGAACAGGAGAATCTTCTGGTGGATGCAGGCTTGGACTGGCCCACAGGAGAACAGGAGAATCCTATGGTGGATGCAGGCTTGGACCGTCCCACAGGAGAACAGGATAATACTATGGTGGATGCAAGCTTGGACTGTCCCGCAGGAGAAGAGGGGAATCCTCTGGTGGGCCACCACCCTCTTATATGAACAGTACTTGGCACAATATACTTAAATCACTATGTACAGACAAAGGCTGCATCTTATTCATTTAACAATCTATCCAGTTCATTGTTATTCAAATTTGTGGTGGAGGATAATGTCATATGTGCATGAAGCTGGAAAATGGGGTCCTGGAGTTGGTTACTGGTGGGCCCTTGGCACCCCAGTCCAACACTGAGTGTTTGTGCAATGGGCTACTCAGATGTGTGTCTGAAATTCATGTTTCAAGACTCTTTTATAGGTCAAGATTTAACTTTCAGGGAAGTTTCCTATAGGCTGCACCAGAGAATAGTTTTCTTCCTCCTGGAGTTGGAATCATCTTCTCCCAGGGATCATTGCCACTAGGACTTCCTGCACCAATTGGATCTCCACAAATAGAATTATTGTGCTCTAAGAGAAATGCAACAATGAGAAATAAGATGTTACATTATGCGTCACGTATGACATTATGGGAGGTAAAGTAATTTTTGTTCTGATTTTTCTTTCCATTGTCTAATCTTGTAAAGTCTGACAATCTATTGACCAAAATCAAAGGAGGGAATTTCTAAAGATTGGCGTTTTAGACACCAGTCTTAATCTAAATAGTACTGGAGTAAGATGGACGAAATCGGTGTCAATTTGCACCATCACTTCTGCCAAGTTCAAGCATAAATTCTAAGAAATCTGTCACACCATCGGAGACCCCCCATCCCTACGGCAAAACTCTATTTACTATTCTCATCACTTTTGAATAATGGCAAGAGAAGAATAAAAATAGCTTTTCTGCTTAAAAAATAGCATGAACTATTTTTACTTATGAGTGAACTTCACCTCTTTTTCACCTTTACTCCTTCTGACCATTATTTCTGCCTTCTGTCATGGTGCCTTGATATTGGATTCTCCAATTTGTCTGAGCAATGGTTGTAGCCAAATCAGATCCATCTGGGGACAGTGACCTATGTATTCCTAGTGGGAAATGTCACACTTTCTTGTGGAGGTAAAGGGTGAAGAATGTATAATCCCTTAGACTCCAGTCTTTGGTTTAGCCATAAGCCCAAATGGTGAGTGACCCAAAGACTCTTCTTCTCCTATAGGCTTGGCCTTAGCCAGTGATATCAGTTAATTGGGTTTAGAGACTCACAGCTGTCAGCTGAATGCTGCAGTGGCATCTCAATGAGAATAGTCCAGATGGGACAACCCCATTAAAGGGAATCTGTCAGCAGGTTTTTGCTACCTCATCTGAGAGCTTCATGATGTAGGGAAAAAGAAGTTGCATCCAACGATGTGTCACTTAGTTTACTGTATGCAGCCGTTCTGATACAATCAGAGCTTTTAGATCTAGAATGAAGCAGAGCTGAGGAATCTAACCCCGCCCACACCAGACTCTCCATGTACCAAGTCCATAGACAGTAAGGTGCTTATCACAGAAAGGGGCGTTGCCTGACTAATGTAATGCAGCAATGTTAATCTCTTACTGATAAATTCTTCACAGCTAGTTCAACCTCTATCTCCTGCTGTCTTCAGATTACATAGCAAAAACCTTCTGACAGATTCCCTTTAAGTGGGAACTAGGGTGAGTGAATCCGTTTGCAGGACCCTGGTCTAGTGGCCAGGCCAATATTCCATGTGAACAGCTTCCTACCTGTGTTCATCCCCTGACTCCTCTTTTGATTAGCTGTCATTGTGGTGGCATGATGCACACGTGACGTTGTACCAGGTCAGCTAATCAGAAGAGGAGCTGGAGATATCGACAGGAAGGAGGTGATTTGCAAGGCTACCATTGAACGGATACAGAATTCTGACCTACTCATGGACAGGGGTCCATTTATTCTGTCCTTTCTAGTTGGAAAACTTGATCCATTATTTCAGCAATAATGAAGAGGGGAATTATCATTGGCTAATTGTCTCAATTTTTGGACAAGTTGAATGTTGGTCATCACGCGGCTTGCTGGAACACAGGTTTCCAATGTTGGCATGAGGTTGTCACGGGTGTGTCAGATTTGACAGACAGTTGCCCTGAAGTTCGTTGCAGAAGATCTCTTTGTTTGACATTACAGATGTGGCGCCCCTGAGGGTTCGACCGCCACAGGGATGCTGCACCTCTTTAATGGGGTGTGGTATCCCTCCTTCGAGGTAAGAACGGTGCAATGATCAGGACCTCACCTCCACATCCAACACCACACTTCTCCCACCAGAGGGGGCTAGTAGGCACTAGGTGCTACCCCTACTGGGAATTGGGAGACTGGGGAACCAAAAGATAGGGGGAACCATGTAGTGGGTGAGGGTGGAGGACTCACATTTAGTTTACACTTAATATTTCATATTTAATACACAGCGTTCTTGGTTCTTTGATTGTGATCTCCCTCCCTGAACGTGGATCCTGTGTGGACCTGCAGTGGATGGGGACACGGCCCTCGTACCCTGGCCTTGGGTCGAGGGGCAGGTTCGAGTTAACATATGTCTCAACCCGGTCAAGGACCATGACCAAGAAGGCCCGGAGCATATGAGTGTAGCTCTGCCGCAAAAGGATCCCAGGGGGGTGCAGACGGAGCGGTATACGCCACCTGTCCTCGCTAATCTGATATAGTCAGAGGGATTCCGGCTGCAAGAGGGGTACCGGCCCCTGACACCTGACTTTGCTACTCTACGTCCTAGCCAGGGAAGCCCGGCAGGCCCTGAGGATCCCACCGGGTAACGGAAGGAGTGAAGCTGCCACCCGTACCCTGTTTCTGAGCTTAGTGCAGAGGGAGACCCGGCCTATCTACACACACAGACAGGAGAGGACTCAGTCTGAAGTCTAGGAACACTCTGGTGCGGGGTCCTGATTGAGCACTTGAATTACTCGGAGGTTGTCGGACCCCAGTCCCTGGTGACCGTAGAACTCCGTGAGGAGCAGGGAGAAGCCTTGCAGCAGCACTCTCCACCGTGAGTAAACAACCCTGGAAGTCGACCCCTATGGCCTCCGGACTCTTTATTTCTGCACCACACCGCGCAGCACCAGACACCCTACACTACGACTCCCTCCATCCTTCTCCTCTGCCCTGAGGCCCTGCTCCGCCTGTGGGGAGTAGTATCAATGTCGGCTGCCACAACATCCCGCCTCGGAGGACTGCTGCAGCACTGGTGGCCTTCACCAGGTACCACAGGTGGCGTAGTCGATAGCAACCACTCAACCCTGATAGCCCTTCCATCCTTTTTAATGTGATGGCTCTGGGCACGGGACGGGTCCAGGCCACGGCTGCACCCCACCTTCCATAGGACCCGGCCCCGAGTATCCCCCCATCTTCCCAGGGCAGGGCTGCGAGCGTCACACAGACACCTTCATAGCTGTTTCACTCTAGTACTCAGCGGCTACCTCCTTCCTGCTAATTGACTCCCTGGCCTGGATGTTTAAATAGTTTCACTTTGCAGCAGGAAGGAGCCGGTGATCCTCACATGTTTCCTTGTGAATGCATGGAGCTCTCAGACTGCGATCTTCCTCTGTGGTGCTAGGAGGACGCTTGGAGTTATTTCTCTGAAGTCGGCTAAGGCTAAGGTACTTAGTGTTTGTCTTCCTTGTTGTCTTTAGTATTTTGTCTTTAGTCGTTAGTGGGGATTGACTAGAACTCAACACTCCCTTCCCTATCCAGGGCCAAGTGCTAGGGAAATACAGGGTTTAAGTTTGCATGTGGAAATTGGTGAGGAACCAATATAGGGACGTTAGTGGAGACAGGGTGATATCAGATCAGCCTAGGAGGTCTCCACTCCCCCCTTTCCCTAGAGCCGGGGCTACCTTTCCTCCTTCCCTTTGTGTTGCACTTAGTCTTTCACACACCTTACGTGATAGAGGTGCTCGCAATTGTTCATCCCCTTGGTAATATCATTAGTTTTCTGGCCTAAACGGTGAGAAAAACATAGCCATAGGTCTGTACTATAAAAATATACTGAACATAGCCTATGGGAGATACAGCACAATTTTAGGGATGACACAGAAGTAGCGTTTTACCTGGAGAATGCTTGTGCGCCTGCTACAATTCTAAAATGGTGCAAGTACCATTGACTTGCTCACAACATTACTAGTCATTTTGCAGAAGAACAACTTGGTTTCTCCAGTTATTCATTTTTCTGCTGAGTGCCTGAAGGGCTCTCTCTCCTCTAACCAAACACCGCACAGAAAGAACATCAATTCTATCAGAAGTCACTTCAGTTCTGAGCAGTCACATGGAAGCGAGTGGTTAGCGTTTCTTGAGATGTGCCATATGGTTTTCAAGTACAATGGAAGTGCCAAAGCTGAATCTCTCAATACATGGCCACTCTTTGTTCCTTTCCCATATGGTGCTGTCAGTTATGTTTCGGCTGCCATTGTAAGATGCATCGAGCAGCCACATAAAATCTGTTAATATTATCCAAGAGGTCCATATGGAGCTGTCAGAAAGAATGTTACCCCCAGGGCAGAAAATGCTATTCATATCGCACTAAGGGGCTATTAATATGTTAAACAAACCCTTGAATATCCTTATGCATTATAATAAATGATTCGGAGGAGATGACAATACATCCTTATAGTTGCAGCCCATCAGCAGAAAGTGCCATTCTGGTATCATTTCTTAGAAACGTAACAGCTGCTGATAACTTTCTGCAAATTGTGAATTCAGAATTTTCTAAGAAAATAAAAAGTAACTTTAGTTGAATGATATATTTTAATTCTCGCAAATATTGAAATGGAAACTTCTGGTTATGAATCGTTAGAGAGCCCTTCAGTATGTACTGACTGTTTTATAGCAACGAATATGAACATTTCGTTAGGGTTTCCGATTTCTCACCATATGAATACAGTCCATTATCGCAACATGCCAGGAAGACCCTCTACAGGCTGCAATTCAAATCACAACCACTAAGTGGTTGCAAGAAGACAAAAAATAACATAAACATCTCCCGACATGTTAATGAACAAAAAAAGCATATACAGAATGAGAGGAAAAGGGCTAAGCAACAGCACATGTGAAAAAGACTTGGGTATACTAACAGATCACAGACTGAACATGAGTCAACAGTGTGATTCAGCAGCAAAAAAGGCAAATACAATTCTGGGATGTATTAACAGAAGCATAGAATCTAGATCACGTGAAGTCATTATCCCCCTCTGCTCCTCCTTGGTCAGACCTCATCTGGAATACTGAGTCTAGTTCTGGGCACCACATTTTAAAGAAGACATAGAAAAACTGGAGCAAGTTCAGAGAAGAGCTACCAGGATGGTGAGTGGACTGTAAACTATGTCCTACAAGGAAAGGTTAAAGGTTCTGGGAATGTTTAGCTTGCAAATGAGGAGACTGAGAGGAGAATTAATAGCTGTCTACAAATATCTCAAGAACTGCCACAGTGTAGAGGGATCATCTTTATTCTTATTTGCACAAAGAAAGACTAGAAGCAAAGAAATGAAACTGAAAGGGAGAAGATACAGATTAGATATTAGAAAACACTTTTTGACAGTGAGGGAGATTAATGAGTGGAACAGGCGGCCATGAGAGGTGGTGAGTTCTCCTTCAATGGACGTCTTCAAACAGAGGCTGGACAGACATCTGTCTGAGATGATCTAGTGAATCCTGCATTGAGCAGGGAGTTGGACATGATGACCCCGAACGTCCCTTCCAACAGTAACATTCTATGACTCTATGACGGAATATCACAAAATTTTATTTTTTTCTTAAGCTGGTCATCTTGTTACACCCATATCGGGATGTGTCGAGACAAGACGAAAGGTAAGGAAGGACACATTAGTAGCAATAAGGGCTTTGAGGTAGCAGTTGCATCTGGGCCATGATCTAAGACTAAAGGAGTCGAAATGACCCCTTTTCCCATAACAAGATTATAATATACAGCAGAAAATGGTAGGTAGAGGATCTGTTACAGATTTTGCATTGGGGCCAATCAATATTAAAGTCCTGGAAAACCCAATAAAGTTTAATTTAAGATCTTAGGTATCTATTTCTTAAGGCCCCCATTGACATTAGATGGCTGCCAGATGAATGATGCCTTGCTAAGCCGACAGCCATCTCTGCCGGCTATCCCATACACAGGAGCACTCCTTTGTATGAGAGAGCCATCACCAGACATGTTGGTTGATGACTTATATCATGAAAAACAACGTGATCGGCAGTCCAAAATTGGACATGCCAAATCAACATCTTTCCGGATAATCTGCTGGCTGGTGCCTCCATACAAACTAGACTGTTGAATTAACCTGTCGATATCAGCGTATTTGGTCAACATTAGTCTAATATTTATGGGTGCCTTTACTGTAGCACCCTGTAAGCCACAAAAGTAAAATGGCCCAAATACCACCCTCCCCCGGATGATTAAACACCCTGATCATGATAGACCCAATGAAGTCAGTATAATAAGAGTGAAACATGGGCAACTTGTAGGAGGGGAAACCATTTGAATACAAGGCTCCTTCTGCCTCCTATGTAAAGTACAGAACAAGTGTCAAACAAGATAATGTCTTCTTTGACCAAAAAGACTTTGAGATTCAATTATAACTGATAATAAAAAGAACAAAAAAAGAAATAAAGACAAAACCCTGGAGTTCCCACATCACCAAAAGGCAGACTCATAAACGTTAATGCGGAGTAAGTTTCACTGGTGTCTTTATGATAGCAATCTATTGACATCTGTTTCTTTCGATGTTACCATTTTGCTCACTGCCTGCAAGCATTTTAAAAGGCTATCCAGATCAACAGGCACTTCTAGCAGACGTGTGCAGAAAACGAGGACAATCTGGAGGTGTATTGAACAAATAATGAAATTCCTCTATAATTTAGCACTAATTAAGGTGGTGGATTTTTCTACAAACAGCTCGTCATGCTTGCAAATTATAAAATACTCTCAACGAAGGCAAAACACAGCTGCGTCAGGATGTGAGCGCTGAGATTCAGGTTGTTTGTGGCTTTTTATGATAAGGACAAGAACAGGGTGGAATTACACTGGAGTTACTAAAGGCATTCACTTTAGGTCCTCCATTATCCTGAGGTTCTATGGGGCCTCGATCATCCTATCGCTATCCTGAGATAAGTGGGTGAGACGAACAGAATTTGAAACAAAAAATTGTTCTTTGTTGGGCTATTGTTTATGCCATATGTGTCTGCATTTAATTTGTATTGAGAGAGATTGGGGTCTTTCAAACTTAGCAGATTTTTGGTAGATGCATCCATCCTTCCATCCATCAATCCATTTATTCATCCATCCATCCATTACTCCCTCCATTCATTCATCCTTCTATCCATCCATCCTTCTATCCATGTGTCCAGCCATCATTCCATTTATCCTTCATCCATCCTTCCATCCATCCATCCTTCATCCATCCTTCCATCCATCCTTCATCCATCCTTCCATTCATCCTTCATCCATCCTTCAATCCATCCATCCTTCTATCCATCTGTCCAGCCATCCTTCCATCCATCCTTCATCCATGCATCCATCCATCCTTTCATCTGTCAATCCATCCATCCTTCTATACATCCATTCTTCCATCCTTCCATCCATCCATCCATCCATCCATCCATTCTTCCATCCTTTCATCCATCCATCCATACATCCTTCCATCCATCCTTCATCCATCCTTGCATCCATCCTTCATCCATCCTTCCATCCATCCATCCATCCATCCATTCATCCTTCCATCCATCCATCCAGCCGTCCTTCCATCCATTCTTCATCCACCCATCCATCCATCCATCATCCATCCATCCATCCATCCATTCATTCTTCCCTCCCTTCCTCTCTCCATCCATCCATCCATCATTCTATCCATCAAATCACCTATCCACCCATCCATCCTTCCATCTATCCGTTCATCCATCCATTCCTCCTTCCCTCCATCCATTCATCCTTCTATCCATCATCCATCCATCATACATCCATCATACATCCATCTCTATGTTATGGGTGAGTATACACTTGCTAGAGTCCTGCGACTTCTTCCTTCAAATGCACATTATTACGCTCTGAGGTCTCTTCAAACCCCAGGGCATATGAATAAGGAAAAAGATGGAGGGCACCGGATGATGCTTAAAATGACCTAATGAAACTGTATCAGTGACAGGACCAAATTAGTCAACTGAACTGGAACATGGCTATGTCCTAGGGCAGGTGAGTAACGGGAGTTTATTATTTTATTTATTTATTTATTTTTATTTAACCCCTTAAAATTGAGTCGAATCACAAATAAAAAATTGGATTCTGGCTAGATTAGAGTTTTTCAGGAAGTTTAATTTGCCTCAAAGTAATATGCTCATTTCTGCTATTTAAAGGGGAAGGCAGGGAATGTAGTCATATATATGTTAATGCTGATGGGTTGGAGGGCATGGTGGACCTGACATGTTCCTTTTAAGGATATGTCCTTTCATACCTTTTCGCTTGGCTCCAGATATAGTTGAGTGATGCAAGAGGAACACCTTTTAAAGCACCACTCCGATATTTTTTTGCTTTGCCCCAGCTACTGCCTTCTGCTGTTCTCGGCACCATTCTGGTCGTCTTCTGCTGGTTGTGACCTGCCAGATCACTCTGGTGTTTGCTGGATGGACCAGAAGTCACTTCTTAATGTAAATCTATGAGAGCCAGAACGAGGTCAGAATGAGTACAGAATGAGGCTAGAACGAGTCCAGAACGAGGCCAGAATGAGTTCAGAATGAGGCCTGAACTAGGCCAGAATGAGGACAGAACAAGGCCAGAATGAGGCTAGAATGAGGCTCTCATAGATTCACAATAAGAGATATAGTGGCCATTACCTCTGACTTCTGGCCAGTCAAAAGCTGATGGTGCAGAGGACCAGAGAGTTCCGGGGAAGAGCAGAAGACGACAGCTGATAAGTATATTACTATGGGGCAGGGAACATGCATTAGTGATATTGGAGGTAAAATAATAAGAAAAGTCTGGAGTGGTGCTTTAAAAAAAAGAATTACCGTACTCTATCAGGCTTTGTTTATGCCAAATGTGACTTTGTGAGAATGTATAAAATTGGTATGGATCTTTTTAGGAATAAGCAAATCTATCTATCTATCTCTATTGCCTTACAATTATTTCATTGTCTCTAGTGATTTTTCCTCCAGGTTATTACTCATGTAGGAATAATATTTCCGAGCTTCCTTACATTTCATATTGCCACATGCATTACAATAAAATGCAGACGTCAAACCACTTGATATGGAAATGTGTCATGCAGCATTATTATTATTATTATTATTATTATTATACAGAAGTTTATTAATGTAGTGTGTAGTGTAATCTTAGAATTACAGTGTAAAGATGCTTTACTGTCCAGATGAGTAGAATTGCTCTTCGCGGCATCACAGCAATCGCTTGGAAGGTAAACTTTAATGCAATGAGATTTAATAATAATTGTAATAAACAAATAATATTCCAAAGCTTTATGCCGGCAGAATACTGGATTACATTGTATATTAGAATTCAGATTTTTTCCAGAACCATTGGATTGAGGATTGATGACCTATCCAGCTGTTTGATCAATAGAAGCGAAGCTGCTGCTCCTGAGATCGGCCACTACAAAGTGTACGGAGCTGTAGAGATCCCTCCTGGTACATCTGGCTGCTGCAGGACCTAAAGGTGCATCTCACTAAATTAGAATATCATCAAAAAGTTAATTTATTTCAGCTCTTCAATACAAAAAGTGAAACTCATATATTATATAGAGTCATTACAGAGTGATTTATTTCAAGTGTTTATTTCTGTTAATGTTGAGGATTATGGCTTACAGCCAATGAAAACATAAGACTCATTATCTCAGTAAATTAGAATACTTTATAAAAACAGCATGAAAAATGATTTTAAAATCCGAAATGTTGGCCTACTGAAATGTATGTTCAGTAAATGCACTCAATACTTGGTCAGGGATCCTTTTGAATCAATTACTGCATCAATGCGGCAATGTGGCATGGAGGCGATCAGCCTGTGGCACTGCTGAGGTGTTATGGAAGCCCAGGTTGCTTTGATAGCAGCCTTCAGCTCGTCTGCATTGTTGGGTCTGGTGTCTCCCATCTTCCTGCTGACAATACCCCATAGATTCTCTATGGGGTTAAGGTCAGGCGAGTTTGTTGCCAATCAAGCACAGTGATACTGTTTGTAAACCAGGTATTGGTACTTTTGGCAGTGTGGACAGGGGCCAAGTCCTGCTGGAGAATGACATTTCCATCTCCAAAAAGCTTGTCGGCAGAGGGAAGCATGAAGTGCTCTAAAATGTCCTGGTAGACGGCTGCGCTGACTTTGGTCTTGATAAAGCACAGTGGACCTACACCAGCAGATTACACGGCTCCCCAAACCATCACTGATTGTGGAAACTTCACACTAGACCTCAAGCAGCTTGGATTGTGGCTGCTCCACTCTTCCTCCAGACTCTGGGACCTTGTAGAGTGTGTCAATGACTGCCTTCTGGACATCTGTCAAGTCAGCAGTCTTCCCCATGATTGTGGAGCCTACTAAAACAGACTAAGGGACCTTTGTAAACTCTTAGGAAGCCTTTGCAGGTGTTTTTTGTTAATTATTCTAATTTACTGAGATAATGACTTTTGTGTTTCCATTGGCTGTAATCCATGATCATCAACATTAACAGAAATAAACACTTGAAATAGATCACTCTGTTTGTAATGACTCTATATAATAAATGAGTTTCACTTTCTGTATTGAAGAACTGAAATGAATAAACTTTTTGATGATATTCTAATTTAGTGAGATGCACCTATACTAACAGCTGATCGGAGGGGGTGTTTGGTATTGATGACTTATCCTAAGAATTTATTCATCATCAATATCATAGTTCTGGATAGCTCATTTAAGTGGAAAGCAGCTAAGAAGAGCATCTCTCACTCTTGAGGAGCCAGTGTAATGCTTCACTTCCCCTGTGGGAGTGCTGCAGAGAAACTGAACACTTTGATGATAGGTTTTCATGCAGTTATCACTGATTGCTGGGGATTCCGGCAGTGGGATAACCATAGATTTACATGTTTATAAGGGATTATTCTAATATATAAAAGGTTTGTCCTAATGGATCACTCTTCTGTGGGCAACACCTTATGAGGAAGAACTATTGAGAGAGCCTTGTCTCCAGGGGAGACATAATGGCAGGTAGGATCGTCCAAATTTGTTAACTTCTTTAAAGAAGGAGTTTTTGAGTCTGATAAAAGATTAGAAGGTCGCCTCTGAACCTGCTCCCTGATAAGATGGTCTCAATCGGCTCAGAAGCAATGATGTCCCAACCACTAATCACCTCAAGTTGTGCCCAACGATTGGCTTCAGGGCTAACTGTTGACTGGGACATCATTGCTTCAAGTCTAGCAGAGAGCATTCGAGTGGCAGGGCCAGGAGGGTGTACAGCGCCTCTATATTAATAATTAATGGATGGGGTTCCAAAACTGACGTTTATCATTGATCTTTAGGATAGGGAATATGTCTGACCCTGAGGGCCTCCATAACTTTCACCACTTTCAACAAAGACCCCATGTTCCTCCTGCTCCTCAGTTAAGCCTCCACAACGCTTCTACATTCATTGTCTATTGGACTTAGGAGAGAAGAAGCAGTTGGTACATTACCCCCATTCAGAATTGGCAGGGGATAAAGAGGTTGGGACCCCAAGGATCAGATACGGCCTTGAGCAGAGCTATAGAAAGTCAGTGGGACATAAATCTGTCAGATCCGTTACCACTGGATGTTCACTATGGAAACATATTTCCGAATTTGTGTTCATTTCACCCCTATTTTCTATTTTATCTGATAAAATACATTTGCTTCTTGCAACGCAGTGCTGATTTGTCCAATAAGCATGACGAGACCAGGCTTGCTGCATCTCATGAGGCTCAGAGTTCAACTCCTTTGCATCTGATTGATGTGGATGATATCCCCTAGACCCTCCACAACTAGCTGTCTAGTGCTTTGCTTCCCCGCATAAAGCAGACCAGTCTGAAATGTCCATGTGCCTCTCTTCATCTTAACAGTGGCCTCGCGAGACAGCTCATTCTTGATAATGTAGTAGACGTATCCACATCCATCAGAAACAAAATGGTTGGATTCTGAGGCTGACAGCAGGCACCATGGATGGTCCAGGCACGCTCGTTGGACTGCTTGGAACTGATCTGCATGTGGTGAAAGAAAAGTAAAAAGTGGATTTTATAGAGTATGCCAAGCTTTGGTGTTGAAAGGACATACATTTAGTGTAAAACAACCGATGAAAGAAGGACATTTGATGATGAGTTCCCTTTGAATGGCACCAGCGGGGGCAATAAATATATGTCTCGCCCAGGGGGATATAGGGGACTCGGTACCCGGGCCTTTTACCTTGTTTAGGATGTCACAGCAGTCGGCTCCCGGGCCCGTACTCTGGAGTCTCTCTTGAAAAGGGGTTTTAGTGTACAGTTTGTCTCGCGACGCCACCTGTGGTTTCCGGTAATAGTTACTGGCGCTGCTGTAGACCTCCGGGGGTGATGGGATGGCAGCTGGGATGTTTCAGCTTCCCACAGGCGGAGCGGGCCCCCGGGGCAGTGTAGGAGCAGGTGGTGTTGCTGGGCGTTGTAGTGCAGAAGAGAGAGATGGCGCAGCGGAAATAACTGACGGAGGCAGGGGAGTGCAGTCATCCGAGTTTACGCACAGTTCTGTTCAAGTTCCCCAGGTACACTGTACGCGTGTCAGCCTCCCATGTTGCACTGCGTCTACCAGACAAGGAGTTCAGCACTTTCTCAAGTATATCAGGAGCGCTTGACGGAACCCCGCTTTCTTTATGTTCCTTACTAGACCGACTTCTCGAGCCGGGTCTTCTCCCTCCTGCCCTGCGCTTCCCCACACAAAGTCCCGATTGGGTACTCTGAAGTCCCTCTGGGTAACGTGGAGTTCCCGGACCTATTTGGTGCCCTTCACGGCTGCTAGGGTGAGGTTGTGGCAACTGCACCATGGAAGTGCAGAAGCCTCCGTTTTTTCCAGCCGAGACCTGGAGTAACACGGCTAGTCCAGGGACTGGTTCCCTTCTTGCGGCCTGATCCCTCTGACACTTGGCAGACTCGGGCGTACGGGTGGCTTCCTGCTCCTTCCGTACCCCTGGGATCCCTTATGTTACCGGAGCCTTTCTCCTCTGCTCCTCTCCTGGGCCTCTCTTACTAGGCCGCAGTCATAGAGCAGAGCTCCTGAAGAGACTCTGCTCCCCTCCTGTCCTTACTACTCACTGACTGAACTACAACCTTCCTATAATGGTGCTCCCCTATTCTTCATCCTCCACCCACACTCACTACTGGTTCCCCCTCTCTTTGGTTCCCCCCACTCCAGCCAGGGACAGGGCAGCAGAAGAAGTGCATAATGCCCTTCCAGCCGGCCTGGAGTAGTGTAGTGTTGAATGCGGGTGTTGGGGTTCTGGGTAGCACTCCCTCCTTACCTGAGAGAAGGAGACACCACACCTCTGGGTGAGGTGCAGTACCTCTGTGGCGACCGAACCCCCAGGGGCACCACATATATATTTTTTAACATTTAAGTGGTCACATGATGACTAGTCTTATGTTAAGAACAAAGAAAATAGAACTGAGAAAAGCTGGATGAGACTCGTCTTCACGTGACCTTAAGTATGCAAATCACATATGGTCATAAGACTGCACACTTACATGGGGAATATAAGAGAATCATGACAGTGTGTGCATTGCAAACTGTCATGATTAATCAGTCTGCAGTCACATAGACTGAATTCAGGCTTTTCTTTTAAACTCAGACCAGTTTTTAACCGGAACGTTGCAAAAAACGCCAGCCGTCTTCTGTCTGTCTTTATCGGTTTCCCGTAGACTTTGTCACTTAGTTTGTGGCATCTTTCAAGCAGAAGACACTAGAAGAATGGACATGCCACTTTTTTGTAATCTGTTTCCTTCATTTGTAACAAAAAGCCTCAACCTATGCATAGTGAGTCGTTTTTACATACAAATGAATGTGTTCATTCCTTTGAGCATTTTTATGGTGCTTTTTCAAGGGGTTTCTGAGAGGATCCTCCTGAAAAAGGCATCTGCATATATCCTTAGACAGGAAATCCCTTTATCAGACAATCCATCAGTCAGATTATTCTGAAAGGGGAGCTTGTAATAGTCTTCTGAACGCCTCTGACTTCAGATTTTTTTCTTAGACCAGAGAATCCCTTTTAATGATGTTGCACTTTGTAAAAGCAAATAATCAACCTCAATGCTTCCAATATAAAATCCTTGCTTCTTGGCTTCGTCCGACTGTGATCCTTCTCATGTGGAACTAATTGTAATTGTACAACCCGCCAGTTCTATTTCATGATCTTAAGTTCTCACTTGTGGCCGTTTTATGTGTTTTCGTGATTTTTATTTATGATTTGGTTTTACACTTCACCTTGTTCAAATCTGGGCTTGTAACATTCCTTAAGTAAATATTCACACTCCGCAGATGTGTTTTTTTATGAACTATCAGTTCCACATGTGTGAATGTTTTTTTTTTTTTTTCCGAGAATCCAATAATTGTTTAAGTCCCCATTCAGATGAATGAGAAATTCTGCAACAAATCTAACTTGTATGAATATACCCTTATGAGCTAAATAGTCGAAGCCAGTGAGTGCATAACTTAGAGAGGTTGTGGAGGCATGGGATTCAAGTGTGCAGTCATTGTATGTGACTGCAGACTTGTGTATCCTCACAGCGCGCACAGTGCTCACTGTCAGGATTCTCCGGTCTAGGTACTGGAAGCTGAATTCACTTCTATTGAGCGAGGCCATGCACGGCTAGTCGGCATGTGACTGCATGCATGCATATTGCTAATTTGCAGTCACGCGTCCACCCATTTCCAGAGCCGGCACTGGAGATTTCTAACAGCATGCACTATGAGGAATTATGGGGGGGTGGAAGGGCAATCATGCCCCTCCCACAAAGACATCATTGAGTTAATTTTGAAATATATCTTATCATGTGTTAAATTATTATAAAATGTATTTATCCCCATGGCCTGTGTCAGGTTCCTGCAGAGTTAACTGCATCTGCGGCCCCTGTTAGGAGGTCGATTTCCTAGGGAGACCAGGGGGGAGTTTTTATGGATATAGGAAGTAAATCGGAGTTAGTGTTGGAGAGGAAGTGAAAGGGAGTGCACAGGTGGAACAGTGGTGGACCATACTAGGCTCAGCATGAAGAAGGACTTGTTACAGAGGCGGCAGGACATCATAGGCAAGTGGGAACCCCCTGCAAGGAAAGGGATTACAAGTCCAGAAATCATACTGTCCAGGGGAAAGGGGACATTAAGGGAAAGGTAGCGCCCTGCTTTGGATACTGATGCGGGGATCTGTGACTCTATGAGCATCCCAAGGGACTAGACTAAGCAAAGAAATAGGGTAAGAGGGTCATAGCGACACACCTGGACTGATAGGACCCTACACCTAGGAAAATGCAGACATTCCAAGCGTCTCCCTATTTCTTTGCTCTACCTGTTGCCAGGAATAAAATGCTAACTGTAACTCTGGGGAAAGAGCCGGTGTATTGTATGGAAGGCGATGGAGAATTTAACTCCCTGTTCCCCAGTTTGGTCATGCATAAAAAGGATATTGTTTGTAAAAGCTGGTTTGGCTTTCTGATTGTAAGGGTTAAAAGGGAGAGGTACTGCACCAAGTGTATCAGAATGGATGGTGAAAGTATCAGATTCTGAAGTTAGGTGGCACATGCACACTCACAACACTCAATTTTCTGTAACTGGCACCGGCGTGGGAAAGGCGGCCCACTCACACGACTACCGCCGTGGGCCCAGTTACAGATGCACAAGTCTGTTGTTACATAGTGTAACTGCAGACTTGAGCTCCAAGCCTGGATAACTCTTTTAAACGGGATTTTTGGGATTAGAAAAAAGGGACTGATTTTGTTCTTTTCCTAAAATAGTGCCACTATTATTATAAATGCGACCAGTATTGCAGCTCGGCCTTCATCGCTGGGTATGCTCAATTAAAACTGAGCTGGAATACAAATCATAACCTGCAGATCCTAAGGATGCTGTTGTAAGGGGGAAGACCGGGGTGTAAGTACTTTCAGAAGAAGGGTTCCGGAACTGCCGGGGCCGTACCTCTGGTTGCAGGGGGAAGACAGACTGCGAGCACCGGAGTCAGGTGACTGGGAAGCTGGGGGCGTGTCCAGAGTGAGAGCTGGGAGGTCAGGTGGCCGGAAAACTGGTGGCGAGGCTAGAGAGAGAGAGAGATGAGGACTTTTGCGAGGGAAAGCGGCAAGAGAGTTCTGCTCAGGAGAGCAGTGTGAGAGGGTCCAGGCTCCTTGCTCCAGTACTGCGAGCAAGATCCGAGTGCTGTGGACCGGAGGAGTCAAGCCGACTAGAGGGAGAAGAGACGCAGGGTCTGTGGAGCCGAGCACGTGAGGTGTACTGTTATGGGATAGGGGCTCAGCCGGTAAAACCGGAGACCGCCTGCTGCCACCAGAAGACGGAGCATTGTTTGGGCAGGGGAGCCTGAAGAAGGCGTCACCAGCATCAGCTGGCAACTGTCTTGTGGAGGATAAAAGTCAGCTAAGGGTAAAAACTGTCATTTACGACCGGTTTGACTCTGCTACATGTAGTTAAACTGTGAACTGTCAGTTATAGACTTCTACCTGCTATTTCCCTTGTTTTTCCCCATATTTTCCCCTGTTACTCCCTGCGTGGAGATTTACCCTGTTACCATAAACCTCCCCTGTTTATTAACCCTGTATTGGCTGCTCTGTGTTTCTGTGTCACTGCATCTAAAGTACCCGTGTTACACTATTATGAAGAGAAAAGGCACACATGTACACATGTAGTCTTTTTAGAGTGGAAATTGAGCAGATATTGAACAGAAACTTTCCAAACCCTGTTCATAGACTTCAAAAATTGGGATTGTCTGCTCAATTTCTGCTCCAAAACCTTCTAAAATACTCTGTGTGCACATACCCTTACTTTAGTGGTGACAGCAGGATGGGGAACAATACTAACTGATTGATTTTCTCAATCATCTGGTCTGTTTTGTGTTTGCACTAAATAAAGTTTCCTTTCATATCTCTCCTCTTGGCTTAACATATCCCAAAATGAGTAGCAAAAAATCACCAGATTTGAAAAAAAAATGTGATGTTGCAAATTGCAATGCTCTGTCGGGAGAGGTTTATGCTGTATGTCTCTATATGTGACCACCCAGTGGTTGCGATGGGAATTGCATCCTGTCAAGGGTTTTCTGGCCTGTCACCAAAATGTACTGAATTTGTTTTCTAAGTCTTTACAGCTTGGGATGATAATTGCTCTATGCTAGCAATGCTTCTTCTTCTATGAAAAGCATATAAAGCTGCAGCATAGTCCCATAGACGTCTTTGGACACAACAATAAGACTCAATTCAACTTTAAATCTAAAATCAGCCATATACGAGGTCTGCTATTGTTTAGGATCGCAGATATATAACTGTTTATCAGATAAAGAGTGCAAAAAGCAAGATCCATATCCATTCTTCCCAATGTTAACACCATGAAAAACCCTTTACGAGATTTTATTCTTGACTGCATCCTCAAGGATATTTTTACTTAAAGTGAACTAAAACAGTGACAAAACCAAAGTGCTGCTTGGGCAAAGTGATAATTAACTCCTGACTAATGATTTGCTCCTTGGCTGTAATCAGATGTACAGTCAGAGGCAAATTAACAACACAAAAAGTTTATCAACAGAAAAACTTGAAGGATGAATAATATCACTTTAATGGTATGAGCTTAAAGGAACACTCCTGGCAAAGTTCATACATTGTGTTATTCCTAATGAAAGCCCTAAGAGGGTGGAGTGTGACACAGGGACCCCAAGGAAACCAAAGAAGAATACATTGCCCCTTCAAGCTCATTCTGATGAGGAATCATTGAGGACACCCAAAGGTCACTTGGATCAGCTCAATATCCAAAAAGTTGACATACATAGAGATGGCATCCTGCCCATGCTTAATGGACTTCCTCCATGTGCCTAGGTTTCCTCATTTCATCCATAATCATATTAAACAAAGCCTACCCCTATTACATCTTCCTCCAACCTGAAACGTTAAAAAGAGATGGAACAATCACAGCACCTTTCACAAACATCTCTGGTTCACCAATCAGTGGATCTAGCTTCAGAAACCCTAGAGCAATGTCCATAGGAAGTTGTGGATGACCATACCTGTCCCCAATAAAACCTGCATTTAGATTGATGGTAATGCAATTTATAGAGGGTCCATGTTATGATCTGCAACATAAACAAAGGAAAGATAGGGGAAAGCTATCCCTACAGTAAGACTAAGCTGAATCCCTATGATGTAGCGGGCTGCCTGTTCCTTGTGAACAGACCCGCCTTCGTCCTCGGGTAGTCTGAACGGAGACCTATAGAATCAAGGGAGGGGTCCCTAAATGAACTAAGGACTGGGACAAAAATGGGACTCCTCCTAAACAGAAGTTGTTGCAGAGCAAAAAGGACAAACTGACAAAAAGTACTAAAGGTCCCAGAGGACCAATAACTGAAAGAGATAGTCACCGAAGCACCTGGCTAGAGAGACAGTCTAAACAACACTGAAGTCCAGCAAAGCCAGAAGGGCGGAGCTGGAATATATAGGCAGCTGGTCACATGACCGCAAAACACAAGATAGCAAAAACTAACAGAAGGGTTCTAAGAGTACCTCCTCTTCTATGAGGATCCTCCAGATCCTCCAGGCCCAGGCCTATCAGGAAACCTCCTGTGGAAAGCTTTAACAAGCCTAGGAGCAGAGACATCGTCCGACTTACCCAGGAGTTGTCTTTGGGATCGAAACCCTTCTAGGAGACAAGATACTGTGATCTCCCCCTATGCCATCTTGAATTCAAAATACGAGAAATTTCATATTCGCCGACTTCCACCACAGGAGGAACTGAGACAGTGGCGTCCCTATTAGAAACGTCAGCCTTTTTCAACAAGGAAACATGAAACACAGGATTAATCTTCCAGGAAGTAGGGACATCCAACCTAACAGCAGACGGGTTAACAACCTGAAGAACTTTAAATGGACCCACAAACTTAGGACCCAGTTTTTTAGAGGGAATCCTCAACCGCTGGTTCTTCGAGGACAACCAAACCATGTCACCCACAGTAAATAAAAACCTCTTTATGTTTCCTGTCAAAAAACTTCTTGGACTTCCTGTTAGCCTCTTGCAGGTTACAACGTACATTAGTCCAAACTCTCTCCAAATCACCGGAAAAATTCTCCTCCTCCGGCATCGCCGACCCCAATTTGGAGAACGATCCAAAACGGATGTCTCCCAGTACAACAAAAAAAGGAGAACACCCAGCAGAGGAGGATGTATGATTGTTAAGAGCAAATTCTGCGAGAGGCAGAAACTCAGACCACACCTCTTGATTGTCTGCCACAAAACAACGCAAAAACTGTTCTACATCCTGGTTCTTTCTTTCAGTCTGTCCATTAGACTCAGGATGATAACCAGACGAAAATGACAAATGAACTCCCAACCTGTCACAAAAAGCACGCCAAAAGCGAGCCACAAACTGAGGTCCTCTATCAGAAACAATATCCGTGGGAACGCCATGGAGCTTGGCAATCTCCTTAACAAACGCCTTAGCGAGTGTCTTGGCGCAGGGCAACTTAATGAATGGAACCAAATGACACATCTTACTAAAACGGTCCATGACCACCCAGATGACAGTAAAACCCCCGGACACAGGAAGATCAGTAATAAAATCCATAGTGAGATGCGTCCAAGGCGCACTAGGAACCTCCAGAGGGCAAAGCAACCCCGCAGCAGGAATATGTGAAGCCTTTGACCTAGCACACACAGTACACTGACGCACCCACTTGATGACTTCCTTCTGCCATCCAGGCCACCAAAAACTGCGACTGATAAGTCTCTTAGTCTCCGAAACTCCTGGATGACCTGCCAACCGAGACTCATGACACTCCACAATCAAATCTCTCCTAAAGTCTCTAGGCATGAACAACCTCCCATTGGGAGTGTTAGATGGAGCATCATCTTGAGCATTCAGAATCCCATTCTCCAAATCGGAGTCCAATGCAGCCACCACAACTCCTTTCTGCAAAATGCTCTCCTCCTCCTCGGCACCGACCGTAGGAGAGAAGCTGCGAGATAAAGCATCGGCTTTAACATTCTTAGTACTAGGGATATAGGTAACAGAAAAATGAAACCGAGAAAAAAAAAGTGCCCACCTAGCTTGATGGGCATTCAAGCGCTTGGCAGCATCCAGATAGATCAAATTCTTATGATAAGTGAAAACCTGAATAGGAAATCTAGCGCCTTCAAAAAAATGACGCCAGTGTTCAAACGCAAGTTTAATAGCCAGCAACTCCCGATTTCCAACATCATAATTCAGTTCGGTTTCCGAAATTTTTTTCGAAAAGAAGGCACAAGGATGTACTCCACCCTTGTTCTCTTGAGACAAAACTGCTCCGACCCCGACCGATGAAGCATCGACCTCGACCAAAAAAGGTCTCATCAGGCTGTATAAGGATAGGGGCAGAACTGAAACTCTCTTTGAGATACTCAAACGCTTCAATGACCTCAGTAGTCCACTGGGCCGTATTCGCACCTTTCCTGGTGAGATCGGTTAGAGGTTTAACAATTACAGAAAAATTCTTAATGAATTTCCTGTAATAATTGGCAAAACCCAAAAACCTCTGTATAGATTTCAAACCAATAGGCCTAGGCCATTCCTGCACAGCCTGAACCTTCACAGGGTCCATCTCAAAGCCCTAGCTGGAGACAATGTAGCCCAAAAAACTAATTTTCTGCACAGCGAACTCACATTTCTCCAGCTTAGCAAAGAGTGAATTATCACTCAATAACTGCAAAACTTCACATACACTCTGCCAATGGGACTCTAGATCTGGTGAATAAATCAAAATGTCATCCAAATACACAACCACATTCTTACCAATCAAAGGTCTCAGGATGTCATTAATAAGGTTCTGAAAAAATGCAGGTGCATTGGTAAGACCAAAAGGCATCACCAGATTCTCAAAATGACCTACCGGAGTGTTAAAAGCAGTTTTCCATTGATCACCCTCCTTCACACGTAACAAATTGTATGCCCCTCGGAGATCAATCTTTGAGAACCACTTGGCTCCCACTAACTGGTTAAATAAGTCAGGAATTAACGGCAATGGGTAGGAATTGCGTACGGTAATCTTATTAATTTCACGAAAATCCAGACATGGACGTAAACCGCCGTCCTTTTTTTTAACAAAGATGAATCCGACTGCCACAGGCATTAGAAGGTCTAATGTGACTAGCAGCCAGACTAGTCTCTATATACTCCTCCAAGGCCTTTCTTTCAGGGATAGTCAGATTATACAAGCGACTTTTGGGAAGAGTAGCACCTGGAACAAACTCAATGGCGCAATCATAATCCCTATGAGGAGGTAAAACTTGCGACTCCTCCTCCGAAAAAACCCTCCAAAAATCTTGAATAGGTACAGGTAATTCCCCTTTTTCCACAGCCATAACGCGACCATTACAACATTTATCATAGCACTTTGGACTCCAAGACTTAATCACATTAGTAGACCAGTCCAACAAAGGATTGTGCAGTTTTAACCAAGGCAATCCTAGAACAACTGGAGAGGGTAAATTATCCAAAACAACCAAGTCCAAAATTTCTTGGTGAACCCCATTGATAGTGAGAGGAAATGCATCAGTCTTGTGAGTAATATATTTCAAAGGAGTGTTATCAATTGCAACCACGGAAATAGGTGATGACAAAGGTTTAGATTTCAATTTAAGTTTTTCCAAAAACCCTTTATTAATCACATTAAGTGTTGAACCACAATCCACAAATACCTGAAATTCAATCAAATCTCCCTGCAGAGTTGTAAACCCAGAAAGAAACACTCCTGCAGAGCGTAAACAAGCTATACGGGCGTAACTGACCTTTTTTTTTTTCTTTACTTAAACGACGCTCACAATACTTAATCAAATGATCATATTTTCCACAATAAAGACACAAACCTTCGGCGAATCTCCGATCTCTTTCCTGAGAGCGGAGTGACATCGCCCCAACCTCCATTGGTTCTCCACTGTCAGAGCAGATTTTCTGGGAACTAGGACCTGAAGTTACAGGAGTTTTTACATCATTGACCCTGGACCTCAGTCTCCTGTCGACACGAACAGCTAACTGCATAGCTTCCTGCAGAGTCTCAGGTGCAGGGAATACAATTAGCAAATCCTTAACCCTTTCACTCAAACCAGCAAGAAATAAACATTTCAGCGCCGAATCATTCCATTTAACTTCTGAGGCCCATCTTCTGAAGTGAGTGCAATAAATTTCAACATCATCTGACCCCTGATTCAAACGTCTAAGTCCTGACTCAGCAGATGAGATTCAATCAGGATCGTCATATAATAGCCCCATAGCAGAAAAAAATTCTTCAACAGAACTTAAACGCGGATCATTAGGTTGGAGAGAAAAGCCCCCCCCCCTGTGGTTCATTGCGCAACAGTGACATAATAAAACCAATGCGCTGTGATTCATTCCCAGACGATCTTGGTCTCAAACGAAAATATAACAAACAAGCATTTTTAAAGGAAAATAAATCTTGCTGTTTACCATAAAAAACATCAGGCAGTCCTACCTTCGGTTCAACAAAATGCGCTCCAGGACAGCTACTCACGTGTTGCTGAAGCTCGGCCACCTCCAGAGACAATCCCTGCAGGCAATGAGCCAACTCCTGGACGGAAACCATACTGATCCCCGAATTTCTTTCCTTTAGTTTTTTTTTTTTTTTGGGCTGGACTTACTGTTATGATCTGCAACATAAACTAAGGAAAGATAGGGGAAAGCTGTCCCTACAGTAAGACTAAGCTGAATCCCTACGATGTAGCAGGCTGCCTGTTCCTTGTGAACAGACCCGCCTTCGTCCTCGGGTAGTCTGAACGGAGACCTATAGAATCAAGGGAGGGGTCCCTAAATGAACTAAGGACTGGGACAAAAATGGGACTCCTCCTAAACAGAAGTTGTTGCAGAGCAAAAAGGACAAACTGACAAAAAGTACTAAAGGTCCCAGAGGACCAAGAACTGACAGAGATAGGCACTGAAGCACCTGGCTAAAGAGACAGTCTAAACAACACTGAAGTCCAGCAAAGCCAGAAGGGCGGAGCTGGAATATATAGGCAGCTGGTCACGTAACCGCAAAACACAAGATAGCAAAAACTAACAGGAGGGTTCTAACAGTCCAAGCCTGAACCCTAACTCCATGTTTTGAAATTTACCAAGACACCTTCATGCCAGGCCATTTACTCATTTTTCCATGGAGCTACAATGGTGCGTGATATTCACCTTTCCTGGTTTGAGAGCCGACTGACAAGTCTTCCTTCTACCTTGGCCAGTTCCTTTAACTCTCTCGCTCGTCAAGTTGCCATTTCAACCTGCTGTGCTTTTGTGTTGTTATTTTCTCAGGCCATATAGAATCGCTCTGGGAGCAGGATGCAACCTGAATTTTCAATTAGTTGATGATCACGTTGCTACCGAGTACTGTTTCTCCACCTCCTGTCAAGATCAGCTCTGCTGTACCACAGCCCCAGTTCTGCAATGGACTCTCTTATAAATATAGTTCTGCTCTATCATTGAGTCTGCTTTGGCATTCTGCCAGTTCATGCTGCTCTGAACTCTTCTACAAACATCAGCTATATCACTGACTTGGCTACATTGCTGGGCCAGTTTAGCTTTTGAGTCTCTTGCGGACCAGAGTCCTCCTTCATGGGTTTCACAATGCTGAGCTAACTTTGCAACCTTGTTGGACCAGTCCTGCTTCTGAGCCTCCTGTGAAACTCAGCTCTACTTTACTAGTTCCTCATCTTTTCTGCTTCCTTGAGGATTACAGTTTTGCAATGCTTGTTGCTGTAGCTTCAATTCAACATCATCACATTGCATGGTTCCAGTTTGCTTGTGAATCAGCCTCTGTTGTTCCATCTGTATCACCCACCTACATGAGCTCCATCTATCCAACAGGGACTTTCTTTAAAGCGTCCTCAGTGTTGAAGTAGTGAAAAATCTGGAGAGTCACAATGGTGGCCCACTGATTTAACATTTATGGTAGAGGCTGAGTCTAGGATAAAAGGAAAAGTTAAATTCCATAGACCATGGAAGGTGCTTGTCATTGTCCCATCAAGTCTAAACTATAGTTTTAGTAACATTGATTGAGATAACTGCTCTTAAACATCAGGATTCCTCATATTTACAGCTCTTAGAACATGTGGGAAGCTTTTATTTTGATAAGATAAATACTTGAAATACTTGACACTCAGATCCGTCATGGCCAACCATTACTTAGCGTTGCCAGAGCCATCTGCTGTAGGCAGCCACGTGTCCTCCAGCTTACCACTGCAAAGACTATTTTGCTGCGCGGCGGCTGCTGACAAAGTGGCTGTCTTCTACCCCTGTCCTGTATTTACAATCTGCTTATGTTAAGTAAGGATTGAGGCAAGCACTGCCATCTGTGAAGATCTGGTGTCCACAGCCCTGGTAAAGCTCTTATCCTAAATATGTGTCACACAAACAGCTTTAGTATTAGAATCCATTATTATTTATGTTTTTATATATTTATTTTTTCTAGACAGTATTTTTTTTGCAGTAACTATACAGTATCACATTCTATAGTTTTCATTTTTTTTATGTAATTGCTGTATTCTTTTTCATCTATTTTTTGTATATCATTTCTTTTCTTTTTATCATTTCTGAATTTGTCATTTATTGGAATTCTGTCCTATCTTTATTTTCGATTTATTTATATAATTTTTTTTTTCCTTTTTATTCCAAATTATTTATGTATGTGCTATATTTTAGTTATATACTATCGCTACTTTTTATTTCTTTTATGTATACATTTTTATTTTGTTTATATAATTGAAAGCAAAGAAATGATTCTGAGGATAAGCTGGTATAAGTGAACTCTGTATGAGCACGTTCACACTCAGGTCATTTAACCGACAAAACCCAAGATAAAAACAAAAAGAGCATATACCCTACAGCAAATAAGAAAGTAAATAGTTTATAAGATAGGGAACAATTTTGATTAGAAAAAAGCGAAAAAGCCATCTTACAACAATAAGGTTTACCCAATCAGGACTATCCTATCCTCTAGTATTAAAAACCTCAACTTATGTCAGCCGACCTCAATATACAGTGGGGAAAATAAGTATTTGATACTTTGACGATTTTGCATATTTTCCCACCTACAAAGAATGGAGAGGTGTGTAATTTTTATCGTAGATACGCTTCAACTGTGAATGCCAGAATGTGAAAATAAAATCCAGAAAATCACATTGTATGATTTTTACATACTTAAATTGCATGAAATAAGTATTTGATCACCTACCAACCAGCAAGAATTCTGGCTCTCACAGACCTGTTAGTTTTTCTTTAGGAAGCCCTTCTACTCTGCACTCATTACCTGGATTAATTGCACCTGTTTGAACTCGTTACCTGTATAAAAGACACCTGTCCACACACTCAATCAATCACACTCCAATCATGGCCAAGACCAAAGAGCTGTCTAAGGACACCAGGGACAAAATTGTAGACATGCACAAGGCTGGGATGAGTTACAGGACAATAGGCAAACAGCTTGGTGAGAAGGCAACAACTGTTGGCACAATTATTAGAAAACGGAAGAAACACAAGATGACTCTATCTTCCTCGGTCTGGGGCTCCATGCAAGATCTCGCCTCATGGGAAAAGGATGATTTTTATAATGGTCAGGAATTAGCCCAGATTGCAAGGAAGGACCTGTTCAATGGCCTGAAGAGAGCTGGGACCACAGTATCAAACATTACTGTTAGTACACTACGCCATCATGGATGAAAATCCTGCAGGTCAAGGTCCCCCTGCTCATGCCACCACATGTCCAGGCCCATTTGAAGTTCACCACTGACCTTCTGGATGATCCAGAGGAGGCATGGGAGAAGGTCATGTGGTCAGATGAGACCAAAATAGAACATTTTAGTATCAACTGCACTTGCTGTGTTTGGATGAAGAAGAAGAAGAAGTAGAACCCGAAGAACACCGTCCCAACCGTGAAGCATGGTGGAGGAAACATCATACTTTGGGGGTGTTTTTTTGTAAAGGGGACAGGACGACTGCACCGCATTGAAGAGAGGGTGGATGGAGTAATGTATCGCGAGATTTTGGTCAACAACCTCCTTACCTCAGTAAGAGCATTGAAGATGGGTCGTGGCTGGGTTTTCCAGCATGACAATGACCTGAAACACACAGCCAGGGCAACTAAGGAGTGGCTACATAAGAAGCATTTCAAGGTCCAGGAGTGGCCTTGCCTGTCTCCAGATCTGAACCCCATAGAAAATCTTTAGAGGGAGCTGAAACTCAATGTTGCCCAACCACAGCCCTGAAACCTGAAAGATCTGGAGAAGATCTGTATAGAGGAGTGGGCCAAAATCCCTGCTGCAGTGTGTGCAAACCTGGTGAAGAACTACAGGAAACGTCTGACCTCTGTAATTGCAAACAAAGGTTTCTGTACCAAATGTTAAGTTCTGATTTTCTATTCTATCAAATACTTATTTAATGCAATAAAATGCAAATTAATTATGTAAAAAGAATACAATGTGATTTTCTGGATTTTTTTTTAGATTCTGTCGCTCACAGGTGAAGTGTATCTACGATAAAAATTACAGACCTCTCCATTCTTTGCAGGTGGGAAAACTTGCAAAATCGGCAGTGTATCGAATATATATTTTCCCCACTGTAGATGTGAGTAGAGAAAGACCAAGGAAGCTATATAGATGAAATGCCTAGCTTAAAAAGGGGAGCCACACCCCTGTTTGTACAAAGTACAAAAAAATGTTATTTATATGTACGTATTTGCTGTAGGGTATATGCTCATTTTGCTTTTAGCTTGGGTTTTCTCTGTTAAATTACCTCAGTGTGAACGTGCTCCTACACACTGCACGTATATGACACCCCCCTTGGGCCGTGGGGTACTCGGTAGCCAGGCCGGTCGTTGCTAGGGGAGATGTCACAGTGGCGGTGACCCGGTCCGTGACCCAGGGCTGTCAATAAAAGGGGTTTTAAAGAAAAGGGAACAGAGTTTCTATATATAATGTTCGTGACGCCTCCTGTGGTATGCGGCCAAAGGGAGCCACCGCTGCGGAGCAGGTCCTCTGGAGCTGTTGTTAAAGCAGCAGAGTTGGTTCAGCTATCCACAGGTAGAGCTTAGCTCCAGGGCAGAGTAGTGGGGATGTAATAGATGTTGCTGTTGTGCAGGATGGTGCAGGGGATGATGGCCCAGCAATAATTTGCAGAGACAGTGGGTTGCAGTCTTCAGGGTTTTACTCATGATTTTTTGACTCCAAGTTACCAGGGCCAGGGTAACTCCCCAACCCCCCCCTGTGTTTACCATGGGAGGGGTTCAGCAAACTCCCAGGTACCTCCGGAGTACGTAACGGGACCCCGTTCTGTGTGCCTTTTCTGGTCGTCTTACTGCGCTGGCTCTCACCCTCCTTCCCTGCGCCTCACACCCAGTGTCCTAAGCCAGTGACCGCGGACCTTGTCGGGCGACGTCTTCTCTGTCCCCTGGGTACTCTATGGCCTCCTATTTGGCGATTTAGATGTGGCTGCTGGCTGCAGCACCTGAAATGCTGCACCCTCCAGTTATCTAGTTGAGACTTAAAGAACTCTGCTAGTTTAGGGGCAGGTCCCCTCTCTGCGGCCTGATCCTTCCACTCCTGGTGGGTTCGGGCGCACCGGTGGCATCCGCACTGCCCGTTCCCCTGGGATTCTTTCTGTTCTGGGGTCTTTCTTCCTGCTCCTCTCCTCTCTTCAGTCTGTCCTGGGCCTCTCTCACTAGGCCCTCCTCCTGAGCAGAGCTCCTGCAGAGCTCCTGCTCCACACACTCTCTCTCTAAGACTGTCTGACTGACTGAACTGTCTAAACACCCAAGATGGCTTCCCTTTTTATATCCTACTCCTGAAGTGCCCCCCTGTCCTTCTTCCTCCACCCACACCCACTACATGGTTCCCCCCACTCCAGCCAGGGACAGGGCTCAGCAGCGCAGCAATGCATCTTGCCCCTCCTGCTGGTTTGGAGTTGTGTAGTGTTGGATGCAGGTGGGTGGGTCCAGGGCAGTACTCCATCCTTACCTGAGAGTGGGATACCACACCTCTGGGTGAGATGCAGTACCTCTGTGGCGACTGAACCCGCAGGGGCGCCACATATACAGTGGGGAAAAAAAGTATTTAGTCAGACACCAATTGTGTAAGTTCTCCCACTTAAAAAGATAAGAGAGGCTGTAATTGACATTATAGGTAGACCACAACTATGAGAGACAAAATGAGGAAACAAATCCTGAAAATCACATTGTCTGATTTGGAAAGTATCTTTTTTCAAATTTTGGTGGAAAATAAGTATTTGGTCACCTACAAAAGTTCATCTCAATACTTTGTTATATATCCTGTGTTGGCAATGACAGAGGTCAAACGTTTTCTGTAAGTCTTCATAAGGTTGGCACACACTGTTGCTGGTATGTTGGCCCTTCCTCCATGCAGATCTTCTCTAGAGCCATTATATTTTGGGGCTGTCGCTGGGCAACACGGACTTTCAACTCCCTCCAAAGGTTTTCTATAGGGTTTAGATCTGGAGACTGGCTAGGCCACTCCGGGACCTTGAAATGCTTTTTACGAAGCCACTCCTTCGTTGCCCTGGCGGTGTGCTTGGGATCATTGTCATGCTGAAAGATCCAGCCACATTTCATCTTCAATGCCCTTGCTGATGGAAGGAGGTTTGCACTCAAAATCTCACGATACATGGCCCCATTCATTCTTTGTTGTACACGGATCAGTCGTCCTGGTCCCGTTGGCAGAGAAACAGCCCAAGAGCATGATGTTGCCACCTCCATGCTTCACAGTAGGTATGGTGTTCTTTGGATGCAACTCAGCATTCTTTCTCCTCCAAACACGACGAGTTGTGTTTCTACCAAACAGTTCTACTTTGGTTTCATCTGACCATATGACATTCTCCCAACACTCTTATGGATCATCCAAATGCTCTCTAGCAAACTTCAGATGGCCTGGACATATAATGGCTTAAGCAGGGGGACACGTCTGGCACTGCAGTATCTGAGTCCTTGGCGGCATAGTGTGTTGCTGATGGCAGCCTGTGTAACATTGGTCCCAGCTCTCTGCAGGTCATTCATTAGGTCCCCTCGTGTGGTTCTGGGATTTTTGCTCACCATTCTTGAGATCATTTTGACCCCACGGGGTGAGATCTTGTGTGGAGCCCCAGATCGAGGGAGATTATTAATGGTCTTGTATGTCTTCCATTTTCTAATTATTACTCCCACAGTTGATTTGTTCACACCAAGCTGCTTGCCTATTAAATTCAGTCTTCCCAGCCTGGTGCAGGGCTACAATTTTGTTTCTGATGTCCTTCGATAGCTCTTTGATCTTCACCATAGTCGAGTTTGGAGTGTGACTGTTTGAGGTTGCGGACAGGTGTCTTTTATACTGAAAACAAGTTCAAACAGGTGCCAGTACTACAGGTAATGAGTGGAGGACAGAGGAGCCTCTTAAAGAAGAAGTTACAGGTCTGTGAGAGCCAGAAAACTTGCTTTTTTTTGAAGGTGACCAAATACTTCTTTTCCGCCAAAATTTGAAAAAAATTCTTTCCAAATCAGACAATGTGATTTTCAGGATTTGTTTTCTCCTTTTGTCTCTCATAGTTGAGGTCTATCTATGATGTCAATTACAGGCCTCTCTCATCTTTTTAAGTGGGAGAACTTGCACAATTGGTGGCTGACTAATTTTTTTTCCCCACTGTACCAACTTGTGCTCCGGCTCATTTCTTTGGTTTCACTTTAATTTCTTGTACTTTGTACAAACAGGGGCATGGCTCCCTCTTTCTGAGCTAGGCATCTCATCTATATAGCTTCCCATGGACACGGCGTCTGAACAGTCGAGCCCTGGTCTACCCCCATCTATATTGAGATCGGCTGATACAAGGTGAAGTTTTTAATACTAGAGGATTGGACTGTCCCGATTGGGTACACCTTGTCGTGGTGGGATTATTTTTACGCTTTTTTGATCAAAATCATATTAACTAAGTACCCTGTGTTATTTATATGTACTAATGCTATTTACTTATTTCCTGCAGCGTATGCTCTCATTTTGTTTTTATCTTGAGTTTTATTTCTATAATTGCTGTATGTTTTATTTTTTTTGCTTATATTTTTATTTTGTATTTATTTTATGTCTATAATCTTACTATTTCTATCTTGTTAATAGGATTTCTTTATTTTTTTTTAATTTACTCATTTTTTAAAGAATAGACATTTAAAACAAAAATCGAAATATCCGAAAATAAATTAAGATGATTTTTCTTCTGTTTGACATATTTTAATATTCTCATATAATCTGAGTTAGGACCATATTAAATCCTTGTTTTATAGGGCTGCCTTAGATGCAACGGCGATCTGTATTATAACCCCAGAGTTAAAAAAAAAAAAGTAGCGTGTTTTACCAGATGTTTAAATTACAGAGGTAGCCTCTTCTAGATCCTTTGACAAAAAATTCTAGAATTACTCCTGATGAAGTCTGTACGGCTCCAGACAGAAGGAGTGCGGCTCCGTGCACAAACTCTGATAATGGTTTCTCTAGGAGGAGCCTTTATGGAACAATAGAAAAGTTCTTATATTTTATGATCCAGGAAGATCAGGATGAACAGAGCAGGTCAGAAGATAACTTGCATTTTTACAATATTTCTAGACTGATCCATATGATTATCATCCCTAAGTAATACCATCCATGCCCGGTCCCTGGAATAGCTCTATAATGTATTTTCTTCTCTCGGCAGTAATGACTTGTTAGAGGTTTAAGCGATCTAACCTTGACACAGTAAAGATTCATATTGCTTTATGGTAAGGAGTCTCCTCGATGATTAAGTGCTTGGTTTGACCTAACGGCTATTACACTAATCTTGGGAACTCACTGCTACTTTGTCCCAGATTCACTTGCTTGAAACAATCCATCAAAACTCATTTTGAAGACAAAAAGTTCCCTAAATACAGATATTACTTTTCCTGCGGGTTCACCATCTATTTGCCCTTTTTTCACATCTTCATTTGTCATCTGTAACAAACTATTTCTGCCTTAATCTTTAAGGAGAATTTCTTGTATCTTTTTTTTTTTTTTTTTGCTTTAACTGGTGCGATCTTAAAGGATTTATCCAAGACTATATTTTGTTTTTTACTATCGGCCTAAGTACTAACAGGCAACTACTTTCCTGCCTATTGTGCAGGGTGCCAATCTCTGATGGCACAGAGAGGTCAAAGGCTGCTTCTGCAGGCAATTCAGCGGCTTGCTGTCACGCAAGGTGTGGGAAAGAATAAGTGCGACACAAAGGAAAGAGGGGAATAAAGACCAAACACTAGGGAAAGGGAGAGTGGAGACCCCCTAGGCAGATCTAATATCACCCTGCTTATCCTACTGTCCCTATATAGGTTCCGCACCTATCGCTGAGCAGGACCCTAAACCCTGGATGACCCTAGTGCTAGGCCCTAGATATGGATGGGGAAGGGTGAGCACTGGTCAGGCCCCAGTACAAACTAAAGACAACAAGGTAGACAAACAAAGTGGATACCAGAGCACACACCAGAGGGGAAATGCCAACTGTCCTCCAAGGGCACCAGGGAAGAAGTCAGCCAACAGCTAGTGCTCAAAGCATGCATAAAGGTACGTAGAAGTATCACTGGCGATTCCATGCAGCAAACTGAGAGTTTTTAACTCCCATGCAAGGCCAGCAGGAGGGAGGTCGCCACTGGGTCTTAAAGGAAGAAGGATTAAGAAGGTGTCATAATGATTCAGTCTACCTATGGCAATGACTGAGGGCTGTGTAGGGTTAGCAGAAAGTTGGCGCAGAAGGGACAGGTCAAAATCATGCCCAAAACTTTACAAGTGTCCCAAATTTTACATTTCTAATTTTAGGTAAGAAGGAAAAAGGCACAGGGGTGACGTGTAGCCGGTTCTCCCAAACCGGCTGTAAGATGACGCCAGTGGAGGCACTGATGGAGATGTTACATTCAGGTCTAGGAGCTTCATGTTACTCCTCTGTGCTACCTTGTCATTGATCTTCATTATCTAATGCTTTTCCATCTCTGGATACATAGGGTTGTATGTAGAATATTTCACAAACATTGTGAACAATATGCTGTCATATTTAATTCAGCAGAAAACAACCTAACCGAGCTGGAGGCGCAGCTTCATTACACAGAGTTATCAAAGCGCATAATAGGAGGATAACCTCATCCTCAGCCTCATGAGAGTCTATGGTAGATCAAAGCGTTGTATTAAAAGCCCTCCAGGGCGGTCCACACCATCTAACATCCAGCCCCCGAGGGAGGCACACATATAATAAATTGTGGGATAAAGGGAGTGGATCGATTATGTAATTACTCTCATTTCATGCTATTCCCGTATATGATTAAATGGTTTACAACACATATAATGAACAAAAATATACACAGTTTATCTATCTATCCATCTGTCTATCCCTTATCTGTTTCATATATACCTATGAACAGGTGCAAGCTGTTATAAAGTACAGCAGTACTTATAAAATCGAGACACTTAGCAAACAGATTGGCTAATTTGTGTGAGCCCATCAGCTACAATAGGTTTAACCATTCTTTAATTGGACCTTAAACTTTTTTTTTATCAGACCTAACTCTCCCAGGCTAAAAGCCTACAAATATAAAGGGCAGAGAGGATCCAGCTCTATCATAAAACAGCCTTTGGCCTCATTCCGACGTCCGATTTTGACATGTGAGTGCTATCCGTTTTTTTCACTCATAGCACTCATACCTGTAATAGTATATGGGGCCATTCACATGTCCTTGAGTTTTCGCGAACCCAGAGGTCCGCAGACAATCTCAAATTGTCCAATTTTGGTCCGAAGGGTCGGATCAAAATCGGCAAAGAATGTCAATGGATCTGTGAAAAAATTGCACGGCACTCATATGATATCTGAGAGCAGTCTGATTTTCAGGGACTGTCAGAAAGGAGAAGGTGAAGAAACTTTTTTTTGTTTCTCCACGCACGAGAGAAATGGATGACACTTGGACCGAACTTTTATCAAACTATGATCAGAGTCTGATCAAAATAATCAGTCCGTCTTTCTCATACGTGAGAAAAACAGATGTCTGAATGAACAATACTCTTATCAGTCTAAGGCCTCATTCAGACATCCATTTTTACACAAAAATTAAAAAAGAATAGATTTTCATCAGATTTGGTAATTGTATTAGTTTTTAATATCAGTTATTCAGCAGTGATTTTCTCATACGAAATATATATATATATATATATATATATATATATATATATATATATATATGACAATGTTAACAATGAACAGAACACATGTTGTTCTCAAACGGTATCTGGAGTAAAAAACAGATAAACAGTTTTAAACTGATGTTTTATATTTAAAGAGAACCTGTCACTTGCTCAAAAAATTGCATTTAATAACATGTAACAATCTCTGAGCTCCCCTGATTCTGCCGCTTTTTTCCATTTTCTGCTACGTCACTCCATTGCAGAAATATTCACATTTGTTCCTTCTAGAGAACAGTATGTGAAATCTCTGCTTGTAGTGCAACTGAGAGTTTCTTCAGAGTCTTCTCTTGGGGTGTGCGCTTTTCCCAGATGCTGCGAATCACATCTCAGCAGCATCTGAGGCTGTTTGACTGTTAGATAATCTGCTGAGCTGTGATTGGCTGCATCTGGGAAAAGCACACACCCCCAGAGAAGACTCTGAAGAAACGCTCAGTTGCACTACAAGCAGAGATTTCACATACTGTGCTCCAAAAGCATCAAACTTTAACATGTCTGCAAAAGAGAGACGCGGTGCAAAACGGAAAAGAGCGACAGATTCAGGGAAGCTCAGGGACTTATACAAGGTATTAAACTCAATTTTTTTGAGTAAGAGACAGATCCTGGTTAATGAAGCGCCAAATTTATCAAATATTGTGTGACACTTTAATATATATTGTGCATATAATGGCTAATCAGCCACAAAAAAAAGTGACTTAAAAAAGAATATTCATAATCATTTTACTACAGTAGACTTCTATACCTCCTACTGAGTACTTCAAATCCTCCATACAGTAAAATTTCTCATGTACAGATGCGTCCCTTCCTTAAATCGTAACTAAAGCTGACATATTCTGAGATGTACAGCGCAAGATAATAAACAAACATGAAAAGAAAATGTATATATCCGATGGGTTCCATCTGCCCGCCATCTGTCACCCAGAAACTCCCATGTTAAAATATGTGCATTTAGCATATATTTTATTTACTGAATGCTGCAAGATTATATAGAATTTGGATTATGACCAATACCTAAAGTAATAGTTCTGTCATAATATATTGGTGACCTCAATCCGTAAGATTGGTTATCATTATCAGATTGGTGGGGATACAACGCCCCGCACCCTTAATGACGAGCAGTTACAAGCTCTGGGGAAGGACAGAAGGAAATAAATAGAATGAAGCTGCTTTGCATGAGCTCCATTCAATATGTAGCAGCCGCTGCCGAGTACTGCAGATCACCTCCTATTCTTCTTATTCTTTTGTTCTGTAGAACTAGGCAGCGCCTGCTACGCATTAATTGGAGCTGCAGCTCTATTCCATGCATTTACATTGGACTGGTGCCGGAGCTTGTAACATCTGATCAAACAGTATGCCGGATGTCGGAATAATCCGATATTGACAACTATTGTGCAGAGAGGTCATCAATATATTCTGACCTAACAACCCCTTTAATGCAATTTTTTTTTTTAAATTGGGCTTTACTTGATTTCATTTTAGTTTATGTTTTCTGTACATACAGTGCAGCAGTGTGTGTGCATTTTACGGAAGCTACATAGAATGAGATTTATAAAAGAACTACTATCAACTTTTTACTATCTTAATATATTGCAGTCATCATATTATATAGCACTATGTACTTACAATTCCTCATTTTGCCTTTCTACCCAGTTAATTCTTCTCTTTTCCATTAGGTCTATGACATCATGTGATTAGAAACTGACCAGCTGAATCCTTCTAAGCTTTATGTAGAAACAGAAAGTCTCTTTTCCTTGCATGAGTGTCATGCAAGGTGAGGGAAAGACTAAATGTACAATGACGGGAAGAGGGGAAGGGAGCCCAAAAACTAGGGAAAGGGGAAGTGGAGTCCCCTAGGCAGATCTAATATCACCCTGCCTACCCTATCGTCCCTATATAGGTTCCACACCTATCGCCGAGCAGGAACCTAATCCATGAATGTTCCTAGAGCTTGGCCCTAGATAGGGAGGGAACGGGGTGAGCCTTAGTCAGGCCCCACTACAAACTAAAGACAAACAGGGTAAACAAACTAAGGGGATACACTTAGCTTAAGCAGAAACCAGAGAGATAACACCAACTGCCCTCCAAGGGCACCAGGAAGAAACTAGCTGACTGCTAGTGCTCCAAGTCTGCTCAGAGGTACATAGAACTATCACTGTCGACTCTCTGGAGAAACTGAGAGTTTTTAACTACCAAGCAAGGGTGTGTCAATTAGCAGCACAAGGTGGAGGTCGCTGATGGGTCCTAAAGGAAGAAGGATATAACTATACTGCAGAGATGAGAGGATCAAGAAGGCATCTGTAATACCAATTCAGTGACCTTCTACAGCCGGATCCAGAGCTACTGTCTGTCACACCGGACACACCTGTGACAATGAGTCATCATTAGAACTACTATTCCACTTCACTGAAAAGTCCCTGACAAGAAATTGAAGCACAAATTTGGGAATTTATCATGTTTTTTTCATCAGTTTTCTAAATTTAGCACAAAGGGGCATTGATGCAAAAATATGTTTGCCTTTTTGTGATGGCCCTGACACTTCCAGAACTTTGGTTAGGTTAGTAAAAGGGGCACATTCAAACGCCATGTGACAAATCTACTATAAAAGAGAACAGAGTGTCTAACAAAACGCTTTAGGGATGAGAAATCATACTAACAAATTACCTAAAGGGTAAATAGACCCAACTTAAGGGAGTCCAATGATATATGCAATAGGAACTTTTTAACCCCTTTACGACCTTGGACGTATAAGTACGGCCAAGTTCGCGTCCCTCTCTTTGATGTGGTCTCTGTCGATGAGCCTGCACCTTTCTGGGGAAAGAATCAGCTGTGATCCTATACTGTCCTGTCTGTATACTCTTTTGCTTCCTCCCCTGCCCAGGAGATGTGGTATGATCAGACCATATTCCTGCACGGTCAGACACAGCCATTACACAGTATACATCAGGGGCACAGTTATAAGATTATCTCGGAACAAGAACATTTTATTTGAACACATCCAATTGCGAAAGTTATTATTATTTGAAGATCTATTGATTAAAATTGACTTTTGATCGTGGGAAAAACCCCTTTAGATTGGCTCCATTTATCCTTTTAGTAATTTATTAATATGAAATCTACTATAATGGGACATATTGTGGGTAAAATCTGCACCAGTTGATGGCTGGTCTTCATTTCATTTTCTGGTGCATGGGCAGACCAAAGATCCTCTAAATATCTTATATCGTATTCCAGTCGACACTGTATCAAAACTGACTATGGAACTCCAGTTTAATACACTATTCCTAAAGTATATTACAAAGTTGTCAAACTTTTTATTATTCATTCTCACCTATCCTGGTGCAAGGTGTATATAATTTATATTATTTTTTTAACCTCTTTCTAGCCTTTTAAAATCCAGCAAACATCTTGGCTAGATTCCCACCAAGCATTCGCCTCACATTAGGATTCACCTGATTCCACAAATTTTGGGTCTAATGAGTAACGGTTGTCCGTGTGGAGAGGAACATACCTGACATGTCACTTTCCACAAGGAGAAACATTACCCATTAGACCCCAGTCTGAGGCCTCTCATATAGCCAAATCTGATCTCTTGCTTTGCACTGAGGAGGGGCAAACACCCTGAAACACGTGTTTGCAAATTGAGATTCTACTTTGGCTTTTACCCAAAGTCATGCAGCAAGTCTCGTTAAAGGGTGATATTAACTTTTCTAATTGCTACTTCCAATAGGTGGTGCTAGAGTTCTACTCCTCTCCCTCTCTGAAGTGGCAATTTACATGCACAAATTTTGGTAAATTCTAAACTAATTTGGTTTGTTTAGAATTAATTTGTCCAACTTTAATGGTAATGCATAGGTGTATGACGCACCCCCTGGGCCGTGGGGTACTCGATGCCGGGCCAGTCGTTGCCAGGGGAGATGTCACAGTGGCGGTGACCCAGTCCGTGACCCAGGGCGGTCAGTAGAAAGGGGATATTTACAGAGGAATTAAAGTTTTATATACAGTTTGTGACGCCACCTGTGGTATGCGGCTAAAGGGAGCCGCCGCTGCGGAGTAGGTCCTCTGGAGCTAGTGTAAATGCAGCAGAGTTGGTTTAGCTCTCCACGGGTAGAGCTTAGCTCCAGTGCAGTGTAGATGTTGCTGTTATGGTGTAGTGCAGAGGATGGCATGGATAATGATCACAGAGACAGTAAGGTGCAGTCCTCAGGGTTTACTCACGGTTTCTTAGATTTCCAGTTACCAGTACTAGAGTAACTTCCCATGGCGTCCTGTGCTTACTCAGGGAGGGGTTCAGCAAACTCCCAGGTCTCTCCGGAGTACGTAACGGGACCCCCTTCTGTGTATTCCCTCTGGTCATCTCCCTGCACCTCACACCTAGTGTCCCAATCCAGTGACCGCGGACCTTGCCCGGCAACATCTTCTTTGTCCCCTGGGTCCTCTATTGCCACCTTCTTGGTGAGACAGATGTGGCTTGTGGCTGCAGTACCTGAAATACTGCAGCCTCTGGTTTCCTAGTTGAGGCTTAAAGAACTCTGCTAGTTTAGGGACCGGTCCCCTCTGTGCGACCTGACCCCTCCACCTCCTGGTAGATTAGGGTGTACGGGTGGCCTCCAGCACTACCCATACCCCTGGGGTCCCTTCCACGTTCCTGGAACCTCTCTCCTGCTCTTCTCTCTCTCTCTCTCTCTCTCTCTTCAGTCTTGGGTCTCTCTGGCTAGGCCCTCCACCTCCTGAGCAGAGCTCCTACAGAGCTCCTGCTCCTCTCACTGTCCTCCACTGACTGAACTCTCTTACTGAACTCACTCTTTCAAGATGGCTTCTCTATTTATATCACTTCTTTCAATGCTCCCCTGATTTACTTCCTCCACCCACACCCACTACATGGTTCCCCCTACTTTGGTTCCCCCCACTCCAGCCATGGACAGGGCTCAGCAGGGAAGCGACCAATCTTGCCCCTCCTGCTGGTCTGGAGTAGTGTAGTGTTGGATGCAGGTGTTAGGGTCCCGGGCAGTACTCCCTCCTTACCTGAGAGTGAGATACCTCACCTCTGGATGAGATGCAGTACCTCTGTGGCGACTGATCCCGCAGGGGTGCCACATGTACATAGGAGCCAAATACCCAAAACGATATCAGATTTTTTTACTATTATTTTAGAATGGATGAATAGAAGTTACAAGATATTGCTTGCAAAAGTTTTCCTACTCCTTAATATTGCATTTATCAGATAATGTATATTTATGGAAATGTTCTTTTTGTCAGTTTATATAATATTTCACATCATTTTATACTACTTAGAATTTTTCTTTAGGGTTTAGAACATCAGTAGCGTAACACAGAGCGGCGCTTACCGAATCCTCACTTCTGGCAAAAGAGCTTTTACATGGACAGTGGCGGCATGGTGATGGGCAGTACACAGTTAATCACCGTCTTTCCATCTCTGCTCACTAGTGTCATTGTACGAAGCAGCCATAATAACAATTTAAAACAAATATGGAAATTTCGCCACCTTAAGAGCCCTCCGTGTTGCCTTTTATCTCCTGCAAAGCACGGGATAATGCAGGCTGACACATTACTCATAATGAAATCTCCTTATTTTGAATTCCTTTTCACACAACTTGGCGAGAGAGGTTTAAAAATTAATTTTCTATTGGCATACTGGCTGCGTGTTGAGAAGCTGAGGCGTCTTATAAGGTCCTGCTGAGACTGCCGGGCATGAATAAGCAATTAGCGGCAGATCTGGTGCAACTAAAAGAAGCATCTGAGTGTGAAATACAAAATGCTGAAGATTCCGGTGAGTTTAGTTTTCACCGGGAGCGGAGGAGACGGATGCGCGTTAACTCTTCAGTGTTAATGAGACTGCTTAATCAGATTGAGATGTCTGCTTACCAACCATTCATTTTTTTCCGGCAGCTGTTAAAGTTGTAGTAAAGCTGAACTTGTCATTTAAAGGGGTTCCTGTCGGAAGAGGTGGATGCGTGACACCAAATATGTGATTTGCATACATGCGGTCACATTCCGACTAGATGGGCATGGCATCGTTCAATGCAAGTGTAATGAGTGAGGCTGGAAACATTCTAGTCGGAATATGGCAAGGAGTATGCCTATTGGTGCTGGCGCCGGAAGAGGTGGGTGCGTGACACCAAGTATGTGATTTGCGTGTATGCGGTCACATTCTGACTAGATGCGTGCAGCCTCTCTCAATGCAAGTGTAATGAGCAAGGCTAGAAACAGTCTAGTTGGACTGTGGCCGTGAGTATGCCTATTGGTGCTGGCGCCGGAAGAGGTGCACGTGTGACACCAAGTATGTGATTTGCGTATATGCGGTCACATTCCGACTAGATGGGTGTGGCCTCGCTTAATGCAAGTGTAATGAGCAAGGCTCGAAGCAGTCTAGTCGGAATATGGCCAGGAGTATGCCTATTGGTGCAGGCGCCGGTAGAAGTGGGTTTGTGACACCAAGTATGTGATTTGCATATATGCAATAACATTCCAACTAGAAGGGTGAGGCCTCACTCAATGCAAGTGTAATGAGCAAGGCTGGAAGCCGTCTAGTCGGAATGTGGCAGGGAGTATGCCTGTTGGTGCTGGCGCCGGAAGAGGTGGGAGCGTGACACCAAGCGTGTGATTTGTGACGCGCCCCCTGGGCCATATTCTTTAGGGGAATACCCGGAGCCGGATCAGATGGGAGTTGTAGTCTTCCGAGTGGCTGTGACCCGGTCCGTGCCCAGGGTGTCAAGCTCAGAGTATGTGGCAGTCCTACAGATGTTATAAAGTTCTTTATGTTGACTACGCCACCCGTTGTATTGCGGTCACTATGGCCGCCGCTGCAGCAGGGTCCGCTGAGGCTGATGGTGTTGGTGCAGCTTTTGGTAGTATAACCCCCAACGGGTGGGGTATAGCCTCAGGGGGTCAGGTGCAGAGGATGGGGGTTGTGGTGGTGCAGCATAGATGTTAAGTGAAGACAGAGTCGGGTTGTGCAGTTTAAGGTATTTACTCACTGCTGATGTTCCGGTCACTCCAGCTTCAAGTGACCACCCGAGCCGTGCTGCGTCCACCAGGTCCTGGATTCAGCAAACCCCCAAACAAGTCCGGAGCGTGACCCTGAGCTCTCCTTCTGTCCTTTCCTCTGGCCGTCCCCACTAGTGATCCACCCAGGTCCAGCTCCCTCGGGCCTTCTGTTGGGAGACCCTTGGCCTTGGGTTCCCTGACCCTCCACGTGGTTTGCCTTCGGGGTGGATGTGGTGGGTGGCCGTGGCAGACGCTGCCCACGGCCTCCGGTCTCTGGCTAGGGTGTGCTTTTGCCCCCACCAGTTTGGGATCCGGTACCCTATTGCCGACTCTTCACCCGGGGATTGAATTTGGGTTCTCAGAGTCCTTGCTTTTTCCCTCTCTGGGTCTTTCCTTCTCTGCTCCACTCTCTCTCTGCAGGCTCATCTGGACCTCTGCTTCTTACTCTGACAGACTGACTCCTCTGCAAAGACTGACAGACTGACTCCTCTGCAAAGACTGACCCTGTTCTTAGATGGTGCCCACCTTAAATACTCCCTCTATGTGTGAGCTCAGGTGACCAGCACCCAATGAGCTCCTATCTTTACCCAGGCTGCTCCCCCTATCTGCCCCTACACTACTTGGGATGTACCACCCCCCTCCCACTCCAGCCAGGAACAGACTCGGTCGTACCTGCACATTTCTAAGTGGGAGTACCGTCGGCCTGTTCCTCGGAAATGGGATGTATGTAGTGCATGCAGCCTACCGAGCTCAGGTCCACACTCCATCCTTACCCGGAAGTGGAATATCACACCTCTGGGTTGAGGTGCAATACCCCTGTAGCAGCCGAATCCTCAGGGTGCTACATTCCCCCCTGGTAAATCACAGCACGTCCTCGGGCTGTAAGAACAAAACACCACAAAACATACAAATTTTTGCATAAACATATAAAACATCATTCAAAACATTATATATATATATATCAATAAAACTTTTCATATAAAACATTCTCGTCGCCTCTGGCTCCTCCTCCGGTCACTGTGCAACGTGTGACCGGGTAAAGTGCGACAGTCTTTTCTTGAAAAATGGTTTTCCTATAAAACCGGTAGGGGGCGCTTTAGGAAGCGCAGCTATTTACAAAAGGGAAGGTGGCCGCTCTCAGTCCTCGGCCAGGTAATGGGAATAGGGAGGAATGACCGCTCTAAGTCCTCGGTCAGTGGGATTTAAGGGTTAAACGGGTAAACAGTTCACACTTGCTGGTCCCAACGGGGACTATATTAGCAACAGTTACAGTTCACTGTACCCCGATGGGTAACTTTATACAGCTTCTGCTTCGCTGTACTTAACGACGACGTCCTCCTGCTCTTTCTTTATGTTTTCCTTTAGCTTCAGACCCGTTCGGGCACGTATGCTGGGCAAATAGATTTTCTCCCAGATGCGGCACTCTTGGTCTTATGGGCGCGGTGGTGTTAGCGCCCGGGTTGCCCGGGCCTTGCGGCCAGGCCTGGGGTATCTGGAAGGTGAAGGGCACCGTAAGGACGGTGGCGCCCTGGGCTACTTGGCCCTGCGACCAGGCCGGGGGCTCCGCGGAGGTAGGGGGCGCTGTTGGTATTGCGGCGCCTGGGGGTACTAGGCCTTGCGACCAGGCTGGTGGTACTTCCTGCTTGGTCACGCTCGGGGTCGAGGCGTGTGACGTCACAGGGGTCGCGGCTCCCGTTTGAGGCCTAGTCTGCGGCGGTGACGTTGCAGCGACGGGCACGGCAGGATAGACTTCGGGCTCTGCGACGGGGAGCTGGGCCAGGTACGCGGTTTCCCGGTTTGGGGTATAGACGTCCCCTTTACCTGCCTCCACTCGTTCGGCTCCCTTCTCGGCGCCGTCTCCGGCCTTCAGTCCTCCTGCGCCATCCTCAGAGGCGGTCTGTCTCCTCGTCTCGGGTGGCGTGCTCCGCTGACAGGTCTCGGTCTGCTGGGCCATCTCACGGCTCCACTCCGCCAACGTCTCTCGCTGCACCCGGGCCATCCTCCTTGCGAGGCCCTCCAGAGCGGTCTGTGCACACTCCCGGTCTCGGGGGAGCTGTGCTAGGACCTCCACTAGGCCTAGTGGGGTCGTTGCTTCCAGCAGGCTCCTGACCAACGGGTCGGTGCTGCTCTGCTCTCCTTCTGTTGTCTCCAGCAGGCTCCTGGCCAGCGGGCCGGTGCTGCTCTGCTCTCCCTCCTCTGTTTCTAGCAGGCTCCTGGCCAACGGGCCGGTGCTGCTCTGCTTTCTCGCCATCTCCGGGTAAGCTCCTCCGATACTCTTCTCCAGGCTTCTTGCCTCCGGGTGCGCTCTCTCCAGACTGCTCCAGGCGACACCCATCTTTGCTCTCTTCTTCTCAGTCCTCCCACTTCGAGGGCGGTCCCGGGGCCACTTGGTGATTGTCAGCTCCAGGGGCAGTTCTTTCACGCTGACAGACACCTCTAGCATCACAGTCTCTGTTGGTGGGGGCGGTTTCCACTTTTGGCGCCATTTTCGGTCCTGGCCCACGATGGGAGGCGGCCTCTTGCCACCCTCTGGCACGCCCATAATGGCGTCCGCTCTTCCAAGGCGGGAAACCTTTGGAAATGGCGGGAATCGTCTCCCAGTGGCGGGAAACTCTGCAGATGGCGGGAAAAAGCTGTTAATGGCGGACAACCGGCGGGATTCGACCTGTGATGGAGTCCGATGGCGGGGACCCTCCGGAACCGGCAGGAGACTTCTTTTTGAGGTAAACTCGTTCTTTTCTTCAGGCACGCAGTACCCGGATGTTGCGGGCACGTAATCCTGCCGACTACGCCAAAGTTGACGCGCCCCCTGGGCCATATTCTTTAGGGGAATACCCGGAGCCGGATCAGATGGGAGTTGTAGTCTTCCGAGTGGCTGTGACCCGGTCCGTGCCCAGGGTGTCAAGCTCAGAGTATGTGGCAGTCCTACAGATGTTATAAAGTTCTTTATGTCAACTACGCCACCCGTTGTATTGCGGTCACTATGGCCGCCGCTGCAGCAGGGTCCGCTGAGGCTGATGGCGTTGGTGCAGCTTTTGGTAGTATAACCCCCAACGAGTGGGGTATAGCCTCAGGGGGTCAGGTGCAGAGGATGGGGGTTGTGGTGGTGCAGCATAGATGTTAAGTGAAGACAGAGTCGGGTTGTGCAGTTTAAGGTATTTACTCACTGCTGATGTTCCGGTCACTCCAGCTTCAAGTGACCACCCGAGCCGTGCTGCGTCCACCAGGTCCTGGATTCAGCAAACCCCCAAACAAGTCCGGAGCGTGACCCTGAGCTCTCCTTCTGTCCTTTCCTCTGGCCGTCCCCACTAGTGATCCACCCAGGTCCAGCTCCCTCGGGCCTTCTGTTGGGAGACCCTTGGCCTTGGGTTCCCTGACCCTCCACGTGGTTTGCCTTCGGGGTGGATGTGGTGGGTGGCCGTGGCAGACGCTGCCCACGGCCTCCGGTCTCTGGCTAGGGTGTGCTTTTGCCCCCACCAGTTTGGGATCCGGTACCCTATTGCCGACTCTTCACCCGGGGATTGAATTTGGGTTCTCAGAGTCCTTGCTTTTTCCCTCTCTGGGTCTTTCCTTCTCTGCTCCACTCTCTCTCTGCAGGCTCATCTGGACCTCTGCTTCTTACTCTGACAGACTGACTCCTCTGCAAAGACTGACAGACTGACTCCTCTGCAAAGACTGACCCTGTTCTTAGATGGTGCCCACCTTAAATACTCCCTCTATGTGTGAGCTCAGGTGACCAGCACCCAATGAGCTCCTATTTTTACCCAGGCTGCTCCCCCTATCTGCCCCTACACTACTTGGGATGTACCACCCCCCTCCCACTCCAGCCAGGAACAGACTCGGTCGTACCTGCACATTTCTAAGTGGGAGTACCGTCGGCCTGTTCCTCGGAAATGGGATGTATGTAGTGCATGCAGCCTACCGAGCTCAGGTCCACACTCCATCCTTACCCGGAAGTGGAATATCACACCTCTGGGTTGAGGTGCAATACCCCTGTAGCAGCCGAATCCTCAGGGTGCTACATTTGCATATACGCGGTCACATTCCGACTAGATGGGCGCGGCATCATTCAGTGCAAGTGCAATGAGTGAGGCTGGAATCAGTCTAGTTGGAATGTGGCCGCGAGTATGCCCTTTGGTACTGGCCCCGGAAGAGGTGCACATGTGACACCAAGTATGTGATTTGCATACATGCGGTCACATTCCGATTAGATGGGTTGGACCTCACTCAATGCAAGTGTAATGAGCAAGGCTGGAAGCAGTCTAGTCAGAATGTGGCCAGGAGTAAGCCTATTGGTGCTGGCGCCAGAAGGGGTGGGTACGTGACACGAATATGTGATTTGCATTCAAGCGGTCACATTCCGACTAGATGAGCGCCGCATCTCTCAATGCAAGTGTAATGAGCAAGGCTGGAAATAGTCTAGTCGGAATGTGGCTGGGAGAATGCATACTAGTGTCGGCACAGGAGAATCCTCACAGTACACATGATGTGAGGATTCACAAGTCTGCAGTCACATAGAGTGACTGCTGACTTGTAGCTTAAGGCCAGACAACCCTTTTAACTCTTGTTTTTGTGTAATAGTAGAACACATCCACTTGCCATTAGTGTTGTTCTTGCACTTGTTAGGCTATGGGCACAGTGGCTCAGTGGTTCGCGTTATAGCCTTGGCGCAAGGGGCATATCTATAATAGGTGCAGTGGTTGCAATAACACCCAGGCCCTAGAGCAAAAGGGGCCCAAACAGTCTCATTGGACCATGTTAGAAGATCAGTATTGTTACAGAGCCATGAACTTTAGGGGCCCTGTTGGAGATTTTGTATTGGGGCCCGTGAGCTTCACATTTTGTCACTGCTTGCCACGCTGGGCGCTTGGGTCATGTGTTAAAATCCCACCAAGGCTGCATCTGTAAGTATGTTCCCCCGTGTTTGAGTGGGTGGCTTCTGGGTTTTCCAGTTTCCTTTCACACTTCAAAGACATATTGATAAGGAATTTAGATTGTGAGCTCCAATGGAGACACTGATGATGTCGGGGAAACGCTGCGGAATTTGATGGCGCTATATAAGTTAAAATGTGGATCCAGCAGTAAGGAGTGAGATTTCCACAGTCATCACTACTGTACCTCGCTGAAATGTGTATAGAGAAAGTGGACTCTTGTTGTATTACTTTGTGGCATCATGTGGGATGGTCAACGGACAGTGCAGGAAATTCTGTTGGATAGAATGGACTCGCTCTTCTCTAGGGATCATTAAAGGGAATCTGTCAGTGGGTTTTTGCTATGTGATCTGAGGGCAACATGATGTAGGGGATGAGACACAGATTTTAGAGATGTGTAACATATTGGGCTTTGTGCTGTTGTTTTTATAATATTAATGTTTTATCAGCAGGAGATTATCACTACCCAGACTAGTTCACTGTTGCCAAGTGGTCCGAACACATCCCCTCCTCTAATTAGCAGCTTGCTGTCAATATACAGTGTACACAGAAAGCTGTGGTGTAGGCGGGGTTAGCAGTAGTGTGGGTGGGGTTAGCAGTAGTGTGGGTGGGATTAGCTTTCTGAACTCTGCTTCATGCTACATCTAAAAACTCTGATTGTGTCACAACTGCTTCATCCAGTAAACTAAGTGATACATCACTGGAATCAGGGTGTCTTTTGCTACATCTTTCTGCTCTCAGGTGAGGTAGCAAAAACCTGCTGACAGATTCCCTTTAAATATATGAATTTTGAACTGCATTACTGGTATATAGACTAGATTGATAAAACCGTTTGCAAGTGAGCGGACTCATATACCAACTGCGCTAAGCAGATTTGAACCTACTTTATCAAACTTACCTCTCCAGGGCCTAGGCCTACAAATTTAAAGGGCATTTAGGATCTAGCTATAATTAAAAACAGCCTAAGGCCTCATTAAGAGTCACATTTGTGTTCTATCTTTGTTTTTCATGCTCAATTTGCCCTCTGTGCGTCCACACGGTTAAGGGTCCTCCTTCTGTGCCTCCACACAGTAATAGCCCCCCCGTGCCTCCACACGGTAATAGTGCCTGGCCCCTCTTTGCCTCCACATGACAATGGTGCCCCTTCTGGGCCTCCACACAGTAATAGTGCCTTCTCTGGGCCTCCACACGGTAATAGCGCCCTCTCTGTGACTCCACACGGTAATAGTGCCTTTTCTGTGCCTCCATATGAAAATTGTGCCCTCTCTGTGCCTCCACACAGTAATAGCACCCCCCTTTGCCTCCACACAGTAATAGTGCCCTCTCTGTGCCTCCATTCGGTAATAGTGCCCCCTCTGAGCTTCCACACGGTAATAGCATCCATTCTGTGTCTCCACATGGTAATAGTTCCTCCAGACAGTAATTGCACCTCCTCTCTGCCTCCGCACCTTAATAGTACCCCCTCTGTGCCTCCACATGGTAATAGTGCCCCCTCTGTGCCTCCACACTTTAATAGTGCCCCCTCTGTGCCTCCACACAGTAATAGTGCTGCCTATTCACCTCCACACGGTAATAGTGCCACCGTCTGAGCCTCCAGTCTGTAATACCCCTCTGTGCCTCCACACTTTAATAGTGCCCCCTCTGTGCCTCCACACAGTAATAGTGCCACCTCTTCACCTCGACACGGTAATATTGCCCCCTCGGTGCCTCCAGTCTGTAATAGTGTCCCCTCTGTGCCTTCACATGATATAATATATAAATATCAAACAGAAAACAGGTGTGTACAGGTCCTTACTAAGAGTAGCCATCTCCATATATGACTAACAAATAAAGCAGAACTCTGTAGCGCTACAGCGTGCAAACATGCCATATATGAAATTTGAATTGCATTACTGCTCTAGAAAATAGGAAAAATTGAGAATACTTAGCAGATAAATTGGCCAATTCATGTGTACCCGGCAGCCATGATAAGGTGATTCCCTCTGCTGCGACCTATGCGCTAAGTATTCTGAATTTTTCCGATTTTCTAGAGCAGTAATGCAAAACAAATATCATATGTTTCATGTTTTCATGCTATGGCGTTACAGAGTGCTAAATTACTATTTGTTGGTAATTAGTGATGAGCGAGTATGTTCTGTTAACCCTTTCGGCGAGAGTCCTCGGGTGCTCGCCGAGTATTTATGGAGTGCTCGAGTGACAGCTTAAAGCTGTCAATTAGTCGCACATCATGAGCACGGAATGACTAAAACATAACACCCGAGCACGCTGAAGATACACGGAAAACACCCGAGCATGTTCGTAAACCTCGAGTAACGAGCATGCTCGCTCATCACTAATAGTAATTAATGATGAGCGAGTGTGTTTTGTTAACTCTTCCGCCGAGTTTGCTCGGGCGAGCACCGAGTATTTACAGCTGCTCGGTGATATGTTTGAATCACTCCTGTGTGCATGATTTGCGGCTGTTTGACAGCTTTAATACATGTGAGGAATGTGTAAGAAGTAGACATTCCTCACATGTATTAAAGCTGTCAAACAGTCACAAATCATGCACAGGGGAGTGATTCAAACATATCACAGAGCACGCTGAAGATACTCGGTACTCGCCCGAGCATACTCGGCAAAAGGGTTAACAAAACACACTCGCTCATCACTGTTAGGAATATATAAAGGTGCAGGCACATATTGCTGTGACTGCATTGCTTTAGGAAACAAACACACACAAGCAGCAGCACTGATCATACTAAGATATATGCGAACATTGAATATATGAATTTTACCTGCATTACTGCGATGAAGTTTATACTCCTATCTATCTTTCTCCTTGTATAATTGATTGTTTTTAGCGCTGTCGGATATTTATTTTCTACTTTTTATAACACACCAGAACCAAAACAATAAATTATAATGTATCGTGAACCAAACACAACAGTGAATAGGTTAAGAATAGGTTAAATAAAGAGTTATATGGGTGAGCGCTCTCAGTTTGTTGCATCAGACCTTGAAGAGATGGTATTAGCAGAGCGTGTTTTTCTTTTACGAAGCGCATTGAATGCCGTATTTAACTCAATTTTTCTATTATTCCTTTATTCACTTGTCAACCCCTGGGGCACTGATCAATAAGGCGTCCGCTCCAGTGTATTGCCCTTCTATGTGACCTGCCAGCAGTACTGCAGGGAAGGGCTCGGGGAGTCAGCACAACCACTGAATTTCTTATCACACTTTATTTCCTTTACTAAGAGGGAGGATTTGCAAAAAGGACTCAATAAATCATGAGGAAGAGAGAAGCAGCAGAGTTATCACCCAGATCAGCCATCCTGATGCTTCTAATTACTGCAAGCTGCTCCTATACAAGGCCGTCTGGAAAGATGCAAACAGATATGCAGCAAGACTACAATGGTTATATGTCTTACCAGGAGCACTAGTCCAAACCTTACATTTTGCGTAGTACATATCTATTCAATGCAAAGACAGAAACAGTAGATTTACCATGTAAACAAGGGCGTACATGTCATAGATGTAGACCATGGGGCTGCCATGACCTTGTTCTGGTCAACAAGTAGCCACTTTCCCTTCAACAATCATTGGATAGCTTTTAACATATAATTTTTGCTGCATAATACCACCATATAGCACTAGATTTAACGTCGGCACTAGTGTTGATCGAGTATGTATCCTACCCCTTTCCGTCAAGCACGCTAGTGTGCTCGACGAGCATTTTGGTGTGCTCAGCGATTCGCTTATTGTCACCGCACCTGCAAGTGTCACGGCTGTTAGACAGCTGTGACACATACAGAGATTGAGTGTGGAACAGACAATCTCTGCATGTGTCACAGCTGTCTAACAACCGGAACACTCATAGGCGGATTATAATGAGGGAAATATGGGCTACCGCCCGGGGCCCCGGGGCTCCAGGGGGCTCGGGTCTCAGGGGGGTCCATGTCCAGATTGCCCTCATTATAATATGTGCGGTGCCGTGGCACATACCGGCAGTCAGAGGCGGGGGGCCCCCGGACCGCTCTCCCAGCAGCGGCGCACGGCCGCTACTTCTTCTTAGGCCGGGCCAGCACTGCACCTGTTAACTTCCCTGTGTGGTGGCCCGGCCGCGTCACAACTAGGAGACATGGCCCTGTGCGCGGCCGTGTCTGCTAGTGTGACGTCACGCAGTGCGCGCCCGGCCTGCACTGCTGCACCGGAGAGGAGCTGGATGACGGGCGCGGAGGACGGTGAGTGTGTGTGTGTGAGAGTGTGTGTGTGTGAGAGTGATTGAGTGAGTGTGTGTGTGTGTGTATAGATATAATTTTGTGATGCCTGTTTATATGTATTTTTGTGATTCAAATGTGTTTATGCGTGTATGTATATGTCTGTATATGTTTGTGTGCGTGCATGACTGCGTGCGGCCACCAGCTGTATATAGATTGCGCCGTGCGGCCTCCGTCTGTGTATATATGGCACCGTGCGGCCCCCTGCTGTGTATAGACGGCTACGTGCAGCCTCCTGCTGTGTATAGATGGCTACGTGCGGCCTCCTGCTGTGTATAGATGGCGCCGTGCGGCCTCCTGCTGTGTATAGATGGTGCCATGCGGCCTCCTTCTGTGTATAGATGGCTACGTGCGGCCTCCTGCTGTGTATAGATTGCTACGTGCGGCCTCCCGCTGTGTATAGATGCCTATGTTCGGCCTCCTGCTGTTTATAGATGGCTACATGCGGCCTCCCGCTGTATATAGATGGCTACCTGCGGCCTCCCGCTGTGTATAAATGACTACGTGCGGCCTCCTGCTGTGTATTGATGGCTACGTGCAGCCTCCTGCTGTGTATTGATGGCTACGTGTGGCCTCCTGCTGTGTATAGATGGCACTGTGTGGCCTCCTGCTGTGTATAGATGGTGCCGTGCGGCCTCCCGCTATGTATAGATGGCTACGTGCGGCCTCCTGCTGTGTATAGATGGCTACGTGCGGCCTCCTGCTGTGTATAGATGGCGCCGTGCGGCCTCCTGCTGTGTATAGATGGTGCCATGCGGCCTCCTGCTGTGTATAGATGGCTATGTTCGGCCTCCTGCTGTGTATAGATGGCTACATGCGGCCTCCGTCTGTGTATAGATGGCACCGTGCGGCCCCCTGCTGTGTATAGACGGCTACGTGCAGCCTCCTGCTGTGTATAGATGGCTACGTGCGGCCTCCTGCTGTGTATAGATGGCGCCGTGCGGCCTCCTGCTGTGTATAGATGGTGCCATGCGGCCTCCTTCTGTGTATAGATGGCTACGTGCGGCCTCCTGCTGTGTATAGATTGCTACGTGCGGCCTCCCGCTGTGTATAGATGCCTATGTTCGGCCTCCTGCTGTTTATAGATGGCTACATGCGGCCTCCCGCTGTATATAGATGGCTACCTGCGGCCTCCCGCTGTGTATAAATGACTACGTGCGGCCTCCTGCTGTGTATTGATGGCTACGTGCAGCCTCCTGCTGTGTATAGATGGCTACGTGTGGCCTCCTGCTGTGTATAGATGGCACTGTGTGGCCTCCTGCTGTGTATAGATGGTGCCGTGCGGCCTCCCGCTGTGTATAGATGGCTACGTGCGGCCTCCTGCTGTGTATAGATGGCTACGTGCGGCCTCCTGCTGTGTATAGATGGCGCCGTGCGGCCTCCTGCTGTGTATAGATGGTGCCATGCGGCCTCCTGCTGTGTATAGATGGCTATGTTCGGCCTCCTGCTGTGTATAGATGGCTACATGCGGCCTCCCGCTGTATATAGATGGCTACCTGCGGCCTCCCGCTGTGTATAGATGACTACGTGCTGCCTCCTGCTGTGTATTGATGGCTACGTGCAGCCTCCTCCTGTGTATAGATGGCTACGTGCGGCTTCCTGCTGTGTATAGATGGCACCGTGTGGCCTCCTGCTGTGTATAGATGGCACCGTGCGGCCTCCCGCTGTGTATAGATGGCTACGTGCGGCCTACTGCTGTGTATAGATGGCTACGTGCGGCCTCCCGCTGTGTATAGAAGACTATCTGCGGCCTCCTGTTGTGTATAGATGACTATGTGCGGCCTCCCGCTCTGTATAAATGGCTACGTGCGGCCTCCTGCTGTGCATAGATGGCTACGTGTGGCCTCCTTCTGTGTATAGATGGCACCGTGCGGCCCCTTGCTGTGTATAGACGGCTACATGCAGCCTCCTGCTGTGTATAGATGGCTACGTGCGGCCTCCTGCTGTGTATAGATGGCGCCGTGCGGCCTCCTGCTGTGTATAGATGGTGCCATGCGGCCTCCCGCTGTGTATAGATGGCTATGTTTGGCTTCCTGCTGTGTATAGATGGCTACATGCGGCCTCCCGCTGTATATAGATGGCTACATGCGGACTCCCGCTGTGTATAGATGACTACGTGCGGCCTCCTGCTGTGTATTGATGGCTACGTGCAGCCTCCTGCTGTGTATAGATGGCTACGTGCGGCCTCCTGCTGTGTATAGATGGCACTGTGTGGCCTCCTGCTGTGTATAGATGGCACCGTGCGGCCTCCCGCTGTGTATAGATGGCTACGTGCGGCCTCCTGCTGTGTATAGATGGCTACGTGCGGCCTCCCACTGTGTATAGAAGACTATCTGCGGCCTCCTGCTGTGTATAGATGACTATGTGCGGCCTCCCGCTGTGTATAAATGGCTACGTGCGGCCTCCTGCTGTGCATAGATGGCTACGTGTGCTCAATATTAAGCCATACAATTAATGTAAGGCTATGTGCCCACGATGCAGAAATGCTCCTGATTTTTTTTGAGCGTTTCTGCATCTCCCTGGCAGAAAAAACGCATGCGGATTGTACATGCGTTTTTTCTGCCAGGGTCATGCGGATGTGAAGCGTTCTTCACATGCATTTCCGCATGCGGGTTGTCAAGCGCTTTCCAAGCGATTTTAGCATCACTTGGAAAAGTGCTTGACAACTTGGTCACACTATATAAATCCATGCAACCGGCATGGATTTATATACTGTGACCGTAAAAGAATGGTAAAAATTAAAAAATAAATATATACTTACCTTTCGATGCCCTGCCGACGTCAGCGGTCGTGTGACCTGTCACATGACTAAATGACGTCACCGCAGGTCCTTTAGTCTACCACGAGCTGCTGGCATGCTAGGACGTATCGGATAAAGACACCGGGGGCCATCAGAAGGTAAGTATAATATTTATTTTTTATTTTATTCTTTTTTTACAGGTTCTATGGTACCCGTGTCCAGAGGAGAGTCTCCTCTTCTCCAGACCCGGGTACCATCCGCACATTGAACCGCATGGAATCCGCATGTACAGATGCAGTGCTGCGGATGTCATGCGGTCCAATGCAAGTCAATGGCGGTGAAAACACCGCGTTTCCGCAAAATAATTGGTTGTGCTGTGGATTTTTCCGCAATGATAATCCGCAGCGGAAATTTCCGCAGCATGTGCACAGCACATGAGGATTATCATTGGGGAACATGGCAGACATTCTACCAAGCGTTTTTTAAGTGTTTCTGCAGCAGAACTGCTGCTGCGGAAATGCTTAAAAACCGCATAGTGGGCACACAGCCTAAAAAAAATTATTATAATATTTTAATATTTTGCCAAATTAATTTCACGTGAACTATCACATGATCTATCACAGGGGATCATGTGACATGTGATACATCAGGTGTGTGTGTGTGTGTGTGTGTGTGTGGGGGGGGGCGTGCCTTCTAAACTGCCCGGGGCCCTTGCTACTCTTAATCCACCCCTGGGAACACTTGCAGGCGCGTCAACAATAAAAAAATGCTGAGCTCGCCAAATTACTCTGCGAGCGCCCGAGCGTGCTTGCCGGAAATGGTTAATAATACATACTCGATCAACACTAGTTGGCACCAATAACACACCCCATATCATAACTTATGTAGTGGCCTTTATTGGGTACTAATAAGTAAGTAAATAAGAGATGAGCTGCAGTATCCAAGAACAGCCACTAGACAGTGTTCAGAGCTGTGATATTCCGGAACCATAACCTTTGTTCTGTGGGTAGTCACAGGACCTGCTCGGTGCTCCACCGATCTGATATTTCTGTCCAACTGCTACACTGATATCACCACTCTGTGCCAGTAATTGCACTGGTTACCCTTCTGTTTCAAGTATAGTATAACCATATTACTCTTACCCACAGAGCTCTCCAAAGTTCTGCCCTGCCCTACATCTCCTCCCTCATCTCTGTCTACCAGCTTACTAGTCCTCTCTGTTCCGCTACTAACCTAAGACTAACATCCTCTATAATACTAACCTGTCACTCCCATCTCTTGAACTTCTCTCGTGCTGCACCAGTTTTCTGGAATGCGCTACCCCAGACAATCTGGTTAGCTACTTGTATCCACAGTTTCAAGCGTGCCCTAAAAACAATTTTTTTTAACTGGCCTATCGCCTCATCTCACTATTCTAACTATTCCCTATTTTCTCTTGCACATACTCGGTAGCACTTAGTAACTTTACTTGTACAGATACTGGCTGGTGACCGGTTCATGCAACTCTATTTGAAGGCCTCTATTAATTATACTGATGGCTGCACCATATAGGACAAGCAATTTTTTTTACCTATTGTGTCCCCCTATTTAGTCATAGATTGTCATCTTGCAAACAGGACCCCACTCCTCTTGGTATTTGTTGAACTATGTGTTACTCTGTAATGTCTTGTTTTGTGTGTACAAGTCCTCTCTGTAATGTAAAGTACTACGGAATATGTTGGAGCTATAGAACTAAAATTATTATTATTGTTGACCTACAACCCCTTTAATGAAAAATACTCTTTCACATGTTGCTAGCAATGTCTATAAAGGATCGAAAGCAAGAAGATTTCACTATACAAGGATATGACCATCCAGGACCCGACCACCTCTCTCCAGGGGCCCCATCATGGTCTATTTGTCTACTTCTACATACCGTATACAATTTTCTTCCTGTAGTGTAAATTCTAGTACTATGTCATGTTTTCATATTAGTCCTAACTGAATAACCTGCCTTCCTTCCTCGCATCCTAAGTGTTAGCAATCGCAGCTCATTAATCACACATGCTGCATTTTAATCATGCATACAGGTAGGAGCTGGCATTTGGGTGATATATGGTCTTATAACACAGGATTTAGTCTGACATTATATATACAGGAACAGCTGGATTATATATCAAAAGATTTGCCGTGTCATAAAAACACAAACCGACAGGCCAATCTATATCTATGTTAATACTGCTGTATATTCATGAGGTTCAGTATGGTCACACTCTGCAGCACAGCAAACCAGACGAGAGAGAGCTGCAGACGTGTCAGATACAAGACAACACGAGTCTGAGAGATGAGAGCGGGTCAGGTGTGGCGTTCCTCTTAGTATCATCCTCTTGTTATGGAAGAGGGGACTGTCTAGATTACTTTATTGGCTGATAAGACCAAACCGCAGGTAAATACTGAAGCCCCCATACTGAAACCAGGTACCCCAGGAAAAGACCTTGAATCTGTCCTTCCCTTATAGACCTCCTATTTATTTATTTATTATGCTTTGGTTATGTAGAGCCATCATATTCTGCAGCACTTTACAGATAATTTCATCACTGCTCTCACTGACATTCATAATTTAAATTCTTACAGACCTCCTACTTATTTATTTTGTTTTGCTTATATAGCGCCATCATATTCTGCAGCACCTTACAGACATTTTCATCACTGCTCTCACTGTCACTCATAATTAGTGTTGAGTAGTGTTGAGCGATACCTTCCGATATCGGGAAATATCGGATCGGATTGGATCGGACCGATACCGAAAAAGTATCGGATATCGCCGATTCCGATACCGGAAACCAATGCAAGTCAATGGGACATAAATATCGGAATTAAAATAAACCCTTTCTTTCCTTGTAGGTTATTTCTACATGAAGGAAAACAACTAAGAATAATGTAGAATGTATTGGGGGAGGTGGGGGAGACAATAAAGGCATAGAGGTTTAGCCCAGTCAAATGGAATAGCAGGAATTACTATTTTTTATTATGTTCTGAGTTACGGAAATATTAACTATGTTAAGTATTTTTATATTTTGTCAGATATTTATGTTTCACTACTTCCATGCTCTTCACCTTCTTTTTTACTTCTCCCACACTTTCTCCTTCATCATCCTCAGCATCTTTTTCATCCACTTCTTCTTCACCTTCTTCTTCTTCACCTTCTTCGTATTATTCTTTTTTTTACATTCTTCATATTCTACTTCTTCATCTTCTTCATATTCTTCTTCTTCATCATATTCTTATTTGTGACAGGCATTCCTGTAGTTGTTATCTATAAAAGGTTGGACATTACACCTTTCGTTCTGCCTGTCACAAAAGATTTACAACAGGATTTGTCCGCGTTCAGTTTGGCCTGCAGCAGCAGGTCTTTTCCAGGGGCACCACGAGGAGGAACGGACTCACCCCCATACACTGCTTAGTCATCTTCTGCTTATAATTTAGATATTATCTTTTGCTCTGATTTTTAGTCTTATGCTTAATGTTCTTCCGCTTTTTGTTCTGCAGCTTCTTGTATTTCTGCTTCTTGGTTTTCTGTCTCTTGTTCTTCTGTATCTTGGTGCTTGTCTTCTCTTCTTTGTCTTCTTGGTCAACTTCTTCAGGGTCATCTTCTTGGTCTTCTTCGGGGTGGTCTTCAGGGTCGTCGTCTTCGGGGGTCCTCGTCTTCGGGGTCCTCGGCTTCTTCGGGTTGGTCTTCTGGGTCCTCGTCTTCGGGGTGCTCGTCTTCTTCGGGGTGGTCTTCAGGGTCCTCGTCTTCTTCGGGGTGGTCTTCAGGGTCCTCGTCTTCTTCGGGGTGGTCTTCAGGGTCCTCGTCTTCAGGGTCATTGTCTTCGGGGTCCTCGTCTTCTTAGGGTTGGTCTTCAGGGTCCTCGTCTTCAGGGTCCTCGTCAGGGAGATCCAGAGTGATTACCAAGAACCAATTCAAAAAGCTTGAACTTGGAAATGTAGCAGAAGGTACAAGAAAGCTGAGGAACTACCGAGGACCAGCTGACGGTACTGGAACCCGGATGGGTAGCAGAAGGTACAAGAGCCAATGGAACTACCGAGGACCAGCTGATGTTACTGGAACTCGGTTACTAAGCAGGAGGTACCTGTGCCAGAAAGCACTACCAAGGACCAGCAGACGTTGGTGGAACTTGGATACCGAGAAGGAGGCACCTAATCCAAAGGCACTGCCGAGAACCAGCTGACGGTACTGGAACCCGGATGGGTAGCAGAAGGTACCCATGTAAAAAAAAGTTCAAGGCCGCGAGCCGGCCGCAGTTACCAAAACCCACAGTCCTACAGGGGGTGCTTGTCCTATTGGCACTATGGAACCAGCCTTCATTGCCAGATCCCGCAGCCCACATAGGAGTCACCTAAACTGCAGGCACCATAGAGTCGGCTAACCCGACCGCAACACGACAGGACAACGCATTGGAGGCAAAGTGACGTTGACACTACCCGGAAACAGCTGGCGTGCTGGAACCAGGCTGGGCAGGAGGGAGTACCCGTGCCAAAGACACTGCCGAGAACCAGCTGACGGTACTGGAACCCGGATGGGTAGCAGAAGATACAAGAGCAAATGGAACTACCGAGGACCAGCTGACGGTACTGGAACCCGGATGGGTAGCAGAAGGTACAAGAGCCAATGGAACTACCGAGGACCAGCTGATGTTACTGGAACTCGGTTACTAAGCAGGAGGTACCTGTGCCAGAAAGCACTACCAAGGACCAGCAGACGTTGGTGGAACTTGGATACCGAGAAGGAGGCACCTAATCCAAAGGCACTGCCGAGAACCAGCTGACGGTACTGGAACCCGGATGGGTAGCAGAAGGTACCCATGTAAAAAAAAGTTCAAGGCCGCGAGCCGGCCGCAGTTACCAAAACCCACAGTCCTACAGGGGGTGCTTGTCCTATTGGCACTATGGAACCAGCCTTCATTGCCAGATCCCGCAGCCCACATAGGAGTCACCTAAACTGCAGGCACCATAGAGTCGGCTAACCCGACCGCAACACGACAGGACAACGCATTGGAGGCAAAGTGACGTTGACACTACCCGGAAACAGCTGGCGTGCTGGAACCAGGCTGGGCAGGAGGGAGTACCCGTGCCAAAGACATTGCCGAGAACCAGCTGACGGTACTGGAACCCGGATGGGTAGCAGAAGATACAAGAGCAAATGGAACTACCGAGGACCAGCTGACGGTACTGGAACCCGGATGGGTAGCAGAAGGTACAAGAGCCAATGGAACTGCCGAGAACCAGCTGGCGGTGCTGGAGCCCAGGGTAAATACTAAAAACAGAGGAGCCAGAGGTGTATTTGGAGGAGGTTTTAAATCCGTAGTACAGTGGATGTGGACAAAGCAGGAGAATTTGCCGGACACACAGCTGGGGATCAGCTGACGTTACTGAACCCCAATAACACTGGAGCAAGCGTTGACTGTGCAGACGGCACTTCTGAGCAGCAACTAGCGGTATTGGAGCCCAGGGTAAATACTAAAAACGGAGGAGCCAGAGGTGTAATTGGAGCAAGTTTTAAATAAGTAGCACAGTGAATATGGACAGAGCAGGAGAAATTGCCGTGAACACAGCAGGGGAACAGCTGACGTTACCGAACCCCAATAACACCGCAGCAAGTGTTGACTGTGCAGACGGCACTTCCGAGCGCCAACTGGCGGTGCTGGAGCCCAGGGATAAGAATGAAAACAGAGGAGCCAGAGGTGTAATTGGAGCAACTTTAAAATGTGTAGTACAGTGGATGTGGACAAAGCAGGAGAAATTGCCGTCCGTACAGCAGGGGAACAGCTGACGTTACCGAACCCCAATAACACGCCAGCAAGTGTTGACTGTGCAGACAGCACTTCCGAGCGCCAACTGGCGGTGCTGGAGCCCAGGGATAAGAATGAAAACAGAGGAGCCAGAGGTGTAATTGGAGCAACTTTAAAATGTGTAGTACAGTGGATGTGGACAAAGCAGGAGAAATTGCCGTCCGTACAGCAGGGGAACAGCTGACGTTACCGAACCCCAATAACACGCCAGCAAGTGTTGACTGTGCAGACAGCACTTCCGAGCGCCAACTGGCGGTGCTGGAGCCCAGGGATAAGAATAAAAATAGAGAGGAGCCAGAGGTGTAATTGGAGCAAGTTTTAAATAAGTAGCACAGTGAATATGGACAGAGCAGGAGAAATTGCCGTGAACACAGCAGGGGAACAGCTGACGTTACCGAACCCCAATAACACCGCAGCAAGTGTTGACTGTGCAGACAGCACTTCCGAGCGCCAACTGGCGGTGCTGGAGCCCAGGGATAAGAATAAAAATAGAGAGGAGCCAGAGGTGTAATAGGAGCAAGTTTTAAATAAGTAGCACAGTGAATATGGACAGAGCAGGAGAAATTGCCGTGAACACAGCAGGGGAACAGCTGACGTTACCGAACCCCAATAACACCGCAGCAAGTGTTGACTGTGCAGACGGCACTTCCGAGCGCCAACTGGCGGTGTTGGAGCCCAGGGATAAGAATGAAAACAGAGGAGCCAGAGGTGTAATTGGAGCAACTTTAAAATGTGTAGTACAGTGGATGTGGACAAAGCAGGAGAAATTGCCGTCCGCACAGCAGGGGAACAGCTGACGTTACTGAACCCCAATAACACGGCAGCAAGTGTTGACTGTGCAGATGGCACTTCCGTGCGCCAACTGGCGGTGTTGGAGCTCAGGGATAATACTGAAAACAGAGGAGCCAGAGGTGTAATTGGAGCAACTTTAAAATCTGTAGTAGTGAGAATGTGGACAGAGCAGGAGAAATTGCCGTCCGCACAGCAGGGGAACAGCTGACGTTGCTGAACCCCAATAACACGGTAGCAAGTGTTGACTGTGCAGACGGCACTTCCGAGCGCCAACTGGCGGTGTTGGAGCTCAGGGATAATACTGAAAACAGAGGAGCCAGAGGTGTATTTGGAGGAGGTTTTAAATCAGTAGTACAGTGGATGTGGACAGAGCAGGAGAAATTGCCGTCCGCACAGCAGGGGAACAGCTGACGTTACTGAACCCCAATAACACGGCAGCAAGTGTTGACTGTGCAGACGGCACTTCCGAGCGCCAACTGGCGGTGTTGGAGCTCAGGGATTACAGTTCAGGTGGTAGAAACATGAACAGAACAGGAGACCTGGATACTGTTGCCAACCAATTATTTATTCTGGAAGAGGACTGGCAAATTCATGAGAGATCCAGGCCTTGTTCATTTTGAGAAAAGTAAGCCGGTCAACGTTATCGGAGGATAGTCGCATGCGACGGTCTGTTAGTACACCACCTGCGGCACTAAAGACGCGTTCCGATAATACACTAGCAGCAGGGCAAGCTAGCACCTCCAGTGCATACTGACTAAGCTCTGGCCATGTATCCAGCTTACAGACCCAAAACTTGAAGGGAGAAGAGCCGTCTGAGAGTACACTAAGAGGGCAAGACATGTAGTCTGTCACCATCTGACGGAAACGTTGCCTCCTGCTGACTGGAGCCGTCTGTGATGGTGTAGACATTTGTGGCGGCGGGGACACAAAACTTTGCCACATTTCGGCCATACTGGTCTTGCCTTGTGCTGAGGCGCTGCTTCTGCTCCCTCTTTGTGCAGAGCTTCCTCCACTGCCTCGACGCACTGAGCTGCTTTGTAAAGCACTAGCAGCACTGCTCTCGGTTGGAATGGAGAACATGATGGAATGCACCAGTGCGTCTTGGTACTCCCGCATTTTACGCTCCCGGTTCAACGGTGTTATGAGGCTTTGTAAGTTGTCCCGGTAGCGAGGATCTAGGAGGGTGGACACCCAATAATCAGCCGTGTTGAGAATGTGGGCGATGCGGCGGTCGTTTCTCAGGCACTGCAGCATGAAATCAACCATGTGCTGCAGACTGCCAACTGGCCAAGAAACGCTGTCCCCTGCTTGAGGCGTGATCTCTGCCTGCTCTGCATCACCCCACCCTCGCTCTAGATACTGACTACTAGAGCATTGTGTACCTCCCTCCTCTGGACAGATGTCTTCCTCATCCATTGACTCCTCCTCATCCTCCTCACAAAGTGTCCCCTGCCTAGGCCTTTGTGAGGAACCACGTTGCGCAGACTGTAGAGAAGCAGATGGCATTTGTGACTCCTCATCCTCCACCTCTTCCAAAACCTCGTCCCTTAGTGCTTGCAGTGTTTTTTCAAGCAGGCAGATAAGGGGGATAGTCATGCTGACTAGTGCATCATCTGCACTCGCCATCCGCGTGGAATAATCGAAGGCACGCAAAACGTGGCAAATGTCCTTCATAGAGGCCCACTCAGTGGTGGTGAAGTGTGAACGGCGCGCACTGCGACTTGTTTGCGCCTGCTGCAGCTGGTACTCCATTACTGCTGCCTGCTGCTCACACAACTTCTCCAACATATGTAACGTTGAATTCCACCTGGTGGGTAGGTCACATATGATGCGATGTTTCGGAAGACATAATCGGCGCTGCAGAGCTGCAATGCGTGATCTTGCATTGCTGGAACGCCGCAAGTGAGCGCACTCTATGCGGACCTTGTGAAGAAGTGCATCAAGATCCGGATAGTCCCTCAAAAAACTCTGCACGACCAAGTTGAGCACATGTGCCTGACATGGGATGTGAGTGAGGTTGCCTAGGCCCAGAGCTGCCACCAGATTTCGGCCATTGTCACACACTACCATGCCTGGCTGGAGATTCGCTGGCACAAACCACACGTCACTCTGCTGCTTGATGGCATTCCAGAGCTCCTGTGCTGTGTGGCTTCGATTCCCCAAAGAAATTAATTTTAATACGGCCTGTTGACGTTTGGCCACGGCTGTGCTCATATCGGTCATCATAACAGGTAACCGTTCACGGGTCGATGTGGAGGTAGACCGTGACGGCTCCTGCAGCGCTGATTCAGAGGAACTGGAGTATGAGGAGGAGTCAATGTGTACAGACTGGATTCCTGCAATCCTTGGAGTTGGCAGAACACGTACAGCGCCACTCTCAAGATCTGTACCCGGCTCCACAACATTTACCCAATGGGCAGTGAGGGAAAGGTATCGTCCCTGTCCATGCTTACTGGTCCATGCATCAGTGGTCAGGTGGACCTTGCTACTGACGGCGTTTTGTAGCGCATGTTTAATTTTTCCCTCCACATGATGTTGCAGGGCAGGGACGGCTTGCCTGCTGAAATTAAAGCGGCTGGGCACGTTGTATTGTGGGACTGCCAATGCCATAAAGTTACGGAATGTGTCAGTCTCCACCAGCCTGAATGATAGCATTTCAAGGGCCAGTAGTTTAGCAATGCCAGCATTCAGAGCCTGTGCTCGGGGGTGGTTTGCCGAGTATGGGCGCCTTTTCTCCCATGCCTGTGCTAACGATGGCTGTAGACTGGCCTGGGAGTGTGAGGATGACTGGGAAAGTGGTGCTGTGGGTGGAATTACACTGTGTCTCTGTACAACAGTGCCAGAGATTCTTCCATGGCGATCCTGTGAGGAAGCCGAACCAGCTGTGTGTGAGCTGGAGGAAGAGGCTACAACACGAGCTGAAGAGGTGGTAGGTGGCGCTGTAGGTTGGCCTAGGTCTTCAGTGTGTTTGTGTAACTCCACCACGTGCTTGGTCCGCACATGTTTCCACATATTTGTGGTATTGAGGTTGCTGACACTTTTCCCTCTTTTCACCTTCTGATTACACAGCTTGCATTTGACAAAGCAAATGTCATCTGCAACTGTGTCAAAAAAGGACCAGGCACTGCAAGTCTTGGGAGCGCCCGCTTTGGATTTTGGAAGAGCCATGCTCCTAATGGGTGCCGAAGTGGAGGCTACAGGCAACCAAGTCTGCCCCCTCCCTCTCCCTCCTTTTTGGGCCGTTCGGGGAATCTCTTCCTCAGAGCTGCTCCCACCACCTTCCTGTCCCTCACGCCATGATGGGTCAAGGACCTCATCATCTACACCACCCTCTTCAAACAACTGCTTCTCCTGGGTAGTCTCGACAGCACAGTACGCACCAGAAAGTGGCACCTGAGTCTCATCATCAGATGCGTACTGAGGTGTGCTGCTGACCATAGGCACTGGCCCACCCGCCTCTTCAGATTCAGAGAGACAAAACGGTTGCGCATCACTGCATACTACCTCTTCTTCAAATTCTCGAATTCTAATTGGCTGGCCCCCTCTTTCCAAGCCAAGAGATTCAGAGAACAGAAGTAGAGATGGCTCCTGTCCAGGGCTCTCTGACTGCCTGGGCAATTTGGCAGGTGGTGAAGAGACAGATGGGTGCTCTTCAGTGCTCAGGACCTGAGAGGATCTGGAACTAATTGAAGTCGATGCGTTAGCTGCCATCCATCCGACAACGGCTTCAATTTGGTCCTCGCGCAGCAGTGGGGTACGGCTAGCTCCTACAAAGCTGCGCATAAAGGACTGTTCCCTGGTAAAACTGGGGGATGCTGAGTCACTGGTGCCCGCAGCAGGCACAGAATCCCCACGTCCTCTCCCTGCAGGCACAGAATCCTCACGTCCTCTCCCTGCAGAAACTCCACGCCCACTCCCACGCCCACGACCACATGCCTTACTCCCTGCCTTCTTCATCTTGGTAGACTGATAAAGATAGGCAGAAAAGTACTAAGAGCTTAGTGTGCTTATTCCTGAACAGCTGCTAACAGGTATAAGAAACACTAATTTTATAAAGTGTGGACTAGACTTTAATATGAGCTAATGTGGCCTACACAACTGTAAAGTGGAGTGTTTGGTGAACTTTATTTAGGTTTTTTTTTGTCACAAAAAGACACTGGATGTGCCTAAAGATGTAATAACGATAGTATCACAAACTTTTTGTAGCTATTACAATGTAGGAAGGTAACCTACAATGCAATAGATGAGGCTGCAAAAAATAGGCTAATACTAATCTGGCTGGGGCTGCAGGGCCCAAGGCTGCAGAAAGGCTCCTCTATCTACTCCTATATAGTGTGTTTGGAATCAATTTAGCTGAATACGGATGGAACCACCACACTAATAGGAGATATCAGGAAAAATTATGAATTGGCAATAAAGGACAATGTATGAGGCAGTGACACACACTGAGTGCACTACAACCAGACGGGGTTGAAGCACACACTACAGGGTGAGCTGCACTCACACACCAGACCTTGCAGACAGCGGTGAACAGTACAGATGCAGAGCACTGTGCACTAGCGCTGCAAGACCAAAAAAATTTCTCTATCTACTCCTATATAGTGTGTTTGGAACCAATTTAGCTGAATACGGATGGAACCACCACACTAATAGGAGATATCAGGAAAAATTATGAATTGGCAAAAAAGGACAATGTATGAGGCAGTGACACACACTGAGTGCACTACAACCAGACGGGGTTGAAGCACACACTACAGGGTGAGCTGCACTCACACACCAGACCTTGCAGACAGCAGTGAACAGCACAGGGAACTGTGCACTAGCACTGCAAGGCACAGTGATTTAGAAAGTAGCTTGGGTAAAGCAGTATAGAGCAAATAGGTAGCTAAAACTGTCCCTCAGAACAACAGCGTCCTATCCCTAACTGAATTCACAGCAGAGTGAGCTCAAAATGGCGGCGGTGGCTTTTATAGTGCATCATGACATCATTTCAGTGACGTGCATGAGGTGAGGTCATGTCCAATGAACTCAGCTCACCTCCTGCACGTCACTGACAGCGTGGGAGAATTCTCACGCTGAAGCGCTGAGTGCAGGAGAATTTTCCCACGCTGTCAGTGACGTGCATGAGGTGAGCCGAGTTCATTGGACATGACCTCACCTCATGCACGTCACTGACAGCGTGGGAAAATTCTCACGCTGAAGCGCTGAGTGCAGGAGAATTCTCCCACGCTGTCAGTGACGTGCATGAGGTGAGCTGAGTTCATTGTACATGACCTCGGCTCATCTTTATGCCGTCACAGAGAGACACTGAGGAGCGCAAGCATGCCTGCGCTTCTCAGTGTCCGCGGGATGACAGGCTGGATGGCAGCGTTCTGCTGCGGTCCAACCTGTCATCTCGATGTAGCAGAGCTGAAGCTGTCGTGGGATCCATGGGAAGGTAAGGATGAGGTTGGTTTATTATTTTTCTTTTATTGCAGGAGATCGTTGGCTTCAGCTGGAATGGGCGTGACGGTAAGTATAGTTTAATTTAGAACAATAAAGAATTGTGTCTTTATTTCAATTAAAGGACTTTATTCTGGGTGTTGTGTTTTTTTTAAATACTTTACTAGAAATTCATGGTGATCATGTCTAATATTGGCGTGACCCCATGAATTTCGGGCTTAGGGCCAGCTGATAATGCCAAGCTGGCCCTAACCCCTTTATTACCCAGAGAGCCACCGCACCAGGGCCCTGGATGAGTTGGGTACAGCGCCAGAAGATGGCGCTTCTATGAACACGCCATTTTCCGGGGCGGCTGCGGACTGCAATTTGCAGCGGGTGGGGCCCAGAAAGCTTGGTTCTCCCTGCGCTGCAGATTCCAGCCCCCAGCTGCCTAGTTGTACCTGGCTGGACACAAAAATAGGGCGAAGCTCCACGTATTTTTTTTTAAAATTATTTCATGAAATTCATGAAATAATTAAGAAAAAAAGGGCTTCCCTATATTGTTGTGTCCGGCCAGGTATAAATAGGCAGCTGGTGGTTGTGGGCAGCCCGTTCCAGCCTGCTGTACCTGGCTGGACACAAATATAGGGCGAAGCAACACATTAATTTTTTTTTAATTATTTCATGAATTTCCTGAAATAATTAAAAAAAATTGACGTGGGGCTTTGCACTATATTTGTGTCCAGCCAGGTACAGCAGGCAGGAACGGGCTGCCCCCAACCACCAGCTGCCTATTTGTACCTAGCCGGACACAACAATATAGGGAAGCCCTTTTTTTCTTAATTATTTCATGAATTTCATGAAATAATTAAAAAAAAAATACGTGGGGCTTCTCCCTATTTTTGTGTCCAGCCAGGTACAACTAGGCAGCTGGGGGATGGAATCTGCAGCGCAGGAAAACCCAAGCTTTCTGGGCCCCCCCCCCCGCTGCAAATTGCAGTCCGCAGCCACCCCGGAAAATGGCTCGTTCATAGAAGCTAGATGCTGTACCTGGCTGGCATACAAAAATATGGCAAAGCCCACGTCAAAATTGTTGGGAAAAATTAATTAAAAAATAAATAATAATTTAGGGACTGCATCTTTATTAACTTCTCAAATGTCATTTAGTGTTAAAATAAAGGATTTATTAAAAAAAAAAATTGGCGTGGGATCCCCCCATAATTTTAGTCTCTAGCGGAGGTTAAGCAGACGGCTGGGGCAGATGTTTGAAGACTGGGAAGGGGGTAATACCCACGGAGCTTCCCAGACTACTAATATCAGCCCCCAGCTGAATACCTAGCCTTTACTAGCTATTAAAATGGGGGACCCCCCAAAAAATGATGTGGGGTCCCCCCTATTGTAATAGCTAGCAAAGGCTAGGCAGACAGCTGGGGGCTGATATTAATAGCCCAGGAAGGGTGCCATGAATATTGGCCCCCTCCAAGGCTAGAAACACCAGCCGTCAGCCGCCCCAGAAATGGCGAATCCATAGGATGCGCCAATTCTGGCACTTAGCCTCGCTCTTCCCACTGCCCTGGTGCGGTGGCAGGGGGTAATAGGGCTGGGGTTCATGTCAGCGCCAGCTGCCATGAAGCCCAGGTTAGTAATGATGGGCGTCTATAAGACACCCCCATTACTAACCTACAAAGTGTTAAAAAGAAAAAACACACACTACACCCAGAAAAAAATAATTTATTTGATATAAAACACACAATTTTATTTAATTCTTAGTTTACTAAAAAAAAATAGTTACCTGTCCACGTTCCTACGCTGATCTCCCATGCACAGCTGTCACATCTGGAGATGGTGACAGCTGTGCATGGCTCCTGTAAGCTCACACTGCCGGGAACACGTCCGCTCCCGGCTGCGGGAGCCACTGACTGAGGTCACCGGAGTGCATTCAGTCAGCGCAGCTCCGGAGACCTCCTTTACGGCACTGCTGTACCGTGGGAATTTCTCACGATACAGCAGGGCCGTAAAGGAGCTAACCGGAGCAGCGCTGCCTGAATTCCGGCGAACCTGCTTATGCAATGACGGGGCTGCTTTACGGCCCCATCATTCTAGCGGCGGCAGCGGTTCAGAGCGGTCACATTCTATGTGGCTGCTCTGAACTGGAGATCATCGTGGGACACTCGTGGACTACTACGGAGGGGTAAGGATTAGGTTGTGGTTTATTATTTTACATTTTATTACAGGAGATCGATGGCTTCAGGGAATTAGGTGTCTAGGTGAGTATAGGTGTCGTTTTTTATTTTTTACTTTATTTTAGGTGGCGATCGGCGGGGACAGGTAATGTATGAACTAATTTATTGTAGGCAACCACTGGCCACCAATGACATGTATTTAACATTTATTGGGGACACAGTAGGGCAATTTAAATAGCAGAATCAGGCTGATGGGAACTACTGCTCCCATCAAGCTGATCCTGCTGGCACGAGTGGACGGGGGACAGACATATGCCAATGGGAGTAGTAGTGTCACATCGGCCTATGTCTGCCTGCACGCACACACCCGCACACATCGCACAGACACCGCACACACCCGCAGACATCGCACAGATACCGCGCACACCCGCAGACATCGCGCAGACACCGCGCACACCCGCAGACATCGCACAGACACCGCGCACACCCGCACACATTGCACAGACACCGCACACACCCGCAGACATCGCACACACCCGCAGACATCGCACAGACACCCCGCACACACTTGCAGACACACGCACACACACCCACACACACCAATCATGACGGGCTGATGGTCTGGGGGGTGTGGCTGACCTGTGCGACCGTGGGAAAGTTCATGTGAGTTCATGCAATGCAGTCAAGCATGAACTCACATGAACCCTCTGAGGGCACCGCGGCGACTTCAAATGAACAGCTGATCGGCATCACCTGATACCTCAGCTGTTCATTTGAAATAACCGGCGGGAAAGCGCAGCACAGAACGGGAAAGCCGGCGGTGAAGTCTTTTCACTGCCGGCTTCCCCGCCCGGGTCCTTCGCTCCCCGCTCCTTGGTGCTGCGCTCCCCGCCCGGTCCTAACTTACGATCGGGATGGGAGGTGGCGAGGGGAGCGGAGGATCGGGGTGGGAAGCTGCGAGGAAACAGTATGGGGCTGTGTGGTTGTTTAAAAGCCGGCGGCTTTTTACCGCCCGCCGGCTTTTAAACGATCAGGAGAATTCTCCCACGCTGGGATGGCATTCTGATGACAGGCTGGATCTCAGCTGAGCGCTGCCATCCAGCTTGTCATCCTTCAGAGACACTGCAGAGCGCAGGCATTATGGGAACTTCCGATTCCGGTATTCGATATTGTAAAAGTATCGGAATTAAGTATCGGAATTCCGATACTGCGAATATCGGCCGATACCCGATATTTCAGTATCGGAATGCTCAACACTACTCATAATTAGTGTTGAGCGATACCTTCCGATATCAGGAAATATCGTATCGGATTGGATCGGACCGATACTCAAAAAGTATCGGATATCGCCGATTCCGATACCGGAAACCAATGCAAGTCAATGGGACACTAATATCGGAATGAAAATAAACCCTTTCTTTCCTTGTAGGTTAATTCTACATGAAGTAAAACAACTAAGAATAATGTAGAATGTATTATGCGAAAAGCCGGCAATTCATCAGCGCATACACCGGTACCCGACAATTTACAACAGAAAGAATAGAGCACCACACATAGATTAGATAGATAGAAACATGTCAGTCACATATATATGAAGTACAGTGACAGTGTTGCTTACTGTACTTGTCATTTAGTGTAAAGGATTTATTAAAAAAAATAATAGTGTTTTCATGCACCGTCTCTTTAAAAAAGCCGGCCGGCCGGCAATTCAGCAGCGGTACCCAACAATTTATAACAGACAGAATAGAGCTTCACACATAGATTAGATAGAAACATGTCAGTCACATATATATGAAGTACAGTGACAGTGTTGGTTACTGTACTTGTCATTTAGTGTAAAGGATTTATTTAAAAAAATAATAGTGTTTTCATGCACCGTCTCTTTAAGAAAGCCGGCCGGCAATTCAGCATCTGTACCCGACAATTTAGAATAGAAGGAATAGAGAATCATACATAGATTAGATAGATAGAAACATGTCAGTCACATATATATGAAGTACAGTGACAGTGTTGATTACTGTACTTGTCATTTAATGTTAAAATAAAGGATTTATTTAAAAAAAAATTGGCGTGGGGTTCCCCTTAATTTTAGTCTCTAGCGGAGGTTAAGCAGACAGCTGGGGCAGATGTTTGAAGCCTGGGAAGGGGGTAATACCCACGGAGCTTCCCAGGCTACTAATATCAGCCCCCAGCTGAATACATAGCCTTTACTAGCTATTAAAATGGGGGACCCCCCCAAAAGAATAACGTGGGGTCCCCCCTAATTTAATAGCTAGCAAAGGCTAGGCAGACAGCTGGGGGCTGATATTAATAGCCCAGGAAGGGAGCCATGAATATTGGCCCCCTCCCAGGCCAGAAACACCAGCCGTCAGCCACCCCAGAAATGGCACATCCATATGATGTGCCAATTCTGGCACTTAGCCTCGCTCTTCCCACTGCCCTGTAGCGGTGGCAGTGGGGTAATAGGGTTGGGGTTGATGTCAGCTTATAATGCCAGCTGACATCAAACCCAGGTTAGTAATGGAGAGGCGTCTATAAGACACCCCCATTACTAACCCCATAGTCAAAGTTAAAAAAAAAACACAAACACCCAGAATAAAGTCCTTTAATTGAAATAAACACACAATTCTTTATTGTTCTAAATTAAACCATACTTACCATCACGCCCATTCCAGCTGAAGCCAACGATCTCCTGCAGTAAAAGAAAAATAACAAAGCAACCTCATCCTTACCTTTCCATGGTTCCCACGATGGCTCCAGCTCTGCTACATCGAGATGACAGGCTGGATCGCAACAGAACGCTGCCATCCAGCCTGTCATCCCGCAGACACTGAGAAGCGCAGGCATGCTTGCGCTCCTCAGTGTCTCTCTGTGACGGCATCCAGATGAGCCGACAATGAACTCAGCTCACCTCATGCACGTCACTGACAGCGTGGGAGAATTCTCCTGCACTCAGCGCTTCAGCGTGAGAATTTTCCCACGCTGTCAGTGACGTGCATGAGGTGAGGTCATGTCCAATGAACTCAGCCCACCTCATGCACGTCACTGACAGCGTGGGAGAATTCTCACGCTGAAGCGCTGAGTGCAGGAGAATTCTCCCACGCTGTCAGTGACGTGCATGAGGTGAGCCGAGTTCATTGGACATGACCTCACCTCATGCACGTCACTGACAGCGTGGGAAAATTCTCCTGCACTTAGCGCTTCAACGTGAGAATTTTCCCACGCTGTCAGTGACGTGCATGAGGTGAGCCGAGTTCATTGGACATGACCTCGGCTCATCTGGATGCCGTCACAGAGAGACACTGAGGAGCGCAAGCATGCCTGAGCTTCTCAGTGTCTGCGGGATGACAGGCTGGATGGCAGCGTTCTGCTGCGGTCCAGCCTGTCATCTCGATGTAGCAGAGCTGAAGCTGTCCTGGGAACCATGGAAAGGTAAGGATGATGTTGGTTTATTATTTTTCTTTTATTGCAGGAGATCGTTGGCTTCTGCTGGAATGGGCGTGATGGTAAGTATAGTTTAATTTAGAACAATAAAGAATTGTGTCTTTATTTCAATTAAAGGACTTTATTCTGGGTGTTGTGTTTTTTTTTAATACTTTACTAGAAATTCATGGTGGTCATGTCTAATATTGGCGTGACCCCATGAATTTCGGGCTTAGGGCCAGCTGATAATGCCAAGCTGGCCTTAACCCCTTTATTACCCAGTGAGCCGCCGCACCAGGGCCCTGGATGAGTTGGGTACAGCGCCAGAAGATGGCGCTTCTATGAACGCGCCATTTTCCGGGGCGGCTGCGGACTGCAATTTGCAGCGGGTGGGGCCCAGAAAGCTTGGGGCTCCCTGCGCTGCAGATTCCAGCCCCCAGCTGCCTAGTTGTACCTGGCTGGACACAAAAATAGGGCGAAGATCCACGTATTTTTTTTTTAATTATTTCATGAAATTCATGAAATAATTAAGAAAAAAAGGGCTTCCCTATATTGTTGTGTCCGGCCAGGTACAAATAGGCAGCTGGTGGTTGGGGGCAGCCCGTTCCTGCCTGCTGTACCTGGCTGGACCCAAATATAGTGCGAAGCTCCACGTCAATTTTTTTTTAATTATTTCATGAAATAATTTTTTAAAAAAAGGGCTTCCCTATATTGTTGTGTCCGGCCAGGTACAAATAGGCAGCTGGTGGTTGGGGGCAGCCTGTTCCTGCCTGCTGTACCTGGCTGGACACAAATATAGGGCGAAGCCCCACATCAATTTTTTTTTAATTATTTCATGAATTTCATGAAATAATTAAAAAAAAAAATACGTGGGGCTTCTCCCTATTTTTGTGTCCAGCCAGGTACAACTAGGCAGCTGGGGGATGGAATCTGCAGCGCAGGGAGACTCAAACTTTCTGGCCCCCCCCCGCTGCAAATTGCAGTCCGCAGCCACCCCGGAAAATGGCGCGTTCATAGAAGCTGGATGCTGTACCTGGCTGGCATACAAAAATATAGCAAAGCCCACGTCAAAATTTTTGGGAAAAATTAATTAAAAAATAAATAATAATTTAGGGACTGCATCTTTATTAACTCCTCAAATGTCATTTAGTGTTAAAATAAAGGATTTATTTAAAAAAAAAATTGGCGAGGGATCATCCATAATTTTAGTCTCTAGCGGAGGTTAAGCAGACAGCTGGGGCAGATGTTTGAAGCCTGGGAAGGGGGTAATACCCACGGAGCTTCCCAGACTACTAATATCAGCCCCCAGCTGAATACTTAGCCTTTACTAGCTATTAAAATGGGGGACCCCCCCAAAAAAATGACGTGGGGTCCCCCCTATTTTAATAGCTAGCAAAGGCTAGGCAGACAGCTGGGGGCTGATATTAATAGCCCAGGAAGGGTGCCATGAATATTGGCCCCCTACCAGGCTAGAAACACCAGCCGTCAGCCGCCCCAGAAATGGCGCATCCATAGGATGCGCCAACTCTGGCACTTAGCCTCGCTCTTCCACGCTGCCCTGGTCCGGTGGCAGTGGGGTAATAGGGCTGGGGTTCATGTCAGCGCCAGCTGCCATGAAGCCCAGGTTAGTAATGTTGGGCGTCTATAAGACACCCCCATTACTAACCTACAAAGTGTTAAAAAGAAAAAACACACTACACCCAGAAAAAAATAATTTATTTGAAATAAAACACACCATTTTATTTAATTCTTAGTTTACTAAAAAAAAAAAATAGTTACCTGTCCACGTTCCTGCGCTGATCTCCCATGCACAGCTGTTACATCTGGAGATGGTGACAGCTGTGCATGGCTGCTGTAAGCTCACACTGCCGGGAACACGTCCGCTCCCGGCAGCGGGAGCCACTGACTGAGGTCACCGGAGTGCATTCAGGCAGCGCAGCTCCGGAGACCTCCTTTACGGCACTGCTGTACCGTGGGAATTTCTCACGATACAGCAGGGCCGTAAAGGAGCTGACCGGAGCAGTGCTGCCTGAACTCCGGTGAACCCGCTTATGCAATGACGGGGCTGCTTTACGGCCCCATCATTCTAGCGGCGGCAGCGGTTCAGAGCGGTCACATTCTATGTGGCTGCTCTGAACTGGAGATCTTCGTGGGACACTCGTGGACTGCTACGGAGGGGTAAGGATAAGGTTGTGGTTTATTATTTTATATTTTATTACAGGAGATCGATGGCTTCGGGGAATTAGGTGTCTAGGTGAGTATAGGTGTAGTTTTTTATTTTTTACATTATTTTAGGTGGCGATCGGCGGGGACAGGTAATGTATAAACTAATTTATTGTAGGTAACCACTGGCCACCAATGACATGTATTTAAAATTTATTGGGGACACAGTAGGGCAATTTAAATAGCAGGATCAGGCTGATGGGAACTACTGCTCCCATCGAGCTGATCCTGCTGGCACGAGTGGACGGGGGACAGACATAGGCCGATGGGAGTAGTAGTGTCACATCGGCCTATGTCTGCCTGCACGCACACACCCGCACACATCGCACAGACACAGCGCACACCCGCACACACTCGCAGACATCGCGCACACCCGCACACATCGCACAGACATCGCGCACACCCGCAGACATCGCACAGACACCACACACACCAATCATGACGGGCTGATGGTCTGGGAGGTGAGGCTGACCTGTGTGGCCGTCGGAAAGTTCATGTGAGTTCATGCAATGCAGTCAAGCATGAACTCACATGAACCCTCTGAGGGCACCGCGGCTACTTCAAATGAACAGCTGATCGGCATCACCTGATACCTCAGCTGTTCATTTGAAATAACCGGCGGGAAAGCGCAGCACAGAACGGGAAAGCCGGCGGTGAAGTCTTTTCACTGCCGGCTTCCCCGTCCAGGTCCTTCGCTCCCCGCTCCTTGGTGCTGTGCTCCCCGCCCGGTCCTAACTTACGATTGGGATTGGAGGAGCGGAGGATCGGGGTGGGAGGCTGCCGGGAAGCAGTAAGGGGCCGTGTGATTGTTTAAAAGCCGGCGGCTTTTTACCGCCCACCGGCTTTTAAACGATCAGGAGAATTCTCCCACGCTGGGATGGCATTCTGATGACAGGCTGGATCGCAGCTGAGCGCTGCCACCCAGCTTGTCATCCTTCAGAGACACTGCAGAGCGCAGGCATTATGGGAACTTCCCATTCCGGTATTCGATATGTAAAAGTATCGGAATTAAGTATCGGAATTCCGATACCGCGAATATCGGCCGATACCCGATATTTCAGTATCTGAATGCTCAACACTACTCATAATCTAAATTCTTACAGACCTTCTATTTATTTATTTTGTTTTGCTTATATAGCGCCATCATATTCTGCAGCACCTTACAGACATTTTCATCACTGCTCTCACTGTCTCTCATAATCTAAATGTTTACAGACTTCCTATTTATTTATTATGCTTTGCTTATATAGTGGCTAGTGATGAGAGAGTATGTCTCATTAACCCTTTCGGCGAGCACGCTTTTAGCGTGCTCAGCATTTCTTTTACTGTCGCCGCGTGTCTTGCAAGACACGTAGAGGAGGTGATATGGTAGATATGGTGGTGAATGATATGTTGATGGAGGATGAGGAGAAGGAGGAGGACAATAGCAAATAGACAAAATCAGGAATCGTATAGCCATGTGTAGGTGTGAGGAGGTGCATGGGAATAGACCTCGCAAAAAAGACACTGGATTTGAGTTTATATTACGCTGCTATCATTCGGTTGTGTTGAGAAGTCTGGCCCAATCCAGCCCTTGTTCATTTTTATAAGAATCAGCCTGTCAGCATTTTTAGTTGGCAGGCAGATGCGCTTATCAGTTATAATTCCACCAGCGGCACTAAAAACCTGCTCTGATAAAACGCTAGAGGCAGGGCAGGCCAGGACCTCCAAGGTGTAGAGAGCCAGTTTATTCTACGTGTCCAACTTGGATACCCTGTAATTATAAGGCACAGCGGAATCACGAATCACAGAGGACATTGGTACGGTCGGCAAGGTACTCCCTCACCATCTTCCCAAACTTTGCACTCCTTGTGCGAGTACCCCACGCCTCAGGGCCAGTAAGATGGGAGGGTCTGAGAAAACTGTCCTCGAACTTTGACAGTGTTCCCCTGTCTCTGCTGGATTGGAGTTGTGTCTCTCTTGCCTGTACTCCTTGGTTGTCTAATTGTGACGCCTCTACTCGAAAAGCCCTTTTCTTTACCCTGGGAGATGGGGGACTCCGAGTCGGGTCCTGTGATGTAGAGATGGGGTGCAGCCATCGCCCGGACCCGACCCGTGCTCAGGGCCGTCACATTAAAAAGGATGGTGTGGGCTTATCTGGGTTGAGTGGCTGATTTACGACTACGCCACCTGTGGCACCTGGTGAGGGCCACCAGCGCCGCTGCCGTCCGCTGAGGCATAATGTTATGGCGGCCAAATTTCTTACTACTCCCCACAGGCGGAGCGAGGCCTCAGGGCAGAGGGACAGGATGGAAGGGGTAGTAGAAGAGGGAGACGGGTGCCGTGTCGTGCGGTGTAGCGCAGAATAAACAGTCCGGAGGCCATAGGGGTGAACTTCCAAGGCTTTACTCACTTTAGAGTTGGCAGAAGGAAGGCGACTCCCTGCTCCTCGCGGAGTCCAGCGGTCACCAGGGATGGGGGTCCGACAACCTCCTAGTAAGTCCAGCATTCAATCGGGACCCTACACCAGAGTGTTCTTGAACTACAGACCGAATCCTTTCCTGTCCGTGTGTGTGCGAATAGGCCGGGTCTCCCTCTGAGCTCCTCTCAGAAAAAGGGCACGGGTGGCAGCTCGGCTCCGTCCGATACCCTGTGGGATCCTCAGGGCCTACCGGGCTTTCCCGACCAGGACATGGAGTAGCAAGGTCGGATGTCGGGGGCCGGTACCCCTCTTGCAGCCGGACTCCCTCTGAATATATCAGCATGGCGAGGACAGGTGGCGTACACCGCTCCGTCTGCATCCTCCCCGGGATCCATTTGCTATGGAGCCACACTTTTAAGCTCCAGGCCTTCTTGGTCCTGGTCCTTGACCGGGTCGAGACATTCCTTGTCTACAACCTATCCCTCGTCCCAAGGCCGGGGCACGAGGGCTGTGTCTCCATCCGATGCGGGCCCACACAGGATCCACGTTAGGGTGGGAGATCACAGTCCACTCAGCAATTGACAGCATAGAGACAGGCAAAGAGCGATTGAAGGCAGTCAAAGAACGAAGACCCAAGATGGCTTTTTATTAAATATGAAATTTTAAAGTGTAACTAACTTGTAAGTCCTCCACCCTCACCCACTAACTGGTTCCCCTTACTCTTGGTTCCCCAGTCTCCCTGTAACCAGGGGAGCAGCACCTAGTGCATACTAGCCCCCTCTGGTGGAGAAATGTGGTGTTGGATGCAAAGGTTGGGTCCCGACTATCACACTGTTCTTACCTCAGAGGAGGAACACCACACTCCATTAGAGAAGTGCAGCATCCCTGTGGCGGTCAAACCCTCAGGGGCGCCACACATTGAACTGTGACCTCTGCTGCCAGCATTTTCAGATGGGAATATTTTTCATATTTCCGCAACAAGGGCCTTCTGGTACTGCCCCATTTTAGTAGACCTATCTGCCTCGGGAATAAGAGATAGAAAGTTCTCCATGTAGCCTGGGTCTAGAAGTGTAACCAATCAGTAATGACTGTCACCCAAAATTTGGAGAACGCGAGGATCATGGGAAAGGCAGCGTAACATAAACTCAGCCATACGTGCCAGACTGCTAACAGGCAAGACTTCCGTGTCCTCACCAAGAGGACGACTGACCATGCTCTCCTCCTCCTCCCTGTTCTCAGGCCATCCACACTGAACAGACGGCATGACAGTTGTGCAGCTAGTACAGTCTATGCCGCATGAAATTAGCTCCTCCTCCTCTTCCTCATTGTCACCCAATCCACATTGGGATGAGATGAAGCTGGGCTGTGTCTAATCACCCCCCCCCTTGGTTCCTTGCTCCATCTCATCATGCTCTGCCTGCAATGCATCTTCTTTGATTGTGAGCAGAGAGTGCTTCAAAAGACAGAGAAGCTGGATGGTGACGCTAATTATGGTGTCATCGCCGCTCACCATCTTGGTGAAGTCCTCAAAGTTTGGAGGATGGTACATATGTCTGACATCCATGTCCACTCCTGAGGTCTTATGTGTGGAGTCTGAACTGAATACCGACGGCCTTGTTGATGCTGGTAGTGAACAACTTCCCTCTTCTGCTCTCAAATCCTTCCCAACATCTGCAATGTAGAGTTCCAACACGTGGGGACATCACAAACCAGTCTGTGAGAAGGAAGCTGCAAACGCTGCTGAAAGACGGTAAGGGGGGCGGAAGCTGTAGATGACTTTCTAAAATGGGCACACAGGCAGCATAGTTTGACAAGCAGATCCGGCAGCTACGGGTAGATTTTGAGAAACCGCTGAACCACGAGGTTAAGCACAAGGGTCAGGCATGGTACATGTGTGAGCTCTTTTCGCCTCAGAGCTGCCACCAGGTTCCGGCCATTGTCACACACGATTATGCCTGGCTGTAGGTTCAGCGGTGTCAGCCACAGATCTGAATGCTCTTTCAGAGCTGTCTACAACTCTTCAGCATTGTGTGGTTTGTCACCTAAGCACATTAGCTTCAGTACAACCTGTTGCTGCTTGGCCGAGGCAGTGCTGCAGTGCTTCCAGATTGCGACTGATGTGGTCATTTTGGAGATTGATACTGAAGAGGAGGAGGAGGTGCAGGAGCTGTAGAATGTGGGGGAAAACCTGATTGACCCAGGGCCCATAATCCTCAGCGTCGGGAGAATGTGTTCTGTCCCAAGATCCGACAGGGTACCGGCTTCCACTATTTTAACCCACTGTGCCGTCAGCGAGATATAGTGTCCCTGCCCACAAGCACTTGTCCACGTGTGCATGGTTAGGTGGACTTTCCCAGTAACTGCGTTGTTGAGGGCACGGCTAATATTGTGGGACACGTGCTCGTGTAATGCGGGGACGGCACACCGGGAGAAATAGTGGCGGCTATGGACTGAGTACCGAGGGACGGCCGCCGCCATCAGGTTGCGGAAAGATTTTGGCTCAACGAGCCTAAAAGGCAACATTTCGAGCACAAGCAGTCGCAAAATGTGTGAAGCTAGGAGTGAGACCTGTGAGGAGTTGTCTGCGTATTTGCGCTTGCCTTCCAAGGACTGGGGTAGGAACAACTGAATTCTGCGCTGGGACAAAGACGTGGACGTGCTCGCTGATGGTGCTAATTGAGAATGTGCAACGACAGGTGCAGGGCAGGAGGCATTTTCGCATGCGCCATGGACAGAGGATTTGCTTGCACGCACAACAGTGGAAGAAGCAGTGGTGCCACCCGCAGGCACTGTTCCTGGACCCTGGGGTTCGGCCCACAAAGTCGTTCAAATATTTGGGCATCGCTACACGCGATCTCCTCTTGCCCCGCTTCAAGTGGACCGGGCGAGAGGCCCGAATCTATAAATGGAAAAGTGAACAGCTCTTCGGAGTGTCCAAGTGTGGGATCAGCTGTCTCTGAGCACTCGGCATGGTGGGAGGAAGGAGGATCAGGGTGAGGAATATGCGGTCCAGACTCACAGCTACTGAGAGTTGACCGTGTGGAAGACAAGGTGGTGGTGGTGGCTATGTGACTGGAAGCATTACCTGCTAGCCAACCAATAACCTTTTCACACTGCTCAGTGTTCAATAGTGGTGTTCTGTGGTCCCCTATTAATTGAGACAGGAAGGTCGAGCGAGAAGATGTGGGTGTTTGTTGTGGCACAATTTCAACTAGCCCACGGCCTCGGCCTCTGCATGCACCATCATCACCATCACGTCCCCTTCCCTGTCCCTCGACACGCGACTTGCCCATATTAAATGGAGGACAATATTTTCCACGTTCAGTACAAATGGCTGGATTTGAACCACAGTGGTATACGTCTGACGGAAAACCACAGTTTTAAATAGCTGGCCTGTAGGTAACTATTTTTCACAGTGACCTCATGTCAATACCTTCGCTGACACACTGCAACAAAATTTCAATGGCGGCCAGAAATGGCAGAATTTTCAGCGCAATTATTTGTGATCCGTGTGACGGACAAACCACAGTTTTAAATAGATGGATTTTTAGCGCTGTAATATGGAAAGGATCTGGCTGTATTCTGCAGTGTCAATAAGCAAATGGCGCAGAAAAACGGTGTTCTCTGGATTGCTTTTTAAACAAATCAGGATTAAGATCCAAAAAAAATTATTCCTGGCTCCTGATACCTGAGGTTATTTCTAGAAATATCTGTAAAAGCACCAGCAGCAGACAGAACTGGAACTCTTTTTATTAGAAAATTACAAAAACACAGATACACAACACAAATACAAACATTATACAATAAGAAACAAAAACCCCAGCAAAACACTGCCCCAAATCCCAAAATTATGTAGAGTCCAATAAATTAACGTACGACACAGAAATGTCCACACAAAAATGTCTCTGTAGGAGACACCCCAGCAAGGGAAGACCCTAACACACCCTCTTCCTGCCCTGAAGTATACTTGACCCCCAACACTCTTCCCACTCACACCTGCACATTTACACCTAACCCCCTAAAAAGGAAAACTAAAAAACTGGCCCATCGCCCAAAATCAAAATATAGGCCACCTGGCCAAAACTTAACCCAAGCAGACAGAACTGGAATGGACCCTCTTGCTATATGCACTGCAGTCTGCCACATACACTGCCTGCCTGCCTAGCACTGATATCTATGACGCGCCCCCTGGGCCAGTGTTGTTGGGAATACCCGGAGCCGGATCAGATGGGGGTTGTAGTCTCCGAGTGGCTGTGACCCGGTCCGTGCCCAGGGTGTCAAGCTCAGTGTGTGGCAGTCCTTACTGATGTTACTAAAGTTCTTTATGTCGACTACGCCACCCGTTGAATTGCGGTCACTTCGGCCGCCGCTGCAGCAGGGTCCGCTGAGGCTGATGGTGTTTGTGCAGCCCAGGTAGTATAACCCCCAACGGGAGGGGTATAGCCTCAGGGGGTCAGGTGCAGAGGATGGTGGTTGTGGAAGTGCAGGGAAGATGGTAATGAGAGTCAGAGTCGGGTTGTGCAGTTCAGGGTTCTTTACTTACTGCTGTTCTTGTACCGGTCACTCCGGCCTTGAGTGACCACCCAAGCCGCGCTGCGTCCACCAGGTCCTGGACTCGGCCAACCCCCAAGTAGTTCTGGAGCGTGGTTCTGAGCTCCCTTTCTGTCCTGTCCTCGTCTCTGGCCTTCCCCACCAGGGATCCACCTATGTCCGGCTCCCTCGGGCCTCTTGTTGGCGAACCCTTGCCTCTGGGTTCCCTGACCCTATGCGTGGTCTGCCTTCCGGGTGGATTTGGTGGGTGGCCGTGGCAGATGCTGCCCACGGCCTCCGGTCTCTGGCTGAGGTATGCTGTAGCCCCCACCAGTTTGGGATCCGGTACCCTGTTGCCAACTCTTCACCCTGTGGTTGTATTTGGGCTCTCAGATTTCCTTCTTTCTCCCCCTCTGGGTCTTTCGTTCTCTCCTCTCTCACTCTGGGCCTGGGGCTGCTCTGCTCCTCTGCTTTCTTCCACTGCTCTGCAAAGTCTTCACTACAACAGGCTGACTGACTTCTGTCTGCCTGTCTGACCGACTTCTCACAGACTGACCCTGATCTTAGATGGTGCCCACCTTAAATACTCCCTCTATGTGTGAGCTCAGGTGACCAGCACCCAATGAGCTCCTAACTTTACCCAGGCTGCTCCCCCTATCTGCCCCTACACTACTGGGATGTACCACCCCCCTCCCACTCCAGCCAGGAACAGACACTGTTGCACCTGCACATTTCTAAGTCGGAGTACCGTTGGTCTGTTCCTCGGAAATGGGATGTGTGTAGTGCATGCAGCTAACTGAGCTCAGTTCCACACTCCATCCTTACCCGGGAGTGGAATACCACACCTCTGGGTTGAGGTGCAATACCCCTGTAGCAGCCGAATCCTCAGGGTGCTACATTCCCCCCTGGTAAATCACAGCACGTCCTCGGGCTGTAAGATATAAAAAACACCAAAACATACAATTTTTGCATAAACAACATAATAAAACATATAAAACAACATATATTAGCAGCATCATAAAACTTTTCATATTAAACTTTCTCGTAGTCGTTTCTTGCTCCTAGCTCCTCCGGTCACGGTGCAACTTGTGACCGGGTAAAGTGCGACAGTCTCTCTTGGAATCAAACAGTTTCCTATAAAACCGGAAGGGGGCGCTTTAGGAAGCGCAACTATATACAAGGGGATATGGCCGCTCTCAGTCCTCAGCCAGGTATCAGGGAGGATTGACCGTTCTCAGTCCTCGGTCAGTGGGAATAGGGACACACGGGTTAACAGTTCAGTTCTCTGGTCCCAACGGGGACTATATTAGCAGCAACGGTTCACTGTGCCCCGACGGGCAACTATATACAGTCTCTATACTACCGTACTCAACGACGGCGTCCTCCTGCTCTTTCTTTGCAATTGGTTCCAGGTTCTGGTTCAGACCCGTCCGGGTCCTCTTGCTCCTCCTCACACCGCAGCTCCTCCTCCGTCAGGCGATGCACATGGAGGGCGTAGGGTCCTTTGGCACACTTGTGCCGGGTGAAGGTGACCTCGTCTCCTAAATACAGGTCACGACCTCTGTGTCCCTCCGGTAGGTGGGACTCAACGTCTCTCCTGGTCACGAAGACGTCGCCTGGGGTGCGGTGATCCCTGATGAAACCCCACCCATGCTGCAGATTGAACTTTATCACAGTCCCGATGGTACGGGGACCATGCGCTGCACGGGGGTCTCTCCTGGTCCGGCTCTTCTGCTCCGCGCTCCTTATTTGGGCTTGTTGTTCCCGGACCCGCCTCTCTCTCCGCTCCCTCTCAAAGACCTCGAGCTGCTGGCGGCAGCACTCTGCACGCTCCGCTGCGGCTGCCCGAGTCTCCTGAGTGAAACCCATGAGGTCTTCTCCGGTGGGATCCCACTCAAACTGGGTCTCTTCTAGCGGGGGCGAGATCCTCTTTACAGGTTTTGGAGCCGGGATCAGGGGTTCGTCTAGGGGTCTCTCTCTCCGGAGTCGAGGATGGTGAAACTCCGGTGGCCATATGAAGGGCTGCCCATCCGGGCACGTATGCTGGGCGAACAGGTCTTCACCCAGGTGCGGCACTCTTGATGTTACGGGCGCTGTGATGGTAGCGGCGCCCGGGTTGCCCAAGCCTTGCGACCAGGCTTGGGGCACTTTGAAAGTAAAGGGCACCGTAAGGACGGCGGCGCCCTGTGTTACTTGTCCCTGCGACCAGGCCGGTGGCTCCGCGGAGGTAGGGGGCGCTGTTGGTATTGCGGCGCCCGGGGGTACTAGGCCTTGCGACCAGGCCGATGGTACTTCCTGCTTGGTCACGCTCGGGGTCGAGGCGTGTGACGTCACAGGGGTCGCGGCTCCCGTTTGAGGCCTAGTCTGCGGCGGTGACGTTGCAGCGACGGGCATGGCAGGGGATACTTCGGGCTCTGCGATGGGGAGCTGGGGCAGGTACGCGGTTTCCCGGTTTGGGGTAGAGACGTCCCCTTTACCTGCCTCCTTTCGTTCGGCTCCCTTCTCGGCGCCGTCTCCGGCCTTCAGTCCTCCTGCGCCATCCTCAGAGGCGGTCTGTCTCCTCGTCTCGGGTGGCGTGCTCCGCTGACGGGTTCTTGTCTGCTGGGCCATCTCACGGCTCCATTCTGCTAACGTCTCTCGCTGCACCCGGGCCATCCTCCGTGCGAGGCCCTCCAGCGCAGTCTGTGCACACTCCCGGTCTCGGGGGAGCTGTGCCAAGACCTCCACTAAGCCTAGTGGAGTCGTTGCTTCTAGCAGGCTCCTGACCAACGGGTCGGTGCTGCTCTGCTCTCCTCCCGTTGTCTCCAGCCGGCCTTCTGGAATGGCGACCGGCAACAGGCTCCTGACCACTGGGTCGGTGCTGCCTGGAGTGGCGGCCCGCATCAGGCTCCTGACCTCTGGGTCGGTGCTGCCTGGCTCTCCCTCCATCTCCGGGTAGGCTCTCTCTGGACTCTCTTCCAGACGTCTTGTCTCCGGGTGCGCTCTCTCCAGACTGCTCCAGGCGACACCCATCTTTGTTCTCTTCTTCTGTCTCCGCCCACATCGAGGGTGGTCCCGGGGCAACTTTGTGATTGTCAGTTCCAGGGGCAGTTCTCTTACGCTGATGGACACTTCCAGCATCACAGTCTCTGTTGGTGGGCGCGGTTTCCGCTTTTGGCGCCATTCTTCGACCTGGCCCACGATGGGAGGTGGCCTTTTGCCACCCTCTGGCACGCCCATAATGGCGTCCGCTCTTCCAAGGCGGGAAATCTTTGGAAATGGCGGGAATCGTCTCCCAGTGGCGGGAAACTCCATGGATGGCGGGAAAAAGCTGCAAATGGCGGACAACCGGCGGGAAACGACCTGTGATGGGGCCCGATGGCGGGGACCCTCCGGAACCGGCAGGAGACTTCTTTTTAAGGTAACGATGTACTTTTCTTCAGGCACGCAGTACCCGGTTGTTGCGGGCACGTGATCCTGCCGACTACGCCAAAGTTGACGCGCCCCCTGGGCCAGTGTTGTTGGGAATACCCGGAGCCGGATCAGATGGGGGTTGTAGTCTCCGAGTGGCTGTGACCCGGTCCGTGCCCAGGGTGTCAAGCTCAGTGTGTGGCAGTCCTTACTGATGTTACTAAAGTTCTTTATGTCGACTACGCCACCCGTTGAATTGCGGTCACTTCGGCCGCCGCTGCAGCAGGGTCCGCTGAGGCTGATGGTGTTTGTGCAGCCCAGGTAGTATAACCCCCAACGGGAGGGGTATAGCCTCAGGGGGTCAGGTGCAGAGGATGGTGGTTGTGGAAGTGCAGGGAAGATGGTAATGAGAGTCAGAGTCGGGTTGTGCAGTTCAGGGTTCTTTACTTACTGCTGTTCTTGTACCGGTCACTCCGGCCTTGAGTGACCACCCGAGCCGTGCTGCGTCCACCAGGTCCTGGACTCGGCCAACCCCCAAGTAGTTCTGGAGCGTGGTTCTGAGCTCCCTTTCTGTCCTGTCCTCGTCTCTGGCCTTCCCCACCAGGGATCCACCTATGTCCGGCTCCCTCGGGCCTCTTGTTGGCGAACCCTTGCCTCTGGGTTCCCTGACCCTATGCGTGGTCTGCCTTCCGGGTGGATTTGGTGGGTGGCCGTGGCAGATGCTGCCCACGGCCTCCGGTCTCTGGCTGAGGTATGCTGTAGCCCCCACCAGTTTGGGATCCGGTACCCTGTTGCCAACTCTTCACCCTGTGGTTGTATTTGGGCTCTCAGAGTTCCTTCTTTCTCCCCCTCTGGGTCTTTCGTTCTCTCCTCTCTCACTCTGGGCCTGGGGCTGCTCTGCTCCTCTGCTTTCTTCCACTGCTCTGCAAAGTCTTCACTACAACAGGCTGACTGACTTCTGTCTGCCTGTCTGACCGACTTCTCACAGACTGACCCTGATCTTAGATGGTGCCCACCTTAAATACTCCCTCTATGTGTGAGCTCAGGTGACCAGCACCCAATGAGCTCCTAACTTTACCCAGGCTGCTCCCCCTATCTGCCCCTACACTACTGGGATGTACCACCCCCCTCCCACTCCAGCCAGGAACAGACACTGTTGCACCTGCACATTTCTAAGTGGGAGTACCGTTGGTCTGTTCCTCGGAAATGGGATGTGTGTAGTGCATGCAGCTAACTGAGCTCAGTTCCACACTCCATCCTTACCCGGGAGTGGAATACCACACCTCTGGGTTGAGGTGCAATACCCCTGTAGCAGCCGAATCCTCAGGGTGCTACATCTATGCAGCTGGATTAGTCCTCAGAAGGACTGTTTGTTGAGATGGATATGTGTAGAATATGTTGTGGTATACCTACACTAACTAAGAAACTAGCGAATCTCTCCCTAGCTCAGCAGCACCTCTCCCTGCACTGTCTGATTGCGGAGTAGACTGACGAGTATGGCGGCACCAGGTCTGATATAGACCTGATGACGCTGTGCGGCCAGCTAATCACTGTAAGGCTGTGCGAATGTTAAAAGGCTTGGATGCCGAACACAGCACGCAGAGTATGGCAGAGGTTTAATTCCAGATTTGGTTTCTCCACGCAGGGAGTGAAATTTAAGTAACACAACAATAAAACAGTAAAATCGGACGATAAATGATTGTGGTTTAACTATAACACGGAAAGGATGAACAATACGGCGCAGACCCAAAAGTTCAGGCTGAATAAGAGAAGGTAAATTACTGGAGGCTTGCACTTATCTGTCCTTTAGCGATAACTACGTCCGTCTTCAGACACTCACTCCGGAGGGTGTCCGTCTTCTGGCGGCAGTGGGCGGTCTCACCCACTGGGCCCCCAGTCCATTGACCACACGACAGCGGTCACGACTCCTTTAAGAGCCGTAGCAAGCTCCTCTGGCGTACAACGAACTGCCTTAGGATCACTAATCCCGTGTCTGGAAAACTGTGGTGATGCAGGTAACTGAACGAACACTTTCTCTAGGCCCGGGAAAGACCGCACGTCCTTTGTTTTTGCGGCAAGTTGTGCCACCCGTTCGTCCGTCACCGCGGACAGGTCAGCACATCTCTATTTCACCGAGGACAGGGCAGCACGTCTCTCTCTCATTGTCAGCAGGTCCGACCGTTTCTCCCCAACTGCCGGTCTGCTCTCCTCAACCAACTGTCTCTTTTGCGCGAGCCCAGACACCTGACTTCCTCTCTTCGTTCCCTCTCCTCTGTCCCCCAGCACTGTCCAGGAAGTCCCCCGTGCACTCTTAATCCCGTCCCCTGGCACGCTGGGCAGTTCCGGGGCTGGAGCTCCGCACCTGGCCCTAGGCAAGTCTTCCTTCTTACATGCCCACATAGGGTTTTTGCGGCATTTTTACGGCGGCGAAAATGCTTGTAAAACCGTCTGCCAAGCAAAGCAATGTGAATTCGGATGTGCTGTGCACATGATGCGCACAAAACGCAGCATGACCATTTCTACCGTGATTACGCTGCAAATTCGCAGCCATTGAGGAACATTGAAACGCAGCAAACCCGCAGGTATATGTGGATTTGCTGCGTTTCAATTAAATTCAATGGCCACGAATTTGCGGCATAATCGTGGTGCGTGTGGTACCCGGGATGAAGAGGAGACTACAACTCCTCTTCATCTCGGCTACCATGCGGTGAAAAAAAGAAATAAAAAAGTTAAAAATAAAAAAAACCTGTATACTCACCTCTCCGGTCTGCTCCCGGCCGCGTCCTCTCTCCTCGGCGTCCCGCGGTGTACTGGCAGGACCTACGGTGGCGTCATTTAGTCAGCTGATGGTCACGCGACCTCTGACATCAGCGGTCAGGTGATGGTTGCGTAACTATCAGCTGACTAAATGACATCACCGCAGGTCCTGCCAGTACACCGCGGGACGCCGAGGAGAGAGGATCGCAGTCGGGAGGAGACCGGAGAGGTGAGTATGCAGGGTTTTTTTTTTTTTTTTTTTTAACTTTTACATTCTTTTTTTTTTTTACTATAGATGCAGCATTTAAAGCATCTAAGTTGGTCACACAATATAAATCCATGCCGGTTGCATGGATTTATATTGTGTGACCAACTTGTCAAGCACTTTTCCAAGTGATGCTCAAAATCTCTTGGAAAAGTGCTTGAAAAAACGCATGCGAAAACGCTGGAAAAACGCTTCTCTCTGGCAGAAAAAACGCATGTAAATCTGCATACGCTTTTTTCTGCCAGAGAGAGGCAAAAACGCTCTGCATCAAATCTGCTACATGGAGAAAGTGATGCGAATATGACAGTGATCTAAAGCGCTAGGGTGATGGATGGGGATAAAAAAACGCTGAATAAGACAGGGGTAAATGGTCAATTAAGACCTTTTATTAGAAATCCTTGTATAATCCACAACGCGTTTCGACAGCACGCAGGCCGTCTTCATCAGGTGATACAAGGGGGTGGGCTTGGAAAGTTTAAAAAGGGTCCAAGAGAAACTGATTGGACCATCAAAATTAATGACATAAAAACAGGACAATTAACCCCTTATATTAAGATTAAAAACAGATAAAAGACTTCAACATTTAAACAACATAATCAAATAACCCTAAATAATAACCACAAATTTATAATTAAACAAACAAATATCCCCAAAGAACATATAAACAAAATAATAATTAAATTATTATTGTAACGGGGGATTCCCAGCCAGTCTCCCATGCCAGTACTTGCCCAGCCACAAGCTGTATAGCGGCTGCAATCTGACGAGGGAAGGCACATTCATCTTAGAATGGCTGCTGACAATAAATACCCTAAAAAACTATAACATTATAAAATTTTTAAAATTTATCAAAGTTTATTTTGCCACATTCTCAATAGTGAGATTGTGGCCTTCGAGTGCTAATGTCCCCAATTTGAAAATCCAAAAACTTTCTTTTTTGATAAGATTCGATAAGCAATGCGATTCCTTTTTGTCTATTTGGTCAATAATTTTAAGGGTCATCTTATTGGGATCCCTATGATGTACAGCATTAAAATGCTTAGAAAGACTATGCATTAGATACCCGTTCCGAATATTTTCCCTGTGCTTATTCAAACGGGCATGCATAGTTTGCACAGTGCGGCCCACATACCGTAGGCCACATGTGCATTCTAAAAGATATACCACATAAGTGGATTGACATGTTAATCTATGTTTAATCAAAAAACTTTCCCCAGTCGTACTAGATGTAAAATTTAGTGCTGGTTTCTGGGAACGATACTGTGACAACATAAATATCTGGGGCTGCGACATTGGTAACAGCCCATATTACCAATATTAGATTCATGTGCCGTAAGTGTTTTAATAGTTGTGTTACTAGATGCCACAAGATTTTGTAGACTCCTATTCTTCCTATAAATTAGCATTGGCTTCTCAGGGAGAGTGTTGGACAGTATTGGATCAGCTCTTAAAATATACCAATATTTCTGTAATAGTTTATATATAGTATTGCGGGGTTGGCAAAAAGTTGTTACCAAACTCCACCGCGAAATATCATTAGATGTACCTACAGATGATCTAGAATTCAGCACCTTATCAACACACAATTCTTGTGTGAGGCTTTTTGTTTTATTAAATGCATCTTGTAGAAGCCTCTTAGGGTAACTGACTCGCCCCCAGGGGCCTTACTATTCGGGGTAGTATATCACGGTGGCAGGCCCAGGGCGGTCAGTGCACAAAGGGGTATCAAATACTAATAACAGTTCAGAGAATTCGTGACGCCACATGTGGTGTCTGGTGAAGGTCACCAGCGCTGCAACAGTCCTCTGAGGCAGGTGTCAAGGCAGCTAAAGATGGTACAGCTCCCCACAGGTGGAGCGGGCCTCAGGGCAGTGTAGATAGATAGATGGTGGAAAGTGCGCTGGGAGTTGTAGTGCAGGAGAAGAATGATGGCGCAGCCGGAGTAACGGACAGTGACGGGGGTTTTGCTTCATTACCTTTACTGGTACTGCTATTAGATACGGTCCAGGGTACTCCAGGTGAAGGGCGCACTTTTGGACTTCTACCCAGGGAGCGGGTATAAGGCCTCCTGATCCATGTCTGCCTCTGTGTCAGCTCCTGGCCAGCCTGCAACTGGGCCTAGCTTATGTGTCCTGCTTTTACTCCACCTGTGGCTCTGAAGTAGGACCTCCGGTTGCTAACCAATTTCCCTGGACGTCGGGGCCTTCGTGGTTCCTGGTCCTGTATGTGTCTAGCTTCAGGTTTGCCCGGGACTTGTAGTCCTCCTGGGATTCCGGTTATCCCTACTGGGTGTAAAGGGTCCCTGTAGGCTCGGACCCGGTGTCCGGTATATATACTGGGGTGAGCCTGGTATGCTCCTCTGCCCCCTTTTATCACTCCTTCCTTCCTCTCACCTTCGGCCACGCTCGGGGCCCTCACTAGGCTTCAGTGCTGCTGGAGGCCTAGCTTGCCTCACACAGCAGCCTGCGTGCTGCTCTCTCTTCAGAGCACTAACTCCAACTAATCTCTAACTAAAACTCAACTGCCTGGCTCAACCTTCCCTTTATATATCGCTATCAGGGCTCCCTCTGCTGGTATGAGGTGGAAGGTGGAGGTGTTTGCATGTAGTGAGGGCCTCTTGTGGAGAAATCCATCCATGCACCCCTCTGGGTTCTGTGGCACCATGCGCAGCAGGGCTCCACATAACCTTTTCAAGAAAATGTTTTTTTAAAATGTGAGATTCATTGAAAAAATCAGAATCTAGTGTGCAATTTTTGCGTATTCTCCAATATTGGCCATATGCTACATTTTGAATCCAATCGGGTAGGTGTCCACTGTCAAACCTCAAATAGCTGTTCACATCAACAGACTTAAAAACGGTTGACGTGAATAGTCCCCCCCGTGTCATCGAAACGTACCTGCTATATGGGCACATAGCATAATGCCACAACCAACATGGCTGCGGCATTACAGTGAGGGGCAGGCAATCCCTGCATGTTCATTGGCTCTGTAAAGAGCGCCAAACATGCAGGGAGGAGACCCGAGCTCCCACCGAGCAACCCGGAAATACTCGGCGAGCACCGAGCATATAGAGCAGGGAGATGCTCGGGCGAGCACAGAGCAGTAGCGAGCATGGTCGCTTATCACTAATAACTACTTATACTACTGTTACTACTTCTATGCCCTCACTGTTTGTACTATTATGTTATTATTCCTCTGTTTTCACTATTTATACAGTTAGACACATTTTTATTATTTCTACATTTTCATTGAATTCATTGTTGAATTACTTCTTTACTTTTTCATGTCTTCACTGTTTATACTGTTAGATACGTCACTATTTCCTTGTCTTCACTGTTTACAGTGCTTCTGTGGGCTTACTGTTTGGAATGTTTGATCTTCTGTTACTATTTCTATATTTTCACTACTTGTATCGCTGAGTCCTTTGGCATTAGTTCTATATCAACACTATTTGTACTGTTGGATCCTTACCATAACTCACAAGCAGAATGCCCTCTGTCTTTGGGTCATATGTTACTAATATTTTTCCTTCATTCCATAAATCCGATCACTCACTCACACATGTCACCTACACCTCAAAAACATCTCTAGAATTTGACCTATACTTACCTTTGACTATGCAAAGCTGCTGTTCTTATTCATACTTGTCTAAAATATTGCAACTCTCTACTGATCAGTCTCCCTCTTACTAAACACTTCCCTCTCTAATCTGTCACAAATGCAGAAGCCATGATCATATTTCTGTCAAACCACTACACCGATGCCTCTACTCTGTGCCAGTCACTGCACTGGTTGCCCATCCACTGCAGAGACCAACATAAACTTATCACTCTCACCCACAAAACTCTCCACAGTTCTGCACCACCCTACATCTCCTTCCTCATCTCTATCTATCACCCTACCCTTCCTCTATGTTCCACTAATGACCTAAGACTAACATGCTCTATAATTTGAACCTCCCATTTCCGTCTCCAGGACTTCTCTTGTGCTGCACCAGTTTTCTGAAATGCACTACCCCAAACAATATATATAGTTTTAAGCATGCGCTAAAAACACATTCCTTAGATGCAGCCTATCACATCACCTCACTAATCTAACTATCCCCTGTTCTCTCTTCATTCACTCAGTAACACTTTGTACCTGTACTTGTACAGATACTTGCTGGACCATGCAGCGTTATTTGAATGCACATGTTTATTATACTGATGGCTGGACCTTACAACCACTTTTTTATTTACCATATATCTTACCCCTATTTCCTAACAGATTGTAGCTTGGAGCATGGTCCTCACTCCTCTTGGAATCTGTTTATCTATGTGTTACTCTGTAATGTTTTATCTTGTTTGTACAAGTTCCCTCTTAATTGTAATGCACTGCAGAATATGTTGGCGCTATAGAAATAAAAATTATTATTAATACTATTAATTATTATCCTTTGTTACTTTTTTCATGTCATCTCTATTTGCACTCTTGGATGATTTGTTATCACTCATGTGTTTATTTGTGCTTTTGCACTTTTTTTGTGCTGATTATACTTTCTGGTGTTATTTCTAGATTTTCACTTCTTGTTTGGTTGAATCTATTCTACATCTTTACTCTTTGTTCTGCTGGATACTTTGCTACTACAACTTTGTCTTCATTGTTTGTACTGTTTCATAAATTGCTATTCCCAAGTCTTCACTGTTTGAACTGCTGGATCCTTTGCTATCTCTCCCTTATTACAGCTTATATGTTTTTACTGTTTATATTTTTGAACTTTTCGTGACTAGATTATTATTTCCACTGCTTAGTATTGAGGTGACTTCTTCATCTTCACTAGTGATGAGCGAGTACCATAATATTAGTAATCGCTATACTCGTAACGAGTACTTTGTAATAATCACGTATTCTTTTCTAATAGCGAGTACAATGTAAGTGACTCGCCCCCTGGGCCGTGGGGCACTCGGATCCGGGCAGTAGGGGAACGATGGGAGTAGTAGTGGCTACCCGGTTCCGTGGCTCAGGGTGGTCAGGCCAGTGGTAGTCCGTTATGTGCTGTTAACAATGTCTGACTACGCCACCTGTGGATTGCGGTTATTAGGAACCGCCGCTGCATGCAGACCGCTGGGGCTGATGAGGTGTGCAGCTAGGGTAGTGTGACTCCCCACGGGAAGAGTGCGGCCCCAGGGCAGTGTAGTGGATGTTGGGAGTGATGGTAGTGAGAGTCCCAGTGCTGATAGTGCTGGAGGAGCAAGGAGCACGCAGACAACAGGTTGCAGTCCAGGATCTTTACTAGAACAGGTAAATTGACCCACAAACAGTCCCAGCTAGGAGGGGACCTGGATGTCTGAGAGCAACGGGGAAATTGGCCCTGGTCAGGGTGAGGGTGTAGGCCTACCGTGCTTTCTGTGCTCCTTCTGGCTATCTCCTTGTTATAGGGTAACAGCCCACGTTTCCGAGCTTTCCGTGTATTCTCGCCTGTATGGCCTGCGACATGGGTTCCTTTCTGCTCCCAGCCTTGTACGGCTTTGCTGGTCCCTTCTGTTGTGGCAGGGCCTCCAGGCTTCTTAGGCCAAGGAATATACAGTCCCCTGCGAACTGGTTATCTGCTGGAGAATGTGGAATCCCCCCAGCCTCAGACACCAAAGTCTGGTAAAGTAAGTCTTTTATCTGCCAAGACAGGCTCTCTTCGCCTCTTGTCTCTGGCTTGTGGCTCTCCTCCTGCCACATTTCCTCTTAGGTGCAATACAACTGTCTGTCCCTGCTCTGCTCTGGGACAAGTCTCAGTCCTGAGACAATCAGTGAATATGAATAGCGGTACCAGAGCGCCAATAACAGGGCAAAAATATTAAAAGGACTGATTAATAAATCAGTCCTTTTAATATTTTTGCCCTGTTATTGGCGCTCTGGTACCGCTATTCATATTCACTGATTGTCCTTTTCCCCCTGTTGGGGTGCGGTAGAGCTGCCTTTAATCTATTGTTTTTTCACCTGTGGGAGCAATTTAATTAAAATTACTACCCTGGTTTTCCAAGCTGCGCTGCCTTAACCCCTCCGGAACGCTGCCGGGGGTGTTGGTGAAGCTGGGCGTCTATCTCGGCATTACATGCTACTAACCTGACCACGTGATCCACCACCAAGAGATCAGGATCTGTGAACGCCGCTGGAAATAGATGACAGCCACCAACAGAGCGGAGCTTGTGGAGCTTTACACTGGGGTTGTGCAGAGGTGCACAACTTCATAAGGTTAGTAGCCATCCCCACACCCCTCTACAAACTGCAATACTGAGTCACCCATTGCGCCTTGTTCTCTCCTCTCTTTACATATTCAGTCCTGAGACAGGCCTTCAAGTTCTCTCTAACCCTGCCCCCAGCACCAGCTTTTATAGGGGCAGCCAGCTCCCCCTACTGGCCTGAGACAGGAGGCATTGCATGCTAATGTTCCCCTGACCAGAGAACCTCCCCCTTGCTCTCAGACACAGCTTTAATACATTTTGTGGCATCCAGGCCAGGGTGACACATTCCCCCCTAGTGAAATTTAGTACTCCGGGACTAAACAATAAACAAAGACAATATGCATACCATAAAACATTAGTATACAAGTGACGCACAGGTTGAGTTCTTAAGGTCACAGTGTGGTCTGTGACCGGGAGTCCATATCACCAATGCAATGGGGAGCCTTAACCAGGTGGGGGTCTGTCCTACCCCAAGTCCTTCACAGTCTTAGTTCATTCCTTGGTTAGGCTCCAAACGCAGTCCATACAAGATTCCGGTTATAAAAAGTCCATAACCTTTGAGTCCTTACGGTAGCTGCAAGAAACTGAAACATAGAATTACCAAACATGCATGTAACTTTGCAAACATTTCAACATTTGGCAACAGGGTTATTTACAATTTTAGCGCGCTCTATATTTTCCAGCGAGCGGGTATCTACCCCTTTGTGCTCCTGGTTGATCTACATAGCCCACTGTCTGGTGGTGGACCAACCTGGCTTTCCCCACTAGCGTTAGGGGTACAGCTACCAGCTGGGTGTACAGGTAGGGCAGGCAGCTGTCTGCGGGTCCTTTGGCTTACCGCAGGCATGGCAGGCTCACTGTCAGCAGAGGGTTGACTCTCCTGGGCTGCTGGTACAGTCTCTTCTGCCTCTGGAACTGCTTGCTCCTCTTCACCTTCCGGCTCTGGTGCAGGTTGTTGCGCAGTTGGTTGCAGGAAATGCAGGACAGGTACCACTATGGCATCATTTATGCGAGTCCAGGACTGAGGGAACTCTCCGAGAACAGTGCTGATCATTTCTTCCTTGTCCTCTGCGGGTTCAAGGTCACTCTGATCCTCTTCTGCACTACGGAGTTGCTCAGGGCATCTTTTGAGGTGGTCTCTGGAGACGAGACTAGTGGTTTCTCCTCCGTCCTTGGTGATTACGCACACCTTTGGGTTGTCGTGGTCAGACGGCAGTACGGTGTAGGGTTCCCTTTCCCACTGGTCGTCCAACTTATGTAGCCTTCTCTTCCGCTTCAGGACCTGCTCACCAGGTTATAGGGGACCAGCAGGGGCGTGTTGGTTGAAGAGTTTTTCTTGCCTCTCTCTCACCTGGGCCAGGCTCTTCTCCACACTCTCCTGTACCTTCTTGTACTGCAGTTGCCTTTCCGTATCCCAGTCCGCATCCGGGGAGGTGTCCTCAGGTATTAGGACTCCCATCTCCAGGTCTACGGGCAGCTTACCTGGTCTGGCTCGCATCAGGTAAGCCAGGGTGCAGTTTGTAGCATTCACCGGGATATTGTTGTATAGGTCTATCAGGTCTGGCAGTTTTTCTGGCCACAGGCTGCGTTCCTCCAGGGGCAACGTCTTCAGGAGATCAATGACTATATTGTACATCTTCTCACACATCCCGTTGGTTTGAGGGTGGTAAGGCGTTGTACGAATCTTCTTACAGCCATAGAGGTTGCAGAACTCCTGGAAGATTTCAGCCTCGAACGCTGGACCCTGGTCTGTCAGGACCTGTTCCGGATACCCGTGTGGACGGCAGAAGTATTGCTGGAAGGCTCTGGCCGCTGTTTTGGCTGTCAAGTCCTTTACCGGGACCACCACTAGAAAATGGGAATAGTGGTCCACGATTGTCAGGGCATAGATGTATCCGGACCGACTGGGAGCCAATTTGACATGGTCCAGAGCTACCAGCTCAAGAGGCTGCGTGGTGACGATGGGCCTCAAGGGTGTCTTCTGGCTGGCACGGTCCTTCCTCCTTAGGTGACAAGGGCCACAGTCTCTGCACCATTTTTCTACAGCTCCTCTCATGCCGACCCAAAAGAACCTTCCTCTTAGTAGGAACTCCAGTTTCTTCCAACCGAAGTGTCCCGCTCTGTCATGGTAAGCCCCCAGGACCAAAGCTGCATCCCGCCTTGGGACCACGACTTGCCAGGTCAGCTTGTGCGTCCGGTGGTTGACAATCCTTCTGCACAACTTGCCTTCGTAGAGGAACAGCTTGCTCTTCTCTTTCCATAGCTGCTTGGTTTCCTCTGGAGCATCTGGATCTATGCGGGCATCTTCCTGGGTCAGCAGATCTTTGACCAGGCGGACAGCAGGGTCACTATCTTGGGTCTTGGCCCAGCTGTGGTGAGGTAGGGGGTTGATCATCACAGTTGTTAGATCCTCCTCCTTCACGCGGTGAGAGTATTGAGCGGCTCCATACCGGTGAAACGCGGGGAGTTCTACCTCCTCCAGCTCTTCTGGGTCTTCGTCACCTTCAGGTAAGTGAGGCATCCTTGATAGGGCGTCCACGTTGGCATTGGTTTTGCCTGCCTGGTACTTGATCACGAAGTCATAGTTGGAGAGACAGGCCATCCACCGCTGTTCCAGGGCACCCAGTCTTGCATTGCCCAGGTGTGTCAACGGGTTGCTGTCCGTGTACACGGTGAACTTCGCGGAGGCCAGGTAATGCTTGAAGCGTTCCATCACGGCCCACACTACCGCCAAGAATTCTAGCTTGAAGGAGCTGTAATTCTCCGGGTTCCTCTCGGTGGGCCTCAGCTTCCGGCTGGCGTACGCGATCACCCGTTCTCTGCCCTGTTGGTTTTGGGACAGTACGGCTCCCAGTCCCACATTACTGGCGTCCGTGTGGAGAATAAAAGGCTGGCCATAATCAGGGTAGGCCAGGATCTCATCCCCCGTGAGGGCCATCTTCAACTGGCGGAAGGACTCCTCTTCCGGTTTATCCCACTTGAAGGGTGGCTTTTGACTTCTGGACTTAGACTGTCCGATCAGGAGGTCCTGCATTGGAGCTGCCATCTTGGTAAACCCGGGGATGAATCTTCGGTAGTAGCCTACCAATCCGAGAAACTGTCTCATCTCTTTGATGTTCGAGGGGCTTGGCCAGCTCTTGATTGCCGTGACCTTGTCAGGGTCGGGGGCCACTCCTTCCACACTTACCATGTGCCCTAGGTACTGGACCTTTGGTTTCAACAGGTGACACTTCGATGGTTTCACCTTCAGGCCGTAGCCTGCCAGGGCTTCGAACACCTCGGCCAGGTGCTTTAGATGGTCCTCGTAGGTTTTCGAATAGACGATCACGTCGTCCAGGTAAAGGAGGACCGTCTCGAAGTTTCGGTGCCCTAGACAGCATTCCATCAGCCGCTGGAAGGTCCCTGGAGCGTTGCAGAGCCCGAAAGGCATACAGTTGAACTCACTCAGTCCCATCGGAGTGGTGAAGGCGGTCTTCTCCTTGTCAGCCTCTGCCACAGGAACCTGCCAGTACCCGCTAGTAAGGTCCAAAGTAGAAAAGAAGTTAGCTGATTTTAGTGCGGCTAAAGACTCCTCTAGTCTAGGCAGCGGATATGCATCTATGTGGGTGATAAGGTTGATTTGTCTATAGTCCACGCTCATTCTCATGGTGCCGTCTTTCTTTTTGACCAGAACCAAGGGGGCTGCCCAGGGGCTACAGCTTTCTCTAATGACCCCAGCTTCTTTCATCTCTCTTAGCATGCCCTTTGCGTTCCGGTAGTGTGCAGGGGGTACAGGTCTGTGTCTTTCTTTTATCGGTGGGTGGCTCCCTGTGGGGATGTGGTGTTCTATCCCCTTTACTCTGCCGAAGTCTAGCGGGTGCTTACTAAAGACTCTCTCGTACTCCTGTACCACCCGGTAGACTCCTTGTTTTTGGTGCAGGGGAGTGGAGTCAGCACCCACATGGAGTTTCTGGCACCAGTCCTCCTTTTGTTTCTGGGAGCCATTACCCTCCGCCTGTGGGGATGGAGGCAAGGGTTCCACGGCCCTGATAGCTTTGTGTTCGACAACAAACAGTTTGGCGAGTGTAGCGTACCTGGGTAAGTGTACTTCCCTCTCCCCAATGTTGAGGATACGGACGGGCACCCTCCCATGACGGACATCAACCACCCACTGGGCTGTCAAAATGGTGGGCCTGCTGTCTGAGTACACGGGTTCTACCATGGCTTGGTAGTCTCTACCTCTCAACCCGATTGCAGTCCGACACCAGATCATCATTTCACTTTTGGGAGGCATGGAAATGGGGAATGGGTCACTCATTCTTATGCTACCGATCTCACCACCAGACAGTTCTACCTGCTGCCGTCTCATTAGGGCTTTTATCTCCTTGTTGAGGACTCTCTGTTGGCTGGAACTAGCATTCGCCGCCACCTGTTGTAGAATTACAATTACCTCTGAAAGACAATTTTCAATTACATTAGTACCCACAGTTATTTTAGGGTGACTTTCACGACGGTCAATGTCCACAATAATTACTCCCTGTGCCGGCAGTTCAACTTTACCAATTTTAATGGTCATCTCCTTGAACCCCATCTGCGGCACAGGTAAGCCATTACTGGCGATGATGCTCAAGTTACTGTCTGGATACCGTGTGATATCAGCATCAGTCCAATACTGCTTAAAAAGTACATAAGGGATAGTGGTTACTTGCGACCCAGTATCCAGCAAGGCGCTCATGGGGATACCGTCCAGCACCACGGGTAAAACCGGGCGCCCCCCAACGTACTTATCACGCCAATTATAAGGGCCTGGTGATCTTATGCCTGGGGGTTGGCCCTCTGCCCCAGGTTGGACCCGTTTAAATTACAGTACCTGGAAATGTGTTCGGGCTGGTTGCATCGACGGCAAATGGGCTGTCCATCCTCTGCGTAGCGGTCTGTGGGCCTCCCTCGGAACGACGGGATCCTCCTCTGTCGACACCACGGGACATCCTCCGGACTTGAAGCCAGCTCGATGGGTCTTGACGGGTCCACTTGCAACGCCTGGACGGTCCTGGTCAATGCCGCGATGCTCCTGGTCAGCTACTGGACTTGGTGGTGCAGGTATTTCGACGGGGCTTGGTTCAGGGCCTGTGCATCAGCCCCCACGGGGTCCATAGAGGAGGGCGCCGCCTCCTGTTGGTAGGTGAGAGCAGGGTGCCGGGGGTTTATAGCGCCACTGGTTGCAGATTCACGGAGCACCCTTATGGCCCTGTCCTTAAATTGGGCAAAGGTCAGGTCGGGGTTCTGAAAGAACATGAGGCGCAGCTGGGCCCTGTGGGCGCTGGACAGCAGACCTTCTATGAATTGTTCTGTTAGCAGTTTATCCGTTTCCTGCACACTGCCAGGGTCAGTTTGTTGAATAGCCCTCAAGGCTTCCTGCAGATTTAGGGCATAGTCTCTGATGCTGTCCTGTGCCCGCTGCTTACATCCATAGAACCTCATTTTAATCTCAGCGGAGGTACGTGTGTCAAAGGTACCCCGCAGACGGGCCAGAATACCCTTCACAGTCCTTTTCTCCTCAGTGGGCCATGATTTTACCTCCCTTTGTGCTGCGCCAGTTAACTGCCCTGTCAATATGCTGACCTTCTGCTCCTCTGTCAGTGGGTAAACCTGGAACAAACTGTATAGCCTTTCTTTAAAGTCAGTTAGGGCATGGGGCTCCCCTGAGTATTTGGGCAGCCAGGCCGCTCCAGGGATGTAGGGCAGGGAAAAGGGCATCACCGCTGCTGCAGCTGCGTTGGTGGTAGTGGGCGCCTCTGTGTCCGACATCTTCCTCCCCCCTAGTTAAGCGTGGCCTACCTTCCGACGATCCTCTTCTGTAGGCCGCGGTTCCGCTGCTGCTGCTCTGGACGAGAACCTTGCGTCGCGTCCCGATGACGTCAGCGTCGCTCTCTCTCCCTTCCAGGACCTTGCTCAGCGTCGGTGCGTGGGGCGGAGCTTCGGATCTCGTGCAGTTTGGATGTCCACGTCCCTCTTCTTCCCGCGCGGCGTCCTGAAGATGGCGTCCGACGGCGGGAAAACGACTTCGGATGGCAGGAAAACAGCTGAAGATGGCGGGAACCGACTGAAGATGGCGGGAAACGGCTCCGGATGGCGGGAACCTTCACCACGGCAGGTATGACAGTCTTTTGAAGGCACGCAGTACCCGGTGGTTGCGGGCACGAAATCCTGCCGACTACGCCAAAGCTGACTCGCCCTTTGGGCCGTGGGGCACTCGGATCCGGGCAGTAGGGGAACGATGGGAGTAGTAGTGGCAACCTGGTTCTGTGGCTCAGGGTGGTCAGGCCAGTGGTAGTCCGTTATGTGCTGTTAACAATGTCCGACTACGCCACCTGTGGATTGCGGTTATTAGGAACCGCCGCTGCATGCAGACCGCTGGGGATGATGAGGTGTGCAGCTAGGGTAGTGTGACTCCCCACGGGAAGAGTGCGGCCCCAGGGCAGTGTAGTGGATGTTGGGAGTGATGGTAGTGAGAGTCCCAGTGCTGATAGTGCTGGAGGAGCAAGGAGCACGCAGACAACAGGTTGCAGTCCAGGGTCTTTACTAGAACAGGTAAATTGACCCACAAACAGTCCCAGCTAGGAGGAGACCTGGATGTCTGAGAGCAACGGGGAAATTGGCCCTGGTCAGGGTGAGAGTGTAGGCCTACCGTGCTTTCTGTGCTCCTTCTGGCTATCTCCTTGTTATAGGGTAACAGCCCACGTTTCCGAGCTTTCCGTGTATTCTCGCCTGTATGGCCTGCGACGTGGGTTCCTTTCTGCTCCCAGCCTTGTACGGCTTTGCTGGTCCCTTCTGTTGTGGCAGGGCCTCCAGGCTTCTTAGGCCAAGGAATATACAGTACCCTGCGAACTGGTTATCTGCTGGAGAATGTGGAATCCCCCCAGCCTCAGACACCAAAGTCTGGTAAAGTAAGTCTTTTATCTGCCAAGACAGGCTCTCTTCGCCTCTTGTCTCTGGCTTGTGGCTCTCCTCCTGCCAAACTTCCTCTTTTGTGCAATACAACTGTCTGTCCCTGCTCTGCTCTGGGACAAGTCTCAGTCCTGAGACAGGCCTTCAAGTTCTCTCTAATCCTGCCCCCAGCACCAGCTTTTATAGGGGCAGCCAGCTCCCCCTACTGGCCTGAGACAGGAGGCATTGCATGCTAATGTTCCCCTGACCAGAGAACCTCCCCCTTGCTCTCAGACACAGCTTTAATACATTTAGTGGCATCCAGGCCAGGGTGACAAATAAGTCAATGGGAAATGCGAGTAATTTTCTGCTGGACCCTACAAAGGTGTCTGGGGGCCTGAGGTAAAGGCTGAAATGGATGGGAAAGTGATGAAACAGAATGGGAAGAGCCTGGAGAATATGCCTGCATGCATTTCTGACTCACATATGGTTTCTGGGAATAAGTTTGTCGCAGTGTTACGTCACTTTTACAGACACACAAGAACAACTACCAAACCTAACCTAAATTGCATTTAACAAGCAAAAAAGGTTAAGAAACAGTTTATCCTGCATAATCACTTGTATATAAGGCTAAATAAACCTGAGAAACCAAAAAGTATCCCTTTTAGCGTTTATTCACACATACTGTTGTGGCTTTTTTTTCGCCTTTTACAATTGGGAGGGCCCTGACTATTACATTTTGTAGGTTCCTCTGTCATACATAATTTTTAGTTCGCCATTCCCCAGCACTTTACAAGCACAGCTAGAACGTACTAGTAGGTATGTTGATCTTTGACCTGAAAGGCCTCAGGTGGCTCTGTAATATGAGTTTTGGAGGGACATCTGTTACTTAAACATTTTGGCGGTCCCTCCATCATTCACACCTAGATAGTGGAATACATATTCCATAGCAGTTTACATTGTGCCCATTGCAGCGTTGGGCTTGACCCTCTTCCTCTTCCTCCACCACCATGTGATACTGCTGCCTTAAATTCAAATGTTCAGAGGGCCTGCAGTAGGCAGGAAAGCTGAGTTTTGTGAGAGCCCTCGTGTGGCCCTGTAACATACATTTTGAAGTGCCCTCCTCTAGAGATTTTGGCGGTCCCTCTGACTCGCCCAGGGTGATGGGGACGACTCGGTACCCGGGCCTTTTGCCTGACCTTGGGGATGTCGCGGTGGTCCGCTCCCGGGCCCATACTCTGGGGTCAGCTTTTAAAAAGGGATTGGTTTGTTTATTAGTTTTAATAAGGTTCGTGACACCACCTGTGGTTTCTGGTGAGATTCACCAGCGCTGCGGCAGTCCACTGAGGCCGGTGATAAGGCAGCTTAGATGGTATCGCTCCCCACAGGTGGAGCTAGGCCTCAGGGCAGCGTATGGAGAGGGGGATGCAGGACAGGCGAGACCCAGCCGGGCAAGAGCAAGAACAGGGACGGACACAATAGTCACTTCAGTACCTTTTACTGGTGGAAATTCAGGCACATCCTGGAGCACTGTAGGGTGAAGGGTGCATATCAGAATCCTCCCCAATGAGCGGGTGTAGGGCCTCCTGTTTCTTGCCTCTGCGTACTAAGTTTCTGACCTGCCTGGAGCTAGGCCTAACTTTGTCTCTGTCCTACGCTGGCTGACCTTGTGGTAGGGCCTTTTCTTGGAATACACGTTCCTCTGCTTGCGGGGCCTATGTGTCTCCCGGCTCTGTTACGTATCAGCACTTTAGCGATCCTGGGACTTGTAGTTCTCCAGGGATTCCGGTTATACCTTACTAGGTCATAGAGATCCCGGTAAGCTCGGACCCGGTGTCCGGTAATGCTTCGGGGTGAGCTTGTTAAGCTCCTCTGCCCCCTATGTACTAACTTATCCACTCGCCTTCGGCCTACTCGGGGTCTCACTAGGCTATACACACTAACGGCAGCTTGCTGCGCTTCACCGATCTTATGGCACCGGCACACCTAAAGCTCACTATTCTGAGCTACAACTGAGTCTGGACTGTGCTCCTCTGCAGACTAACCTCTCTCAGGCTTCTCTACTGCAGGAACTCTCTCAACCGACTGAACTGCCTGGCTCCACCTCCCCTATTTATATCCCTAACGGGCTCCCTCGGCTGGTCTGAGGTGGAAGGTGGAGATGTGTGAATGGTTATGGGGGCCTCTTGTGGAGGATTCCATCAATGCACTCTTCTAGGATCTGTGATACCAAGCGCAGCTGGGCATCACATTCCCCCCTAGCAAAGCTCAGCACTCCCGGGCTGAAGTACATTTTATAACAACAATAAGAATCATTAACAATCTTCCCTTTATGGGAGGCACCAAGCTTAAACATTGCATAACAATATAAACAAATACAAAGTGTCCTCAGAATTCAAGTCTCTTGTGGTGAGGTTCCCACACAGGATGTCCATCTCACAGGGTACTTGGTGGTTTTGAGGGACCTGTCCCAAACCCTCAACGTAGGCCCTGGGGTGGCTGCAGGGCATGAAGATCCCGAGTTGGACCTCCAATAGAGCCACTCCAGATAGGTTTTCCTTCTGAGGTCACCTAAAGAGGCACTCCAGGGAGCGCAATTATATACAATAAATAGTTTTTGGGCTGCACACAGTCCACAGCCACGAAGTTCTTAATGCAAACAATAAAGGAATTAATAAGGTAAAGTGTCCATGTCACTTGAACTGTTCAATAATAAGCAACGCACAAAATAATATACATTAGTACAGTACATTACAATTTAATACCCCAGGGGTAACTATCTACATTTGTCAGAGTTTAGCTATCTTACTGCTTGTACCTGACAGGGGGTTTACCTCGCGTGCTACGTGTTGATCTGCGTAGTGCGGTGGTCTGTGAGGTATCAATGTCTGTACTATCAGTTACCCTACCAGTTCTACGTGTGACTATGTTGTAAAACTCCCTTAACCTCTCTCTGGAACTGCAAGTCTACCATTGGCTGGGCCTTCTTGCTCTACCCCTGCCGGGGATCCTTCGTCAGGGTATTCTTCTTGAGCTGGCTCTTCTGCGGCACTAGGCTCTTCTGCAGCACTTACGGGTTCAACTTGCTGTGGAGGGTCTTCTGGCTGTTCGTAGAATTGGAGTGTTGGAATGATTACTGCTCCTCCTAGTTGGGGCCAATCTGCTGGGAAGTCTCCTAAGTCAGTATGGATTATTGCTTCTATAGGCTCCTCCTGGATAATGAGAGGCACTTCTTCTTGGGGTTTCAGTAAATTTGGACATAACTTCAGATGGTCCCTGGATACTGTAGCAGACGTTCTTCCTTCATCTCGACTAATTATGCAGGACTTCTTATTATCAAATCTTGACTTCAGCACAGTGTAGGGTTCTTTCTCCCACTGGTCATCAAGTTTGTGGTTCCTTCGCTTCCTTTTCAATGCTATTTCACCAGGTGTGAAAGGTTCTGCGGGCGCATTTTTGTTGTAGTGGGCCTCCTGCTTTTCCCTCACCCGAGTGAGACTGTCCTCGACACAGGCTTGTACCCTTCTGTACTGCTCCTGTCTGGTCGTGGCCCAGTCCTCAGTGGTCACATCCGCTTCTGGTTCTACTACACCAAGCTCCAGATCCATGGGCAGCTTCCCAGGTCTTGCACGCATAAGGTATGCCGGAGTACAATTGGTGGAACTCACGGGTATGTGGTTGTACGGATGCACTAGGTCAGGTAGTAGGTCCGGCCACTGATTTCTTTCCTCAAGTGGTATGGTCTTCAGCAGGTCGATGATGATGTTGTTCATCTTTTCTCAGAGAGCATTGGTTTGTGGGTGGTACGGTGTAGTTCTTATCTTTTTACACCCGTACAAATGGCAGAGCTCCTTAAACAATTCAGCCTCAAAGGCAGGGCCTTGGTCTGTCAGCACCTGCTCAGGGTATCCATGGGGTCTACAGAAACACGCCTGGAAGGTTTTTGCTGCTGTCTCCACCGTCAGATCCTTGACGGGGGTGACCACCAGGAACCTAGAGTAGTGACCCACCATGGTCAGGGCGCAGGAGTACCCTGACCTGCTGGGTGACAATGTGACATGGTCCAGGGCCACGATCTCCAGGGATCGAGTCGTCTTGATGGGTTGCAGGGGTGCCTTCTGGCTGCTGTAGTCTTTTCTTCTGAGGCCACAGGGTCCACAGTCTCGGCACCACCGCTCAATGGAGCTGCGCATTCCTACCCAGTAGAATCGACACTTCAGCAGGGTCTCTAGCTTTTTCCAGCCAAAGTGCCCCGCCTGATCGTGGTAGGCCTCCAACACCATTTGGATGTCTGTCTTCGGGACCACTATCTGCCATACCATCTCATGGGTTTTTGGATTGACGTACCTCCGGCACAGCTTCTTACGGTAGATAAACAGCCGGCTCCTCTCATTCCACAGCTGCTTTTCTTGGAGAGACGCTTCTTTTTCCAGGGAGGAACCTTCTTGGGTTATCAGCTCCTTAATGCGGCTGACAACCGGGTCACTGTCCTGGGTCTCTTTCCATCTGTGGTGTGGCAGAGGGTTCAACGTCTTTCCACGCTGCTTCCTCGAGGCTCGTTGCTCGTGGATCATCCCATTCCGGTGAAAGGCAGGTAGCTCAATCTCTTCCAGGTCATCCACTTCTTCTTCTGTGTCTGACTGGTGAGGAATCCTAGACAGGGCATCGGCGTTGGCGTTCTTGCGGCCCGCCCGGTATTTAATTGTAAATTGGTAATTTGACAGCCGAGCCATCCATTGCTGTTCCAGTGCTCCTAGCTTAGCTGTTTCAAGATGGGTCAAGGGGTTGTTATCAGTGAAGGCAGTGAACTTGCTGGAGGCCAGGTAGTGCTTAAATCTTTCAGTGATGGCCCAGACCAAGGCCAGGAACTCCAACTTAAAGCTGGTATAGTTCTCTGGGTTCCTCTCGGTCGGGCGGAGCTTCCTGCTTGCATACACGATGACTTTCTCCTGGCCGTTCTGCTTCTGACTTAGGACAGCGCCCAGCCCTTTGTTGCTGGCATCAGTATACAGCAGGAACGGTTGGCTGTAGTCAGGGTAGGCTAGAATCTCATCGCCTGTCAGGATCTCCTTCATCTCCTGAAATGACTCGGCTTGCTCCTTATCCCAGTGGAATGGGGGATTTCTGCCCTACCAGGAGGTCTTGCAGAGGGGCTGCTTTCTTAGTATAGTCTTTTACAAACCTCCGGTAGTATCCTACTAGTCCCAGGAACTGACGCACCTCCTTGAGGTTCTTCGGCTCCTGCCACTTCTGGATGGCAGTGATCTTCTCCGGGTCTAGTGCTACCCCTTCCAGACTGACAACGTGCCCCAGGTACTGTACCTTTCTCTTGAGCAGGTGGCACTTTAAGGGCTTCAGCTTCATCCCGTACCGGGACAATGCCTCAAATAACTCTGCCAGGTGTTTCAAGTGGTCCTCGTACGTTCTGGAGTACACTATCACGTCATTCAGGTATAGTAACACAGTCTCGAAGTTGCGGTGTCCCAGGCAGCACTCCATCAATCTCTGGAACGTTCCAGGGTCATTGCAGAGTCCGAACGGCATACTGTTGAACACGCAGAGTCCCATCGGGGTTGTAAAGGCCGTCTTCTCCCGATCCTCCTCAGCCACAGCTACTTGCCAGTACCCACTAGTGAGGTCAATGGTGGAAAAGTAATTTGCAGACTTGAAGGCAGCTAGGGACTCCTCTATGCGTGGTAAAGGGTATGCATCTTTATGTGTAATGCGATTAACTTGTCGTTAATCTACACACATTCTCATGCTCCCGTCCTTTTTCCTAACTAGCACTAGGGAAGCTGCCCAGGGACTACAACTATCCCTTATTACCCCCGCCTTTCTCATATCGTGCAGCATCTCCTTTGCCTTCTTTTAGTGAGCTGGTGGTATAGGCCTGTAACGTTCTTTGATTGGGGGATGGTTGCCTGTGGGGATATGATGTTGAACCCCCTTAAGCCTCCCGAAGTCAAGTGGATGTTTACTGAACACCTGCGAGTATTCTTGAACCACCCGGTGTACACCCTGTTTTTGATGGGCAGGAGTGGTGTCTGTCCCAACATGGAGCTGTTGACACCAATCCTCCACCTGTGTTACAGGGTCATCATTCTCCACTTCGTCTGGTGAGGTTAAGGACTCCGCCTTGTGAATGCAGTTCTTATTTACAGCATGTAATTTGGCAACAGTGGCATAACGTGGCAATCTGACCTCATCTTCCCCACAGTTGAGAAGACAGACGGGCACCCTCCCATTGCGTACATCTACCACTCCTCTGGTGGTTAAGAGCGTGGGTCTGTGCTCGGAACAAAGGGGTTCTACTACCGACTGGTAGCTCTGTCCTCTAAGACCTATAGCAGCTCTACACCAGATGAGCATTTCACTCATTGGGGGGACGACAATGGGTATGGGGTCCGTTACACGCACATTACCAATTTCACCTTCCGTTAACCTTACTTGCTGTTGGTACATCAGGACTCGGATCTCCTTCTGCAGCGCCCTCCTCTGTCCTGGTCTGGCAGTGTCAGCTATCTGTTGGAGCAAGAACACAACCTCTCCCAAACAGTTACCAACAATGTTAGTGCCAAGTACCATATACGGATTGGTGTCATCAGGATTAGTCTCTACTACAATTAGCCCCTGGTCCTTCAGCTCCACTCTCCCCACCTTTACAGTCACATTCTTAACCCCGATTAGGTTAAGGGGGAGTCCATTTGAGGCATAAACAGAAAGATTTGGTGCTGGCAGACGTAGGTCATCCATGGACCAGAACCTCTTGTAGAAGACGTCAGGCATGATGGTTACCTGAGATCCTGTGTCCAGCAGAGCGTGCGTCGGGATCCCGTCCAACACAATGGACAGGAAAGGTCTTCCTCCGACGAACCTGTTGTACCAGTCTGATGGGCCTGGGGAGTTTACTCCTGGGTATCGGCCCTCTGCCCCAGGGTTTTCTCGTTTAAAGGACAATTCTGGGCGGTATGTCCGATCTTACGACAGCGGTAGCAGGTAGGGTCCTTTTGTGGACGGCGCTGGTCACTGGTCCTCGTAGAGGGTGGTGTTGGCCTCATCCTCCTTCGCATCCAGGGGACATCCTCAGGGCTATCGGCTAACAGGATCTTCCCTCCTTCCTCCGGCTCCGTCCGCAGCTGCAGAGCACTCAGCACAGTGGTCAGGGTTTTACTCAACTGACGCACTTCAGAGCGCAGATTGTCCAGTTCTCTAGGGGACGTTGCTTTAACCTTGGCTTCAGGGGCCACTGGAGAAAAGGTGGGTGTTGCAGGCATTGGGGTGGCTCCACCCTGGTAACATTGGATGGAATTTGTTTCCAGGGGCTGCAGTCCCTATATAGCCATGTCCTTAACATTGTCAAAGGTGGCATCTGGATGATCCAGGGACCACCAACGCACAGTCCTGCTCTCCTCAGGAGACTTCAGTCCCCGGACAAACTGTTCCTTCAGCATTTTGTTCTCATTTTCGATGCTGGTTGGAATAACCTGTTTCAGAGCTCGCAGGGCCCCTTGCAGACGCGAGGTTTAGTCCCGAACATTGTCCTCCGGCTGTTGAGAACAGTTGTAGAACCTCATCCTGAGGTCCGCCTCAGTATGATCCTCAAAAACAGTCTGTAGCTTTTGAAAGATTGCGGATACTGACTCCTGGTCTGCGGCTGACCATGTTTCCACTTCCCACTCCGCAGCACCGGTCAGTTGTCCTAATACAACAGCGGCCCTTTGCTTGCCTGTCATAGAGTACGTGTCCAGTATACCGCATATCTTCCGTTTGTATCCAGACAGGGTATCTGGTTTGCCGTTGTACTGGGGAAGCCACTTTGCTCCCGGAATATACGGTAGAGTTATGGGGATGACAGGGGTTACAGGCGCTGCTGGTGGAGCGGCCACCTCGGCCTGCTCGGCATCGGGTGCGAGTTCATTATCAGGGACGTTAACCGGTATTCCGGCGTTGTGCTGTTCCACGGACATTCTGGCGCCCCCCTAGCTAACCGTGGCCTACCTTCTTTTCTTTTTCTTCCGGTAGGCCGCAGCTCCGCAGGTGACGGTCTTCTTCAGGACCTTGCGTCGCTTGCGTCCTACGTCAGAGCGCTCACCGCGGCTCCCTCCAGGACCTGGCGCTTCCTGGTTTGACGTTGAGGCATGGGGCGTGTCCGGGGCTTCGCGCTCTTTTGCAGGTACGCCCCTTAGTTTCCCGCGGTTACGCCCTTCTTCTTGCTCGGCGGCCCAACAATGGCGGCTATCTTCACCACAGTCACATATACAGTTCACTTCAATAAAGGCGCATAGTACCCGGTGGCAATGGGCATAGAACTCCGTCGTTGCAGCTGTTCGTGACACCAGAGAAGGATGACTCGCCCAGGGTGATGGGGACGACTCGGTACCCGGGCCTTTTGCCTGACCTTGGGGATGTCGCGGTGGTCGGCTCCCGGGCCCGTACTCTGGGGTCAGCTTTTAAAAAGGGATTGGTTTGTTTATTAGTTTTATTAAAGTTCGTGACGCCACCTGTGGTTTCTGGTGAGATTCACCAGCGCTGCGGCAGTCCACTGAGGCCGGTGATAAGGCAGCTTAGATGGTATCGCTCCCCACAGGTGGAGCTAGGCCTCAAGGCAGCTTATGGAGAGGGGGATGCAGGACAGGCGAGACCCAGCCGGGCCAGAGCAAGAACAGGGACGGACACGATAGTCACTTCAGTACCTTTTACTGGTGGAAATTCAGGCACATCCCGGAGCACTGTAGGGTGAAGGGTGCATATCAGAATCTTCCCCAATGAGCGGGTGTAGGGCCTCCTGTTTCTTGCCTCTGCGTACTAAGTTTCTGACCTGCCTGGAGCTAGGCCTAACTTTGTCTCTGTCCTGCGCTGGCTGACCTTGTGGTAGGGCCTTTTCTTGGAATACACGCTCCTCAGCTTGCAGGGCCTATGTGTCTCCCGGCTCTGTTACGTATGAGCACTTTAGCGATCCTGGGACCTGTAGTTCTCCAGGGATTCCGGTTATACCTTACTGGATCATAGAGATCCCGGTAAGCTCGGACCCGGTGTCCGGTAATGCTTCTGGGTGAGCTAGTTAAGCTCCTCTGCCCCCTATGTACTAACTTCTCCACTCGCCTTCAGGCTACTCGGGCCCTCACTAGGCTATACACACTAACGGCAGCTTGCCGCGCTTCACCGATCTTATTGGCGCCGGCACACCTAAAGCTCACTATTCTGAGCTTCAACTGAGTCTGGACTGTGCTCCACTGCAGACTAACCTCTCTCAGGCTTCTCTACTGCAGGAACTCTCTCAACCGACTGAACTGCCTTGCTCCACCTCCTATTTATATCCCTAACGGGCTCACTCTGCTGGTCTGAGGTGGAAGGTGGAGATGTGTGAATGGTTATGGGGGCCTCTTGTGGAGGATTCCATCAATGCACTCTTCTAGGATCTGTGATACCAAGCGCAGCTAGGCGTCACATCTCTTGTGTACACTTGAGAGTACCCTCACTTATTCATATTGTAGGGACCTCACTCTATTATTTAACTCATTTAAGGGCAGAGACTACAAAGAAAAAGGCCAAGAGACATGGAGTACTAGAAGGTAGCAGTGAGTGCGGCCTGCGATCCTCAGGTATGGCTGAACTCTGTAAACCGGAAAAATAAAGCAGCACTAGCCAATTGGATGACGAGCTTAAATATATCACTCGTGAAAGTCAATGGGCAAAGGATATATGGTGCCCCCCCTCCAGGATGGGTTGGAGAAGCTTCTCTAAATAGCTCATAGATTAAGATTGTCAATATTACCTAGATTATATAGCAAGAGAAGACTTCTTGATACTGTACTACTTGGTCCAGTGCAAAATGTGCATCGTGTTTCCAAAAATTACTCTAGGGGGCTATGTTATAGGTGCAGGAAGATTCCATGACAAGGGCCTCCCTATCTACGATGACAAGGGCCTCCTATCTACGATGGAGTACTATAGTAGTTGTGGCCCTCAATTCAAGTTTTCAGAGGGCCATCAGTCGGTCATCAACAGTCAGTGTAAATTTCTATTGAATATGTATCCCCTATCTCAGTCACAATGTGGCACAAGCCAGACATGGTTTTTTTTGCCAAATAGGGTGACTGACAGTACATTTCTATTGAATATATATCCCCTATCTAAGTCACAATGTGGCACAACCTGTGACAAGGTCTTCCAATGACAAATATTAGTTTGGTAGGACCACTGTAGATTCTCGATTTATCCACTGCACAATGTGCATAGGGTTTGTAAAAATTAGCCCTATGGGCTGAGTCATGGTTGATGCAAGAAGCCACCATCCCAAGGGCCTCCAATCACAAATAGTAGTTAGGCTGGAGTAGGAATACTGTCCTTGTTTGTCCACTGCACAATGCGCATAGGGTTTGTAAAAATTAGCCCTATGGTCTGAGTCATGGTTGACGAAGGAAGGAAACGTTTTTTATGGGAAGGGGGTGACGTTAACAGCAGTAGCATGAATCTGCACTTTTGGTAAATTTAGGTTGGCTTGCTGTCATCTGGAGGGATTACAAACTTTGGATATATCAAGTCCTTGTTGAGTTTAATCAGAGTAAGTCTGTCTACATTTTCCGTGGAGTGGCGTGTGCACCTATCAGTGATGATTGCCCCAGCGGAACTGAAAACATGCTCAGACACCACACTAGCAGCTGGGCAGGCCAGCACCTCCAAGGCATATAAGGAGAGGTCGGGCCAAGTGTTCAGCTTAGACACCCAGTAATTAAAGGGAACTGAAGAGTCAGAAAGGACGCACGTATGGTCACTTAAGTACCCCTTGACCATGTTCTGAAGCTTATCCCTCCTTGGCATTGTTACAGGCACAGATAAGCCTTGCTGTTGTACTAGTTTATTGAAAACTGCCCATTTTCCCCCCACCTCTGTTGGAGCTGGTGTTCGTGTCTCTCCCCATTATCCCTTGGTGTTGAAAAGAGCCGGTACCTCTGCCACCAGCATTGTCTGAGGGTGATGTTTTCATTAACTGATCTACAACAGCCCTCTTGAACGATTCCAGTGTAAAACTCTTTGGTGACTCCAAAAGGAGAGAAGGAAATTTCTCCTTGTACCGTGGATCGGGAAAGGTGGCCAACCGGTATAGGTTGTTGAATAAAATCTGTATCATGCGAGGGTCTTGCCACAGACACTTACACATGAACTGTGCCATGTGGGCCAAGCTGCAAAAAGGCAAATGTTCTGTGTCCCCAACAGTAGAAACAGTACCCATCCTCTCCTCACGCTGACTCGCCTCCTCCTCCTCCACTTCCTCCTCTCCAGCCCATCCAGGCTGGACAGACATGAAGTCTGTGTTGGGAGTCTCCTCTGAAGCATTACGAGTCCCCTTGGTATCACAGAAGAACAAGTCCTCTCCCTCCTCATCCTTCTCATCTTCCTCCTCATCACCCAATGTTGCCTCAGAATATTGGCTGGGCTGGGTAGTATCACCCATTGGGAAATCTGGCTCCATACCAACATGCTGGGCACTCAAAGCTTCCTCTTTGAGATTATGCAGTGATTTTTTCAAGAGATACAGCAGTGGGATGGTTACGTTTTTAATAGCCTGATCACCGCTCACGAGGTTGGTGCAGTATTCAAAGTTCTCAAGAACCTCACAAATGTCAGCGATCCAAACCCACTCAACAGTTGTTATGTGTGGTGGCTGGCTCTCAGTCTGACGGGCATGTTTAAGCTGGTATTCAGCTACTGCCCTCTACTGTTCACTAATCTTCATCAACATATGATATGTTGAGTTCCATTGTGTGGACAGGTCACAAATGAGTCGGTGACTTGGCAAATTCAAGCGCTTATGCAGCGCTGTAAGAGCATCAAAAGCGGTAGAGGAATGGTGGAAATGGGCGCTAATACTGCGCACCTTCTCAAGTAAGTACAGCAAGTCACAGTAAGCTTTCAGAAATTTCTGAACAACTAAGTTCAGCACGTGAGCCATGCATGGCACGTGTACCAGCTTGCTGACGTTTAAAGCTACCACCAGGTTACGCCCATTATCGCAGACGACCAGACCGGGTTGGAGGTGCAACAGGGAGAGCCACTGATTGGTCTGTGGTTTTAAAGTTTGCCACAGCTCTGCTGCAGTGTGTTCTTTCTGACCTAAACAGATCAGCTTCAGCAGAGCGTGTTGCCACTTTGCCGATGCGCTGCTGCACAGGTCCCAGCTTGGCAGTGATAGGGAGGGTAATTCAGCAGAGGATGGGGAGCAGGAGGAAGGGACAGAGGAAGTGGAATATGAAGAGGCGGAAACCCTGACAGAAGTTGGGCCCGCTATTTTTGCCGTAGATAGGATGTGTGATGTTCCAGTTTGCTCCTTTGCACCAGGTTTACCCAGTGTGCCGTGACAGAAATGTATCGTTCCTGTCCACAACAACTTGTCCTGGTGTCTATTGTTAGGTGGACCTTCCCGGTTACGGCATTGTTGAGAGCACGGTTCAGATTGTTTAACACGTTCTTGTGTAACGCAGGGACGGCACACTGGGCAAAATAGTGGCGACTGGGAACACTGTATCGTGGGGCAGCCACAGCCAAGAGATCACGGAAAGACTGTGTTCCCACAAGCCTAAACTGCAACATCTCCACAGCTAGCAATTTGGCAATGTGCGAGCTTAGTATCTGTCCCTGTGGGTGCGTGGCTGGGTATTTGCGCTTTCTTTCCAAGCTCTCAGGCACGGACAATTGGATGCTTTGCTGGGACAAGGAAGTGGATGTGGTTGATGTTTGTTGTGTGTGAGCAACCGTAGCCTGTGGGCAGGAGGTATGAGCGCCTGCTTCCTGAACAGCAGATTCTGAAGGACATAGCCCAGGTGACATGGCATTGGTTTGACCCCCAGATGCAGATTTGGTACACTGGTGTTCCGCCCACCTACTGGGGTGCTTGGCTGACATGTCGGTTCGCATGTTGGTGATGCTCAAGTTGCCTTTGCCCTGGCCTCTGCTCAACTTGGTATGGCAGATGCTACAGACTACAATGTTTTTCTCTGAAGGACTTTCGGAAAAAAAATTTCACACAGCAGCTGAACGCCCCCTTGCCTTGACTTGGCGCACAGCGGGGGTGCTTTTGGGAACAGTTGACCCAGTTCTCACCAAGACCCCTTGGTATCTGTGTTGGTGCTACATATCAATCTTCCTCTGTGTTGCTGTCATGGCTATGTAGTCCAGGTCGGATCAGTGGACTCATCATCGACCACATCATCTTCCATCTCATCCTCCTTCCCAGTTGACATTGTAGGCTGACCTGATGGCAACTGTGTCTCATCATCATCAGCCTCCACCTCTGGAGAGCGTAAATGACGTTCCTCCAAGTGGCTTTCTTCTGGCCGCAGGTCCTCAAATACTTGAGCATCAAAGCACGCCACCTCCTCTTGTCCCTCTTCAATGCTGCATAGTGATAGGCCAGAGCCAACCAAAGGATGCGTACCAAACAGATCCTCGGAGTGGCCAAGCTTGGGGGTCATATGTCTCCTGTGACTGATAATGGCGGGAGGAAGGAGAACCAACTTCAGGATTGGATGGGCCAGCCTTCTGTGTATCCACAGTAGACTGTGTGGTCGTGGAAGATTTGTTGCTGCTTGACAAATGCGTAGAGGCCTTGTCTGCTATCCAAGACAGAATCTGTTCTCGCTCTTCTGGCTTCCACACACGTTTACGTTCCAGACCGGGAAATTTTTCCAGGAACATAGTGGATGCATTAAGCTTCTTCTGACCTGACACAGACTGAGTGCCTTCTTGCGACACCACTGACAACACCACGTCCATGTACCTTAATAGCAGGCTTTTTTGGCATTTTGGGTTTTGTTGACTGATTCTCAGATGTTGATGGCACAAGCCAAACTAGCTGTCACAGCCAAAATAGTGGGTAAAATGGCCTGGTGTGTGCTTGGTAGCAGGCTGTAGGAAATGTTTGGGCTACTGCTTTGTGTAGGGCACTAAACGCTTTTTTAAGTGGACTAATGTGGACAGAAGGCAGGCTGACACTCCAAAAACAGCGGGAAAAATTGCCTGGTGCGTGCTTTGTAGCAGGCAGTAGGAAATGTTTGGACTAATGCATTGCATAGGGCACTAACTGCCTTTTTATGTGGACTAATGTGGACAGCAGAAGCCAAGCTCTGACCCCTAAAACAGCGGGGAAAATAGACCGGTGCTTTTAAAAAAATAAGGCAGCACAAAATGCTACTACTCCGTGTGCTGGAAACATATTGCTTTGCCTTTGACAAGAGCTGTTTTAAGATGGACACTGGAAGAATACTTTATCCTCTCCCTGCCTAATACACAATCTCTCCCTCCCTGTACTCTGACTTTATTGTGTGTCTTCAGCTCTGAAAAGAGCTATTTTTTGGTGATATTATGGAGCTAGTGAGCGGCTCCTTTAAACACAGAACTAGTATACACTGCAGGTAGCCCTTAAAAGGGCTTTTGTTATCTCCCTAGCAGCTCAGCGATCTCTCCCTATGCTTATAGAACGCAGGCTCCAGGCGCAATGTGCACAAAATGGCGGCGGCAGGGCTTAAATAGACCCCATGATGCTGGGCGGCCAGCCAATCACAGTAATGCCACAACCAAGATGTCTGTGGCATTACTGTGATTGGTTAAGAAGCCCAGCTTGTTTAGTGGCTGCAAAGGAGGCGGCAAAAGTGCAGGGCGGGACATCCGAATATAGCGAGGCGAGTACACAAATACTGGCAGAATAACGAGTAACCCGAATACAGTACTATCCGTGCCAATAGCGAATAGTAACGAATACACTCGCTCATCACTAATCCTCACTCTTCCAACTGGTAGATCTCTTCTTACTTTCTCCATGTGTTTCTACTGCTGGGTCCATTGTTGCTTCAGTCTCTTCACCATTATTGTATTTATTATCACTTCTATATCTTTCCTATTAATATGGTTGAATCATTTGTGTCTTCACTATGTGTACTGGTAGAACTTTTGTCACTTCTAAGCCTTTACTGTTCATAAGGTTGAATCATATGAATTACTTCTATATTGTCATTGTTTTTACTGTTAGGTCTTTTGTTACTCCTTCTATGTCTTTACTGTTCATACAGTTGAATCCTTTTCATAACTTCTACATTTTTACAGTTCCTACTGTTAAATAATTTTTATATTGCTTCCATGTCTTCATTGTTTGCTCTGTTAGCTCATGTTTTACACCTACTATGTCTTCAGTGTTTGTATTATTACTTCTTTTATGTCCTTACTTTTCATAAGGTTGAATCATTGCATTACCGCTATGTCTTCATTGTTTTTTATATAAGATCTTTTGTTGCTACTTCTAACTCTTCACTGTTTCAGTTTTTTTATACTCTTGGATCCTTTGTTACTATTTTCGCTTGTTATTCTTCTTTATAAAGTTCATTTTGTTCTTTCCCATTTTTCAGAAACTAAAATGCATCGCTTAAAATTTGGTAGCAAAATGTGATTTTTCATAAACCCTTTGTCCATATCGACCTTTTATCCATGAGCTAAAAGAACTGTAATATGCAAAGAAAAAAAAAAAGAAAATCTAACAGTCAGGACCACTAGAGTTTGAGCTATGGAAGGGTCGATGAATAGAGACGAGCGAACCCGAACTGCAAAGTTCGGGGTTCGTACGGGCTACCTAGCGTCCCATGCTGACCTCGAACATTGACTTCTACTGGAAGTCTATCTTACAGTTTAGGAGTTTGGGGAGGAGCGAAAGAGAGATTTTCCAGCTCTAAAGTTTGGGAAGTTTGGGTCCCCATTGATTTCAATGGGGTTTGGGTTTAGGTTCAAGTTTGGGTACAATTTTTGTACCCGAACCGAACTTTGGACTAAAGTTCGGTCGGGTATCAGAACCCGAACTTCCATAGGTCCACTCAACCCTAACGATGAAACTGCACTCTCTGGGTGCTTGTACAAGGAGACGTGACACTGGGCAAAACTATCGATATAGACTAAAGCTGCAACCGTTGGTCCTCCAGTGTGCAGGTACTTTGGCCGTTAATGGAGTAATTCAGTCTGAAGACAACAAGACTGACGTGACGTCATCAAGGATTGCATTCAAAGGTTTCATAAAAAAAAAATTTCTACAAATATTTCTAAAAATAATTTTTTCTTAGCTGATGCATTTCGGTCTCAGATCTACTCTTTCTTAAGATACACAATATCTACTTTAATACTTAGATATTATATATGTAAATCTGAAGGAGCTACAATAGACCAAAATGCATAATTTCTTGGAAGTAATTAACCAATGGCAATGAACAACTGTTACCTGTCCCAGCTCCAGTGCCGGGCTCTGTCCTCATCTTCCAGTGGCCAGCTCCCTCTGCTCCTGTGCACCAACATTTCCGGACAATATCCTGGCATGCAACTTTGATGTCATATGTTAAAGCGAATCTGTCACCAAGTTTTGCTTCCTCATCTGAGAGCAGCATGATGTAGACAGAGACCCTGATTCCAATGTTGTATCACTTAGCATACTGACTGCAGCAGTTATGACACAATCATAGTTTTTAGATATAGCTGTGCAGCAGAGCTGAGAAAGCTAACCCCGCCCACATCAAGATCTCTGTTTATAGATAGTCAGCTGCATATCAGAGGAGGGAGCATGGTCAGACCACTTGGCCCAGGCAGCTAGTCTGGTCAATGATAATCTCCTAGTGATAAGACGCTCATTGTATGGAATCAAAGCACACAGTCTAATGAGTGACACATTCCTAAAACCTGTATCTCAGCCCCTAACTCATGCTGCCCTCAGATTACATGGCAAAAAACCTGCTGACAGTGTTATGACTGCCAAAGCACATTCACACGGGTAACGTACAAACCAGGGGGACAAATACCTGAACCTGACAGATTCCTGTTCAGACTAGGAAAAGCCCTTCACTGACCCTGGTTTGCTAATGCTTGATCGTGGAGGTTGGCACCCTAAAACAATGCAATGGCAACCATACTCAACAGGGCCTTACCCTCAATGTCCTTAGACGCTCCTAGAGTAGCAGTTCCCTAGGGAATAAAGAACTCACACCAAAACTGAAACCAACACAAACTTCAGAACAGTGAATGAGTCTAACAAAGTCTATCACCAGAAGGAAACACCAGTGCGGGCAATGTATTTAAAGCTGCACCCGAAAGGTGATAGGACAGACAAACAGAGTAAATAAAAATCATCTGTTATACAAAACTGACAGAAACAAAGACAGCAGAACTAAAACACCCAAAGAAAAGGTGAATCTGCTGTAGCTCAGCAGAAAGACGCTGACCACAGAACACAGAATCAAGGGTTCAAATCCAGAAGAATGACAGACAGATTCCATTTAAGTTCCCTTTAAGGTGTTGGTATTCACTGCTACCACACTACTGGGCTCTGCTATTTTCTTTAAGTGTGTGGTCTGATAAACCTAGTCCTGCTAATCCACTGGGCTCTCCTGCACTACTTTCAGTGATGTCTTCTGACAAATCCAACTTTGCTGTTCCTTTGGGCACGTCTGCATTACTAAAAGTGTGCCTCCTGACTAACCTAGCTCTCTGAGTCCACATTGCTCCAGGTGCTGTCCAGCATATCTAGCTCTGCTATTCCACAAGCAAGCTGGTGAGAATCTAGATGTCGAGGGAAGGGAAAAAAAAAACGAGACATGGATAACCAGATGCCGGGCTACGGAGACGGCTGGGAAAGTGAGCATTCAGTAAGTCTTTCTTATTTCATCCTACGTTTATCATGCTCTGGAGTTTGGAGAGACCCAATAGAATAATAAGGAATCTTAAATTTGTGGATCATAACTTTGACTTGAGTTTCCTGTAAAATCCGAGAAGTTTTTCGAATTCATATCTCGGCAGATCTGCTCATCTCTAGTGCTTATTAGATTAGTCACATGACACTACACCGGATCATTACAGACATTTAGGCTGTGTGCTCATGATGCACTTTTTAAGCGTTTCCGCAGGGGCAATTCCGCTGAAGAAACGCTTAAAAAACGCTTGGTAGAAGGTCTGCCATGTTCCCCAATGATAATCCGCATGTGCTGTGCACTTGCTGCAGAAATTTCCGCTGCGGATTATCATTGCGGAAAAATCCGCAGCACTACCAATTATTTTGTGGAATCGCAACGTTTTCGCCGCCATTGACTTGCATTGGACCGCATGACATCTGCATCACTAGATATGCACATGCGGATATCATGCGGATACAATGCGGATACCATGCGTTTCAATGTGCAGATGGTACCCGGGTTTAGAGAAGAGGAGACTCTCATCCAGACCCGGGTACCATAGAACCTGTAAAAAAAAAGAGTAAAACAAAAAATGTACATTATACTTACCTTCTGATGGCCCCTCCATAGCGATCCGTCCTGGCTTGCCGGCAGCTTGCAATGGTCTAAAAGGACCTGCCATGACATCAGTAATGTGACGGGTCACACGACCGCCGACGGCAGTGGTCGCTTGACCCGTCACATGACTAAATGACGTCATGGCTGGTCCTTTTAGACTATCGCGAGCTGCCGGCAAGCCAGGATGGATTGGATTAGGACACCGGTGGCAATCAGAAGGTAAGTATAATATTTATTTTTATATTTTTAACCATTCTCTCGGGTCACACTATATAAATCAATGCCGGTTGCATGGATTTATATAGCGTGACCAAGTTGTCAAGCACTTTCCAAGTGATGCTAAAATCGCTTGGAAAGCGCTTGATAACACGCATGCGGAAATGCATGTGAAGAACGCTTCACTTCCGCTTGTCCCTGGCAGGAAAACACATGTACAATCCGCATGTACAATCCGCATGCGTTTTTTCTGCCAGGGAGATGCAGAAATGCTCAGGAAAAATCCGGAGCATTTCTGCATCGTGGGCACATAGCCTTAATGACATGGAACGACTGATAAGGGTATGCCGTATTTTTTTTTTTATCCTTCCTTTTTTCCTGGCGTTGTGCGTCTGCATCTCGCTGTTACGGTTTCAATCACTTAAGTTGCCAACACAGTAATGCCTATTAACTTAAAAAAAGGTTTATCTAATGTACCAGACACCCCTCGTTCTTGGTCTCTGCTCACTCAATTGTCACTTTGGTCTACAGCAATGATGAATCTGTTCAAAAAAAAATAAAAGAACACCAGCAGAACTATTTTTGTTCCCTGCACACAGACACCATTATAATGCCGTTATACTATGAAAGATGCTGCTTGTCTGACAACACAATTGTAATGCCACTCAAGAAGAGCATTTCATTCTATCGAAGCTTCTTATGTGAAAGTTAAAAGCAGGAGAAAACAATTCTAGATCAAGATGTTGTAAAGTCTGTGTCAGGCAAAGCTCTAGATGTGCAAAAAAAAATTTTTTTCAATTTTTTTTTATACATTAATGGCAATGGAAAAAATTCTCTAAATAAATAATATAGTTGTGTTTTTATTATCTGCAACATGTATTGTAGAATAGAAAAAATACCTTAGTATCTACCAAGAAAATACCATCTGTTATTTCATAGTATCATTGAGCAATTCTATTTGCAAAAAGAATATATAATGTATGTACATATCTGTATCATATTAAAGTCCTGGAGAACCACTTTAGAAATAGAAAATTGTACTTTTTTATCAAGTCGTTTTAAAATATAGACTATATAAAAGAACAGATTTTATAATAATGTAATCACTACATTCCAATACAAACAGTAATTTAAACAATTGTACGAAAGTTAAGAAAAAATCAAATCTAAAAATATCTAAAAACAAAAATGAGACAATTTTTTTTTAAACTATATTTACAAGGCATTTTTTTAATATAAAAAAAAATCATACCAAGAAGAATAATTTCAGAACTCTTTCCACTTTTAATGTTGCCCATTCTCTCAACAATTCAATTGAAAAATAAGCTGAAATCTTTTACATTAAATAAACAATTAAAATAATGTGGCTGCATAAATATGCGCATCCTTTAATTGCATTTTATCTTTTTGGGTTGGAGTCTATCAGCATGGCACATCTAAAATTTGCAATCTTTGCCCACTTTTCTTTGCAGTAGCGTTCTGTCAGATTGTGAGGACATCCATCTTCTGTGTACAGCGCCCTCTTTAGGTCACCCATAGATCTTCAATTCCATTCAGGTCTGGACTCTGGCTGGGTGATTCTAAAACTGTAATTGTTTTCTGGCAAAGCCATTCTTATTTTGATTGGGAGGTATACGTAGGGTTGTTGTCATGCTGAAAGTGAAATTTCTCTTCATCTTCATGCTCAGCTTTTTTTGCAGAGGCCCGAAGCATTTGTTGTAAATTTGACCGACATTTAGTACTGTACATAATTGCCTCCACCTTAAATAAAGTCCCATTTCCAGCTGCTGAAAACCAGCCCCAAAGGATAATGCTGCCTCCACCATGCTTCACTGTGTGTATGGTGTTCTTTTGATAATGTACATTGTTGGCTTTGCACCAAACATGCCCTTTGCAATTATGTCCAAAAAGTTAAACCTTGATCTCATCAGACCACAGCACAATTTCCCACATGCTTTTACCAGGCTTTATGTAGGTTTAGGCAAAACATAGCTGGGCTTGGATGTTTTTCTTTGTAAGAAAAAGCTTCCATCTTGCCAAACTACCCAACAGGACAGACATATAAAGAATATTGGAGATTGTTGTCACAAACAGCACACAAGCAGTATTTTCCAGAAATTCCTGCAGCTCATTTAATGTTGCTGTAGGTCCCTTGGCAGCCTCCAGGACCAATCTTCTTTTAGTCTTTTTATCAATTTTTGAGGAACATGCAGTTCTAAGTAATGCCACTATTATGCCAAAATTTGAAACACTTCTTGATGACAGTCTTCACAGTGTTCCATGACAAAATGTAATACCTTGGAAAAATATTTGTACCCTTCTCCTGACTGATCATTTTCAACAACGATATCCCTTTTCTGTGTTGTAAGCTGTTTATGGATCATGGATTTTGCTGTACAGTGGAATTAAGAAAATGTCAGGAAAATCTAACTTAAACAGCTAAACGTTATATGGGGTTGGCAGCTGTGTACTGACTTACTGTATATTTACCATTAGTTTAAATGTGATTGGCTAATTCTGCACACAACTACATGCCCAATTATAAGAGATTGTTCACACTTATGCAACCACAATATTTTAGTTTTGTTATTTTTATTTCTCCCCCCAAAATGAGTTCAATTATTTTTTCAATGCATTTGTACAGATAATGGGTGACATTAAAGGTAGAAAAAGTTCTGAAATGATTTTGTTTGGTATGATTTTTGACAAAAACCTGGCATTTAAACAATTGTGCGTGGACTTTTTAGATTTTTTTAATGAATTAGTGTCCACCAGACTTCTCCTATCATTGTACTTACCTAACACTAATCAGAGACTATCCTGGAAAGTGATCTACTCAAAAGACTATCCCTCTATGTTTGGGTTAAGGGTGAGGATGGGGTTTCCTTAAACATTGCACCCCAGGTTAGTTAGCACTACAAATGCTCAAATTTGGCCCACAAAATGCAATCAATTTGGTCAAATCAGCCAGGAACAAGGTTTAAAAAGAACTCTTCTCCTGAACCCTTCCTTTACCTCTCCCACCACTGCTGGTCCTTTGATCATCAACTCTATCTTCTATCTTCTTCTCTTTCTGGGCCTCCAACACACTCTTCCATTCTTCACGTCAATGATGTGCATCAATCCTCATGTGACCACGTACGGTGTAATGGCATGGGGCCTAGAGAAGAATGGTAGCATGAGAGGCTTAAAATGTGTAGAAGACAAAAGCGAGTAGACAGAGAAGCTGATTGGAGGAATGGCGGAGGTGAAAGGGGCATGGGGAGAATTGCAGAGAAGTGAGGATAAGATTATTTTTAACCCCTTCAAAATACTACAAATTCTTATGAATCTGAATTTGGCAATTTTTGGATTTTTTGGGGAAAAATTCTTATAGAATTTCTTCTCTAGGCATCACCAAATTCAACCTAAGTATTGAGGGTACAGTCCTAGTCACAGTATGAAATGCCATGAAACGCAGCCAGGACCGCAACATTCAGACATCCCCAAGTGCTGAGCTAAAGACTTTATGATGTAAACATAAAAGTTGGTCTAGTGGACAGCGCCATTAATCAAGCAGCCAGTAGTGTCGAAGATGCTTAGATTATTCAATTTAGGTCATTTTCACTTCGCTTCTCAGAGAAAACACATTTATGTCAGATTTAAGGGATTTGCATTAATAATGCAATGCAGCACTGGCAAAGACAGAGAGTTTGCAAATTCAAGATGCAAAAAATGTACAAAAAAAAGAAGAAAAGAAGAACAAAAGATGAGTTAATGGCTGTCCAATCCCTTTGGTAATTTAATGCAGGATATTTGAAAGTCAGGTCATTTGTTTTTCTGTTTCCTTTTATACTTTTATGTCTTTTTATCTTAACTACCCTGCTTAATGGAAACCTTCTGAAGCAAAATTAAAAAAAAAATAAATGAGCCGATGTTTTGGCAGAATAATATTACAGATTTAGATTGTAGCTTTACCTTTTCCATGGTGTCTATAGACATTGTCATATATTAATTAGCACCAGTCTTAATCAGCTAAAGCTTCATTGTAACTGGTGAAGGATACCCAAGAAATCAACAAAGGGAAGACCTGTCACTAGTGATGAGCGAGCATGCTCGTTACTCGAGATTTACGAGCATGCTCGGGTGTTTTCTGAGTATATTCAGCGTGCTTGAATGTTATGTTTGAGTCACTGTGTGTGCATCATTTGCGACTGTTTGACAGTTTTAATATAACTGTCCCCATTGTCCCAATTTATATGGCCGTATGACTGCGCCCTAATAGGACTTTTTACCTCAGAGACCCAATGGGGTTATATAACCCAACTTTAATGATTTGAAGAACTTGGTGAAATCCACTCAAAATGCAAAATGTAGGTTCCCTTTGACATAGAATACATTCATATCTATTTTTTTGCATGAAAATTCAGTCATAACCACTGGGGCCATCATGACCTCACCATAAATGGTCTGTTGCATTTTAACTTCAATTCTCCTTGAAGGTATCATCTTCTTTTGGCAATCCCTTTGGCCACCAGAGTCTGCTGAAAAAAATGTATGTGTCCACTCTCAACATTCCAGAAAATTATAATTTGACTTAATGACTGTCTGAACAGAGGTTGGGCGCACGGAGCTCTTAAAAATAAACCTCTATAAAAAAACATTTGGAATCAGCTCTAAAATTTCAAGTTATTTTTAAAAACCAATAGGTAGGCCTTAATCAAATCAAAGGCACACTCAGGCAAGGAAATTGACATTTCACCTGTTTTTTCGGAAAAGCCCTCATTTTCTAGTTTACGCACAGGGCTGGAGGCTTGTCCATCTGTGGAGACAAATGGCCAAATTATTTTGCATAGAAGCATTGGTCACCTTTAGCTGAGAATCTACCAGTCACTGGCCACCTCTGGTATGCAGCAGACAGACCCTGTTGTCAGGTCTCATCCATAGTAAGTGAGGTCCTTGTTGAGCATGGTCATCTGTGGATAGCCAAGCTAGATTATCCTGGCAGTTCTTGTCATCATATTAGTATTTAACATGAATTATCTTGTGGAACATAGATCCTTAATATCTATCATAAGTGTAACCCTGGCAGAACATGAAGGCTTCCTGCAGAGGATCATCACTGATGTTGCGTTACCTACTGTAGGTGTTACATATCATCTTTGATGCATCGCAGACCATTGGAAAATCCTGTCTCAGGATCGAACAAATAACAGAACTGAAAATGTTTGCAAATATTTTTTAAGGCCATTAACCCATCCGGTCCCTGAGAAATCAAAGTACTAATGAGATGGTAATTTGTGCTAATTACTCCAAAACATAGAAGTAATTAGTACTACTCCATGAACAAATAGAAGATTGGAGGTCTTTTTCTCTGAACTTTTCATAAACCAGGGAATTCATACGCCCAAAAACATAATCTCCAACTCAGCGGATCACAGCTCATCTCTAATGTTTCATGCAGTTGTTCACACCTTGCCCAAAACTGCAGTGTAGAAACTGGGAATATACATTCATACTATTGTTAATTTAGAGGTGTGATGAAATGATCAGCAAAGAGGACATTGATACAGTGGGTACGGAAAGTATTCAGACCCCTTTACATTTTTCACTCTTTGTTTCATTGCAGCCATTTGGTAAATTCTAAAAAGTTAATTTTTTTTCTCATTAAAGTCCACTCTGCACCCCATCTTGACTGAAAAAAATAGAAATGTAGAAATTTTTGCAAATCTATTAAAAAAGAAAAACTGAAATATCACATGGTCATAAGTATTCAGACCCTTTGCTCAGTATTGAGTAGAAGCACCCTTTTGAGCTAGTACAGCCATGAGTCTTCTTGGGAATGATGCAACAAGTTTTTCACACCTGGATTTGGGGATCCTCTGCCATTCTTCCTTGCAGATCCTCTCTAGTTCCGTCAGGTTGGATGGTGAACGTTGGTGGACAGCCATTTTCAGGTCTCTTCAGAGATGCTCAATTGGATTTAGGTCAGGGCTCTGGCTGGGCCAGTCAAGAATGGTCACAGAGTTGTTCTGAAGCCACTCCTTTGTTATTTTATCTGTGTGCTTAGGGTCATTGTCTTGTTGGAAGGTGAACCTTCGGCCAAGTCTGAGGTCCAGAGCACTCTGGAAGAGGTTTTCATCCAGGATATTTCTGTACTTGGCCACATTCATGGTTCCTTCAATTGCAACCAGTTGTCCTGTCCCTGCAGCTGAAAAACACCCCCATAGCATGATGCTGCCACCACCATGTTTCACTGTTGGGATTGTATTGGGCAGGTGATGAGCAGTGCCTGGTCTTCTCCACACATAACTAGAATTATCACAAAAAAGTTCTATCTTCGTCTCATCAGACCAGAGAATCTTATTTCTTATAGTCTGAGAGTCCTTCATGTGTTTTTGAGCAAACTCTATGCGGGCATTCATATGTCTTGTACTGAGGAGAGGCTTCCGTTGGGCCACTCTGCCATAAAGGCCCGAATGGTGGAGGGCGGCAGTGATAGTTGACTTTGTTGAACTTTCTCCCATCTCCATTTTGCATCTCTGGAGCTTAGCCACAGTGATCTTGTTTTTTTTTTTTACCTATCTCACCAAGGCTCTTCTCCCATGATTGCTCAGTTTGGCTGCACGGACAGGTCCAGGAAGACTTCTGGTGGTCTCAACTTCTTCCATTTAAGGATTATGGAGGCCACTGTGCTCTTAGGGGCCTTGAGTAATGCAGAAATTATTTTGTAACCTTGGCCAGATCTGTGTCTCACCACAATTTTGTCTCTGAGCTCCTTGGGCAGTTTCTTTGAGCTCATGAGCTCATTTGGTCTGACATGCACTGTGAGCTGTGACGTCTTATATAGATAGGTGTGTGCCCTCCCAAATCAAGTCCTATCAGTTTAATTAAACACAGATGGACTCCAATGAAGGAGTAGAACCATCTCAAGGAGGATCACAAGGAAATGGACAGCATGTGACTTAAATATGAGTGTCTGGGTTTTTTTTCAGTCAAGATGGGGTGCAGAGTGTACTTTAATGAGAAAAAAAAATACAATTTTTAGAATTTACAAAATGACTGCAATGAAGCAAAGAGAGAAAAATTTAAAGGGGTCTGAATACTTTCTGTACCCACTGTATAAACATACATGAGTTCATGTGTCTTTTAGGACTTTTAATTATGAATATTACTAATGGCAGAGTCAGACGGCAATAAAAATCGGACCGAGATCGGAACTTAGTACACTGACTGGTCAGCGGCTCTCCTGACCCAAGCGTGACAGCTGTGTAATAAGAAGCAATGAAATCCCTGAAGAGTCCTTACAAGATGTACCATTAATGAGGAGAGACTGCCATCTGCTGGCCTGGCAAAATCAAGTGGAACAAAATTGCATGAGAAGAATCGCAGGGGGAGCGAGTTCTTTTGCCGGACCTGGTAAGGTGCTTTGCATGACAAAATTCCAGGATATAAAAGCCATGCAAGCCAAATCGCAGGGGGATTTGGTGCCAAGAGAGTGCAAGTTGCAGATGTGCACAAGAGAAGACGCTGCAGCCAGAGTGACAGGCCCAGCATGAAGCGTGCGTCAGCAGGGTGCTGGCTGCTTGCAAACAAGGTTCAAGCAATGCCCGGTGAGACTCAGCGTTTGGACTCCGCTGGTCAAGACGAGGACCTGTACCCTTCGCCGGCCAAGCCTCAAAGACCAAACATTGTCAGGAGCTGAGGCCCAACCCTTCCGCCCTAACCCAAGAGACTTCTGCCGACGGTCAAGCCGAGAAGATTTGTGAGGAGACTGTGGGAGAGGGCCTATTGGTGCATGAGAGGCTCAACGTGCTTTAACAGACTATGTCAGAGAGAGAATTACGGCCTTATCGGGGAAAACCGGTGGACCCTGCTAGGGCCAGAGCTGCAGAAGGAACTTTCATGGTGACTCCCATGAATGGGTGCACCACCCTTGTTAAAGGAACATTAACATAATATATATAGTGATGAGCGAGCGTGCTTGTTTAACCTTTTAAACAAACCTTTTGCCCTGTTTATTAGGCAATCCCTGCATGTCTAACAGCTGCGTCACATGCAACTGCGGCAGATCAAATCTAGATGAGGAGCATGCTGCAAATACTCTGCAAGCATCAAAGCATGCTCACTTAAAGGGTTAAACGAGCATGTTCCCTCATCATTAGTTAAATAGTGAAATACTTTATTTGATATTCCAAGCTTATGGTTATTTGTTTCATTGTTTATTTGTCTAGTTACTAACACTAATTGTTCAGAGTTACTTTAAATTTACCATAAAATTACTACTGTATTTAAATAAAATGTTCTCAATCATTGACTGTCGTTGCGTAGTGATTAGTGATGAGCGAGCATACTCGTAAGTACTCGGTACTCGTCCGAGCATCTCAGTACTTGAGATGCTCGGAGCTCGCCGAGTACTTGCGAGATGCTCGGGCGGATGCTCGAGTCCCCTTCCAGTATGTTTGGCGCTCTTTAGAGCGCCAATCAACATGCAGGGATTGCCTGCCACACATTGTAATGCCGCAGCCATGGTGGTTGTGGCATTACAGTGATTGGCTGGCCGCACAGCGTCATCAGGTCTATATCAGACCTGGCGCCGCCATGCTCGTCACAGTCACTCCGGAATCAGACAGAGTAGGGAGAGGTGCTGCTGAGCTAGGGAGAGATTTGGTTGTGAATTAGGTAGTGTAGGGAGAAAAAACATACATTACACATATCCATCTTAACAAACAGTCCTTTTGAGGACTAATCCATCTGCAGAGATATCAGGCAAGCAGTGTATGTAGGCAGGCAGTATATATAGCAGACTGCAGTGCATATAGCACAAGATGCTCCATTCCAATTCTGCCTTCTGCTGCTGTTAAATATTTCTAGACAAAGGCCCAGGTCTCAGGGGCCAGGAATAATTTTTTGGGGATCTTATTCCTCATTATTTGCTTAAAAAGCAATTCAGAGAACACAGTTTTTTCTGCGCCATTTGCTTGTTGGCACTGCAGAATGCAGCCAGGTCCTTTCCATATTACAGCGCTAGAAATCCAGCTGTTTAAAACTCTGTTTTCTCCATCACACGGATCACATATAATTTGTCAGAAAATACTGCCATTTCCGGCCTCCATTAAAAATTTGTTTCAGTGTGTTAGTGAAGCAATTGACACCAGTTTGCAGTTCAAAATAGTTTCAACAAACCTACAGAGAATACGGAGTAAATTCCCACTCAAACAAGAGATATTAGTGATTAAAAACACATATTTATTTGATCATTTAAAATATAGATACAAAAAATATATATATAAAAATAGTAAGTCATTCGGGGTAGGAGTCACATAAACAGAGCCACAGGGGTTCTGGTGGAATTATAACTGACTAGATGGTGGCCCGATTCAAACGCATCGGGTATTCTAGAATATGTATGCGGTACACTGGGCGCAATCAGCAGAGCGGTGTTTAAATTTGGCGCCAATATCGCTGATTGGTCGAGGCCGACGGGCACGACCAATCAGCACAGCGGTTTTTAAATTTGGCGCCAATATCGCAGATTGGTCATGGCCGGCGGCCGCGACCAATCAGCACAGCGGTTTTTAAATTTGGCGGCAATATCGATGATTGGTCGCGGCCAGCGGCCGCGACCAATCAGCGAACCGTGTTAGTGAGAGACGGAGAGCCTGTTTAAATTTGGTGCCAATCAGCACAGCAGTGTTTAAATTTGGCGCCAATATCGCTGATTGGTCGAGGCCGGCGGGTGCGACCAATCAGCACAGCGGTTTTTAAATTTAGCGCCAATATCGCTGATTGGTCGAAGCCGGCAGCCGCGACCAACCAGCACAGCGGTTTTTAAATTTGGCGCCAATATCGCTGATTGGTCGGGGCCGGCGGCCATGACCAATCAGCGAACCGTGTTAGTGAGTGACGGAGAGCCTGTTCAAATTTGGCGCCAATCAGCACAGCGGTGTTTAAACTTGGCGCCAATATCGCTGATTAGTTGTGGCCGGCGGGCGCGACCAATCAGCACAGCGGTTTTTAAATTTGGCGCCAATATCGCTGATTGGTCGCGGCCGGGGGCGTGACCAATCAGCACAGCGGTGTTTAAATTTGGCGCCAATATCACTGATTGGTCGCGGCCGGGGGCGTGACCAATCAGCACAGCGGTGTTTAAATTTGGCGCCAATATCGCTGATTGGTCGCGGCCGGGGTGCGCGACCAATCAGCACAGCGGTTTCTAAATTTGGTGCCAATATCGCTGATTGGTCGCGGCCGGCGGCTGTGACCAATCAGCACAGCTGTTTTTAAATTTGGCGCCAATATCGATGATTGGTCGCGGCCGGCGGCCGCAACCAATCAGCGAGCCGTGTTAGTGAGGGACAGAGAGCCTGTTTAAAATTGGCGCCAATCAGCACAGCGGTGTTTAAATTTGGCGCCAATATCGCTGATTGGTGGTGGCCGGTGGGCGTGACCAATCAGCACAGCGGTTTTTAAATTTGGCGCCAATATCGCCGATTGGTCGTGGCCGGGGGTCGCGACCAATCAGCACATCGGTTTTTAAATTTGGCACCAATATCGCTGATTGGTCCCTCCCTTCATACTTGCCGTCGGGAGATCAGCGGCCCAAGCCGCTGATCTCCCGACGGTAGCCGCACGGGGGTAAGCGGCACCGAAGGTCGGGATACTTATGCTGCTAGCAGCCGGGTGATAAGCGGCTAGCGCCGCTCATCTCCCGGCTGCATCGCCGCTGACCTCTGTGCAGAGCGGTGTTTAAAGTTGGCGCCAATCTCGCTGATTGGTCGCGGCCGGCCGCGACCAATCAGCGAATTGTATTTCTGAGGACCGAGCAGCGGCGTTGCCTGTGCGGGTACTTCCGCTGCGAAGAGCCGGGAGATGGTCGGCTGCTCGCAGCTGAAGTATTCCGAACGGCGGCGCCGCTCACCGGTCCTCCCTTCACACTTGCCGTCGGGAGATCAGTGGCCTCCTCCGTCCCGCAGATGAGCCGCTAACGGCCGCCATCTTTTTCTGAAATCCCGCGTCGCTGATTGGCTGCGGCCGGGCCAATCAGCGACGCGGGATTTCCTGGACAGACAGACAGACGGGATAAGACGATTATATATATTAGATAAGGCCATCCGCCTGTCAACTGAAAATGCTGACAGGCTGACTCTTATAAAAATGAACAAGGGCTGTATTGGGCCAGACTTCTCAACGCCACCGAATGATAGCAGCGTAACATAAACTCAAATCCAGGGTCTTTTCTTGGGAGATGTATTCCCATGCACCTTTTCACACCCAGACATGGGTATACGCTTCCTGATTTTGGCTATTTGCTCTTGTCCTCCTCCTTCTCCACATCCTCCACCACCATATCACCAGCGTGACTGTGGTCCGTGATGCAACACCCACATAATTTTTTTAAAGGGTGTTTATGATGCCCTTAAACATTTTTTTTATACAGTATGTTCATGTATACCCCCCAGGGGTAAACGTTTGTCAGCCCATACACTTAGTGCATGAGCATTACAAGTATAGGAGGCTCGCTCCTTTCTAATGGGAACATTTTTTAATGAGGCCCTCCTCCATGTCTCTTCCAAGGGGCATTGGAGTGCCTCCCAATTTTTGGCAGCCCTTGCATTCACTGCATAGGCAAACACAATGGGAGACCCATTTCCTAATAATGGGAACATTGTTTTCAGGAGGCCCTCTGACCTCCACGTCTCTTCCAAAGGGCATTGGAGTGCCTCCAAATTTTTGGCAACCCTTGCATTCACTGCATAGGCCAGCACTATGGGAGACCCACTTCCTAATAATGGGAACATTGTTTTGAGGAGGCCCTCTGACCTCCATGTCTCTTCCAAGGGGCATTGAAGTGCCTCCAAATTTTTGGCAACCCTTGCATTCACTGCATAGGTCAACACTATGGGAGACCAACTTCCTAATAATGGGAGCATTTTTTCATGAGGCCCTCCACGTCTCTTCCAAGGGGCATTGGAGTGCCCCAAATTTTTGGCAACCCTTACATTCACTGCATAGGCAAACACAATGGGAGAACTACTTCCTAATAATGGGAACATTGTTTTCAGTAGGCCCTCCTCTAAGTCTCTTCAAAAGGGTATTGGGGTGCATCCAAATTTTCAAAGTGGTGTTGGGGTGTGTCCAAATTTTGGGCAGCCCTGGCACTCACTGCATCTATATATATAATCGTCTTATCCCGTCTGTCTGTCTGTCCTGAAAATCCCGCGTCGCTCATTGGTCCGGCAGCGGCCAATCAGCGCCGCGGGATTTCTGAAAAAAGATGGCGGCCGTTAGCGGCTCATCTGCGGGACGGAGCTCAGCGGCGATGCAGCCGGGAGATGACCGGCACGAGGCGCTCATCTCCCGGCCGGTACCAGCAGAAGGACCTCGACCGCCGGACCCATCTGCGGGACGGAGATGAAGCCGGGAGATGAGCGGCGCGAGGCGCTCATCTCCCGACCGGTAGCAGCGGAAGGACCCCGGCGCTGCGGGTCGGGATACTTCTGCTGCGAGCGCCCGCTCATGTCCCGGGTTCTCGCAGCGGAAGTACCCGCACAGGCAGCGCCGCTCCCCGGTCCTCACTAAGACGATTCGATGATTGGTCGAGGTCTTCGGACCCGACCAATCACTGATCTTACCGCAAAAGTTAAACACCGCTGTGCTGATTGGTCACGGACGCTGCCCGCGACCAATCACCGATTTGGGCGCCACATTTAAATATCGGCCGCGACCAATCACCGATCTTGGCTCCATATTTAAACACCGCTGTGCTGATTGGTCGCCAACGCCGGGCGCGACCAATCACCGATTTTGGAGCCACATTTAAATAGCGTCCGCGACCAATCAGCTCAGCGGTGTTTAAATGTGGAGCCAAGATCGGTGATTGGTCGCGGCCGATATTTAAATTTGGCGCCCAAATCGGTGATTGGTCGCGGGCAGCGTCCGCGACCAATCAACACAGTAGTGTTTAACTTTTGCGGCAAGATCAGTGATTGGTCGCGGGCCAAGACCGCGACCAATCACTGATTTGCGCGGCACATTTAAATAGCGGTCGCCAACCAATTGGATGTCAGCGCCGCTCCCCGGTCCTCCCTTCGCACCCTAGGTGCATGGATGTCAGAGCCGCTGCCTCTGCGGATACTTCCGCTGCGAGAACCCGGGACATGAGCGGACGCTCGCAGCAGAAGTATCCCGACCCGCAGCGCCGCTCCCCGGTCCTCCCTTGACACCCTAGCCGCTGATGTCCCCACAGTATCCGCATGGTGTTACAAAGGTCCGGACATTTGTGTTAAAAATCGCTGATTGGTCGCTGGCGCTGCCCGCGACCAATCACCGATTTGGGCGCCAAATTTAAATATCGGCCGCGACCAATCACCAATCTTGGCGCCACATTTAAACACCGCTGTGCTGATTGGTCGTGGACGCTATTTAAATGTGGCGCCAAAATCGGTGATTGGTCGTGGCCGATATTTAAATTTGGCGCCCAAATCGGTGATTGGTCGCGAGCAGCGGCAGCGACCAATCAGCGATTTTTAACACAAATGTCCGGACCTTTGTAACACCATGCGGATACTGTGGGGACATCAGCGGCTAGGGTGTCAAGGGAGGACCGGGGAGCGGCGCTGCGGGTCGGGATACTTCTGCTGCGAGCAGTCGCTCATGTCCCGGCTTCTCGCAGCGGAAGTATCCGCACAGGCAGCGGCGCTCCCCGGTCCTCATCAATACGATTCCGCTCCCCGGTCCTCACCAATAAGATTCGCTGATTGGTCGCGCTCTCCGCCCGCGACCAATCAGTGATCTTGGCGCTAAAGTTAAACACCGCTCTGCTGATTGATCGCGGACGCCAGCCGCGACCAATCAGCGAGCTTGGCGCCAAATTTAAACAACGCTCTGCTGATTGGTCGCGGACGCCAGACACGACCAATCAGCGAGATTGGCGCCAAATTTAAACAACCCTCTGCTGATTGGTCGCGGACTCCAGCCGCGACCAATCAGCGATATCGGCGCCAAATTTAAAGAGCGCTCTGCTGATTGGTCGCGGTTGCCAGCCGCGACCAATTAGCGAGATTGGCGCCAAATTTAAACAACGCTCTGCTGATTGGTTGCGGCCGCCAGCCGACCGCGACCAATCAGCGAGATTGGCGCCTAATTTAAACAGCGCTTTGATCTCCTGACGGCAAGTGTGAACGGAGGACCGAGGAGCGGCGCCGCCGGTCGGGATGCTTCTGCTGCGAGCAGCCGCTCATCTCCCAGCTGCTCGTACCGGAAGTACCCGCACAGGCAGCGCCGCTCCCCGGTCCTCACTAATACGACGCTGATTGGTTGCGGCCGCCGGCCCCGACCAATCATCGATATGGGCGGAAAATTTAAACCCCGCTCTGCTGATTGGTCGCTACCGCCAGCCGCGACCAATCAGCGAGATTGGCGCCAAATTTAAACAATGCTCTGATAATTGGTCTCGGTTGCCGGCCGTGAACAATCAGCAGTATTGGCGCAAAACTTAAACCCCGCTCTGCTGATTGGTCGCAACCGCCGGGTGTGACCAATCAGCAATTTTGGCGCCAAATGTAAACCCCGCTCTGCTGATTGGTCGCTGTGGCCGGCCGCGACCAATCAGCAATTTTGGTGCCAAATTTAAACACCTCTCTGCTGATTAGTCGCGGTCTCCGGCCGCGACCAATTAGCAGTATTGGCGCCAAATTTAAACCTCGCTCTGCTGATTAGTCGCAACCACCGGCCGTGACCATTCAGCGATATTGGCGCCAAATTTAAACACCGCTTCGCTGATTGGTCGCGGTGGCCGGCCGCGACCAATCAGCGATATTGGCGCCAAATTTAAACACTGCTCTGCTGATTGGTGGCGGCCGTGACCAATCACCATTATTGGCGCCAAATTTAAACACCGCTCTGCTCATTGGTCGTGGTTACCAGTCACGAATAACCAGCATTATTGGCGACAAATTTAAACACCGCTCTGCTGATTGGTCGCGGCCGTGACCAATCACCATTATTGGCACCAAATTTAAATACCACTCTGCTGATTAGTCGCGACCGCCGGCCGCAAACAATCAGCATTATTGCCGCCAAATTTAATCCCCGCTCTGCTGATTAGTCGCGACCGCCGGCCGTGACCAATCTGTGATATAGGCGCCAAATTTTAACACCGCTTTGCTGATTGGTCGCGGTTGCCGGTCTCGACCAATCAGCGATTTTGGCGCCAAATGTAAACACCGCTCTGCTGCTTGCGCCCGGTCGGCCGCATACCTATTCTAGAATACCCGATGCGTTAGAATCGGGCCACCATCTAGTCTAAAATATAAAGTTATATGAAAAAGTTTGGGCACCCCTATTAATCTTAAGCTTATTGTTTTATAAAAATTGGTGTTTTTGCAACAGCTATTTCAGTTTGATATATGTAATAACTGTTGGACACAGTAATGTTTCTGCCTTGAAATGAGGTTTATTGTACTAACAGAAAATGTGCAATCTGCATTCAAACAAAATTTGACTGGTGCATAAGTATGGGCACCTCACCAGAAAAGTGACATTAATATTTAGTACATCCTCCTTTTGCAAAAATAACAGCCTCTAGTCGCTTCCTGTAGCTTTTAATGAGTTCCTGGATCCGGGATGAAGGTATTTTTGACCATTCCTTTTTACAAAACAATTCCAGTTCAGTTAAGTTTGATGGTCGCCGAGCATGGACAGCCCTCTTCAAATGATCCCACAGATGTTCAATGATATTCAGGTCTGGGGACTGGGATGGCCATTCCAGAACATTGTAATTGTTCCTCTGCATGAATGCCTGAGTAGATTTGGAGCTGTGTTTTGGATCATTGTCTTGCTGAAAGATCCATCCTCTGCGTAACTTCAACTTTATCACTGATTCTTGAACATTATTGTCAAGAATCTGCTGATACTGAGTGGAATCCATGCGTCCCTCAACTTTAACAAGATTCCCGGTGCCGGCATTGGCCACACAGCCCCAAAGCATGATGGAACCTCCACCAAATTTTACTGTGGGTAGCAAGTGTTTTTCTTGGAATGCTGTGCTTTTTTGCCGCCATCCATAGCGCCTTTTTGTATGACGAAACAACTCAATCTTGGTTTCATCAGTCCACAGGACCTTCTTCCAAAAAGAAATTGGCTTCTCCAAATGTTCTTTTGCATACCTCAGCCAACTCTGTTTGTGGCGTGCTTGCAGAAACGGCTTCTTTCACATCACTCTCCCAACAGCTTCTCCTTGTGCAAAGTGCGTTGTATAGTTGACCGATGCACAGTGACACCATCTGCAGCAAGTTGATGCTGCAGCTTTCTGGAGGTGGTTTGAGAATTGTCCTTGACTGATCTCACCATTCTTCTTCTCTGCCTTTCTGATGTTTTTCTTGGCCTGCCACTTTTGGCCTTAACAAGAACTGTCACTGTGTTCTTCCATTTCCTTACTATGTTCCTCACAGTGGAAACTGACAGGTTAAATCTCTGAGACAGCTTTTTGTTTCCTTCCCCTGAACAACTATGTTGAAAAATCTTTGTTTTCAGATCATTTGACAGTTGTTTTGAGGAGCCCATGATACCACTCTTCAGAGGAGATTCAAACAGGAGAACAACTTGCAAGTGGCCACTTTAAGTAGCTTTTCTCATGATTGCATACACCTGGCTATGAAGTTCAAAGCTCAATGAGGTTACAAAACCAAAAAAAGTGCTTTAGTAAGTCAGTAAAAAGTAGGCAGGAGTATTTAAAACAAGAAAATGATAAGGGTGCCCATACTTATGCACCTGTCAAATTTTGTTTGAATGCAGATTGCACATTTTCTGTTAGTACAGTAAACCTCATTTCAAGGCAGAAACATTACTGTGTCCAACAGTTATTACGTATATCAAGCTGAAATAGCTGTTGCAAAAACACTAATTTTTATAAAACATTAAGCTAAAGATTAATAGGGGTGCCCAAACTTTTTCATATAACTGTATAATCGTCTTATCCCGTCTGTCTGTCTGTCTGTCCAGGAAATCCCGCATCGCTGATTGGCCCGGCTGCGGCCAATCAGCGACGCGGGATTTCAGAAAAAGATGGCGGCCGTTAGCGGCTCATCTGCGGGACGGAGGTGGCCGCTGATCTCCCGACGGCAAGTGTGAAGGAAGGACCGGTGAGCGGCGCCGCCGGTCGGGGTACTTCAGCTGCGAGCAGCCGACCATCTCCCGGCTCTTTGCAGCGGAAGTACCCGCACAGGCAACGCCGCTACCCGGTCCTCAGAAATACAATTCGCTGATTGGTTGCGGCCGGCCGCGACCAATCAGCGAGATTGGCGCCAACTTTAAACACCGCTCTGCATAGAGGTCAGCGGCGATACAGCCGGGAGATGAGCGGCGCTAGCCGCTTATCTCCCGGCTGCTAGCAGCATAAGTACCCTGACCTGCGGTGCCACTGACCCCCATGCGACCAATCAGCGATATTGGCACCAAATTTAAAAAGCGCTGTGCTGATTGGTCGCGGCCGGCTGGCACGACAAATCAGCGATATTGGCGCCAAATTTAAACACCGCTGTGCTGATTGCGCCCGGTGTACCCCATACATATTCTAGAATACCCGATGCGTTTGAATCGGGCCACCATCTAGTATTCAATAACAGTATAGGAGACCCACTCTTTATCAATGGGAACAATAAAACATAGCCAGCTGATGGCTCTCTAAGAATAGTGAGGGCCGACTGCTGGCCCTTTAAGAATAGTAAAGGCCACCTGATGGCCCTATAAAAATAGGCTCTGTGACTTTCAAAGTCCCTCCTTCATAAATGAAACACAATGTATCTGATGATATCTCAAAGACCACATGGCCAGATAAGGTTGTAAATAGTGTTGAGCGAACATGCTCGACACTGCTCGGTACTCGCCCGAGCATCACGCTACTCGGGATGTTCGGCGAGCACCGAGCATTTCCGGGTTACTCGGGCGGGAGCTCGGGTCTCCGCCCTGCATGTTTGGCGCTCTTTACAGAGCCAATGAACATGCAGGGATTGCCAGTCAGTCACTGTAATGCCGCAGCCATGTTGTTTGTGGGCATTACAGTGATTGGCTGGCCGCACAGCGTCACCTCGAGTATGTAAAACCGGGCGCCGCCATCTTGGACACAGTCGCTCCGGATCAGACAGTGTAGGGACAGCGCTGCTGATTTAGGGAGAGATATATCCTGCAAAATAGTTAGTGTAGGGTCTGTAAAGGCTGCCAGATCAAACAAACAGTCCTTCTCAGGACTAATATCCATCCCAGGTATATCAGGCAGGCAGGCAGGCTGTATAGGAGACGCAGTGGTTATACCAACAAACGCTGCATTACAGTCCTGTGTGCTGCTCCTGTTGCTGAAATTGCTGGACTTAGCTCCAGGTCCCGGGGGCCAGGAAAAATCCTTTTTTATCTAAATCCTCTTTTTTTTTCCTCCTTCACAATGTACAAATACCCATCTTATTAACCATTTGGTGCCCCCCCCCCACCCAAAAAAAAAAAAGTGGGCCTCTGATTTTTCAGACACAAATATATCTGTTGAAAATAGTCTGGTGTAGGCCAGAGAAATAGAAGTGTGGTTTTGCAGTTCTATGGGCCAATTGTATCTAAAAAAAAACAGTTTGAGTGTGTCGCTCACTGTTCAGCCGCAAATATATATATATTTTAAAAAGCCTGGTATACACCAGTAAATTATTACTGTGGTTTTGATGTTCCACGGTAAAACATCTCTATTATCCTGTTTTTGGCATTTTTTGCTGTATAAAAATAATAATAGTGTCTCCCTGATTTTTCAGACACAAATATATCTGTTGAAAATAGTCTGGTGTGGGCCCGAGAAATACAAGTGTGGTTTCGCAGTTCCACGGTACAAACCTCTGTATTATCCACTTTTGGGCCATTTGTATCTTAAAAAAACAGTTTGAGTGTGTCGCTCACTGTTCAGCCGCAAATATATATATATTTTAAAAAGCCTGGTATACACCAGTAAATTATTACTGTGGTTTTGATGTTCCACGGTAAAACATCTCTATTATCCTGTTTTTGTCATTTTTTGCTGTATAAAAATAATAATAGTGTCTCCCTGATTTTTCAGACACAAATATATCTGTTGAAAATAGTCTGTTGTAGGCCAGAGAGACAGAAGTGTGCTTTTGCTGTTCCACGGTAAAAAATCTCTATTATCCTGCTTTTTGCATTTTTTGCTGTAAAAAAAAAATAGTGTCTCCCTGATTTTTCAGACACAAATATATCTGTTGAAAATAGTCTGGTGTGGGCCCGAGAAATACAAGTGTGGTTTCGCAGTTCCACGGTACAAACCTCTGTATTATCCACTTTTGGGCCATTTGTATCTTAAAAAAACAGTTTGAGTGTGTCGCTCACTGTTCAGCCGCAAATATATATATATTTTAAAAAGCCTGGTATACACCAGTAAATTATTACTGTGGTTTTGATGTTCCACGGTAAAACATCTCTATTATCCTGTTTTTGTCATTTTTTGCTGTATAAAAATAATAATAGTGTCTCCCTGATTTTTCAGACACAAATATATCTGTTGAAAATAGTCTGTTGTAGGCCAGAGAGACAGAAGTGTGCTTTTGCTGTTCCACGGTAAAAAATCTCTATTATCCTGCTTTTTGCATTTTTTGCTGTAAAAAAAAAAAATAGTGTCTCCCTGATTTTTCAGACACAAATATATCTGTTGAAAATAGTCTGGTGTGGGCCCGAGAAATACAAGTGTGGTTTCGCAGTTCCACGGTACAAACCTCTGTATTATCCACTTTTGGGCCATTTGTATCTTAAAAAAACAGTTTGAGTGTGTCGCTCACTGTTCAGCCGCAAATATATATATATTTTAAAAAGCCTGGTATACACCAGTAAATTATTACTGTGGTTTTGATGTTCCACGGTAAAACATCTCTATTATCCTGTTTTTGTCATTTTTTGCTGTATAAAAATAATAATAGTGTCTCCCTGATTTTTCAGACACAAATATATCTGTTGAAAATAGTCTGTTGTAGGCCAGAGAGACAGAAGTGTGCTTTTGCTGTTCCACGGTAAAAAATCTCTATTATCCTGCTTTTTGCATTTTTTGCTGTAAAAAAAAAAATAGTGTCTCCCTGATTTTTCAGACACAAATATATCTGTTGAAAATAGTCTGGTGTGGGCCCGAGAAATACAAGTGTGGTTTCGCAGTTCCACGTTACAAAACCTCTGTATTATCCACTTTTGGGCCATTTGTATCTTAAAAAAACAGTTTGAGTGTGTCGCTCACTGTTCAGCCGCAAATATATATATATTTTAAAAAGCCTGGTATACACCAGTAAATTATTACTGTGGTTTTGATGTTCCACGGTAAAACATCTCTATTATCCTGTTTTTGTCATTTTTTGCTGTATAAAAATAATAATAGTGTCTCCCTGATTTTTCAGACACAAATATATCTGTTGAAAATAGTCTGTTGTAGGCCAGAGAGACAGAAGTGTGCTTTTGATGTTCCACGGTAAAAAATCTCTATTATCCTGCTTTTTGCATTTTTTGCTGTAAAAAAAAAATAGTGTCTCCCTGATTTTTCAGACACAAATATATCTGTTGAAAATAGTCTGGTGTAGGCCCGAGAAATACAAGTGTGGTTTTGCAGTTCCACGGTACAAACCTCTGTATTATCCACTTTTGGGCCATTTGTATCTAAAAAAAACAGTTTGAGTGTGTCGCTCACTGTTCAGCCGCAAATACATATATATTTTAAAAAGCCTGGTATACACCAGTAAATTATTACTGTGGTTTTGATGTTCCACGGTAAAACATCTCTATTATCCTGTTTTTGGCATTTTTTGCTGTATAAAAATAATAATAGTGTCTACCTGATTTTTCAGACACAAATATATCTGTTGAAAATAGTCTGGTGTAGGCCAGAGAGACAGAAGTGTGCTTTTGCAGTTCCACTGTAAAAAATCTCTATTATCCTGCATTTTGCATTTTTTGCTGTAAAAAAAAAAAAAAAATAGTGTCTCCCTGATTTTTCAGACACAAATATATCTGTTGAAAATAGTCTGGGGTAGGCCCGAGAAATACAAGTGTGGTTTTGCAGTTCCATGGTACAAACCTCTGTATTATCCACTTTTGGGCCATTTGTATCTAAAAAAAACAGTTTGAGTGTGTCGCTCACTGTTCAGCCGCAAATATATACAGTACAGACCAAAAGTTTGGACACACCTTCTCATTTAAAGATTTTTCTGTATTTTCATGACTATGAAAATTGTACATTCACACTGAAGGCATCAAAACTATGAATTAACACATGTGGAATTATATACTTAACAAAAAAGTGTGAAACAACAGAAAATATGTCTTATATTCTAGGTTCTTCAAAGTAGCCACCTTTTGCTTTGATGACTGCTTTGCACACTCTTGGCATTCTCTTGATGAGCTTCAAGAGGTAGTCACCGGAAATGGTTTTCACTTCACAGGTGTGCCCTGTCAGGTTTAATAAGTGGATACACAGCTGATAGTCCTACTGAATAGACTGTTAGAATTTGTATTATGGCAAGAAAAAGCAGCTAAGTAAAGAAAAACGAGTGGCCATCATTACTTTAAGAAGTGAAGGTCAGTCATTGCGAAAAATTGGGAAAACTTTGAAAGTGTCCCCAAGTGCAGTTGCAAAAAACATCAAGCGCTACAAAGAAACTGGCTCACATGAGGACCGCCTCAGGAAAGGAAGACCAAGAGTCACCTCTGCTTCTGAGGATAAGTTTATCCGAGTCACCAGCCTCAGAAATCGCAGGTTAACAGCAGCTCAGATTAGAGACCAGGTCAATGCCACTCAGAGTTCTAGCAGCAGACACATCTCTTCAACAACTGTTAAGAAGAGACTTTGTGCAGCAGGCCTTCATGGTAAAATAGCTGCTAGGAAATCACTGCTAAGGACAGGCAACAAGCAGAAGAGACTTGTTTGGGCTAAAGAACACAACGAATGGACATTAGACCAGTGGAAATCTGTGCTTTGGTCTGATGAGTCCAAATTTGAGATCTTTGGTTCCAACCACAGTCTTTGTGCGACGCAGAAAAGGTGAACGGATGGACTCTACATGCCTGGTTCCCACCATGAAGCATGGAGGAGGAGGTGTGATGGTGTGGGGTGCTTTGCTGGTGACACTGTTGGGGATTTATTCAAAATTGAAGGCATACAGAACCAGCATGGCTACCACAGCATCTTGCAGCGGCATGCTATTCCATCCGGTTTGTGTTTAGTTGGACCATCATTTATTTTTCAACAGGACAATGACCCCAAACACACCTCCAGGCTGTGTAAGGGCTATTTGACCAAGAAGGAGAGTGATGGGGTGCTACTCCAGATGACCTGGCCTCCACAGTCACCAGACCTGAACCCAATCGAGATGGTTTGGGGTGAGCTGGACCGGAGAGTGAAGGCAAAAGGGCCAACAAATATGCTAAGCATCTCTGGGAATTCCTTCAAGATTGTTGGAAGAACATTTCCGGTGGCTACCTCTTGAAGCTCATCAAGAGAATGCCAAGAGTGTGCAAAGCAGTCATCAAAGCAAAAGGTGGCTACTTTAAAGAACCTAGAATATAAGACATATTTTCAATTGTTTCACACTTTTTTGTTAAGTATATAATTCCACATGTGTTAATTCATAGTTTTGATGCCTTCAGTGTGAATGTACAATTTTCATAGTCATGAAAATACAGAAAAATCTTTAAATGAGAAGTTGTGTCCAAACTTTTGGTCTGTACTGTATATATTTTAAAAAGCCTGGTATACACCAGTAAATTATAACTGTGGTTTTGCTGTTCCACGGTAAAAAATCTCTATTATTCAGGTTTTGGTATTTTTTTCCGTTAAGAAAAACAGTAGTGTCTCCTGACTGTTGTGACACAAAAATATATCTGTTGAAAATAGTCTTGTGTAGGCCCGACATCCCAGTGTGGTTTCACAGTTCCACGGGTCAAATCGCTGTACTATCCAGTTTTGGGCCTTTGGTATCTAAAAAAAAAGCTGTTTGAGTGTGTCGCTCACTGTTCAGCCGCAAATATCTCTATTTAAAAAAGTGTGGTATACCCCAGTAAACAATAACTGTGGTTTTCCTCTTCCACGGTTCTAATCTACTCTTTATTACCCTTTTTCCATTGATAGTGCAAGTGTAAGCTATTTTACTTCATTTACAATGGGCAAGGCGCGTGGCAAGGGACGTGGAAGTGGACGTTCTGGTGATGGTTCATGCAGAGGACGGGGCCGTGGCCAAGGTGAAAATCTGCCACAACCAACAGCCACATCTTCTCGCTCCCACTTCTTGACCAAATTACTAGGGAAGCACAGAACAACACCAGTATTGAGAACTGATCAGTGTGAACAGGTTATTAATTGGATAGCAGACAATACTTCCAGTTACCTGGGCACCACCACCTCCGGTCTGTCTTCCACACGGTCAACTCTTAGTAGCCGTGAGTCTCGACAAAATACTCCTCCTCACCCTGATGCTCCTTCCTCCCACCATGCCGAGTGTCGTCAGACAGCAAGTGATCCCACACTTGTGAAGTGACCGCGGGCAAAGCCGCGCATTGGTATCTATGATCTGGCCCAGCAAGATCCCCACACACAGACTCTATCTTGATAACCGTATCTTTACTCGTATACATTTTTAACACAGCAAAGAAAAACAATAAATGACAACCGTAAATATGCACAGTAATAACGTGTACTGATAAGCTGACCCTCACTGTCCCTACTCACACGTTACCAGTCCTTTACTCCAGAAGGATGTGTCCCCCGTCGCAGGCCTGTCTGTCTTTGCAGGAGGGCGTCCCAGACGGAAAAAAAAAACAGGAACAGCAGAATTTGCGGAAAGAAAGGAAGGGGTACTTCGGCCTCTCGCCAGAGGTCCCGCTTACAGTCTCTCTGATCCGGATAGAAGCTCCGGTGGGTCCCCTTATGTAGTCCACACTCCAGTAGCAGGGAGTGTAACAGCTGAATCCTTCAGCAGTGCAGAAGCTGGGGAAGGCTCCGAGGATATGGTGTTAGATAGAAGAAATCACGTTGAGAGTCTCTCCTGTGCCACACACGAGGGCCTGCACACCGTCCTGGCTCTTTTCACAGACCACAGCAGACTCTTCGCGCGCTTTTTCCTGCTTCCCACTTTGGTCACGTGACTCTCTAGGGCGGGACACAGGAGGCTCAGTCTTTTTCTCTGTCATCACACCCTGCGCAGGTGCAACCTCTGGCCACAAGGTGGCAACATCATCCTGTATAATCACTTCTGTAACAGGCTCTATATCAATTATCACAGAACAGCCAGAGCCGGCCAGCTCACTACACGCCCCCCCACTCAAAGGTTGGCAGTCCCTGCCAACGACCGGCTCCAGGGCGGCGATGGCTGTGGATGTGACAGGGGGTGGCTGGGAAGAGGGCCACACATATTGGTTTCTGTAGGACTGTCCTGGAGGTACCCCTGCAGTGGTCCTCGTTGTCCGCCTAACGGGTTGGATCCCCTCTCTCCTATCAGTCACCCCACTCTCTTTCCCAGTCGACATGTCAGTAGAGGAGGTAATCGGTTCAAGTGCGTCAGTCGGACGGACAGGGGTAGGCATGCATTCAGTCTCTACATCCCCGGGGTCAGTGTCTCACAGTATTAGTGATATCCATCTCTCTAGGTATTAAAGTAGGGGAGTCAGGCTGGGAACGGCAGGGGCGCAACATATTACGGTGCAAGGTTCGTATGCTGCCGCTGCCTTCGCCCTGCACTCGATAGACGGGGCCACCGGGGCACGGCTGTCCAATTACTCGATAGACTTCGGTCTCCCACTTGGGCCGGAGTTTCCCTTGCGGCTTCTTTATTCGGACTAGTTGACCTACATTCAGTGAGTCAGCGTGCACTTGATCCTGAATTTTTCGGCCTACTAGCCGGTAGACAGTCTCCATTCTCTGGCGGTGTGTTGTAGCCAGGAAGGATAGGTACCACAGCTATCTTCTTCGAAGCTAGACAGTTGCAACTCATGGATGTCTTTGCCTGGACGGCCAAAGAGAAGGGTGTATGGGGTGTATCCGGTGACGGAATGGACCTGATTATTATAGGCCCACAGCAGTTCCGGGAGGAATCGAGGCCAGTCGGGCTTTTTGTCTTCAGCCAAAGTCCGGATCAGTTGTAAGAGGGTCCGGTTAAAGCGTTCACACGCGCCATTCCCTTGTGGATGGTAAGGGGTGGTCCTGGACTTCTTGATTCCATACATCCGTTGGAGTTCTTCAATGACTCGCCGTTCGAAACAAGCCCCCTGATCAGAGTGTAGCCGCTCCGGACACCCGTAGACCCGAACGAATTGCTGACAGATAGCATGTGCAGCTGATTCAGCAGTCTCATCCTTGGTAGCAACAGCGACAGCGAATTTCGTGAAGTGCTCCACCATCACCAGACAGTACTGGTAGCCACTATTCGCCGTTCCGATCAACAGATAGTCCACCATCAACAGCTCAAGGGGCCTCAACATCTTAATAGTCTGGACGGGGGCATGCTGCTCCGCGGACTTGTGGAATTCACAGGTACGGCATGCTTGACAGACGTTTTCAACCAACTTACGGAGCCCTGGACAAAAAATGAACTGCTGGGTCCACCGGAGGGTCTTGTCTATGCCGAAGTGGCCGTTCCTCCTGTGAGCTTCGCCCACCATCTCATGGGCCAACTGCACCGGGATGACAATCTGCAAACACTCCTCCAGCATATGGGATAAAAGGGCCCTGCGACACAGGACTCCATCTTTCACGATCAGCCGATCCCACTGGGCAAGCAGAGCCAAGGCTCCGGTCGATAGTCGGGCTCTCACTTCGGAGGGCAGTTTCTCTTGTTTACTCACATACTGTTTCAGTAAGACGTGCTCGGGATCTCGATCTTGAAGCTTGGCCCATTCTTGCTGGGACAGGGGAGATCCCACTACGGCTTCAATCCCTCCTACCGCATACTGGTGGCTATCTTCTATTTGCTTTGCGAGCCGGGCAAAGTCAGGCATCTCATCTTCCTCCAACTCTTCATCCCGGTCCCCCACTGGCGGGGATGATGTCACTGTAGACAGGCTGTCAGCATTCTGATTCTCGTTCCCCGCTCTGTATTTAATTTTGTACTGGAATCTAGAGAGCCTGGCCATCCAGCGCTGTTCCATTGCCCCTAGTTTGGCATTCTCTAGGTGGGCAAGAGGATTGTTGTCCGTCATGACCAGCACCTCCGCTCCTGTCAGATAGCCGGCAAATTTCTCCGTCATAGCCCAAGTCAGAGCCAAGAGTTCCAAGCGGAAGGAGCTGTAGTTGACGGGATTCTTTTCGGTGTCACGGAGAGACCTACTGGCATATGCTATCACGCGTTCTTTATTATCTTGAACTTGAGAGAGGACCGCCCCTAGACCTTGAAGGCTGGCGTCGGTGTGCAACTGAAACGGTAATGTGTAGTCTGCATATGCCAGAACACGGGGTGATGTTAGAGCAGCCTTAAGTGCCTGAAAGGATTTTTCTCGGTCAGGCCCCCAACTGATGCGTCATCCTCTGGGGCTGTTCGCGGTCCCTCGGAGAACCTCATGCAGTGGTTCAGCAAGCCGAGCAAAGTCCTTGACAAACCGACGGTAGTAGCCTGCTAGCCCCAGAAAGGCCCGGACTTCTTTGACGGTAGTTGGCTGCGGCCACTCTTGAATGGCTGCTATCTTCTCCGGAGAGGGCTGGACGCCTTCGGCTTAGATCCAGTGACCCAAGTAGTCGATTTCCTGCTGGAACAGACGGCACTTGCTGGGCTTCAACTTCAAGCCGTGTCGCCTCAAGCGCTGGAGCACTTGGCCAAGCTTGTGAAGATGATCTTCAAAGGTGGCGGAGTATACCACGATGTCGTCAAGGTATATCAGCGTAAACTCAAAGTTGAAGTCCCCCAGACAGCGTTCCATTAGTCTCTGAAAGGTCCCCGATGCGTTATTCAAGCCGAACGGCATCCGGTCGAACTCATACAGGCCCATGGGAAGGATGAAGGCGGTCTTTTCCCTGTCCTTCTCACTCATTGGAACCTGCCAATATCCACTGGCCAGGTCTAGGGACGAAAAATATTTGGCCTTCTTCAGGGCGGTCAGTGACTCTTCGATCCGAGGAAGTGGATATGAGTCCCGGATAGTGCAAGCGTTCAGCCTACGGTAGTCCACGCAAAACCTTAGGGAACCATCTTTCTTTTTGACTATCACCACGGGTGCAGCCCACGGGCTCTGGCTTTCACGTACCACTCCGGCGTGTAGCATAGATTCTAACAAGCTTTTCACCTCCTGGTATTGCTGAGGTGTTATCTGCCGGTACCTCTCGCGGATAGGGGGGGTATCGCCCGTGGGTATCTCGTGCTGAATACTAGTGGTACACCCAAAGTCTGTGTCATGCTTTGCAAAGGAGTCTTGGTGTTCCCGCAGGAGTTCCTCCACTTGAGACACTTCTTGTTTGGTGTACTGAGACGTGTCTAGCTGCACTTTTTCCCGTAGTTTCGCCCAATGTCTTCATCGTTTACTTGAGCGTTTATGGCTGAGACGGTTACCGTCCAGTCGCCTTCTGTAGACGGGGTGAATTCTAGGGGCCCAATGGGATTCACTTCCGTGGGTAGAGCATATACCCAGGCAAGTTGAGTGCCGGCTTCAAGGGCTAGGCCTACGTCTACGGTGTTGTTTAGCCTGACAGGGACTCTCCCGTTCCTCACGACGGCTAGAGTGCGAGCAACTAGTGGGTTTAGCTTACCCCCACTTGGGGTCCTCGGCTCGATCAACACTTCAACCCCCTCAAGTTGTCGGTGGGTGTTAAGGGGTAAGGAAATGACTGTCTCTTTTTCAGCGGGCAAAGTAATCCGGGTACGGCGTGGCACCGTAATGGCGGCTAGGAGTAGTTGTTCCTCTGCCATCTGTTGAAGTCCAACGGTCCGGATTACGCGCTGGAACGCCAGACGAGTCGGCTTATGTTTGGTAACTTTCTGCCAGTATTTGGGTCCTTTTCTTGTCAACAGCATAAGATCTAGGTCTTTCAAGATGTTCATTCCAACTATCACTGGGGTTTCGGAGCCGAAACCTTCCTTGACGATGACGATCCCTCGTTTCCCTAAGTCCTGTCCGCAGGCCTTTGTGCCCATCCAAGCAACTCCGGTCACTGGCATGGGTAGATTATTAGCCGCAATAATCTTAATGGCGGTGTCTGGGTCACGAGCAGTTCTTGGTTTGAGGTAATTTTCGTAAAACTGTTAGACATCGTGGTCACTTGTGACCTGGTGTCCATCAGTCCCTGTACGGCAATTCCTTCCAGGACAACTTCAAGTGTCGGGCTATTCGAGGCAAGAGCACTCCGCCATCGGCTCTGTTTTTCCACACCCCTCTCCTTGCCCTCCCCTGCTGCGCGAGCCTCAGCTGCAGGGGTGTCTAGTTTAACGGCGGCCATTGTGGTGAGGCCCGGCGTGGTAGCTCTGCTTGTGGATATGGCTGGGGTTCCATTCGCTGGTCTGATCGAAATTCCCTTCGCTGGGGTGACTGAGGGTTTGTTCATTGGTGCGACGGAGGTTGTTGCGGAGGGAAGTGTTGAGGACAACGATTTGCCCTATGGCGAGGATCACCGCATGACCAACACTGGCTCACGGGACGACTAGGCTGTCTTCGCTGGTCTCCCTGTCGGTCTAATGTTAACTGTAATATCTGTCTCTGTAAGTCTGCTACCATCTGTTTCAGGTGTTCCGTGTCACTGTTCGGATTTTTAATGTCAGATATGGATCTGCATGCAGCACCTTGAATCCCCACATCCATGACAGGTCCCCTTGAACGTTCTATGGCTTCCTGTTTGACTTCAGCAAAAGTAAGAGCCGGCATCATCCGGATCAAGTCCTGTAACGTGCGGTTAAGATACTGGTCTCTCAGTCCTATTACAAATTGGTCTCTCAGTACCAGGTCACGAGAAGCCATACCAGCTAGTTGCTCCCCTTTTCCACAGGTTTGTTCAAGGAGTACCTGAGGGGCGTTCGCATATTGGGGAATATCCTCCCATTCAAGCTGCGTCCGTCTAAAGAACATGTGTCGCAGTGTTCCCTGGTATGTGGTCGGCCCATAGGTGTTCTCCAGCACCCGCACCAAATCATCTACTGTACGCTGGCCCCTGACCGTCTCCAGTCTGACTGTCATCCATGCCTCCCCCTCTAGCGTCAGTACCGCCATTTCTGCCAATTTCTTAGGGTCAATATTATACATTTCCCCCAGTATCCGGACTTGTTCCGCCCATTCTGGTACAGGGTAGTTTCGTCCGCCAAATTTCCTGACCTGATTCACAATAGACACCGGCGGGGCTTTCTGACTGGACACATGGCCTGGGTGGGAATCCTGTTGGTCACAGATCCTGCCGACTACGCCAGATGAAGTGACCGCGGGCAAGGCCGCGCATTGGTATCTATGATCTGGCCCAGCAAGATCCCCACACACAGACTCTATCTTTATAACCGTATCTTTACTCGTATACATTTTTAACACAGCAAAGAAAAACAATAAATGACAACCGTAAATATGCACAGTAATAACGTGTACTGATAAGCTGACCCTCACTGTCCCTACTCACACGTTACCAGTCCTTTACTCCAGAAGGATGTGTCCCCCGTCGCAGGCCTGTCTGTCTTTGCAGGAGGGCATCCCAGACGGAAAAAAAAAACAGGAACAGCAGAATTCGCGGAAAGAAAGGAAGGGGTACTTCAGCCTCTCGCCAGAGGTCCCGCTTACAGTCTCTCTGATCCGGATAGAAGCTCTGGTGGGTCCCCTTATGTAGTCCACACTCCAGTAGCAGGGAGTGTAACAGCTGAATCCTTCAGCAGTGCAGAAGCTGGGGAAGGCTCCGAGGATATGGTGTTAGATAGAAGAAATCACGTTGAGAGTCTCTCCTGTGCCACACACGAGGGCCTGCACACCGTCCTGGCTCTTTTCACAGACCACAGCAGACTCTTCGCGTGCTTTTTCCTGCTTCCCACTTTGGTCACGTGACTCTCTAGGGCGGGACACAGGAGGCTCAGTCTTTTTCTCTGTCATTCACACCCTGCGCAGGTGCAACCTCTGGCCACAAGGTGGCAACATCATCCTGTGTAATCAATTCTGTAACAGGCTCTATATCAATTATCACAGAACAGCCAGAGCCGGCCAGCTCACTACACTTGGACACTCTGAAGAGCTGTTCACTGGTCCATTTCCATATTTGGGCCCCTCGACTGATACGCTTGAAGTGGTGGAAGAGGAGAACCCATGTTGCGATGCCCAAATATTTGAACAGCCACGGCCACAGGAAGTCGACGTTGGCAATCTGTCACAAGAGGTGGACGATGACGAGACACAATTGCCAGGAAGTGAGGAGGAGGATCGTGGTGCGCAAGTGGAAGAGGAGGAGGTGGTGGATGATCTAGTAACTGACCCAACGTGGAAGGAGGACATGCAGAGAGAGGCCAGCAGCACACAGGGGGAGGGAGGCAGAGTACCCCAACAGGCAGGAAGAAGCAGTGTGGTGGCCGCAGACAGAAGGCAGGCAACCGTTCCCCGTAACACCAACACGAGGGACATTGCCAGTACAAGCGGTATGTCTTCCAGAGTCTGGAATTTTTTTAAAGACTCTGCTGATAACCCTCAAAAGGCCATATGTTCCACCTGCCATGTCAGCATCAGCAGGGGTGACAAAACTACCAGCCTGACCACCACCAGCATGATCAGGCACATGGCAGCAAAGCACCCGACTTTGTGGGGCGAAACCCAGGGTCCACGACCAGTGTCAGCGGGTGTCACCACTGCTTTTTTCACTGTTGTGCGTGCAATAGAACCCCCTGTTGTGTGTGCAAGACAATCCCCTGTCCATACTGCATGTAAAGATGCCCCCTCCTCTCAGTCTTCACTTGTTATGGCAGTTTCTCAAGAAACAGCATCAACGTCCACGTCCACGTCCCACCGCAGCCTTCAATTGTCCATATCCCAGACCTTTGAATGAAAGCGGAAATTCGCAGCTAACGCCCCACAGGCCACAGTCCTAAATTCGCACATTTCACGACTGCTTGCATTGGAAATGCTGCCTTTTAGGCTGGTGGAGACGGAATCCTTCCGCAATCTTATGGCGGTGGCCGTCCCTCGGTACTCGGTCCCCAGCCGACACTATTTTGCCCGGTGTGCCATCCCCGCACTACACAAGCACGTGTCCCAAAGCATCTGCCGTGCCCTCAACAACGCAGTTACTGGGAGAGTCCACCTGACAACGGACACGTGGACAAGTGCTTGTGGCCAGGGACGGTACATCTCTCTGACGGCACACTGGGTAAACATAGTAGAAGCCGGGACCCAGTCGGACCTTGGGACGGAACACATCCTCCCCACACTGAGGATTGCGGGCCCTATGTCAGTCAGAGTTGCCCCCACAGTGCATCCTCCTCCTCCTCCTCCTCCTCATGTTCAGCCTCCATCTCAGATATCACCACATCAGTTACAAGCTGGAAGCATTGCAGTACTGCCTCCGCCAAGCGGCAACAGGCTGTGCTGAAACTCATAAGCTTAGGTGATAAACCTCACACTGCTTGTGAGTTGTGGACAGCTGTGAAAGAGCAGGCAGATCTGTGGCTGAAACCGCTGAACCTACATCCCGGCATGGTCGTGTGTGACAATGGCCGTAACCTGGTGGCGGCTCTGAGGCGAGGTGAGATCACACACGTACCATGCCTTGCTCATGTGCTTAACCTCGTGGTTCAGCGGTTTCTTAAATCGTTCCCCGAGTTGCCAGATCTGCTCGAGAAAGTACGCCGCCTGTCAGCTCATTTTCGCAAGTCGGCTACAGCTTCCACCGCCCTTGCTGTGTTGCAGCAGCGTTTGCAGCTTCCGGCACACCGACTGGTGTGTGATGTCCCCACACGTTGGAACTCTACCCTCCACATGTTGCAAAGGATTTGTGAGCAGAAGAGAACAGTTGTGGAGTACCAGCTGCAACAAGGCCGTCGATATTCAGGTCAGACTCCACACATAAGACCTCAGGAGTGGACCTGGATGTCTGACATATGTACCATCCTGACAAACTTTGAGGAGGCCACCAAGATGGTGAGTGGCGATGACGCCATCATTAGTGTCAGCATCCCACTTGTCTGTCTTTTGCAACGCTCTCTGCAGAGAATTAAAGAGGAGGCATTGCAGCCAGAGTATGATGAGATGGATCAAGAAGCCGTAGCGGGCGATTACACACAGCCCAGCCTCATCTCATCCCAACGTGCATTGGGGGACAATGAGGGAGAGGAGGAGGAGGAGGAGGAGGAAGAACAGGAGCTGCTATCATGCGTTGTAGACGGTAGTACCTGTACAAGTGTCATACCGTCGGTTCAGCGTGGGTGGCCTGAGGACTGGGGGGAGGAGGAAGAGGAGGAGGAGGAAGAGGAGGAGGAGGAGGAGGAGAGCATGGTCAGCCGTCATCTTGGTGAGGACACGGAAATCTTGCCCGTTACCAGTCTGGCACGCATGGCTGACTTTATGTTACGCTGCCTTAAGTGTGACCCTCGCGTTGTCAAAATGTTGGGTGACAGTCATTACTGGTTGGTGACACTTGTAGACCCCCGCTACAAGGAGAACTTTCACTCTCTTATTCCTGAGGTGGAGAGGTCTACAAAAATGGGGCAATACCAGAAGGCCCTTGCTGCAAAACTCTTAAAAAAATTCCCATCTGAACACGCTAGCGGCAGAGGTCACAGTTCGTTGCCCAACCAAGGCGTATAGGCGAGAGAGATGCAACTCCAATCCAGCAGAGGCAGGGGAACACTGTCAATGTTCTGGGACAGTTTTCTGACACCCGCCCAGCTTACAGGCCCTGAGGCGCGGGGTACTCTCACAAGGAGTGGAAAGTTTCAAAAGATGGTGAGGGAGTACCTTGCCGATCGTACCAGCGTCCTCCGTGATTCCTCTGTGCCTTTTAATTATTGGGTATCCAGGCTGGACACTTGGAATGAACTCGCTCTGTACGCCTTGGAGGTCCTGGCCTGCCCTGCCGCTAGCGTGTTATCGGAGCGTGTTTTTAGTGCCGCTGGGGGAATTATAACTGATAAGCGCACTCGCCTGTCAACTGACAATGCTGACAAGCTGACCCTTATCAAAATGAATAAGGATTGGGCCAGACTTCTCATCACCACCAAATGACAGCAGAGTAACATAAAGTCAAATCCACTGTGTTATTTCGGGAGGTGTATTCACATGCACCGCTTCACACCCACACATGGGTATACGCTTCCTGGTTTCGGCTGTTTAATCTTCTTCTCCTTATCCTCAGCCTCCACCACCTCTATACCACCAGGGTGCCAGCATTGCAAGTTGCTCCGTCCTAATTTTTGGCAGCTTTTGCTGGGAAAGCATAAGAAAATACTATGGGAGACCCACTCCCCAATAATGGGACTTATGTTTGTAATATGCTGTACTGCATGGCTCTTGTAAGGGGCATTGCAAGTTGCTCCGTTCTAATTTTTGGCAGCTTTTGCTGGGAAAGCATAAGCAAATACTATGGGAGACCCACTCCCCAATAATGGGACTTATGTTTGTAATATGCTGTACTGCATGGCTCTTGTAAGGGGCATTGCAAGTTGCTCCGTCCTAATTTTTGGCAGCTTTTGCTTGCAAGGCATAAGCAAATACTATGGGACACCCACTCCCCAATAATGGGACTTATGTTTGTAGTATGCTGTACTGCATGGCTCTTGTAAGGGGCATTGCAAGTTGCTCCGTCCTAATTTTTGGCAGCTTTTGCTGGGAAAGCATAAGCAAATACTATGGGAGACCCACTCCCCAATAATGGGACTTATGTTTGTAATATGCTGTACTGCATGGCTCTTGTAAGGGGCATTGCAAGTTGCTCCGTCCTAATTTTTGGCAGCTTTTGCTTGCAAGGCATAAGCAAATACTATGGGACACCCACTCCCCAATAATGGGACTTATGTTTGTAATATGCTGTACTGCATGGCTCTTGTAAGGGGCATTGCAAGTTGCTCCGTCCTAATTTTTGGCAGCTTTTGCTGGGAAAGCATAAGCAAATACTATGGGAGACCCACTCCCCAATAATGGGACTTATGTTTGTAATATGCTGTACTGCATGGCTCTTGTAAGGGGCATTGCAAGTTGCTCCGTCTTAATTTTTGGCAGCTTTTGCTTGCAAGGCATAAGCAAATACTATGGGACACCCACTCCCCAATAATGGGACTTATGTTTGTAATATGCTGTACTGCATGTGACGCGCCCCCTGGGCCGTGTGTACACGTGTGTGGGATACCCGGTGCCGTTTCTCTGGGGTCTGTAGTCTCCGTGGCGGTGACCCGGTCCCGTGGCTCAGGCTGGTCAAACCAGCGGCAGTCTTTCTTAGGTTTTGAGGTCAATTGTCCGACTGCGCCACCCGTGGCTTGGGGTCAGGGAGTACCACTGCTGCGAGGCAGACCGCTGAGGCTGGTGTTGTGTGCGCAGCATAGAATGGGATAACTCCCCTCGGGAGGAGTATAGCCTCAGGGCAGTGAGTGTGGATGATGGGGGTGATGGTGCACGAACGCAGCAGGAACGACTCAGAGTCTTTGCAGTGCAGTTCAGGGTCTTTACTGATGATTATAAGGTAGACCCTCCCGGGAGTACTGGCTAGCATAAGAGGCCTGGTCAGTCTGTGAGCAAGCAGGAGTTCCCCTGGCCAGGTGGAGTTGTAGGCCTCCCCGTCTGTCTGCACTCTTCCTGGCTACCTTGCTGTAAGCGGGTAGAAGTAGCCCACGTCCCTGAGTGTACCGTGTAGTGCTCACCCGTATGGCTGGTGACTTGGGGCCTTCTGTTAGCCTCCGCTCCACGACGGCGGTGCTGGTCCCTTGCTTGTGACTGAGCCTCCGGGCTTCTATGGCCAGAGGACCTGAAATCCCCTGCCGGCTGGTTTCTGCTGCTGGATATATAAGTTCTCACAGCTTCGGACTCCTGTGTCCGGTTCCTATTGTCTTCTGTCAGGGCGAGCTCTGCTCAGCTTCCAGCCCCTGGTCTTTAGCTCCTAGCTCCTACAGAGCTCCTTGCTGCTACTTTCCCTTGCTCTCACTCTGACTCTGACTGTTCTCTGACTCACTCAACCCCGCCCCAGATCCAGTTTATAAGGGCAGAATTCTCCCCTCCCAGGACTGGGGCAGGAGGATGTTGCATGTTTAAGGGATCCTGACCAGGAAACCTCCCACTTGCTCTCCGACGTAATATCTCTATTACTGTGGTGACCAGACCCCTGGGGTGCCACACATGGCTCTTGTAAGGGCCATTGCAGTTCCTCATAATTTTTGGAAAGCCTTCCATTCACTGCTTAGGCCAACAGGGCACAGGAGACCCAGTTGCTATAAATCGAAAAAAAGGTTTAGTTAACGCCCTCTGACCTCCATGTCATTTCCAAGGGGCATTGGAGTGGCTCGAAATTTTTGGTAGGCATTGCACTCACTGTATGCCCTATAACTGTGCAGCCGAACCGCTCCTTTTGTTACAGAAACATATCCTACAAGACATATCTGGTTGACTGGCCTGATATTGATGTGAATGGTCCCTGTTCCTCCTGCTCTTTCTCCTTTGCCACCACCTCATCCATTATTTATCACCTGAAGCTTTGTTTTAACGGGAGTCATAGAACTGGGATAGTAGCAGTAAAACATCCAGCAAATCCTCGGAGGAGGTAGGATATGCGCCAAAACGCGGACCACCTCAGGCCTAGCCGCTACTACATACAGTTATATGAAAAAGTTTGGGCACCCCTATTAATCTTAAGCTTATTGTTTTATAAAAATTGGTGTTTTTGCAACAGCTATTTCAGTTTGATATATGTAATAACTGTTGGACACAGTAATGTTTCTGCCTTGAAATAAGGTTTATTGTACTAACAGAAAATGTGCAATCTGCATTCAAACAAAATTTGACTGGTGCATAAGTATGGGCACCTCACCAGAAAAGTGACATTAATATTTAGTACATCCTCCTTTTGCAAAAATAACAGCCTCTAGTCGCTTCCTGTAGCTTTTAATGAGTTCCTGGATCCGGGATGAAGGTATTTTTGACCATTCCTTTTTACAAAACAATTCCAGTTCAGTTAAGTTTGATGGTCGCCGAGCATGGACAGCCCTCTTCAAATGATCCCACAGATGTTCAATGATATTCAGGTCTGGGGACTGGGATGGCCATTCCAGAACATTGTAATTGTTCCTCTGCATGAATGCCTGAGTAGATTTGGAGCTGTGTTTTGGATCATTGTCTTGCTGAAAGATCCATCCTCTGCGTAACTTCAACTTTATCACTGATTCTTGAACATTATTGTCAAGAATCTGCTGATACTGAGTGGAATCCATGCGTCCCTCAACTTTAACAAGATTCCCGGTGCCGGCATTGGCCACACAGCCCCAAAGCATGATGGAACCTCCACTAAATTTTACTGTGGGTAGCAAGTGTTTTTCTTGGAATGCTGTGTTTTTTTGCCGCCATCCATAGCGCCTTTTTGTATGACCAAACAACTCAATCTTGGTTTCATCAGTCCACAGGACCTTCTTCCAAAAAGAAATTGGCTTCTCCAAATGTGCTTTTGCATACCTCAGCCAACTCTGTTTGTGGCGTGCTTGCAGAAACGGCTTCTTTCACATCACTCTCCCATACAGCTTCTCCTTGTGCAAAGTGCGTTGTATAGTTGACCGATGCACAGTGACACCATCTGCAGCAAGTTGATGCTGCAGCTTTCTGGAGGTGGTTTGAGAATTGTCCTTGACTGATCTCACCATTCTTCTTCTCTGCCTTTCTGATGTTTTTCTTGGCCTGCCACTTTTGGCCTTAACAAGAACTGTCACTGTGTTCTTCCATTTCCTTACTATGTTCCTCACAGTGGAAACTGACAGGTTAAATCTCTGAGACAGCTTTTTGTATCCTTCCCCTGAACAACTATGTTGAAAAATCTTTGTTTTCAGATCATTTGACAGTTGTTTTGAGGAGCCCATGATACCACTCTTCAGAGGAGATTCAAACAGGAGAACAACTTGCAAGTGGCCACTTTAAGTAGCTTTTCTCATGATTGCATACACCTGGCTATGAAGTTCAAAGGTCAATGAGGTTACAAAACCAAAAAAAGTGCTTTAGTAAGTCAGTAAAAAGTAGGCAGGAGTATTTAAAACAAGAAAATGATAAGGGTGCCCATACTTATGCACCTGTCAAATTTTGTTTGAATGCAGATTGCACATTTTCTGTTAGTACAGTAAACCTCATTTCAAGGCAGAAATATTACTGTGTCCAACAGTTATTACGTATATCAAGCTGAAATAGCTGTTGCAAAAACACTAATTTTTATAAAACATTAAGCTAAAGATTAATAGGGGTGCCCAAACTTTTTCATATAACTGTACATGCGCTTGCATTCCAAGAAAACAAAGCAGATGCTAACTTCTATCATCATCATCATGCTCCTCACCTAGGCACTCTCAACTCCCCTGATGGAGAAGCCAGGGCCCACCGGAGGAGTCTGGTTCTCTGGTGGGCTCGTCCAATGCTGCCCTAAAGCAGGCCAGGCTAAGAAAAGTGTGGGGGAAGGTGACAGGAGAAATCTGGGCGGCTGGGGACCGAGTATGGACACCTGGCCGCCACCTGGCGGCTGGGGACCGAGCGTGGACACGCCTCCTCCAAACTAAAAGGCCTCATTTCAAGTGAAAGCTAGCAGTATGATATTGCAGCCTGTGGGTGGGTGGGTGGTTGGCTGCATATTTTCGCTTGCATTGCAAGGAATGGGGGAGGTACAATTGAACACTGCCCTGGGACAAGGCCTTGCACGGGGATAGTTGCAAGTCTGCATCTTCTGATGCGGCAAGGATCACTTCTGATGGGCACACTTTTAGACAATGACCTGGGGGTCAGAGATGCTTCCAGGGGTCTTCCCCATGCTGATCCCTTGTCTTTTCAGCACTGTATGCATGTGTCACACATTTCATGGCCAGATAAGGTTGTAAAATGTTAAAATGACATTTCCCGGTGAACGCATTTGTCACGGTTGAAAGCAATACAAAAGTGCAAAAACGCATGAAAAATGCTACTTGTGAACATAGCCCAAGGTGTGGAGGAGTATTTTTGTTTTTGGTTATTTATTTTACCTTATACACAAGTTTTTACCCTGGAAAGGAAATTTCTTAACATATTTCACAGGAAAACCGTTTCAGTTTAGTTTTTGAACGTTTTATTGTGAGCCCGCAAAAGTGGCTTAATACCTCTGACCACGTTGTTGACAGCAGTGACCTGGGGGTCAGAAATGCTTCCAGGGGCGATCCCCATGCTGCCCCCATGTCTTTTGAGCACTGTCACTATCGTTTTGGGCACTTTTTAGGCTTTCAACAGACTGCCGGGGTGCTGCCGCAAAAATGCTCGGGTCTCTCATAGACTAACATTGGGCTCGTTGCTCGGGTCGAGCACCCGAGTATCACGGTAAGCTCGGCCCGAGCTTCGAGCACCCGAGCATTTTAGTGATCGCTCAACACTATCAGTCGTCATCTTGGTGAGGACACGGAAGTCTTGCCCGTTACCAGTCTGGCACCCATGGCTGACTTTATGTTACGCTGCCTTAACCGTGACCCTCGCATTGTCAAAATGTTGGGTGACAGTCAATACTGGTTGATGACACTTTTAGACCCCCTCTATAAGGAGAACTTTCACTCTCTTATTCCTGAGTTGGAGAGGTCTACAAAAATGGGTCAGTACCAGAAGGCCCTTGCTGCAGAACTATTAAAAAAATTCCCATCTGAACACGGTAGCGGCAGAGGTCACAGTTCGCTGCCCAACTAAGGCATACAGGCGAGAGAGACGCAACTCCAATCCAGCAGAGGCAGGGGAACACTGTCAATGTTCTAGGACAGTTTTCTGAGACCTGCCCAGCTTACAGGCCCTGAGGCGCAGGGTACTCTCACAAGGAGTGGAAAGTTTCAAAAGATGGTGAGGGAGTACCAGCGTCCTCCGTGATTCCTCTGTGCCTTTTAATTATAGGGTATCCAAGTTGGACACTTGGAATGAACTCACTCTGTATGCCTTGGAGGTCCTGGCCTGCCCTGCCGCTAGCGTGTTATCGGAGCGTGTTTTTAGTGCCACTGGGGGAATTATAACTGATAAGCGCACTCGCCTGTCAACTGACAATGCTGACAAGCTGACCATTATCAAAATGAACAAGGGCTGGATTGGGCCAGACTTCTCATCACCACCAAATGACAGCAGAGTAACATAAAGTCAAATCCACTGTGTTATTTCGGGAGGTGTAGTCCCATGCATCGCTTCACACCCACACATGGGTATACGCTTCCTCATTTCGGCTGTTTTTGCTCTTCTCCTTATCCTCAGCCTCCACGACCACTATACCACCAGGGTGACCGTGGTCCATGTTGCCAGCATTGCAAGTTCCTCTGTCCTAATTTTTGGCAGCTTTTGCTTGGAAAGCATAGGCAAAGACTATGGGAGACCCACTCCCCAATAATGGGAATAATGTTTTTAATATGCTGTACTGCATGGCTCTTGTAAGGGACATTGCAAGTTCCCCCTTCCTAATTTTTGGCAGCTTTTGCTTGGAAGGCATAGGCAAAGACTATCGGAGACCCACTCCCCAATAATGGGAATAATGTTTTTAATATGATGTACTGCATGGCTCTTGTAAGGGGCATTAAAATCGCCTTGTTAAGCTACTGTGACCTCCACGTCTCTTCCAAGGGTCGTTAATATTGTCTTTTTATTCCACTGCGACCTCCACCACTCTTCCAAGGGGCATTAAAAGCGTCTTGTTAAGCCACTGTGACCTCCACGTCTCTTCCACAGGGCGTTGATATTGTCTTTTTATTCCACTGTAACCTCCACCACTCTTCCAAGGGGCATTGATATTGTCTTTTTATTCCACTGCGACCTCCACCACTCTTCCAAGGGGCACTAAAAGCGTCTTGTTAAGCTACTGTGACCCTCACGTCTCTTCCACGGGGCATTGATATTGTCTTTTTATTCCACTGTAACCTCCACCACTCTTCCAAGGGGCATTAAAACTGTCTTGTTAAACCACTCTGAACTCCACGTCTCTTCCAAGGGGCATTAAAACCATCTTGTTAAGCTACTGTGACCTCCACATCTCTTCCAAGGGGCATTAAAACTGTCTTGTTAAACAGGCCCTTTCTCCTTTGCCACCACCTCATCCATCATTCATCACCTGAAGCTTTGTTTTAACGGGAGTCATAGAACTGGGATAGTAGCAGGAAAACATCCAGCAATCCTCGAAGGAGGTAGAATATGCGCCAAAACGCTGACCACCTCAGGCCTAGCTGCTACTACATACATGCGCTTGCATTCCAAGGAACAGAAAGCTAAGGAGGTGTATGGCCTCATGATCATGAATAATTTACTCGTTGTGTAGGAGGCCGACCACTGCTGCTGTCTACCTTCTGAACTTTGTGTTGAAGCCTGATTGACCCAGGACCCACAATCCTCTATGTCTGGAGGACGTGTTGCATCCCAGTGTCCAACTGTGTCCCAGCTTCCACAATATTAACCCAGTGTCAAGGCGTCAGTGAGATGGACCATTCCTGGCCACATTCACTTGTCCACGTGTTTGTGGTTAGGCTGTCCTTCCCACTAAATGCACTGGGGAGGGCACAGGTAATGTTTTGGTATGCGCGCTTGTGTATAAGGCGCACCGGGACAAATAGGGGCGGCTGGGGACCGTTTATGGACACCCGGCCACCCCCACGCGGCTGGGGACTGTGTGTGGGCACCCGGCCGCGGGGCGGCTGGGGACTGAGTATGGACACCCGGCCGCCCCCTGGCGGCTGGGGACCAAGCGTGGATGCCCGGCCGCCGGGCGGCTGGGGACTGAGTATGAATACCAGGTTACCGACGCAGCCATGACGTGGTGGCCAGATTCCACCTCCACATGCCTAAAAGGCCCAATTTCAAGTGCAAGCAGGCTAGCAGCATGGTATTGCAGCCTGGGGGTGGGTGGGTGGCAGGCTGCATACTTGCGCTTGTATTGCAAGTTATGGGGGAGGTACAATTGAACACTACCCTGGGACAAGGACTTGTGTAGCACCCTGAGGATTCGGCTGCTACAGGGGTATTACACCTCAAGCCAGAGGTGTGGTATTCCACTCCCGGGTAAGGATGGAGTGTGGAACTGAGCTTAGTAGGCTGCATGCACTACATACATCCCATTTCCGGGGGACAGAACAACGGTACTCCCACCAGTATATGTGCAGGTACGACAGCGTCTGTCCCTGGCTGGAGTGGGAGGGGGGTGGAACATCCCAGTAGTGTAGGGGCAGATAGCGGAAGTAGTCTGGGTAAAGCTAGGAGCCCATTGGGTGCTGGTCACCTGGGTTCACACATAGAGGGAGTATATAAGGTGGGCACCATCTTAGAACAGGGTCAGAGAGCCTGAGGAGAAGCAGAGCAGAGGAGCTCAGCCAGGAGGGCTGACAGGGAGCTGTGGCTCCGGCTGGGCCCAGCTCCAGAGCAAGGCCTGCAGAGAGAGGAGTAAGACGGACCCAGAGAGAAGCAGAGACAGAGGGAACCCCAAGAACCCAGAAACAGACCAGAAAGGGTGAAGGGTTGGCAGAAAAGGGCACCGGATCCCAAGCTGGCAGAGGCAGAAGTAACCCTTAACCAGGAACCGGAGGTCGTGGTCAAGTTTTGCCACGACCCTCACCATATCCACCAGGAAGGCACACCACGAGTAGGGCCAGGGAAGCCAGAGAAGGTTCAACCACTAAGAGGCCCGAGGGAGCCGGACAAAGGTGGATCCCTGGTGGGGACGGCCAGGAGAAAGAGAGTGAGAGGGAAGCTCAGGACCACGCTCCGGAACTGCCTGGGGGTTAGCCGAGTCCCGCACCTGGTGGACGCAGCACGGCTCGGGTGGTCACTCAAGGCCAGAGTGACTAAAGCAACATCAGTGAGTAAAAACCCTGAAACTGCACCTCAAGTCTCTGACTCTCCTTTCTACAACATAACTACACCCATCATCCACACCTGCTGCCCTGAGGCCATACCTCTCCCGTTGGGGGTTATACCATCACTGCTGCACATATACCACCGGCCTCAGCGGACTGCTCTGCAGCGGCGGCTTCAAAGCCGCACTCAACGGGTGGCGTAGTCGATCAAATTAACATCTACTGCCATAGACTGCCACTTAGTTTGACACCCTGGGCACGGACCGGGTCACCGCCACAAGGACTACTACTCCCATACAGATCCGGCTCCGGGTATCCCTTGAACATGGCCCAGGGGGCGCGTCAACTTCTGGCGTAGTCGGCAGGATAACGTGCCCGCAACCACCGGGTACTGCGTGCCTGAAGAAAAGTTCACATTTACCTCAAAAAGAAGTCTCCCGCCAATTCCGGAGGGTCCCCGCCATCGGACGCCATCTCGGATCGTTTCCCGCCGTTTGCCCGCCATCTGCAGTCTTTTCCCGCCATCCACAGAGTTTCCCGCCATTGGGAAGCGGTTCCCGCCATCTGAGAAGATTTCCTGCCTTGGCAGAGCGGACGCCATTATGGGCGTGCCAGAGGGTGGCAAGAGACCACCTCCCATCGTGGGCCAGGACCAAGAATGGCGCCAAAAACGAAGACCGCCCCCACCAGCAGAGACTGCAATGATTGAGATGTCCATCAGTGTGAGAGAACTGCCCCTGGAGCTGACAATCACCAAGTTGCCCCGGAACCACCCTGAATGGGGGCGGAGAGAGAACAAAAGAGTGAAGATGGGAGCAGCTTGGAGGAGTCTAGAGAGAACACACCCGGAGATGGAGGGAGAGTCAGGCAGCACCGACCCTGTGGTCAGGAGCCTGTTGCAGGCCGCCACTCCAGAAGGCCTGCTGGAGATCCTGGCGCAGCTCCCCGGAGATCGGGAGCGTGCACAGACCGCGCTGGAGGGCCTCGCACGGAAGATGGCCCGGGTACAGCAGGAAGCGCTGGCGGAGTGGAGCAAGGAGATGGCCCAGCAGGCTGGAACCCGCCAGCGAAGCACGCCACCCACGACAAGGAGCATGTCCGCCTCTGAGGAAGGTGCAGGAGGGACGACGGCCGGAGACGACGCCGCGGAGGGAGTTGAAGAAAAGGGAGCAGGTAATGGGGACGACAACACCCCGTGCCCGATGGTCGCAAGCCTGCCCCAGCTCCCCGTCGCAGAGCCCGAGACCCCACTCACCACTCACGTTGCTGCATCGTCACCGCTCCGAGCTAGGCCTCAAGCGGCAGGAGCCGCGGCCACGCCCCCTGCTACATCATGCGCCTCGACTCAGAGCGCGGCCAAGCAAGAAGCGCCCCCGGCCTGGTCGCAAGGCCAAGTACCCCCGGGCGCCGCCGTCTTCACAGCGCCCTCTACCTCCATCATGCCACCGGTCTGGTCGCAAGGCCTGGTAGACCCGGGCGCCGCAGCCTTTAAAGCGCCCTTTGTATTCAGACTACCTTCGGCCTGGACGCAAGGCCAGGAGCCCCTGGGCGCCGCAGACACCACAGCGCCCTCTGCCTCCACAGCACCCCGTCTGGGCGAAGACTGCTCCGCACAAAATACCACCCAGGACGGGCTGCTCTTCGTGTGGCCACCTGAATATATTCACCCTCGATTCCGGAGGGAACGGCCTCTGGATGAGCCTCTAATTCCGGCTCCTGCACCCGCCAAACTCGATCCGCTTCCGTTGGAGGACGCCCAATTTGAGTGGGACCCTACCGGTGAGGACCTGATGGGATTCACCGAGGAGACCCGGGCAGCCGCAGCCCAGCGTATGGAGTGCTGCCGGCAACAATTGGAGGTTTTTGCTAAGGAGCAACGAGAGAGGCGGGTCCGCGAGGAGCGGCTCCAAGTCCAGAGCGCCGAGCAAAAGCGCCGGGCCCGCAGAAACCCCCGTACTGCCCACGGTCCCCGTGCCAGCGGGACTGTAATAAAATTCCAAATGGAGCACGGGTGGGGTTTTATACGGGACCACAGAACCCCCGGCGACGTCTTTGTCACCCGCAGAGACGTAGAAAGCCATCTGCTGGAGGGACACAGAGGTCATGACCTTTACCTGGGAGATGAGGTCACCTTCACCCGGCACCAGTGTGCCAAAGGACCCTATGCCCTTCATGTACATCGCCTGACTGAGGAGGAGCTGCGGTGTGAGGAGGAACAAGAGGACCCGGACGGGTCTGAAGATTACCCTCAGGCAGGAGCAGGAGGACGTCGCCACTGATGTACAGTAGGAGCACTGTAAAATAGTTACCCATAAGGGGTACAGGAACTGTTACCATTATAGTCCCCGTTGGGACCAGCAAATTAAACTGTTACCCGTATGTCCCTTTATCCCACAGGCTGAGGACTGTGAACAGCCATTCCTTTTCCCCACTGGCCGAGGACTGAGAGCGGCCACCTCCCCTTGTATATAGTTGCGCTTTCTAAAGCGCCCCCTTCTGGTTTTATAAGGAACTGTGTTTTTTCCAGAAGAGACTGTTGCACTTTTACCTGGTCACAAGCGCACAGTGGCCAGAGGCAGAAGAACATTATAAAGAAAGAGTTTTATATAGCTAAAATCTGATAATGTTTAATGTTTATATGGTTATGGATGTTTTGAAAAAAAAATTGTATGTTTTTGGAATGTTTATTCTTTTACAGCCCGAGGACGTGCTGTGATTTACCAGGGGGGAATGTAGCACCCTGATGATTCGGCTGCTACAGGGGTATTACACCTCAAGCCAGAGGTGTGGTATTCCACTCCCGGGTAAGGATGGAGTGTGGAACTGAGCTTAGTAGGCTGCATGTGACGCGCCCCCTGGGCCATGTTGTTAGGGATACCCGGAGCCGGATCAGATGGGGGTTGTAGTCTCCGAGTGGCTGTGACCCGGTCCGTGCCCAGGGTGTCAAACTCAGTGTGCGGCAGTCCTTGCAGATGTTCTTAGTGTCGACTACGCCACCCGTTGATTTGCGGTCAAAAGGCCACCGCTGCAGGATGGTCCGCTGAGGCTGGTGGTGTGTGTGCAGCTGTGGTAGTATAACCCCCAACGGGAGGGGTACAGCCTCAGGGGGTCAGACGTAGAGGATGGTGGTTGTGAAGGTGCAGCAAGGAGACTCAGAGGCATGAAATGCAGTTCAGGGTTTTTACTCACTGGTGTGGCTCGGGTCACTCTGTACAGCAGTGACCACCCAAGCCGTGCTGCGTCCACCAGGTGCGGGACTCGGTCAACTCCCGGGCAATTCCTGAGAATGGTCCTGAGCTCCCTTCTTCTCTCTCTCTCTGGCCGTTCCCACCAGGGATCCACCTGTGTCCGGCTCCCTCGGGTCTCTTGGTGGTTGAACCTTCTCTGGCTTCCCTGACCCTATGCTCGGTGTGCCATTCTGTTGGATTTGGTGAGGGTCGTGGCAAATCTTGCCCACGACCTCCGGTTCCTGGCTAAGGTTTGCTTTTGCCTCCGCCAGCTTGGGATCCGGTACCCTTTTGCCGACCCTTCACCCTTATCAGTTCTCATACGGGCTCTTGGGGTCCCCTCTCGTCCTGCGCCTCTGGGTCCCTCTTCCTTCTCCTCTCCTGGAGTTACTGCTGACTCACAGACTGACTGACTGACCCTGTCCTAAGATGGTGCCCACCTTATATACTCCCTCTATGTGTGAGCTCAGGTGACCAGCACCCAATGAGCTCCTACATTTACCCAGACTACTCCCCCTATCTGCCCCTACACTACTGGGATGTTCCACCCCCCTCCCACTCCAGCCAGGGACAGACGCTGTCGTACCTGCACATATACTGGTGGGAGTACCGTTGGTCTGTCCCCCGGAAATGGGATGTAGTAGTCTGGGTAAATGTAGGAGCTCATTGGGTGTTGGTCACCTGAGCTCACACATAGAGGGAGTATATAAGGTGGGCACCATCTTAGGACAGGGTCAGTCAGTCAGTCTGTGAGTCAGCAGTAACTCCAGGAGAGGAGAAGGAAGAGGGACCCAGAGGCGCAGGACGAGAGGGGACCCCAAGAGCCCAGAATGGCACACCGAGCATAGGGTCAGGGAAGCCAGAGAAGGTTCAACCACCAAGAGACCCGAGGGAGCCGGACACAGGTGGATCCCTGGTGGGAACGGCCAGAGAGAGAGAGAAGAAGGGAGCTCAGGACCATACTCAGGAATTGCCCGGGAGTTGACCGAGTCCCGCACCTGGGGGAACCCCAAGAACCCAGAAACAGACCAGAAAGGGTGAAGGGTTGGCAGAAAAGGGCACCGGATCCCAAGCTGGCAGAGGCAGAAGTAACCCTTAACCAGGAACCGGAGGTCGTGGTCAAGTTTTGCCACGACCCTCACCATATCCACCAGGAAGGCACACCACGAGTAGGGCCAGGGAAGCCAGAGAAGGTTCAACCACTAAGAGGCCCGAGGGAGCCGGACAAAGGTGGATCCCTGGTGGGGACGGCCAGGAGAAAGAGAGTGAGAGGGAAGCTCAGGACCACGCTCCGGAACTGCCTGGGGGTTAGCCGAGTCCCGCACCTGGTGGACGCAGCACGGCTCGGGTGGTCACTCAAGGCCAGAGTGACTAAAGCAACATCAGTGAGTAAAAACCCTGAAACTGCACCTCAAGTCTCTGACTCTCCTTTCTACAACATAACTACACCCATCATCCACACCTGCTGCCCTGAGGCCATACCTCTCCCGTTGGGGGTTATACCATCACTGCTGCACATATACCACCGGCCTCAGCGGACTGCTCTGCAGCGGCGGCTTCAAAGCCGCATTCAACGGGTGGCGTAGTCGATCAAATTAACATCTACTGCCATAGACTGCCACTTACTTTGACACCCTGGGCACGGACCGGGTCACCGCCACAAGGACTACTACTCCCCTACAGATCCGGCTCCGGGTATCCCTTGAACATGGCCCAGGGGGCGCGTCACTTGCACGGGGATAGTTGCAAGTCTGCATCTTCTGATGTGGCAAGGATCACTTCTGATGGGCACACTTTTAGGCAGTGACCTGGGTGTCAGAGATGCTTCCAGGGGTCTTCCCCATGCTGTTCCCATGTCTTTTTAGCACTGTATGCATGTGTCACACAGCACATGGCCAGATAAGGTTGTAAAATGTTAAAATGACATTTCTCGGTGAATGCATTTGTCACAGTTGAAAGCAATACAAACGTGCAAAAACGCATAAAAAATGCTACTTGTGAACATAGCCCAAGGTGTGGAGGAGTATTTTTGTTTTTTGTTATTTATTTATTTTACCTTATACACAAGTCTTTACCCTGAAAAGGATGTTCCTTAACCCCTTTCCGACCTGGTCAGTAATAGTACGCACCAGGTCGTAAAGGCCGGTTCAGCGGGGGCTTCGGCGGTGAGCCCGCACTGAAGCGAGCACATGTCAGCTGATTATTGGAATCACAATCCACCCGTGGCTGTTAACATGTTAAATCTCTGACAGTGGCATTTAACTCGCGCTTCCGGGAGTCCTAAGCCCCGCCCATCAGTGACCCCATCACGTGATCGCGGGTCACCCATGGGTGGGCATGACAACTCAGGGTCTGCAGCAGACGCCTGTGGTTGTCATGTCTCAATTGCTATGAGCGCCACCTAGTGGTCAGCGCTCATAGCAAGTGAGCATTTCTCCTGCATACAAGCGATCTGCTCATCGCTTGTATGCAGTAGAAGCAATCAGACAAGCAGAAAGTGTAAAAAAAAAGTTTTTAAAAAAAAAATAAAAAAAATAAAAAATATATAAAAGTTTAAGTCACCCCCCTTTCGCCCCATTCAAAATAAAATATATATATATAAAAAAAAAAACAGATACACATATTTGGTATCGCCGCGTTCAGAATCGCCCGATCTATCAATATAAAAGAAGAATTAATACAATCAGTAAACGGTGTAACGAGAAAAAAATTTTAAACGGCAGAATTAAGTTTTTTTGGTCGCTACAACTTTGCAATAAAATGCAATAACGGGCGATCAAAACATCGGATCTACCCCAAAATGGTATCAATAAAAACGTCAGCCCGGCACGCAAAAAATAAGCCCTCCCCTGGCCCCAGAACCCGAAAAATGGAGAAGCTAAGGGTCTCGGAAAATGGCGTCATTTTTTTTGTTTTTTTTAGCAAGCTTTGGATTTTTTTTTCACCACTTAAATAAAAAAGAACCTATACATGTTTGGTGTCTATGAACTCGTAACGACCTGGAAAATAATGATGGCAGGTCAGTTTTAGCAATCTGCGAACGTGGTAAAAAAAGGACCCAAAAAACAACTGTGGAATTGCATTTTTTTTGCAGTTTCACTGCACTTGGAATTTTTTTCCCATTTTCCAGCACACGATATGGTAAAACCAGTGATGTTGTTTAAAAGTACATCTCGTCCCGCAAAAAATAAGCCCTCACATGGCCATATTGAACGAAAATTAAAAAAGTTCTGGCTCTGGGAAGAAGGGGAGCAAAAAAGGAAAACACAAAAACAGAAAGACCCATGGTCGTTAAGGGGTTAACATATTTCACAGGAAAGCACTTTCACTTTCATTTTTGAACGTTTTATTGTGAGCCTGTAAAAGTGGCTTAATACCTCTGACCACGTTTTGACAGCAGTGACCTGGGGGTCAGAAATGCTTCCAGGGGCGATCCCCATGCTGTCCTCATGTCATTTGAGCACTGTCACTATCGTTTTGGGCACTTTTTAGGCTTTCTACAGACTGCCGGGGGAGCCGCCGCAAAAATGTTCGGGTCTCCCATAGACTAACATTGGGCTCGTTGCTCGGGTCGAGCACCCGAGTATCACAGTGAGCTTGGCCCGAGCTTCGAGCACCCGAGCATTTTAGTGCTCGCTCAACACTAGTTGTAAAATGTTAAAATGACATTTCCTGGTGAATGCATTTGTCACGGTTGAAAGTAATGCAAAAGTGAAAAAATGCATCAAAAACTCTACGTATGAACATAGCCCTAAGTGTGGAGGAGCATTTTTGTTTTTGGTTATTTATTTTGCTTTATATAAAAGTCATTACCCTGGAAAGTATGTTCCTTAATATATTTCCCAGGAAATTCCATTTTGGTTTCGTTTTGGTATGTTTTATTGTGAGTCCGTAAAAGTGGCGTAATACTTCTGATAACGTTGTTGACAGACTTGACCTGGGAGTCAGAAATACTTCCAGGGGTCTTCCCCATTTTGTCCCCATGTCATTTGAGCGCTGTTCCCTTCAATTTGGGCAATTTTTAGGCCCTCTGCAGACGGCCGGGGGGAGCTGCCTGAAAAGTGATCGAGTTTCCCATAGACTTACATTGGGTTCGTTGCTCGGGTCGAGCACCCGAGTATTCCAATGTGCTTGACCCAAGCATCGAGCACCCGAACATTTTAGTGCTCGCTCATCACTAGTAGTGATATCTTTGCATTGCATCCAGACACCTTCATTACAGCTTCATGGAAATTAAGTTGTAAAGCTCGGGTGGGGAGAGCCACTGGCCAGTCCATGCACTACGTTCTGATCTCCGTCCGATTTATATGGAGATGTGGCTGTGCCCTAATAGGACATTTTACCTCAGCTATCTATTGGGATCTTATAACCCAGCTTTAATGTTTTGATAAATTTAGGGATTTCCACTTAAAATGCTTTATTTAGGTTCCTTTGACATGGATGGATTCAGATCTATTTTTTTTGCATGAAAATTCAGTGATAACCACTGTGGCCACCATGACCTCACCATAATTGGTTCTTCTGTAGCACTTTGACTTCACTACTCTTTGAAGAGATTGTCTTCTTTTGGCAATCCCTTTGGCCACAAGGGTCTGCTGAAAAAAAAATTGACGTGTTCACTCTGAACCTTCCACAGATGACTCCAATTTCTCTTAATGCAAATTCATTACATTATCACGGCACACCAGTAAAACCTTTTTCAGGCTGCAATCCACTTCATGGTCACATAGAGACATATATAGCATAAACATCTCCCGACAAGATATCTCAAATTATTTTTTTTAAAGCTGCACATCTAGCTCCATTCATCTTGTCTAGACAGAAGAAAAGGTAAGAAAGGAAACATCTGTATACTGATCATTGAGGGATAAGCTATAATCTAATAATCAACCTGAAGCATTTCCAAGGGTGAAATTTAGTCTATGGTGTCTATGTAACGTTCTGTCTGACATGGGAGCCTGGAAACAATCAGTAAACCTGTGACACTAGTCACTACTCACAAACAGACCGTGAGACAGAGTAGTCAGATGTTCCGGGGTCAGTACCAAACGAGCATGTAGAAAACCAAGGGGAGAGACAAAGGCGTATGTCAGGTCACAGTCTGGGGTCAAAATACCAGGAGATAGAGGATCAATGCAAAAGGACAAGACAAACGGATAGTCAGAACATGGTCCAAAGGGTCAGGTAGCGTGAAATCTGAACTCAGCACAACAGAATCAGGCAACACTCACCAGGAAGCAAAAACTACATCTGGCAGGGATCAGAGTTAGATGGCTCAGTTAAGTAGAAGGGCAATCTCCAGAACTTAGAACACCTGGAGAAAAGCCCAGCACCTCCCAGTCACAGATTGGATGGCCGAGCTATCAGTCAAAGTAGTGACATCTCAGCATGCACATCACAAGATTAGACAGCCGAGCTGTCCATCAAAACACTGACAACTCAGCATGACCCAGATTCCACAGGGCAGAAAAACAGTCACTCACTGAGCAGAGGAATCATAACAAAACCAACAAGGGTTAATACCTCCAGGTCATGCGGGAAATGTACTATCTGTTTGTCCAGCAGGATGAAAAAATTACTTTGGGTACGGAGCGACATGTCGCAGTGACCCCAGCCAATCCGATTATTCCCCTGCATTAAGGCTGTTCCTCTAAAGACCATTGGGATCCTTGACGCATCACTTTAACCGCTTGTGTATAGAGTTGTGAATTGCTTCTTTGGTAGCGCTTGTGGCTGTAAGGCCAGATGGAATGGCTATGTAACGTTCAAAATTAACCGCCCCCTTGTGGAGAGAAAAGCATGTAATCTCAATTTTTTATCCTTTTTGCACCAGATATTTATTCCGCGCCATCTCATCGCCTGCACATCTCGTACCAGACGTAACGGGATATGTTGGTGCTTTATCAGCAACAGGAAGAAAAATAAGGAAATGATTAATGCATAGATGAGACATTGTTGTGGTTGGTTGGCACTGAAGTCTGCTCCATCTGTTCTGTGCTAAGTGAATATCAGGCAGTAAAAGCAACGGAGACAATGTAATTTCTTCATTTCCATGTCATACATGTTGCAGACTGTTTACACACTTCTCCGGCGGCTTCTGGATAATCTAAAATGAAGAGCGGCATGCAATATGCATAAAAAGGATTACAAGGGATGCGCAAACAGCATGTCGTTACATGGCACAAAACAAATCAGGCATTTTACTGCAAAGCCACGTACAAGGGAATATGAGCATGAAGAACTGGGGCATCTGGCTCCTGTCTAGATAGTGTTGTTATCTGGAGCTCATGGTGGCTTATTCACGTTCTGTTAGAAGAATCACCTCCAGGTGCCCTAAATATCAGCTGTAATCTATAGGGGAACTTCACAAGTGTTCAATTTTCCTGCAACACTCCCACAGGGGAAATTAGGTATTACACTATTTGTATAATGAACAAGGTCCTCCGCAGTGAGAGAAGCACTTTTTTATTTGCTCTTTTAATTTATACTGATTTATATAACCATTTTTACCAACTGCATTGAAATGGAAGTGGTAAAAAAAGAATGAAGAAAAATGATCACTTTCCCCTATACAAATATTACGGAACTATAAGATTCCATTTTGGAATCATACTAAAGTTGATGTCCACCACTGGGACAACCGCCTTCAATCACTATGTTTCCCCCTTATAAAATAATGACATATAATTACCTCCGGTGCTAGCGCCATTACAGAGGTGTCGGTACTGGCTTCCCTGGTCTTGCATGACATTATTATGTCAAACGATCAATGCGGCCAATCGGCAGCTGCTTCACTGTCCCTTCCTTCAGACAAATAAGACACCTGGAGGAAATGAGAGAGCAGCTGGAGCTCTAACTTTTTCCGGATGTCATTTATGACTTAAGGAGGGGACAATGTCACGCAGGCCCCAGGAGAGCCAGTGTCAACACCATTGGAACGGTGCCGGCATCGGAAGTGACTGTAGCTGTTATTATTTTAATTGGGGGAAACATATTGATTGAGAAGGGGTTGTCCGAGTAGAGGACAATCCCTATAAAGCCTTTCATGACACAATGTGTACAGGTGTGTCCTTCCTTAACTTTATTCCTGGTTCAACATATCACAAGATCCTGGTACTCTGTTGAGAGATGTTTATGCTATATGTGTCCATATGTGGCCACCCAGTAGTTGTGATATCTACTGCAGCATTTGGCGGAAGCAGTGATGTACAGCACAGCCAGCATTGAGATCTGCAGAGCCGGCGGTAATGGCTCGCTGAATACTGCATCACTGACTCCTCCCTGCACATGAGCAGTGCACCAATGGAGCCGGGACCGTACACGCGGCTAACTGTGCACCGCCAGGGTGGAAGACACTAAAAAAAGGCTTGTTGGAAGGGTATACGGATAGAAATCAACACATGGTGGCAGTTTGGGGGGTTTGGGGAAGCTTCAGGTTCCCTTTAAGGCATAGATGCATTTATCACCCTAATGACTAATGATTTTATACCAGGTCACCTTTACATTGCGGAGTCAATTTACCTTTAGTCCACAATAATATTCATCATAATAAAACCTACAAATCATTAGAATCTATAATTACAAAATCAGGGTTGGTCAATGAGGACAGAGGCTGTAGGGAGAATTAACCCAATAAATGCTAAGACAATTGTCGTTTTTGCGCTTTTCAGTTTTCCTCTTCTTCTCCCAAAAACCATAACTTTTTAATTTTTCCATCTACATAAACTTACGAGGGCTTAATGTTACGCGGTGAGTAACTGAATAACACCACTAGTTTTACCACATAATGTACTGAAAAGCGGGAAAACATACTCTGCGTGAGTAAGAAAAAAAAAATTTTGTGTCGTTTTTTTCTGACCCCATAAGTTTTCATTTTTCTGTGGATTGATCTGAGTGAGGGCTTGTTTTTTACGTACCGAGCTAATTTTTATTTATATGATTTTGGGGTACAAGTGACGTCTTGATTGTTTTTGGGAGACATGCAGCAACCAAAGTATGAACATTTTGACATTTTGATTTTTTTTCTTTATGTCTTATGGGTTAAATCACTTTATATTTTGATAGAGGGGACTTTTATAGACACAACGATACCAAACATACTTTTTTTTTTATTATTATTTCTTTATTTTTGAATTGAGAAAAAGGGAGTTAATCAAATTTTTCAATCATTTTCATTTTTTTAACACATGCACACTCGTGTACGTAGATGTTATATAATTTTTCCCTTATTTTTGGGGCTTGAACATGCAATTAGAGATAAGTGGACACGTGGAAGTTCAGGTTCTGGTCCCCAACCCGAACTTTTTTCCAAAGTTCGGTTCGGGTACCAGAACTGTCCCCGAACTTGAACCAGAACCCGAGCCCCATTGAAAAGATTGGGACCTAAACTTTGTAGCTAGAAAATTCTCTCTCTCTCCTTCTGGTCTTCCCCCAGAACTCCGGACATTGCAAAGGACTTCGGGGAGAAGTCCGTGTTAGGCATTTAGCACCAGACACTAACTGTCTGGTATGAATCCTGAACTTTTAAGTTTGGGTTCACTCATCTCTAGATGCGATCGATTGATTGGTTGTATGATATACATATATTTCAGTACTTTAGCAGTACGGTACACAGTAAAAATTACCATCTGTTATCATTTTATTTTTTTTATTTTTTTCAGATGGGTCCAACATTATGTATTGACTGATTTTTTTTATTCTTAATATTTTCTTGTTGATTCAGAGCTCCTAACACCCTGTGTGCACCTAAATTTCAAATGGCAAAGTCCTAGCTGCCAGTAGCCACCACTAGGAGGACCCCAGGAGCTTACTGTACACTGGATATACCATAAACTCCTGGGCTCCCTCTAGTGGTGACTATAGAAAGCCAGAATGTTATCTTTTCCTTCAATGCCAGAGATTTAAAGGTCTGTGTAAGAAAATCAGAGCTTTCATTGCTATATAAATATATTAAGAAAATAATCCGGGCAGAATGCTGAGCCTAAAAAAGGACATTTGATTAAAATGCGGAGAGTCACTTTAGGATTGTACACTGACCTGCAGTAAAAGAATTGAGTGCTGCAGAAAGGAAATAATAACAGATCTGGGCTCACTTCTCATAAATAAGAGATGGATGGAGGTGCAATACTTAGGATTTAATCACCGGGAATGGGTAAGGAGCCTTTTTGACCATACAGTTTCCATATTCTTCCTTGCCTGGCTCACTTTCCTACCATAGTCTCAATGCCTGTCAGCCACAGCATGTCGAACCTATAAGCCTGCATTAGTCCAATTAGTCAAGCGGATACAGAGATGTTAGAGGGAGACACACAAAGCTTTTCCTGGCAGAATCCTGCACTTTTAACTTACTGGAACCATTGAAACCGTCTTCAGCAGGAGCACACGGTCTATTTATAAATGCCGAGACGGCAAAATTAGGACAGTGCGCCCATATCTGGGGTATGTTTGTCAAGTGTCACAGACTAATGGCAGCCTAGCACTTGCTGGCTGCAGGCATTTGCATTACTGCGGCAAATATCTATTTAGATGCAAAAGCTTCTCCCATAGAGATTTTAGGATGTTCCCCTGAATATTAATACAAGGACCATGGGATCCACCTAATTTTGATATTTGTATCTGTTACTATGCAAAGTACCACAAAGTTTTGAATAACTTCTTGGCCAATTATGTCCATTCAGAAGAACAGTGTTTCAAACGTTTGGACAAAAATTTGATGGCTGCAGCCAATCAGCGGTTACTGATCGGCTGCAGCGTTCACATGACATTGTATATTTCAGGAGACTGGCTGGTGAAACAGGGCTGAGAGAGGAGCAGTGGGGATAATTTGGGAGGTAAGTATAGATTTTTTTTATCTTGCTCAATCAACCCCCAATTTTTAGTTTTTTTTGCGCATTCGTTTTTTCTTTCGCCTAAAGTCATAAACTTTTTTATGCTTCCATCAACGTAGCTGGAAGAGGGCTTGTTCCTTTGCCGAACTAGTTGTAGTTTTAAATGACACAATTTATTCTACCTTAAAATGTACTGATAAATGGAAAAAAAAACCCTAGTGGGATAAAATTGTAAGAAAAATGTAGTTCCCTCTTTGTTTTTTGGGTTATGTTTTTAAGGCGTTCATTGTAAGGTAAGGATGACCTGTGAACATAATTGGTCAGGACTTTTACTGGCATAACAGTACCAAATATACTTTTTTTTATATTTTTTTATTTATTTTAATTCTTTTTTAATACACTTTTTTTTACTGATTACATTATTTATTAGTCCCCTTGGGGAGTCTTGAACCTGTGATCGTCCGATCTCTTATATATACTGCAATTCCACAGTATTGCATTAATAAGGTAAATCCCGGTCTCTTTTGAACTTAAGCCTATGGCTCCCCGGCTGCATGTTAACCCATATGCGCCCTACAGTCGTGTCATGGCTGGCTAATGGGAGCTGATGTGACTGTGCACAGGCTTTGACATCACTTAAATACCGGTCAGCTGCATCTAAATAGTTAACAGCACAGTTATATTAATTAATAGTTCTTGGAAAAATGATAAGTTCCATAATTGGACATGTTAAAAAAATGTTCTTGTGCTGAGAATATCTTATAATAGTGTCCCTGCTATGTACTATGTAATGGTTGTGTCCAACCATGCTGAGCTGCTTCAGATCATGGTCGGCACATGCCACAGCTCCTGGCCAGGGGAGGAAACATAAGTCACTTATGATATGTGAGTGTACAGATGAAACAGCAGGAGCTGCAGTTTCCTGAGGTAAGACATTTCCCTGCCTGTTTTATAACAGGAGTGAGTCTTTCTGCCACGTAACCAGTCTTGTGAGCTCATCATCAATCAAGTCAGTGACATACGAGTCAGCAGTTGCTGGAGCTCCTATGTGACTGACTTGATTTATGATCAGCTCAGAAAGCTGGAGTCGTGGCAGAAACACTCACTCCTGTGATAAAACAGGAAGGGAAATGTGTTAACTCAGAAAGCAGCAGCTTCGAGCCCCTGTTGATTTACCGGTTTACTCTCTTATCATACGTGACTTATGCTTCATACCCTGTCCACAAGCTGTGATTTGTGCCAACCATGATCTGGAGCAGCACTGCATTGTCAGACACAGCCATTACACAGTACACAGCAGGGGCACATTTATAAGATTATCTGTGCACAAGAACAACATATTACCTCATCCATTTGTGGAATTTATTATTATTTCAAGTTGTATTTATTAAAATGAACTTTGATCTTTGGACAGCCCACTTGGAAGTGTAAAAGTTGTTTTGGGTGAACTTGCAGCAGAATGTCTGTGTCAGCCTCTAGCTTCTCCCCCCAACATAGAATCTTATAGGCACCAACTGTCATCTCTCATCTCAGTAATGGGGAAATCTGTTTTCACTGAAGACACATTTTATAGATTTTACCCCGAATTGAAAGGGAAGGATCAATCTAGGGGGAATAAAAAGAAAATGTTCTAATAAGATGCATTTCAAAGTTGCTTATTTTCAAGAGAACTATTGATTTATGAAAGAAAAATGTAAACAGCGGTTACTCTTTAACAATTTTTTTACAAACAGCGTAAAAGTCATCCAATTGTCTCAGTCTTTAAGGAATTAAATAAACTTTCTGACAGTCCTTATTTTACAGGGACAGTAATATAAAAATAGGCAGGACTATATGGGTGAGTTAGAGGGCTCCAAGACATTCTGAGGGGCATGGGGCTAAATGTTCAAAATTTTGCAGTGTAACTATTGGAAAGTATAATTACGTTATGTGATTTGCAGATGAAAGTTCATTTTTTAAAGCCCCTTTAAATGATAAAATCTATTACAGCCCTTCTTGTAGGGTCTTAATTGGATTTCTTAGACACAGTCTGTGCCGCTGGCATGTCACAACCACCTTGAACAGCAGAGTACAAAGAGGTTTTACTATTCTGTAGCTGAAACTGCTGACAAAGACTATGGAGCTGGCAATGGAGTTAAAAGGGAGTACAATGCTGACTATACTACCTGTTAGTGTCTAGTGGACTACTGGGTAAAACAGTAATCTACCTATACAGTATATGGCACAATTCCTTTAATCAAACATTCAATAGCCTAGAAGTTTGGCACTTCTTTCCATCATATGACTCAAGAAAAAATATTTAGAAACTTACAAGACAAGAAGTTGCATTGTAAGGAGATGGACATATTGCCCACATTCCCCCTTGAAGACACATGTATTGTTGCAGTGCATTCTAATGTGTATTGTGACATGCATTATCGAAGATAGTGTTGTTTTCTTCCCGACAGTAGGAAGATTTGGGGGTTAATATTTGGGACTAGCCCATCATGGGAGGGGTTAGGGTGAAAGGACAGAGACAGTTTGCTGTCATGAAGTTAGATAGAGCCCAGCGCGCAGTAAAAGCAGATCTATCGTCTAACTGGTGAGGACCTTGTTCACGGCGACCGCCCTGCGCCATGAAGCAGCATTATTTTTTGACAGTTTTTTATGCTCATTATTTATGCTGTCCATTTTTTTAGACTGACTAAGCTCTTGAACTATTTCTCTAGGTTGTGTGGACTTGATGACTTGATACCTAACTCATATAAGTTTTTTTTTCTTCGCTTCATGTATTGTATTTGGAATCAAATTATTATTTTTTACTAAATATTTACTTTTTGTATTTTTTGGATGAGTCTTTTTCATTTTAAATAGTTTTTTTGCAAATTTTTCATTACTTTTTTCTATTATATTTTATATTATTACTTATTATATTACCTCTTAAGGACATTGGCCCCAATTCATCCTTTTTTGTCTAGTTTTGTGTGTTTTGCACCTTTTTGGTTTATTTTACACCGAATTCATTATGCTATTTGCACCTTTCTTCAAGTCTATTTTATATGTGCATGCTTAATTTTGTTGTTATTTTCTGCTTTGTGGGCAGTTTAAATATGCAAATTGTATTTTCAGAGAGGAAGAGGACTAAAACTCTAGTGCCACCAATTGTAAGCAGCGATCCTAAAAGTCAATATTGATTCTTTAACGAGCCTTGCAATATGACAGGATGAAAATCAAACCAGAATCTCAATTTATAGACACGGTGTTTCAGGGTGTTACCCTTCATCAGTGCAAAGTGTGAGATCTGATTTGGCTGGGTGTGAGGCATCTCACTGGGCTCTAAGGGGTAACGTTTCTCCTTGTGTAGAATGACAAGCCAAGCCTGGCATTTCAGAGTGAGGAGACTTATAAGCCATGCATTCTCATCTGGGAAATTAAATAGGAGCATGCAAGGCTTATAAGTCTCCTCACTCTGACATGCCAGGTTTGGCTTGTCACTCTCCAAAAGGAGAAATGTTCTCCCTTAGACCTCTGGGTAGAGTTTAGTTAATCCAAATATTTTCGACTGATTCATGAATTGTGATTTTTTAAAAAGTAACTAAATTTGGTGCAAGTCGTCTTCAGTCCTTGCAGGTGGAGTGATTTTGTGCATCTTTTCCAAAAGTTGCATCCTTTGCAAAATTTTGGAAAACATGCATCATTTTACTTAATGGCTGCTGGCAGGAAAGAAGCCCTTTTTTGACTTTGCGCCAAATTCATGAACCAATTGCGCCATTTTGATGAAATTGGTGTCATAAAAGACAACGAATACTGTAAGACAAAAAAAGAAAAATGATCTAATAAAAATAACAAATGATGAGTGGGGGACATTATTTAATTCCATTTTTTTAAGTACTGTTTCATTAAACTAGGGGGCCGTGGCACAACTCACTTTCAAAGTCAATACCGTTCTACAAAGTTATACCTACAAAGAACCAAATGGAGCAATAAAAAACACCCACTAATTAATATAATAATATAATTTTATTATAGTATAATTAAAACTTTAATAAAATAGTGAGAGTTTTAACTAGGAGGATATCAAATAAAAAGAGGAGAGAGATTGTTTTCACAGAAATAACATGATTTAGTAAGTGTAACAAAAATTGTAACCCACTATCGATACAAAGTATACAAATATATAAGAAAATCAAGCAATGATCAAGTAACGATGATAATATTTTTATGATAAGAAAACATGATTAAAGTGAACACAAAAATCAATCCCTACATGATATTTTGGCCCAGATTAAAGGGAATCTGATGTAGAACAAGAGATCCTGATTCCCTTATTAGGCTGTGTGCTGTGGTTTCAATACAATCAGTGTTTTATCAGCAGGAGATTATCACTGCGGTCATGGCACAATATTTTATGCTGCGATTTTCAAACATAGCTGCAACGTGTGAAGGCAGCCTTAGGGAAACAGAGGAGGACCAACAAGAAGGAGCAGCAGCAGGGAGAGGTGAGGGGCTACTTGAGTATGATAATTTAATCTTTTTTATCCCCTTACTGGGTTATTTGAATACAGAAAAATGGCTGAATTTGCGTGAATCAAATTCCTAAAAATTCGGATCCGCTAGAATCCGCAAACTTTGGGAAATTCAAAACAAATTAGTTTAGTTTTGAACTGATTTGTTCATCTCTAGCCGCCATCAGTAAAGAACATTGGGCCCACCAGAGGATTTGATTCTGAGAGCCCACCTTTCTGCCTCCGCTGAAGAGCCCCATAGCAGCTGCAAGGTTTTCACTATGAACTCTCCTAATGGAGAAGCCAGGGCCCACCGGAGGATTCTCCGGTTCTCTGGTGGGCCAGTCCAACCCTGGCTGCAATAGATGGTAAAAGGCCACGCGGTGATTGGAGCTTACGGCGTTCAGTCTGGACAGGAAATGCCATCCCTAAAGTAGAGCTGTAAGGAGGACCCTGGTGCTGCGTACAGACATTAAAGGGGTTGCCCAGGCCTACAATATTGGTAAAACACCGTATTAGTGGGAGTCCGATTCCTGGCACCCCCACTGATCAGCTGTTCAACAATGAATGGATTCGGTGCATCATAGCTAAAAACAACTGATCAGTGGAGGTGTTTGGCATCAGATCCTCATCGATCTGATATTGATGACCTATGGTAAGCAGGTATTGTCAATATAATAAGCCTGGACAATCCCTTTAAGGAGCTGCTTGTGCTCACTTTTAGCAAATGAGGAAAACTGTGCTCCTATTCCACAAATTCTGCAGTCACTTTCTTGCCTTTCCCCTTTGCTTTTACACTCCTGCAGTGCCTCTATAGGTCTCTTGCCAGTACTGCATGGTGGACCCCGTCTCCACCCTTTAGCCACCATATTAATACATTTTTCTATAACCTTCCTATAATAAATTATAATACTATAATACATTAACATTTGATATTTCGGCACCAGTCAAGTTCCGTTAATTATGTATTGTTGGAATTTTACTATAGTATATTGTTTATTGTTGTGTATTTTGCTTATTTAATGATAGCACTGGTAGCGCACAGAAACTCCCGTTATTTATTTTATATAGAAAATAGTTATATGAGGCCATAAAACCTAAAATGTTAGAATTATTCCTTGCCGGGCATCGCAGCACATGCAATCACATAACGATGTGTTGTATTGGCAGCCTTTATTAGTAGTTATTGAAGTTTTGTCACATGGAGACCGGCAGCGGCGACTACTAACTGCAGTAAATGGCTTGAAATAGAACTGTCAGGCTGTAAGTGCGGCGTGAAAATACATGACACCCGACCTGTCTGCGGATGATGAGTGACAGTACAGAAACCGTAATCCCTCTCCTGGCCACAGAGTAACAAGCCGGCCACCAAATAATTAGGCTTCGTATTAACAGGACCTAAAGGTGTTATTAACTCTTACACTACTGAAAGTATTATTATTATTATTACAGATACTATAGATAGATAGATAGATAGATAGATAGATAGATAGATAGCCTCTATTTTTCAACTTAATGAAATTTCCCTAAAATTGTCAAACCAGCACTTTATTTAATGCCACATACTCATTTTTCTTTAAAGAAGACCTGCTAAAAAATGTTAAAATTCCCTGATTTCCCCTGATTCTGCTGCTCTTTTCCGTTTTGTGCTGCGTCGCTCCATTGCAGAGATATTCGCATTTGTTGCTTTTGGTGCTCAATATGTGAAATCTCTGCCTGTAGTTCAACTGGGCGTTTCTTCAGAGTCTTCTCTGTCTCCGTCCGTCTCAGACATTGCCGAGCTGTGATTGACAGAGTCAGGCAGGGAGGGGTGAAGGCGCACACCCCCAGAGAAGACTCTGAAGGAACATCCAGTTAGACTTCAAAGCAGAGATTTCACATATTGTGCTTCTAAAGCCGCAGTTATGAATATCTCTACAATGGAGCGAAGTATTGCAAAACGGAAAAAAAACTTCAGAATCAGAGGAGCTCATGGATTTTGATAAAATACTTAACTCCAATTTTTTTTTTTTAGAAATAGACAGGACTTCTATAAGGTAATTTACACATTGTGCTGTATGCATCTTTATGTCTCTACTGTATGTATGTACGTGTGTTTGCTGTAAATCAATTGCAGAAAGTCTATCTATCAAGTAAAAAAACTGGCAGCACTCCAATAATCCAGTAAAAAAAGTGAATCTGAAGTTTATTCTCCCATATCAAAATGAAACACTTCAGTTCCACATGGAAACGTCGCATTTTGATATGGGAGAATAAACTTCAGATTCACTTTTTTTCTACTGGATTATTGTCTTTTTTATTTACTATTGTGAAGATTTGGTCAAAGATCCTGGGATTTGCATCCTTTAACTGTTATGGTGCTGCCTCTGCAGTTTTCTTTTATACATATACAGCAAAAAATGGCAGAATTAAAATATAACTTTTAATGGGATAATTAAAATCTAAAATAGTATCTAGATACACACAAACAAACATAAATAGGGATGTTATTCACCCAGTGGGGTGGACTAGTTCAGAAAATACAACAGGAGATATATGTTCCTTAATTTACTACAATAATGTTTACTCCTTAATAGTAGAGAGAGACTATCATATGCAAACAGTGGAAGTTCATAAGTAGAAAGAAAAGGAACAATCTCACCGGTCCTGCAGCACGAATTTCTCCACAGAATAGCACAGGGTTAATCCAGCGGTCATCCACCTCTGACCCTATAATGCCCTGTTCTCATATGCTGTCCCTAGGACCCCAAAGCTCCCGCCCTGACAAGGGCAGTCCACAGCTGACCCTAAAGATCTGATCAGCCCTACATAGACCCTACAGAAGTTTACAGAAGGGTCTATGTAGGGCTGATCAGATCTTTAGGGTCAGCTGTGGACTGCCCTTGTCAGGGCGGGAGCTTTGGGGTCCTAGGGACAGCATATGAGAACAGGGCATTATAGGGTCAGAGGTGGATGACCGCTGGATTAACCCTGTGCTATTCTGTGGAGAAATTCGTGCTGCAGGACCGGTGAGATTGTTCCTTTTCTTTCTACTTATGAACTTCCACTGTTTGCATATGATAGTCTCTCTCTACTATTAAGGAGTAAACATTATTGTAGTAAATTAAGGAACATATATCTCCTGTTGTATTTTCTGAACTAGTCCACCCCACTGGGTGAATAACATCCCTATTTATGTTTGTTTGTGTGTATCTAGATACTATTTTAGATTTTAATTATCCCATTAAAAGTTATATTTTAATTCTGCCATTTTTTGCTGTATATGTCCCATTCTTGTTGGCGGATTTTTTGTGGCCAGATGGCCTTTTTTTGAGATTTGTATGTATTTGCTGTTTATTGTTTTCTTTTATACTATCATCTTTATATACTGTATATCTGTCTATCTATCTATCTATTATCTATCTATCATCTATCTATCTAAACAAAAATAAGATGATTTCTTCAATAGCTTATTTAAAAAAAAGTCAGACTTTCTTAGCCCCTAAAGTGCAATGTCTGTCCGAATATTCGTCTGTTCATCTGTCTGTTTATCCACCCATTATCCATCCACCTATCCATCCACCCATCCTTCCATCCACCCATCCATCCACCCACTCACCCATCCATCCACCCACCCACTGACCCACCCATCCATCCACCCATCCATCCACCAACCTTCCCATCCATCCTTCTTTCCATCCATCCATTTACCCATACATTCACCAATCCATCCATTCGTCCATCCATCTGTCTGTCCATTCAACCACCCACCCATCCCTCCATCCATCCACTTATCCACCCACCCACTCACCCACTCTTCCATCCACCCATCCATCCATCCACCCACCCACCCTTCTTTCCATCCATCCATTTACCCATCCATCCACCAATCTATCCATCCGTCTGTCCACCCACCCATCCATGCATCCATCCACCGTTCTTTCCATCCATCCATTTACCCATACATCCGTCCATCCATCTGTCTGTCCATCCATCCATCTCTCTTATTATCTCGAGCTATCATTTTCTATCGTTTTCATTTTCTATCTAAATTACTAGACAGTTTCTGTCTTCGGTAATAGTCATTTCGATCATCTTTCTGATTACAGGGAAATTCCTCATTCCCCACGAGCTTATGAAGAATACCCACTTTAGCACTCGTTGGGGTCACTGTGGGCTGCGGAGTCTTCCATGCTGCTTTCTACAGATGCTTAGTGTGCGCTCATACCTGTGTGTGACTGCCTGCCTCCATTAGCTCTTAAGCCCTGTAATGAGCATACCTTTGGCCAATTATTGTTCGTGTCGAGCTCCTATGAAAACACTGTTAGCTGTAATGGCAGCTGAGAGTGTTTTTATCCAAAATCGTTTTCACTTGAGTCCATCTCCCCTCCGCTGCTTTCTCTCTTTCTTCTAGTGAGGAGATTTAGCATTAGCAGAGATAGAAGCCACGTGACCCTCCATCCTGGTGTCAGCCTCAATCCTTTCTCACAGCTCAGTCTTCCGGAGCGGAATCCTGCGTCTTCTCGCCCTGATCTTGTTTAATTGGCAGTTGTTTTATGGCCTGCAGTATCCCTGTGAGCACCAACTTCACTCAGGACTCAGTCACACATTGCATCTGATTTGTAATTGTTATCTCGCCGCCTGCGCGGCTGCAGAAAGTCACGGCAGATGTCGGGCGAACATGTGTTTAAGAAGCCTCCATAATTGCACTGTTCTACCCTGTAAATAATGATTCTCCGAGCCGGGGCTGGAATTAGCGTATTTCTCGCTTTGACAAGGGGTGATTGAATTTTGCAGAAGAACATGTTAAAACATCGTTTTCTTCAGGGTCCCTACCCCGGGGGAATTATTTGGCTTGTTTTCTCAATAGCTCTCTAAGCCGCTGAGAATGAAATCCGATTGAACAAATAAGGATGGGTTCTCCAGACAAGCTGGGAGATTGTAAACCAGAGCAGCTTACCACGAGGAGTGGGATTTCACAAAATATTACTTCTTTTTAGATTCTTCATGCCTCGGGGTGACAGAGAGGTCTATAATAGAGATGAGCGAATAAATTTGAGTGGAACTGAAGTCTTCTCGAATTTTACAAAAATCCGCATTCACCAAAATGAAGAGTTTTTTTGGAATTTGCTTCCGCATAGATTCAGCAAAATTGCGGTTGTTGGAAGCCATTTTTTTCTGAACCATAAAAAAATAATCAAATGTAAAAAAAAATCCTTATATTCACCTCACCAATTCTTCTGTTCCTCACTGTCACCCGTTCAATCCGTGTCCCATCTTGAGATCATCTCCGCACACATTGAATTCCCCGGTCCTTTCTTGCTTGGTCAGGACTTCTAAGTTTGGTTAGGTCTGGGAGTGTTTTGCGCATGCGCGAGCGAGTTCATGGTGCACACCATGACGTCATGACACAATGACCCTTTGGCGCGCTTGTGCACAACCCTCCTTATTAGGTCCAGAAGGCCAGGCCCAACATGAGAGGAACAGGGAAGCCAAGTGGCAGCCATCTGAAGATGCAGCAAGGACCAGAAGGTGACGGTGAGGAGCTGAGGCGCCGGAGAGGTGAGCAGTGAGGCGAATATAACCATACTTTTTTACACATTACATTTATTATGCTCTGGAGTTTGGAGACCTCCCAGGTTATAATTTTGGATATTAAATTTGCAGAGATCAACTTCTCTGCGAATCGAATAGCTTGGGAAAATCTGCACAAACAGGAGAATTTCATATTTTGCCCAATATGCTCCTGTCTTGTCTGTAATGATGGATGGAGGCGATATCGGTTTAAGACAAGGGTGAACGAATGTGAGATCAATCCAGTCTGACGTGATATAGGAAAACCAACTGAACAATGTATTATGGATCTACAGTACATAGTTAATAATTAGGTACATTATGCATGCAGATGTCAATATGGAGTATTTTTAATAGATATGGGGGCATTTTTATTTTCTGGAATGCATGCATTAAAATATTTTTGCAAAAGAGTTCAGTTAAAACTTTTGAAGCTTCTACAGCCTCTATGTATCACAGTATACAGCAGACTGACTGAAGAACGAGCTGCCAGAGAACCCTTCCGCGAGCTTCTTCTGATGCCTGGGCTTCTTCCAATTTCTTTTCTTCCGATTGACATTCTAAGATGAGTTATTTCCAGTTGAAAGCTAAGTAAGAGCTAAAAGATTCGAACCTATAGACTGATCCAAAGATACATTTGAAGCAAGCGGAGGACAGAGCAGGGCGCTATACGGCAGGACAGGTGAGTGTAACTGTGGCACCCCAGAGGGGCTGGTTGCCACAGTGGTAGTAATACCATGTCTGGGAGCAAAACAGGAGTTTCCTGGTCAGGAACACACAACATGCAACACCCCCTGCTCCAGACCAGAGAGGGGAGGATCCTGCCCTTTATAATTGGGTCTGGAGGCGGGGTTAGTCAGTCTAAGTCAGAGTCCAGTGTCAGGAGTCAATAGGACACGAAGGAGCAAGGAGTTGAGGACTGGAGCTGGCAGAGCTCGTCCTAGCCGGAGTACATACAGAGAACCGGACACCGGAGTCCGAGGCTGTGGGGACTGTATATCCAGCAGCAGAAACCGCACGGCAGGAGATTGTAGGTCTCCTGGCCCAACAGAAGCCCGGAGGCTCAGCCACACGAAAGGACCAGTACCGCCACAGAGGAGCGAGGATCCGAGTTGCCAGCCATACGGGTGAGCACAGCACGTCACACTCAGGGACGTGGGCTACAACACGACTATAAGCGGGATAGCCAAAGAGTCCAGTCAGAACGGCAGGCCTACAACTCCACCTGGCCAGGGGGATTCTATGATTGCTCCTAGACTGACCAGGCCCTCATCCCTAGCAAGTACTCCCGTTGGGGCCTATATAATTGCCACCAGTAAAAACCATGGGACTGCACTGCAACGACTCCGTGTTGTCATTACTGATCCCGGCACTATCACCACCATCATCCATACACGCTGCCCTGAAGCTCCGCTCTTCCTGTGGGAAGTTACATCACCTTGCCGTGTGGCGCCCCTGAGGGTTCGGCCACCACAGGAATGCTGCACTTCTTTAATGGAGTGTGGTGTTCCTCCTCTGAGGTAAGCCTGGTGTGATGGTAGCGACCTAGCCTTTTGCACTCAACACCACATTCCACCACAGGGAGCTAGTATGCACTAGTGCGGCTCCCCTGGTTACAGGGAGACTGGGGAACACAAAGTGGTAGGAACCAGTTAGTGGGTGTGGGTGGAGTAACAGTTAGTTAGTTACGCTTCTAATTTCATATTTAATAGAATGCCTTCTTTGATCTTGGTCTTCGGTGGGTCATTCGGTTCTTCTCTGGCAGTCTGTCAAGTGGTCGTACTGTGCTGTCATGAACTGTGTGTAAAGTGACTTCCCTCCGGGAGCGCAGATCCTGTGTGGGCCTGCACTGGCATGGGACACAGCCGTCATACCCCGATCTATGGGACGAGAGGAAGGTTGCAGACAAGGAATGTCTCAACCCGGCCAAGGACCAGGATCAAGAAGGCCCGGGAGCTTTAGAGTGTGGCTCCCTAGCAAATGGGTCCCGGGGAGGATGCAGACGGAGCGGAGCACGCCACCTGTCCTCGCCTACCTGATCTATTCAGAGGGATTCCGGCTGCGAGAGGGGTACCGGCCCCCGACACCCGACCTCGTACTCTATGTCCAGGACGGGAAAGCCCGGTTAGGCCCTGAGGATCCCGCCGGGCCTGGGATGGAGAGGAATTGCCACCCGTGCCATACACCTGAGAGGAGCTCAGAGGGAGACCCGGCCTATCTACACACGCACAGACGGGAAAGGGTAAAGTCTGTAGTGCAGGAACACTCTGGTGTAGGGATGCTACCTCACACTGGACTTCCTCGGAGGTAGTCGGACCCCCGTCCCTGGTGGCCGCAGGACTCCGCGAGGAGCAGGGAGAAGCCTTGCGCTGCTTGAGAGAACTGTGAGTAAAGCCTTGGAAGTTCATCCCTATGGCCTCCGGACTGTTCATTACGCGCCATACTACGCGACGCGGTGCCCGCACTCCCTGCGCTACTACTACTACCCCCTTCATCCTGCCTTGCCTGCCCTGAGGCCGCGCTCCGCCTGTGGGGAGCAGCGAGAACTTTAGCCACCATGACATCGGGCCTCAGCGGACTGTAGCGGCGCTGGTGGCGCATCACCAGACACCACAGGTGGCATAGTCGACAATTACCACTCAACCCGGAAAGCCCTAACACCATTTTTAATGTGACGGCCCTGGGCACGGAACGGGTCCAGGCCACGACTGCATCCCCGTTCTCAACGTCGGACCCGGCTCCGAGTACCCCATCTTCCCAGGGCAGGGCTTGCGAGCGTCACATCACTGGCGTAGTCGGCAGCATTGCGTGCCCGCAGCAACGGAGAAAAGTGCCCATTGCTATCGGGTACTGTGTGCCTTACACCTTGGACTGTTGCTTTGCACTTAAAATGGCGCCCGCCCAAGAAGAACAGGCGCCATAATGCTGTGAAAAGACTGTCTTTGTACACCTCCCATCGTGGGCTGGGCTCCCACTTGGCACCAAAAATGTGGACTGCCCCTTCCATCAGAGACTGTCCGCGGGGTAATGCCCGTAAAACAGGATGGGCTGAACGAAGGCGGGCCTGTCAGCATGCCGCCCAGGAACCGCCCCGAAAGAGGAGGAAGAAGAAGGAAAGCAACAAGGTGTGGCCATGTCAGTCGGAGCTTGGCAGTCAACGGAGGCAGTCATGGATGCCTCTGGGGAGCGAGACCACGTGACCACTGAACCCGGTCCAGGCCCTTCACCCGTCAGAGAGCGAAGTGGCGGCGTATTAACACCGGGAGATATAGAGTTTCTCCACTCTGAAGCTCCGGGGCTTGCAAGGAGACAGAAGGAGGCCCAGGAGGCGGCGAAGGCTGCGTGGAAAGCGGAGATGCTGCAGCGGATCCGAGACCGCCGTCGAGGAGAGGAGGTTCCAGGACCAGTCGACCTGGAGGTCGTAGTCGAGGGTGACCTAGCGGCAGGTGAGAGTGCAACCCCTGCCCCGGCTGCGGAGCCATCAGAGGTGATCCTGGACCTCATGGCGGAGTACATAGTCCCCTACGCGGTCACCTGGGAGCAAGCACTATCTCCTGAGCTGCAACCGGCAGCTGTTGGCGGGGACTTACGCTGTCACGAGAGCTCAGTAACGGAGGTGCCTGGAACTGCGGAGGAGGCATCGGTAGAGGACTTGCAGCAACCCATCCTAACCCCGCTACCTGCACCGGCGGTAACCTGGCCCGAGGCCGAGGAGTGGGCCTGGGAAAACCAGGGGGTCGACCTTATGGGCTTCCCGTGGGAGACCAGATCTGAAGCGCGCAGGAGGAGCCAATGGTGCAGCGACCAGATCTTCCAACTGGCACGGGAGCAACGTCGGCGGGAGCAATGCTGCGAGCGCCTCGAAGTCAGGACCAAGGCTGCAAAGACTCGGGCGCGACAGGAGGAGGCCACCCGTCCCAGTCCCCGATATGAAGGCAAGATTGTGCGTTTCCACCATGAGGCGGGGTGGGGGTTTATCCGGTGTCCCATGTTCCAGGACGATGTGTTCGTCAGCAGGCGGGACGTCGAGCCGCGCCTTAAAAAGGGACACCCCGGCTGTAACCTCTTTCCGGGCGACACAGTGACTTTCACTCGCCACCAGGGGAGTGTGGGTGGTACGCCCTGGACGTCCGCAAAGTGTCTGGGAGTGACGCCACCACGACCTCAACATCAGGTGACCGGCTAGCCTCTGTCGGGAGGAATGAGCCCTTCCCTCCACGTGAGCCCCAAGTCTAGAGCAGCCCCCGGCTGCTGTTGTTATTGTTTGAAGTTTAATTATTGCTGCTATTTTTGTGTTTTTCCTTTATATAGAGACTTTGGTCCCTGCGGACTATGGCAGGCGGCGGACTGCATTGTAAATAGTTATGCACCTATTTAGGTGCTCCCTATTGGTTTTATACAAAACCGTGCCTACTTTCTACCTCAGACCTCAGAAGCAAAACCTCTCTTGAGTGGCTTGTGTGGGGGTCCAGCTCCGAATCTTCATGCCCTGCAGCCACCCCAGAGCCCACGTAGAGGGTTTAGGGCAGGTCCCTCTTGCTACTGAACTGACCGTCGTCACCTTTAAGCAGTCCGCTGTCTTGATCAAAAAGTCTCTTGTCTTAATTTTTAATTTTGCACTTTTATACCTTTGTACTTTTATAATTTTATACTTTGCACTTTTGTACTTTTATAACTGTTATGCAACGTTACAAGAAATGTGCCTCCCATAAAGGGATGATAGTTTTACTTGTTATATAAAAATACATTTTCCTGGGTGCTATTCCTTTGCAGCCCGCGGACGTGCTGTGTTTTACAAGGGGGGAATGTGGCGCCCCTGAGGATTCGGCCGCCACAGGAATGTTGCACTTCTTTAATGGAGTCTGGTGTTCCTCCTCTGAGGTAAGCCTGGTGTGATGGTAGTGACCTAGCCTTTTGCATCCAACACCACATTCCACCAGAGGGAGCTAGTATGCACTAGTGTGGCTCCCCTGGTTACAGGGAGACTGGGGAGCACAAAGTGGTAGGAACCAGTTAGTGGGTGTGGCTGGAGTAACAGTTAGTTAGTTACACTTCTAATTTCATATTTAATAGAATGCCATCTTTGATCTTGGTCTTCGGTAGGTCCTTTGGTTCTTCTCTGGCAGTCTGTCAAGTGGTCGTACTGTGCTGTCATGAACTGTGTGTAAAGTGACTTCCCTCCGGGAGCGCAGATCCTGTGTGGGCCTCCACCGGCATGGGACACAGCCCTCGTACCCCGATCTATGGGACGAGAGGAAGGTTGCAGACAAGGAATGTCTCAACCCGGCCAAGGACCAGGATCAAGAAGGCCCGGGAGCTTTAGAGTGTTGCTCCCTAGCAAATGGGTCCCGGGGAGGATGCAGACGGAGCGGAGCACGCCACCTGTCCTTGCCTACCTGATCTATTCAGAGGGATTCCGGCTGCGAGAGGGGTACTGGTCCCCGACACCCGACCTCGTACTCTATGTCCAGGACGGGAAAGCCCGGTTAGGCCCTGAGGATCCCGCCGGGCCTGGGATGGAGAGGAATTGCCACCCGAGCCATACATCTGAGAGGAGCTCAGAGGGAGACCCGGCCTATCTACACACGCACAGATGGGAAAGGGTAAAGTTTGTAGTGCAGGAACACTCTGGTGTAGGGATGCTACCTCACACTGGACTTCCTCGGAGGTAGTCGGACCCCCGTCCCTGGTGGCCGCAGGACTCCGCGAGGAGCAGGGAGAAGCCTTGTGCTGCTTGAGAGAACTGTGAGCAAAGCCTTGGAAGTTCATCCCTATGGCCTCCGGACTGTTCATTACGCGCCATACCACGCGACGCAGTGCCCGCACTCCCCGCGCTACTACTACTACCCCCTTCATCCTGCCTTGCCTGCCCTGAGGCCACGCTCCGCCTGTGGGGAGCAGCGAGAACTTTAGCCGCCATGACATCGGGCCTCAGCGGACTGTAGCGGCGCTGGTGGCGCATCACCAGACACCACAGGTGGCGTAGTAGACAATTACCACTCAACCTGGAAAGCCCTAACACCATTTTTAATGTGACGGCCCTGGGCACTGAACGGGTCCAGGCCACGACTGCATCCCCGTTCTCAACGTCGTACCCGGCTCCGAGTACCCCATCTTCCCAGGGCAGGGCTTGCGAGTGTCACAGCTGCACATACCATCAGCTTCAGTGGACTGCTCCGCAGCGGCGGTTCCCAATAACCGCATTCCACAGGTGGCGTAGTCGGACATTATAAATACTATACATAAACTACCCTGGTTTGACCGCCCTGGGTCACGGACCCGGTCACCACCACGGTGACTACAACCCCCAAAATCTACAGGCCCGGCTGCGGGTACCCCACAGCCCAGGGGGCGCGTCATACCCTTTTACTGATTTTTTAACCCCTTGTTAGTGAAATGATGGCTGGGTGCTATTTTGTTGCATTTGTGCAAATTGACTCCCAAAAATTTTGGAAAATCCCAAATTTTCATAAATTCGGAAATTAATTTGATAATTTCTAATTATACTATAGTTTCCCTATACTTATTTTTTTGCCTTAAACACCTGCCCTTGTGTGCCTGGTAGCAAGTACTATCTTGTATTTAAGCAAGAGATTTGTAATAGGAACCATAATTGTAAAAAATTACAATTTCACAACTTTCCGCCATAATAATTTTATTTCTGGCTACAGGATATAAAATCAGTTCTATATAAAAGGGACTTTGTATCGTCTGGAGAAGTCTTGTGCAGGCATTACACAATCATTATATAGACTACATCTTCTTGCCTGGTGTAGAATATCAGTCCCCACGCGTTCGCTGCAGACTGGAGAACGCAGGTAAATAAGCCAATCTTTCTATCAGCATCTATCCGCGTATTCGGGGAGGCTCAGTAAATCCCTGGTACGCTGCTGATAGAGAATATTGCTCCGTTGGTAGGAGCAGATCCAGATAATCCTTTCTGCTAAGAAAATTACTAGTCTTGGTTGTCAGTGACAAAAGTGTTCATGTTTGTGTCAAAACAGCAGTTTTCAGCCTCTTCAACATAAAAATAAATTATTCATGCATAAGTCACAGCTACTTAAGGTCTAAAAGGGGGGAGAATGATGCAGGATTTAGAGGGAATCTGTCAACAGGTTTTAGCTATGTAATCTGAGGGCAGCATGATATCGGCGCAGAGAGAATGATTTCAGCAATGTATCACATACTGGGCTGCTTGATGTAGTTTCGATAGAATCCCTGTTTTCTCTGCTGCGAATCTAACAGTGCTCAGAAAGCTGAGCTCTGAATAACCCCGCCCACATCACTGATTGGCAGCTTCCTGTGAACACTGCTCATAGACAGAAAGCTGCCTGTCACGATTCCACCACTCAGAGTGTCCTAAGGACGCTGTGAGTGACAGCTCACCCGACCTAAAGAATTAGGGGTGTGTACTGCTGAGCTGTCAGCATTGTGAATGATAGCAATTTGGCCAGGCCTGTGGAGTTTCCTCCAGGTGTCGCCCGTTGGGGGTGATTACCTGGCTATTTAACTGGCTGCTAATGATTGGAACATTGCCAGCTGTAGCTTAGCTCAAGTGGTGTGTGTTTGCTCTGTATTCTAAGTTCTTGCATTCTGATCTTTGTTGCCTGACCTTGGATTTTCCTTTGACCATTCATTTGCCTAGCCCACTTGACTTGATCCGTTATCTTCTTGGAATTCTGACCCCGGACTGTGATCTGACTGGGCCTTTGTCTCACCCCTTTGCTAAGGCGTGTCCTCCTGGCTCATGACCTCAGACTCCTTGACTTCCCCGACTCACGACTTGTCCATGAGAAGTGACTCAGCTTCAAACTGCCAATTAGTGGAAGGGGCGGTGTAACACAGTTAAGCCTGCATGTGAGACCTAGTCATGCAGTGAGAATCTCCTGCTAATAAAACACTAATTGTATTGAAACTGCGACACACAGCCTAATAAGTGACACATTGCGGGAATCAGAGTCCCTGCCCCTACATTATCCTGCTCTCAGATTAAATGGCAAAAATTTGCTGACAGATTCCCTTTAAAGATGGTTGCGAGGAAAATTTGTGCGTCATGTTTCCCCACCTGCCTGGATTAATCATTATTAAATAGGGCATTGGTCCTTTAAATTGTAGATTATGGAATGGGGTGGAGTATATCTAAGGTCAAGAGTTACATTACAGAAGAGAAAAAAATTTACCGTATTTTTCGGACTATAAGACGAACTTTTTTCCTCCAAAATTTTGGAGGAGAATGTGGGGTGCGTCTTATAGTCCGAATGTTGGGGGAGGGTGTATATATATATGGGGTGTGGGGGGAGAGGTAGCGGTGGAAGAGCGGGGCACAGGAGGCAGCAGCCGCCCGCTGCAGCCTACACTGTCCCCGCTGCTAAAGAAAATGAATATTCACTGCTCCCCATGCCCATGGGGCGTGTGGAGCACTGAATATTCATGCTCCTTAATAGCAGCACACAGTATAGACGCGCTGCGGCTGCTGCTGCCGGAATCGTCTATGCCCGCTGTTAAAGGGCATGAATATTCAACCTCTCTCCACGCCCATGGGCGTGGGGAGGGGGTGAATATTCATGCCCTTTAATAAGCGGGCACATGCAATAGCCCGGCAGCAGCAGCAGCCGCAGCGCAGCTACACTGTGTGCCGGCTATGAAGGAGAGGGAAGTCACTGCTCCCCGCGCACACAGTCCCGGCGTGGGGAGCGGTGACTTCCGGCAGCTGATCTCTCCTTGTGAGCCGCGCATGGCAGTGACGTCATGCGCGGCTCACATGGAGAGATCAGTGCAGGCAGACAGGACGCTGCGCTGGAGGAGAGAGAAAGGTGAGTAGGAGTGTTTATTTTTTTTTTTTATGTGCAGCCTGGTGGGGATTAGGGGGGCCATGCATACTAGGATAAGGATGAGGGGGCCATACATACCAGGGTAATGCTGAGGGGGCCATACATAACAGGATAAAGATAAGGGGGCCATACATAACAAGATAAAGATGAGGGGGCCATACATACCAGGATAAGGATGAGGGGTGCCATGCAAACCAGGATAGGGATTATGGGTGCCATGCATACCATGATAAGGATAAGGGGTGCCATGCAAACCAGGATAGGGATTAGGGGTGCCATACATACCAGGATAGGGATGAGGGGTGCCATGCATACCAGGATAGGGATGAGGGGTGCCATGCATACCAGGACGGGGATGAGGGGTGCCATGCATATCAGGACAGGGATGAGGGGTGCCATGCATACCAGGATAGGGATGAGGGGTGCCATGCATACCAGGATGGAGGGGTTCCATGCATACTAGGATGGAGTGATGCCAGGCATACCAGGATGGGGATGGGGACCACGAATAAAAGGAAGGGGGGGCATATATACCAGGATAGGGGATATTGTCAGAATTGGGGGATATTATCCCTGTACCAGTGTCAGCAGAAGACCCCCTCCCCCTTAAAAGTGCATCATGAACACATTAGATGCTTTAAATTTATTTTTTTTTATTTTCCTCCTCTAAAACCTAGGTGCGTCTTATGGTCCGGTGCGTCTTATAGTCCGAAAAATACGGTAAATATGTGTCTTTTAATTGAAAAAAAGAATAATAAAATGAAAAATAAAAGAAGTAGAGAATCATATGAATTAAATTTAAAAGGGACAAGCAGTTCAGCAACGCAATATTCTTATACCGTATTCATATACTATAGAATCTTAAAGATTACTTTGGCCGAAGTAAAGAGTTGGTACAAAGAGTGCCTCTTGCTCTGGAGGACCTGTCCTCTCCAATATTTGACACACAAACCATTGATTTCAATGAGAAGTGTGGTGTCACTACAGGGAAATTAAACATGTACAGTATTGTGAGTGTCACGGGTGTGTCGCCACGAAGATCGTCACGATTACACAGCCTGACTTCTCGCAGCTGACTTTTTGGTGCTTTGTGTTTTCGGCAGTGAGGGAGTTAATTCTCTCTCTCTCTGTGCTAGACGAGGTCCAGCCTCGCCCAGCTGCAATCAATGCTGCTGTAGTAAGACTCCTTCAAATGCCTGCTGGTCTGTTTGGGAAGTGTCGGTGAAAGCATTTCATGCAGACTAACAGAGCGGATCGTGGTATTTGGAGTTTCTGAGATAAGTGTATTTGGAGTGTTTTTTCCCTTCCTCGCTTTATCATTTATCTCCTTTCCCGTTGGTGTTCCCTCTGTTGTAGTTGTGTAGTTTTTGTATGCAAGGTGGTTTTGGTTTTTCCCTTGTACTGTCTCGTTCGTCTAAGTACTGTGTGTGGGCATATTATTACTTGTCCCCTTTTGTTGTGATCGGGGTCCTTCTCAGGACTAGATTACTTAGGTGCAGGGATCCTCAGGAGGTAGGGGTTACGCTGGCGGCCTGGACCTCTGTACCTTTAACAGTACCTCCAGGTTGAGGGATTAGTCAGGGCCCCAGCTTAGGGTCAGCTTAGGCCCCCTACCTCCAGTATACAGAGACAGCATGACATTTTCACCGACCCACTTAGTTTTTCTCCAGCTACCATGGATCCAGTAGCCGGTCTAGCTTGGCAGTTGCAGAGTTTGTCCATGGAGCTGGCGGACGTTAGGTCCAAGGTTTTGCATCCTCAGGAGCAAGCCGGACCAGAACCTAAAGTAGCTCTCCCTGACAGGTTCACTGGCGGGCGGGACAAGTTTTTTCTTTTCCGGGAGGCATGCAAGTTGTACTTTCGGCTGCGGCCTCGGTCATCGGGGAGTGAAGAACAAAGGGTGGGAATTGTCATCTCGCTCCTACAAGGGGACCCACAATCTTGGGCGTTCTCTCTTCCCCCGGGCTCCCCGGCTCTCCAGTCAGTGGATAGGTTTTTCGCTGCTCTGGGACTCGTATATGATGACCCAGATCGGATCTCCCTTGCTGAGTCTAAGTTACGTAGGATCCAGCAGGGAGATCGTCCGGCGGAGGAATTCTGTTCGGAGTTCCGTAGGTGGGCCACGGACACCCAGTGGAATGACCCGGCTCTTAGGAGCCAGTTTTGTCAAGGTTTATCCGACAAATTACAGGATGTGTTGGCACAGTATGACTCTCCCGCGTCACTGGAAGCCGCTATGGCCCTTGCTATTCGCGTTGACAGACGGCTTCGGGAGAGGTGCGGGATAACTCTACCCCCTGTGATGACTCCACCTCCTACAAGGTCCCCTCATATGGTGGTTCCCCTGGTCAGTCCAGAGGAGCCTATGCAATTAGGAGGGACATCATTTCGGGGGAGGGGACCGGTGGTGCGCCATAAGACAGGAAGGTGTTTCTTCTGCGGGAGAAAGGGACATTTTATTGGGGGGTGTCCATCCCGTCCCTTGCAGAGTGAAGAGTCGTCGGAAAACTGTTGATCCCAGGTTGTGTGGTGGACGGCAATCTGGGAGTAGGTATTTCGTCCCTAGGTTCGTCTCAGTTTCTCGTACCGGCGGAGGTGGTGGTGGGTACGTGAAATGAGAGGATATCTGTTCTTCTGGATAGTGGGGCCGGGGCTAATCTGGTTGATGCTCGGTTTGCCCGGGTTCAAGGTATGCGATTGAGTGAGTTGGCTAAACCCATCCCCATATTCTCGATCGATGCCAGGCCTCTCGGTCAGGGAAGTTTTTTGCAAGCTGTGCATGACGTAAAACTTCAAGTGGGGGCGATACATAAAGAACTGTTGTCTTGCTACGTGTTGGAGGGTCTTCCCACTCCTGTAGTGTTGGGCCTTCCTTGGTTAACTAAGCATAACCCGGTTATTAATTGGCAAACCAGAGAGATAAGCCAATGGAGTAAATTCTGTAATAAAAACTGCATGAACACGGTCATCGGTGCGGTTACTCCTTGGGTCTTACCTCCATTTCTGGCGGACTTTGAGGATGTATTCTCGGAGAAAGGGTGTCAGGAACTACCTGTCACGCTGTCTCTGTATACTGGAGGTAGGGGGCCTAAGCTGACCCTAAGCTGGGGCCCTGACTAATCCCTCAACCTGGAGGTACTGTTAAAGGTACAGAGGTCCAGGCCGCCAGCGTAACCCCTACCTCCTGAAGATCCCTGCACCTCAGTAATCTAGTCCTGAGAAGGACCCCGATCACAACCAAAGGGAACAAGAAATAATATGCCCAAACACAGTATTTAGACGAACGAGACAGTACAAGGGAAAAACCAAAACCACCTTGCATACAAACAACTACTCAACTACAACAGAGGGAAAACCAATGGGAAAGGAGATAAATGATAAAGCGAGGAAAGGGAAAAAACACTTCCAAATACACTTATCTCAGCAACTCCAAACACCACGATCCGCTCTGTCAGTCTGAATGAAATGCTGCGAGAAGTCAGGCTGTGTACTCGTGACGATCTTCGTGGCAACACACCCGTGACAGTACCCCCCTTTCTACGAGGGGCCTCCGGACCCTCAGGGCCAGGTTTATCCGGGTGAGTCGTGTGGAAGGCCCGAACTAATCGGTCTGCGATGATATCCGACGCAGGAACCCACATCCTCTCCTCAGGACCATACCCCTTCCAATGAACCAGGTACTGAAGGGACCGGCGATTAAAGCGTGAATCAATGACCCTCGATACCTGGAACTCCAAGTTACCATTGACAACCACTGGAGGGGGAGGTAAAAGTGACGGTACCACCGGCGCCACATACCTCTTAAGCAATGATCTGTGAAACACGTTGTGAATTTTAAACGTAGGGGGGAGGTCAAGACGGAATGCCACCGGATTAATAATAGAACTGATTCTGTACGGCCCGATGAACCTGGGACCCAGTTTCCAGGAGGGAACCTTAAGTTTTATATTCCTGGTAGACAACCATACCCGATCGTTCACACTTAGGTCCGGACCAGACACTCTCCTCCTATCAGCCATACGTTTGTATCGGTTCCCCATAGTATTCAGATTCTTCAGCACCCCTCTCCATACTGAAGCGAGTGATGAGGAAAATCGTTCCTCCTCAGGAACCCCCGAAGAGCCCCCCCCACTGAAAGTACAAAACTGGGGGTGAAAACCATATGCCCCAAAAAACGGGGACTTACCAGTGGACTCGCTCCGCCTATTATTAAGAGCAAACTCTGCCAGAGGTAAGAAAGAAGCCCAGTCCTCCTGGTTCTCTGACACAAAACACCGGAGATATGTCTCCAAGCTCTGGTTCATACGTTCCGTCTGACCATTGGTCTGAGGATGAAAAGCCGATGAGAATGACAACTGCATCCCCCGCCGTGCACAAAACGCCTTCCAGAACTTAGACACAAACTGAGACCCCCGATCAGACACCACCTCGGAGGGTACCCCGTGAAGCCTCACAATCTCCCCAATGAACACCTGCGCAAGAGTTTTAGCATTAGGGAGAGCCGGAAGAGCGATAAAATGTGCCATCTTGCTGAACCTGTCCACTACAACGAGTATGACCGTTTTACCCGAAGACGGAGGGAGGTCCGTAATAAAGTCCATAGACAGATGAGTCCAAGGACGCTCCGGGATCTTCAAAGGTAAGAGGGCCCCAGACGGACAGGTATGTGAGGTCTTAGAGCGCGCACAAACCCCACAGGACACAACAAAAGTTACCACCTCCTTATGTAAATTAGGCCACCAAAACCGACGCGAGAGGAGATCCACAGTAGCTTTACTCCCCGGGTGTCCTGCAAAAACTGAGTTATGGTGTGCCTCGATCACCTTTTGTCGCAACTGATCAGGAACAAACAATCTCCCTGGAGGTCCAACAGGGGCGTCCCCCTGAGCCTCCAATACCTCCTCCTCCAGCTCAGAGCATACTGCCGAAACCACCACCCCCTCCTGAAGGATAGGAATCGGGTCGTCCGTATTCCCGGCCCCAGGGAAACTACGAGATAAGGCATCCGCCTTTACATTTTTTGACCCAGGACGATATGTAACGACAAAATTAAACCTGGTAAAAAACAATGACCACCTAGCTTGTCTGGGATTCAGACGTTTCGCGGACTCCAGATATAGCAGGTTCTTGTGATCGGTGATGACGGTGACTGGATGAACAGCCCCCTCCAGAAAATGGCGCCACTCCTCAAAAGCTAACTTAATGGCCAAGAGTTCCCTATTGCCGACATCGTAATTCCTCTCAGCGGACGACAATTTTTTAGAGAAAAAGGCGCACGGATGCCACTTACCAGGGGACGAACCCTGTGACAATACTGCTCCCACCCCTACCTCGGAAGCGTCTACCTCTACAATGAATGGCTGAGACGCATCAGGTTGAATGAGTATGGGCGCCGAGGCAAAACATTTTTTCAAAGAGGAGAATGCTTGACAAGCCTTGTCAGACCACCTAGAAAAATCCGTCCCCTTTTTAGTCATGTCAGTGAGAGGCTTAACCATGGACGAGAAATTACGAATGAACTTCCGGTAATAATTAGCAAACCCCAGGAAACGTTGTAGTGCCTTAAGATTCTCTGGCCGATCCCACTCAAGAACTGCCCGCACTTTCCCAGGGTCCATACGAAAACCGGACGCTGAAACCAGGAAGCCTAAAAACTGGAGTTCCTGTACGGCGAACACACACTTTTCCCACTTGGCATACAGTTTATTATCCCGCAAGATCTGTAACACCTGCCTAACGTGCTCCTGATGAGACACCAGATCCGGCGAGTAAATTAGGATATCATCCAGATATATGACAACAAACTGTCCCACCAAGCGGCGAAAAATGTCATTAACAAAGTGTTGAAACACCGCCGGGGCATTAGTCAGACCGAATGGCATGACAAGGTTCTCATAATGCCCCTCCGGAGTATTAAACGCCGTCTTCCACTCATCCCCCTCCTTCATCCTAATCAGATTGTACGCCCCCCTGAGATCCAACTTAGAAAACCATTTGGCGCCCACGATCTGATTAAAGAGATCGGGAATAAGTGGGAGCGGATACGGATCTCGGACCGTAATCCGATTAAGTTCACGGAAATCCAGGCAAGGGCGTAGGCCTCCATCTTTCTTCTTAACAAAGAAGAACCCCGCAGCCACCGGTGAAGATGAAGGTCTAATATGCCCCTTAGCCAGACTTTCTGAGATATAATCCTTCATGGCCTGCCTCTCAGGACCAGAAAGGTTATATAACCTAGCTTTAGGTAACTTGGCCTCAGGGAGCAGTTTTACAGAACAGTCATACACGCGATGAGGACGTAGTTCCTGACACCCTTTCTCCGAGAATACATCCTCAAAGTCCGCCAGAAATGGAGGTAAGACCCAAGGAGTAACCGCACCGATGACCGTGTTCATGCAGTTTTTATTACAGAATTTACTCCATTGGCTTATCTCCCTGGTTTGCCAATTAATAACCGGGTTATGCTTAGCTAACCAAGGAAGGCCCAACACAATAGGAGTGGGAAGACCCTCCAACACGTAGCAAGACAACAGTTCTTTATGTATTGCCCCCACTTGAAGTTTTACGTCATGCACAACTTGCAAAAAACTTCCCTGCCCGAGAGGCCTGGCATCGATCGAGAATATGGGGATGGGTTTAGCCAACTCACTCAACCGCATACCTTGAACCCGGGCAAACCGAGCATCAACCAGATTAGCCCCGGCCCCACTATCCAGAAGAACAGATATCCTCTCAGTTCTCGTACCCACCACCACCTCCGCCGGTACGAGAAACTGAGACGAACCTAGGGACGAAATACCTACTCCCAGATTGCCGTCCACCACACAACCTGGGATCAACAGTTTTCCGACGACTCTTCACTCTGCAAGGAACGGGATGGACACCCCCCAATAAAATGTCCCTTTCTCCCGCAGAAGAAACACCTTCCTGCCTTATGGCGCACCACCGGTCCCCTCCCCCGAAATGATGTCCCTCCTAATTGCATAGGCTCCTCTGGACTGACCAGGGGAACCACCATATGAGGGGACCTTGTAGGAGGTGGAGTCATCACAGGGGGTAGAGTTATCCCGCACCTCTCCCGAAGCCGTCTGTCCACGCGAATAGCGAGGGCCATAGCGGCTTCCAGAGACACGGGAGAGTCATACTGTGCCAACACATCCTGTAATTTGTCGGATAAACCATGACAAAACTGGCTCCTAAGAGCCGGGTCATTCCACTGGGTGTCCGTGGCCCACCTACGGAACTCCGAACAGAATTCCTCTGCCGGACGATCTCCCTGCTGGATCCTACGTAACTTAGACTCAGCAAGGGAGATCCGATCTGGGTCATCATATACGAGTCCCAGAGCAGCGAAAAACCTATCCACTGACTGGAGAGCCGGGGAACCCGGGGGAAGAGAGAAGGCCCAAGATTGTGGGTCCCCTTGTAGGAGCGAGATGACAATTCCCACCCTTTGTTCTTCACTCCCCGATGACCGAGGCCGCAGCCGAAAGTACAATTTACATGCCTCCCGGAAAACAAAAAACTTGTCCCGCCCCCCAGTGAACCTATCAGGGAGAGCTACTTTAGGTTCTGGTCCGGCTTGCTCCTGAGGATGCCAAACCTTGGACCTAACGTCCGCCAGCTCCATGGACAAACTCTGCAATTGCCGAGCTAGACCGGCTACTGGATCCATAGTAGCTGGAGAAAATCTAAGTGGGTCGGTGAAAATGTCACGCTGTCTCTGTATACTGGAGGTAGGGGGCCTAAGCTGACCCTAAGCTGGGGCCCTGACTAATCCCTCAACCTGGAGGTACTGTTAAAGGTACAGAGGTCCAGGCCGCCAGCGTAACCCCTACCTCCTGAAGATCCCTGCACCTCAGTAATCTAGTCCTGAGAAGGACCCCGATCACAACCAAAGGGAACAAGAAATAATATGCCCAAACACAGTATTTAGACGAACGAGACAGTACAAGGGAAAAACCAAAACCACCTTGCATACAAACAACTACTCAACTACTACAGAGGGAAAATCAACGGGAAAGGAGATAAATGATAAAGCGAGGAAAGGGAAAAAACACTTCCAAATACACTTATCTCAGCAACTCCAAACACCACGATCCGCTCTGTCAGTCTGAATGAAATGCTGCGAGAAGTCAGGCTGTGTACTCGTGACGATCTTCGTGGCAACACACCCGTGACACTACCTCCTCATCGCGAGTATGACTGTTCTGTAAAACTGCTCCCTGAGGCCAAGTTACCTAAAGCTAGGTTGTATAACCTTTCTGGTCCTGAGAGGCAGGCCATGAAGGATTATATTTCAGAAAGTCTGGCTAAGGGGCATATTAGACCTTCATCTTCACCGGTGGCTGCGGGGTTCTTCTTTGTTAAGAAGAAAGATGGAGGCCTACGCCCTTGCCTGGATTTCCGTGAACTTAATCGGATTACGGTCCGAGATCCGTATCCGCTCCCACTTATTCCCGATCTCTTTAATCAGATCGTGGGCGCCAAATGGTTCTCTAAGTTGGATCTCAGGGGGGCGTACAATCTGATTAGGATGAAGGAGGGGGATGAGTGGAAGACGGCGTTTAACACTCCGGAGGGGCATTATGAGAACCTTGTCATGCCATTCGGTCTGACTAATGCCCCGGCGGTGTTCCAACACTTTGTTAATGACATTTTTCGCCGCCTGGTGGGACAGTTTGTTGTCATATATCTGGATGATATCTTAATTTACTCGCCGGATCTGGTGTCTCATCAGGAGCACGTTAGGCAGGTGTTACAGATCTTGCGGGATAATAAACTGTATGCCAAATGGGAAAAGTGTGTGTTCGCCGTACAGGAACTCCAGTTTTTAGGCTTCCTGGTTTCAGCGTCCGGTTTTCGTATGGACCCTGGGAAAGTGCGGGCAGTTCTTGAGTGGGATCGGCCAGAGAATCTTAAGGCACTACAACGTTTCCTGGGGTTTGCTAATTATTACCGGAAGTTCATTCGTAATTTCTCGTCCATGGTTAAGCCTCTCACAGACATGACTAAAAAGGGGACGGATTTTTCTAGGTGGTCTGACAAGGCTTGTCAAGCATTCTCCTCCTTGAAAAATTGTTTTGCCTCGGCACCCATACTCATTCAACCTGATGCGTCACAGCCATTCATTGTAGAGGTAGACGCTTCCGAGGTAGGGGTGGGAGCAGTATTGTCACAGGGTTCGTCCCCTGGTAAGTGGCATCCGTGCGCCTTTTTCTCTAAAAAATTGTCGTCCGCTGAGAGGAATTACGATGTCGGCAATAGGGAACTCTTGGCCATTAAGTTAGCTTTTGAGGAGTGGCGCCATTTTTTGGAGGGGGCAGTCCATCCGGTCACCGTCATCACCGATCACAAGAACCTGCTATATCTGGAGACCGCGAAACGTCTGAATCCCAGACAAGCTAGGTGGTCATTGTTTTTTACCAGGTTTAATTTTGTCATTACATATCGTCCTGGGTCAAAAAATGTAAAGGCGGATGCCTTATCTCGTAGTTTCCCTGGGGCCGGGAATACGGACGACCCGATTCCTATCCTTCAGGAGGGGGTGGTGGTTTCGGCAGTATGCTCTGAGCTGGAGGAGGAGGTATTGGAGGCTCAGGGGGACGCCCCTGTTGGACCTCCGGGGAGACTGTTTGTTCCAGATCAGTTGCGACAAAAGGTGATCGAGGCACACCATAACTCAGTTTTGGCAGGACACCCGGGGAGTAAAGCAACTGTGGATCTCCTCTCGCGTCGGTTTTGGTGGCCTAACTTACATAAGGAGGTGGTAACTTTTGTCGCGTCCTGTGGGGTTTGTGCGCGCTCTAAGACCTCACATACCCGTCCGTCTGGGGCCCTCTTACCTTTGAAGATCCCGGAGCGTCCTTGGACTCATCTGTCTATGGACTTTATTACGGACCTCCCTCCGTCTTCGGGTAAAACGGTCATACTCGTTGTAGTGGACAGGTTCAGCAAGATGGCACATTTTATCGCTCTTCCGGCTCTCCCTAATGCTAAAACTCTTGCGCAGGTGTTCATTGGGGAGATTGTGAGGCTTCACGGGGTACCCTCCGAGGTGGTGTCTGATCGGGGGTCTCAGTTTGTTTCCAAGTTCTGGAAGGCGTTTTGTGCACGGCGGGGGATGCATTTGTCATTCTCATCGGCTTTTCATCCTCAGACCAATGGTCAGATGGAACGTATGAACCAGAGCTTGGAGACATATCTCCGGTGTTTTGTGTCAGAGAACCAGGAGGACTGGGCTTCTTTCTTACCTCTGGCAGAGTTTGCTCTTAATAATAGGCGGAGCGAGTCCACTGGTAAGTCCCCGTTTTTTGGGGCATATGGTTTTCACCCCCAGTTTTGTACTTTCAGTAGGGGGGGCTCTTCGGGGGTTCCTGAGGAGGAACGATTTTCCTCATCACTCGCTTCAGTATGGAGAGGGGTGCTGAAGAATCTGAATACTATGGGGAACCGATACAAACGTATGGCTGATAGGAGGAGAGTGTCTGGTCCGGACCTAAGTGTGAACGATCGGGTATGGTTGTCTACCAGGAATATTAAACTTAAGGTTCCCTCCTGGAAACTGGGTCCCAGGTTCATCGGGCCGTACAGAATCAGTTCTATTATTAATCCGGTGGCATTCCGTCTTGACCTCCCCCCTACGTTTAAAATTCACAACGTGTTCCACAGATCGTTGCTTAAGAGGTATGTGGCGCCGGTGGTACCGTCACTTTTACCTCCCCCTCCAGTGGTGGTCAATGGTAACTTGGAGTTCCAGGTATCGAGGGTCATCGATTCACGCTTTAATCGCCGGTCCCTTCAGTACCTGGTTCATTGGAAAGGGTATGGTCCTGAGGAGAGGATGTGGGTTCCTGCGTCGGATATTAACGCAGACCGATTAGTTCGGGCCTTCCACACGACTCACCCGGATAAACCTGGCCCTGAGGGTCCGGAGGCCCCTCGTAGAAGGGGGGGTACTGTCACGGGTGTGTCGCCACGAAGATCGTCACGATTACACAGCCTGACTTCTCGCAGCTGACTTTTTGGTGCTTTGTGTTTTCGGCAGTGAGGGAGTTAATTCTCTCTCTCTCTGTGCTAGACGAGGTCCAGCCTCGCCCAGCTGCAATCATTGCTGCTGTAGTGAGACTCCTTCAAATGCCTGCTGGTCTGTTTGGGAAGTGTTGGTGAAAGCATTTCATGCAGACTAACAGAGCGGATCGTGGTATTTGGAGTTTCTGAGATAAGTGTATTTGGAGTGTTTTTTCCCTTCCTCGCTTTATCATTTATCTCCTTTCCCGTTGGTGTTCCCTCTGTTGTAGTTGTGTAGTTTTTGTATGCAAGGTGGTTTTGGTTTTTCCCTTGTACTGTCTCGTTCGTCTAAGTACTGTGTGTGGGCATATTATTACTTGTCCCCTTTTGTTGTGATCGGGGTCCTTCTCAGGACTAGATTACTTAGGTGCAGGGATCCTCAGGAGGTAGGGGTTACGCTGGCGGCCTGGACCTCTGTACCTTTAACAGTACCTCCAGGTTGAGGGATTAGTCAGGGCCCCAGCTTAGGGTCAGCTTAGGCCCCCTACCTCCAGTATACAGAGACAGCGTGACAGTGAGGTCCCTCAACAAAATATAGGAGACAAAGCACTTTTAATCTGCTATTGTCAGTGGAGCCTTCTTAGAAAGACAATAACATATAGCACAGTCCCAGCAATTATCCAAGATAGTGCAAATTACAGAGTCTCACCCTTCTGCTGACTCGCCGAGATTAGAGCAGCTGCAATTTTGGGGCTTCCAGGGTCGACTGCCCCCATCAGTGGCACTCTGCTTTTGGTGAGCACCCACAGAGAGGAGGTAACGATAAGCTTAGCAAGCTGACAATCCATTGAGGATGTGATCAGGTGTTGCACAGGTCAGGCGACAGGAGTGCTTAGCTCAGGTGACAGGAGTGCTCAGCTCAGGTGACAGGAGAGCTCAGCTCAGGCAACAGGAGTGCTCAGCTCAGGTGACAGGAGTGCTCAGCTCAGGTGACAGGAGTGCTCAGCTCAGGTGACAGGAGTACTCAGCTCAGGTGACAGAAGAGCTCAGCTCTGGCGATAGGACAGTTCAGGTCAGACGACAGGAGATCTCAGCTCAGGCGACAGGAGTGCACAGGTCAGGCGACAGGAGAGCTCAGCTCAGGTGACAGGAGAGCTCAGCTCTGGCAATAGGACAGTTCAGGTCAGACGACAGGTGATCTCAGCTCAGGTGACAGGAGATCTCAGCTCAGGTGACAGGAGATCTCAGCTCAGGTGACAGGAGAGCTCAGCTCAGGTGACAGGAGAGCTCAGCTCAGGTGACAGGAGAGCTCAGCTCAGGTGACAGGAGAGCTCAGCTCAGGTGACAGGAGATCTCAGCTCAGGTGACAGGAGATCTCAGCTCAGGTGACAGGAGATCTCAGCTCAGGTGACAGGAGAGCTCAGCTCAGGTGACAGGACAGCTCAGCTCAGGTGACAGGAGTGCTCAGCTCCCACTTGAGAATGCACAGAGAGCATAGACGGATGCTATTGAAATCCTCAGCTTCGCCAAAATGTATTTGAATTCAGTATTTTTTTGTTCTTGTATGGTTTGGAGAACTTCACCCCTCAGAAGTGTGCTACCGTCCTGCTTTTTTATCCTGATAAACAGATTCCCCAGTGAAGAAACAAGTACGGGTCAGCGAGTCGCTTCATATCTGTAAGATGTGTGTTAGACAATACACTGTGCAGTAGACAGCAATCCACATGAGACCAGAATGACGCTGTGTTGTCAATGTCGGATCCTTTGATGACTTAACATCATTCAAACAGTTTGTAACAATGTTTTATAAGCAAAAAATCACATTTACTGTAATTTCCCTGTGTCTATAAAAGGAAGCTTATATCAATTCACCAGAGCTAAAGTTGTAATGGTTAAAATATCATGATGATAACTAAGTATAATATTTAACACTCCAAAGCACATTATGGTACATTACTTATCCTGTACTGATCCTGAGTTACATCCTGTATTATACCCCAGAGCTGCACTCACTATTCTGCTGGTGGAGTCACTGTGTACATACATTACATTACTGATCCTGTACTGATCCTGAGTTACATCCTGTATTATACTCCAGAGCTGCACTCACTATTCTGCTGGTGCAGTCACTGTGTACATACATTACATTACTTATCCTGTACTGATCCTGAGTTACATCTTGTATTATACTCCAGAGCTGCACTCACTATTCTGCTGGTGCAGTCACTGTGTACATACATTACTTATCCTGTACTGATCCTGAGTTACATCCTGTATTTTACTCCAGAGCTGCACTCACTATTCTGCTGGTGCAGTCACTGTGTACATACATTACTGATCCTGTACTGATCCTGAATTACACCCTCTATTATACTCCAGAGCTGCACTCACTATTCTGCTGGTGCAGTCACTGTGTACATACATTACATTACTTATCCTGAGGAACATCCTGTATTATACTCCAGAGCTGCACTCACCATTCTGGCCGAGGGTCTTAGTAGAGAAGCACTTTGGAATTAGCCTGTTGTAAAGGGACAACATCTTTTATCTGTTTTCCTGAGATATGGCCCCCTAATCTCTGTATGCAAATCCAGTCTTCTTGGCAAGTGGGCATGGCTCTGAACT